>NC_139168.1:2451849-4903698 GCF_965202585.1 Thalia democratica
TAATTGCAGTTTAATAGTTGATTTTTCTCCAAGTTTTTTAAACAAAAACATTATGCAGTTAGCATAATATAAAAGTATAAAATGTGTTCTATAACAAGTTAAAGTATCTTTGATTTTTGTTTTTAAAAGTACAGTCTTTGTTATTTTAAAAATGTTATCTTAGCTTAAGAATAAAAAATATATAAAAAATATATACTAAGTATCAATAAACCTATAAAAATTTTGATTACACAATTTTTATCATTGTAAATAATATTTTTTTAGTTATGTAACTTGTAAGCCCAAAAATTGATTTAGTTTTATATAATCAACTATTTGTAAATATAGTTTTTTAACGCTAAAAACATCAAAAATGTTTAATCTACTTTACAAAGCTTTAGATTTCTTCATTAAATTTAAAATAAAATATAGTAGCTATATTAATAAATACTTAATTACAAACGTATTGCAAGGAATATAAACATTACGCCACAGTTTTTTTTGCATGAAAAGCATATTCATGTTATATCTAAAAAACATTTTTATACAATTTTAACATTTGTAACAGAATAAAAACCATAATATACTTATAATCTGTTTATAATAATTTGATATTAGCTTGTAGTTTTAAATACAAGTGAGTGAAAGTTTTTGGATAGGAAACAAAATATAGTATGTTAATAAAAACTTTTTTCAAAACTATTAAATACTTAAATTAAAAAAAAAATTTTTTTGTGTTTTAAATATCCGACATAATTTAAAATTTTGAAAACAGCTAATGATAAACTTTCATTTTACCAACAACCTTAAAGTGAAAAAAGTGATATAATTTAATAAGTTTAAATACTTTTAAATATGGTCAATTTAGTAACTAATAAAAACATTAAAGTTTACGTATTTTTTATATATTTCACGAATCTAAAATATTTTGTCCAAAATGTTATACAGAAAAAACTCGAAAGTTATTTCTTTACTTTTGTATATTTTCTAATGTAAGTTTTCATATTCTTTTTATCGTTTAAGCTTTATCGTAAGTACATCAACTTAAAGAAAAGCTTCGGAGATTTATAAACTGCATAAATTACTGTATCAAGATAAAATAGTTTTCAGTTAAAAATTGATGTTATCGGAATTAAAGTTGTTTTAAAATTTACGTTTTAAAATAGCTTAAATACAAATATAATGACGACTTTAAATTATTCTTTTATATACTCACGTTTTTGTATTTCAGGTTAAAATATTAAAGACAAACGTTTTTTGTAACATTTTGACAAATTATTTCAACATACATAATAAACTTATTTCACTTTAACTGATATTTAAAGTTTTATGTGCGTGTTACATGTTTTACAAACGTAATTTGTTTTTTATTTTAAATACCTTAAAAATTAAAGAAAAAAATTCTATTTGAAATGTTTTTATGTTATTTTTGTGTAATTGTAAACACTCTAAAAAACAAAATTTAGTTATTTTTTTTATAATCGATTTAAAAACTAAGCCTTCGCTTTTTTAATAAAAATGTACTTTAAAAAAGTTGTTTTGATTAAAAGGCATAAAGCTTTTTTTTTTGCAATTACCTACGATTTGGATCCTTATTATTAGTAAACTTGTTTGTTGTTAAAAAGTTGTTAAGCTACTCAATATAGTTATAAATCTTCTCGATATTTTTAAACGAGTAAATAATTTATGCCCAATTTATATTCAAGTATTGAAACATTATTGATTAATTATTATACAGTAATATACAGAAGACATACAATTCAGTAACTTTTATAAATTTCGAGTATTTCTCATCAGTAGAGCACAAAGCTAAAAAAGGACAAGATTTTACAAACTTATGTAGCAACAAAGTAATCATAAAGTAATTGAAAAAATAATAAAAGACAAATTGAAATCATTAAAACTTACTTACGTTATAATTAACCTATATTACAACTGTACATTATAATAAAGACAACAACACGCTTTCTAAAGTATTACAGTATATTGTTTCTATAGTCTCGTAATACTTTATAAGGCGTGTTATTGTCATTATATTAATGTAAATTTGTACTATAGGTTGATTATATTTGAAGTAATTTTGAATGATTTTAGTTGTAACTAATTGCTTTCGTCTTTTGTTACTATCAAAACTTTATGACTACTTTGCTACTATAAAAGTTTGTAAAATCATATTTATAGTTAGTTCTGTACTCTACTAATGAAAGTTGCTCAAAATATATTTAATTTACTGAGTTGTGTCTTGTGTATCTACTTATATCTGATAAATTATAAAGGTAAAATGTGATAACTTTAGTTTATCAAAACTGTTTTAATACTTCTTTGTTGCTAAAAAAAAATAATAAGTTTTATTCTATTTTATTACAATCATTATATTGAAAAAATGTTTAAAAAATAACAGTCTAATATTATATACTTGTAGGTATCTTTTAACGCTTTTTAACTTATTTTATGTATTATTTTAATATTGCAGAATTAATTATATTAAACAAATGTAAATATGTCAAATGAAGTTTTCAATTACCCCTTTAAAGTATAAAAGTTTTTCTATGTTAATAAATTTTTATTAATTAACATTTAACTTAAACTTATATGTTACCATGAAAACTTGTACAGTTTTAAACAATCAGTAAACAGTAAACCAAAATAGTGTGGCATATATTTAAACTTATACTTTTATAAATAACAAATTTTAATTTGAGTAAAATATTGTCATAATAAAGAAAACCAATAACTCAATATTAGTAAATAGTAAGTGATTTAATCTTTTAAAATAAGCTGAGCTGTATTTTTTTTTTAGCTTTTTTGTTTATTATCAAAACAACATACAAACTTATTTCTATGTCACATGGAGTATAAATTAAGATTTTTAAAATTATTTTTTTCGAAAAATGTTCATTAGTATGAGCGTAAATCGTATATTATTAATAACAATCTATTTATTTTATGAATAACTTAATTTACAACTTAATATAATTTGTCTGTTCATACTATCATCTACATCCTTTACTTAAATTATTTGTAATTCGTACATCAAACTGTTGTTTGTTTACAACAATATACACTGTTGATATTTTTTGTGCTAATAATCATTTTTCAACTTGTTACAAAATTACATATCATTTGAAAGATAATAACCGCTAATATAAACTATATTATGTACTTTGATGTGATGATTAACACTGCGTAATTGTGAGTAAAAAAATTGCCCTGAAGGTAAATTGAAACCATAATTTTTTTTTAGCTCAAGTATTCACTAAAGAAAAAAAGAAAAATGTTTAACGCTATATTATAATTGATATGTATTTTAAGTATTTAAACACTTTACAGACTGATACTGTGTGCTAGCGTTGTATACACTAAGCTTTTTTTAAATTTTCTTATTAGATATACAACAAGCAAAACAACAAGATAAAGAAATTAGTTTAAAAAAATTTCAGTTTGTTGTATAATGTGATCATTGTTGTAATTTAAAATCTAATGTTAATAATGCTTTAAGATTAATACAGCTACTAAACTTTATAAATTTCTTTGTTATAAGCAAGTTACAAAAATATTATTTTAATTAATAAGATTATATAAGTTTTAATTTGTTTGGTTGTAAAACGGTTTAAAAAAATATAATTATACGAATGCTTATTAGTTATTTTATTTTAACTACACTAAAATTTTCATTATACATTTTTATTTGCAAACACAATTTTTCTAATTCTGAAAAACTATATGATGAAAGATAGAAAAATAAAATAAAGTATTGAATAAATGATACAAAGTCAAAACACCGAATTTATTGAAGTTTTGTTCAAACTGCTTACACTAATTTGAAAACTGTTTAAGTTTAGTTTTAATGTTGATAACCTTTTATTTCAAAAAGTATTCCATTTTGAGGTTTTTTTTTATAAACCAATGTTCATCTTAAAGTATTAAGAAAACTTTTGTTTAACGTATTTAATATGTACATGTTTATTGTGTTGATTCATAGTGTGTTTTTGTTTATATTAAGTAATATAATTTATTTTTATATAAAAAAAAACTAAAACTTGATTAAAAAATTAATTGCAAATAAGCCTGTCAATAAATCTGCGCTTATATTTGCAGTTTTAAAAAATAATTTTAAAATCTGTTTTTGTCTAATATTTTTGCTACTATTTGTATTTTGTATTCTAAAACAGTCTGAAGTTGTAAGTAAATCAATATTAAAAAAAAAAATATCTATTAGTATCCTAATTATTTTCTAAGCTTGAAGTTTTTGATTTTTGGTCAAAACTGATCTGTTTAATTAAAATTATTACGAATAAATGGTTTAATCTTTAAGCTCCAAATTTATTACAGAACTTTTAGTTCATAAATTAAAGTTGTTACACAATTAATACAGTATGAGTCAAGATCAATTGTATCCATACGATTTAGATGATTCAATCGGAACAATAATAACTGATAACATAGCTGCAGTTATCATGTTATTTTTCAGCTTTTCTATATGGATTTACTCTTTTTTAAACAAAGAATCTTACAACAAAAACAAAACTTCAAAAATAAACAATAAATTTGATTACTTTGAAGAAACCGATTCAGAAAATCAAACAAACAAATTTCAGAGCAAAAGTTTACAACTTTCTTGTTTCACAGGATTGGTAATGTTCTCATACGCTCTAATGTTTCTGTTTGGAGGACTCGTTCATAAAAAAGTTCATGATATCGAGTTAGAAGTTGACAGTAGAAATTATTTTCAATCAAATCAAACTGCAAGAAATATTCTTCTTCCTTCGAGATGCTTGTGGGCAGTCGCTTGTATTTTTGCTGGTTTAACTTCTGCGTTTCTCGTAATTGTTTCATATTTTGTTATTTCAAATGAAGTTAGGTGGAAAAATATGGAAGAAATAGATCAATCCAGGTCAAGAGCTTCAACTGATAACTCGCAAATTCGTTTAGTTGATTCAACAATTCCCATAAAACAAAATTTCTGCTTCAAAAGATTTATTCACAATTTTCTTGCTGTAGTAAAAATTTTATTTGTTTTCTGTAGTTTTCTTATTTTTTGTGCAATTTCTAGTATAGAATTATTCAGATTGTTATCTTATATTGATGAAAACAATAAAAATAATGAACTATTAAAGTCTATTGTTGATTCAAACACAACTTTAGATGGTTTTTATTTATTAGATACAAGTAAAATGTGGCTTATGAAAATTCCAGCAGCTTCAATATTTTTCACGTCACTTTTATATGCAGTCATTTCAACAATTGTTCTTATTACATCAAACAATCCAGAAAACAAGATATCAAACAAACTGTATAAACTTTCAATTTCTTACAAAAAAGCGAGATTATTACAAACAGTCGGTTCGTGGTTGATTGTGATTGGCCCGTTGCTGCAAGTGCTTCTTCAATCATGCGTGACGAGCTGTCCCAATGTGGATTTTAACCACAATGCCGTCTACCACTTGGTGGTTGCAGTGGCTTCAGTTTTAATAGGTGGCGCTGCTGTTTATATGCAATTGTTGAGCACTAAAATGTGCGAATTAAGACTTGTTCAATGTAAAGTGAAAATTGTTGAATGTTTGTATCATGCCAGTTTTAATGTTGTTTAATTTTTGTTTACACCCCTCCATTTTAACATACTTATTTTGCGTTAATCCAACTTTTAGCTTAACTGTTTGTTTCATTTGTGAATCTACAAACTTTAATAAATGTAAATCATTAAACTTTATTGAGTTAAAAGATTTTGTATTTGTGTAAAAACTTTTAATCTGAAACTATGACAAAATTTATAAAAAGACATTTTTATCCTTAAGACAATTTATAATTTTTTTTTAGCCTAACCTTAATTTAATTATATACTTATCTGTGTGAACGTGTTTTTAAAATTTATCATTATATATTACAAACGTGTTATAAAGAAAAACCATGAAAACCAATAAAAATTATATTTAGTATTTTTTATGTCTATAAAATATTTTAATCTTCAAAAATGCATTTTGTCAAACTTTGCTTATTTCAAAGTATTTTTATGACTAACCACATAAATGAAGATATATCTTCAAATTTTTCACACTTTTATATTTACAAATCAATACTGAACTTATAAAGCTACTTTTTCGTTACTTTATTATTTAAAATAGATGGTTACAAACTGTGAATACTTTTTTAGCTTTTTAATTTATACTAGTATTAAACGTGTATTACATATTTTGTTTTTGATAATTTAACCTTAAGAATGCCAAACTTAATGTCGGTGATAGATTCAAAATATTTTATGGTTAACCACATAAATGGTGAAATATCTTTAAATTTTCCTCACATTTATTTTATAAAATAAAGTTGCACTTTTCGTTGTAAGTTTGCTGTTTATAGTAAATGAATACAAAAAGTGATTATTTTTTTAGTTGATATTAGTGTAAGCAATATTATTGGTTTTTTTAATTCAAAAGATATTAAAATTTTTATAAACGTTCAATAATACTATTAAACATTTTTAAATAAAATTTCACATAAAATTGCTATAGAACTACTAATTTAACTATTTTTTACTAATAAAGTATTTTATAATTTTAAGGGATAGCTAAACGTTTCAATAAAACAAACAAATAACTAGATTGTGTTATATTTACAAGTTAAGATACATAATATAAGTTTTATTTATAAACAATATACTTCGTAGTTCTTAAGGAGCTTTAAGCAAACTTTGTACAATTTAAAACTTGAATAATTACTTTACTACTTTTATTTAGCATAAGTAGTAAGAATTTTCTATGAGATATATTAAAGGTAATGTTAGAATTTGGTAAAAGTAGAAAGTTTTCAAATATTTGTTTCAATTAATGCGTAAAACCTTAGTATTCAACAATATACTAAGTTTTTATGGGTATAAAATAGTTTTTTGAATACATTATAAGCTAACACTTGTAAAAATGTGTGGTACTAAAAATATTTAATCACATTAATCGCATTATTAGTGGAATTTTAACAATAAAGCATTTCTTTATCTTATTGAACTATCAAGTTTATTAATCAAAGTTTTAATTCAAGCTGTAAAGCTTTTTTCGTTTCTGTAGTCTAAGTTTTGCTTGGTATGAAAAAAACGACAATCAAAATATCATATTGTTATTATTAGAATATAAAAAGTCAGATAACTCTATTAAACTGTCTTTAAATATTTAAATTTAAACAAGTTTATCTCATGGTAATCGTGTATGCTTGTAGACTAGAATAAAAAAAAAAGAAAAAAAGAAAAACGTCGCAAATCTGTATAAATTAGCCTTGCTAGTTTGTAATATTTAATTTTTGTTATTAGGTATACTAGTCCATAGCAAACTTAAGAAAAAGAACCTTTTTAATCTACTACTAGGCAAAATTCCTCCTAAAATAAATTACCAACTGTTCTTTATTTCTCTTAAAGTTTTGCAATGAATCAAAACAAAATAAAACACTTTAACCAATTAGGTTCTTAATTTTTTTATTTTCAATTTAACAATAAAGCAAATAGTAAATTATTGATATTTGTGTTCAACACTATTTCTAAAAAATTTAGGACTACGTGTTACGTAAAAGACTGTCAGATTAATAAACCATTAAAATGTTAGTTTTTATAAGTATTGTTTTAAGTTTGTAATTTCTTAGCAGAATAAGAAATAAATTTTTTATGAGTACTTTTGAAACAGACTCATTTATACTTCTCAAAACAAAGTTTGCACATTTATTTTTATTTTTTTATTTTACAGGTTGTTTTTATCTTTTTAAGTTACGTGATATCATTTTAAATATATATGGCTTTATTAACTTTTTCACGGATAAAACTATATTTTTATAATTTTTTTATAAAAATTAAGTTCAAAAATAGAAAATGATAGCTTGTACATTAACCTATGAAATTAGTTTAAAAATTATTTAAATAAACAGTAAAGAAATATTTTTTTGATGTAATAAATAACTTCTACATAAACTGTAATAACTTCGAAAAAAAAAATTTAACTTAATTTTGTTTAAAAAAAAATATTGCCAAAGATTACCAAAATACTTAACTTAGATTTATTCTATTATATATAATAAATACCTACATACATTGAACCTTATTTGAACCTACAACATTTATCTTAAATTTCTTTAAAAGTATTTTTTAGAACTTAAACCTAATATCCGGTTTGCATACGTTAACTAGTGATTATTTTAAAAGTGTGGTCTAAGTTCACAACACCTTTTTTGGTTAATACTTCACACCTCTTCATTTACAAATCAAATCTTTATCTTTTAATTTAAAAAAATCAAAGAAAACCATGAAAAAGAGTAAACTTTTTATGTGGTTTTTATAAGGTGTTACTATTCACAAAACTTACAAGTTTTTCGCATACAAAACAAAACTTTTGTTACAAGTAAACCACAAATATATTTTCAGTAGTGATGTACCGGACTCACTATCCGGGTCCGGGTCCGGCCGGATATTGCCATTTGTGTCTGATATCCGGATCCGGCCGGACTCTAACTTGAAAAAAAAGTCCGGGTCCGGTTCCGGCCGGATTCTAATTTGAAAAAAAAGTCCGGATCCGGGTCCGGCCGGATCCTAACAAAGATCCGGCCGGACCCGGATCTAGTTAGTAGAAAAGAGCATACTGAAAAGTATTATTTCAAAAACAAATCCTGTGTAAATTAATAAGAGTCATTTTCGTCAGTTAAAATTAAACACCTACCGTGATTGGCTCACTATGTACACGTGACTAATTTACATTTGTTTACATTTAAACTATGTAATAAACATTTCAGAAATGCAACTCTTTACGTTTGTTGTAAAATTGAAAATTTTAGAATGAATACTTGCATTATTTATTGTTTGAAGTTGAACTAAGAGAATATTTAGAGTTAATACGGATGAATGTACGAGCCAATGAGAATCATATGTCGAAATGTTTCAACCTAAATACTGATGCAACAAAACATCAGAACATGACAGGCAGTTTATATGTAAGCAGTTAGTTAGTTTGGTGTGCAGCTTGAAGCACGAAAATATCTGAACTTTTTTGTGAAATTTTTTGATAAGTGAATATTTCAATTGGTGTTTAACTGTTTTAATATTTAAGCCAGGTTTAATAGTTTATTAAAAATTTTACAGTTTCTTGTTTACTAAAAGTTTTATTTAATTTTTAGTTTATTGTTTTAAGTCTTTTTATTAGATTTAAAAAGCTTCCAGTTTTTAAAGTGTTACCAAAGTAATTAATAATTTTGTATATGCTAGTATTTCTTGTTGTGTTTTATATAAACGATTCATTACTCAAAACTGTCATGTCTGATTATAGAAAGTAGTCTCAGTTAGAATTTAGTGTTTGTTAGATATTAATTAAATAAGGTAGGATTTATTTATGATGGGTAGTACTATTAAGTTAAGTGTACCACAATCAGTACACAATTTTACTACCAAATTGTCAACCTTTGCTAGCTGTTCTACTGATTTTTAGATTAAAGTAATTTTTTCAGTTTTTAAAAACCTCATTCTAACTCAGGCTTGTTTATACTCACTCTAGCTAGTTTTATTGACTTAAACAGTGACAACCCTGCTAGTTTGAAAAATTTTGGGAATGTTAGAAAATCTTGGACTGCCTCAAGCTAGTTTAGTTTTTTACAAAAGCTCAGGCTAGTTTTCTTCTAAATTTTGAATGAGTTTGAGCTGATCCAGTTTTCAATATTTGGTAATTTTCTAGTGTATTTGGTTCAAGAACTTGATTTCAGATTTTTAATTGTAAATAAAACCTAAATTTGTAAACCTTGTGGCTAGCTGATCTACTTATTATTAGATTAAAGTTCTTTTTTTTTCAGTTTTTAAAAACCTCATTCTGACTCAGGCTAGTTTATACTAGTGATGTACCGAACTCACTATCCGGGTCCGGGTCCGGCCAGATATTGCCATTTTTGTCTGATATCCGGATCCGGCCGGATTCTAGTTTTAAAAAAATGTACGATCCGGTTCCGGCCGGATTCTAATTTGAAAAAAAAGTCCGGGTCCGGTTCCGGCCGGATTCTATTTTGAAAAAAAAGTCCGGGTCCGGTTCCGGCCGGATTCTAACTTGAAAAAAAAGTCCGGATCCGGGTCCGGCCGGACACCTAATTGTGGGTCCGGTACATCACTAATTTTCAGGTATTTAAAGATTTAAAATTCATTCCTCTAAATTTTGCTATTGTTTTAATTTTGATATGTTTTACAAAATTATAACTGCTTTTTTATTTTGTAACTGGTTGAGCTGAAAAACAGCTAAATAAAGTTAAAAAATAAAATGTAAATAAACTTACAAGGTTTTTTTAACAGTAAATTCAGTTTAAAACTGACTGGAGCATTAAAAGTAAAACAAATTTAATTACAGTCGTGTTTTAAAAAATTATATATTCTAGTAAAAGTACAAAAAACTTCAATATAATAAAAATAAGAAAAAATCAAATGAAAAATGTTTTCCATGTTGACATAGTACAAATAGTTAAAAATATTTTTAAGAGTTGTTAAATAAAATTAAAAAAACTTAGTTTAAAAATGTGTCAAAACACAAAAGTCACTTAATTTTAGCAAAAAAGTTAAAAAACTTACAATTTTTATTAAAACCCGTTTAAGAATTATATAGGTTTATGTATATATGTTTATAATGTTTCTTTGACAACATACTTTATAAAAATTGTTTTGTATAAAATAGATAAATTGAAATAAATCTTTTGTTTTTGATTTATAATAAAAAACAAAAGAAGTATTCAGATATGCAGTTTTAGTCTAAATACTATTTTTTATTTAACTTAACAAATAAAATTTTTAAAACAGAAAACTTGAGATTGTTAGAAAATATCTACAAATATATAGCAGAAATTCTGTATTTATATATTTATGTCAGTTTATGTAAAGCAAATTTGAAAAGAACTTCAATTCATCTGGAAATTGATTTTTATCTGGAAATACCTTAAAAAATTGTGCAAAAAAATTAGAAATTTTTGTAACCAAGCAACTGACAAAATTTTTTTGCTTCTCTTTGTATTTTGGCATCAAGTGGTAGATAATGATACACAAATTATGTTAGAAAACGATAAATGGGAAATTTTAAATATTATTGATAAACGATTTGTATAAAACTGAGCAAGACTTTTAAGTCAGTTTTGTGTTATAAGATTAATGACAGTGAATATTAAACTTAAATCATATAATAAAAAACTACTTAGCTCAAGAGAAATTTTTTTGTTGTTTATTAAAAAAATACATTTTTAAGCAAGTTTAAATCATGTTGAAGCTTTTTACACATTTTTTATTTCAGTTTAAAACTAAACAAAATCAACTAAGTTTTTTTTAGTAGTTTTTAGTAGTTTTTAGTCAAAACAATATAGTTTAAATTAGAACTTTTACTATCTAACTTAATGAATTTGTAAAACTATTTTTTAACACTTTTAAAAAAAGTAAAAGACGGATAATTCTTTAGCAAAAAAAACATTGTTCAGTTTTATAAAAAGCATAGAGAGTTTTTTGATAACAAAATTTATTAAAAAAACTGTTTTTAGACTACAAGATTAAATATATAAGCCAAATCTGTTCACTAAACTGCTTTCAAATAGAAAGAAGGAACCATCAAATAAATAGTTTATTTTTAATTACTTACTACATTTTCAATATCAATCAAAAGACAAAAACAAAAATAAAAGCTTCTAGAATCGTAAGAATAAAACAAATCGTTAAAAACTAATTTCAGATAATAAAACAAGTTTATGTATCACAATTTTTTGAATATTATGTACGTGGAAAATTTAAATACGTTTGAAAAACAGTATTTTATGTGCTTCTCTATTAGAGATTTAAGTCGTCAATAATTAAAAATTTTTTGAAAACTGTCATATAACAACGCAAATTAAAAGAGAAAATTTAATCAGATAACAGAAAACTACGTATTTATACCGGATAGGAAGTATGTAGTTATAAATTGTACACATATCAAATAAAAAAGAATGTCTCATTGTATAAATTGTTGTATAGATTGAAGTTGAGCTAGCATTTTTTTTATATATTTTAATTTAACAATAATTATTTGGTGAATTGTAATACGTTTATACAGTATACCTATTAATTAAAAATATAACAATTTTCAATAAATGCTTCTTTTTTATCCGCGTTAGTACAGCTACAAATTATGTTTAACTTATATACATAAAAATTTAGTATAATTTAAGTATTTGCTGTTCTTTTAATGTTGTTTCTTGTTGTTTTAGTTTTAATCGGAAAAATTTATTTAAAATTCAAAATTTTTAGGTATTTAGGTTACAAATAACCTTATTTTTGCACAAACAAGAAAAATTTAAGTTTTTTTTGTAAAGATGAAATTTTCACATTAAATTTCTTAAAAAAAATTTTTGTATCGGAAGTTTATTATTAGTTTATAAAACAATCAACTGAAGCTTAAGATCTGACGATCTATAATTAGACTTTAATCGGAAAATTTCAATAAAAAGTTTTTGTTTTGTAATAGTAGTGTATTTATTTGTATATTTTTGTAACAATTCTTAATACTTTAAATTTTTCAAACCTCAGAATTAAACAAGATTGACATAATTAGATGTAAAATACGTCTAAACTTAAAGAATGCATAAAAATAACACAGTTTTAGTTTTAAACTTAGTGTATTGATATGGTATTAGTTTTATTTTTACAATACTATCTAATTTCTTAACAAAATTAACATTTTATTTTTAACCAAACTTAAAAGTTCCAAAATAATAATTTCATATTGTAGTGTAAGTTTTATTTTTAAACAAGTTACTTCTTCGATATATAAATTTAGTAAAGTACTTTACTTATTTTTACAGAGTAGTCTATCTTTCAAACAAGTAAATACAATTAACGCGATGATATTAAGAAAAAAATTGATAACTAAAAAATAATTATTTAGAAAAGTTAATATTTCTTAACTTACCTGTTAATCTGGCTTAGACTTCAAACTATAACGGTTTTTTTAATAATTTTCGGCTTTTAATTTTTTTGAATAATTAAGTATTTATAAATTATTTTAAAATTTTAAAATGTATTGCTTTCATGTTACATTAACATAATAACACGTACTAAATAAAATATTTATCTTCAGAAATACAGAGAAAAAAAATTATATAGTATATAAAACTATGATTATAGCAACTCCAGTCTGAAAACAGTTATTTGTTATTAAGAAGTATCATTTAAAATTTTAAATATAAACTAATTAAATAATAAGTGTAGACCAAATTTTTGAAAAATACAATTTTATATAATTAAATTTATTAAAATAACTAAACAACTGTAAAACCGTATAATGACAATAAGTGATATTTGTAAGGTAAACATAAATTTTGATATATAATTTAATTGAAATTATTTGCCATTGAATAATAAAACTAAATGAACAACATTAATACTAAGTATTTATAGAACATATGCAAAATAATTTATAAGACTAGCTACAAAGTATTTTATCTAAAAATCAAAAGATTTCGTGGTTTTCTGAACTTAAATTTACAGAAAGTACTTTTTTTTTACTTTCAAATATAATGTATTTTATCTAAAAATCACTTTGTGTTCTTCGGAACTTAAATTGTAGATTTAATCTTTTAAATTATCTAATTGAAAGATATTATAAATCGTTACATTAAGCAATGTATTATACAAAAAGCTTGAAATACCCAGTAATTATCCAAAAGCAAATCAGATTTCAATCTGTTTTTCATTTGAAAATTTTGAATTAAAATTATAAAGTTTTATATTATTTTTCGAAAAAAAAAGTTTTTAGCTATGTTTTTTATAAAAATTGAAGAAAATAATGTTAAACAATCACAATAATATTTTACGTATAATATTGTTTTGTTATATGTATGTTAAGTGATTACACCTATATATTTTGTACTTTAATTGGATTATATTACGAAACTAATTCGAACAACGCAATAAAAATAATAAGTATTAGATTTAGAAATACTTCTTGATGAATTGTTTGAAGAATTCCATTCTACTTATAAGTAACTTAATATAAAGTATAAGAATAATAATTGTACAACAAACGTAAAAGTACATTCCGTTTCAAAAACTTTAAATATTCTAAATAAAATATATCCTTCATGTGAAAACTTAAAGTAATTGATTTTTTTTTAATTGCATGAAGACTGCTGAATGAAGAAGTTATAATATTAAAAGACGTAAGTTAAAACATAATATCTAAATGTAATCATTTGAATTTTTGACAAAAGTTTTTTTAAACAACTTTTTTATTTTCTCTTAAGGTATGCCCAAGCGAAAAGCGTTATATAACAAACTGGTACATAAATACGAAGAATGAACTTTTTGTGTGCAAAACAACAAGTAAAACTACTGGTGACTGCAATAAAACAAGAAAGTACATGTTTATTTTAATTTATTATTTATGTTTGTCTTTAATTTAAATCTAACAAGTACAAGTTTAATAACTTTTAGCTACTTGTTAAAACTAAGTAAATGTTTTTTATGTAATAATTATTAATGTAAGCTAGTTAATAACTTGTAATCGTCAGAGTTTTTTTATAATTTATATCTATTTAGACATTAAAAACGAGAAAGGTTTGAAACGTAAAACTTAAAAAAAAAAACAATAATACTTTAGTTGTTTACTTTGAAAGTATTTATGTTTAACTATTTTTATTAGTTTAAAATAAAAAAAAATGTACAAGTTTATTTTCTTAAACTATAAAAACATTTCTTTAAACTTTAAAGAATTTTTGTTAGTATATTTTTTAATAAACGTTGGAAAAACCCTTATGTACTTTATAAAACAGGTTATTTAAATTTAATGAGCTAAAAAACGTTCTGTATACGTATTAAAACGTATTAAATTGTTATCTGAATCGTAATTCACTTTAAATTTTTATTATAACTGACATTAATCGTTAAAAACACCTTATCTAACATTTTTAAAGTCTTAACATTCATTTTTTATTTCAACTTCAGCTTATACACACTTTGAATACAAATAAATTTCTGAAAATAAATGTTTTCTTCGTTATTTGAATTAATAGTAGATACTTGTAGCAAGGTTTTATCAGCTGACACATAATCGTTTATATTAACCTTCTTTTTATTTTTTATTATATAACATTTAGTTTAGTTCTGATAAAAAATTGTATTGTAATCTTACTATGTTGAATAATAAAGCAATTTTTTTTTTAAATACACAATATGTTTAAAAACGTTACTATATGTTATTTCTGTGTTTAAACTAGAATAAAATTAAGGAATTCTATTTAAACTATTCCCACTAAATTATTAGACTAAACTTAATTAACTTAGTTTTAAAAGTGTATTGTAAAATATTAACTATTAAGTTGTAGATTATACTAAAATAATTTTTTTTATAAACTCACTAAAATTTAAAGCTTTTTAGCCTATTACTTTTATTTAATAATAAAAGCAATTTTTACATAAACGCATTAGAGCGCATTTTAAAGTTACAAGTAATAAAATAAATACTTAAAATTAAAATTTTTAAGTATATTTCCACTTAATAAATATATTAAATAGTCCAATTATTGACAGCTAATTTCAAGTTTCCAAGTGCATGAATTGCTTTGGCTGCAATTATAAAATTAAAAGTCAAAATTCTTAAAAACTAAAAGCATGTAACTTGTTGTTAGGACGTATAAAAAAAAAATATTTACTTTGTTTTATTAAATTATTATTTAAATTTTTGTTTTTAATTTGCAGCTCAATACTGTACTGTTAATAGTAACAATTCAATAAAATGTTTTTTTAACAGTTTTTACAAGTTAAATTAACATTTTCATAAGGGAATCAAATAATAAATACTTTAGTTGTTTTTGAAATTTCTTACAATATGACTGCTCTGTCGGTTATTTGGTTTCGAAACTTTTAACTAAAAGTTTTAAAAACTAACTTGCATAACTTATTAAGCATCCCAGACAATAACCGTTTGAAAACAAAATTCAATCTCATCTGATATGAACTTCTTTATTAGTTTGTCATTTTTAAATTGAAAATAATTTATGAAATATAACTGTTGACAATTTTAATATAATAATTCATCATTTGAAGAATTGCTTATACATCTTTGTCTAATAAAAAGTGTTTTTTGTTTCAAAAAATTATTCAAATTAACAAACAACTTTGTAAAACAAAATAACAAGTATATTCAATCGTATTTTGAATTAGTATTTTTATAATTAATTAAAAATATTTTGTGAATTTTACAAAGATATACAAAATTAAATGTATATTTAAGTTTTGCAAAAACCAACCGAAACCTGACAGCTAAAAATTTTTTTTTTTAATTCATGCTTAAGCACTTATTTTTAAACTAGTTTTCCGTTTTTAAATTGAGGTTGAACTAGTTACATAAAATCGTGTTTGGTTTTGGTTCTAAAAAAAACTTTAAAGTTAAAACTACAACCACAAGAAACGTATTTTAGTTATTTATACAGTCAGAAACGGAAATCAAGAAGTTAAAAGCTGTAAACTGTTACAGAAATGGTTTGAGAGAAAACGTAAAATGTGAGATAAATAAATTTTAAAATTTTAATAGCTTTTACTTTATTTTATTGTGTTTAAATGGTTGATGTAGTATAACCTAATTTTACAACTTTATGATCGCTTTATAGTATAAGGTAATTTTTCTTAAGACTTCATAAGAATAAAATAGTTTGCAAAGACAGCAATAACAAATATTATTTTAAATTGAGCCATATATTTTAAATTCTTCCTTACAATGATATATACTTAAAGAATTTATTAAAAGTTACTGAACGTACTAAATTATCCGCTTAGATATTAGAACGGTAAATTATAATGTTATTTATTATCACAACTTTCTAAACTAGCTTTGTTGTTCAATTTTGAAAAGTTGTATAGTAATTAAACTATTTAAGTTTTATACAGACTTTTTCAATGTTTGAAATAAAATGTATTAATTTTGTATGCATACGTAGTTTACAAAAAAAAGCTAAATTAAACAACTACTTGTCGTTTAACAAGACTATCAAAAAATTTAGTACATGCCTTTTCTTCAATACTAAACAAAATTAGAATTGTTATTAAATCCAACAAGTACAATTTTAATATTAGCCTATGGTTATAGAAGAATTCGTTAACTCATTAATGTTCCTTATTTGATAAGAAACTATTTCATAACATTATACCGGCTTTTCTCAGAACTATTTAATACAAACCATAGATATTATTTTTTAAATAGATGAATTATGTACAGTGAATATTATGTAAGTTAAATCTATCTTGTATATAATTTATTCTCATGTAGGTAAATTTTTCTTAGCAAAATTACATGACCTATATACGTATGTGACAGTCATTGAATTTTTACAACACCAATTTACAACACCACAGACGCTTATGTTTAATTATCTAGCACTCAAATAAACTAGGGGGTATAATATCAATTACAAATATTTATTTAAACAAAAAAAGCAATTATTAATAAACTAAAAATTGCTAAGTTTTTTTCTTATCGAATCTACAAACAATTTATAGAAAATTTATTTATAAACATGATTACTTAGAGTATAGTGAGATTATAAAGTCTTTTGAGACTTACTTAAATTTTTTGTAATAATTTTAATAACTTTTTTTATCCAACAAAATAATATTTTTTTCTTTTTATTTTATAAAACGTATATAAGTAATAGTTCATCATCATATATTTACAATTTTGCTATTTAAAACTATATTGTCAAATTGTTAACGTATGATTGATAAAAAACAAATTAGTCTGCACATAAATAAACTCATTAAGTTTATGTAAAAATTTTAATTATTGTAGACCAAATAAATAAATCTTTATTAGTTTTGTATGGTTGTTACAAATATACTTTGTGTAAGTTTTATGTATGGGTTTTAACCGATGCTGCGAATTCAATACTATACTGTTTAATAAACAACTAAATATTAGTACACAATAAGTAATAGTTAATTTTTTTGTTGAATTAACACTGCTGTAAGTTAGTATTTGTTATAAGATGTTTACATAAAACAAAATGCAAAAACATTAGGTACAACCAATAAAAATGTTTTTTTTTTTTAATCGAAAAACACTTATAAACTAAATAACTATAAACTAAATAAGAATCATTTTCATCTTTTTAACAAGATTTTGTAACTTTGACTTATACAGGTATCTTTTCTAGTTTATAAACATATTCCATACATATGCACAGGATATTCCTAATTACTTTTGACCAAAATAGGTGGTTTTACCTTTTCTCCGAAAATCACTATATATATGTGTAATATATAACTGATGTAATTTAAATTAAGTCGGAAGTATACAAAAGCTAAAAGATTAACTAATTTCTCTTAGGAAAAACTTCTTTAATTTCCTTTTAAGCTATTTGAGAGACGTTAAAATTGTTATAAAAGCTGATGTTTTTGTTTTTTATACAATTGAAGTATTTAAAAAATTAGATACAATACAACCACAATTTTATAAAAAACTTTTGAAAACCAAAGACAAAAAAGTTGAAATGTTACTGTGATTAATTTTTTAAGAAATTATTGTAGAAAATAAAAGTAACTTTTACCGACAATTTTTTGTTAGCTATAGTAACCTATTTTGCGCTAGTATGTACATTATTTTTTATCTTTTGATATGATCATTAAATATAAACCTAAAAAATTTTAGCTTTGAAGGTTAATTTAAACCATAAAACTTTTTTTACATTAAGAATTCGGTAAAAAGAAGAATAGAAAAAGTTTAACACTATATTATATTAGATATGTGTTTAAATTTGTTAAGCAGCTTACATACTGCAAGCAATATATAAACTAAACCGTTTATAAAGTATTTTTTATTTATTATAAATACAGTTTTCAGTTACAAAACAACTAACTATTAGCTTCAAATTTTTATCAGTAAAGTTGTTTAATGTTAGTAGTCATTGTTAAATTTAGTAAATCAATTTCGTTTAAAAAGCTTTAGAATTAATTTGCTGCTACACTTTATAACATTATTTATCTTGAGGAAATTCTAAAACTGTTTTTTAATCAATTTTACTTTTTAAACTTTTTATCTTTTTATTTGCACAGGAGTTTTTAAAAATCTAACTATACGAATCCTTACTAGTTAATTTGTGTTAACTACACTAACTTTTTATTATATGTTTTTATTTGCAAAAGAAAAATGTCATCTAAAAGAGTTGATGATGGAAGGTACAAGTTAACTACTTTAGCCTAATTGGATACACATCTGTGTACGTGATTTATTTTAGAGTTTTTATAAATGTTTACTATATATAACCTAAACCGTTAAATAATTTTCTTATAGATCTCATAAATATTTTAATCTAAAGAATGCTGCTTGTTCTATCTTACACTGTTGCTAATTTCTAAATTTTCATTGTGGTCAGCTATCTACCGAACACACAATAAAAATTTTACATGTTTTTCACACTTCAATATTTATAAATCTGACTTTTTATCTAATTAATTACGTATAATTGAAATTATCCTTTAAGTTTTTTTAGAGATTTGGTTTTCAATTCTGATTTACTTTATTTTAATAAATTACTGTTATAAAAATAAACGTATTCAAAAAATATTATCAATTACAATTTATTTATTATTTAAATATGAACTAAATAAAAAAATTACATGGTTTGAACTTTAACTTTAAAGTGTGCATAGATTAGTTTTTTTATAATTTTTATAAATGTTCGCTATACAAAACCTTTACTGATATACAATTTCTCTAATATCTCAAAATTATTTTAATTTTGAAAATCTTGTTTTACCTAATATTGTTGCTTATTTCTAATTTTTCATGGTGGTCAACTATCTAACGATAAAAATGATTTACATGTTTTTCACGCTTTAATGTTTATTTATCAACATAGAGTTGTTATCTAATCAACCACGTAACAAAAGAAGCTTTATACTTTTAGGATTTTTTTTTATCTAATTTACTTTCACTTTAACTAATTTATTGAAAGAAAAACTAAAGTATTGGAATATTATTTTTATTATAACTGTTTTTTTTATAGAAGAACTAAATTTCAAACTTAAATAATTTGTTTGTTAAAGTTGATACTTTGTTTTTTTTTTTAAATGTTTTCAAGCAATTTTTTTAACAAAAGTTTTTAAAGCTACTGTTTTGCGTTATAGTATATTATTTTTTACTAATAAAAAACGTTAACATTATACCCAAAACAAAAAACTAAAAATTCTTCTTGTGACTGATAATCTGTTTTTTTATCAAATAACTATGCAAAACCGAAATGGAAATTTTTAGTTTTATTACGTTGTACTTTATATTGTATTTATTTATATTTATTATACTGTATAATAATTCTTTTATAGTATAGTTAAACAGCAAAAAATTACAAAACACAACATAACATAAAATTAGATTACAAAGTAAATATAGTGTTTTTATAAAGAAAATTATTTTTGATTAAACTGATCAATTATTATTTAAATTAAAAGGGGTTTACTAAACTTGCGACTTTTAGATAGATAAGTATAAACACATAGTTTATTAAATTTAGTGAATTTTTATTAAACTTTGTTTGTATTTCAAACTAAAATTTTTATCTGAAAACCATTGGAATTATAACAAATTGCATTCAATTTTATTGAATTAAACTTTTTCAAACAAACTAACGTGAAAAAATACCATGCCATTTAAGTGTTTAAAAAGTATTAAAACTTATTATTTTAGTGTAATTTTACATAGTTCATTTTAATCTTTGTAGTTTTAAACAACTATTATTCAAAGTTGAAAACGTTTAAACTTTTTTTAGTAGAGATGTAGTCATATTAAAACACTACTTCACAAAAATTAAGTTTATTATGACCTTATTCACTAACTTCAATAAGCAAAAATGATTAATTTTAGAAATAATAATTAAAATTCTACTTTGTTTCAAACAGACTAAGTTTAATAATATATATAAAAAAAAACTTGATTAATAATGTAGTATTTAAACATTTTGGCTTAATCGGATTAATTTTATTGTTATAATTAATCATTCTAAAACTAAAATACATAAAATACAATTCATAAACTAAAATTGTTGTTTTAGCTAAAATACACATTAAATTAGCTTGTCTGACAAGATTTATCCGAAAATTGGTCACAAATTGCGTCCAAAATTATTAAAATTTTTTAATTTAAACAATCACGTCTATACTTCTTTTATAGAGTACTTTAGAGTATACTTTCAAAATCAATTGAGTTAAAAAAATTGTTTTTTTTCCTGTTTGTTTCATTTTTATAGTTTTTGTTCTTAATTTGTCTAAAAATTAAAAATGCTCCATAAAGTATTCTGTAATAAATCGACGAAAAAAAAATTACTGTTTTTAAAGAATCTAAACTTATTAAAGTGATCTAATTGCCCGTTTTTTATTTATTTATTAAGTAAGGCTAGTCATTGTAATTGTATTAAAGTAATGGTTAACAATAAGTTATTGCTGAAAGTAAAACTTTATTGTATACTAAACTTCAAAAATTTGGTATACTTTATTAATATATCACGACAAAGTCTATCATGTATTAACCAATAGAATAGACGTCTATTTTGAGTTAAGTTTAAACATTTTCGAAACACAGTGGTATACCATGAATATAGTTTATATGTGTGTATTTAATCAATAACTTTATTTAAACTTAGAAATCAAAACCTTTTTTTTAACATATAACAACAAAAATACTAAATTAAGTTAAGATAGCATATTTAATTAATAATCTATAAGCTATAGGTTAATAAGAAAATCTAGCATAGTTTTGTTAAATTTATTATTTGTGTGTTCACATGTTGGCAGACTAAAACAGGTTTACGCTGTATCAGATTATCAGATATTTTTTTATGAAATTTGACCACTAAAATATTTCCTAATATTATTTTAATCTTCAACCTGTCATGAACCTTCAGACGTGTGAATTAAAACAAACCAGTATACTTACAGTTCCGACCGCAATCATTTCCTACGCGGGCACAATTCCAACCCAGTTTTATGTTATTTATTTTTTTTTTCGTTTTTTTTTTTGATATTATTTATTTTTATTTTACTATCACTGTTACCTCTAACCCGTACCCTTTGTCTTTCAGATTTTATTGGAATTGTGTGGAAATCGATCTCAGGTTGGAGCTGATCGATTCCCATTAAAACAATATTTTTGTATAAACTTGTTTTACATTTAATCTTTTTTAATTGAAAGCTTAGGAAGTAGTAACTTATATATTAGTTATTTAACTATTAAAAATTTTAAACAATACTAATGAATTATAATAAAAACAATCTGAACATTAGAAATAATCGTAATTAAAACAGAATAGTTCTTTTACTGTTTAAGTTAAAAGTACTATAGGTAATAAACTTCTCATAATTTAAAGTAGATTTGTAGAAGTTGTCCTAAATATTCATTAAAACGAAAGTGTTTTTATTATTCTCGCTAATTAGCTTGAAATTATATAAAAAAATCAAAAATTACAAATTTTATACTTTGTATATCACAACTTGAACACCTTTGCTTTTAATTTAACTGTTGTTTTACTGTTTAGATAAACAGCTTACATACAAAAACCCTGGACTTAATGTTAAACATAATTTATTTTTAATCATATTTCTACAAATAAAATGTTTCTCTGACAACATCTATATATAATATATATACTTGTGGGAAACGGATCAAAATTACACGACTACTAAATTGCACTAGGTTACTAAATTGCACGAAGACAAATTTTCATAAGGACACAAAGCTGCACGAAGACAATTTAGCACCAAGGGTCAATTTTGCACGAAAGTAAAAAAAAACAGAAAAATATAAAAAAAAAAAAAACAGAAAAAGAACTAAAAGATAAATTTTAAAAAAAGGAAATAAATAAATTAACTGACTGAATATTAGGGTTAAGGGTAACAGTGATAGTAAAAATAAAAATAAAAAAACAACTAATTAATATTGTTATAACTAAAAAAAAGAAAATAAATAAAAACTAATTAACTTAAACGAAAAAAGCTCCCGTCGAGGGTAAGGGTTAGGGGTAACAGCGATAGTAAAAATAAATTATAAAGATAATAATAATGATAAACATTAATAAAAACATTAGTTACCGACCGAGAGTAAGGATTAAGGTTATTTGTGATAGTAAAAAAAAATAACAAAAAAAATATTATTAAAAAAATTCAACCTGTGCAAAAATGTCTCCAAGCCAAATAGTCTTTGTGCAAAAGTATTGTTGTGCAATTTTGTGCCCTGGCGCAATTTCTTCCCCTCGTGCAAATTTGACAGCTACCCAAGTTTTTAACCTTTTTTTTTGAGTTAATTTTTCTGTAGTTCTTAAGTTTAGGTTTTAACAAAGAGCTCAAAGTACTCGCAATCTTCAAAAAGTTATAAATGCTTTTTTGTATAAAAAATGTTTTGTAAATAATGTTAATAAGTTAAAAGTTTGTATGCGTTTAAACCGACATTTAAATGTAGCTTTAATATTAAATAAAAAAGTTTTAAATTTGACTTATTATACTTTATTATTTGTAGACATAAAGTTTGTTTTAAATTAATTTCTAATACCTTTTAAGTCGCAAAAATATCGTACAAACTACTTCAACTTTTTTCTGAGTAAAACGAGTTAATCAAAGTCAAAACACAAAATAACAATAAAAAATTGTTTCCTAACTTTTTTACTCACACTAACCAATATTAGCACATCGTGTGAAATATAAATTAACTACGAATTTTTTCTTGTTTATTATAAACAACAATGATTAACTATGATAAAAAGTTGAACTACCTTGATATGAGTGGTTTTCCTTACGTGTTTGCTAATTTTACAGTTCATGACAATTAAAAAAGTGTTAAAGTTACTATTTTAGTTATTTTTCGTAATCTCTATAATCTACTTTAAGTACCTTTTAATCCAATTTGTTTTCAAAAGAAATACCTAAACCAAACATTTAACGTAATTTTACTGTGGTTTAGGAACAGCTATTTTTTTGTATAACCTAATTAAAATCATTAAAAGTTAGTTATACAAAATTATTTTGTAAGTTATTAACTTAACTTAAATAATACTGTTTTTCTTTTTTTTAACCAATATAACTAAAGATTTCTCATAGGTTTTATAACAGTTTTTTCAATTTTAAACTGTTCACAGTGAAGTATTACAAATTTAAAAAGCTTAGAAAAGATGAATATTTTCAAAAATACTTTGTTGAAAAGTTTACTTGACAAATGTAATAAATTTGAAACATTATAAGTTGACTTTCAGTATAAGCTTGATAAATATTTTCATATTTATTGATCAAATCATTTGATAGTTTTCAAGTTTAACTGCTTTAATTGTTAAATTGTTAGACTAATAAAAATCACGTGATTAAAACGCAAAGCTTGTTTGAGCATTGGGCTCATTTGATTGGTTAAAAAAACTGCGCAATTTTGTATGAATGACCTTATTCAAACTTATATAGTACAAAAGTACTTTTGAGAGAGTTTTACCAATTTTAATAACCTATGACAAATAATTTAGATTATACTAATATTTGTTTAAAAGTCAGACATTATAATGTTAAACTTTATGTAAGTTACTTTATTTTGTTTAAAATATGTTCTAGTTTATTAAAGATTAGAAAAGAGGCTCAAAATCAATAAAAAAATAATAAAACTATAGTTTTTTGAACAGATAGTTGTAAGTGTAACCTTTCAAAAAGAATGATGTTTTAAGTTAAGTACTTGTAAATATAGTAGCTTACTTTTTGATAAACTAAAACTTATTTTAAGACCAACCACATCTAGTCTAAAACTTTCTTACTATTATGTTTTTTTTGGGTTGCAGTGTATTTTTTGTATGTTTTATATTTTAGCAACTGCAAACTTTTCCCCATTAGAATAAAAAATAAGCCGTTTTAATTTTTTAATTATCAAAAAAACTATAGAAAACATGTGTTTAGGTCAAGTAAATCAACAAAAGTAAATCAAATGTTAAATATAGTTTAATCACTTTTACAAAAATTTCTTGACCTAAAACAATAAACATTATCTAAGTTTATTTGGGTAACAATTTAAATTAACTTTTGTAAGCTTTTTATTTTGTAATATAAGCCGTCAGATAAAACTTATTTCTGTATAAAAAAAGGCCAAATTAGTTGTAGTAAAATAGAACTTATAAAAAAAGTTATTAAGCTTAACAGATTGAAAATAAAACATTAACCGAGCCTTAATTAATAAAAAAGGCAAAATAAATTAATATGCATTACTAGAGTTTAAAAAATAAAAATAATTTCAGTTTTTGATAAACAAGCTAATTGATCGTTTGTGATTTTTTTTAAATATTTTGTAAGGTTATTAATACTCAACCATACAAGGTTTTTAAGAATACAAAAGTTTTCAAAGAATATTCTTTTTTCCTATGAGAGCAATACATATTCTACATAATATACGAAATTATTTTGTTTTATTCTTTCTAGCAGTTCATACTTGTTCAAACAAGATATAATTTTTTTTAACAAGTTTTATTTTTCATTTTCATTAAGTACGGCTAGTCATTATAGTTAAATTATTTTGTAAGTTATTAACTTAACTTAAATAATACTGTTTTTCTTTTTTTTAACCAATATAACTAAAGATTTCTCATAGGTTTTATAACAGTTTTTTTCAATTTTAAACTGTTCACAGTGAAATATTACAAATTTAAAAAGCTTAGAAAAGATAAATATTTTCAAAAATACTTTGTTGAAAAGTTTACTTGACAAATGTAATAAATTTGAAACATTATAAGTTGACTTTCAGTATAAGCTTGATAAATATTTTCATATTTATTGATCAAATCATTTGATAGTTTTCAAGTTTAACTGCTTTAATTGTTAAATTGTTAGACTAATAAAAATCACGTGATTAAAACGCGAAGCTTGTTTGAGCATTGGGCTCATTTGATTGGTTAAAAAAACTGCGCAATTTTGTATGAATGACCTTATTCAAACTTATATAGTACAAAAGTACTTTTGAGAGAGTTTTACCAATTTTAATAACCTATGACAAATAATTTAGATTATACTAATATTTGTTTAAAAGTCAGACATTATAATGTTAAACTTTATGTAAGTTACTTTATTTTGTTTAAAATATGTTCTAGTTTATTAAAGATTAGAAAAGAGGCTCAAAATCAATAAAAAAATAATAAAACTATAGTTTTTTGAACAGATAGTTGTAACCTTTCAAAAAGAATGATGTTTTAAATTAAGTACTTGTAAATATAGTAGCTTACTTTTTGATAAACTAAAACTTATTTTAAGACCAACCACATCTAGTCTAAAACTTTCTTACTATTATGTTTTTTTTGGGTTGCAGTGTATTTTTTGTATGTTTTATATTTTAGCAACTGCAAACTTTTCCCCATTAGAATAAAAAATAAGCCGTTTTAATTTTTTAATTATCAAAAAAACTATAGAAAACATGTGTTTAGGTCAAGTAAATCAACAAAAGTAAATCAAATGTTAAATATAGTTTAATCACTTTTACAAAAATTTCTTGACCTAAAACAATAAACATTATCTAAGTTTATTTGGGTAACAATTTAAATTAACTTTTGTAAGCTTTTTATTTTGTAATATAAGCCGTCAGATAAAACTTATTTCTGTATAAAAAAAGGCCAAATTAGTTGTAGTAAAATAGAACTTATAAAAAAAGTTATTAAGCTTAACAGATTGAAAATAAAACATTAACCGAGCCTTAATTAATAAAAAAGGCAAAATAAATTAATATGCATTACTAGAGTTTAAAAAATAAAAATAATTTCAGTTTTTGATAAACAAGCTAATTGATCGTTTGTGATTTTTTTTAAATATTTTGTAAGGTTATTAATACTCAACCATACAAGGTTTTTAAGAATACAAAAGTTTTCAAAGAATATTCTTTTTTCCTATGAGAGCAATACATATTCTACATAATATACGAAATTATTTTGTTTTATTCTTTCTAGCAGTTCATACTTGTTCAAACAAGATATAATTTTTTTTAACAAGTTTTATTTTTCATTTTCATTAAGTACGGCTAGTCATTATAGTTGTAATAAAATAATGGTTTACAATATGTTCTAATTTAAAAAAAGTTCCTAAGATGTATCTATCTTCAACAATTTTTTTCATTTAGTTAATACATCACAGCAAAGTCAATGACGTAATAATATAACTAGTAGAATATTCGTCGCTTCTTTAATTATGTTTTAACATTTTTAAAACCCCATATCTAATGTATAAATGTTCATGTAGTCAATAAAAAGACTAATTAAAACTAGAAATTAAAACTATAAGCTTTATTTTATTTTTTTGAGTCAGTAAAAAGAAAAACATCTAAATAAGTTAAGATAGCATATGAAAAAAATAACAATCTGTACAAGTTTTGATAAATTTGCTATTTGTGTGTACACACTTCAACAGAATAAAACAGATTTACGTTTTACGTAAGACTGTCAGATTAGTGCTTGTAAATTTTAACCACTAAAACGTCTATTTCCTAGTAACATTTTAATCTTCCATCTGTCATAAATTTTAAGAGGTGTGAATTAAAACACGTGTAGTTACAATTCCTATCCCACCACTCAAGCCAATCTTTTTTTCTTTTCTTTTTCTCAAAGTTGTTTACATTTTTTTAAGTCACTTCAACCCTAACCCTTACCCTTGGTGGGTTACTTAACGATTTTCAGATTACATCGGGTGGAAATCGAAAAGTTGAAACTGATTTAGTTAAAAACATTAAAACATTAAATCGAAACATTAAAACATATTTTGTAGTAACTTGTTATAATTTTTAATAAAAAGCTTAGAAAGTAGTAACTTGTGTATTAATTGTTACAACACTTTTAAAAATTTTTAAGCAATAATAATAAATTAAAACAAAACTATCTAAACTTTAGAAAATAATCGTATTATGTACAATTATATTACTACAGGTTATAAAACTTTTCATAAGTTGAAGTAGATTTATGAATAGTTTATTAAAACGAAGTGTTCTCAATTCAATATGTGTTAACTAGCTTAAAACTATATAAGAAAAACTAAAGTTACAAATGTTATACTTTGTATATAACAACTTCAACAGTATTTGTCTTAATTCAAAGACCCTAGATTAAATTTTATTCAATTGTTAAAAGTTATTATGTTTTTAATCCAGTTTCCAGAAATAAAAAATCCCACAAAACATCATATATCTATTTTTCAGATAATTTATCTTCACCTTTTAGGTATGGTTTTAATAAATAATTATTTCTATTTAGTTGACTACTTAGGATAAAAGTATTTTTATGGATTTTAACAAAGAATTCAAAGTACTTACAATCTTAAAAAAGTTATAAATGTTTTTTGTATTATTTTTTTTTATACATGGACATAGAAAAAAATTAAAATTGTGTGCGTTTAAACCGACTTTTAAGTGTAGCTCAAAAATATAAAACAAAAAGTTTTAGTTTTGCATATGAATAACAAAAAAAAATCATTATTTTTAAATTATTTCTAATACGTTTTAAGACGCAAAAATATAAAATAAACTATTTACATACTAATTTTATCTAAGTAAAACGAATTAACCAAAGTCAAAACTAGATAGCAAAATAACAATCTAAACCTTATTTCCTATTTCTTTACCAATCATTACTAATCATCGCGTGACGCGTTTTTTGATAAGGAAGTTTATCTTGTTTATTATAAACAAAAATGATTAACTGTGACAATAAGTTAATCCGTTTCGATATGAGTGGTTTTCATTACGTTTTGGCTCATTTAAAATTTGTGACAAGCAAAAGACTGTTAAAATCAGTGTTTAAATTATTTTTTCGTAAACTGTGTTTAGTTCCAATTTATTTTCAAGTTAAATAGTTGTATAGTAAAAGCTTAATCAAACATTGAACATATTTTTACTGCGGTTAAAGAACAGATATATAACTTAATGGAATTGAAATAATTTAAAAGTTTGGTATACTTTTATTTTTAACTAATTTAAAAATCATTATATCTTACTTATTATCGAAATAAAGTAGCTAAAAACTTTTTATATGCAGTTTTTTTTAACTTTAAACAGCTTACAGTAAAATATAACAAATTGAAAGAGTATAAAAAAGCTAACTGTTTTAAAATATCATTTTGTTAAAGTGTTTAAATTTACAAATTCTAAATTTTTCAACATAATAACCATAAAATCTGTAAAGTTTGATATATTATTATATAATTATATATTTGATATTTTATCTATAATATATTTATTTAATATTTATGCGTCAACTAGTTTTTAACTTTCAAGTCTATGCGCTTTACTTGTTAGGCAATTTCATCGAAAATTACAAAAATCACGTGATTGAAATGCGAAGCTCATTTGAGCTTTGGGCTCATTTGATTGGTTAAAAAACTTGCACCAGTTTTTAATGTAATTATTCAAACTTAAGATGAAATTTTTACCACTTTTAGTAAACTATGAAAAACAACTTAGCTATGATTAATATTTAGTTTAATATTTTGTTAATTTAACTTTAAAATCAGTGCTTAATTGTTGTAAATTTAGTATTACACAGCTTCTTTCCATAAACAGCAGTTTATTAAAGTTCAATTTGTATATTTATTACTTTTAAGTAAACGAAAACAATTTTAAAGTTGTTTTGAAGATAAGCACACTTTAACACTTCTCAAGAATTAAAATTTGCCAAGATATATGCTTAAACAAAAATTTTTAAATTTAAAGCTTCGCTATAAGATTACTTAAGAAAAATTTGTACGAAAGTCAAACATTAAAATGTTAAACTTTATGTATTTATTTTAGTTTGTGAAGATATCCAAAAGACCATGTCTTTGTAATTATCGCTTTAGCCTTACAACTAGCACAACTAAAATTAATTGAAAATTAAAAAAAAACTTAAACCATTATAATATGTTGAGAAAACTAGTTTTCACTTTTTAAAAAAGTTGATATTTTATAATAAATACTTTAAATAAATTAGTTTTTTTTTTGATTAATTCAAATTTTTTTCAAGAATAGCACACACGTTCCAATATTTATTTACAAGTCTGTCTAACTGTATTTTTGGATTGCAGTGGTTTGTATGTATAATACTTCAGTAAGTACAAATCCGCTATCGTTTCGCTGTCTTTAGTAGACAAATTAGAAATTTTATTAAACTTTGATAATTAAATACTTCTTTTTGTTTTATAACATTATTTTTTATAAACAACATTTGTGTCATTCAACAACAGCTATAAAAATAATTAAAATGTTAATAAAAATGATTAATAACCTATACAGTTTAAAAAATAAACATTTACCAGTCCTAAAGAGAACTATAAAACGTTTAATAAGTAAATTTGCAATTATAGAGTTAGGAAAAAGAAAATATTTTGTATAGTTAAGCAAAGATATTTTACAGATTTCATTCTTTTTAACAATTTTGTTAGCTTATTAATACTTAAACATACTACCTTTTTAAAGGTACAAACATTTCCCAAAGAAATGTTTTGTTTTTAATAACGAGAGCAATACACTTTTTACTTATTGTATGAAAGTGTTTTGTTTTCTTCTTTTTAACAGTTCATGCTAGTTCATGCAAGCTATAATGAGCATTTTTGTTCAGTAAAAATAAATATATATGTTTAAATTTTGTTATTTTAGCTAGCTGTTTAAAAAATATATTACTTACTAACATGTAATATATTATACGTTAATAAATTGTTTTTAGCTTATAGATCGTGTTTAACAGATTTTAAGGTTATTAAATGTTTGAACTTACAAGTATTTAACTATTTTTCGTGTCTATAAAAGTTTGTCTGTGATAGTTTTAATTTTGTATATCATCAGCTGTATTTCATATAGACAAAGTTTAGTTCATTTAAATGTCTTAAGTACGCAGAAGTATTCTAAAATATAACATTTTATTTTAAGTCTAATTTTTATTTAAATCTAACCTGTAAGTTTTTTTAATTTTTAATACACAAATAAAATTTTTCATAATTTTGCTAATATTTAGTCATAAATTGATTAAGTTTAGCACATTTTCAAAAATAAAAGCTAAATATGTAGAATTCGTGGTGTTCTTTTTTTATAGTTTTAGAATTTCACAAGTTTAGTTTAACATAACTGCAGTGTAGTGAAAAAAAATTACAAAAAAATCTCGGCTTTAAAAATGATAAGTAAAAAAACACTATTTCAAATTTAAATCACAAGACTATAAACAAGACTAGTGACAATTAAGAGTGTTAATGAGCCAAAAAGTGTTATTTTTCCACTTAAATATTTTATTGCTTAAATAAGTAAACAAAAAACCGCTTCAGTTTAAGTTTAAAATTTAAGTTGAGACAGTTCCAATTTATTTAGTTTCAAGCTTCTGTTTTTTTTTTACTTTTAAAATTTGTCACTAGGCAGAATATTTTATTTAGTTTTATGTTTCCTACATTTTTAATCTTTTTTAATTATTCTTAACCTAATATAAAATAAATTTAAATTGTAAAATAGTTTTGAGTAACTAAGTTTAATGTTTTTGACTCATTTGTAACAAAAACTTGTATTTGATATTAAATTAAAAACAATTTGAAACAATATTTAAAATATTTTTGTGTTGGATATGTTAAAACTAACTATTATCTAGACTATATGACACACAAATAAAATTTAATAATTAAAAATAATATTCACTAACTTTTTTAAATATGTAAAAGTTACTAAATTCAAAAAGTTATTTTATTAAATCAAAACAATCATGTTTTTGTTCTAATCTTTATTAAAACACAAAACTAGTTTGTTTAAAGTTTACTCAATTTTCGCGTAAACTATTTTTACCCTCTAACTAAATAAGCTTTTTAAAGTTAAAAAATATATGTGTATACATGTAGTTATTTGTCAACTCACATAACTATGTTGTTGTAAATATACCAAATAAAAATAATACTAGTTAAAGGTTTTAAAAGTTTTTAAAGGTAAATAAACTTTTAAAATGTAGTTAGCCTCATTGAAAGTTTATAGTATAAACTTAAAAGACTTTAAAATATGTCAAGTGCTTGAACTAAAGTCACGAGATATAAAATTAACATCAAGTAAAATATTTGAACGGTCTATTTAAGCAGAGTTCTACAAGTTTTTTATTTTTCTTTTTTTTTATTAATTGTTAGAATTTGCAATATAGCCATATTACTTATTCAAAATGTACAAATTTGTTGTTGTTTAGATAAAATAAAATTATTAGCATTATGTATTTAAACTTTAATAGTTGTTTAAATCTTTAGCAAAAAAGTAAACAGAAGTTTTCAATGCTGAAATATGGTCACTTTTTTATTTCAGAAAATATCCTAATAAATTTGATAATGAAGACCATTATATACTTTCTGATAATATTAACTGTTATCACTTCAAGTCCAGTTATGGGTAAAGTAAGTTTTCTTTTTTTGATATTTTTTTGACAATTATAAAACAAGCCTTATCTGCGTTGAGTCTAAGCGTAAACTTTGGTTAAAAATAAATCCTATTATTATAAAGTTTATAAAGCAGAATTTGTTTTACCGTTCAAAAACAATTGTAAAATATTTTTTGATTTATTCATGGGAAAATAGTACATCTTGTTTTAAATATTTTAGAAGATCGCCGGTAGATAGCACAATTTAAGACACATCATATATTTTTGTAGTAAGCAAAATTTCAAAATTGTTAGATTTTACCTATTTTGTTTTTTTTTAATTTACAACAACTAGAATGCTTTCTATAAATATTTGTTGTGTTTAACTAGTACGCATAAATAACTAAAGTTTTAAACTTGGTAAAATTGCAAGGTACAAAAAAACTTTAAAAATCAATAATACATAAAAAAAGTATCTTATTATCACAACAATAAGAATGTTGTTTTAATTAATATGTAAACAAAATGTTTTATTCTCTTACACTAAAAAGATTAAAAAATACGATAAAACACTTAAATAACCGTTTGTTTTATAATTTACTAAATAGAAAATTATAAAAACTTATTAAACGACTATACCACATTTTAAAGCGATTAATACTTATTTATAGATTATTTATCTTTACAGTATTGCAGTTCTGCATTATTTGCTACTCATATACAAACTAAAAATTATCTGAATAAGTAAAAAACAAAACCTTTATGTAAGAAAAATTATATTTTAATCTTAAACTTACTATCAAAAACAAGGTTTAATTCATAATTATTTTTGTAGTTACTAAAAATTTCGATAGTACAAATAATAAACTTAAAATATCATAACTTAGCTTATAATTTGTTAAACATTAACATAAAACAGCTTAAAAAGCAATTTTATTTTAAGTTACAGTTTTTTCAACAGCCAATAGAGATAGACGAAGGAAAAGAAATAAATGCAAGCCAACCAATAAGTTAGTTTTAATTATCACCACTTTATTTATTCTTCAATCACTACTAGTATGCATTTATACTTTTAACATTCATGGTTAGCATTTATAAACTTGTTTACTTTGAGTAATTATATGTTTCAACCACAAGTTAGCAATGACAGTGTGCAGCAGTATATGTTAGCAATGTTCTTCACTAATAAAAAGTTTATTTATTTTTTTATTTTAAAATATAGCATTTGTGAACTAAAAATGCTTAACAATGCTTGAACAATATGACAGGCATGTAAAATATACTAGTTTTTAAATTAAAAAGTTCTAAAACTAATGTTTATAGCGATCTGGAAAGCATGTTCCTGGGACACAAGTCCCGAAAATTATTGGGAGGATGGTTGCCTTCCGGTATCTTTCGGTTGTTAGCTTTTAATTATTAAAAAAAAATATTTAACTATTTTTGTTCACTAACTTGCAATTAAAACATTTTATTTGAGTGAAATATGTTCTTATTTAATAAATAACAAGTGTAGTAAGAATATTTATATGCTCATAGCTTAAAGTTATTAAAATTTAACAATCAATTTAACAACCCATAAGTTATTAAAATTTAACAATCATATAATAAGTAAAAGAGTAACAAGACGTTACGTCATAAAGACTAATTTAAAATCCTCATAAAGTCATAAATGTAAATACTTAGTTCGACTAAACCAGGGGTCGGCAAACTGCGGCCCGCAGGCCACATTATAATTTTTATTCAACTAGATTAATGTACTAATGTTCTCGAAAACACAAAATTAAATTTTAATGTTATATTTAAAGGATATTCTATCGCCTAAACTTTTTTTTTTCAAAAAAATTGTCATTAAATATGATTTTTTAAAGCACATAAAAAAGCGTTCCTTTTTGGCCTGCCGACCCCTGGACTAAACTAAGAGCTTTCCGCAGTCTAAATTTAACTTTAGTTTTAACTTGATACTTACTCTATATATTTTAATGTTAATTATTTTTTTTTGTATAACATTTTGATCTTTTGAAGTTTCAACAATATGACATATATGTTTGGAACTTGGTTAAATCTGTTTACTGTTTAAAAATACACTTTTATAAAAAAAAAAAGCTTTTTCACAAACACCAGTGAAAACAATAAACTTCAAAACAGTGGACGAACGTAATGAGCAGATCCCGATAACTTTTCGGTATTACATAACCGGGTTGGAAGAAAAACTGGTTAGCACAATTCCCACCGAGATAACTGAATCATCTGGTTTGATTTTAAATATAAAATTATAAAACTAAATTTAAAGTAAAAAACAACATACAAAACAAGATGTAAAGGAGTGTTTGCTTTATATAGGTTACACTTTTATCTATTTACACTACAAAGTACAAATCACTGATTATTACTTTAAAAATAAGCAACATATTAGCCATGCGCATGTACTTTTATAATTTTAGTTAAAAGTATTCAGTTTAAAGTTGTAAAGTACTTTATACTAAAAATCAGCGAAATCATAACAATTTAGTTTGAGATTTCAATTGCAAACAAGAAGAAAGTTACAATAAACTAGTTGAAAGTTTTTTGAAGTTGTATATAAAAACTAACTTTTTATCTTTATGACTGCATAACTATTCATATTTTAAAAAAGCTGTGTTTAATATAAAAAGCGTAGTATGCATAACATAACTTTTATCTTAGTCTACTAAAAACAATTTCTTAGTAGAATTGTAACTTTATGTAAAAAAAAGCTATTATACATAAGTTTTTTTTATTCAAAAAAAAGTAATTGAGACACTTAGTTTAACCTATATCGTTTGTTTTGTTTTAACAAGCTAAAACAGTTTTCAAATAAAAGTATGTGGGGAATGCTTCGATGGTTGGACCTGTGTTGAAATGGTAATAGAAGTTGACAAAAATGTCTTTATTCGTGGCATCCAAAAGTGCATGTTAACCAAACTGTATGAAGCAGTAAGTAAGCACATTGAAGAAAAATTACAAATAAGCAGTACTAAGGCTGCCAATACAGCGAAAACTGAGATGACAACTGAGACTCATGATTTGCCGGATCAAAACTTGATTGCAGAAGAGAACGAAGGTAAATTTTTTTAGAACTAATTTTAAGGATTTTTTCGAGGTTTAATTGTTCGGCTTGTACCGGCTTCTAATAAGATTTTTTCACTTTTCAGTAAAATTAAACACATTGTTTGACTCTACTTTATCAGAAATTTGTATTATATTATTTATTATTTTCTACAAAAAATGTTTGAGATTTCTCGCTAAATTCATTATACTTAAAAAATTTTAGAATGGCGATGTTGTTTAAACACAATAAAATCTTTTTAAATTTTGCTACAAAATAACACTTAATGGAAAATTTTATAAAAGTTTTCGAAAAAAAAGAGTAAAGAAAAAAGAGTGTGCTTTACTAGTGTGCGTTGCCTAGCTTGTTGTGAAAAATATTTAGTTTTCTGTCTGAAACAAGTTTGAAGTTTAAAAGGAGTTAGTAAAAAGTTAAAGTTGAATTTCAGTATACAGTGTTATATGTGATTTATAAATTATTGCTTGAAAAATAAACGATTTTTATTTAACTTTTACGTAAGTTCAAATTTTTTGTTAATTGTAAATGTAGAGACTCTAAAGACTTACTAACATGTACGTATTTACTTGTTTAAATCTAATTTATTATGAAAGAATGAAAATTTTAATCAGAAACCATTTTTCCTACAGATTGATATTATCTTATAAGTAAATTAGTTATTTTAATTTTAAGTTAAAAACACTGAACATTTTTTTAAAAGTAGTCTGTTTTTTTATTAAAACCAGAATTAACAACATAAAGCTTTTCAAAAATAACTTTATGAGCATAGTTTAGATATAAAAGTTTTAAAAACTACTTTTTAGACTTCATTAAACAGTTTTTTTAAGTAACACTTGAATAATATATCACATGACAGAACATAAAATTGGTTGATATTTTCTAGATGTATAATCACGAGTTCTCTAGCTTTAAGGTTGATTTTTTTGAAAACACCAAAAAAGGAATTAAGACTAGTTTTATTTATTACTTGAATTAATTTATTTTTTAAATTACTGTTTCGGTTTTTTTATTAATATTTAGCATGATCTATATATAAATAATATTTTTTTTTAATCTTAAGAAAACTAAACAGGTTTAATTATCTTATAGTAACTTTTTCTTTATAAAATTCATATTGATGAAATCTTTAGGCATTTACTCTTTTCTCTTCTTAATTAATCATAAAACGTAAGTATATCAGTTTTTAAAAAAAGTTTTATTCTCGATTTGATAATTTATCAAATCGATTTCGATGTACAATTATAGCTTTATGATTACGTTTTAAAAAATCTAGATAAAAACTTTTTTAAATATATTTTTACAACATTTTATAAAAATGTAGAATGAATGTAATTAATACATAAAAAAATTTATTTATAATCAATACTTTTTTTTGTTATATTTTGATACATTTTAAGAAGATTTTTTTAATCCAATAAAAAAACAAGTTGCAGCTAAAGTTTATAACTTATGAAAGTTTAAAACTACATTTAATGTTTTTTGGTGAAAAAAATTAATTTCAAAACATTTGAGATTTTTTACGAGTGTTTGTGTAAAACAAGCTAATTATGGGTAATTATAAACTCATAAAAGTATTTCACTTAAAACTTCCCAAGACATTTTAAAATGTTTATTTAAACTTCAACTAGAATAGCTTTAATGCGTTTTTGTTTACTTATCTTAGTTTTATGTAAAAGCTATCAATATACAAATTGTTGTGTAAAAGTTTTATATTTATTTTATTGTAAGCTAATAAAACTTTTTACAATAACTCAACAACTTTCAAAACAGAAAAGTATAATCAAATGAGCTGCATGTGCTTGGATGTAGGAATCCAGGTTCTTATTGCGTCGGTAGCTGTCGCAACTACCACTCTAGTCGCCTTCACGAGTTACCAATTTGGAAAAAACAACTTTTTCAACAAAATGCTAAAAAAATCAAGAGTAAAGTTCAGGATGAAAGACGAAAGTTGCAAAATTCAGCTCAAATCTGAGAAAGTTGCCCAAAACAAGTACGAAAATATTGATGACGTCAATGATGACGTAAGTGGTGAAGAAAATGCGAGCGGTGACGTCACTAACGTTGAGGGTGATGACGCAACTGGCGGTCAACAGTACGATGACGTAACAGCTGAAGTTAGTGACGTCACACCTGGACCTTCAGCGCCATCTAGAGAAGCAATATATGAAGACTATTATTTGAACGAGGAAAGTATTTACGAGGAATTGGAAACCATTAGGGAAAACACCAAAGTTGAGAAATAACTGTGAGAAACTCAATTGTACATAAAGTAAACAATTATGTCAAGTTTGTTATAAATGTTGACAATGTTTACTTATTCTACCTTCTTCCATAACTTTTGCTGAACAATTTTATTACAATGCTGGCGTTAAACAACATTAACAAAATATTAAGATAATGTATAAAGTGTATTTGACCGTTATTTTTGTAAAAAACATAAAATTAAATAAAAGTATTAACTTATTTTACTTTTTTTAGAATACTTGTACAAGTTTTTTCAAACAAGAGTAACATTATGTATATTTTATAGTGTTTGTTAGTATCTTATGTAATATGAAACGGTTACCGTTAGACAACTTTCGTTTATGTTTTGATTTAATAATGTAACTTGAAATCTAGATATATTATTCAATTTGTTCTTAAAAAATATAGTTAAATAACTTTTTGGTTAGCGATTAAAAAGTTATTTAAAATTGAACAAAACTTAACAAAGTAACATTATTTTTTAATTAAATAAAACTTAACTTTAGTGCATCATTTTAACAAATATGCAACAAAATTATTTGAAAAGTTATGTTCAGAATATAGATTAAGTTTTTAAAAAGCAGTTACGATAAGTAAGATAACATTATTTTAACAATTAAACAAATTTCTACTTTAAAACTTGACATAGTATTCAATATAAAACCTTCAAGGTGTTTTTAAAAAACTACTTTGGTTGTAGTGGAGATAAAACGAATAATTTTATGTAATAAAATTAAGTTAAAAACAATGATAATTGTGGTTACATGACAATTCAAATTCGGACAACTCAAATTCCGACAATTCAAATTCTTAAAAAAATATTTAAAAGACTATATCTAAACAAACTATTTGAACTTGAAAAAAATAAAAAATACATATGTAGATATTATTTTTATCAACTAGCCACTTTTTCTTTTTTTTTTTTATTTTAAATATTTTTCAAAATTTTTTAATATTACTAAAAATAACTATGTTTTTTACTTCATTTAAACCATATTTCAAATTATGTTTAATTTTTTTCAAAAAGAAAAAAATGACTTGTAGATATTAATATGACCTAGACATGTATTTTTTATTTTTAACAAATATACATTACTTTTTAATTTGTAGCCGTTTAATTTTTTTTTCAAGAATTTGAATTGTCGGAATTTGAATTGTCCGAATTTGAATTGTCATGTAACCGATTATTGTATAAGTGTGTTATTTTGCTACACACAGTATATGTATTCAAATTATGACATTATTTTAGACTATATACGGATTTAAAACTTGATTTAATATCAATCGTTTTTAACGTATTTACTTCGAACGTGTTTAAGTGTTCTTTCTTTTACTTTTTTAATTCTTTTGTTAAAATTTAAATGATTATTCAACATGAAAAATAAAACCTTGTGTTGGACTCGATAACCGAAAGATTTTCCATATACCAAGTCCGTAGACCAAATTTTTGAGCAATTTTTCTATTGTTCAATAAACAATATGTAAATGAGTGCGATTAAAAACAATAATTTTGTGTTATACTAATTTAAAACTCAAAAACCAAAACAAAGTTTGCTGATAATAGCAGTAGATTTACATTTGTTACATATAAATATTTTTTTACTCTATTTTTGAAGAACTAAAAAAATTAAAATTAAACTTGAATTATTTAAAACATTTAAAAGTGAACTTAACTTAAGCTCTTCTTTGTGATACAATAATTTGAGAGGCAATTTATATTATATATAATAAATTTAGCTGCCTCTTATTATAAATGTAAATAAACTACAATAAGACAAAAGTTAAATTAAGTTTATTACTCAACAATTCTTTCACGCTAGAGCGATGATCACAGGTAAAAGTAAACAAACTAATAAGTTGCAATGGAAAAAAAAAAACTTTATATAGTTTTAAACGAGTAATTAGTTGATTAGGCAATTAGTTTATTAAATAAATTTTAGTAATTTTCAGCAAAATAAATTATCATTAACGTAAAATACAATAATAACAAACAAAACAAAATTAAATAATGAAAACAAAGGTAGATAAATTGAACTTAAATTTAGTAAATTAAGAGTTCAAATAAAATTTTGTGGAATGTCTACATTTTCCCACCAATTCTGATCTCAAATTTAAAAGTTAGTTGTTGTCTGTAAATGCAAACTCTCAAAAGTCTCTCAAAATTGCAAAAGGTGCAAATTTTACTAGGTTCATTTTGGTCACTGCGATGAATAATCTCTTTTTTAAAGGATTGCGTATGTTCATAAAATCTGCTTTTGAATTGTCCTCCAGTTGAATCAATGTTAATAATTTCCTTATTGTTATGCATAACTGTTGCTTTATAAATGATTCCTTTAGTAAGGCGTTCACCGTTAACTGGACAAATAGTTTTTGATCTACAGTTACATAACTTGCTGTTTTCTTCAGTTGTTTCATTTGAGATCTGAAGTAATTTCTGTTTGTGATTGGACATGGACAATTCTTTTTCCAAATTAGACATGCAGGAATATGAAACCTTAATTGTACTTCTATTAAATATAGAACCATAAAAGCACGATTTTGGGAAATGTCTGGATACTAATTTTAGATATCATTTACCAATTTTCGTTTTTATACAATTACTGAAAGGAGGATTTTAGTAAAAAACTTTCTTTTTTTCTTAATTTTGTTCTAGATTTCCGGATAGAATTATTTTGAATATATGATAGTGTTGTTTTAAAACCACTATTTTTTAAAGTTTTTTCATACGGATCTTTCACCTTGTCAAATACTTCTTTAGTTTTTGATAGTGATGATAAACTTTTTTGTATCATTGTTGGAATATCTTTTCTTGTTGGGTATAGGTGGTTTAACTTGAAGTTCATATATATATTCTTAGCATTTTCTTTTCTAAATGGATTAAATACAATTAAGATTGCGTATTACTACATGCCTAATTTGGAAAAAGAATTGTCCAATCACAAACAGAAATTACTTCAGAACTGAAATGAAACAACTGAAGAAAACAGCAAGTTATGTAATTGTAGATCAAAAACTATTTGTCCAGTTAACGGTGAATGCCTTACTAAAGGAGTCATTTATAATGCTACAGTTATGCATAACAATAAAGAAATTATTAACATTAGTTCAACTGGAAGACAATTCAAAAGCAGATTTTATGAACATGCGCAAACCTTTAAAAAAAAAGTACAAGATTAAGTAGATTTGTTCACAAAATAAAAAATAGCAACACTGATTGGAGAAAAATGATAAAATGGGAGATTATTCATCGCAGTGACCAAAATAAACCTAGTAAAATTTGCACCTTCTGCAATTTTGAGAGACTCGAAATTGCATTTACAGACAACAACAAACTTTTAAATTTGAGATCAGAATTGGTGGAAAAATGTAGACATTTCACAAAATTTTTTTTGAAGTTTTTTTACATAGATTTATGCAAATTGTATACTTTATTCGCGACCGGTTTCGGTGGCAAGAGATTGCGACCTTTTCAAGCAAAAATAAAATAAAAAGAAGTCTTTTTTACTAAATTTAAGATCAATTTAACTTCTTTTGTTTTTATTTTATTTTTTTTTTCTTTTGTTATTATTGCATTTTACGTTAATGATAATTTATTTTGCTGAAAATTACTAAAATTTAATAAATTAACTAATTACCTAATCAACTAATTACTCGTTTAAAACTATATAAAGTGTTTATCCATTGCAACTTGTTAGTTTGTTTGCTTGTATACCTGTGATCATCGCTCTAGCGTGAAACAGTTAAGTAATAAACTCAATTTAACTTTTATCTCATTGTATAAAGGCTCCTTAATTGTGAAGCTCTCTAGAAATTTATTGTTTAAACCTCAATCTAAATAAACTAATTATAACAAAGTAAATAGCATAGTTACCAATAACAAATTTTTTAGTTCTAAAATGAAATATTAGTATTTCAATAACTTTTTTTTAACACATTTAACATAAATCAACACATTTTAATAGATTTAATATTTAACTTGTTAGTTTAATTAAGTAGTAATATCTAACTAATCATTTTCAAATTCATTTTATTGTTTTTTTAAGCCAATAGATTTCGAAATAAAAAATTATATTTTTAATATACAGGTATCATTAAAGAGTTGACTAAAACTTAATTACTCAGGCTAAATTAAAAGAAACTTGTAGATAAATCAAAACAATTTTTAATTGTATTTAAAACACTTTAAAATGCAGAGTTAGAAAAAAAACATTTAAAAATTACTAAAAAGTTAAGCATTTTTTTAACTTAATATAACTTGACAAATAAATTACAACAAGTTACACAAGACACACACTTTCAAAATTACTAAATATATTTCGAGCGATTCTCTTCAGTAGAATTCTTTATATTTGATTAAATTAAGGCCATTTGTATTTTGTTAAGGAAACCTGTTTTATTAAGCAACAAGATTTTGACTATAATGTTTCTTTATTTTCGTAACATTTTATAAGAATTGTTTTCATTTTATTTATGTTTAGTTTTACTGTATATCAGTTATAACGAAAATAGACTTATTTGGTTTTAACTTTTACTAATTGCTCTTGTCTTTTATTAATCTCTTGATTACTTTATAATTACTTGGTTATTATATAAGTGTGTAAAATCTTATTATTTATTATCACTGTACTCTACTGAAGAGATTTGCTCGAAACATTTTTAGTGTTTTTGAAAGTGTGTGTCTTGTGTAACTTACTGTAATTGACTAATAAAAACGTTGATTGTTTTACTCTTTAAAATAGGTCTTTCAACCTTAAACTCCTAAAGTCACTTAATGAGTATTTGCTGAAAAAGCCATGAGTAAGGTACAAGTTTACAAGTGTGATGAAAACAGCAGAACTCGTAACCACAATGAACACTTTATAAAGTGTGTTGCTTCGAATTTTACTCGATTTGTTTGTGCCAACATTTTCTTTTTCTTTTTCCTTTTGACCTTCTTCAACAAAAATTTTGACAACATTCGAATCTAAAAAAGTTCAGCTATTTGTTTTCGTTATCACTGATATAGAAGTTGCATTAAGTCGGTAGCTAATTAGGGTAAAAGGAAACAAAATTTCAGTTTTTAGATCAATTAACAATATTATTTATATAAAAGCTACCAAACAAGTTAGCAACTATTAGTATTTAATCATAGTTGGTATACTGGTAAGGAATTTGTGTTACAAAACTAATTAAGATTTTAAAACAGTATGTTGTGGAATTATTTTGGTGCACAATTAAAATGAATCTACAAATCACAAATATTGAAAATATTAAAGTACTATTTAAAAACTTAATAACTTGATTGAAAACCAATTTTGCTTTATTTAACTTAACTTAACTTAATACATCAATACCAAATTTCCATAAATGCAATTTTTTTAGTTTACTGATAAGTTTAATAGTTTTAAAATAAAGATTATCTCAATTAAAACGGTAAAATCATGTGAGTAAAAAAGCAAACTAGGTTATGATTGTAAGCTCAAAACAAAACAACTTTTATTAAATAACCAAGTTATTAAATTAAAATAACCAAGTTTAATTAACTAACCAAAAAATAAACCTTATGAAAATTACTAAACAATAAATGTTTTAAACTTACCATAGTTTTCATCGTGATTTTTTGTTGGGTTATGTTTTTGCTTGTACTCTTCACTAACGCATGTGTGCAACGGCGCGAAAATATTTCCATCTGCTGTCCTCACATTGAAAAACCGCTGTGCTAACCTTACACAGTGACCTCCTTTGCATCCACCACATTTTCTGTCTGTTTGTTGTTTATTTTTGTTAATAATTTATATAATTTCCTTGTTTTTTGTTACTGATATAACCGTCTTTAAACTGGTGTTAGTATATATTTGATAATATTTTCTTAAATATGTATTGCCTTATTTTTGTTACGCGTCAGAAACTAATTCATTTGTTTGAAAATTAACTTCTTGTAAAATTTAAAACATAGTTGTCGACATTAAGTATCTAATATTTTTTGAAGAGAAGTGTAATAAAGTTGAAAGTAGCATCAATAATTCTTTCTTAAATTAAAAAATTAGTATAATTAATTACAAAAGTCCATCAAGATTTTTAAATATTTGGTATCTAGAAAAAAAAAACCTTCTTGTGTACAATTCGATAATTTCAAACTAAATTAACGTTTAATAAAAAAAGTATCATGAATTTACTTTATTAGCATGTAAAACAAATACTTTATTAACATACAAAAGTGTAAACTTTTAAATAACAAACTTGTTATGTTTGTGCTTTGTCTTTTGATATAATTTACTGTAAAAAGTGTACTTTTTTGAATACTTTTGTTTTTGAGTATTCAAATGAAATACATTGGTATATATGCGTAACAAATTATTTAATTTTTCTTTGAAATGTAATATTTATTTATTTTATTTTAGAACATTTATATATAAACTGGCATAGGCTTTTTAATTATTTAAGTAAACCAGCGTATAATGTCAAAACGTAGCATGACAGTTTAGTTTATTGCTAAATGTGTCAGATACTCGTAATAAACTTATAGCACTCTGTGGTGTAAAAACTTTCGTTCACCAGATCCTTGGATTAAAATATTTAGCATCTTTATCTTTTCGTTTAATAAACAGTGGTAAAACATTAACTAACACCATAAAGTTTAAAAACTTTAACCAAAAAAAAACTTTAATAGCTTGGTAGTAAAATTCTATATTTTATTTAACATAAACTTGATAAAATTTAAAACTCAGTAAGAAACATTTCTAAAAATCACCACCTTTTTTTGTAATTTTTTCAAACATGCTATTTGAAAATTATCTAATTTTTTTAAAGAGTGTTTTCTTAATAATTACTAGCTGTCGAGCAAATCAAGCTCAAAGTAATTCAGTTTTACGGAAAAAAAATAAGACTTCAATCAAAGTACTTATGATTTAATTTAATTGAGTTTAAGGTCTTTCAATTATTTAATTTTTCTTCAGTTTCTTACAACAAACTATTGTTTATAGTAAAGATAAACTGTAAGTGAAAACGGCTTGGAATCTGTAAACGATGAAGCATCTTTAACAGTAAAGTTTTTTTTTTCTCTAGTTTGCTTTATTCCAAACTAATCAAACTTTAAAACCTTTTTTTATTTAATAATAAAAAATATTATTAAAAAAAAAACTATAAAGCAACTCAAAGCTCAGATGAAATTTTAAAAAACAAAACTTTATTGTGAAAACACGTTTTTTGGGTCCGTTTTTTCTTTAATTAATAATGAATAAAGTAAAACTTTAAATGTCATTTCATTGGCTCAAGTTGGATAACAGGCAAGAAATATTTTTTATTCTATTTTTAAACAGTTTTAAAATAAAAACATTTAACACCAATGCCGCGGCTCTAACCACTCCTTAAGCTAACTGTGTAAGCCAAGGTGTTTCTTAATTTTAAAACTAATTAATCTAGTTATTATTATACATATTTCTTACTTTTACACCAAGGCTTTAACGTGTATATCTTAACAAGTTAAAATAAGAAATACAAAAATAGAAGTTGGTAGTTTTATGAGCTTTACTTTGAAAACAAACTAAGCTGTGGCGAAAAGGTAACCCAAGTAATAAGAATAAAGAAACATCAATTAATAAGCAAAAAACAAACCATTGTCAAACCAATCAAGAACCTTAAGCTTTTGTACTGCGAATTTTGGAAGGCCGTTATAATTTTGTCTAATACATATTTGATTTTCTTTTACCTCGTATGGACATTCTCCTGTTTATTGGTTTAAGTTGAAAATATTAAGGGTTAGTTTATGTGGCTAAATGATACTTTAGCCACATAAATGCGAAATAAAATGCTTTAGAGTCCATATCTAAAAATGTAACATATACTTAAAAATAAAAAAAGCGGTTGTAGACCTAGTTAATAAGATTATGAAAATAAAACTATTGAAACAAAATTTTTAGTCTTACAATCAATTACTATATTTTGAGACTTATTTATTTAAAATCGTTTGAAATTTTGAAAAATAAATCGAACGTATGTATTAGTTACACCGACGTAGCATATTTTATTTTTAATAATTGTTACTTTTTTAGTAAAATAATAATTATTATGAATTCAAAATAGTCAGTTACATTAAGTATATATTTAGTAAACAAAGTCTATCTTTCAGATAATTTTTTATGCAAAAAAAATAATATACTTTATTAAGTTTTCTATTTATATTGCGTCCTTTAGGATTATTATTTTTTTAATATCAGTAAACTTAAAATATTTAAAGACAGATTTTTAATAGATTTAAAACAAAATACTTCACTTTTTTTCCAAATTGCCATGCACAACCATGTACAAGTAAAGTTTTAAGACAAAAATCGTACTAAAAAACTTTTTATCAAATACTAAAATTAAACAGTTAGAACTCTCAACTTGGTTACAAAGAATTACAAAAATTTTGTTTCAAAAACTTCCATTATAGAGCATTGTTTTAACTCTATAAGATATTAATTTAATTCTTATTTTAATGAAATATCTGACAAATTAAATAACATTTAGTATTATATTTGAATAATAGTTCAGTGATAACTGAACCTCTCATATAAAGTACTTTTACAATGGATGCTTTCAAATAAATTACTTATAAATATTTTATTTAAAGTCTAACTCTGTGGTGTAGTTAGCCGTTTTTGATAAAAAAAAAGTTACCAAAAGACCCAAAAAAATTAATATAAATGCCATTTAAAAAAACACAAAATTAAAAATTGTTTAAAATAAATAAATATAATTTTTTAGTATTTCATACTTCATAAAAAGTGAGTTTGTACCGGTAAAAGCTTCGAATAGGTAAACTAAAGAAATTAGTTAAATTATAAACCTTTTTCCTCATAAAATTCCAAGCAATGCTCTTTCTCTACACCATTGTCCAATTTAACTTTAAGACACCTTCCAGGGCAATTTCTCCATGGCCAATCCTTGCAATCTGAAAATAAATTAAAATTGATTTAACGTGTTACCTAAAAAACAAAACTGAAATCTTACGTTTACCATCCACCATAATTAAAAAGCTGACAAGTAATAAATAGCAGGCCGCTAAGTTTTTCCAAGCATCCATATTGATATTAAAAAATCTGAACGGAATTTTTTTTAAGTAAATATTTGTACAATTAGCAATAAACTGTGTTATAAATAGAACTAATTTAGATAAAACAAACAATTTAAAAACCTAATTAGCTCAAGTGATTATAATTTTGCCCAAAAGTAATTATATGATTGCAATACAATGTTGCGTTCTGAGAGCTTAATTACGGTAAATTAGCTCATCGCTAATTATTAAGAAAAAATCTGAATAGACCAAACACATATACTTTTAAAGTTTAGATGATTTCAAAACAGAAGACATGTAAAAATCCTCAAAACTTTTACAAACATTTTATAATGTCAAAATAGTTATTTATAATATAAAGTAAAAAACAAAACTTTATGTTATAAATGCTTATGCTTCCAAAAAACAACTATTTTTTGCAGCAGTAGAATAAAGTTTGATAATTTTTGAAAATTCCCCAAAAATTTTTTTAACCTTATTTAAGACTTTTTTATAATAAATATATTAACACAATTTTGTTTATGAATTTTTTATAAATTCTAAAAATAAATGTTTTACGCAAAATCAAAAAACAACAGTTAAATACTTTTGAAATTTATTGTAAATAAAACATTACATTATTAAAATTGGGAACGGGTCTAAATTGCGCGAAGACAAAAGTGCACGAGGTTACTAAATTGCACGCGGGGACTAAATTGCACGAGAACAAAATTGCACGAGTGTACTAAATTGCACGAAGATACTTTTGCACGAAGACTAGTTTGCACGCGGGCACAAAATTGCACGAGGGGACAAAATTGCACGAAGACTATTTTGCACGGAAGGTCAATTTTGCACGAGTTACAATTTTGCACGGAAGGTCAATTTTGCACGACAGACAGTTTTGCACGGAGGGTCAATTTTGCACAAAAAATATCAGCTTAAAATAACTAAATAAAAAATATGTAATAACTAAATAAATAATATGTTAAAACCTTTATGTTTTTTAAAAAAATAATAAGCATGTGCTAGTGTAGTTCATTTTAATTTAATTAGGCTCTAATTAATTTTATATAATTTTTTTTTTGATATATAGCCTTTTCTTTTTAAAATTAAATTAATGTGTTTAAAAACTAATATAAGTTAAAAAAAATTTTAATAAAAATAAAACTAGAATTTTATTATACTTAAAATAATCCTTAATTAAAAATAGACATGTATTGATGTAAACTTAAATTATATTATAATTATACTAAACTTAAATATGAAATAATTCAAGATTAAAAAAATAAATAAATACAATTTTACATGGGTAGGTGTTAAAATTGCGCGAGCGTACAAAATTGCACGAGGGGACAAAATTGCACGAAGATACTTTTGCACAGAAAAAACGAGCATGCGAAATAGTGAAACAATTAAATAAGTTTAGAAAGGAGAAAACCCGTCTTATGAAATTTTTATTGTGCATTGTACAGAAAGTTCTGTTACGGCTTTGTACTTCCATAAATTATACTTAAAATTGTTTTTTTTTTTTTTTGTGTTATATAAAAGTTTTAAACCTAATTTATATATCATGATTTTCTATTTGTCTAAATTTTATCTTAGTTGCATTACTATTTGCACGCGTTTTACTCTAAATAGCTCTTAAGTTTCTCCTGCTCTGTATTTTCTCTTTATCTAACCCAGACTAGCAAAAAAGCACCGTCAGAAGCAATTTTCTTCTTACTTTTTTAGAAGAAAAAGGAGATATAAGCTTTTGACTAAGTGAAACAAACAAAATAATACAACAGCTACAATTAGTTAATTTCTATTTTTAACAAAAAAAAAATTAATACAAACAAAACACTTTTTGGTAATTATATTCTGATGATGGTCTAATTTTATAATCTAGTTTTTATTTTTATTTATATAGTTTTTTTTGATTGATATTTGTTTGTTATTTAAATTGTTCAAATTTAAATATTTATAAATATTATTATTTCTTTTAATTTTTTTTAATTATTTATTTCATTTATTGAGACTTTTTTTATTAATTTTATCAATTTTTGTTTTGGACTTTTATTTAATGTATTTATTGTTTAATTTATTAATTTTTAATTTTTATAAATCTTATTTATTTGTTGATTTAAAAAAAAAATATTTGTTATTTAGTTAATTTATTTTTTATATTCTGACTTTTTTATTATTTATTGAAATCTAATTAACATTTATTTTTTTTATACTTAAAAATATTTTTTTTTACTTACTATATATGTATTTTTTTATTTACTTATTTTTTTCATTATTTTATTTTTTTATTTTTTTCTTAATATTTATTTATTCATATAATTTTTTTTTATTGATTTGTTATTTTATTTTTGTTATTTAGTTATTAAATTTTATAATTTAGATTATTTTATTTTTTTGAATATTTTAAAATTTTGTTTCGTATTTTTTATTATTAAGTTATAAATTTTTTAATTCTGATTTTTTTATTTTTCGTTATTTAGCTATTAGATTTTATAATTCAGATTTTTTTATTTTTTTGAATTTTATATAATTTTTTTTCGTATTTTTATTATTTTGTTATGAATTTTTTATTTCTGATTTTTCTTTTTTTTAAAATATTATAAAAAAAATTCGTGCAAAATAGTCTTCTCGTGCAATTTTGTCCCCTCGTGCAAAAATGTCTACGCGCAATTTTGACTCGTCCCTGGGTAGGAAACAAAACCGGTGCAAAATTGACCCTCAGTGCTAAATTGTCACTCGTGCAAAAATAACCCTTCGTGCAAAAGTGTCTGCGTGCAAAATTGTCTGCTCGTGCAAAAATATACCCTCGTGCAAAAGTGTCTTCGTGCAAAAGTGAGCCTTCGTGCAATTTTGTCTACGTGCAATTTTATCTTCGTGCAATTTTGTGCTCTCGTGCAAATTAGTCTTCGTGCAAAAGTATCTTCGTGCAACTTTGTGTTTTCGTGCAATTTTGTCCCCTCGTGCAATTTTGTACGCTCGCGCAATTTAGACACCTACCCATTAAAATTAATGTTAAGGCCATGGGGAAGGTGTATTTTACTTTTTTGACAACTTTATTCTAATTTGTACAAATATAAATAAACTACTGAAATAGGTCACTTTTTCACAGAAAAAAAATCAATTTTACACGAAGATAGTATTAGTTTTCAAACTGTTTTTAATATCAAGTGATCAATTAAATCATTGAAAGTTACAGTTTTCTAAATAGTAAAAAAATAACTAAATCACAAACAATTTGAAACATCTTTTTGAAATTTCTTTAATTATTTGTTTTTTTAATTGTTAAGGTTAACAATGCCACCTATTTAAAATTAAAAAGGCTGACACTTATAAAGCAATGTATATAAAAATATCGAACACATCTAAAACAATAGTAGGGACACACATTCTACCATATAAAAAATTTGATCAGAAATACAATGCTTAAAAGAATTATTTACAGACCGTTTATTTTTATTTAAAACCACGTGTAATAATTCGTTTGTTGATAAGTTTTTGTACTACAGATTTAAAATAATTAGCTTATTACACATGATTTGTGTGTTAGTGCTGTTTTACGACTTTTTAAAATTTAAGTTTATTTTAGAACATAATTTTTCTACATTTTTCTACAGTAGAATCTGTTAAACTGGTGTTTTGGTTACTTTTGTTTCATTTTTTATATTTTCTTTTATGCGTTTCAATTGCCATGTTTAAATAGAACTATGTTATAAATACAATAAAAATATTTACGGAAGTTTTACGAAAAAATTTTATTTGTCGATTTTAAATTTTTTAAGAGATTTAAAAAATAAATATTATAGTTTCAGATAAATAGATAATTGTAATAAAAATAAATTACTTTGCAGTTATCTTTCAAGTGAAATGCTTAAATAGATTAAATACCAAGTAAAATATTTTTAAATCATAAAAACGAAAATTTTCAGAACCAATGTTTTTAAAGTTTGTATTGTCAAATAGCAAAAGTTTAAATCAGAAAATAAAGAATTAAAACGAAAATTTAAATAGTATTTATGTTTAGTTATTTTTTATTAATAAAAAAAATTGTTTCAAAGAAAGCTTAGAAACTTTGTAGACATTACTAAATAGTTAAAAACTATTTTAATTAAAGTACTGCATTTAATAGATTTAATTGGTTTTAAACAGTATAAAACACTAAAACATTTACAAAAATTTTTAAAACAAAAACTAAAATAAAAAAAATCTAACCTAATTTAAAACCCTTATATATCTTTTACATGCACAATGTACAATAGGTTGCATAAGTTACTACTAAACAAGTGAATTTTTCGACAACAGCTTAGTTTGAATTTGTGGCTAACCTTCTAAATACACAAGACAAAAAAAAACTTCTTACCACCGTTGCGCGTTTTACATTTCTGTTAAAATAAACCCAATGTATATTATATGTGACCTTAGAAATTCAACCTTCAAGTTATTGACTAACTTTTTTGTACATGAAACAATCATCACAAACACACGTTTAGAAAATTTGAAGAAAGAACCATTGAGGTAGTTTATGGTTTCTCAAAAAAACTTAAATCTAAAAAAATGATAAAAATGTACAGAAAATAAAATTTTCTTCCATAAAACTTTACCTCAAATCGTCTTAAAACGCATAGAAATGTTTTTTGTGATGTTTTTTGTGATATACAACAATCTGCAGCTAAAAACATGAAGGTCGATTTTATAAAGTAACTTAAAGTTTACATAGGGGTTGTTTTCAGAAAAATGTAAAATGCGTCAAGGTGGTAAAAGCTAGGAAGCTTTTTTATTGTGTTGTTTATCTATGTGATTTACAATGTACAAAAAAACTAAGCTTAATTCCAAGGTCGTGGCAACAAACTAACTTTACAGTAAAAGTGCATTTTTTTGCAAAATTTTATGATATTAACACTTGGCATATGTTTTTAAACCCTTATAATTTAGTGTATTTTGCGAGCGAGTCAGAATAGCACGGCGTCATTTTTGTAGAACGTCGCTTTAACATGTGGGGTCACTTTAGCATGGTGGGTCACTTAGGCACGGCGTCAGTCTATCAAGAGCGTCATTTTTGCACTATTTTTCTTTTCAAATTTTGCTTAAAGCATCTTTGTTGACAGATTTATTTTTGTACTGAGCGTTATTTTGCACAAACCAAACCTTCATTTGAAAACTTTTTATAAAATATTTTTGATTATAATTGTTTAGATATTTGTAGTATATAAAATACGTGTTCAAAAACCAAATTGAAATATTAAAAGTAAACACGCATTGAGTCTTAAAAAACTTAAACTTAATTTAAAACTTAATTTTGGAAGCATCTAAACATTTTTTAAGTGTAGTATTATTTTTTTTTCACAATTGTGTAAAAGCAAATATTACAAAGTTTAATAAACAAATATAGCTATAAAAATAAGCGAAGACTACATACTTTTTATCTTATTTTTGAACATGTATTTTTACTGGTGTTAATACTAAAACAATTTATTCTTAGTTCAAACAATTATTTAGTTTTTTAAAGTAAAACTATTACAACTTAAAAAAATAGTAAAATTTACTTATATTGTTCAATTTTTTATAATTTTTATTTTAAGTTTCATTGTTAGCTATCAAAACAAAAACCTTTTTTTAAATTAGAGTTGCTTGATACATTAGTTTTAAATACTTAAAACAATTAACTTCATAAACAACATATATACAGACAAAAGAAATAACAACATAGAAATAGCACTTTTACTTTGTACCCCTTAGAAAAGTCCATTTAATAACCAAAGATAGTGTCCCAGTTTAATTATAAAAAAGTAGCAAAGAAAGACAACTCAATTTGACTCCTAATTAGTCAGCAGTTATTATACTACAGTATATACCGAGTTTATTCAAAGTTGGTAAAGTAAGCCTGAGTAAGTCGGAAATTTTAGTGACATTGTATAGGCTTAAGTAAGTTTGGACAGTTAGCATAGTATGAGCCCAAATTATTCAAATTTTTCGCAAATTGTAAGCCTAAATTATTCTTATTTTCGCAAAGTATAGGCCTAGATAAGTCATTGACATAGTATAAGCCCAAGTAAGTCAAAAGAATTGGAAAAGTATATGCCCAAATAAATCATTATAAAAAAGTATTGGTTAAAATAGACCAAAGTAAGTTACTAAGGTTTTGTCAAAACATAAACCTCAGTAAGTCACAAAAGTTAGTGGCTTGGTATAAGCCCAAGTGAGTTAGAGTTGTTGGAAAAGCTTAAGCCCAAAAAAGTATTTTAAAAGTTATTAAAACTTAAGTTTATTGTTTGTTTGTTTTGCTGTTATTGTTACAAAGTTAGTCCTGTATTATTATAAAATACTATCTTTTTATTAAACAAATTATTTTAAATTCTTGAAAATAGCTATTTTAATTATTACATAGCTAATTTAATTGGAGTCAATAAAACCATGACAAATTTAGTTGTTGTTTGAGTAACAATGCCTTTAAAAAGTCATTTTTTTATTATGACATTGTGTTATTAAATCGGTTTTGAATTTATAAAAAGTAAGAATGATTATTGAGCAATATATATATAAATTAACACGCTTTTTATGAAGTTATTTAAAATATAAGTTCTAACTATTATTTCAATCTTAAATAACACATACTACATTTAATGTAAAACAAGTTTATGTTGCATGAAATCTAGTTCAATACTTCAAGAAATGTAGTTGTTTCAAAAAATATAGTTAAAATTTTTCAAGTTTCATGGTCAATTTAATTAAATTTATAAGGTTTGATTAGTTTAAATTGAATTAATACTTAAATGTGTTTATTAGTTTTACCAAACTTTCTAATCTAAAAAATAAAAAAATAAAAACCTTAGAATGTTTAAAAGATTATGTTACTGTATCATAAAAATAATTAAAAAATATATATACTTATAACAAAATCAGTAAAAAGTAACACACTGAGGTCTCAAAATCAGTCTTTAATTTTTTTTTTTAACTTTGTTAGTTTGCATTCTTCAGTATTTTTGCGAGATTTCGAAAAACCTTAGCTGTTTTTTAGTTTATAAAAAAATATATTCTCATAATAATAAGTTGTTATCCTTACACTCTTATCATATTTGTTTTTTAGTTTAAGACGTATAAAATTATTAAATAACAAACTTTAAAATTGCTAGTTTTGGTATTAAATAATTTTAAAAAATATAACACTATAACAACTACAAAGTACTAAAAAATGTAAAACTAAGTTTTTAAAAAAAACTAGTACACAATTAACTGAAATAGTTCTAATTCAAGTTTGAAACTCCTGGAAATTTAGAGTATTAACATTTATTTTTATCATTAGAATAAAAGTTTTATAGGTCCTTCTACTGAGAAGCATTAGATCGTGCAGCTCCGTGAAAAGTTGACGTGCTAAAATGACACTCCGTTCTAAAGTAACGCTGTGCATGCTAAAATGACCCATCGTGTTAAAAAGACGCACTGTGCAAAAGTGACCTAACGTGTTATGATGACGCCCAATGACTAAACGTGCTAAAATGACGTCGTGTAAAAGTGACACGGTACCAAAGTGATCCACCGTGCACAACTGACGCACCGTGCTAAATTGAACACCTACGCTAAAATGTCGCTGTGCCATTCTGACAACCACCTGTTTATTTAGGATTTCCGTGTTTTTAAATGTCCAGATATTCTTAATAAATATTGTTCTCTAATTTTCATGGAATTGGTTACATTTAATTAGTCAAATTTCAATGGGCGAGCCGTATATTGCCATTATCTACCATAAAATGTTAAAAGCAAATGCTATATTTTGTTTTTTTTAGAAATTTTATTAAAATTATCTAATGCAGCTGTTATTTACTTAACATAGAAACAATTCAATCTAAAAAGCTTTGTAATTTACAGGGTTGCCACTTGTTTTTCCAAAAAATTTTCCAGGTTTTCCAAATTTATTCCAGGTTTTTAAAAGTACACATCTTGGGTCTATTTTTAGTTTAAAGTTAAGTCTAAAGTAAGAAACTGTGTTGAATAGTATAAAAACATTAAAAGACAATGTAAAGCTACTTTAAATATGTATTTTAATAAAAAAAGCTTTGATAATGAGAATTTTTTTTTATTTATATGATAGATTTTGTGAGTCAAATCGAAATTTTACTACTGAACATGTGAAAGTTGTTAAAATTCCAGGTTTTTCCAGTTTTTTTAGTGATTTTTGTTTAAAATTCCGGGTTTTTTCAAAAGTTCTTAAATTCCAGGTTTTTCCAGGTTATGTTTGCCTAAATAGTCGAATTCCAGGTTTTTCAAGGTTTTTCCAGGTTTCCAGGTAAAGTGGCAACCTTGAATTTAATACCACTAATTAAAACTATAGGTGATTGGCAAATTATTGCTAGAATGTTTACTTAGAATATTCATATCAGTTTTAAATATTTACTTAACTATCTTTTGTAAAGCTGTTTAGAATTTTTAAGCTTTAAAATATGATTAATCAGTTGAATAATCTAAGGTTATAATTTTTAAACCTGTAATTCCTAGTCATAATTTAGCTTATAAGAAATTTTTACACTTTCTTGTATTCATAATGACTAAATGATTCATTAAAGAAACAAGTTATTTTACTTTATCAAAGTATAAAAACAAAACTTCAATCTTTTTCCAGTTCTATCAAAATGTTATAAGTTTCATTTTAAATTTTTGCTTTTAATTTAATGTTTCATTTCTTTTTTATTTACAAGTTTATATAAATTTTAATAAACAAATATTAAAAAAGCTGGTTTTTGGTCAAAATTAAAACTGCAGTTTAAACTTATGTAGTAAAATTAGTTTAAAAGCAAAAATTTATAAAACACTTTTATTTAAAAAATTAGTTTGAAAAGTTTTTCTAACTTTGTTTACAGCAGTGACTTAGAATAGCTACTGTGATATATTTTAAAAAAAATAAACTACAATGCATCTTCTATATATAATACTTAAGATTATATTTGTAAGCTTAAGTTGTTACATTTACCAACTGTTCTGTATAGAAAAATTTATTTACAGCTAAAATTTACAAAATATTGCATTGGTTACTAGTATGATACAGAGTAAATGTTTGAATCACAATTTGGCATTTTACATGCTAAACATATTACAAATAAACCAAAACTTTATCAAAAATATTTGGGCACTATTTAACGCTAATAAGAAATAAAATAATTTGAACTTAATGACAAATAAATAAAAAAAAGAAACAGAACATAAAAAAAAATTGAATAGTCTTTTTTAACAGTTTAAATTGATAATTCGGTCTTTTTCTGGGTTTTCGCTGTAACCAAAAAATTTTGCAAAACCATTTTGATACTTTCTTGCCAAAAGGAACCTAGAAAATAACTTAAACGTAGTTTTTTTACAATATGAAAACAAAATTATTGAGACCTTTAAATAAATTAGTATACAGTTAAATGCACAATTAGCATACAGCTAATCTTCTGTATGTTAGATTTAATTTGTAACGGAATAAAACGTTAAATTTTTTTAATGAAACATAACAAGAAAAAAATGCATAGACACCGTAAACTTATATTTGTTTCGTTTAACATGCTTAATCTAAAAAAAAAATAAAAAATCAAGTAATATTAAAAATTCTTTTTTCAAAATATCTAAACTTTTAACAATTAAAGTTTTTCTAAGAAGACAAAAAAGAACTAACTTTGTAAAAAAGATCAGTCCTATTAAGAATAAAATTGCAGCCAGCACTCCAAGAGTGATACTCAAGTATTCTGAAAATAGTTTATTATTTTCAATTAAAACGCATTTACAGACGGCTTTAATTAAACTTATTATATGTACGGTGCAGTCACTTCTCGCAGATCTACGCACATTGTGTCCACATAAAAAGTGCGTAACTAAACAAGAGGTAATAAATATTTTACTATATCGACTGTTTTATTGTTGAGCATTGTATTAAATACAGGTTTTGAGCCCTTTATCTTTCTCGAACACCATTAAAGACAAGTTTAGTATTAGGTGGGCAAGAAACAAATAAACTGAAAATAATATATTTATTGAGTTTAAGTTAAACTTTATGTTATAAATGTTGATATGTTTACGAAGAAAAACAAATAAAATTTCAGTATGGATGTTTTTTTTCATATTGTTACCACATTTTCCTGAAAAATTTCATTTGAGCTTTTTTTTTAGATAATCATTCATAGTTTTGTGAACTATCATTAATGTTAGTTAGATTATTAATCATACATATTTTTTTCAGAATTTTAATTAAAACAGTTTTAATCTCAAAAAATTAGTGGTACACTGAGGCACAATCAAATATTTAATAAAACATACAGGAACATAGTTTTACAAAGTCTGAACAAATGTAGAGGTGAGTTAGCATTTAAAACTGTTTGTTATAAAAAAAGTATTAATAACTCAATTCATACAATAAACTATAAATATTCTATATTATGTTTTCTAAATTCTAAAATTAGAAACTAAACGAGAGAACGTAACCAAAAAAGAACGTAGATTCGAGAGAGGTGACTGTATTTAAATAAACTGCTAAATTAATCAAGTCTTTCCACTAGAAAAAAAACTAATATAAAATAAACTATACAGAACTTTCATAAAAATTTCTTCAAACAGTATGCGTTAATTTACAAAAGTTATACAAAAATTTCTAAGTCTTGCAGGCTTTACAGTTAAATCTAAAATAACATACCATTAAAATTGCTGAATAAACTAACCTTTGTTTTTTTTGACAGAGTTGCTTGGTGTTTGATTGCTGATTTCTTTATCAGACACTGAGATGTTCATGGAGGTACTTGTATTGTCATTCATGGTAAAATTGTTAATGTGTTTTTCAATTTCTTCGAATTGTAAAGTCCTCAGGCAGCCTTGTATGTGTGACAGCGTGAAGTTCATATCTTCTATTGACATTTCGCTACAAATGAACTCTTTTGGACATGAGCCGCACACTTAAAATTTAAACAATTTTAAGTATTTTGAAATGAAAAATTGTTAAATGTTTGACAATTTCAAGCTTTACCATTTAAGGTTAAACTTTAAACGAAGCCATGGTAATGTAATAGCGCAAAATACCATTTTATACGATACTTTTATTCTTTGTGCTTAGCAAGCACTTTGAACTTAAAGCTACGTAAACTAAACAATTATCGAATTTGTATAGTTAACAATATATATATAATATATAAATTTTAATTTTTTTTTATAAATGAATAATTTCAACGTTCTTAGGTCTTATCTATAGTTCATAATTTTAAACTAATTTTTTAGTTAAGTTTACAAATAAGTTTAAAAAATTAATATACCAAATAAAATTATTACCATACTTAATTTATAGTAAAATCAAAATAAATATCATAGTATTAATATTTTAAATTATATTTTTGTTTTCTGTTTAACTTTAGTTTTTATTATGTTTTAGATAAGAAAAACCAAAAACTTAAAGCAGTACACTTTTAAACTTCAAACCGTCAAAGCAAATTTAAACGCACTTTGCCTTGATGTAGTAAATCTAAACAGTAAGTTGTATTCATTTAAAATATATTATAAATATAAAAGGAAAGTTTTGTTAATTTTTCACAAAAATAAACATACACAATACAAATTTATATTTGTTTAGTTTACATTAATAATATATATTAGAGATACAAAATAAATAATTTGTCAAAAATGCTGACTGTAATGAATACGATAAAAATAATTAGTTGTAAACATGTAAAACACTATAATGCTGCACCTTTATTTATAAAAATAAAAACTAAAAATATTGACATTAACATTACTAGCTAACTGCTAACACTAGAAAAAAAACAATTTATAAACTAATGCAAACTTTGCGACACCGACAAAGTTGAAATTTATTTTATGCAACTTATATAGTTATTTGTTTTAACTAAAAAAGATTGCTCAAATTACTGAAACGTAAACAGCTTATTTAAACAAACATGTGGAAATTACATATTTTATTTACAACCAGGTTTTGGTGACTAAAAATTGCGACCTTTTCAAGTGGAATAAAAGAGTAAAATATTTTATTTTTCTTTGAAAAGGTCGCAATTTTTGTCACTGAAATCTGGTTGAAAAAAAGATATTTAACTTGCACATGTTTGTTTTATGCAACTTATAAAATAACGATAACGTTTTCATGTATTTTAAATGTTTTAAAAGTGTTAAATCTTACCGGGTGATGGTGAAAGTCGTTTTGGAGTCGTCACAACAACTGTTTCTTTAAATTTCGTAAGCATTATATGGAACTCAATCTGGATTGTTAGATTTTGCTCATCATTGTCATCAACTGTTTTAAAATTTATTATTTTAGTGGTAATTTTTACTGTACAGAGTGCTTTTATAAGAGTGTATTTATAAAATGTGTGTACTTTTTATTAACTTTTAAGCATACATGATATGATATGGTAACTACACAGGATCAAAATAAGAAATATGAATTTGTAATAAGACAAGTTTAATACTTCAAAGTAACAGATTAAAACTTTTTTGTTATCAATTTCTTTCAATAATTCTTAACTTATTGCAAGCCTGGTTAAATAGGTGTACAATGTAGTTTCAAGTTATGTGTAATAAAAAAACTTACATGCTCGATTATTAACTCAGCTTTGTAATAACAATAAAACTATATTTAAGATTGTAATTTAGAGTACATGCAAGTTCAACTATATTCGTATCGAAATCAGACATAAAAAACTAGTATTTAGTTAGTAAAATTGTAAAATGATCGTTTAAAACAATGAGATAAAAAAAAACTGTACAAGCCAAAAAAAAAAAGACTTAAAATTTATACTGAACCGACAAATCCATAGTTTAAAGACAGATAAAAAGTACTAGCAAACATATTAATTAAAATCAATATTACTTGATAAAAAGTGTATATCTTAAACATTTTCTCATTAATACTGTTTGTTATAGTAAAAGTAAGTGTATATTATGCTTTAGGTTTAGGTAGTTGAAAGTTTTATTTCATAAAAACATATGTACTTAAATAAATTTTTATAAATTGTAAACTCTTAATTTCTGTTTAATTAAAAATGAACTGTTTTTGTAGGCAAAACTTGATTTTACTTATTGTGTTTTTCTTTCTATAAAATATGTACAGTTTCATATTATACGGAGTAAATAACTTAAAAAACTACATTAAGTAAAAGCGTTCAAAAAAAACTTTATTTGTACTTATGTCTCAGGTGTATAAAAAATACATATTTTTTGTTTGAAACAAGATACAAAATAAGTTATCTTAACAAAATGTAAAGCTCAAACTAAAATTAATTTGGTGTTACAGAATTTCGTTAGTTGTATATAACACTTGTTATGACTTTTTGAGGCATTTTATTAATATTTTACCTTTTAATACTATGTTTCTTATACGTTTAAAATGAATATTAAACAAACACAGCTAAAAAGAATTAACATGAAAAATCTACTTAACTATCAGAAAACAATTTTAATAAATATAACTTAGTAATGCTATTAACATAAGTTAAATTGTACACAAAAAGCATAGAACAATAATAATTTAAAATATTAAAAGCTACATACCAACAGATACCGGAACGCAATCATTAGTGAAGAAGTCCTCAGGGCTGGTTTTGTAGGAGCAAGCTTTATAATGAGCTAAAAATATTATTTTTAAAAGTCAATAATTTAAGAAATAGTTTTAAAATACATACAGGCCTTATTTTTCAAGTATACAAATAGTAAGCAAGTTTTAGCTTATTTAGTTAACATATAGTGCTGCATTTAAAAATTAAAATTGAAAAAAATGTTTTATATATATAAATGTTATAATATATAAAAATACTAATAAATTATATAAATACTGTTATACCTACCTTATCATTAAAAACTTTAAGTACTAAAAGTAAGCAAGTTTTGTTAAGCTTATTTTATTTACAAATGCTATGTAAGAAAATTTAAAGTAAAACATATGTAGAGGCTCAATAAAATAAATAATAATTAACAAACTAACAGATAGTTGGACGTGTTGTTTGATCTTGTGCTTCATTTTCCTGTTAATAAAACAATGGTTAATAAAAGTACATTCAAAATAATTACACAAGTATTTATAAATTTATAATAAAAGTAGCTCTATTATGCGTTTAATAACCTACTGCCAAAATACTTAAGACCTACCAAACTTAATTATAGTATTAACCCCTAAAATTCTATTGAATTCATTTGTATTTATATATTAAACAAACTTTTAACTGTATATTAGTAGTAATCAATGCAGATTTTTAACATTGTGACGAAATACTATTTTGAACTAGTTACTGTAACAATTGCTCAAAAAAGGCAAAATCGTTAACATAGTTTTTTATTTAGTCAATTAAGATCATACGATTAATTCAGCTTTAAACAATTAATTTTTTAGTTCTATTTAATTTAAATTGTTTTTAACTGTAAGATTAAAAGATACGGTGTTACATTAAAATTAAAATTATGCTTAATTTTTTGCGATTTTAAAATTCGTTTCTACTATTTTATTGGTTTTTCATAATCATATATAGATTTATTTCATACCTTGTGAATTTACCAGAGCATAATAATAAATATATATTTAATGTGACAAATATAGAAATAATACAAATTCCTAAAAACGAAACAGCTATTTATGCATTCTAGTTGTTGTAAAGTCGTCGAAAATATATTAATTACAAAACAGGTGAAGTTGAATTATTTTGCAAACAACTACTGGAGCTTAATTTGTTTACTACAAAGATTAATGAAGCGTGTTAAACGAACTATCTATCGAAACTAGTGGTTTGAAAATTTATGGACTAACACTGTTTAAAATGTGGTACAATAAACTTCATTAATTTATGAGTTAAACAAAATACATTAGGGACATAGAACCTAGGTAAAAGTGAGTATCTTACGTGAAATGACTATTTTAAAATTTAAAGACAATTTTTACCCATGAAAGCTAGACTGTTATTTTTTTAAATACTGTCTGCTCCAGTTTATTTTAGAATAACTTTATTTCTAAAAAAGTTAGTTGTTTTATACTTGTCTTAGTAATATTAACTCTTGATTTAGTATATAGAAGTTAACAAAATTACATGATTCTAAAAAAAATCCACTTATTCTAGTGGTTTAATGCGTACCTCTTAAAGTGCGTACCTTATTGAAGTCCTTATTGATGTCTAAAAAAGCTTGATTGCAATTTTAAACTTTTAGTTTAAATTATGCTTAAAAATGGCTGTTCAATATTCAGACCAGATTTTAAGTATCGTTAAAAGTTATTTTCAATATGTCGTACATAAAATCAAAAGATAATAATTAGCTGAGCTAGCAAAGTGTTCGTAGTTAAATCAAATTAAATATTACTTCTACAAAAATTTTGATTAAAATAAGCTTTTACATATTATCAAAACAAAAACAAATGTTCATATCTAAAAGAAAACACAAAATAATGTTATTTTCACTTGCTTCACTTAATAAAAATAGGTTTTAATGTTTTACAAAGTTTATGCAATGACTCAGGCACATAATGTAATGTTTAATGTGGTTATACTAAAAACAAAATACAAAAACTTTATAAGAAAAATAATAACCTTGCTGAAGACAGGATGTGAGCTTGACAGATTAAAAAAGATGAAAGCTATCACAACAAGAAGAAACAAAAAGGATTTCATCTTTATTTTGGGATTAATTACCATTTCTAGAAAAATTATTTTGGAGGCTTGAAGATCCCTTAGGGTTGAAACGTCGTTGCCTTTGTGTATACAAATTTGATATTAACTATTTCTAGAAAAGAATATGTTAATCACATGTAATCACTAACCATTTAAACTCAGTTTTTTCTCTAAATATTTTCTCAATATCTTAAAGTTTAGCTTAAAGTTATGAAGTTTTAAATAGGAATTTATATTTTTATAAGAAAACTTAGAATATATTATATAACCTTCAATACACAGTAGCAAAATCGAACAATTGTTTAAATTTTAATAAATAAAATACGTAGAATTGTGTTAAATTAAGTCGCTCAAATATTTCAATAACCTTATGTCTGTAGTCTTTATTGTAATTTAGTTTAATTATTAATATACTTAAAAGTCATGTAAGTTTATACAAGTCGTTTTCGAATGTTTTAAACAAAATTGTACTTTAAACCCTAATTACGGTTTAAAAGTTTAATTACCACGATGATTTTTTTACTCTATTTATTGGCGTATTTGATTTTAATTAAGTACTTAAAGCAGTGTATTTATGATTATTACAAATAAATACATGTAAAAATTTTTCAATTACCTGTAAAACCTAGTTAATTCGACTATAAAATTAAACCATGTAAAAATTTAAGTTAACTGACAATATTTTTTTTGATAAACAGTCAATTTTTGTGTGTTAATAACAGACTATCTCAAAAACACATTTAGTTTTAACTCGGATTAAATAACATTTAAATACTAGTTTTTAGCATATTTAATGACATCGCTGAATAATGTTCTTGCTTCCTTTTTTTTTTGTGTTTCATAAAAGTTAAATTTTAATCTAGCAAAAATAGAACTGATTTTTTTTCAATTTAAAAATATCTGCAAGTTGTTTTTGATAGAATATAAAATGCACGTTTTCTTTTTAAATCAGTGTAAAATAATTAACATAGTAATTTTTTGATTTAAAAGCTATTTTATGTTAAATTAAACATCTAAATTAGAAAACACAAAAATTTCCGATTTATTAAGTAGAAAAAAACATTCTGATTAGTAACAACTTATAATTGGTATTAATATAAATTACGTAGTTAAAAAAAAATTAAACTGTCTAAGCTCAGTTTTTAAACTAAACTTCAATCTTAATTTGAAGCAGTTTTTGATTTTGTTTATTTCGATAATAAATTTTAAGTTAGTAAAATAATCTCTCTTTGCTCTTTAAACACTTCTTAATTAAAACGTATACAAAATCGTATAATGAGTTAATTTAACAATTAGTGTTTATTTTTACATAAAATTTTTTATATATAGATAGAGTTTTTTTTTTGGTAAACTACACTTACAAGTTATAATTTTTCAATTATTTCAAACAAAGTTTGTTAAATTCGAAAAACTAAAAAATAAAATGAGTGTTACAAATATTAGTTTAAATAAAAAAGAGAATTTTTAATTTCCAAGTTCTACTAAATTAAATTATTTTTTTTAATAAGCATTAGTGAATTTTAAACACTTTCAAAGTTAAATATTCAAAAAAAAACACATTAATTGGTTTATTAGTTAGCGTTTATTTATATAGTTTTTAGTTATTTTTAGTTTAATTAGTTGTTAGTTAAACTTTTTATTATAACATAAAGCTGTATAACTAAGACTTTTAAAAATAAACTAAAGTTTTCCCATTTTAAAAACAGCTGCTAATATATAAAAATTGAAACTATTACAGACAATAATTAAAACAAACAATAAAAAAGTCTACTACTTTATGAGTTTAGATTTCTCACAATCTTAACAGACAAAAACAACAAAATAGAAGCTAAAAGTAAATTTCAAGTTTATTCTAAACTATCTGCTTAAAAGTATTCATTTTTGAAACAGCATAACAAAATATCAACCTTTAAACACTCATAGTTATTTTCAGTAAAGAAAAATGCTAATTATAGCTCGTTTGAAAAAGTATGAACTGCTTGGAATGAAAGTCATAACAATTTTCTGAAAATAAGTATAAAATATGTTGCTCTGGTAAACAAAAACAAAACATTTCTATACAAAGTATTTATTTACTGATTGCTTAAATGGTTGAGCACTAGCAAAAGGTAATCAATTAGATAACAAAAGTTTAAGAAACTAAAAACTAATTTGCTTTCATATCTCTACGAAATAGTTTAATTTTTCACAAGCTTTTTATTATTCAGTGCATATTCAGTATTATGCTATTTTTATTAGAAATATATCAATTTGAAGACTTAGTTAATACATAAAATCTTATTTAAACACTTTTTCTATATAAATGTTACTTATACACATTTTAAATATTAATAAAATAATCTTTTTACGTTATAACTAGTCAATCTACTCTTTTATATACTTAAATGCTCGCGTGTATAAGCTTTTAAACAAAATTTCCTACAATATCAAACCTAAATGAACCTAGATATAGTTCCAAGTCATGAGTTTTGATTAAAGGTTATTAAACTTTAATTAAACACTTCAACTGTTATTATTGATGTACTTAACTGTCACACATATTTCTTATGAAAAACAACTTTGATGTTTTCAAACTGAGGACAGCTTCTTTATTTTTCAAAGAGGATGTGATAAACAACTGCGACAAAAAAAAAACTTATCAGACTCGTAAAAACTTTAGGTTTAGTTGCAGTGATTATTATAATTAAATTTACAATTCCTCATATAAAGTTTCTTAATATATTTTTTGAATCGATTAGCGCATTTTAATGCCTTCACAATTTTACGATTTATCTGACGTCATACAGATTATACATTTACGTTTTAGAGATGAAACCTTACGTAATAAAAATCGCAATGTAGATACAGCTTTAAGTTATATTCTATAAAATAGTTTTTATTTCTTTATATCAGTAAATTTTCTCTTTAGGAACTTGTTGTGAAAAAAAAGAATTAAAACAAGGTGAAGAAACTTAAACTAAAATGTTAAGTTTTAATGTTGTTTACAGTTATCGTTGATAGTGAGTTATAACTAAAACTGTTGTTACAAGTATTTGAAACTATTATTAGTGTAGAACACAAGCAACAATTTAGATTGAAAATTATCAACTAATTTCGATGACCGAAAGGTTTTTTCGTACACCAGGTCATAGAACCTTACATTTGAGCGTTTTTTTTTCGTTGAATAAACAATATTTTAGTTTAAGAAAAAACTTGCATAGTTGTATGCTTTAAAAACATTATTTTAGTGACTATCATGTTAGGGGTACACGACTATACAAATAAGGATAGTTCAAATTCCAACATTTCAAGTTCTAATGTTTATTAGTTAATGTAAGCTATTTCTTGTTTTTTTTTCAACTTTTTTTACTACTATAGTTTTACTAATTAGACCTATATGAGCATTTTTCAGATTGAAATTTATTATTGTAACTTCACTTAAACTAAAAAAATACAAATGCTGTTTTAAAGTTTAAAAAAAAAAGACTCGTAATCCTTTGTACCGTGATCAAAACATTTTTTTTTTTTTAAACCGAATGTAAAAGTTTTTTTTTGAAGCTTTTTTGATTATTGAACATTCAAAAGTAAATGAAGATTTGTTTTAGGTATATTTGAATAAAACTATTTACTTCAAGAACGTTTTTAAATATAAAAACGACAAAATTAAGCATCTGCTAAAACGGTGTTAGACTAAAAATCTAGTGGAAAGTTTTCAAAAACTTTTCAAAGATAAGAGTGAAGAAAAAAGAGTTAGTTTTATAGTGTGCGTAGCATATATTGTTGTAAAATAAATAATATTTTGCTTTCTGCTTGAAAAAAGTTTAATTTGTAGAGTAAACAAGAGTAGGTAACAAGTTTAAATTTAATTTTGTTATTTATATATTATTTTTAAGTCATTGCTTGAAAAACAAGCTAGTTTTTTACTTACAAATTTTCTATTATTCAAAGTTTTTTTGTTTTTTTTTTTACAAATGTTGAGACTCGAAAAACTTGCTTTCATATACGATTTTATCCGTTTTTTATACTTAATTTTTTCATTTAACTTACTTTGAGAAATATTCTTTTTCTCGTAAGATTTTTTACTCTTTAAATAAGTTTAACATTTTAAATATTACAACATTTAAGAAATTTTTAAATAGTAAGTTTTATAACAGCCTTTATATTTACTCTGAAACAAAGTTAACAATATGAAATTTTACAAATATATTCTTAGAGCTTTAGTTTATTTAAAAATTTAAAAGAAAACATAATTTTAGGTTTCTTAAATTCTTTTTTTCAAATAACAGATAGACAGATATGTCACATGACAGTATATAAGAATTATTTCTATTTTCTAGACATGTAATCACGAGTTCTCTAGCTTATAAAACAAACCAAAAGGAAACCAAGACTAGTTTTATTCATTATTTGAATCATTTAATAATTAAATTATTGTTATTTTTTTCATACTTAGCATGACCTATATACAAAAATTTATTTAATAAAATGTACAGAAAGCTAAATAAATAGTTTAAAAATTAAGTTTCCAAAACTTTTTCATTAGAAATTTCATTCTAAAGAAATCTTGAAACACTTATTCTTTTTTCTTCTTAACTTTCTATAAAATATGAGTGTATTAATATTTATAAGAAGTTTTGATTACTTAAAAAATAGATTTTGATGTACAAATACAATTTTATGATAGAAATTAGCCAATGTTTTTTAAAACGCTTAGATCAGAATTAAATTAATAGTGTTTTTAGTACATTTGATAAAAGTTTAAATTAATGCAGTTAATACTTGAGGACGTTTTAATTTTAGTCTGTAGTTTTTTATTATACTTTATTAAAATACAAGGAAAACTTTTAATGCATTAAAACAATCAGTTTTAACTTGAGTTTATAGTTTATAAAATATATTTGATGTGTTTTTGTAACAAGTGTTTATTTAAAAGTATTTGAGATTATGAACAACCTTTAGTGTAAGATAAGCTAATTATGGGTAATTAAAAACTCATAAAACTTTTCCATTTAAAATTTTTCAAGACATCTTAAGAAATGTTAAGCCTTTTTTTTACTTTTCTTAACTTTATATATAGCTAGTTGTTCTGGAAGATGTTTTTTTTCAATTATGGGTATATACATATACAATTATTTAAAGTTTTTAAAAAGTTTCGTTCAAAAGTGCTCGACCTACAAAATTGGAGCTAAATATTTGATTATATATTTAACCACAGTTTTTTACAGTTAATTTTTTTTTGAGAAAGAAAAATCTCAAATAATCCTCAGATAAGCTTTAATTTATTAGACATGTTTTACAGAAATTTAGAATTTATAAATTTTCGAGTGTTGTGATGATATACAGTAATGATGTTGAAGTTTTTGTACTGTAAGTTGAGTTTAGAAAATACGCTTCTTCTAGTTATGTTATTGATTTAAGAATTTCTGTATTTTTTTTTTTAAGTTTTAACAATTGCTTTCAAAATTTTTGTAAAATATGGACGGTGAAACAGTGAAATAGAAAAATATTTTATACTGCTCGAGTGCGCGGCTTAATTTTACTTTGATTAAATTTTAGTTTGGTTAAATTTTGCTAAAATATAGTATTTGGTAACGTATGTATATTTTTTGTCTTTCGCTCTTTTTGTTTAGTGTTTTGGTCTTGCGTGGTTTATCAATTTCGGTTTTTTCTAGGTTACAAAATCTACAACCAAATTAAGTATCAAATTTAAACTTTGCCTTGTTTAGTTTTTCCCATTTAATTTTATAATCTGTGTTAGTTTTTCAAACTTAAGTTACTGTACAAAAGTCTTCAACATCATTACTACGTCACAATATTTATAAAATTTTTAAATTCAAAATTTTTGTATAACATGTCTAATAAACTAAAGCTTTTCTGAGGATTTTGTACGATGTTTCTATCTCAGATAAACAATTCAAAAAAAAACTGTCGTTCATTATATAATTGAATATACACACACATATATATATATATATATAGAATCAAGTTATTTAACTTAATAAATTAAATTTTTCACACTGAGCCCACCTTGAGGGCTTTATTATTAAGAAAGTTTATTTAAAGATGCAAAACTCTAAGGACTCGAGTTTCGTGTATATATTTTAAACTTGTTTTAAAGCTGATGAGTGAATAGTCACGAAACTCGAGTCCTTTGAGTTTTGCATCTTTAAATAAACTTTCTTAATATATATATATTTATAATTTTAGAAAGTTTTCGGTTAATAGTCCTCGACAAGTTAAGTTGGAGCTAAATATTTATTGATTCGTATAACAAACAACTGTTTTTTATACGAAATAGCTGTATAAAAATGTTGTCTATTATGTGATTAAACAGATAAATGCATATGTATATATATGCATATTTTTTAAGTAGATTATAAAACAACTAGATTTAGACAGTCGTCTCGTATATGAGATATAACGTCCCATATTCTCTTCAGTAAAGCTAAAGATTACTAACATGTATATACAAGTTGAATGATAAGATTGAATTAGCGTCTGTTAAACTCTAAACAATAATTTAACAAATTTTAGAACAGAAAAATATAATCAAATGAATTGCCTTTGTATTGATACTGGACTACAGATCTTAATTCCAACCGTTGCAATTGCAAGTGCAAGCCTTATTGCTTTCACGGGTTACCAAGTGGGAAAAAATAATTTCCTAAACAAAATGCAGAAAAAATCAGTTAAGCAGCACAAAAGTAACAAAAATAAGAAGAGTTGTGAAGTTCAGCTTGCTAAAGTCGTGGAAGTTGTGGAAAACAAATATGAAAATGTTGATGATGTCAATGATGACGTAATTGGTGAAAAGAATGAGAGTGATGACGTCACTAATGTCGAAGGTGATGATGCAGCTGCAGATGACTCAACTAGTGATCAACAATACGATGACGTCGCAGAAAGTGACGGGAAGGTTGTTGACGTCACAGCTGAAGTTGGTGACGTCACACCTGGACCTTCAGCGCCATCTAGAGAAGCAATTTATGAAGATTATTATTTGAACGAAAGTATTTACGAGGAATTGGAAACCATTAGGGAAAACACCAAAGCTGAGAAATAATTGTGAGAAACTCAATTGTACATAAAGTAAACAATTATGTCAAACTTGTTATAAATGTTGACAATGTTTACTTATTCTACCTTCTTTCATTACTTAACTGAACATTTTTATTACAATGCTGGAGTTGAACAACAGTAAGAAAAAATTAGAACTATGTATATAAGTATATTTGACTGCTATTGTTTTACAAAACTCTTATATTACATTAAAGTATTAGTTCATTCTACCTTGTTTTCTAACATTTTAACATTTTTTTTTTCATACAAGAATAACATTGTATATAGTTTATAGTCTTTTTTAAAATCTTATGTATTATTTACAACTTTGATTAAAAAATTTAAATAGTAAACCTAGATATATTATTTAATTAAGGTATTAAGAAAGATAATTTAACACTTTTTAGTCAACGTTACAAAAAGCTGTTAAAAACTGAACAAAACTTAACATTGAAATTTTCTTTGAAAGTAAACAAAACTTAAGTGTTAAATTTTAACAAGATCATTTAAAATAACATCAAAATCATTTATAAAGTTTTGTTAAAAAAAAATGAATGTTTATTATTGTAAGTTTTCGAAGTTAGGATAAGTCAGATCAATCTAATAATCTTTTAAATAAATTACTACTTTAAAACTTGACTTCAACGTTTTTTTTTAACTACTGGTTATAGTGAACGCAAAATAACAATGTTTAACAAAAAACAACGATAACTGTATAAGTGTTTTACTTTGCTTTTTACAGTAGATATTTTCAAGTTATGTCAATGTTTTTAGACTATATTTGGATTTAAAACTTAATTTAATATAAACCGTATTTAAAAGTAGCTTAAGTTATAACAAATGCTGAATAGTTTACTTTAAGGTCTTTATCTTTTAAGTTGATGTATCCACACTTTGATAGAAATATAAAAGGTTTTCAATGACAAAATCACAGTTATAAATATATTATTCTCAATACTAATGCTAGTAGAAAATAATATGAATAATGTAATAAGTTGAGTGAAAAACTAAGTTTTCTAGTTTCAAAAAATAATTTAATACGCAAAGTAACAAATCTTTAAAATACACAATAACAATTACAAAAAACGTTTTATCTCGTTATACAAAGAGAATACAGATTAATCATTATCTACCTACTTGTTTACTTATTTATTGATAGTTTAGTTTAAAGAGAACTTTACAAAATCGCGCCATATTTTTATAAATACACTTTAAAATAGAATGCAATTTTTAATTGCTATATAGGAAGGTTTTTCAACTTATTTATATACCATTTGCAACTTAACATCAATAGATTATTCATTTTGATTTTTTTTATTTTATTATACAAAGCTTTTCAAAACCATACAAGAATTCTTTGTCAAGTGATAAATTTTGCTAAGTGAATAACTTAAATTTAAAGTTTAAGTTTTTAATATTGTTAATGATTGAATAAAGTTTAGTTTTTTTGGATCGAAAATAGTATTTTTCTTATTTCAATGAAGCCTTGTTTAATTATAACTAAATATATTTTGAATTAATATTACATTTATTGTAGCTTTTCTAACCGTGATAATGTATAGTATTGGTTAGGAAGACTAAATTTTGAGTTTAAATTAACTCATCTTTGTATGTATTTAAGTATTCTAATTAGTTTAAAGGAACTAAACTTTTATGAAACTTTGCTTAAATGCAACATATATAACACATTCAAAAGCAATAAAAATGAATATCCTAAGTAAAGAAACAAAAGTATTTTTTCTTAAGTTGAGCACCACAATCAGTTTAAATGTATGTTTGCTCAAAAGACTCAACCACAAACATTTATTCACTCTTGTACTCAAACATGCCGTATTTTTTTTATCTGTGGAGTGTAGAATTGAAAATTATTTTTAAAAAAGTTGAGTTGTGTTATTAACGAACAACTTGTATTGGTTGTTTCCAAAAATTCATCTTAAACTTTAAGTTTATTTCGAATGCGGATTGATAATTCACATTGTTTATATTATGCTATCTTTTTGTTTTAATATAAATATTATATTGAAAGACTGTCCAATACTTCACGATATTGTTATTATGTCGACCAACAACAAAATTTTTGTTTCTTACACTCAATGCTGAGTACTTACTTCTTACTTTTATCATATCAGGGCAGTCCATTTGTTTACATGATAATCGTATGACTCTACTCTGGTTTATATCCTTTTATCCTTAATTAATAAGTATCACCTCCAAAAATAACAATTCTACCTTTGAAAACTGTACAAACTCCATTTATTCTAAGTTCTTTAGTGTTTGATGTGTATATCTAACTGATTTTTTCAATTTTGTAAGTCATACACGTTATTTTATTTTGAAAAAAATAATTATCTACACCAATTATATACAAACTTTCCATCATAAAAGAACAAACAGCAAAAGATAAACGGTTTTGGAACTTCTTGCTTCTTATCTTTATCACAAAACTTTATCTTATATCTAGTATCTTTTAGTTTTACTCGCTGATTTTTAATTTATATTTATATTTTAAGCTATAATAATACCTACGAATAATCTACCAATAGCAAAAATATCTGAACCACTTGCTGTCGAAGATATTACTCTTGGTGTTATTGAATTGGATTATTTTTTGCTCCTTTATTTATTACGTCATGTTAAATTACATCACGTTTTACATTGCAGCTGAATCGATCTTTTGTATGATAAAAAGTTCATCTAGATTGCAAGACATATTTTAATATAAAATTGACACCTGATCACAATGAAGCTTATTTCTAACAACTAATTTGTTTGCTGAATTCATTTCCACATACAATCTTATAAAAAATATATATGAAAATGATAAATCTAAACACATACTGATCTTTTAAATGCCATAATTTTTTAAGAACAAGATATTTAACATGAAAATCTTCCTAGGTGTAAAAAAAGAAACTAAAATATCTGAGTATTTGGAAATAAATTAAAAGAAACGTTAAATTTTTTAATAGTTCTTTTATTTAAAAAAAAATTATTACTATAAATTTAAATTCCTTCAAAAAAAACAATTTTGTAGTCAATTTTACAGTAACTTCTAACAATTTCTGTATTATTACACAAAACTTATTTACGTTTGAGTTAATATTTAAGGTAAAGTTTTAGGTAAAATATTTAGTAGTTAAAAATAGTTATATATGTACAAAATATTTAAAAATTTGGTTAATTTTTCCTTTAAAAGTCGTTACTTCTTCAATTAGCTAAATAGCTTTTGTTTTATATAAGTTTTATAGGCAGTAAAAGAGTTAAAAATTTTAGAGCACTTTTTAATCGTAGCTGTACTAACAACTAATCGAAAAAGGTATTTATACAAATAAAATTAGCTCAACCTATAACTTAAACTTTTTAAAAGTATGCACATAAAAATGTTACTAAACTCTCATTAGTTCTAGTATTAATTTCTTTAGGACAAAAAGTCTTTAGAAATGTCAATATCTACTTGTTATTAAAAAAACTGTATTTTATGCCTTAAGAAAGATGGTTGCGTTAAGTACATTTGAAATACTTATACAATACTTAATATTTAGAAACATTGTGACGCTTTTTCCAGTTTACTTTAATGTGTTCTAAACATAATATTTATTAATCAGAGTACGTATTATAACAGAAAATATTTAAATAAACCTTTCGTATTTACTAGCTTTTTTTTGTTGATAACATTAATGTTTAAAAGTTTTACAAATACTAGGTTCTTCAGGTCTGTTTACCCATGTAATGAGGTAGCTTACTGAAAATAAATAAATCTAATAGTAGCGTATACTGCAGTCAAATGTCAAGACTGATGTTGAGGTACACAACTGCAGGTAAAAAATTATAAAACTTTCAACAAATAGTTTATTTTGTAAAACTTTCAAAAATTGTTGAGTTGTTTTATTATAAACAACTTGTATTGGTTGTTTCCAAAAGTTCATATAAAACTATAAGTTTATTTCGAATGCAGGTTGATAATTCACATTGTTTATATTATGCTATCTTTTTGTTTTAATATAAATATTATACTGAAAGACTGTCCAATACTTCACGATATTGTTATTACGTCCACCAACAACAGCATTTTTGTTTCTTACACTCAATGCTGAGTACTTACTTCTTACTTTTATCATATCAGGTCCATTTGTATGATAATCGTATGACTCTACTGATTTAAATCCTTTAATCCTTAATTAATAATTATCACCTCCAAAAACAACAATTCTACCCTTGAAAATTGTACAAACTCCATCTGTTCAAAATTCTTTAGTGTTTGATGTGTATATCTAATTGATTTTTTTAAATTCGTAAGTCTTACACATTATTTTATTATGAAAAAATAATTATCTACACCAACTATATACATATTTTCCATTATAAAAGAACGAACAGCAAAAGATAAACGGTTTCAGAACTTCTTACTTCTTATCTTTACAAAACTTTAACAAGTATCTTTTAGTTTCACTCACTGATTTTTATTATATTTTTTATTTTAAGCTATAATAAAGCCTACGAATAACCTACCAATAGCAAAAATATATGAACCAATTGCTGTTGAAGATGTTACTCTTGGTGTTCTTGAGTTGGATTAGTTTTTGCTCCGTCATTTATTACGTCATACTTAATTACATCACGTTTTGTTGCAGCAAAATCTACTTTCGGTTTGAAAAATTATTATAATAAATTCATCCTGATTGCATGACCTATTTTGATATAGAACTGACAACTGGTCATAATGAAGCTTTTTTTTTACTATCTAATTTGTTATCTAAATTCATTTCCACATACAATCTATTAAAAAACATATATGATAATGATAAATCTAAACGCACAATGATCTTTTAAATGCAACATTTTTTTGAGAACAAAATATATAACATGAAAATCACAAAAATATCTAAATATTTGGAAATAAATTAAAAGAAACGTTTAATTTCATTAAAGTTTTATCAACAAAAAAAGTGTACAACTACAAATTTAAACTCCTTCCAGAAAAACAAATTTTGTTTTGAAGTCAACTTTACAGTAACTTATAAAAATTTCTGTATTAATACATAAAACTTATATACGTTTGAGTCAGTTTTTGAAGTAAAGTTTTAGATAAAACATTTAGTAGTTAAAAATAAATAAAATTTATTTTCAATGTTTAAAACTTTAGCTAATTTTCTTTTTAAAAGTAGTTACTTCTTCAATTAGCTAAATAGCTTTTGTTTTATATAAGTATTATAGGCAGTAAAAAAGGTTAAAAATTGTAGAGTTTATTTTAATAGTAGCTGTACTAACAACTAATCGAAAAAGGTATTTAAACAAATTAAACTAGCTTAACATATAACTTTAAATTTCTAAAAGTATTTACATAAAAAATTTACTAATCTCTCATTAGTTCTAGTATTAATTTCTTTAGGACAAAGAGTCTTTAGAAATGTCAATATCTACTTGTTAATAAAAAAACTGTATTTTATGCATTAAGTACATTTGAAATAGTATATCACAATTAAAACAACTATACCTATAGAAACATTGTGACGCTTTTTCCAGTTTACTTTAATGTGTTCTAAACATAATATTTATTAATCAGAGTACGTATTATAACAGAAAATATTTAAACAAACCACATGTATTTACTCACTTTTTTAGTTGATAGCATTAATGTTTAAAAGTTTTACAAACACTAAGTTCAACAGGTCTATTTATCCGTGTAATATGGTAGCTTACTGATACCAACTAAATCTAATCATAGCGTATACTGTATTTAAAAATAGACACTAATGTTTAGGTACAAAACTTTAGATTAAAAATTGTAAAACTTTCAACAATTAGTTTATTTTCTACAGAACCAATAACATTACACTAAAGTTTAAAAAAGTTTACTTTTATACAACACTTCTAAGGAAAAGTCAGTTTTTGTGTAAAACTTATATATAATATTTTTTTTCAAACTGATCAAAACAATTTCTCAACTTATATACATATAAAGAGACAAATTAACAAGTTTTTGTTTACCATTAAAACAAAACAATGATTCATAATACATATATAGAAGATTTTATAAATGCTTCCCCAAAGTTTTAGTTTTTTAGTTTGCATGGTATTGATGAAGTTTTTCCAACATGTCTTGTTTGAGTAACAATTTTTCAAAGTTTTTTTTGTAGTATGTTGTTCACTTGTTATTAATTAAATTAATTAATTTAAACACTTGGTTTAATTTGTTATTAATCTCTTTTCTAATCTGTGTTGCAAATGTCACAGTGAAAACCCGGATTGATTGATTTCGAACTAAGTTTAAAAAAAAAAAACGAATTTTAAATAAGTTAATTTTAAACTTTTGTTCAATTCATTAGTACGTTTTAAACACTTTAGTACATATACTAAATTTTTAGATTTTTTTGTTTAAGAAAAAACTATTTGTTTTTAATAAAATACGTTATTCTAATCCTGCCAAAAACGACTTTTGAAAATTGGAAAAACTAGACAATAATAAAGCTTTTCTGTATTGTATCTAAAAAATCACACATACAGTTTGGATATATTCTTCAAATTTAAATGATGTTTTCTTCTTGTTAGTTATAAAGTTTACTAAGAATGACTAAATTAGAAAAACTATTACAACACAAAGATTTTAATTTTTTAATATTATGGCAACAAATTCCTAAAACAGATACTTTTCACATGTTGTATTTACTTTACCCAATTTTTTGTTTAAAAGAAACGAAATTTCTAACATCTGTTTTAAAGTAAGATTAGTTCATGTGATAGCAATTCAGTTAATTTTCTTTCAGTTTTATATTGTTCATTTTATTTTATTTTTCATTTTGTTTAAGAGATTGGTTTATTAGTAATTGTCCAGGACATGACTTTAAAGTGTACCCGGGTGTATGACTCAATGACCGAAGTTTTTTTGTTCACCAGGTCCTAGGACCAAATATTTGAGCGCTTTTTTTTTAGTTCAATAAACATAATATGATAATGATAAATCTAAACACATACTTATCTTTTAAATGCAATAATTTTTTGAGGACAAAAATATAACATAAAAACCTTCCTAGGTTTAAAAAAATACACTAAAATATTTGAATATATTTGGAAATAAGTTAACAAAAACGTTTAATTTTTTAACAGTTTTATCAACAAAAAAGTGTATAACTACAAACTTAAATTCCTTCCAGAAAAACAAATTTTGTTTTGAAGTCAACTTTACAGTAACTTATAACAATTTCTGTATTAATACACAAAACTTATAAACCTTTGAGTTAATTTTTAAAGTTAAGTTTTAGGTAAAACATTTAGTAGTTATAAATAGTTATATATATTTAAAACTTTAGCTAATTTTCCTTTTTAAAGTTGTTACTTTTTCAATTAGCTAAATAGCTTTTGTTTTATATAAGTTTTATAGGCAGTAAAATAGTTAAAAATTGTAGAATTCTTTTTAATATTGGCTGTACTAACAACTAATCGAAAAAGGTATTTATTAATAAAAACAAAATTAGCTCAACCTATAACTTAAACTTTCTAATAGTATGTACAAAATATTTTTACTAAACTCTCATTAGTTCTAATATTAGTTTCTTTTAGACAAAGAGTCTTTAGAAGTTTTAATAACTACTTGTTGATAAAAAAAACTGTATTTTATGCCTCAAGAAAGATGGTTGCATTAAGTACATCTGAAGTAGTATTTCACAATTAAAACAACTACAACTATATAAACACTGTGAAACTTTTTTTAGTTTACTTTAATGAGTTCTAAACATAATATCTATCAATCAGAGTACGTACTGTAACAGAAAATATTTAAACAAACCACATGGATTTACTTTCTTTTTTGTTGATAACATTAATGTTTAAAAGTTTTAAAAACACTAAGTTCTAAAGGTCTTTTTATCCATGTAATGAAGTAGCTTATTGAAAATACATAAATCTAATAATAGCATATACTGCAGTCAAATGTCAAGACTGATGTTGAGGTACACAACTGCAGATGAAAAATTATAAAAATTTTGACGACTAGTTTATTTTGTACAGAACCAATAACATTACACTAAAGTTTGAAAAGTTTACTTTTATACAATACTTTTAAGGAAAAGTCAGTTTTTGTGTAAAACTTTTAATAATACCTTGTTTTTCTAATTGATCAAAACAAGTTCTCAACTTATATACTTACAAATTAACAAGTTTGTATTTACCAGATTTTTAAAACAAAACAATTATTCAAAATATAAATATATAGATGTGTTTATAAATGTTTTCCCTAAAGTTCTAGTTTTTTAGTTTAATGGGTTAAAGGTTTTCCAACATTTCTTGTTTGTGTTACTATTTTTAAAGTTTTTTTTTTGTTGTAACATGTTGTTCACAAACACAACGATCTTAAACACTTGGTTTAATTTATTAGTATCTCTTTCCTAATCTGTGTGTCAAATGTTAAAGTGAAAGCCTGGATTGATTGATTTTGAACGAATTAAGTTTACAAAAATAACAAATTTAAAATAAGTTTATTTTAAATTTTTGTTCAATTTATTAGTACGTTTTTATTTTTAAACAGTTTATTACTTATAATGAATTTCTCGAATTTTTCGTTTAAGAAAAGACTTTTCGTTTTTAATAAAATACGTTATTATAATTCTGTCACAAACGTATTTTTTAAATTGGAAAAACTAGACAAAAATAAAGCTTAATAGTATTATATGTAAAAAAAAAACAGACATACAGTTTAGATATATTCTTCAAATTTGAATGATGTTTTCTTTTTGTTAGTTACAAAGTTTACTAATAATGACTAACACAGAAAAACTATTACAAAACAAAGATCTCAATCTTAAAATTCTATGGCGATAAATTCTAAAAACAGTTACATTTCACATGTTGTATATACTTACCAATTTTGTCTTTATGACACGAAATTTCTAACATTTGATTAAGTAAGTTTAGTTCTGTGATAGTTGCTTAGCATTTCCAGACAAAGTCTTGCCTATAATTAATATATACTATAATATAATACTGTTTTGTTAAAAAAACAGAACTATTACTGCAACAACGTCTCGAGCACATAAAAACAACTAATAATGTCCATTTTAACATAAAGTTAAAATGGATCCAAGTCGAGTACGACTCGAAAAGTTTTTCGTGCACCAGATTTTTAAAAATAAATATTTTGATCGCTTTTTTTCTCAATAACGGTCACCTCTCGCGAATCTATTGACATTTTTCCACAAAAAAAATACACGAGAGGTAAAAAATATATCTATTTTACTGGCTCTTTTTTCTAATACATTGAATTAAATATAGTTTGGGGACTTTACTACTTTTAATAACTTGTTTACTAAACTAGTTTTGTTCAAGTTGCACATATGTATATTGGCTACCTTCCTTTGAAATACAATGTTAAACTTAAGAAAGGTTTTTGAATAGTACTTTAATATAAAGACAAATTTTTTTTTTCCTTACCCACACAAAATTAAACTTTTTTTGCATGGTATTGGAAAAATTAAAATGTTTTTTGTGTTGGAATGAAGTTTTGTGACATAAACATTGTGAGGAATTGAATTCTGTACATTGCTACATTAAATTTTAAAGGTGTAAAGGAGGATTGAGACACCTAAGATATAAAAGGCAAAAAAAAGCAAAGCCATAGAGTTCAGTTGGTTTTTTATTGAAGGCAAAAACTTCAAGTTCAAAATCTAAATATTTTTATAAATCAATTTCCACTTTAAAATTTGTATCTTTAGAGAATCCTAAAATGCCAAACTAAACGAGAGTGCTAAACCAAATGAGTGCGTAGATTCGGAAGAGGTAACTGTAATAAACAATATGATATCTCACAATGCCTTATTGTTGAAAATTTGTACTTTTACAAAACTCAACATATCACACGCGCCAAGTCAAATATCATTAAAAGTTGGTATTAAATCGTTTCCTATTTATAGAAACGATATATCTTCATCAAAAATTGTTGTTAAATAAAAAAACTTAAATATTTGAAATTTCTATTTGAATAAGATTTTTTTAAGCACTGACGAGGTCTTTGACCAAAACTTAATTTCTAAAATAGTCTTGAAAGAACAAGTTCATAATAATTAAAGTTAAAAAAGTTGATCATTAAAACATAATCAATGCATCAAGGTAAAAAAAAAGTGAAACACAATATTGCTTTATTAAATACATGTTCAGCCGAATCTTTTTTAAAACTGCATTTTTGAAAAATTTATTACATTTAATAAGAGTATGTATTTGAGTATAATAATGGAGTTATATTAAATACAACTCAAACTGATTTGATAATCTAGGCTTTGAGCAATGTGGGGCGACTATTCTTTTTTTAATTTTATTACCAGGGGGCGATTATGAAACCGAATTCAAGATACTTTATTTCAAAGAAAGTAAAGATTATCATTAAACAAAAATAGGTTTGTTACATTTTTTAGAACACCTTTATTCCAGGGAACTATTAGTATCAGTTTATTTTAACTACTTTTTTAAATTATAGATAATTCATTACTAAAAAAAAGTTAACCTTAACGCAGTTTTCAATTGATTAAATCCAGATCTTTTTTAAAATTTCAAAGCGCCCGGATAAAGTAGATCAATAGTTTTAAGTGACTTTACTTTTTACAACTATTTATTATAGAAGTCAATATAATCGTTTTATAGAAGACTTTTAGCAAATGTCTACAAAAACTATCAGTTCTTAGTTAAAACCAAAAGGTGTTAGCTACAAACTAAAACAGTATAAAACTTAATTACTATTTAAATATTTTAAGGTAGGTTTATAATAAAAATATAAGTACAAGTTTCTAATTCAGTATACTTAGTTTAACTGAATTAAAAATTTAAAGAAATCAATTTATGTGACCTGTTTTATTTTATTCAGATTAATGTAAATACAAAAAAAACATTTTCATATTTTTGTAACTTGTCCATAAGACTTGATAACTACATCAATACAACAACAAAATGTTTGTATAAAGTAGCAAGGTATTTTGCAATAATAGTTTAATTTTGTATTATTATCAAAAACAAATAAAAAACTTTTATTTAACTCAAGTTAAAATTGCTTCAAATGTAGTCTCAAAAATTCCTTTAAATTTTTTAATTTTATTTGAGCATTGACAACTTATTTATTTTTTTACAGAAAATGCGGTTGTTTTTACTTCAGTTAAAAAACATATTTTAATTACCTATAAATAATTTTTTGTACTAAATACAATAAAATTCATAAATATTTAGGCAAATATTTACATTAACAACAAAACAATTTATGCTTAACAAAAAAAAGATCAATTATCAAACTAGTTTGCAAAACTTATAAAAACATATCTTAAACGAGTAAAAAAATAAGCAGCGAAATTTTTAATAGAATAACATTTTTTCACTAGATAAAATCGTAAAGATACTCAGTAATTTCGAATCCAACTGTCCTGTAAAATAACAAAAATTTTATAACTATCATAAAAAATGCATTTTAAAAAGACTAGTAGAAATACATTTACAACAGAAAAGATAAGACTATTAAGAATTTTACAGAAATTTATTTAGAAACATAGAACTTGATTTTTGAATTAAGTGTAGCAAAAAATATTAAAATGTTTATATAAATACTATATACTTTGAATAAAACTAAAAAATTACTATACACTGATACAAAAGATAGATAATTTTCTAAGTGTATATACCTTGTTTTTAATAAACTATTTTAAATTTACTAAACAAAATGAAAACAGATTTTTAGTTACAATGTAATCTGCTTAACACCTTTACAACTTTTAGAAAACACAAATTAGAAAAATTAAAACCTTAAATTTATCTTAATAAAAACAAACTTCGAAATGGCGACAATATTATCGATTGAGACAAGGCACTTATATTTGGGACAATCGATCTGGTCTTCGCGAGTCATTCTTGCCAGCAGTTGAAGTGAAACTAAGTTGCTTACCTGGAATATTGTAATTACATTAAATTTTTCACCTGAAAAGTAACTAATCAAGTTGCTGGAATATTGTAATTACATTAAATTTTTCACCTGAAAAGTAACTAATCAGATCAAGTTGCTGGAATATTGTAATTACATTAAATTTTTCACCTGAAAAGTAACTAATCAAGTTGCTGGAATATTGTAATTACATTAAATTTTTCACCTGAAAAGTAACTAATCAGATCAAGTTGCTGGAATATTGTAATTACATTAAATTTTTCACCTGAAAAGTAACTAATCAAGTTGCTGGAATATTGTAATTACATTAAATTTTTCACCTGAAAAGTAACTAATCAGATCAAGTTGCTGGAATATTGTAATTACATTAAATTTTTCACCTGAAAAGTAACTAATCAAGTTGCTGGAATATTGTAATTACATTAAATTTTTCACCTGAAAAGTAACTAATCAGATCAAGTTGCTGGGAATTGCTTACCAAGAAATTATCAAAAACTTGAAGTGGAATTTTATCTATAAATGAGTTTTAGAAAGAACTAAAAAAGTTAAACAGTCTGTTTCAACAGCTGAAAATATTTTAAACGAGAAAACTTTTTCTTATAATGGTACAGGGTAGGGGCCGGTAAACTATGTTTTACAGACAAGACTTGCTCATAAATCTCTGGCCCACAAGAAAATTATTTATTACTTAAAAAAACTTGTGAAAAGCAGGCAAAGTAAATTAAATAGATAAGAACAATATTTCATTCATCATGATTTTATTATGATGGTATTTTATTGATAATGACTTTTTATTTTAAACAAATCAAGTCTAACTTGCGAAAACAGATTCATGGTGGGTCTGATCCGGCTTGAACCGACGATGGAGTAGAATATCGCCATGAGTCGATTTAGCGGGAAACTGTGCGGTCCAATCAGGTGACAGGACTGCTTCCCGCCGTCACGCTTGACTGCGTGCTGGTTTCGCACTCGTTTCTTCATTTTTCCCGCGTTCTGTGTAAGGGGATTTTATTTTTAACTGAGGAATTTTTAGATTAGTTTATTTAAATCAAAGAAAATGTGATTGAATGTTTAAAAAAAATATGAAAATGGAAATAAATGTTTTAAAAAGAGTTTAGAAAATTTTTACAAAGTATAACACTATTAAAATACAACAACTTTAATAAAAAGAAGTGTTACAAGCAATTGCAATATTATAAAACAAATCAGAAGTAACAAACTGTAAAAATTGTATACATAAACAAATTTAAAGGTTTAACAAGAATAGAAGTAACAAAATTAATTAACAGATTTTTTTTATAAAAACAAACTTTCATGAAGAATCTTTTATCAGAGGACTGTGGATTGAACGATGCAATGTAAGCTGATATTAACAGAAATTTTGTATAAAATGGAAGTTCCACTAATAATTGGTTCGAATCTGATTTACTGTGAATAAAAATAAAATAATTAGTTAAATCTACAAAACTAAATTAGTATTTAGCAGATATTATGAAGAATTTTGTGTAAAACTATAGGTCAACTAATAATTGGTCTGAATCTGGTTTACTGTTATTAAAAAGAAACAAGAATATAAACAACTATATTCACAATACTAAATTAACGCTAGATGATTTTAATTAATGCTGATTTCAATAGAAATATTTTTTAAAATGAAAGTTCCACTAATAATTGGTTTGAATGTGATTTGTTTCGATTACTTGTTAATAATAAATAATAGGTAAGACAAAAAAAGAAACAATATTGCTAAGTTCTATTGAAATTAATTGTTGCAAGCTAATCTTTTGGTCATCTTCTTAGTTCAGCATAGCTTTAGTAAAACTCTATACATATATTTTTAATTTAAAAAATTGTTATAAATACTGTTCCCATAAAACACTGGTAACTTTTAAAAGAAGCAATTTTTTACCAAAAATATTATCATTACATGTAACACAAAAATTTAAAAGATTTTGAAAATTTAAACACTAACTTTTTTCTATTAATTGAGAGAAAGATAGTAATTAAATAAGTATATTATCAATTCTGAAGAATAAAATAGTCAAACAAACAGATTATCAATTCAGTTCAAAATAAAAATTAAACAAACATTTTATCAACTCTGAAGAATATAATAATTAAACAAACATATCATCAATTCTGAAGAAAATAAAAATTAAACAAACATTTTATCAACTCTGAAGAAAATGGTATAAATACTGTTCCCATAAAATACTGGTAACTTTTAAAAGAAGCAATTTTTTACTAAAAATATTATCATTACATGTCACACAAAAATTTAAAGATTTTGAAAATTTTAAAACAATTTTTTTTTTTATTAATTGAGAGAAAGATAAAAACTAAACAAACAGATTATCAATTCAGTTCAAAATAAAACAATAAACAAACATTTTATCGACTCTGAAGAAAATATTGTGTAGGGCTTGCTTGAGCTTAGGCTCGATGGCTCTCCATAATCTTTGATTGTCATCTGATCTGATTCTTTTCTCCAAGACTGGTTCGCAATATATTGGATAATACTCCATTGCCTGCAATTGTTATACTAAAATTAAAATAGTAATACATATATATATAACAAGAAAGTAAATAAGTTGTATATTTGCTAATTAGTTTTACAAACATTACATTATCTTAAATAAAGTGTTCGAAATAGTAAGTTAAACAAACTAGAGATCTATTACTTTAAATGTCTCTTTGTCTAAATTCAATTATAGATGATAAATATAAGGTTATAGTTTACTTCGTAAGTTAACAAGTGTTGATATTTTTTCAGTAACTTTGAAAACTGACCTTGTAACTCTTAATCTTTCACAACTGACCCTTAAAACGTAACTCAACATACCTTAAACATTCTAAAGACAAATCAACTTTTAATCTGCAACCAGTACTTTTAATTTCAAAAACACTTTATAAATAACATTTTTAAGTAGAGTTCACATTGATGGTAAACATCTTTATTAAAAAAGATTGTATTTAGCTTTACGTAAATGTAACAACAAAAAACAATTGTTCTTTCTTTATCAACTTAAATATTATTAATACAAAAAATGATGTTGAAGTGATCTCCTGAATAGTTTGCAGAACATACCTTATCAATAACGTTGATTAATACCTGATTTTCAAATGATATCTCTCTGCTGAATTGACAGAATATTTAAAATATGATAAATATTAATTACCTGATGTTGCAGTTCCATAATGTCCCTGCAAAGTTGGCAGAATATGCTGACCAGTATGTGGGCGAAGTTTCTGTAAAACTTGGGGTCCTCGCCCTCTGGTCGCTTGGTAACAAGAATGTCTATAAGTTCATCTGAAAAACATTAAATTTAAAACAAAACTCTAATTTGGATTCAGTAAAAAAACTAAATTGCAACATCATGAGATTGGTAGTTCTAAAACTTTAAAAAAAAACTGAGTTTTTGTCTAAAACAAATAAATATAAAACTTGTTTTTACTTGCTAAAAAAAGTAAAACAGTTTAAAGATAAATTTCTGCAACATGTTTGATAATGTGTTTCAAAAAAGTTAGGCTAAATAAAAAACTAACTAAGTAACTGTAGTATAGATAGTTATAATCAGATTATACTTGATGTAAGGATTTTAAATATTAATTTTTTTTAAAACTTTATAAAATAAACCAACTGCTTGTGTAGTCAGGAAAGAATATCGGGTAAGGTGGGTTGACTGTGATTTCCGTGTAAAATTTCTCCCAAGAAAGATCAGTAATAAGGAACAAGCTTATGTTACACTTTGTCTGTATAAAAATTTTATACTGTTATTATTAATTATTTGTGTAAAATTTCTCCCAGGGAAGATCCGTAATAAGGAACAGGCTGATATTACAATTTGTCTGTATAAATACAATAATAAATATTATTTTAATATTATTAATTATTTGTGTAAAATTTTTCCCAAGGAAGATCCGTTATAAGGAATAAACTTATATTACATCTTGTCTGTATTAATACAATAATTACTATTATTTTAATATTATAAGTTATCTGTGTTAAAGTTTTTCCAAGGAAGATCCATTATTAGGAACAAGCTTATGTTACACTTAGTCTGTATAAATATTTATTACTAATAATTACTTTTGTATTTTTTTCCCAGGGAAGATCCGTAATAAGGAATAAACTTATATTACATCTTGTCTGTATAAATACTAATTGTTATAATTTTGATATTATTAAATATATCATGGTTGCCAAATTTCTAAGTTATTTGGCATTTCCAGGATTTCAAAATTTCTTCCAGGCTTTTAAAATTATATGTATTAGAGTCTATTTTTAGTAAAAATTCAAGTTTAAGGTAAAAAACTGTGTTAAATAGTATAACAACATTGAAAAGATACCTTAAATAATTTTTAAATGAGTTTTTTTACAAAAATTAAATCTATACGATAGATTTTTTGTGTTAAAACAAAATTTTCCTACTTTACATGTAAAAGTTGTTTAAAATTACAGTTTTTTCACGATTTATTAGCGATTTTTGCTAAAAATTCCAGGTTTTTAGTGATTTTGTTAAAAATTTTCAGATTTCAAGTGATTATTGTTCAAAAATCAAGTATTTTTCAAAATTTCACAAATTCCAGGTTTTTCCAGGATTTTTGGCAACTTAATTATTTTTAAAAGTGTATTCTATTTTACATGCATTAAAAATTTATTCCAAAAAGGTCCGTCATAAAGAACAGGCTTATGTTACATTTTGTCATCAAACAGAACAAATATGATAATTTATTTCACAACTAGTGAGAAAATTAAAGGTATAAAAAATGATTTTTCCTATTGTGAAAATAAAAAACATTTGCTACTAAAAAACTACTAAGAACGGTTATAAAATATTCTCAAATTGTTTAATTTGGACCTTGAAAGTATATTATTTTAAAACTTGCTTTTTAGAACAAATTTTTAATGCATGTAAAATAGAATACACTTCTAAAATAATTTAGTAACCATTATACAATCAGTTATATAACACTATTGAAGAAGTTAAATATTAAAACAGTTAACAAACTACTCTGAAAACTTACAATAGACTGAAGGTTCATTAGCAAGGGAAATAACAAAGGATCCAATTTTGTTAGATATTCTGCTTTGTCTAATACCTGTTTATAAAATGAAAGTTATTTGACTAACACTAAGTTTTAAAATGTTAAGATATAATTTTTTTCAACTAGAAAACAAAAAGCCTACTAATCTTTGTTAAAACTTATTTATGTATAATATAAAAATGTACATTTGTATTTGTTAATGAATAATTTTCTAAAAAATAAAGTATATTTAGAAGAGATAGTAAAACTATTTATTCTTTAGGTATAAAACAGCCTTTTAAAAAGTTAATAAATGAAAAATTTTTCAGTATACATTAATAATACAATAAAACCTAATTAAATAACTCTACAATTCGAATACAACTTGTAATAATAATTTTAATTACAAATACAGTGCTTATTCACTTATCCGGACGCTCACTTATCCGGACAGTTTAATCAAGAAAAAAATTCAAAAAAATCTAATTATAAAACACTAACATTATTGTGTGATAAAATATTTAAGACTTCATGTTGAAGAAAATTTTATTTCAAAATGCAGAAAAGTGATTTTATAATTATGTAATTTAGTTCATTTTTATGACGTAACCATACTACTAAAGCTTAAACTCAAAATTTGTTCGCAAATAGTTAAGTTATCAAAAACTTTTGTATATAATTTAAGTCAGTTTTTAAACTTCTTTTAAACAATGATATACAAAATATAACTGAAAGTGTTTTTGATGGTTAATTAAATTCCAAGTTTTTTAGAAATTAAATGTATAACAAGTTTTTTATGCTTGATTTTCATTCAAACTATATTATAAAAGTTGTTAATTAAAAAACTTTTTGGTTAAGATGAGGTGCTAAAAATTTTAGTTAATTTAAAAGTATTTTTACACTCAATATACAGGTATTAGAAAAAGACAACACATCAATAAAAAAAGAACACGAGTCGCACTAACTAACAAAAACAAATTAGAAGTTTGTAAAATGGTAAAAAATAATGTGCTTTAGTCTTTTATAATGGATCAATTAAGCATAGCCAAGTCGGCCTTCTACAACATTTTAAAAAGTAAAAAAAGTTTAAAGCAGAAAAGAAGAGCTGAGGTTTTATTATTTTTTATGCATTGCATGATATACAGAAGTTTATTAATTTATGATGAAATACTTTTTGTGCTTACCCGGAAAAACGCTTATCCGGGCATGTTTACAGAAAAGTCTTGCCCAACATGTCCGGACAAGCGAATAATCACTGTACAACGTACAAAACCAACTAGATAAAGCAAAAAACAAACTAACAACATAGAAGGTCTCCTTGCAAGTTTTCATCTTCCTCTTCAAAATCCTGACGAAGTCGTTTTGATTGTCGCATTTCGATGATTCGTTTTCTTCATCTTCTTCCAGCGCCAGGGCGAAGTTGATCCCTCTCAAAATGTTTCTGAAGACTAAGGAGCGAGCGTAGCACTCCGCACAGTTCATTATTACGTGGGGGACCTGTGAAATTTTTTTATTAAATTTTTAGTGGTATAAAAAAATAACATATTATACGTACAATTTCTTATCAAATTCCTCTAAAAATTCTTTATAATTAATTGTTACGTGAGCAACCCGTGAAGAAATAATTAATATTTTTAAATTTATTCTTGCAACAAACTTTACGACAAGGTTGCAACAAAAACTTAAGGTCAATTCAAGTTTTTGAATACGTCATCAAAATAATTAATAATTATTAACACAAGTTCAATGACGTAGGAGTGCAATGAGATTTTTACAAGCTGATCGAATTTTGTAAGGTTGCATCTCATATATCAGATATTTCAACCAACTCACAAAATTCATAGCAGCTTTTGAAAAATAAAACATATAATAATAATAATATAACAATAATAAATTTAGTGGGTTCCTAAGCTCCTAATGGTATAAAGAGATGAAAAAGAAACAATATTTTAATAAAATATCAATACTTTTCTGAACTTTTTAACCAATTAACTTAAGTTTTTACAGTATATCCATTACTAAATAGTAAAAACAAAAATATATATATAAGATAAATATTTTTTGTTTTATTAATATAAAGTTTTTATTTTTCTACTTTTTTTTATTTTCCTCAAATATAAAACATTTGGTCAGAGATTTTTTTTCCAGAAAATCTAAAATGAAAACTTTATTGTCCATACACTTATATTGGAAACTTGTTTTTAAAAAAATTATATCTCAAAGCAAATCACTATTTTTATATTTTACAAAAATATATTTAAAGAAGCATTCCAATTTCAAATAGTTTTAATTTTTGTAAAATTAGTTTTGATTTTCTATGGCTTAAACCAACTCAAGTAAATAAAAAACACTACTGATCATTAACTTATTCAAAAAAAAGCAAGCCTTAAAGATCAAAAACTAGCTTAAAGGACAAAAAAATACCCTTAATTACATAAAACTGGGTAGATGACAAAAAGGCATGAAACTTTTGCATAAAGACATTTTATAAGGGGCCTAAACCTTTTTTTTTAAATTTATTTGTATTTTTATCACTGTTACCCCTTACCATTAGTTGGTAAGCAGTTCTCGGATTTGATTGGGTGGAAATTGTGTGAGGGTTGGAACTGAGCATGTACCAATATAAAAAAAAACTACTATAAGTAATTCTTAAACTTACAGCAAATATTTTTAAAATCAGCACAACAACAAACTAAACAGTAATACTCTACGTTCTGTGCACATAAATAACAAAACTTTTGCTTAAATCAAGCCTTTTTTTAAACATAAAAAAACAACCTCTTGAGTTACAAACAGAAGAACAACAAATAAAATTTTTGGTTTAAAATAACTTAATTCAAATAACATTTAGTTAGATAAGTAAAATTGTAAAAACAAAACCAAAAAGTATTAAGTAAGTCTCATTTAAAAATTTTATCAAAATTCTCTGGAGTTTTTAACAGTTGAGTAACAAATGAAGTACAGTGCTTATTCACTTATCCGGACGCTCACTTATCCGGACAGTTTCAGTCAGAAGAATATTCAAAAAAGTTTCAATTTAAACTCTAACATTTTTGTTTGATACAAATATTTAAGCTCTTAAGCTGTAAGAAAATTTTAAAGTGACTTTATAAATTCTACAGTTTTGTTAATTGCTATGACGTAATAAAACTACTAAAGATTACTTTCTATCTTTGTTCAAAACTAGCTTAGTTATAATTAATCTGTAAGCGTGTAAAGTAATTCAATTTAGAAATTTTTAATTTAATCAATAAATTTTTTAATTTATATTTTCTCTTCAACAAAAATTTATCTTTATTCAAAATTAATAGTTAGGGCAGTTGGGATTACAAATGATAAATTTTACTTGCTTGACCCCCTAAAAACGTATATTGTTAGAGAAGGTTAGTAAGTCTGATGTTTTTCTACTCTAAAAAAATGAATTAGTTAGTCTAAAATTTAGCTTTTACAATTTATCATTTTATTATATGTTACTCACATTTACTATTTATTTGATTTTATTAGAACACTTTTACTATGCATTGCATTATATAGGGCAGTTATATTATTATATAAAATAAAATAATTTTTTGTACTTATCCAGATTTTAGGCTATCCGGACAGGTTTACAGAAAAATCTTACCCAACGTGTCTGGATAAGTGAATAAGCACTAAACTTAGTACAAACTATTTATCAAAAAACTCTAGTTTAAAACATATTCAAAAATTAAATGACCTCTTGTGTTTCTAGTAAATGGGTCACTAGTGAAGTCTTTCCAGTGGACTTCTGCCCATACATAAAAGTGCAAGGAAAGGAAAAATGTTCCTTCTCACCCAAGATGTTCTCAATTTCCTTCATTTGTTCTTCGCGGTGCACGAACATTTGCCTGTCTGTTTGTTCCGATGGCACATGCATTGTGAAACAAAACTAAATTAACACTGTAAAAATTTTATCAATTTTTAATAAGAATGATTTATGTACACAACAGTAAGGAACTCTCATTTAAAGAATAAAGTTAGAATATTTATGTTAGCTAATATTCAAGTTTGCATTGTGAGGTTTAAAAAAGTTTAAACAAAATTTTGATAGGTAAGAATTTTTTCTTAAGCTTAAGAAAATAAGTAGTTGTTTCAATATTTTTAACTCTGTTATAAACACAAGGTTGTTGCTCTTCAAGTAAAACAAACTGTTCTGAGTGGCAACAAATTGTCATAAGTCATCTTGAGTTCTTTTACAAATTCTAAAAATTAAAATAAAAAACTTTTCAAAATCAACAAAAATCTTTTTTTTAAGTGTTTATACAAAATACTGAATACAAATCAATTAAATCAAATTAAAAATAAAGAAACAACTGGCCTGCAATTTCTAGAAGTCTTAAAACTATCCTGAGTCAGCCTGAGTTAAAAAACAAATTCAAAACATCTAGAATTATACTGAATCACCCTAAGAATTTCAATAATTTCAAAACATCCTGAGTGTGTGGCAACCTTGTAAATAACTTTAAGTTGAGAGAGTTTCTTAAGATTGAATAAAGATAACAACTACCAACATTTTCAAAACATCAACACTTTGTATACCATAATGATATTTATCTTATATGTTATTTTATTGATTTTCTTTTTTAGCTATTAGATCAGATGCTTTTTATAGTAAGTAATTTATAAAATATGAGGAATTAATAAGTTTGGTTTAAAAAGAAGATTTTGTGATTTTATCCGTAATGTAAAGTTAAAAAACATAAGGTAAAAAAGCTATCAATATGTAAAACCACTGAAAAGATACTGTACTCATACTTTAAATGTGCTTCATAAATAAAATTAATAATGATGTATACTTATATATGTTGTTGTATATAAAATTTATATCCTAATTTTTCTAAACTCAACTATATTATAAAATATTATAAATAAGAGTTGTTTAAAACTCAAGACTTTTTTTTCAAAAAGTACCTAATTCCAGAGCTGCTTGCCTAACTTTTTAAATTACAAAGTTTACTGTGTAAAATGAACACCCTGTCTTATATCAAAGTTTTAAGTAAATGATAATTTAAAACTAACAGTCACTTTTTATATAAAATAAAAAGTTCAATTCATTTTTCAACTATTGAAAACTTTGTAAAAATATGTCAAAACCTTATAAAAAACAAATATTATACTTTCTGTACAATGCTCTGGAAACTTCAAAGTTAAATTAAATAAATATTTTTTTGAGCTCAAGATTTAAGTTTTTTGAATTTTTTTGAAATCACTGTTTTTTTAAAAAGTGGTGCATAGAAGCAAAGGGCGCCATAAGGCCATAATTTGAAACTTACACTAAATATTTTGGAGTTCATGATTAAGAGAAAAAAGATTTCTCAGGCATATTTAAGGGACAAATTTCTTTTTAAATTCCTTAAAAAAGGAGTTGTGAAAATACTTTAAAAGTAGACTTTTTAGTATTATTTTGTGAAAAGCTATAAATTCTTGTTTTAAATTCATAAGTTTATCACAAAATTTTTATCAGAGGAAGACTAGATAGTGAAATTCTTTATACAGGGTGACTAAACTTCTTCTAGGTTTTCAAAAGTAGAACTTTTCTTGTTTTGTTTTTGTAGAAAACTTCAAAGTATTTTAATCAATGAAAAACGAAAATAACGAAAATTATTTTACGAAAATAAAGTTCTAAAAAACAAATAATCATTTGTGTATTTCTTATCTTATTTCAAGTTTATATTTTACATGTAAAATTGTTAGAAATTCCAGGTTTTTCATGTTTTCAAACTTCAGGCTGACTGTCACCCTGCTTTGTTGTACAACTTTTCAAATAATTCTTAAAAATGTTTAAAGGGCCACAACTCAATAAGTATTATACATCAGGGTTGCCACTCTTTGAGTAAAAAGAGTGATTCTGAGTTTTTTTAATTTGATGAAAAAACTAATTTAAGCTTTAAAACTAATAATATTCAAGTTCTGCAACAAAATTGTTAATAAAACAACAAAATTTTAAAATTAAATGAACTAAATCCTATTTGATACAAAAATAAATTTTTCCTGAGATTATTGAAAAAACCTAAAATACCTGAGTTTTTCATAAAACTCAAAATATTCTGAGTTATCCTGAGTGTTTTGCAACTCTAATATTTTATTTTATTATGTGTTTATAATTATATTACTTTCCATTTAAAGCATTTGGGTACAGTAAAGTTAGGAGTTAGGGTACAGTTAAATAAGTTGAACAGTGTATTTCTTTTAATCTTAATATATCTTAAGTTTTAATTAAATAAATATTACAGAATGGTTTTACATAATAAGTTTCAGTATAATTACTATTCAGGTCATTAGTAACATATTTTCAATACCAAATATAAAGTAACTTAAAAAAGTACATACCATTTCATTGCTCACTTAAGAATTAAGGCCATAAGGGGGGAGGGGGGAAGCCATGTATTTTACAAGATTATATTATTTTATAGAGCTTTTTGTAAGCTTTAAGATGCGTTTTACCGTTTAAAAAAAATAAAATTATTTTTTGAGATATGACCAGTCAAAGTGGGGCCGCATAATAGGTTCCCTATGGGAAGGGAAAACTAAAACAGTGAAAAAAGACTATTTTATTTAAAATCTATCTTCTCCTACATTTTTCATGTAGTTTTCTTCAAACTTTTACAGTCTAATCTTTATACAATAACAAAAAAAATGTTACTTGTGAATTTAAAAAATTTTTAGTAATAATTTTTTTTCCATTAATATATGAAACATTTCCTGAAAATCTGAAGAAGATTGCTTGAAAAATGAAAGAGGAGATAGATTTTTAGTGAATTTTAAAATTACCGAGAAAAATAAGCCCAAAAAATTTGCAGTCCATACATTTGTATTGGAAACATTTTACAAAAAATAAAATATCTCAAAAGTTAAATGATGTTTTTGAATTCTATAAAAACTGGCTTGTAGTTTGTGCTTAAAAGTTTCATATAAAAACCAAAGTTAATTTTAGTAAAAAAAGTTTTTTATCCCCCTTATGACCTTAAGTATGTATCTAAATTTGTTTTCTCAAAAAATTGAACTAGTGGCTTTTGATTTTAATATGTTCAGCTGTAACAGTTTTTAATCATAGGGACCCCTATGCAACACAAATATATCAATTGCATTTTTTTTTCATATGTTATCTATGGGTCTTGATCTTGCAACATCTCAAAGAGTCAGGACCATCAGGCCTTCTTAATGATATAGGTAGAATGTATAACTGTGATATAGGTACTTTTTAATATTATCAAGTTTCAATATTTTGTCTAGCAACATCAAAGTAAAATACTGCAATAAAAATGTTAATCAATTTTTATGAACAATCTAAATTCATTAATTCATTAGTTTCAGTCTACCGAATCTTGTGATTTGATGATCGAATTGGTATGATTATCCCTTTTGTCAAACTTGAGATTGGCTTGCAAAAGTCCAGACTTCTGCTTTGAAGAGCCATGTTAGATACGGATTACTTTGTTGGTGTAGAGCAAGCAGAACTAAAATTACTGAGATCAATAAACTTGTAAATAGAGCTGTAAGGTGCATACGTTTTAAAAGTTGGAATGAAAATATAAGCAGTATAAAAATATCAAAAAAAAAATTAGATGTTGAAAACATGTTTTGGTATGAGTTAGGATTCTTTATGTACAAATTCAAAAAAAAAGTATGTTGCTTGTTAATTTCAATCCTTTACAAGTTCAAACAAAATTCACAACCATTCAACGAGATTTCCAGAGACAAATTACTTTATTCCTAGAGTAAATAGTCTTTAAAGTTCTAAGCCCTTATCATTTCTTGGATGTTAGGTAAGGGAGGAAATTCCAAAAAGCTTAAAAGAACAAAATTATCTTATGGCTTTTCAATCTTGACTAAAAAATGTATTACTCAAAAATCAATCAGACAAAAGTCTATCTTATTTTTCTGTTTTAAATAGTATCACATAAAATGATTTCTTAGTTACAGTAACCTCTTGCTTATTTACGCACATTGTGTCCACAGAAAAAGTGCGTAAAGATATGAGAGATCGTAAAGATACGAGAGGTACCAAATATACTCACTATAATGGCTGTTTTTTAATATTGCTTCTAGTTAAAAGCAGACTGCGCACTTTCCCACTTTTAACTATTTGTTTACTTTATTTATAAATATGAAAACAACAGATAAAACTATACATATATTAAAAAAAAAGGATTTGAATTTCTATAAAATAATAATACGTAAGTAGTAATAATTTTACCATTTTAATGATAAGTAGAAATTATCTTTATCTTTATTTAGATAAATTTAGATTCTATTTGAAAAAGAATTGAAAATGTTTGTTTTTTAATAAACGAAAGATCTATTCTAAGTGGTTGTAAAAGACTGTGACTGATTTTTTTTAATGGTTCTTACCATTTTTATTTATGTTTATCTAAAATTCAATCCTGTCCGGTCTTTAAAATCAAAAGAGGAAGACTACCTTCATCCCATTTTAATATCTTTATTTATATGTGACACTTATACTCTATTCTACTTAGCAAATTCAATTTATAATTAAGCATTTCTTTACAATTATAAAATGGTGTTTATTAATATATAGGGCAATACTGCTGTATTATTTACTTTCTTTGTGTTTTAAACTCTCATTATTTCATTATACTTTCATTTATAACACAGTCATGTTTATTTCAGAATTTTGATTTAATCTCTTATTGTTAACAAAATTTCTGATATACTGAGGTATAACTAAATGTTTATCAATTAGTCAAGGAACATAAATTTACAAAGTCTAAAGATATAGAGAGGTGTGTTAGCATTCAAAAACATATTTTAATTTAAAAATATACATTAAACCTAATTTTTATAATATGAAAAAAAAAAAAACTATTTTCTGAATTTTATAATTTTTTACTTTTAATATTTTTTTTCTGAAATGTGTAACTATAAACTATAAACAAGAGTGCGTAACATTATGAGTGCGTAAAGATCCAAGAGGTTACTGTAATAGGTTTTACTCTCTATTTTTTTTAAGCAATGGCAGCTGTGTTGGCTGGGTATGAGCAGAGTTGATTTGGTCTTAGATATAGTATTTGAACAAGCAGTTTTTATTTACTACCTTAACTTTTTTTTTATGTGAGTTTGTAATTATGTATGATTATTTTTTTTTATTAATTTTTTTTTTTAATTGAATAAAAAATAATTGATGAGTTTGTTTTAGAGTAACAGGGTTTTTGAACAGGTATAGTTGAAACTTATTTTGTTTGTTTTTGTTCTTAAGTGAGATTTAATAATAATTTTTTTATTTACTTAAGCAGTTGTTAAGTTTTTTTCTTATTTTTTGTTTTATTTTTAAAAAACATTTAGTTTTAAAAAAGGAAAATATGTTAGTTGTAGCATTTACAACACTTCTCCCTTTTTGTTTTATTATTGACCTTTTTATTGCATTTTTCAGGGTTGCTCTTGTAGAGAGGGCAACAAGAAAAATGTGAACGTACTTGATCATAAAAATTGAAATCTTTGGGAGGAGGAGGTGTGGTGACCATGGTAGACTATGATTTTCATGGTTAATATTAGCAGTAATGGGTTTAAAATAGAGTGCATACCATTTTTTTTGTTTAAGAAAATTTAAGTGTAAAAAAAAGTCATACGTTTATTTAAAAATAGATTTTATCAAAGTTGTAAATAAAACATATCTAAGTTATTTACACATATATGGTGCATGACCAAAAGGTTACACCAATCCATTGACCATAATTGTGAGCGTTCACTTTTTTCTTTCTTTCTCATCATGTTTTTGTTAATTTCATTCATCAATTTTTTTTGTGAAAGAAGTTTCATTTCTCCTTGTTTTGGTTTGATTTTAGTGGGAATATCAATCAAGAAAAAATGGCCTTAACATTTATCTATTTTATCTTTTCATATGAATCACAGCCCTACTAACTACCAAAAGTATATAACTTAAATAAAACAAACAAACAATTAACAAAAATACAAAAAAAAAGCATTCTGATTTTCATTTCTTCATGTTCTTCTGTTTTTTAGAGTATTGTTATTCTCTTTCCTTCAGTCTTTGGTGTACATTAGATATCCATTTAGTGCGATCATTTGCAAGCAACTCTAACTCATCATTTCTTAGATTCAGTTTTTTTAGGTCGCGCTTGCATACGTATTTAAAACGTAACTTTGGAAGATCTTGGTAGCGTTTGTAAACAACCATCTTGCAGTACAATAAGACTTCGGAATTCGCTCAGCACCCATACTCAGAACATGACCGAGCCAACAAAGGCTGCGCTGACTTGGGGTGAATTACATGGAGGTAAGACATAATCTTAATAGTTCTTCATTGGTGATCTTTTGATGCCATGTAACTTCAAAGATGCGAAGAAGACATCGTAGATGAAAGTTATTAATTTTCATTTCTACATGCTAAACAACGTCCATGTTTCACTACCGTAACGCAGTCGCAGAGTACTGTGCAGTGCAGAGTACTGCGTACACAGAAACGATAAACGTTAGCCTTTATGCGGGTGCTTAACTTTTGGTTATTCAAAACTCTTGCAGTCAAACGAGCGAAAGTGCCTGAGACCTTACCAATGCGACTAATAACTTATGTGTCTAGATAGCGTTTCACGCAACATTCGAGCCAATATATACAAAGTTAGACATATTCGTTTAACTTGCGAATATCTGTTATTTCGTTCTTGCAACGCGATTAACGTTATTATTAATAATTATTATTTAGTTCATTATTATTTTTATTACTATTAAAATAATAACTATTATTATTCAAGCTTCTAAAAACAATTCGAAATTTACTATTTTTAAGTTTTAGTTTATTTTACTTTACTATATTGAGGATTATATCACTAATTTCTTGTCATCTGATATACTTGTATTTTATGATATTTTGAAAAATAAAAATGTTTATTCAATAAAAACAAAATACATTTTGTTTTTACCTTTAAGCTACTTTTGTATAGTTTAAAAACAATAGTCTAATCATAAAATATTATTAAAAAACGAAATAACACCTAAACAATTTTACAAATATAAAGTTTGAAACAAATCAAAACATAATATTAAAAGTTCTATATACACCTAAAATTTTTACTATAAGCATTTTATATTTACAATATTTTATAAAAGAAAACTGTTGTTTTTCATAAAATATTAAAATATAAATTAAAATTCATATTTATGTAGTAGCTTAATGCGGCAACTTTAAAATAAACTTCACACTTCATATTTACTTTTAAAGTTTGTAAGGTTTATATTAAAAGTAATATTTTTCATAACATATTATGAACAAAACAAAAACTCTTTGAAAACTTATCACTACATTTTGTTTATTTAAACTTTTATGTTTACCGCTTTGTGACGGTTCAAAATATTCCAGACACTTGTCTGAGAAATCGCTCAGGATGATATAAACTTATTTCTTAACTAAGTTTTCTGTATTTATTAAACATATGTCTTAAAACTTGAAATTTATACTTAGATTTGCACCACTAGCAGAATTCAAGTAATTTGGTAAAAGAGCTAGAGTAAAGTATAGTCACAGTGCAGTTTTAGTTTTAGTCAGCTTGATTTGTAAATTGATCGTTAGAGGTAACATGTTGTGTATACTTATAGAAATATTAAGAAAAGTGTTTTAAAACTTTTTAATGTAAACTAAATAATATGTTTCAATATTAAATTTTTAACTGTAGCTTTATTTACTAGTGATTGTAATATATAAAAAAGAATACTTAAAGAATTTTAAAGAATTAAACTTGTTTTATATGTTACCTTAGTTTTTTATCATAGTTTTAATAACAAATACATATATCTTTTTATTAACTCTACTTTTCAAGATCATTTTCTGACTCCATAGAATGTAATGTAAAGTTTAAATGTTTAGAAATAAATTATGTTTGAAACTCAAAAAAACTCTTATTTAAATATATGCAGAGTTTATTATTAGTTTTCAAATATTTGAAAAATTAAAAAAACTATATATTAAAAAACAAAAAATTTAGCATTCAAAGTTCTGTATATCTATGTAAAACGTTTATTTCTTTAAATCTTACAATTAATTATAACCAAAACAGAGATGACCACAACTTTGCAACTAAATGTTAACTTGTTAACATTAAATAACTTTTATAAACAAAGTGTCTTCAAATATTAAGCTTCGTTCTAATCTTATTTTAAATTCTGTCAAGTAAAAAACTAGCTTTTATAACAGCTAGATTTACAAAAAATAAAATGATGGCACCATTGCACTAAACCAAGTGTCAGCAGGCATTTAGTAGTAAAATGTTGAAAATATAAACATTCGTTGGCCGCATTTGTAACTTTAGTTTCTAGTATTCGCAACAGACCCAAAATATTTAGTGTAAGTTTGAATTTACCTTCCAAATACCTAAAATGTTTTGTGTTTTTTTAAACCCAAGAAAATCTAGTGTAAATTTCTTTGTTTTTTACGGGTGAAATATTTTTGCACGTTTGTGGGCCTCAGGTATACCTTTGATTAACCACATCTTCATATAACAAAACATAATCTAAAACTTTTAATTTATTTTTTACTTCTAGCAACGTTTAAACAATTTATATTGCTTGGTCAAAGTTTTAGTTTTAAATGTCTTTACTTTTTGTATGAGTTATAATATATTTTAGTAATAACACATGTTTTGTTTGAATACTTAGAGATTATAAATAATTTTTTTATTTAAAACTTTTTAGGGTTTAAACTTCATTTAAGTACATCTAATGTAAAAGCATGAGTGTACCTGATTTCATCAGTGTAACTTATTAAATAGATAATTTAAGCTAGCTAACAAAAGCAAAATATGTTCTACTTTTTTTTTGAATGTACTACAAGTATTTCAGCCAATTTTTATATTTGTGTTTATATTTGTGAATACCGCTTTTATAACGGCTTAAAATATTCCAGACACTTGTCTGATATATCGCTCTGTTAGATAAACTTACCAGATTTATTTGATGTTACATTTATTTTTTTCTCTAAAGTTTGTATTTGAATTCTACCTCTAGTTGCGATTATTAAACGTTTAGATCTTTTTATGAAAGAATAATCAAAAGTATTACTTTAAAGGAGAATAAATACAATTTTTTTAAATAAACAGTGTTTTGCTTAAAAAGCTCAACAGTGCTTAAACTAAAACTTCGAATAAATATATCTGAAATTTTTGGAAAATGATTGTAACTTTAGAAATTAGTTAATATATTGGTATGTCAACAAAAGTTAAACAAAAAGTAGTTTTTATTATCGGGTTAAAATCAATTAACTTATAAAGCAATGAGCGGTGATATAGTAACTTTTATAAAAACTAGAAGTATAAGATTAATTAATCTTAGATAAACATGCATATTTGAGGTTTAAACATTTCACTTAAAATTGGTTGTTTTATTATTAAGATCTGTTTAACTAAAAACGCTAAAACGTCTAATACAAGTTTAGTACTATTGTGATTTTTGTACTTTATAGTTGTAATTAAGTTGTATCTTAGTGAAATTTAGCCAAAAACTTTACGTAAAAATCAAATATTATAAAATCCTAGACATTGACTTTTTTAGTATAATTTTTAAATTTATATAAATAAACATTTCGTTAAAAAAATAATTACTTGCTAAAATGTGTGATGCTAAAAATACTTTAATAAAGTAATCAAGTAATATATAAAGTACATATGAAGAATAATATTGTTTATACAGTTAAAGTATGGCATTAGTTGATTGTCACAAAACGTGTATATTGTACACTAAATTTAAAAACAAAACAAAATATTTTTAAGTCAATGGTTATTTTATTTTATTAAAAACTAAACAAATTGTTTTATGAAAATAAACTAATTATTGTTTATAACAGTTTTGATTTTTAGTTTCTATGAGAAAAATTTTTTTTTTACCATATTTTATTGTATTAGGCAAAATTTTTCAATTTTTTATCAAATTCAAAACTGCAACATTGGTTATAAAATTTCTAAGTAAAAAATTTTTATCAGCTGAAATATGAAAAAAGCAAACATTTAATATAGAACCAATATATAGCTCATTTGAATATTGTGGTGCTAATAAAAACTTTAAACTTCAATAAATAGTTGCGTTTGAAACAGTTTAATATTTTTTTATGACTGCTTGAGTAGAACCTTTTAATATTTTTATTTAAATTTTTAATTTTTAATTCTAAAGATAGCTTTTGTTATCAATTTTTATTTTGGCTTTGTGTGATGATGTCGTTAAAATGTTTATAAAGTAAAAAAGTCAATATTGTCTAAAATAGGGTAGGAATCAAATGTGCACTAAGGATCACTTTTGCACAAAGAAATTTTTGCACGGGTTAAATTTTTCTCAATTTATTTTTTATTTTATTAACTTTAATGTTTTACGTTAGTTTAAATTTTTTATTTACCTTAAACTACTTTTACTCTTACCCCTCACCCTTACCCTCGGTCGACTTTTTTTTACTTTTTGTTTCGTTATTTATTAATTAATATATTACTGTTATATATTATTTTATATTTGTTTTCTCTTTTATTACTTATTGTTTATTTTTTTATTATCACTGTTACCCCTAACCCTTACCCTCAGTCGGTAGCTTGTTTTATTTTTTTGATTATATTTTTGACCTCGTGCAAAAATTATCCTTCGTGTTTATTTGACCCGTTCCCCCTAAAATAATATACATTTATTTATTTAAATAAATTTTGCCTAATAAATGATATTCAATAGTTTCTTACTTTTAGACATACTAAAAAACCAAAAACTACTGAAAAAAATAAAATTTATTATTTTACAAAACATTAAACAAAAAATGTAATAAATAATTAGTAAAAATTTTTAAAAGTACAGTTAAGAAAAGAAATTAAAACTTGACTTCTACAATACTTTTTGTAAGAAATACTACTTGTCCAAAATTTATAGATTGGAAATAACTACTTTAGTAAAATTTTTTTACGTTTAAACTTAACTTTAAACAAAGTACTTTTTAAGGTGATAAAATATAAAACATATAATATTTTTTTTAAATATTATGAACAACAAGTATTGTAAGCAATTATCGTAACTTTTTTGTATGATTATTTTTTATGTTTACCGCTTTTAAAGCAATTTAAATATTCAAGACACTTGTATATCACTCGATCAAATTAAAGGTGTTTTCCCTAATATTTTGCTGAGTCAGCTTTTTACTTATTTTATTTTATTTATAACCTTAACCGTAACCCACCTTACTTAAACGTATCAAATTTTTCTTTGGCCGTTTCAGCAAATATTGGGGAAACACCTAGAAATTCAATAAGACTCTGACCGCTCAGATAAAAAATGACCATATTTGATTTAGGATATTTTTTCTTAATTTAAACTTGAACTTCTTCCACTAGTTGCATAATAAATAAATCTAAACTTCTTTAGTTTTCAAACTGATAATTCAAACGCGCAAGCAGTTTATACTATTATTTTACATATTTCTCTATTTTTATTATGATTTTAAACTTTCTACTAAGCACAACTGTGAAGTATAATTTAATAGAATGGCAACTAGTTTATTGCACGACAAACAAAAACACTCTAAAAGCTTGGTCAAAGGACCTGTTGTAAAAAGAACCTTTTAGATATCGAGTTTAAAACTACAAAAGTTTTTAGATACTGAAATGCAATTATATATTTAGAATTTATCTTATGATAAATTTCAAACTGTTTAGTTATAATTAAAAATATTTTAAAAGGTTTTTAATTTTTCTTTGTTTTTAAAACCATTAAGTTTTATAGTTTATGTGTTTTTAAACAGTCTGTTTTAGCACTTTATCTGGTAAAAAATATGTAAAAATAGAAAAATATTCGTAAATATTTACGAACGTGACAGTAAGTAAACAGACGATAAATTTAAAATATAAATATTTTATAGTATGATTTTAAAACTATTATCACATTAAGTGTAAATAAAATACTTAAACGTGAACATTTAACTAGAAATTAAAAAAGTATATATTACAATGTTAATAATAATTGTACTTTTAAAACTAAACAATTTGCTTTTTGAAAATAAACTGTTTAATTTTCATAAAGTTGTGATTTTACGTTTTATGAAAAAATATTTGTATACAAATATTTTTATCAAAGTGCAAATTTTTTAACCGTATACTAAGTTTAAAACTACACTTTTGGTTTTAAACCTTCTAAAGTAAACAACTTTTATTAGTCAAAAGATGTTAAAGTAAAAGGTAAGTTAACAGTTAACTATTAATTTATATTTAGCTAATTTGAATATAATCGTGCATAAAACAAACAATATATAAACCAGTTGGCTCTAAATAAAAACTTAATTTCATGCTAAAAAGCTTTATAAACTAGCAAAAAGTACATCAGCTAGGTTTTGAAAATTTTAATCAATAACTAAAAACTAATATTTTTTTCAACACAAAACTTGGTACATTTATTTTAATATGAGGTTTAATTTATTTTACAATACCTTTTAACTTAAAAAAGTACATCAATCGCTTTAAAGATTTAACGTGAAAAAAAGTTTTTACTTAAAAATCTAAATAAAAAATTAAAAGCAGCAACTTTCAACAATTAAAAATATATATTGAACATTAAGTACCATAAAAAATATTAAAAGATACTTATGCAACAAAAACCGACAATAAACCATATATTAGATAATTAATCTTTATTTTCATAGTTTATTTGTTTTAAATTGTCCAAATTATTATGATTCCAGTTGTTTTTGTTTTCCTTTCTCCAAATTGGCAAATTATTTACCTCCTTAACACATTTCACTTTTTCATTTTTATCTGAGAGTTTTACGTGAAAAACTTTCACTTTCTGCTGTTTCGGCTGGTGACAAAACTCTTGGTGACAAAACTTCTCGGCGTCATTATAACTTTTAAGTGACAAGTCAGTGAAAGACCGGTTCAAATCGCTTTCGGGGTGCACGTTGGTGATATTTTTCCTCTTTTCAGTTTCTGTCGAGGTTTTTCCCCCAAACACGGTTCTTTTTATGCACCTGTCGCTAGTTGTCGCTGCTGAGTTTCCCGCCATTTTCGAATTTTCGAGCAGAAACTTGTAGTTCATTGCACTGTTGTAGTTGTGCAATGCCAAATTGTAATAATATTGAGTTAATTTTCTCATGTAATCATTTACTCTTGAATTATTGTCATTTGATATTTGATTACTATGTTTTGAATAATATGTCCTTTTTTGAATTCGTTTATCATCAAAATTATCTGTAGAAGGAACCTGCTCTACAAAAAGTTTTCTTCTATATTTTTTGTTTACTGCTGTGTCACTGCTGCTGAAACTTTTATCAAACGCATTCAGCTCGGATTTCAGTGCGTTTATTTCTTCCAACCTCAGGAGTTCCACTTCAGACAGTCTGATTTTCAGTGTTTCGTTTTCAATTTTCAATTGCTCGTGTTCTGCTTCTAGTTTTTCTAAGGAGTTCAACGCATTGTCCAATAAGTCGTAAGCTGAAGTTTCATTATTGAAGGGACTTTTGCTTGTAGAACTCATATAAGTATTTAACTTAAACTATTTTGTTATGATGCCTGTGTAGATCAAAAAAAAAATTGAAAAAATAAAAATTGACTTTAAACATGTATAAGGTTTAATTTAAACTTAAAATCTAAATGCAGGTTAAACTAATAAAAAATAAATGTATTTTTTTTATACCTAGAACATCATCGCTACAAAATTGTTAAAAGAAACAGTTTATAGTTTGTTAAAAAAGTTTAGTGTCGAACTTTATCAAATTTATATAAACCTTAGTTTTTATAAAAAATCTAAAAAAAAAAAAAAAGGAATAAAAAGTATAAGCAAGTTTATTACTAGAATAAATAACAACTTTAAAGTTATTAAAAATATACTTAACTTTTATTGACTTTATTACTAAATTTAATAACAACTAAGAGTTTGAAAGTACTTTATTTTTGAGTAGTAAAGCAATAGTTTAAAAGTTATAATGAAAACCTAAGAACTTTGGAAAACTTATATTTTTTATAAAATGAGTAAAAATGATTGTTTTATAAAGTAATTTATGCATGAAAAATAGTTTATACAGTTAACTAACAGCAGTTAAGTTTTACTTTTCTTCATTTAAAGCACATTTCCTCAAAAATAACTGAATATGAACTTTCTAAGTTTCTTAAATCAAAACTTAAATATTTTTCTAATTCAACTAATCTAAGCTGCTTCTAAAAAGTAAACTTAGCATACATTTTACAAAAAAGATAAATTTTTGAACCTCAAAAACAAAAAGCATTACAAAAACCACTGAACAAAACAAAGACTGCATTTATAACGATGCTTTAAACAAAAACGCTTTAGTTTAAGTTAGTATAAACTTAAAAAAAGTAAAATATTAAAACTACAAAGTAGCAAAATTACTAAACAAAAACAAAAAACTGCATGATATAACAAAGCTAACAGTCCATAGGAAATTACGTAGTGTAATAGTCAGCTAAACTTCTATTTAGTAAATGTTTGTTCTACTATGCTCTTGTTATGTTAAAACAACAAAATTTATACAAGCATTTTCTTTTAAAACAACAAATAGTTTTTATGCTTGTATAAAGCTAAAAGAGGCTTGCTTTTTTAATTTAGTTTTAAATAGTATTTCAATAAGATTTTCTACTTCTTTAGTTTGCAGTTTATTAAACTTAAACGCTTCTAAAATGATCTCGTAAAAATACTTCTTCTCAGAAAAATTGCTAGCGGCTATACATAAAAGTTTTGAAAGTTTTTGAGAATTGACTGATATAGTATTCCTGAAATGTCAAACTAGTCCATTTAAAACGATTAAAAGTTTTAATGTTTAGGTTAAAAGTAGATTAGTTAAACTTTTTTTTAAATCTAAATATTTATATTCTAAACTATAAGTAGATTAAAAACCCTATTATTTATGTTATGATTTATTTGTTGTCAAAAATAAATTAAACACAAGTTAAAAAACTAATAATTGACTTAAGGGTTTACTTGTTTTATTTGCAATTACAGCTTTAGTTTAAGATATTTAAATTTAAAAGAACTACTAGCTTATTAACTCTTTAAAAGCAAATATACGAAACTCGAACAGTTGCAACAAAACATTTTATTTAGTTTATACAAAACTGTTTTTTATTTAGTGCACTTTTAAACTATTGAGCATGTGAAATTACTGGTATCTAATTGAAACAGCTAAAAAAATATTATCTACTCTAAACTCTTTTTTTTTTGAATTTTTAGATGTCGTTCTTGTTAGTATAACTTGCAAAAATAAACTAGTTTATTTATTTTTATTCAGCTACTTTATTAAACGCTTTTTTATTTATAAAAAATGTTTTTTATGTCCTGGACAAGATATTAAAGTACATCCAAGTAGTGTACGACTTGTAAATCAAAAGTTTTTTTTGTATACTAGGTCCTTAGACCAAAAATATTTTGATCGCTTTTTTGTCGTACAAAAAAAACTAATTACTAAACTATTATTATAGTCACTACTTTTATGATTGGTATTTATATTAAATACAGTTTTAAGGATAATGAAGTTTGTGCAAATGTATTAGTTTCTTAGAACAAACATTACTTTGAGTTAAGTTTTAGAAAATTATTTATTTAACGTTGTAACTATGTTACCAGTCAGAAAAAATTAACAAAAAGTAACAAATTTAATTATGGTAGCATCTGTATGTAGATATTAAAATTTGTTTTATTAAGTTATATGGTTAAATATTAACTAAAGTTTCTGACATATATTTTTTTTACTCTTATGTTGTGAAATTATTAAGTACTTAGAATTATAAACTTGTCGCAAAGTTAAATATTAGTCTAGTAAAGTATTTGAACTAAACATAACTAGTTTAACTGTTTACTTATTTTTTTAAGTTTTGTGCAATTGAAAAAAATTAATCAATGTTCGGCAATTATAAAAAGGGACAATTTTAATAACCTAAAACAAGTTTCAAACCGTTTATATTTTAAATAAATATAGTAGTCTTAAAAGCTAACCTAAATTTTTAGTTTAAAAATATACAAACAAACTGAGTTAGGTTAATAAAATTTTAAGAATTAAAAAAAATCAAAGGAATTTAGCAAAAATAGTTGTTTTGTAGCTTAAAAGATATTAAAAATGTACTAAATTTATAAAACAATGCCCTTAAATATGGTTTAAGTAAATTCTAAAATATATTTTAGTCATTAGCTTTGATTTATAAGCTTTAAATATAAGTTTCTGAAGGCATAAGACTAAAACCAGTTTAAGTACTTTTATTGCTTAATTTATTAAGTAATTTCTCTAACTAATTATCATTGAGTATGTAAATGAATTTTTTGAGCTTTAAACTACAAGTAAAAATTAAAATGATACTAAAATGTTTTGTTATGTTTTAATGATTAATAACTAAATGTAAAAGTTTTTATTTATAAGTTTTAAAAAAGTTATTTTGGTTGTAGCTAAATAATTACTATTTTAGCAATAGTTATTTAAGTAACATAAACTAAGGAAGTAATTAAAATTTTTAAAGTATACTTAAAATATTTTAAAAACAGACTTTAAAATTTTTTGTTTACTAATGTTATTCGAAGTGAGATTTTTTTAATAAAAAACTTTTAATATGCGGTAGTGTTATAAATGATCATAAAGTTTTATAAAAATTTATAAAAGTTACAAAGTAACTAATTTAACTTAGAGTTAAGATATCAAAAAACCAACCACAAAAATCTGTTTTTAGAATGCAGGAGAAAACTCTAAAGAAAAAAGAGAAAATTTATAATACTTAGTTAAAAAATAGAAATAATAAAAATATTTTGGACCAAAAGTATGATAAAGAGTACTAAAATTTTCTTCATTAAATTTTATGTCATAAACATGAACAAACAAAAACTGCTTGAATAATATTTTTATTTTCAAGCTATCTGCGAAAATGTTTTTCAGATCACAGCTCAAATTTTACAAAGTTAAACTTTGAAACAAGGAGAATAATATCTTGGCAACTTATGCCATTTATAAAGACTTGTAAGTTAAATTTGATTAAAAAAAAACTTTTTGAAGTTTATCATCTCGCTTTGAACTTGCAAATAACTAAATAGCGGAATAGCAAAAACTTGTCTTTATTATTTTACATTCAATTTAAACCGCAAGAACTTGGAATACTAAACAAATTTACTGCAACATCACCATTACTTAGGTTGAGATATTTTAGACAGAACGTTGAGTTTTAAGGAAAGCGGAAAACCAATCAGAAATATATTTAGAAAATAATGGAAAAAATCGTTGAGTTTGAAAATGTCTTCTAATCTAAGTCGATGTGCTCACGATGTTCAGTTAGAGTTAGTGAAAAAGACACTTGGAGCTTTTATTAAATTTTATTAAGTTATAGTTTTAAAACACGTTAGCTGTTTAAGAAGATAGTAGCAGCTTTTGCTACTGTGCGACATTGTTTCAGGAAAAACTGATAAAGTAAACCCAGAAAATTGTAAGCATACAGTTGTGTGCAGTGGCAATGACGTAAGTTGTTTACTGAAAGCGTTTTTAAGAAAGATGTAGAAACAAGTAAGTTGTTTACTGTAAGCGTTTATAAGAAAAACATAGAAACAAGTGTTTTGTTATATTCCAACTTTTGAAAAAGTTAATGGAAAATTTGAAATAAGTGTAAAAAAAGTTGAAAAATCTTTTACAAATGTTTTTATTAAAAAGATTCAACAAAATATACTTGATTTTTGCATTTTGTGTCGGGAACAAACTGTATGTTCTTACTGCAAAATGAAGGGTATAAATACAGTTATTCAGAAGAAAGCAAACAAAGCCTTGGAGATATTTATACATTGACTCTAGAAGCAAAAACATCATTAAAAACGAAAATATAAAGTAGTTGCGATGTTTTTAGGATTACGATCCTAGAAGCTGGGTGAAAGATGCTTTTGAATTTTATTTTAAAATAAAATTTCATTCGGAGAACGAAACAAAGTTGGTACTTTTTTTTGAATCGGGACAATGAGTTGGTTTTTGATAAAAAAAAAACCACAGTTTTTATTCAAATAAAGATCATAGTTTGCAACTTCTAGAGTCTTTGGGAAAGTGTTGAGTATGTAACAAAGGTAAAATTTTTATACGAAGTTTCTATTTTGTGGAAAAAGAAAATTATTATGAAGACGATGAACATTTTTCAGGAATTACAAATACAGATTCAATTTAATAACAATTCAGTTTCGATTACAATTACAAAGATGGTGAAATAGTAGCTTGTAAAACAATTTGGAAAACAAATTAAAAGATAAGGTTATTTATCCATACCACCCTGAAGTTTAATGTGTATACATTGTTTAAAATAAAATGTATTATTAGTAAAGAATATCAAAGTTCAAGTAAATTAACTTCGTATAAACATGACTGGTTTTAATTTAATTAAAGAGTATGTTAAACACTTTTATGTTTTTATTTAATCAACGAACTTTAAAAAAAAATGTAAATACTTACTATTTCAGTTTTATTGAGCAAACATTTTTCGAATAGCCTCATATAAATAATACTTATAAAAATTATATATAGTTTATAGTTTATTGAACAACTAAAAAAAAAGGCTCAAACACTTGGTCCTGGGACCTGGTGCACTAAGAATTTTTGTTTATTGATTTGTACACCACGGATACCTTTTAACGTGTTTACCAGGAAGTATATTTTCCAGTATATACCTAGTTTGTGGTACAAATCATTTTAAACGTTTTTTATATAAAAACTTTTTTTCTAAAAACCAGTGATTTTTTTTTAACGTAAAACTTAAAATAACATTTATCAATGTCTTTTTATTTACTTATAGGCTATAAATTATAGCCTTTTTGGCATGTTCTTAAAGTTTTTAAAACAATAATTTCACTGTTGCACTGTCTTAATAATATATGTTATAAAACAAACTAACTTATTTTATATTATTGATACTCTGTAATTTAAAACTAAAGCCTGTTAAGGTTATTGCCTTTTAATACTAAATGTAACAAAGTACTTTTAAAAAAGCAAAAATGTTGTTTTATATGTGCATATTGTTAGTTTTTATTCTTGTTATTTAACAAAACTAATAAAGTAAAGTACAACTTTTGTGACAATAAAAAACTGATAATTTTTATAAACAATGTTAGTATTGCAGAAACGAAGAAAAAAAGGATAGTGAATAACTTTCGGTGTTTATTGATTAAATAAAATATTATAAGTTTTACTGAATAAAATAATAACATAAAAAGTTTAAGAAGAGAGTAAAATGAGGTTTAATGCTAGAATGTTGTAAGATTTTCAATGTTTAATTTAATTCGACGTAGTATAAAGAATATTTCTGTGTTTATAACATTTCACTTTATTTACATTTAAACTTCTTGACGTTTTTTCTCATACTTTTCCTCATAATTGTTTCCTAATCCTCGTAAATACTTTCATCGTTTAAATCTTCGTAAATTTCACCCCTAGATGGCGCTGATGGTTCAGTTGTTACGTCATTAACTTTCGCGTCACTGAATTGTGGTCTTTTAGTTGTGTCATCAGCAGCTATGTCATCGCTCTCAGCTTTGGTGACGTCATCACTCGCATTCTTTTTACAAGTAATGACGTCATCAAGATAAACCAAGTCAAAATTGACAATTTGGTCAACATTTTCGTAGTTGTTTTCGGCAGCTTCGACCACTTTGATCTGAACTTCGCAATTTTCGTCCCTAGATGGCGCTGAAGGCTCAGCTGTGACGTCATCAACTTCAAGTGTGACGTCATCAAGATCAATCAAATCACTGTTAATTACGTCATCAACTTTTATGTATTTGTTTTCAGCAACTTCGACCACTTTGAGCTGAATTTCGCAAATTTCATCTATTTTCCTGAACTTTACTCTTGATTTTTTCTGCTTTCTGTTCAGCAAATTGTTTTTTCCAATTTGGTAACCCGTGAAAGCGACGAGGGTTGTGGTTGCTATGACAATCGAGGAAATCAGGACCTGGATTCCTGTGTCCAGACACCAGCAAGATAAACCATTCATTTGATAAAATATTTGATATTTAAATATTTCTATTTTAAAAACAATTAAAATGTTTAGAGTTTAATAAACACTGCTATCATCTTATTTTTTCACAGAGAAAAAATACTATAAAAAGTTTTCTTTATGTGACAAAGTGAAATTTTTTATACGAAGTTTCTTATTTCGCGGAAAAATAAATTGATGACTAAAACTGTAAAAACTTTTCAGACAGTTGGAATTACAATTACAAGTTTAATTCAAATACAATTCAGTTTTGGTATACAATTACAAAGATGGTGAAATATTAGCTAGTAAAACAAATAAAAAAAAGAGTTATTTATCTATACCATCCTGAAATTCAATCTGAATGCATTGTTTAAAATAAAATTTATTATTAGTAAAAAACATCCAAGTTTAAGTATATTAACTTCGTATAAACATGATTGGTTTTAATTTAATTAAAGACTAAGTTAAACACTTTTATGATTCTATTAAAACAATGTACTTGAAAAATTTAAATACAGACTCATCATTTTAGTTTTATTGAGCAAACTATTTTCGAATAGCCTCATATTAACGATGAAAACTTTTTTGAATTATATTTTCCAGTATATACCTAATTAGTTGATCAAATTCTTTTAAACTTTCTTTCTAAAAACCAGTTCATGTTTTTTTTTAACGTAAAACTTAAAATAAAAATTATCAACGTTTTTTTAATTACTTATAGCTTTTTTGGTACTCTCAAAACTTTTAAAACAATAATTTTACCATTGCGCTGTATTACTAATATAGATTATAAATCAAAACAAATTGTTTTACATTATTAGATATATTATTGATATTCTGTAATTAAAAACTGAAGCCTGTTAAAATTGTTTTCTTTTAATACTTAATATAATACAAGACTTTAACAAAAACTAAGATGTTATTTTATATGTACTGTTATATTTTATATAGTTTTTATTCTGGTTTTCTAACAATACTATTAAAAAATATATATTTATGTGACATGAGTCTTTAAAAACAATAAAAAACTGATATTTTTTTATATACAATGTTAATGTTGCAGAAATGAAGAAAAGTAAGCAGAGTAAATACTTTTGATAAAGCTTTTAGTGTTAATTGATTAAATAGAATAAGATATTAGAGTTTTTACTTCATGTAAAACGTTTAAGAAAAAAGTAGAAAGAAATTTAATGCAAGAATGTTGTAAGATTGTCAATATTTAACTTAATTCGACATAGTATAAATAATGTTTGTTTTTATATATTTACATTTTTGAAGCTTTTATAACAATTCACTTTATTTACATTTAAACTTCTTGACGTTTTTTCTCATACTTTTCCTCATAATTGTTTCCAAATCCTCGTAAATACTTTCATCGTTTAAATCTTCGTAAATTTCACCCCTAGACGGCGCTGATGGTTCAATTGATACGTCGTCATTGTTTTCCACTGTTACGTCATCAAGATCAATCAAATTACTGTTATTGACGTCATCAACATTTTCGTATTTGTTTTCGGTAATTTCCTGAACTCTCAGCTGAATTTCGCAAATTTCGTTTTTTTTCCTGAACTTTACTCTTGATTTTTTCTGCTTTCTGTTCAGAAAATTGTTTTTTCCAACTTGGTAACCCGTGAAAGCGACGAGAGTAGTGGTTGCTATGACAACCGAGGAAATCAGGACCTGGATTCCTGTGTCCAGACACCAACAAGGCAAACCATTCATTTGATAAAAAATTTGATATTTAAATATTTCTGTTTTAAAAAATGTTAAAATGTTTAGAGTTTAACAAACACTGTTATCTTCTTATGTTTTCACAGAGAAAAAATACTATAGAAATTTTTCTTTATGTAACAAAGTGAAGTTTTTTATACGAAGTTTCTTATTTCGCGGAAAAATAATTTAACTACGAAGATGGTAAACATTTTTCAGACGTTTGGTTGAACAATCCATTTTTTCAATCAACTTAATTACAATTCAGTTTTGATTTACATTTACAAAGATGGTGAAACAGTAGCTTGTAAAACAATTTGGAAAAAAAATAAAAGAATATTTATCCATACCACCCTGAAGTTCAATCTGTACGCATTGTAAAAAATTAAGTATAAAATTAGTATAAACTATCAAATTCAAGTAAATTAACTTCGTATATACATGGTTTGTTTTAATTTAAAGATGAACAAATTAAACATTTTCATGATTTTATTTAAATTATTGTACTTAAAAAAGTGTATATACTTACTATTTCAGTTTTATTGAGCAAACGTTTTTCGAATACCCTCATATAAATAATACTTTTATGAATTAAATACCGTTTATAGTTTATTGAACGACTAAAAAAAGGCTCAAACACTTGGTCCTGGGACCTTGTGCACTAAGAAGCTTTCGGTTATTGATTTGTACACCACGGATACCTTTTAACGTTTTTACTAGGAAGTAATACCTTCGTTGTACAAATCATTTTAAACTTTTTTATATAAAAACTTACTTTTGAAAAACCAGTGATTTTTTTTAACGTAAAACTTAAAATAACATTTATCAGTGTCTTTTTATTTACTTAAAGGCTATAAGTTATAGCCTTTTTGGCATGTTCTTAAAATTTTTAAAACAATAATTCCACTGTTGCACTGTCTTAATAATATATGTTATAAAACAAACTAACTTATTTTATATTATTGATACTCTGTAATTTAAAACTAAAGCCTGTTAAGGTTATTGCCTTTTAATACTAAATGTAACAAAATACTTTTAAAAAAACAAAAATGTTGTTTTATATGTGCATATTGTTAGTTTTTATTCTTGTTATTTAACAAAACTAATAAAGTAAAGTACAACTTTTGTGGCAATAAAAAACTGATAATTTTTAAAACAATGTTAGTATTGCAGAAACGAAGAAAAAAAGGATAGTGAATAACTTTCGGTGTTTATTGATTAAATAAAATATTATAAGTTTTACTGAATAAAATAATAACATAAAAAGTTTAAGAAGAGAGTAAAATGAGGTTTAATGCTAGAATGTTGTAAGATTTTCAATGTTTAATTTAATTTGACGTAGTATAAAGAATATTTCTGTGTTTATAACATTTCACTTTATTTACATTTAAACTTCTTGACGTTTTTTCTCATACTTTTCCTCATAATTGTTTCCAAATCCTCGTAAATACTTTCGTCGTTCAAATCTTCGTAGATTTCACCCCTAGATGGCGCTGATGGTTCAGTTGTTACGTCATTAACTTTCGCGTCACTGAATTGTGGTCTTTCAGTTGTGTCATCAGCAGCTACGTCATCGCCCTCAGCTTTGGTGACGTCATCACTCGCATTCTTTTTACTAGCAATGACGTCATCAAGATAAACCAAGTCAAAATTGACGATTTGGTCAACATTTTCGTAATTGTTTTCGGCAACTTTTTCAGATTTAAGCTGAACTTCGCAAATTTCGTCTCTAGATGGCGCTGAAGGCTCAGCTGTGACGTCATCAACTTCAAGTGTGACGTCATCAAGATCAATCAAATCACCGTTAATGACGTCATCATTATTTTCGTATTTGTTTTCGGCAACTTTCTCAGATTTGAGCTGAATTTCGCAAATTTCGTCTTTTTTTCTGAACTTTACTTTTGACTTTTTCTGCTTTCTGTTCAGCAAGTTGTTTTTTCCAACTTGGTAACCCGTGAAAGCGACGAGAGTAGTGGTTGCTATGACAATCGAGGGTATCAGGACCTGGATTCCTGTGTCCAGACACCAACAATTTAAACCATTCATTTGATAAAAAATTTGATATTTAAATATTTCTGTTTTAAAAACAATTAAAATGTTTAGAGTTTAACAAGCACTGCTTTCCTCTTATGTTATCACAGAGAAAAAATACTATAAAAAGTTTTCTTTTTGTAACAAAGTGAAATTTTTTATACGAAGTTTCTTATTTCGCGGAAAAATAATTTGATTACGAAGATGGTAAATATTTTTCAGACGTTTAGTTAAACAATCCATTTTTTCAATCAACTTTATTACAATTCAGTTTTGATTTACATTTACAAAGATGGTTAAATACTAGCTTGTAAAACAATTTGGAAAGAAAATAAAAGAATATTTATCCATACCACCCTGAAGTTCAATCTGTACGCATTGTAAAAAATTAAATATAAAATTAGTATAAACTATCGAATTCAAGTAAATTAACTTCGTATAAACATGGTTTGTTTTAATTTAAAGATGAACAAATTAAACACTTTCATGATTTTATTTAAATCATTGTACTTCTTTTTTTTTAGTTTTCTATACATAGTGTTAGTGTTGCAGAAATGAAGAAAACTAAGATTATATTTTATTTGCACTCAATGTTAGTTATTATTCTTGTAAAAACAATAAAGAATGTAGGAAGTATAACTTATGTGGCATGAGAGTTTACACACAATAAAAAACTGATAAGTTTTTATAAACATTTTTAGTATTGCAGAAATGAAGAAAAGTAAGCAGAGTGAATATTTATTATAAAGCTTTTAGCGTTTATTGATTAAATAAAATAGAATATTTAATTTTTACTTCATATTAAAAAGTTTAAGAAGAGAATAGAATGAAATTTAATGCAAGAATGTTGTAAGATTGTCAATTTTTAACTTAATTCGACATAGTATAAATAATGTTTCTGTTTTATATAATTTACACTCTTACTATTTTCGTTTTATATATTAATTTTTTTCTAAACATAGGTGCTTTCCCTCCTAATTGTTTCCAAATCCTCGTAGATACTTTCATCCTTTAAATCTTCGTAAATTTCACCCCTAGATGGCGCTGAAGGTTCAATTGTTACGTCATTATTTTCCACTGTTACGTCATCAAGATCAATCAAATCACTGTTAATGACGTCATCAACATTTTCGTATTTGTTTTCCGCAACTTCCTGAACTTTGAGCTGAATTTCGCAAATTTCGTCTTTTTTCCTGAACTTTACTCTTGATTTTTTCTGCTTTCTGTTCAGAAAATTATTTTTTCCAACTTGGTAACCCGTGAAGGCGACGAGAGTAGTGGTTGCTATGACAACCGAGGAAATCAGGACCTGGATTCCTGTGTCCAGACACCAGCAAGATAAAGCATTCATTTGATAAAAAATTTGATATTTAAATATTTCTGTTTTAAAAACAATTAAAATGTTTAGAGTTTAACAAACACTGAGGTTTATTATTTTTTATAGAAAAAAAAATACTATAGAAATTTTTCTTTGTGCAACAAAATGAAATTTTTTATACGAAGTTTCTTATTTCGCGGAAAAATAATTTGATTACGATGATGGTAAATATTTTTCAGACGTATGGAATTACAATTACAAGTTTAATTCAAATACAATTCAGTTTTGATTTACAATTACAAAGATGGTGAAACAGTAGCTTTTAAAACAAATAAAAAAAAGTTATATATCTATAACATCCTGAAATTTAATGTGTATACGTTGTATAAAATTAAGTATAAAATAAGTATAAACTATTAAATTCAAATAAATTAACTTCGTAAAAACATGGTTGGTTTTAAACTAATTAAAGAAAAAGTTTAACACTTTCGTGATTTTATTAAATCAATGTACTCTTTTTTTAGTTTTCTATACATAGTGTTAGTTTTGCAGAAATGAAAAAAATTAAGATTATATTTTATTTGCACTCAATATTAATTATTATTCTTGTAAAAACAATAAAGAATGTAGAAAGTATAACTTATGTGACATGAGAGTTTACACACAATAAAAGACTGATAAGTTTTTATAAACATTTTTAGTATTGCAGAAATGAAGAAAAGTAAGCAGAGTGAATATTTATTATAAAGCTTTTAGCGTTTATTGATTAAATATAATAAAATACTAGAATTTTCACATGATGTAAAAGTGTTAAAAAGAAGTTAGAATGAAATTTAATGCAAGAATGTTGTAAGATTTTCAATGTTTAACTTAATTCGACATAGTACAAAGAATGTTTCTGTTTTATATAAAGTTACATTCCAGAAGTTTTTTCTAAACATAGGTGCTTTCCCTCCTAATTGTTTCCAAATCCTCGTAAATACTTTCATCGTTCAAATCTTCGTAAATTTCACCCCTAGATGGCGCTGAAGGTTCAATTGTTAAGTCATCATTGTTTTCCACTGTGACGTCATCAAGATCAATCAAATCACTGTTAATGACGTCATCAACATTTTCGTATTTGTTTTCAGCAACTTCCTGAACTTTGAGCTGAATTTCGCAATTTTCGTCTTTTTTCCTGAACTTTACTCTTGATTTTTTCTGCTTTATGTTCAGCAAATTGTTTTTTCCAACTTGGTAACCTGTGAAAGCGACGAGGGTAGTGGTTGCTATGACAATCGAGGGTATCAGAACCTGGACTCCTGTGTCAAGACACCAGCAAGATAAAGCATTCATTTGATAAAAAATTTGATATTTAAATATTTCTGTTTTAAAAGTTGTTAAATTATTGCTTAGTTTAACGAATGCTGCTATTTTTTTTATTTTTTTATTGAGAACATATAGTATAAAACGTTTTCTTTAGAAAAAAAAAGAAAGAACTTGATTAGTATTTTATTAACCTTAATATAGGATTAGAATAAGTAAATAAAAACTCCTAAGAAGTTTCTTTTAGTTTAAGTAAAAAAAAATTACAAGTTGTCTTAAATGTTTAGGCGATAAAACTTATTGAATTTATAATTACACATAATTAACTTATTTTAAACCAATGCTCGTAAAAATATCAAGTGTTTGAAAACAAAAATTTGTTGTAAAGAAAAAATTTATTACTAATGTTACTTAAATAAGTTAATTAATTTTAATTAAAACTATTCTTTTAGTGCATTAATTATTTTAATTTACAAATGCTTACCCTCAAAATATATCAAAACAAAAAATTATAAAACTAAAACTAGTAGTTTAAACTTTTTCAACTATTAAATTAATTATTTATGCATTTTCATCAAAAGTTTTTAATTTACTTCTTATCGGAATGTTTTTGAAATGTTGGCTGATTTTTTATCTAACATTTTACTTTCACATCGAAATCTACATGATAAGCAGTCATTAGAAATGTTTTCTTAGAAATCTGTTATCAAAGTTTCTTGATAAACTAAATGTTTTGTAAAAAAGATTGAGTGCGATCATGATCATTTTTTTAATTAAGATAATAGACGTTTCTCAATTTTACCAATAAAAGTATTAAAAAAAAGGTTCTTAAATTTTACATTTTTGTTATTCAATTGGTTTTCTTTGTTAGATAAACATAAATAAAGTTGAATTATTAAAGAAAATAAACACAAACAATAGTTAAAACGTTTTTTTGTAATATATCTTAGTTTATTTTATTTAATAAACCTTTAACTTTCTGAACTCGTGACTTCAAGAGCCAAATTAGTTTTATATACTTTTGTTTATATATTTATCAAGTGCAACTTTAAGACGTTTTAAACTTTTTTGTTTAAACTCAAATCATAAAAACTTTTTAGTAAGCCTATGTGTTGTTAACTCTGTATAAAGCAAGAAAATAGACTATTTTTCAAACATTTTCATGTGATATACTTATCAAAAGCAACTGGGAAATTTACTTTTTAATGAAGTCTAAAAACTAGCTCTTGTTTGACTTTTCAAATTTAGACATTTCCAATTCTTAAAAAAATTTAAATAGCCACGACTCAAAAAGTAATATATGCTAGAAAAAATAAAAAAAATAAATATGTATGTCTGATTAATATCTAAAAACGACTTTTTTAGTTGAAATTTACTTTGTAGATATGGCGAAAAATAGTTTTTAAATGTAATAGTTTTCAAGTTTGTTAAAAAAAAGTTCGAAACAAAAAAGTGTGTGTAGGCTAGACCTAGAAAGAAGTTTCAAATTTTTACTACTTTTTAAATTGTGGACATTTAAACATTTTTAAAAAACTTAAATTTTCAGAATTTCATTTATCCGAATTTTAATTCTCATGTAACCCTCATGTTTTAATTATAAATTAAAGATAAAAGCTTAAAATCTTCTTATTACTTTTTTGCTTATGCTTTTAAAAAATAAACAAAAAAGATTATTAGAAAAGTAGCTTAAAAAAAACTGTTCAATGTCTTGAAATCATTTAAAATAAATAAGGTTATTTATGCTGTAAACTATAATAAAAGAAGACAAATGTTTTAATAAAAAACATTCAAGGCTGAAAACGTAAAAATTTATGTATATGCAAGTAAACATATACAGTCTCTATACTTAAAAAAACACATACAATTATAATCTTTATTTTAACATAATTACAAAATTAACTTTACTTTACATACAAATAACAAATTTGGACATTTGGAAGTTTTTTCTAAAAAAAAAACAAACTAGCTTAATTTTTAAGCAATAACTTAAGAAATATATAAAACTTTTTTTAGAAAGTAAATTTAAACTACTTATTAATAACTTCTTTCAAAAACAAGACTTCCTTCAGATAAGATAGCAAATATATTTATAAATGTAAAAGATAACAACAAGATAGTCATTGCACTTTATTAAACTAACTTTTTTTGTTCTCAGTAATTTTTTAAATAACTTCTATATAGTTATCCAGTAAAATTTCACCGCTCTTGCCTGCTTTTAGCGGATATTTAACATTTTATTGTTTTCTTTATAGTAAAGCACTTGCTTTTTTTAATATTTTTAAGCTTCCAAACTAGTTACCGTGAAACAATTTCAAAAAGCTATAAAAGTGACATTCTTGTTTTTGAATTTAAAAATCTTTAAAAATATTGATTTTTTTTTCTTTAAATTATTACAAGTAAGTTAAAACTACTAGCTTTTTAACATTTTCCATCTTAAACCGGTTTATATGCAGAAACATTAAATTGTTAATTCAATAATTTTTGAAACATTAAAACTTATTCATGGTTTTAGACGAATATAGTATAATTTTTTTAGTAAGTTTATCATTTCTGAACGAAAATATTGGTTTAACTTACTAATATTTTTCAACAGCGTAGATTTTTACATGTAACTTAAATTTGATAAACACTTTTTAAATCACTAGCCTAATCATACTTTATTCGTCTTTAGAATAAATAAATAACAATAAATAATCGATAGCAAACATATTCATGATTCTTTATTTAGTAAGTTTTTTTGAATATGTTGAGATTAAAAAACGTGTGCTAACCTAGAACTATTTTAACCAGATTAATTCATAAATAACCAATTTTTAACGTTATAGCCTAGGATGAGCACTAGACGACCAATGACGTATGATTTTTCTCAAAAATAACTTCTCTAAAACAAAAAAGTTTTATATTTTTTATTACAGATATTTTCAAACCTGTTCTTAACTTTATCTAGTCACATTGTTATTTAATAAATGATAATTTTGTTATAATTTGATAATTAGGAGTTATTTTGTAAATTCTTAAGCCCGAGAAAACTTCTTTTTTTTTTATCCAGCCAGTTTTTTTCCTTAAATCACGCCTGCCGACCGGAAAAGTTTCTTCAACTCACGTTACCCTAAAGCGTTCAATAATACTCGATTCAATCTAGACTAACGTTTAATTTTTAATTTCTAAATATTGGTATAATTATTAAGATAAAAATCTTTTTAGATTTAAGTTTTTATGTCGTTTAAATTTTTTCTAAAAACACTATATCGTGTTGGTATTGCTTTTTGCGTTTAAACTAATTTAATCTTTTATAACAACCTACTCCGTTGATATGATATACTATAATCCTTAAAAATACATGTGACAGTCATCCAAACTCAAATACTTTTGTTTTAATATTTTGACCTAATATTTATTACGACCATTATTCCCAAATAACGAGTAAAGCCTTGCGTGATTTTTGGTACGACATGTAGGTCCATTGAAAAAAGGGTATTTCCCTCATTTAGGTCAAACATCACAGTTTCCGTAGCAAACGTCCACTTATTTGTTTTTTCGCGGTCGATAGCTGCAGTGTTGCGACATTATGACGTCACAAAACAAAATGTGTGGCTTCATAATGTTGATATTAAAGATAAGTGCTTACATTTAAGACGCTTTTGTAAATTCTTATTCAACGTTTCTAAAGTCGTTTAAATTAGTGTAATTTGTTGAATATTTTTATCAGTTATGCAAGATTACTCATAAAAGTTTTTTTTATGAAGATTAAAATAATTGAAAGTGTAAAAGCAGAAAGTAGATAAAACATAATAAAAAATAGTTTGCAATTATTCCTTTAGGTTTATTATATTTCGGAAATGCAAAATGTTCAACATTTTGATGATGAATATTTTAAATTAAACTTAGAAATTAAAGAATTTTTAATGAAATTAATTTTATGCTAACACTGAAACATCTTTTTAAACTGTTTCTATTTGTTTCAAAGACATATTCTTTATAACAAAATATACATATGTGCAAATGGACAATTATAGTAATACATTTTGATTTATTTCTAAATAAAATTTGCTTCATAAAGAAATATAACTTTAAAATGTAAAGGGTTTAATAGTATCATTTTCACTTTAAAAAATCGAGCAGAAAAAACATAAACGTAGTAAAATATTTTAGAATTTACAAATTAAGAATAGTTAATACATCGATTAAAAACATCATAGAAGTAAAGACAGAAATTTGTTTAGTATAATGTTTGTTATTATAAACTTTTTGTTTTTAAACTTTTGTACAGATCAATATTATACTTCATGTGAAGTTTGTTATTTAAATAGCTTTATCTAGAAATAACACTACCGATGGTAAAAAAAATATTTCGTTAATTAAAAAAACTACTAAAATACATCTTACATAACATTAAAAGCCTTATTTACTAGACTATGTACGTATTTCAAAAAATAAATTATAACATGTAATATTGTTTTCAGTAGAAGTTTTGTTAGTTCAAAATTTTTGAAATTGCGTCTTACAATGTGGAAAATATAAACTTTTATTTACTAACTATTAGTTAAGTAATTTTGTTTACCTGTGTTAAAAGCTTTTGAAACTTGTAAAAAGTAACTTATATAGCTTGTTGAAAAAGCTCATATATCTATACACACTAGCTAGAACTTATAGCATAATTTTGATTTTTATGATCACTAGTTGCGTTTCCTATTAAAATATGTTTTCTTAAAAACTTCTGACGAAAAAATATCGACCGTAAAAATTTAGTTGAATTTTTTGTTGATAATTTGCAGTCATCTAATTCAAAACTTTTAGTTATAACTTTTAGTTATCAATATTTGACTTTTATTTATCTTAATGATTTTCTATTAATATGTTGCAAACAAAAAAAAAAAGTATAAAATAAATATGCAAAATTATTTAAGTTTTTATAAAGTTCTAGCTCTTAGTAATTTATATATTAATAACATTTCTCTAATTCACTAGTACAATTAGCTGTTTTGGTTGAAAAACATTTAAAACATAAAAATATTTCTCCATATATTCTGTAGCTTGCTATATTTTCAAGCTAATACCTTAAATTACATACGTTTATTTAGTGTATAGAAGAGTTTATTTGCAAAAGGAGTTTTTAAGATAAATTAAAAGTGTATATGATACAGAGTGCAAATAATTTGAATTTATTAAATTTTTCTTTGAGTGTATAACTTTTATTTTAACATTAAAGTTTTACTCAGTTTACAAGCTTAATAACTTAGTAGTTTTTGTTTCACAGTTTATTAGTTGTACTAAGAGCTTGGTTTAAATTAGTTTTTTTTTTTAATTTATTAAAATGTTTACTTAGACAGTCTCTATTAATTTCGTTTTTAAACCACTTTAAATTAAACTAGAACTTTATTAATGCCAAACAACATATTTACATACATTTTTACGAAATTTACCAACTTCAAAAACGTAAATAGTAAAAAAAATTCTACCAAGTTTTTACTAAATTTGACTACTTAAGATTTAGTTAAGTAGAAGTAAAATTTGAAAAAAATTAAAATTAAAAAAAAAAACGCTTTGTAACGTTCAAGATGCTCATAAATTCTGCGGAATGAATATACTAAGTTGAAAAGCCAAAATTTTTCACACTTTGCTTCAACAGTCAAAAGTTTTGATTTCACAAAGCCCTCGTTTCATTTGGGAACACATGTCGTCATCAAGCACCATTTTGCCATGATAAACCTGCCCACAGTCCTGAACTTTGTTACCACCATCATTGTTAGGTTCACCTGTTAGAATAAACACGTGCTAGTAAATTATTATATCTTTAAACAACAACTCAATCTCGTCAATTAATGTGTTATAAATACATTACTGAAAAAAAAAACTAAAGTAAATCGTATAGCTTTGATTATGGCCCATATAGTTTTTATAAGGAAGTCATTATATTTTGTAACATAGTTAACTTTTTTTAGATGCAGATACGAACGTATCATAACTAGAAAACTAATTAATCGTTTTGAAAGTTTGAAAAGTTTATTTCATTATCTCGTTTACTAAAAAACCGTATAAAAAGTGTTTGGTATTGTTGCGGGTCTTTGAAATATTTTGGTTTTTAACTCAGTTTTAAATTAAATTTTCTGTTATTCTAAACGTTTTATTCTATTATTTATATCTTTAAGTTGCCTTTAAACCAGTATAAAGTTACCCATTCAAAACTAAAATCTTAAACAGACTTCTTTTACATTTGACTCTTTATGGCTATTTTTAATAATTTAAAAACATTTTTTACCTTAACTAAAATTTTTACTTTTTTAATGTCAGTTTCTAGCAACTTTATTCTTACAAACACTAAACGGAAACATTAAATAAACTTTTCAAACTTTAAAAATGATTAGTTTGTGTAGAAATTTGTACCAAGAAATCAGTTTAAAAAACGTATTAAAACTGTAAATAACCTGGGGCCCACTTAAACAAAGTCCCTTTGTTATCAGGGTTGAAATATTCGTTGTTGCTGATAAACCTCCAAGTGTTATGACTTCCTCTATCTGTTATTCCTACCCAAAGATCCTCTCCGGCCTTTTTGACCAAGTTACGAATTGTACTGAAACATGTATATGAGAAAGTATTTTTGTGGAGAAGTGATTTGATAAAATTTTAACTTTAGATGTTGCTTTAAGTTAAACAACAAAAGTTGATTATATTCAAGACAAGTTTAAATTAGGTTTTAAATTTTTATTTTATTAACCCTTAAATAAGGTATTCAAATTTTTTTTATAATTGATTTTTTTTTAATTGTGTAGTAATGAATACTACTTGTTTTTAAATTTAAAACCAAACAAAGAATGAAGCCACAAATTTTTTATGAGTAAAGACAAATTTCAAAATATCTTGTCTTAAATGAAGTTTAGGTGTTTTATTGAATTTTAACATATTTTTTTCCGTATTAAAAATGAATATGTTGACTTCGCTACAAATACAGAAAATATTTTAGTATTAAATTATCAGCTAAATATCAAGACAAAGCATACTCATGGTAGATAGATCCTTCAGGTTTCATATTTTCAGTGATGAGGTCTCCACCCATCGAAGCACACTGCTCACGAACGTTATCAAAATTTCCACGACTTTTAGTAATTTTAAACTCGTACCTCACTAATTTTATTAAATATTTTAAAACTTTATGCCTAGTAAGCTAAATTCAGTTTAATTTTTGCTTTAGTTTGTGTAAAACTTTTAATCGATAATTATAAAAATAACAAAGTTCGAAGTAATTTCATAACACATCCTACTTAGAAGTGCTTACAAGTTCAATCAAATGTTATAAAATGCAATAAGTTATCTTAAAAAGCTTAAGTAATCGAACTTGATATAAGAGTTCTACTTAAATAGTCTTAATTTTTGTCTTGTTAGCTGCTTTTGCAGTAACATTTTCTTACTTAATAAAAATCGAAGCAAATTTTGATGTGTTTTACAGAATAACATTTTTAACATTGTAAATAACCTAACAGTGCATAAATAATTTTTGTAAAACATACCAAACTCACTTTTTAAAGTACATATCGGACAAAAAGAAAATTTAGTCCAACTTCCATTCAAACACTGAATAGACGACTTGAATATCGAGTTGAAAGTTTCTGTTTCTTTACCGTAATCACAAGTGAAATTGAGCGAAGTTCCATTGAAGTGCGAGTCAAATATTTCATTATCGTAAGTTGCATGAGGTATTTTAGGTGGTCTACCGCAAGCTTAATTTTTATTTTGATCGTTGTTTAGTATATAAGAATTAAATTAAACTTTAATATTCAACTTTAAATGCTTTTGGCACCTAAATAATTAAAGTAAAATAACCAGATTTAATTCCATAGTAAATATCATTATTTAAACATTTTTTAAGTTGTAAATAACAAAGTAAACAATACTTCTGCAGTAATATCACCAAGCTTTCATGTTATAGAAAATCTTAAAACAGAGACTCATTAGATTTAAAGTGTTCATATGTTCTATAGTTCAAAATGCTTTAAGTTTAAGATAACTGGTAAAGTAAAAGCATCACTGTAGAAATAAAAACATAAAAACTTGTATAACTAAATAAAAACAACTAAAACACCATAAAAATATTCTACAAGACAAAAACATTGTTTCCAAAAACCGAACTATAGTTTTATAACAAAATACTAAATTTAAATACTGTTAGAAAAACCTCTTAAGCATTCAGGATTTATATTTTGACTGCTCCAATTTCCATTTTGTTGGCAAATGTACTCAGACATATCAGAAGACAATTTGTAACCGGGATCACAGTTAAAAGTAACATGCGTACCTAGAGTTGATTTGTCTCTTTCCGGCTTGTAATTTACTACAGCTCTTCCGTTCAATATGAAATCAGGAAGCTCTGTACAGCCTGTTAATTATTAGTACTTGAGCTTTACTTAAAAAAGTAATATTTTAAACAGTTATCTGTATTATTTATTTTAGTATCTCAAAATATTAAATGTTTATGTTTTACCAGCATGTATTGTTTTACTGTTAAAATAACCTTAATGCCTTTGTGATATATAAATACTAATTGTAATTTGTATTCTGTTATTAAGACTCAGTTTTTAAATAATTTGTTATAAAGTATTTATTTTATAAATTTAATAACATATTACATTAATGATTTATTTTCAATAAAGTTATATTTATTAGTAACTTTTTGTGTGAGTTTACAATACTTAATATTTTACTAAGAATAATACTTGTACAAAAGTATTTTTATTCATTTAACATTGTTTTTTAATGAAATTTTATTTTTTTTTAATATGTTTGATAATCATCTTAAACATTTTAAATCTCTTAATTTTTTTATTAATCAATACAAATATTTAAGAAAATAAATGCTGAATAAAAAAGCTACTTTATTACATTAGAAATACAAGCTGACAAACTTTTTTGAAAAATTGTTATATAATTCCTTTTTATTACTAAAAACCAGGATTTTTCGTTAAAAATAATCTCCACGCAGATAAAATGTAATTTCTCTTACAAGGTTTAAATAATAAAAGCATTGTACTCTAAATTTTAAACTGTCTAAAACTAAATGTATTTAACTAAAATTATGCACTTAAACAAAAAAACTACTTAACAATCACGATTAGTTTTCAATATCAATTTAAAAAAATAATAAGCTTACTTGTTGTATTGTCATTTTTAAACGATGTAAAAATAATTATAAATACAATCAAAGATATTGTTAACACTAAAAGAATAATCTTAAATAGATTGTTCTTATTGAATACCATTTGTTTATTTATATGCTTTGCTGATACTAGCTGCTAGAATTCATGTAACTAGTGGAAAAAGTTTGAATTTTTTTTTTTTGTTGATAAGGAAGCAGCAAATAAAAAACTCCCAATTAAAAGTTAGTTTACCAAGAATTTTGTGATAATGATGCTAAAACGATTGATAACAAAATGAATTTATATATAGACTATATAAAGTTCTAAGAAGTAATCAACTTTTAAAGTACAGAAGTATACTTATTTGTTAAATATGTTGTTAATTTTTATTGATTGAAAAATTATTATTGAATAATATTTTTATATCAAATGAAGATCTCGTTTAAATTGTCTAAACGTGTCAAATACTTTTTGGCTAATAAAATTTAAAAATTGAAGTGAACTATTCTTAATTAACAAAAGTTCATCTGCTAATGTTTTAGATTATCTTGTTAATTTTAATAACACTGGGGCCACTTTTGCACGGGTTGAAAATAATTTTATTTTATTTTACTATCACTGTTACCCATACCTTTGGTCGGTAACTTTTTTTTTCTTTTTTTTTTATAATTAATCCATTTTTATTTGACTATCACTGTTACCTCTAGCTTAATCCTTACCTAAGTCTGTATTTTTTTAACTTTTTGTTTGTTTCCATTTGTTTAATTTTTTTTTCTCCTACCACTGTTACCCCTAACCCCTTAAAAATAGTCAGTATTTTTTCTTATATGTTTTTTCAATTATTATATATCTTTTTTATGTATATTTTGACTCTTGTGCAAAAATTATCCATTGTGCAAAAGTTTCTTCGTACAAAAAAGAATCTTCGTGCATATTTGACATGTCTTCAGATTAACTACACAGTTTTTGTTATTAGTAATGAGTGTAGTCTGAAATATTGTTATCTATAATATCCAAAATTAAGTTTCTAAAATGTGAAAAATAAAAAAGACTAGAGCAAAACATTTCAAGGTGTAGAAACTGTTACTCTTCAACAAAAAATGATGTAATTTCAGCTAAATTCAATTTTTTATTAGCATTTTAAAAGATTTATGGTATAAAAAAAATACTAAACACTCAGGTACATGAAAATAATCGTAGACCAAAAGATATCTTTAATTGTACAAGTAATGTAAAAGCAAAAAAAGATAGTTTTTTTAACAAATATTTTACAAAATAAAATGAGTTTTACCTTAGTTTTGTCTCCTTACAACTTTTTATAAACAAACTTTGCTTTTGATGGAAATTTGGTTATCATTAGTAAACTAGCTGAAAAACTTTTTATCAAGTTTTTTAGTCAACATTTTTCAAATATTTTGGAGTTACAAAAGTTGTAATGTGTATAAAAACAAAATCAACTTCTTTTTTAAACCTAAGTAGTTTAATCAGAAGAACTCATATTTATCAAACGATAAAAACTAGCTTATTTAATCAGTTACTAAATCTTTGAAAAAAAAAAGAAAACTAAAACAAAATATTCTTGCTGATCGTATTAAAAACAATGTTAATGCATATCTATTTTTGTGTAAAACTTTTTACAACTACTAAAAGTTTTACATAGTCTTTCATGGCTTATTTAGTAGTTTAATAAATTGTATTTGTGGTGTCATGTTCATTGTTTTAATTGCAATAAAACCTTAATTATAAAAAAAAAGATACTTTTGCTATATAAAATTTTTTGCTGTCATATTTACTTTTTAAAACAAAGTTTGTTAGTGATGATAGTTTTCAAAAACACTTCATCGTTTAATACAAAACAGTAATAAAAGTATAATATAACTAGTTAATATTAAGAAAAAACTTATATCAAAATATGTTGAATTTATTAGAGTTGTTTATTTAATAATTTATGGTTTAGATGCCAGATAAAGTGTTAATTTTTCTATAAACTTTTAAGTTAATCTATTTTCGCTCAACATAGGAAACATTAGCTAATTAAATTTGCACTTTTATTTATGTTTTCATAAACTAATTTTATTAACTTTAGTGTTTCTCAAAGATTTCAAATGTTGATCACTGTAAGAAATTATTGAAATAAGTATTTTGTACGCAGCAGAAAATCTAGTACACAACTTTATACTACTATAATTTGTTTAGTTAATAACTTTTAGGTTTAAAACGTTTCATTAACAAAACTTGTTGAAAACCATCAAGTAAATGTATTTTTGAAAAAAATAATAATACAACAATATATATTTTAATAACCAGAAAGAATAAATAGAGTAAACTTATTAAAATAAAAATTTAATATTCAGCTAAATCAGACATAAAAATACCATAGGCTGTATTAAAAATCAATTGTGCTTGTAAAACTTTATATTCATACTTACTATCTTAATTAAAAAGACATTACCGCAATTTCTTTCTTGACAATTTTTGAGTTGATTGTTGAATTTTTTGGTTGGTCGTGTCTATATAAGACTATGTTTGCAATAGTCAATATCGGCAGTAGCGAGTTTAAAACAGATAGTCAACCATTTTTTAACTGATTATTTTTCATTAATAAAAGTTTTATTAAACTGGTTTACACACTACCATAAAGTTTTTTTATAAAAATTTTAAAAAGGTCAGAACTGTATTTTCAAGCAAATGGCATGTAGGCTGATGACAAAAATTTATCTATAGGAACTTCTAGACGACCGGTATAAATGGAAAATTTATTTATTTCGGCATTTTTAATTTTTCTTCTGTGCAATTTTTTTTTAATTATTATTTAGTCCATAAAAATGTCAAATAAATGTGTTAAAATGAATCTTTAAGTATTGTGGGAACATTAATGAAGGGCGATTTTTTTTGAAAACGGTGCGATTATGTAAATAAGTTTGGTAAATGCTTTAAATTCATATAAATATTCTTACTTTTTTTTTTGATGCGTACATATACCATTATATTAATTTATTTTCAAGAACTAAAAACCAGAATATTTTATTTTTATATAAGAAACGGTAACCGCACAATTCCCACCCGATCATATCCGAGAATTGCTTACCGACCAAGGGTAAGGGTTAAGGGGCAACAGTGATATTGAAAAAGCAAAAAAAAAAAAAACAGAAAAAAATATAAGATAAAAAGTTAAATATTAGGTGGGATTTGATCGGTTGGGAATTGTATGTATACCATAAAAAACATTTTAAGAAAATCTTAAATAAACTCAACTAACTTTTTTTCAAATTTATAAACAAAGTTTAAAAACAAATAGTTCTTATGTATCAGTTAACTTAAAAACCATTTTGTGAATAAATTAAACAAAAAGAAACAGTATGTTAAAAATTTCAGTTTCTTAATATACTCACTGTAAATAAAAAACCAACTTTAGAAAAATATACAAGAATTTATTGTGGACAAAATATAACAACATTAAAATCTCTAGTTATATATCAGATGGTTTAAAAATTAATTAATTGTGCTAAAATATAAAAAACAACTACTCAAATACATTTTAAAATTTATGTGCACATTAAAATAAATTGAAGTATTTTACTACAAGAAACGTAAAACTTTGAAAATAATTCTTTGAAATAGATTACGAGAAAAAGTTAAAAAATAATAGTCTGTGTTTATTTACAAAAATCCCTGAAAAACTTCATACAGATTTTTTTGCTTGACAATTAAAATACATTAAAAACTAATTATTCAGTCAATAGTATTTTACTCATATTTTATGTGAAAAAGAATAATATTTTTATAAAAATATTTTTAAAGTCATTTTTATTAAAAATTATAATTTATGGCACTTTTAGCTTACAAAAGTTTTGTGAAAATAGTATTCATTAAAAGGGATAAAAATTATGTTTTCTCGCCTATTTAAATGGCCTTTGAAAGTTTAGTTTGAAATAGAGAAAATTATGCCTTTTGGTAGTAATTAATAAAAAATTGGCTTTCATTAAAATATTTCATTGAAATAATTGAAATAATTCGACCAAATTAAAGTCATGATTCTGAAAATTGGTCGAAACAAATAGCATGATAAAAAAGCTTCAATAAAATAAAAAAATATTTAAAATTTTAAATTTAATTGGGAAAAACTTACAATCATGAGCCTGCTTCTATAATAAAAAAAACATTTTTTAATTCTTTAAATGTACAAAGAATATTCAGAAATGATTCTCAACAATTCGATAATTTCCCCTTCAATGAAACTGATTACGTCATCAACTGGGCGATGACGTGGCAACCTGGTTGTTGCCATGCGAGTTGTTGCTGGGGACTTGGTTGCTGCTTGGAGATGGGGAAGCCATTGGGGTGCTCTGTGTTTTATTAAACTTTTAAAACTTTTCTTTAAAACTGCACCAGAATATGTCTTTTGTGCAAAATTATAAATTGTGGCAATAATCCAAAACTTAGTAGTTAATTTATTTTTTTTTAATTTTTAATTTAATAAAATGACTGAAACCGTTGATTACTGAGATGCACAAACTTTAAGAATCTATAAAATCAAATACTTGTTTGGTTTAAGTTATGAAAAAAAGCCTGCTTCAAATTATTATTAATTTCTTTAGTTTATACAAATTCATATAACCCAACTAATAATAACATAACCAAACTCACAGAAATTTAAAATTAATTGTTTAAAATTAATAAACACTAATGAGCACTTTGTTTTTTATAATTTGTTTTTAATCTCACTAGAGTCTTTAAAAATTTAAAAATAATTTTTTTAAATTTGTAGAATTATATATATATATATACAAGTAAAAACATATTTCTCTATTTTTTATTAATTTATTTCAACCTGTTGTTGTTGGTTGCTTGGCGACGCGGAAGATACGACATCATGGGGGGTGGAGTTCTGAGACCTGGAGGGGCTCATGCTTGAGGGTTTTCCCCCGACTTGATCCTGATGAAGCAGCCATAAGAGGAGCTGTTTCTGCGCCTTGGCGACCGCGTAAGCCCGTTCCGTGATGAATTTGTATTGTAACTCGTGCTGCTGATAAGGTATAAATGTATAAAAAACAAAATTAATATTAACAAGGTTGCCACGGGTTTTTTGAAATTTTTTACTAGGTGTTTTAAAGACAAAAATCTTCGGTCCATTTTTAGTATAAAATAAAATTTAAGGTAAAAAAACTGCCTTCAATAGCATGAAAACATTTAAGAAATAAATGTGTTTTTTAATAAACTAAAGTTTATGATTTTTTTTCTTATAATGTGATAGATTTTTTATATCTATTTTTAATTTTGTTGTTTTACATAAGGCTTTCAGAACTTTTTTTCTTAAGGCCCCCTTTAAAAAGTTAAAAAGCTTTGGCCCCTCCGACTAGATTTCTCAACAAACTACCATTAAAAATGCCTAAGACCATTTTTTCATCATCAACTTCATAATATCTAGTGTTAGTTTCAAATTATTTTACTGTGCCTTTCTTTACCTTTCACAGCTTATGGCACCTTAAGTTTATAAAATTTCCCCGTTATGTCTAATATAAAACTCAAAATTACCATAAGACCTTTTTTTTGCTGTTCATCATCAACTCCACAGTATCTAGTGTAAGTTTGAGATTTTGTCCCGGTTTGGTAGCTTATGCCCCCCCCAAGAAAAAAAACAGCTAAATTTCTATAATGCCCCAAAGGAATGGCGTATGGCCCACTTTGGGAAACTCTGCTTTCCATTTGAAAATTCGTTATAACTCCGGGTTTCTCAAGGTTTCTAGTGACTTTTGTTCGAAACTACAGATTTTTCCAGGGTTCAAGGTTATGGGCAACCCTGTGTATGTAATTGTTTGTAAAAAAATAGTAAGTTAATTAGTTGTTGTTTCTTAATTAAACCTATAAACAGCCTGAATTATAAAATAGTTAGTTGTGATATCCATAAAATAAAACATCCGACCCATATTAACCAAAACCATATAAAATATTTCAATAAAAATAGAAAAATAAAAATGTATACTTTTTTTAACCTTTTTTGAAATAGACAAAACTTTATAGTCAATTGTTAAAAAACTTTTAATAACTTTAATTTAGTTTTTAATTTAAACTTTAGATTATTAACATAAAGAAGTTTAAAAACATAATAAATATACAATAGATTTAACAAAAACTATGCGTTTAAACTCATTAACAAGAAAATTACGAAGTTTTTCTATAAACATCTTTTAAATTTTACATCTTCAAAATACTTCTTTTTAATTTAAATACTGTTTCAATAAAAAAATCATAGTTTATCTTATATTAGTTTAAAATAAGCTGTTATTGCTTAAACTTTCGTGACCAAACAAGTTTTTGAAAAAATAATAATACAATAATAATAACGTTCATAAGAAACAAACTTTTTTATTAAACTCTTCATTAGGTTCAGTGAGTCTTGTTGAAGCAGTGTAATATTTTTTCAACAGATCCAATAACTCTTCTTCAACTAGTTTCTAAAATAATGAGTTAATTAGAAAATATACTTAAAAGTAAAATTTGAAAATAAAATAATAAACTCTTCTTCTACAAACTTTTACTTTTAACAAGTAAGTGTTTAAATTAAATACAATATTTAATATAAATATTTGTTAAAAGAATTAGTAAACTTTCCTCAATTAATTTTTTTTTTAATATATATTAAGTTTCTATTCACTTAAATCTATATCTAGATTGTGGCAAACAAAAAACAAAGTACTTTTTGAACTGCCATAATTAATAAAACTTAACTTAAATAAATTACAAGGGTTAATATTAGGCAATTATACCCGTTTTCGATAATAAAAACAATTTTACAAACACTAATTTCAGCATAAATTTTAAACATATGGATTCAAAGTTAAATTAATAAACAATAAAATTCACAGTATGATTTTTATTAGAACTTAATGATATTAGAAAAATATAAATATTACTAACTTGTGGAAACAGACAGATAACTTTGTTCACAGATTTTTGAATATTTTCCAAATAAACTTTGTAATTTTCCTTCTTTTTACAAACTGTTGCGTACATAACTTTTATTTCTTTTGTCACCTAAAAAATATATGAATAATATAACAAAAAAGATGCTAAAGTATTATAAATAAGTATAGTTAAGACGTTTAGTATGTATTTCAATTTATGTTTCTATTATTTAACATGTGTCTTATCATATAAATGCAAAAATATCATAAATTATTGCATTGATATAACATAGATTTCCTATAATTAAGTTTTAACCATAAACTATCTTTTTATTAAAATAATTCTTAAGATAATTAAACTTTCTACAAATACCAAAAGTATTTACATGAGACTCAAAATTCGAAGAAGAATTGTTGACAATTTATTTTGTAATTCATTATAAAAAATCAGTTTAATGACCATTAAAAAAAACAAATCTTCAAACTTTTCTTTTTTCAAAACAATTAACATTATATAATTTAAAAAAAAAGTTTTATTTAGCTAAACCGGAAATATCAATAAAGCTATTGCTATATACAAAAACTGAAGCTTTGTTTATTTATGTTGATATATTTCAAAAATAAGTAATAATTGGACAAAAGCCCTATAATATCAATGCATATATTAGTTTTATATTGCTTAGTTAGTTTCCGTAGCTTTTAAACTTGGTATAAAATATTAACTACCAGGATATGAGCGTCGCAAATTTAAAAAGGTTTCAATTTTTTTTGTATAACTAAATAGCTATGTATTTCAAATAAGTTATTAATAAATAGTGTTTCAATATAAAAAAAATAATAGAATTTTAACTCTTTTATAATATTAAATAATGTTTTTTAAAATATCAATTATTTTTAGTTTTTAACAGTATACAAAACTTTTGAAAATCTTACGTTTATAATATATGTATGTTTTACCTTTGTATATGCATGGGAAAAAAATTAAAAATAAATTGAGCGTATTTGATCTTATCAAACAAACATCACTATGTTTAATTGACGTTGACAACTTATCATGTAACTTCATTTGGGCATAACTAAATATAAACAGAAACTGAAAAACACATGTTTGAAAAATTATGTAGTTTTGTTTCACAGGATATATAATAATAAGTAGTTTATTTATGTGAAATATACTGTGTTTGAAAAAAAGTCTTATAATCATAATGAAATATATATAAACAATAAAATATAAAATACAACAACAAATAAATATAAACAAGAAACTGAAATATACTTTTTTTTTTTAAACTATGTACTCTTGTTTCACAGGACATTTAGTAGTTAATTTATGTGAAATAGATTTTTTTTTTAAATCTATAATCTTTATGAAATGCATTAATTTACATAATAGAAACAACAGGCTAATTAGAACTTTTAATTTTCTACTATAAAAAAATCTAATTTAAACAAACACAAATAAAAACATACAAGAGTGCTGGTTATTTCAACTTCTTTATATTCGGGCAGCTTGGGACCGTCCCTGATATTCGAGAGTACTTGGTAAGGATCGATTAGGGGAAATTCCCTAACAAGAAGAAGATTGTTGTTGTTTCTGTTACAACTAATAATTGTTTATTATTTAGTTAATGTTTTTATATTTAGTTAGTAATGTTCTTAATATTTAAAAGATGATAGTTTTAGCTTTTGCTGCAACTGATTTTGTTTAATATTTAATTACTTTACTTATTAAACTAATTAATTATGTTTTATATCTACTAATCTTAACTATCACTTTTTTTAATATAAGTAAACTAAAGATGATTAGCAAAATAAATTTATACACAAATTAAATTGTTTAAAACTTTTTTTGTGCACAAGACTTAAATATATGAGTTTTATAAAAAGTATAAAATATAAAAATAATTAATTTTTTGAAATATTAAAAATACATTAACATAAATTATTTTTTTTTTATTTATTAAATAAAATTTTTATGAAAAAAAAAAACTAAACTAAAAAATCTAGCTAAAACAAAGTTGTAACGAAACAATGTAAAATTACATTATAGAGTTTAGAAATTTTAAAAGTAAATTCAACAACTAGAAAAATAAAATAAAAACAAACTTGTTAATTATGGTACCGCCTTCCTCCCCTGAAGTATTATTTGCCTGAAAATAAAATAATTATTAATATTTCAATTGAAAAATAAATTTAATGAACAATACTTTTAGTATAAAACATTAGTATTTAGTTTTTAACTTAAAAAAATTCATTTAAATTCACAAAAAATTTAGTGCATTAAATTCTATTTCTAAGTGATTTAAAAACAATAAAGAAACATAAACATCAATACAAAAACATTTTAATGTTACTCATGAAATAAAAACAATGTTCAACAAAAAACTTGTACAAGTGAATTTTGTGAATTTAACTTTTAAATTACCAAGCATATTTAATTGGTCTATTAAAAAATACTTGATTTATTTTACTTTAATAAGACTAATAAAACTTTTGAAATAACTGTTTCGCATAAAAACAATGGCTTCTGTTCAAGCATTTATTTAAACTATCTACATAGATTTTTTTTATGTACGATAAATAAAGTTTTTATGTAGATAACAATATTTTCAATTAACATAAAATAAACCATAAGAACTATTTTTTACAACTGTAATTTATTTTTATAATTGTATTAATTACGGTTAAGGCCATAGGGGGGGGGTAGAAGCCATTTTTTGACCAAAAATAACATATAGACTTATATTATAGTAAATTTCATAATCTTTCAGATGCTTTTTTTAGATTTTAAAAATATTAAGTAACTTTTTTTTTATGACCGGTTATATAAAGGGTTGTCTTTATAAAGGGTATATAAAGGGTAACTTTAAAGCCGTTTTTCTCAAGTTTTTAAAAACGGGCTTTAATATCTATCTTCTCCTTCATTTTTCAAGTAATCTTCTTCAAATTTTCAGGAAATGTTCCTTACATTATGAGAAAAAAACGTTATTTGTAAATTTTAATAATTTTAAAAAATAAAAATTTTATAACAAAAAAAAAAAAAAAAATTTTATCAAAAAATTTTTTTTTTTCAAAATAAAGGTATTTTTACTTAAAATTTTTTAAAGTCACAAATAAAGTTTTTTTGTTATTGTATAAAGAATAGACTGTGAAAGTTTGAAGAAGATTGCTTAAAAAATGAAGGAGGAGATAGATTTTGAATGCATTAGTCTTTTTTTGCCGTTTTAGTTTTTCCTTCCCCAAAAGGAACCTGTTATGCGGCCCGACTTTGGCCGGTCATATCTCAAAAACTAATTCGAATTTTTAGAAACCGTAAAAAGCAACTTGAAGCTTAGTAAAAACTCTATAAAAAAAGATCAACTTGTAAAAAACATGGCCTACCCCCCCTATGGCCTTAATCTAACATAGTTATCATTATCTAGCATAGTTTTTATAAATTTACTATTAAAACTAAACTTGCAGTTTGTTTATTATAATAACTAATATAATCAAACTTAGTTTGTATACAACAATTAATATAGTTTAACTTACAGTTAGTTTATTATAATAATTGATATAATACCATAATAAATAGTATTATAATAATTAATATAACTTACATCTTGGTCATTATTATCAAGCATACCAACAACAATTAATTTAATATAATAACTAATATAAACTCACATCTTGGTCATTATTATCAAGCATACCAATAACAGTTTGTCTTCTTTCTGAAGGCTGTCTGCTATTTCTCTTTATTGTGTTGTTTCCAATCATACCTAATCAAAAGTTTATATTTATTTTTACTAAAAATAAAAAGATTTTCTACTGTTTGTTTATTTTGTGTTGTTTCCCAACATATCTAATTAAAAAGTTCATACATATATATTAATAAAACAAAAGTTTAACAATCATCTTTATTTCAATAAATTGGTTTATTTTCTTAAACTCCTTATGTGGTAATTAATATTTGAAAACTAATTTTTTTAACCTTAACTGTTTCAATATACTAAAAACTAAAACTACTAGTTAATATTTCAGTAATTTCTCAGATGTGTTTACCATTTATTTTAAACTATAATGACAAACAAAATCCTCAAGCCCCACATAGTATTACAGGATTAAATTTTAAATCATGTAAAAATAAACACATTTCACCTAATATCATTTAAAAATATTAGAAATCTAACCAGAACTATAAGACTAGTATTTGTACTTTAAGTAAAATCAAACCAGACCTGATTAAACTATTATTATTTTTAATAAAAACTTACCAGTGTTTATAACACTATTGGGTCTATCAAAATTTCCCACCAAGTTTTAAAAAACGACATACAACAACTTAATATTAATACTTTTTTAAATTAAGTTTAATAAAAACTAACCAGTGTTTATAACACTATTGGGTCTATCAAAATTTCCCACCAAGTTTTAAAAAACGACATACAACAACTTAATATTAATACTTTTTTAAATTAAGTTTAATAAAAACTAACCAGTGTTTATAACACTATTGGGTCTATCAAAATTTCCCACCAAGTTTTAAAAAAAGACATACACAACTTAATATTTATACTTTTTTAAATTAAGTTTAATAAAAACTAACCAGTGTTTATAACACTATTGGGTCTATCAAAGTTTCCCACCGGTTTAAAAGGAGATCCGGAATTTTCCATGCCAGTTTTAAGTGAAGCTGTTTAATTAATTAAATTAATAGAAAACCTTACTTCATTTATTTTAAGGCAATTTCTATTCACAACATTTTAGCTTATTAAAAAAAGTTTAAAGTTTTATGTATAAAAAAGTAAATAGTCATACTGATCTTAAATATGCTTTATAAATTTATCAGGGTTGCCAAATGTTTTTAGCATATTTTCTACTGGATTTCAATATTTCCTCCAGGTTTTTAGTTTAAAGTTAAGTTTAAGGTAAGAAATTGTTTTAAAAAGTATAAAAAATTGAAAATATACTGTAAAGCTACTATAAATATGTTTTGTAATAAAAAAAACTTGATGATTACAAAAAATTTTATCCAATTGATAGATATTTTGTGTCAAATTGATATTTTTACTACTGAACATGTTAAAATTGTCAAACTTCTAGGTTTTTTTGGTGATTTTTGTTCAAAATTCCAGTTTTTTTTCAAAATTTCTCAAATTCCAGGTTTTTTAGCCTAAACTCTCAAATTCCAGGTTTTTCCAGGTTTTTTGGCAACCTTGATTTAAATAATGCTATTATTAAGATGATAAATATTTTTACTAAACAAACAAATCATAAGAAACAAAAAGTTACTTGGACACATCGTAGCTAGTATTCTTTTTACAATAAAAGTAAACTGCTCATAAGGGAAATTCTAAAAATACATAAAATGCTAAAGTAAATTACAAATTCTTGAGTACTTATATTGCTATTATGATAATAATTTTTTAATAAAATTAATCAAAAACATATAATTCATACTGAAATTGTAAATTTTGTTAGATAATAACTAATTTAAAGCAATACATTTAATAGTTTGTCTTCTTTTAGCTATTATAAACCCTTTAAGCATTGTATTAAGTCAAAAACAATAGTTTACATCAAAAAAGTTCTGAAAATTATATTTAAAATACAAAAAACGAACAAACCTATCTAATTACCATTTTTCACAAATAGTAAAAAGTACATATCTATTTTTAAGTAAAGTTCTTAACTCTCAAATATAAAGATTAAATAGAAAAGTATATAAAAATACTATAGCTTTTTGAAAACAAAATGTAACAACTTTTTGTATTTCACGTTACAAACAAAAACAATTACCAATAACCTATATTTTTATTTTAGAAAACCAGAGGTAATAAATAAACTCGAAGAAGTTGGCCAGTTCAAATAAATACATTTATTAATGATGTTTTGAAGAAAGAAAACTTTAACAAATATAAACAGATTACATGCAAACAATACGGTAAAGGTCAACAGGTTTTAATTTATAAAAAACAATCAAGTTGTTGAATTGTGAATGATGTTAGCCATAAAAACTTTTATTAAAAAACAGTATAGAATTACGTAAAGTTTTATGATAGGAAAATTAATAGAATAAAACATTAATATTTATTATTTAAACAAAATATTATTTTTTAGTTTCTTATGAAAACATATTTAGTTAGAATTTGTTTATCTGATATTTTTCTTAAGAAGTCGTTCCATAGATTGCAGAAACGTTAGTATCTTCAAATTATTTTCTCATTTCTTCCAAGACTTCATCTAATTTCAGCGGTTTGTACAAATATTTCATATTAGTCATTCAGTTCTTGACATATGTCGTATTAGGAATAGTTATACTATATTCAACTTATCGAATAAAAGGTTTTTACATACACTAACAATTTAGTGAACCTAAGTTTATCTAACTAGTATATATATGTCGTATTAGGAACAGTTATACTTTATTTAAATTCTCAAAAAAGCAGGGTTTTACATACATTAATATCTTAGTGAACCTAAGTCAATCTGTGTAGTATATGTTCAATTACTGAGTATTACTAGCCATAATATACATAAAAAGTAACAACATCTTAAGACATATTGTAACAAAAATACTAACTCATGTTAATTCTTCTTTTCAAATTGTTGATTTCATCTTCATTCTTCTTCAACTGATTGGCGAATTGAGTCAACCTGCTAGTGAGAATTGAATTGTCCTTTTTCAAATCATTTATGTGCCTGTCTTTAGCGCCCAGTTCCATATTGCACTTCACCAATTGCTCGTATTCGTCAACTGGTATTGTTATCATCTTGTTCTCAATAGATGGCATTTCTATTATAGGTCTTTATTTAAACGTGTATATGTTTTACCAACTTAGATTGTTATCATTTTGTAAATTAATACATTGCATTTCTGTATAATTAAAACAATTTTGTTGAATATTTTATTTATCTGAACATTAATTTATCTATTCATCTACTGGTACTTAGATCTTTTTTTTTATTGAAGGCATTTTTGTTGAGTATAATTAAAATTTCCTTTGATGAACTATTTATTTCAAAATATATTTGTTCTAATATAGTGGCATTATAAGGTGTCACCATTAAATTAATAAACTAATAAGTTTTTTAGTACAAAGTCTTTGTGAAAAAAAAACCTTTAAATACTATAAAATAATTTTCAAGTCTTACATGTTTAGTGATAACTTTCGTTGTTAGGTGGTGCATTTGCTATACTTAATTGTAATTTTTTTTATTAAACGTTTATTAAACAAGCTAGCAACAATATTCAGCTTTTAAATATCAGTGTGTATAATTATCTTTGAGATTTTGTTGGTGTTTGTTTTATTAGAATCTTTGTTAGAGCATAGGGGGGTAAACACCCTTTTTTGGTTTTTGGTCTTGTTTTATATAGTTTTTACCAAGCTACAAAATGCTTTTTACAGATTTTAAAAATTCAAAAGAATTTTTGAGATATAGCCTGTCAAAGTCGTATGCAACAATAGGCTCCTTATGGGAGGCGCAAACTAAAACAGCAAAAATAGACTATTTCACTAAAAATTTATCTTCTCCTACATTTTTTGAGATAACTACCTCAAACTTTCAGGAAATGTTCCCTGAAATATTTAGAAAATTCTGTCGGAAGGATTTTTTAAAAATTTTAAAAAAATAAATTCTTTGTAAAAAACAAACAATTTTTTTTTTTTTAATTTTGTTTTTAATTTTTTAAATTTTGCTCCGACAGAATTTTCTAAATATTGCAAGGAACATTTCCTGAAAGTTTGAGGTAGTTATCTCAAAAAACGTAGGAGAAGAATGATTTTTAGTGATTTTAAGTTATTTGCCGTTTTAGTTTGCGCCTCCCATAAGGATCCTATTGTTGCCTTCGACGTTGACCGGCTATATCTCAAAAATTATTTTGAATTTTTTAAATTCATAAAAAGCATCTTGTAGCTTAATAAAAACTTTATAAAATAAGATCAAATTTCAATAAGGTATTTACCCCCCACCCCTATGCCCTTAACCTCTAAAAAATTATGGAGATAAACTTTCAAAATGAACAACCATATTTTATTTTTTAATAATTTGTTCAAGAAATTGCACAACCTTTTACGATGCAAACAAATTAACTTTTTAGATTTTAAAGTATAATAAAATTCAATTAATTTTAAATTTTGATGAAAACTGAAAGTACATTTTAAAAAATATATAACCATAATACATTGATAATTTGTTGTAGTTTAAACACTTTAAAAATATTTAGAGTAAATTTAAAAACATTGATACCATCTATAGCATATTAGTATATACCCAAAAAAGTTACTATAACACTATATAATAGAAATCTACGCTCTTCTTACATTAAAGAAAAACCTAAAATAAAAACATCTGATTATGTTTATCATCCGAATTTGCTTACAAAAAGTTTTAGTAGTGTTACAAAGGTGTTTTGAATCTCTTTTTTATATTTTAATTTTTAAATTTTTCAAAAATTTATAAAAAATATGGTTCAAAATATGGTACACGCTTTATGAACAAAAACTTATTTTTCTCTATCTTTACATTAAGTTGTCAAACAAAAAATCTTGAAATTCATACAAATAAAAGTTATGTATTATGCAGCTAAGCCTATCTAGTTTAAATTTTATTATCGAGAAAATGATATACCAAGAAATAATAACAATCAATTATCTGTATTGCCACAGCAAAGATAAAAACTTGAAGTTATTACATACATAACAAATAAAACATATATATATATATATATATATATATATATATATATAATATACTTAAGCTCAATAAGTCAATTCTGTGTCATAAAACTTAATATTATAAAACTATAAAAATTTTGGAACTAGTTTTGATTTATTTTACCAATTTAAAACTTTACTATTCTTCTGTTAATTGTACTACGTAAAAACTAAATTTAAGTTTAAATTTGTCATATTCTAGACAATATATCAAAAGTAATACTACTACTTGAACGATTTAATAAAAATTAACAAGCTAACCTACAGAGAAAATTTTATAGAAATTTTCAATCACAGTAACTTAAATGCTTAAGCTTAGAAAACATTAAGATATGTTTTTATTGTATTTTTTTTAATTATCAAATTAGTTCACTAGTTTTTGACTTGGAACTAATATCCTACATTTTCATACCCCGAAAAACTTGTAACATATTTTCAAGGCAAAAATTTTGTAATATTTTGGCAATATTTTAATAATTGATATTGGAAATAAAACGTTACTTAATAAAATTTAAAACTAAGCTTAATAAAGCTTATTTAAATAAGTTAAAATTATAGAAATAGTTTGCTTAAAATATGAAATACAGAAAGCTTTAATACCAAGGTTAAAATACACAAAACATAAAAAAAAAATTAACTTATAGTTGTTTATTTTATTTTTTTACCTAAAAACAAAACTTAACTTTTTTTTTCATATTGCTTAATTAATTTATAAGAGTTAAAAAATTCTTGCTGTTTTAAATTTCTAATTTTTATTCTATTTATTTTAAGTATAGAAACAAATTAAATAAATCCTACTATAAATAAATTTATGGAGAAAAGCAAAAAATAGGCAAGCTCTCTACAGATTGATAATTTTTTGTTAATAAACTAAATGAACTTAACAAGGAGTTATTATTTAAACATATACACAAATTTGTCATAAAAACTATATTAATTTAAAATAGTATTTTTTATTTTTATTTCTCTACCAGTTTACATAAATTACGAAAAACTTCATTTCTAAAATACTTTTTTCATTGCACAAACAAATGAAACACTTAAATAAACTTTTATTTTCTGAAAAGCAACAATAAATTTAATTAATTCTCCTAGGAATAAGTTTATGGAGAAAATAGAAGTATTGCCAATTAAATATCAATAAAGATGAATTTATGTTTAATATTGGAAGTTATCATGACAAATATGATGTCTGGTTGGAAAAAGTGTCTGTTTTTTATTTTAAGAATAACAAATTGTTTTTTTAAATGCTAAAAACTTATTTCTTGCTCAACTTATCCTTTTACTTGGCATAACAAAACATTTTAGTTGAAATAATATTTTTGTAGTATCAATTTCGTAACAATAAATTAACTTGTCACTTTTCGATAATAAAGTTTTATATAACTTTTTTTACCAAACATGACATCATTTAGTTTCAGCTAACCGAAAAGTTTCAACTTGAAATGTAATATATTAACAATTTTACTATATGAACCCAACAGTTTTTTTTTACATATTCAAAAAAAAACAACGGAAAAGTGTGTAAACAAACCACTGCTAGCCTTACATTTAATTATTCATAATATTTTCACTAACCGTTCTCACTGGTTGGTTTATAATCTGGTAGTATTTCTAGATAATGAATAAAACATAGTTAAACACATAAGTTTTTAATAATTTCAACTTACCATTTTCACTAGTTGGTTCATAATCTGGTGGTATTTCTAGATAATGAATAAAACATAGTTAAACACATAAGTATTTAATAATTTCAGCTAACCATTCTCACTAGTAGGCTCATAATCGGGTGGTAAATCGTAAATTGGATCGTCCATAATAACTCCGCTTATTTCTGTAATTATTATTTTTATTAAATTGTTATTTTTATTATTTGAAATATTATTATTTGAATTAGATCGTCCATAATTACTCCGCTGATTTCTGTAATTATTATTTTTATTAAAAAAATTGTTCTTATTTTAATTATTATTAAAATTTGATTATCCATAATTACTCCGTTTATTTCTGTGATGTCATAGTTGTAACAATTGCTACGTCATACTTACATTTGTTTAAAGTTTACATGAAGCTATAGCCAAGTTAGCAAACAATATTTTATCATAATCTAGTTATAAATTTATAGCTTTTATTGCTGTTACCATAATGGTATTTTAAAACTAAGACAAGTACTGCAATTTATTCAAATTGAGTAAACACAGAAACTTTAACTCTTCTTTATACATCCGAAATTATATAAGTTCAGTTGTTAATTGCTTTTACTTATTGTTAATTCATTAAACTTCAATAACAATATAGAAAATGTTTCATTGCTATTAAACTTTATGTTAGAATAGATAACTTTATGGTGTTATTAAATCTTATACAAACTATTTTATTTTGTACTTTTTTTAATAGATAAAACTTCACTAAAAGTATACAATAATTTAATTGGATCATAGTAGTTAATTTATTATTTAAGAAGGAATATAAAAAAACTATATTTCTTTATTTGATTTGAAACAATTAAAAAGCAATAACCACAGTTTAGTAAGTCATACAATAATAAATTTTCAAAGGAAAAGGCGAATAAATCAAACGTTATTGCAGGCAACTGAAAACAAATAATTAAAAGGCCACTTAAAATAACAAAAGTCTTTCTTCTTGTCATCGAAATCGTTGGAGCGTGCGATTTGAGAATGTGCTGTGACATCATAAAGACCTTATTATGAATTGATAATTCGTGTCATCAATAATTCAATGTTCTCATACATGTGGGCTTGTATATATTATTTATTATACTGTTGAATATATTTTCTGCTCTTATATTGTGTTTGACATATATAACGTATTTTCATAACTTTATTTCAATTTTTAAAATATAATGTATTATTTTTAAGGTAATAATATGTATATCATGTGTGATATTTACAAATACAGCTTTTATAAATAAATAAGTTTTGTGTTATATCCAAAATTGAACTTTTTAATGTATGACCTATATTTAATTTTTCTGAATGATTCTGTTAAACTAATAATACCTACTTATTTAATTGAAATTATGTAGATAATTTAACACTGCATTAAAAATATTTAATTAATTTTAATAAAACTGAAATTATTTAAACATCAATCTAATATTTACAACTTGACTTTTGCATTAAAAAACTTTCTTGATATGACAATCTTATATATTTGCTTACCCAGTTTTAAACAATTAAAAAATAAATAAAAGCTAGTTGTTACTAATTTTATATTAAATTACATAAAAAAACAATTGCTTCAAAATTTATTCATTGAACAGGAGCTCTGTAAATTTCCCCAAGGTAACTAGGAAAGTTATAGGTAAAAAACTAGTAAGTTTCCTTAATTATTTATTGTATAAACAATTAACGCTTTTTAAATTATTAGATGCAAAAATATTAAAAAATATTAAGGTAAAGATTTAATTTTTATTTATTAAAATACTTAAAAAAATAAAAGAAACTAAAAGTATGTTTATCATGTTACATATAGTCTATGAATTATTAAAATAACATTTAAACAAATGTTTGTACTTTTATTTTCTCTAACCACTTAAAATTTTTCTCAATAGTTTTGACCTAGATCGAATAATTGAAAACAAAGAACTTTCAAATAAATATTCAAATGTAAATGCAAACTACGTAGAATTTAAAGCAATAATACTTTGAAAATTATTTAGTAATTTTCCAATTTTGTTTATAACTATGACTTTTGTTACCAACATCTTAAACTTTACATTTTATGTTATTTCAGGAATTTATTTAGTCCAACTATATTTCTTTTAAAACTTATTTTAAGTATTAAAATCTTCACTTAAACTATTAAAGAAAAGGAAAACTTTAACTTTTAACTTTAGTGTAAGTATATTAGTCATATAAGCTTATATCAATATAAATATATATGTTAAGAAAATTGTTTAATTAAATAAGTAGACATAACAGCTATATGTAGACACAATATCATAAAATATTACAGCTACTTTTACCTTCTATTTTAGATTAAATATTTAAACTGTTATAAAGATAACAGCAAGTTGTTATTTAACGTTAAGCTTAATAAAAGTTAATAACATCTTGACATTTGAAAAAATTAAACTTTAATGTGTTGCTTAATAGGTTATTGTATGAACAAAAATTATTCTTTAATGTTTGACGTTTTAAAATACTTAATAAAAACAAAGTTTTGATAATATAATATTTTGTATTTTGTTTCAAAAATCAATTTAAAAATGTATTTAATCAAGTTAAAAAACACTTTTAAAAGAAAGTAAACATCATTTTAAATAACTACAACTGTAAGTATAAACATAGTAAAATACAGTTTTTCTTGCAACGATAAAGACACAATTAAGGCCATAAGAGGTCCAACACCTTTTTTTTACAAAAAATTGAATTTGGATTTAATATGAAAGCTTAAAAAACAAACTACAAGCCAGTTTTTATAGAAATTAAAAATATCATTTAACTTATGAGATATAATGGTTTTTTTAAAAAGTTTTCGATACCAACAAATGAACCGCAAATTTTTCGGGGTCAAATTTTTCAGAAATTTTAAAAATCACTAAAAATCTATCTCATCCTTCATTTTTCAAGCAATATTCTTCAAATTTTCAGAAAATGTTCCTTATATTAAATGAAAAAAAAATTGCTAATGAACTTTAATAAATAAATAAAAAATTAATTAAAAAAAATGTTTTTTACTTAAAAATTTTTAAAGTTAAAAGTAATTTTTTTTGTTATTGTATAGTAAATAGACTGTGGAAGTCTGAAGAAGATTGCTTAAAAAGTTTAGGAGAGAGACTTTAAATAAAGTAGTCTTTTTTTGCTGTTTTAGTTTTCCCTTTCCATAGGGAACCTATTATCCGGCCCGACTTTGACTAGTCATATCTCAAAAAATAATTTGAATTTTTTAAAACGATAAAAATCCTCTTGAAGCTTAGAAAAAACTCTATAAAATAAGATAAACTTGTAAAAAACATGGTTTACCCCCCCCCCCTATGGCCTTAAATTAAGTATATAACCAATAACTATATCACATTCAATACAAACAATATACTAAATTTAACTTTATTGTATATTAATGATGGCTTAAATACTTAGTTTTGTAAGAGTACTGAACAATAAAAGTTAAAAAAACTAAAGCTTAACATGTATAAAACTTCAATCATCTGATCTCAATGTTATTTGAGTTAGTGTTTGTTCTTTGTTATTATTTAGTTTTTATTGTTAATTACTACCACTATTAAAAATGTTATCAGTAATAACCTTTACCACTACTCCTTCTAAAAAAATCACAAAATACATCATGGATATGAAATAATATATTTTTTATTATTAATAATTACGTTTACCAATATTTCTTCTTACAATATGTTATAATACATTGTACATCTAATTTTAATAAGTAATCAAGCATTTTTGCTTACAGTTTGCTATTAAAGATCTTAACAAAATAAGTTTGTTTAAATATACAAAAACAACAGCAATTTCTTTATTCTACACCAAATTACTCTGGAAAGCTTTAGTGAATTAATAGTTCCGTGGAATCTGCTAATTGTTTAACACAGAGAAACTCAGTAAAATAAAGCAAGTACTGTGCAAACTGTTGTTATTATTCAAGCTAATATTTTTATTATTTTTAAATTAACATTATTTACCTTTACCACTATTTCTTCGAACAATATCACACAGTACATCGTGAATGAGACACAAAAATTCCTGTTCAGTAAACCGCGCTAACTTTTGCCTCCCTTGATTTCTGTACAATTTTTTTTTTAATGGATTTTAAAACACAATAATACTAACTTGAACTGATTTATTTAAAAAAAAGGAAAACAAAGACTAGATATCGTTAAGTAATCTTTAAAATTACTTTTAAATTAATTTTATTTGTATTTGTTTGTTTTTGTCCTTTCGAATAACAATAAAAAAATTGACCAAATAGATGAGTAGTTAGTTATAAATAGTAGTAGATGAGTGATGTAAAATGTAGATAGTAGATGATAAATAGTAGATGAGTAGTTAGTTATTAATCAACTGGATGATCAATTTAATATTTAAAAAATGAAATAAAAAATAACACACTGACTAATTCACCTAATACATAAGTTTAAGTTGTTCTAATTAAAAAGCAAATTTATCAATAAAAAATTAAAATGATTACCTAATCATTGTAGGCTTGTAGAAAAATACTCTTTATTCGACTAAGTTTTGGTGATATTCGAGTTTTTAATTAAAATTTAAAAAATAATAAGTTAACTAAATAAACCTATTAAGAATATTTTTTGTTAAGTTCGAGAAATCAAGGTAAATTGCATTAGAGGTTTTCAAATAAAAAATAACTAATCAATAATTAAATATACCTCGTAGATGAATATTCATTATTCAATTTAAGGAACGGTGGTAAATCGTATTCGTGTTTTTTCCTCATTCTAGCGCCACCCATCGAGGGGCCATAATTTCGCCACATTTTGACCGACTCCCTTCGATCTACTTCGTCGAAAACATCCTCAGCAAGTTCCTCGAATATCAGGTTGTTGAGCTGTTAATTAATAAATATTATTTATTTTAATTTATCTACTTCGGCTTGTTTAACTGTAAACAGAAGAACGTTATTTAATATTATCTAATTTATGAGTTATGTAGGATAATAATATATACAAATATATAAGATTGTTCTTCTTGATCACTAAGAATTATGTATTTACTTAAAAACTAAAAGTTTTATTAGATCTTTGAATATAAGGTTATTTAAGTACAGAGAGTTAAATACTTAAAAAACCAATTGTTTAAATCAGGAATTAGGGATCTTTTTGAAGACGGACCATACTTAATGAAAAAAAGGTTCTCATGTTTTAGAATAACTTTACAGAAAAAACATATAAAAAGAGCAAGTTTGGATAAAATTAACACAAAGTAGGAAGTAGAGCTTACTAATATGCAAAAAGTTTGTAAATTTCTGTTGTAAAACAGCTTTAACTTGCTGTATTTTACTGAGTTGTTTTTGTGTTAGCTAAAAAGTACGTCTGGGGCCAGATGTTTTTAAATGTGTGATCATCTCTGATTTGAACAAGAGTTAAAGATAATATAAAAACAAGTTTTATTTAACTCCTTCTATATCAAGTTTTTTGGAGTTTTGACATTGAAAATCACACAGTGAAAAACTTAATTAACTAGTTTATATGTTTCATTGAAAACTTTTAAAAGAAAGTAAGTTATTAAGATGCAAACATTTTGTATTATACTTTGTGCGTTATAAAAATTTTTTATGATATATAATAAATACCAGGAAATAAACAAACATATAAAATTATTTTTCATATGATGATATATATTTCCTTATAGACATATAAGTTTGAAAATAATAACTAAAGTTTATTATATGTGTGGTTTATTTAATGATATGATAAGGTCAGTAATTATTTATGTGAGCTTTAAAGTTTATACTAGTTTCCAGTAAATAAATGTTCAAAAGTTTTGAAAACTTGTGTTTATTTATCGGTTTTCTATCAAAACATTACATTATCTCAATGTTAATAAACAAACAAATTAAAAAATAACTGTTTGATTGTTGTCATAAATGACAATTAAAATTAAAATTATTTATTGTTTAGTAAAACTTTTTAATATTTCGAATTCCAAAATAAACTATTGTGATAAATCAAAAAATATAACTTTTAATAGAAACAAACTACCAGTTTTTAATTTAGGTTTATTATTTTTAAAGTATTATAATCATTTACCATTTTATTAATTAAATGAACTTATAATTAAACTAACAGCTTTCAATTTATCTTTCCCATCTTTGACTTGGTTGTCCTGGTGAATTCTTGGTATCATAAAATGAGCTCCACTTTTGTGGTCTGAATATTATATTTATTAGTTGTATTTAATAATTATAATAATTTTGTTATACTTTAGTTGTTCTACAGTTTAAATGAGTTACAGCATTGTGTTCTAAATTTTAAAAAAATTCATCAACTGTAATGAAGTTTCTAAACATTTAATAAATATTTATAGAGTAAGATAAGAGCAACAAAGTGAATTGAACTGCAAATCTATCATAGTTCATTGGTAATTTGTAAAATATTTAAACTGATAAGTCTGTACTTAATAAAATTGAAATAATATTATAAAAAAATTCAGAGAAAATTTAAAATATACGAAAATGTCATAGCTTATTTTGAGCTTTTAAAATGTTAAAAAAGAATACACATTTGATATTTTGCAAAAGAAAAACAAAAGTTCAATACAATTTAAAAACAAAGTGTTGCAATAAACTTATAAAAACGTCATAGTCTATTTATATCATGAAAAATAAAAAGCAATAAAACTTTACAAATAATTTTTCCGCTTTTCATGAAATGACGTTCCAATTGTAAACAAATTTGCTTAAAAAATTTCCCATGAAAAATTTTTATTTGAAAATTATTTTACTTCTAACAAAATTTTGTGATTTTTTTTTTTTTAAATTGCGATATTTTGTGTGAAGTTTGTTTTCAATTTGTAAATCTAATTTTATTTGTAATAAAGTTTTATTTTAAACTTTTGTAGGTAATGTTCAATGAAAAATTTAATTTATAATTTGCACTTTTATTTTATCTGAAAACTATAGTTTGTGAATTTTATTTTATTTAAAAATTTATGCATTTAATTTTTGAATTTAATTTTACTTTAAAAAGCTTGCTTTCATTTTATAATTTTTGTTTTTAATTTATTTTGGTACTTTATTGTATCAACTTCAAATCAAAACAATTTTACCTAAGTATTTTTAAGCTTTAAGTTATACAAGATCACTACAGACTTTGAAAGCAAACAATTTTTTTTTATTGTAACTTTTACAAAAACGCTATTATACAACAATATACAACAATTAAATTAAATAACCAATTAAAATAAAACACGTTTACTTAGTTATAATAATATAGTAAATTTGTGAGTTGTTAAATTTTGTATTAAACTAAAAGAATAAAATATAGCTTCATAAGTGCCAGTATAAATTTGTTTATTTTTACAAAAAAAAACGAGTGATTGAAAAAAATATTTTGTTTCAAAACAACCTTCTGAAAGTTTCCCATAAAATTTCTTGCATTATTTTTTGCAAGCATGTTAATTGGTGTGAAATTAATACTACAGGGGTTTTTGTTGTAAACAATATGTAAATAATTGAACAAATTTTGTTAATTCCCATAAAATTATGTGCATGAGAAGCCAATTATGATTTGAAAGGATATTGAACGCTTGTTATAACTTTATTTTATAAAACATGATCACTGTTTAAAAGTTTTTAAATTAAACTGGTTGCTTAACTATCTATTTTCACATCAAAAATTTTAAATACAGAAAAATCTCCTTTTAAAATAAAATCTAAAATTAATACTTAAACAACAAAATTTATTTATTTTACGTTCAAAAATGAAAACCTAGCTCAATTTGAAAAATATATCTTTATGATTATATTTTACATAAAGACTATTAGAGTTATCAAACCGTCTAAGTTTTTATCTTTATTTTTACATAGCCTTAATACTTTATTTTATGTTTTCATTTTAAAACATTAAATAGAACAATTTTTTAAAAAAGTAGAGGATAACAAACTAAAAAGAGATCATAATTTTCTTATTTGTTAGGACAATTTTTAAAATTTCCAAACAAAGTTATTAATATTATAGTAATAAAAAGTCCAACACTTAAAACTGATAAATAAGATATAAATTTTTAAATTGTAAATTAAGTGTAATATCTAAACAGTAGGTTGTATGTTTTTTGTTTTACTTTCATAGATTAAAATATAGCAACAATTAATTAAAATACATTTTAATATTTACATTATACAACAACACTATTGAAATTCCAAACAAAGTTATTATCTTCATAGTTATAAAAAGCCAAACAGTCAAAATATATAAGATTTAAACTTCAACTAAACTTGATTTAAGTTTGAAAACATAACAACAATTATTCAAAAATACATCTTAATGATTATATAATATAATATAATAAAATTCCATACAAAGCAACTAACCTTTGTAGTCATAAAAGCCAAACATTTAAAAAAAATTAAAAAAAAATTAAACTAAGTGTGATACTAAAACAGTATATTTTATGTCTTTACTTTCAAAGATCGAAACATTACAATAACTACATTACACAACAACATATTTAAATTTCAAAACAAAGTCATTATCTTTACAGTCATATAAAGCCAAACACTCAAAACAGATAAGATTCAAACTTCAACAAAGCTTGATTGATTTACAAACGAACACTTATCAGCAATGTGGTTTTTAAAAGCAGATAACGGACTTTTCGGAGTCAAAAAAAACTTGAACGTCCGTAATCATGGCGCTTTTAATGTAAATAAAGTTTTGTTCGTAAACTTTTATACGCTATATTAATAAAAAAAACATACAAATTTTGTGGAAAGCCAATTTAATAATCAAAAATGAGCTGAAGTGAAATCATTGACATCAGAAAAATAAATTTGAGATTTATTAAAACGGATATCAACCGAAGTTTTTGATAAAAAATCATGAACTTTATTTACGACTTAGTCACTTTTTAGATAACAACAAAAAAAACCGATAAAAATAAAAGCTCAAATGTCAAATTTTACAGCGTCTTTTTAAATTTTCCAGGAAAAAACGGAACAGTTGCTTTTAAAATGAAAAAGCAGTTGTCAGCTAGTTTTAAATATTTACACTTCACTTCATTATTTTCTTTGTATGTATTAAATGTTCTCGTGGGAATTGGTTTATATATAACGTTTATATTTGTTTCAATTATAACGGATTCTATTTCTGTTTCGCTTTCAAATTCATTTAATCAATTGTAAACAAAATATTAAGCTTGAATGGTGACTTTGTAAACTTTTTAATAATAAACAATTTAGTTTACTTTATTTTATCATCAAATGAGAAAAAGTTTTGTATTTAACGGATTCTATTTTAGTTTCGCTTTCATAATTGTGTAGTTGATTGTAAACAAAATTTACAAAAACTATAAAATTGTTAAAATATAATATCTTATAGTTTATTATTTATCATCAATTGAGAATTAGTTTATAAATAACGGATTCTATTTTGTTTCGCTTTCAATTAAATTTAATTAATTGTAAACATAAAAATATATATTTTAGTTTACTATTTTTACCAAAAAAATTTTTGATAAATTTAGTGTCAGATATTTAGTGTTTAAAAACTTATATTTTGTATTTTTATTCTTCTTATTATCATTTTTTTATTTTAATTATTCAACTTATATAAATAACCAATATCAAATAACAGACTAACTATTATAAGTTTATGCTTATATAAACCATATACTAATTTTAAAAATAATGATTTTATAAATTAACTTCTATTTTCAAAACTTAAATTATTCAGCATTTGAAAAAATTTCAGCTAAAATTCTATTAAATTTGGAATTTTATACATAATTTAAGATTAAATAAAACTTAAAATGTATAAGTAAATATAAAATCATTTTAATTATAAAGCCTAAAGTAAATATTAAATTTTAAAAGCAACAGATTATATGTAATTTTTATTTAAATAGATTATATTTGAAACAATATGGATTATAAACTTAAAGATATAAGCTTTTTTTAACAACAAAAGTTTTTTTGTAAAATTCATAAAAAACCGCAAGCTTCCTGTTGATAAGTTTATATGAAAATATAAAAATATAAATACTTTTGTTTATATGAAACAATATTTTTGTTTATAATGCAAAACTTTGTTGTGCTTTTTTACTTCAGTGATACTGATAAACTTCCTATGCATTTTTATTCAGTTGTTAAATTATATGATAATATAAACATTTATTTTGAAGATAATAATATTTTTGTCAGTATTGCAAAAGTGTTTATTTTCGGTTTTTTTATTTTGTTGTGCTTTTATTGTGATATAAATAAATTTTGTATGCATTTCTAGTTAAGGTTACTAAGCAAAATGAAATTGTAGTAACAAAGTAGAAGTTAAATAAAAAAATTACTAGATTTTTATTGGTTAAACAGAAAAGTAAAAATTTTTGTTTTAATAATATTAAAAACAAATTGTTTTTTCATTGTTTAGTATAAAATATGTAGGTTAATTTTTATTCAAGAACTATTTTTAACAAACTCAAAGAATTTAAACTAATCTTAATCATAAAACACAAAACTAATTTAAATACTACAAAAGTTTTCTGGTATTTTAAGTATTTAAATGTAAATACAAAAGCTTGTTTCTCAATAATTAGAACATGAACATTCCTTCAATATTTATACAATTATGAAACTATAAAATAAAGTTGTTATTTTAACATTAGTTTTATAAAAGGAACGTTTTATTATATTGTTAAGTTATAAAAACTAAATAAATATTGGTTTAAAATTATTTTTTCAAAATCACTAACGTTTTAGTATAACTTTTATTTAAGTTATAAAATACTTATATAACCGAAAATATTTTATACATTCTTTTAAAATATGAACTATGTTACTAGATCAACTATATTATGAACAGCAAAATATCTATAAGAGATAAACTAGAGCACACTTTTTATTAAAACTAATTAATAAAACAAGTGTTTAAGCAATCACACTTAAAACAAGTTATTTGCGTTAAATGTAGTTTCTAAATTTTAAAATAAGTTTTATAGTAATAATCATATTAAAAATAAAGCATAACAAATTATATTTTATATAAAATCAAACTAATTAGCGTACATTTTAAAATTAATATTTTAACTTCTAAAAATAGTTTTGTTTGTGTACAACATTGTACTTGTAATACACATTAACTAATAAAAATTTGATTGCTTAAAAAATTACAAATCAACCGACTAGGTAATGTTTAACAAGCGTAATAATCTATCGTTCAAACTGTACTACATTCAGGGTTGTCAAATGTTCATCTGTAGATAGATATTTTTAGTCAAATAAAAATTTTACTATCTAACATTTTAATGTTGTTAGAAATTACAAAAAAAGGTTTTTTCCAGGTTTTTTAGCCTAAATTGTCAAAATCCAGGTTTTACCAGGTTTCAAGATATTTTTAGCAACCCTGTACAGTTGCCAACAAGTTAAGAAATTAATAATTAATATAATAAATAATTGTGCAACATTAAAATAAAAACTAACCAGGCAAGGTTTTGCAGGCGTAATAAGCCAATATATTCTTCAAATAGATTAGTTGTAAATAAAATATGCAATATAATAAATATATAATTGTACCATAATATAATAATATCAAAACAACAATCTAACCAGGCAAGGTTTTGCAGGCGTAATAAGCCAATATATTCTTCAAATAGATTAGTTGTAAATAAAATATGCAATATAATAAATATATAATTGTACCATAATATAATAATATCAAAACAACAATCTAACCAGGCAAGGTTTTGCAGGCGTAATAAGCCAATATATTCTTCAAATAGATTAGTTGTAAATAAAATATGCAATATAATAAATATATAATTGTACCATAATATAATAATATCAAAACAACAATCTAACCAGGCAAGGTTTTGCAGGCGTAATATGCCAATCTATCGCTCAGTTCATACTGAAGTTCGACCAATCTGTCGGCAACCTGACGAAATATTAATTACAATATACATAAATATTATAAAAAATACATGTAGTTTATAAAAATTATCAAGAGTTACTGAATTACTGAGTCTAATAAACAATTGTTAAAACTAAACTTCATTTAAATTTAAATTTTTCAGACATACGCTTGTTTTTCATCATTAATCTAACAAACCTCTAAATATTAAATATCATAAATAAAAACAAAATAACAAATAAATACCTCCGTATTCCCCTCCATCCTTGCTATCTGTTCGGGGGAATACCCCTGCTTATTGGGTACCATGGGGTCCGCCCCGTAAACCACCAAAAGTTCAACTTGGGTCTTCTGGTTGCTACGGGCCGCCACGTGCAGCGGGGTATTTCCCTTTTCCTACAAAATTTAAATATTTGTATAAATGTTTGGAAAAGTATTTATAATAATCTATACATAACTCATTTATCCTTTTTTTTCTGATTCATATTTAATTGTTATCTTTGGTTATATTAAGTATAAACTTTTACATAGGTTATCTTAGATTACAAATAAATTATTTTGTGTGGTTGCTATGGGCGACAAAAACTCTGGTTGCTATGGGCTTCTACGTGATTTGAAGGGCTAACTTTCTTCTGTGAGGGATTTGTTTAATAAATATAAACTATTGTAATTGGATTGTTAATTTCTTAACAGATGTTTGATGGAATAAAATACTTTACATTAGTAGTTGTTATAATTTTTGGAAACCCTTTTGCATTTATTTTTATTCATTTAATTTTTTTTTTACGGGTTGCAACATGTAACGGGATGTTGCCTTTCTCCTGTTGGGATAGCTAAAAGTAAAATTATTATTGTTGATTTGCATATTTAGTTGCAACATTTCAAATGAATTTATTTATTTCAATGTGACTGTGTTGATTTATTAGTCTTTAAACGTATTAAACTGATATTTTTGCATAGGTAATTGTCAGGTTATGTATAAGTTTTTATTAATGTTTATTGGCATGGGGGTGTTGACTTTATCCTGGGAATATTGATTGAATTTTATTACCTTTTGATAATTTATCAATAAATTATATATTTACTTTTTTACTTTCAGTCAGATTAGTTTGGTGGGTTACAATTATTTTGGTTTACTTGATTTAATAAACTGTGTTTATTTTTATTTATAAAACTTTGGTTAAAAGGTTATAAGTAAATTTTCTATTTTGTTCTGTGACTTTTGTTTAGAATTTTTGTGTTCTGTAAATATTTTTTTTATTCTTATTCAGGTATTAGCTTCAATACAAAAGCATATATCTTAGTGTAAAATAGAACTGTTTTATTTGTTTTGTTTATATTTGCGTAAATTTCAGTAATCTATTTCTCCCCTTGTAGTTTTTAGATGAAACATTACATAGTAAAATGTTAAAATCTTTTCTGTGTGAATAATTGTACAATTGCTAACAAATTTTATAACTATATTGTGGTTGTATTGATTGAGTTAAAAATTTAATTTGTGTAAGTAAAAACCTTTACGGGGTACTTATTAGGTTCTAAACAAATTTGTTATTTTCTTTAGAGATTTTTGTTTGAAAAAAATATATTGGGGATATTCTATTTATTATGTTTGTAGAAACTTTGATATAAATTTTGTTCTTTTTGAATATTTTTTTAAATTAAATACATTTTTTGATTTTTTAGATAATGGTATTTATTGATTACAACTGTTTATAGTCATGTTTCGCATTCAGTAGTAAAATAATACATTTTTCACTAAGTGATTACTTAATAATTTCTTCATTCCCTATAAAATTAGTTTGTCTGAAAAAATTTAATTTTGTTTTATCGTTTATTGTCTAAAATTTAGTTTACTTAATTAAATATATTTCTATAACAAAGGTTTTACGTATAAATAAATCTACATATACAACGAAAAGATAATCCAGATAACAGTTTAAACAAACCACCAAGCTAAACACATTAAAAAAGTTAAAATAAATTATTTTGTAATATGAAGGTGTTACCTTGTATTTTACAGCCTTTTTATGATTACGATTTAATTTTTATAACAGTTCTAAATGTTTTATTACCGCTCTAACGTAATTTAAAGACTAATAAACTTTTATATACTAAACAAAAAATATTACCAGTAAAATTGTTAAAATAATTCAAAATATCAATTTCGAAAGTAATCACTTAAAATCATCTAATCTACAGAAAATTTAGTTTTAAAGTTTAAATACCACAGAGTAATTAGAACTGATACTGTAAAAGTTTACAAACGTTTTGAGACTTGTCGTTAAAAAGTTACATGTTTACGTTATCTAAACAAAAACAACTTAATAAGCTCTTTAAATGTAAATTAACTCGTTTTTTCTCATAGACAAACTTTAAGTTGTTTTAAAAAAATAAGCTAATATTGTTTTTACAAGAGGTTTTGACTCAGAAACATGTATTTTAACTTATTTTTATGTTAGCCAATTAAAAACTATACCAACATAAAATTTTAATGTAAACAAATTTTATTTATTTTCTGTCACACGGAAAATATATCATTTTATGAAAATATATTTTTTTTATCAAGTATATTCTAATAAAGACATAAAATCATGTTTTTTTTCGTTATTTTACTAATACTTTTATGAAAATTAGTACTACAAAATTAAAACGTTTATGCAAAAATTAACTGATTTTTTATCATTTACTATATCTTATCTTAATTAAATGTTTTTTTTCAAACGTTTTAGGTCAATTCAACAAAAAGTGAGAATTTTTTTCGTGAGTAATTAAACAAACAAAGAAAACAATAACCATGACACAAACTCATTATTACGTCACAAAAACCGAAAGCTACATCGTGTATACTGAAACGCAATTTCTGAGTAAATTATAACAAAATTTAAATTACTTCTCAGAAGATATTTCAAAAACGCAAAATACATTTTGTTACAAAACTACCTAAGAAATGTGGAAAAAAAATTAAAAAAACAATCTTTTTTTTTCAATTGAATATAATTAGTTTTAAGAACAACAACTAGACTTATAAAACTAATTCATCATATATATATATATATATATATATATATATTTATATAAAATTGCTAAAATGTTTTTATATTTAAAAACTATTCTACAAAACATCACAATTTCTTTTCACTTTACCACAACTTCTAATTATATGTTGACAAATTTTTGAAAAAATAAATAAAATTTGAAAACAGTTTAGCAGTGAAATAAAAACTTTTACTCTATTCACAACAAACTTTCAAAAAGCGATTAACTTTGTAATATAAACAGAAAAGAAGTAATTGGAAGATTGAGACTTTCAACTTCAAACAGAAGTCAATTAGTCAGACGTTTTAAATAAACTGTTGTTTTTAATAATAACTTTTGAAACTACCATTTGTGTGAAAATATAAGTGAAACTCCTCAGTTTGATAATTAGGTCAATATGTAAGTGAAAATAAACTTTGTCATTTGTACAAACAACTACTTATTTTAATATTTAGATTAAAATATATGAGTCAGAAATAATAAGTTTTTAATAATAAATCCTCAGTTTAATATTTTGGTCAACATATAAGTATCAAACAAACTAAGTTGTTCATGAAAATAAATAAAGTAGTTCAAAAATGACGAGTTAATTCTGATTATGTATGAGTATTGACCATGCTATATATTTAAGGTATATATTTTTGCTTATCATCATTTGTATGTTTATTTTATTAACAGGTGTTTAATCACTTTTGAAGGTGATAAACTATAATTTCGAATAGAACTTAACTCTTTTTATTAACTTCAAATTGAAACACAGCATTATAAAAATTGTTGAGATGTAATAATTAAAGTTATGCGTAACGTTTTTAACATACTTAAGAAATACTTTTCAAGCTATCTATTTTATACAAAATAAACTTTATTAAGTAGTCTATAGCACTAATTACTTAAAAAGTCGTTAGTTTAAATTAATAAAATAAGAAGTTAACTAAATCAAATAAAATAAATATGATAAGAGGTTTGTTAAAAGTAACAAAGTAAATGAATTAAGAAGATAACTTATAAAATTCAATTAAATAAAAAAAAAAGCTAATTGAAATTAATAAAGAAAAATACAATAAAAAGCTAATTAAAATGAATAAAGTTAATTAGATAAGAACTTTATTGAAATCAAGACAGTAAATAAAATAAGTAGTACATAAGAAAATTAATCTAATTACTTTTACTAAAGCTAATTTATAATAATTAAATTTTCAACCAAATGTTTTAAAGCTCATTTTTTAATAAGTACTACAGTTTATTATGAAAGTTTATGATAAGGTTTTAGCATAAAATGATACTAAAAAAATATATTAATTTGATTTAACCCAGGCTTAAAATAAAAATCTTTGAAATATCACACATAAACTATCAAGAAATGCTAAAACTACTTTTAAATAATTGTTTTAGTGTTTAAAAATTTTAAAGTTGATCAAAATATCGATTTATTTTCACTCAATATTTCAACTTTGATCCTTGGAAATTTATTTTTATCGAGGAAAATCAATAATTTTTAACTGTCGGTACACATAAAATCCATTTAAAATACTACAAACTTTTTTCAAACATACAACAAATTACTTTACTATTTTTATTTTAGTTTTTAAACATCAAAACACACAAAGTTTATTATATTTTAAATACTGTTAGTATAACTAATAGTTTTACTACTAAGCATACAATAAAACGTATAAAAATTTTCTACATAACATTTATACAATCTAAGTTTCTTAAAAAAATGTCTCTATTTTCTAACTTAGTTAAAACCTTTAAAAACAAGAATTAACATAAGTAAAAATATTTAATTAGACATTATATAAAATATTTGAAACTAGAAAAAACACCAAATGGAACAAACATTGTAAAAAAAACCAACTCATATTGAAATTAGTATTATCAATATTATTTTTTCCCGTTAAACTCGAAGCTTATATATACACAAACAATTGCAATTTTTTATTGTTTTGTCCAAACTTGCTTCGGCAAACCACAAGTTGACCTTATCAAATTAACAAAAACAATCGAGTTTCACCCCAATTAGGGGTGTCCTATATGAGCACGCTTTTAAAAACACTTAAACAAGGTGTGAAGACATGAACTTTTAAAAGGTTTAGAAAATATACTGATATGTATATTAACTGTAATAGTTTTTATAAATTTTCGTTAGATCAAATGTAAAAGACAATAAATATAAAAAACTTACAAAATTACACCATAATTAAGCTATACCATTTGTAACTAATATTTAACTTAATTTTAGTAAAATAAAATTAATAAATTAACAAACTAACTAAGTGTAAGAAATTAGCGCTTTTTGCAAGCAACCTCACTTTAATAATAAATAAACTAATATGGATTAAGAAACTAGCATTAATGAAAGCTTTATAAAAAATCTAAATATAATTTATTAAACTAATATGGCGTAAGAAACTAGCATTAATGAAAACTTTATAAAAAGTATATATTTAATTTAGTTAGCTAATATAGAGTAAGAAATTAGCATTAATCTTAGCTTTATAAAAAATCTAAATATAATTTAGTAAACTAATATGAAATAAGAAACTAGCATTAATGAAAACTTTATAAAAAATCTAAATACAATTTACTAAATTAATACGGAGTAAGAAACTAGCATTAATGAAAACTTTATAAAAAATCTAAATATAATTCAGTAAACTAATATGTAGTAAGAAACTAGCATTAATGAAAACTTTATAAAAATCTAAATATAATTTGATAAACTAAATGAAGTAAAATATTAGCATTAATGAAAGCTTTATAAAAAATCTAAATATAATTTATTAAACTAAAATAAAGTAAGAAACTAGCATTAATGAAAGCTTTATAAAAATATCTAAATATAATTTATAAAACTAATATGGAGTAAGAAACTAGTATTAATGAAAGCTTTATAAAAAATCTAAGTATAATTTGATAAATTACATGATTTAGGAATTAGCATTCATGTCAGCTTTATAGTAAATATAAATATAATAAACTAACAGGGTGTAAGAAATTGGCGTTTGCTCCGCTTGCAAGAAGTCTCAATGAGCTGTCCAAGTAAGCAGTCCTTACGCTGGAATGAAGTTGCTTTCCTGAAAACAAATAACTTATTAATTTAATTAATTTTGTATGTATATTGTATTCATTCCAAGTAAGCAGTCCTTACACTGGAATGAAGTTGTTTTCCTAAAAATAAATAATATAAAATAATTTAGTTAATTTTGTATATATATTGCATGTATATTGTATTTATTCCAAGTAAGCAGTCCTTACGCTAGAGTGAAGTTGTTTTCCTGAAAACAAATAGAATGCAAAATAATTTTACTGCATTCATATTTGTTGTATTTATTACAAATAAGCAAATCTATAACGCCTTGAAAAAAAAATGTTATATGAATATTTTAAGAAAGTACTATGTAAAATAAAAAACTTTCAAAAAAAAAGTTCAAAGCACACAAATTTAAAAATTGTTATTTTTTTGTTTTTGTTTAACTAGTATAGATTGTATTTATTAATGTTATAATAACAATATTAGCTGTATTCATCCTTATAAAAGAAAAATAATTGTTTTTTTTTAATAAACTATTCATTTGTTTAAATATTTCATTCATACTAAACTAAATATTATTTTGTCTAATACTAGTTTTACTGATAAAAATCAAAATATTGTTTTTTTTATAGTTTTTAGTTAATAATAACCTAAATCGTCTTCCTCTCTTCTATTACTAGTCGGATGCTTGTTGACAAAAGCAAGTTTCTCGTATTTGTGAGTAATGAATTCTTCCTTGTTTGGTCTGTTAAAAATAAAATTATATGTGATAAATATGCAAGTTTTTCGTATTTGTTAATAATGAACTCTGCTTTATTTGGTCTGTTAAAAATATTAATTAAAAATAACAATGTTTTATGCGATAAATATGCAAAATTCTCGTATTTGTGAGTAATAAATTCTTCTTTGTTTGGTCTGCTAAACAAAAATAATTAATAATAATAAAATAACATGATCAATAAATATGCAAGTTTTTCACATTTTTGATTAATAGATTCTTCTTTGTCAGGTCTGTTAGAAGAAAAAAGTTATTGAAAAAAAAACTTAAAAGTATTTTTATTCAAATTGTGCATCTGTGTGTAGTAGGTGTTTTAATGTACAAAGTATTTTTTTTTAAAGGTACACACTTACATTGTTACGTTTCAAACAACAATTTAGATAGCTATTAAGGCCATAGGGGGGGTCCAACATTTTTTTTTACTAAAATTAACTTTGGCTTTTATATGAAAGCTTAAAGTACAAACTATAAGCCAGTTTTTACATAATTCAAAAATATCATTTAACTTTTGAGATATTTAACTTTTTGTAAAAATTTTCCAATATAAACGTATGGACCGCAAATTCTTCGGGGTCAATTTTCTCGGAAATTTTAAAATTCACTAAAAACCTATCTCCTCCTTCATTTTTTGACCTAGAGACTTCAAATTTTCAGGAAATGTTTCTTTTAATACTTTTAAGAGATCTATTGTTGGAATTTTTGAAATTTTGAAAAATAAAAATTTTATCCACAAAAAACTAAAAAAAAATGTAGTTTTTTGACAATATTTTTTTTTTTACTCAAAATTAAAAAAATTCCTACAATAGATCTCTTTAAAGTTTAATGATACACATTCTGTAAAAATTTGAGAAAGATTACTCAAAAAATGAAGGAGGAGATAGATTTTTAGTGAAATAGTCTTTTTTCGCATTTTTAGTTTTCGCCTTCCATAAGGAACCTATTGAATGCCCTTTCTTTGATCGCTTATATCTCAAAAATTACTTCGAGTTTTTTTAAGCAGTTAAAAGTGTCTGATAGCTCAGATTAAATTCTACAAAATAAGATCAAGTTGTAAAAAACAAAGTGGACCCCCCCCTATGGCCTTAACTATTTTTAATATGTCTTGTACCAATAAAGACAAGTATAACAATCGTTTGTTTCGAAATAACTCAAATTAATTTCAAACTTTGCCCAAGTTTTGAAAATGTTGTAAACTACTGATCTACTTTATAATTTTGAAGTTAAGAAAAAAATACAATTTCTTCATTTTTTAAGCTATTTTTAGACTTGGAAAACTTTATTGGACTCAATTAAAAATTTAAAATGAGTAGGTATTTTTATATACACTGACACTTTTTATCTTTTAAAAAAGTAAAAGATATCAAACCAATAATATTTCTTAAAACCAAGAAGTTTCAAAAACAGTTTTATCTTGGATTTAAAAAACTGAAATCAAACTTTGTTTTTATAACAAACACATAATTTGAACCCAAAAAAAACGTTGTTTTAAAGACAATAGTGAAACAAGAAAACAAAACATATTGAGAGTTGTGTAAATATTTGTGATAACACTTCAACTTTTTTTTTGTTTGAACATTTGTAGTTGAAAGTTCATAAACAAAAAAAATATTGTTTATTAAAAATAAGGTTTTTCTACTATAAAAGTAAAGAACATTTATTAAACTTAACTTTAAAAAATGTTCAAACTGAAAATTTTATAAAAATCTTCTTTTTTTTTATATAAGTCATTAAAATAAAAAACATACAACTTTCACAATTTATTACAATATAAACTTTTGTTCAACTATTTAACACGCGTTTTTATGGTTGCAATAGCAAATTTTTCTAACGAAATTTCAAAGTACATTTTTTTAATGTTGAATTATGTTTTTAAACACTTAATAGAAACTTATTTCATTAGAACCAAAAATTAACCAAAGAAAGTGTTTCAATGGCTTTTGAGTTTTGTTAAAATAGTAAAAAATGAACTTAAACGACCTTATTTGAAGGCCTATGTTAAAGCGGAAACTAAAAAACAACAAAAGACACTTCGACAGTTTGTTTTATTATCAAGACAATTATCTACAGTATTTAAATGAGCGATTGTGTTTAAGTAATTGTATAATGTTTTAAAAACTTTCCACGAAAACGAGTTTATACTAAATACAAGTTTAAACTTTAAAAATACAAATAAATAATATTTATATATTAATTAATTAAATAAAACAAACTTTGAAATAACTGCCATATATCAGCAAAAAAATTTATAGTTTGTTAAATATTTTTTTGTGAAAATCAAGTTATAAACGAAAAAATGTATAACTAAAACATTAAGTTGAAGATTCATTTACTTTATATACTATTTTAGAAGTGTAACTTTTGATATTTTAAAAATATAAGTTTACTAAAATTCAAGTGTACTAACCACAAAAATAATATTTGTTTTGACAGTAAAAGTAACTGTATGTTATATAAAACATTAAACATTTTTAATTATATTAACAGGTAAGATTTAAAAAGTATTAAAACTACAAATTTTTACTTAACTACAAATATAAGTATTTTTTTTATCAACCTTATTGGGTCAGTTAAAGTTAATTTTTGTATTTAGTTTTCAAATTACATTGCTTACAAAAACTAAACTACAATTAATTACAACTTTACCACTCTAATTATTCTCATAGAAGTAATTTTTAAACTACAGTATACAAACTGCTAACTGTGCCAACTTAAAGTAATGTCAAAAATTGGTACAACTTATACCAACCTTATCGAATAATTAGTACTAACTATTAGCTTATAAAAATTAAGCCTTTCTATATTTTTAACACCGATTATTCGAACAGCTATTTTCACACAACTTCAGCTAAAAGATAACTCATATAACAACTTTATAGGTACATTGAGGCTAAATTAAAAAATTGCAAACTTTTACCAAAAATAAAAACAAAAAATAAAATCTTTATTTTACCTAGTTGGATCATTAGGACTAGACTACATCCAAAAATTTGTTTGACATAAAAAGTTAAATCAATAATTTTACAGGTGTACTAACCTTATTTGGTCATTAAGACTAAGTTTATAAGAATACTAGCTTTTACACAAAAAGTTAATTACTTTTCCAATTATTTAATTTTCATACCTAATCGAGTCATTGGGACTGGGCTTTCTCTTTCCGCTTTTGGCGTGGGTGGGGTCCAACAACGAGTGTTCCCAAATTGCGTTTGCACCCAGCTGGGCCAGACTCTTCACCATTTCAAGCAAGGTTGGGTTCCACTGGGACTTCTTCAGGTGCTTCACCTGGTTTTGTTTAAAAAAATAAAGAAATTATAAACAATTTTCAAATGGAACTTCATGTGTGACTTTTAAAAGTGTTTCAAAAAACAGAATAGGTTGTACAAAATATTTAATATAAAGTAGCAAATTAAAACTTTTTTTTGTTTGGAATTTTTATCTTTAAGTGTTTCACCTAGTTGTACAAAAATATTGTTTAAAATAAAAAAATACAACAAAAATATTTACAAACAATGTTTAAATGAAACTTTTTTAGTTGCTTTATATGGGAATTGTTTTGTAAGGTATTTTGTTTAATGATTTGAATATCAATACAAAACAGAAACTTTTTTTTTTACTGGAATTTTTTCAAGCACTTTATGTGGTAGTGTAAAAAAACATATGTTGTTTAAGTTAAAAAGTATATTTTTTAGTTTCTTCTGTGTTGTAATTTATTTGTGAATTGGACAGTAAAATGTTCTCAGCTTACATATATATAAGTTTACATAAGTTACATACTAATTATCAAGCTTATGTTTAACAGATTATCAAAACTAAAAACAGGTTAACTCTAGGTTCTCTATTGATTGTCAGTTGTAAACTAAATCTATAATAGGTTTTTCAAACAATGAAATTGGAGAACAATAAAAACTTGGTATACAATATGAATATCTCTCATTTTTTTTGTTTAAACATGAGATAAAGTTTTTTTAGATATCACACATTTAAATATCCATCTAAACTTTATGAACTTTTTTGTGACAGAATGAAATTAATTAACAGTCTTAAAATGTTTAAAATGTACCAAATAAAACTTCATTGTCAAAAATAAGTATTACAAAAGATATTTAACAATCTAAAGGAACTATACTATAACTTTATTCATAATTTTATTAATAAAACGGATAACAATATTTATATCACAAACCTGAGATATATGTCTTCCCAATGTAAGATGAATATTTGCGCATTGATCACAAAGAAGTACTCCTCTGTTAATTGATGCCCATTTCGGTTCTGTTAATATATTTATTGTATTATAACATTATTATCACATACATTGTAAATATACTACATGCTATTGTATATAAAAGTTTTGTATAAAAAGTGTTAAATAAATTACTTTTGGTTCTGTTAATATATAAATTATGTTATCATATATTACTGTAAATATATTTGGTTTATAATAAATGTTAAATTACACCCATTTGGTTCTGCGAATTACTATAATTCTATATATATTAATGTAATTTTATAGTTCATATGATAAAAATGTATTGTAGTATCATTATCTACAAATGATAAATTTTATTGTGAAGGTTTTAATGAAAATATGCTAGACAACTTGGCTTTGTATGCTAAATGTTTTTAAGGGAGTTTAAACCAGATTAATATATAAGGTACTTACTTATACACAAATTAATCTTAACAAAAAATTAAAAATTAATCCACATTGTAAAAACTGGGGTAAAAGGTTACATGACAGTTCAAATTCTTTAAAAAAATGTTCAAGAGGCCATATCTCAAAAATTATTTTAAAAATGACTTTTTAGATCAATTAAATAAGATTATGGTTGCAAAAAGATATTGATAAAATATTATAAGAGGTAATTTTTTATATGTTAAAAATTACATTACTTTAAAACTCATTTTAGTCATATATCAAAAAATATTAAAACTTCACAATATTAAAAAAAAATATTATAAAAGTATTAATTACACCTACAAATGCATTTTTTATTTTTTCAAATATATATTACTTTTTGAGTTATGGCTCTTGAATTTTTTTTATAAGAATTTAAATTGTCTGTATTTGAATAGTTGTGCACACATGGTAAAAATTATTTGATAATTTAGCTTTATAATTTTTTTTTGTACAAATGTGCTCAACCTTTAAAATAGAAATGCTTTAATCTTCAGCTGTTTAAGTTCAAATTGAATTTCACTATTCTTAAGAATACAAAACCAGCTGGGAATTAAAGCATTTAGCTTCATTTAACATATGTACTCTTTTTTACTTTTATTGAATTTAACAATTTGCAATAAACTATTCAAAAGCCCTTAAACTGGGCTATGTGGAATGTGTTACAGTTTATCTAACCTTTTTTTTTTATATAAATATACATATATGCTTATACATCTAATTTTTCAATAAACATAATTATATAAAACAACAAAATATTGAAACAGGATCAACTACATTTCATTTAAGACTAGAAAAAATTATATGCTGAACATTTTTATAGTATCAAAACTATATTAAGTTTTTGCTTCTTCCTTCTTTTGTTCCAGTTTCTGTTCCTATGTCCAATTTTTGACAATAAACAACAATAAAGTAATAAATATAAACTAACCAATGGCTCCACAGTCCGCACAGCAGATTTCAACGTGTGACTTCCTTGATTTCGATGACATCACTACTCAGTTAGTGAGTCAATTGAATTGTTTTGTAAAAATTAAATAAACCAAGTCCAAAAACGCTGAAAATTTAGATTGATACTAAGAAATAGAACTTGAGCATTAAAAGTACTTTGTCAAATTTAAACTACGTACTAGCTAGCTGTTTTTAACAAAAAAATTTCTTGATAAAATAAAATATTGACAAAAAACTACTTCAAGATAATATTTTAAAATTTATGCAACAATTTATCAAAACTGAATTTTAAATTAATTATAAGTAGTTCATTTCTGTTTCTTTAAATAATATTAATTTAACTTATTAAAAAAATAAGCAATTCAAATAGCAAATTACAAGTAATGATTTTAAGTAACAGACCTTAATTTGTTTAAATCCGCTTATATAGATTTTGACATTTAAAAGTTGTTTAATTCAACTTTGTAATTAAAGCAAATTGAAACTTTTAAGACTAAACAGTAAATCTTTATAAAACAAACATATTACTTTGTATTAATTCTTTATTTAAACCACTCATTTAGGCCATGAGGGTTAATTTAGTTTTTGAGATATGATTGATCAAAATTTGTGAATAAAACAGTATCTGTTTAGAAGTGCACAGAAAGTTGTATGACCCAGGGGTGGGTCATACTGATGACATTGAAAAATTTCTGATTAGATTGTTACTCTGATTATATATAAATTCTGATCAAAATCAAGCGGCTGCCACTTGTACAAAAAGGGCAATAAAACTTTATTTAAAATATTTCTTCTTCATATTAAAACAATTTTTTCACACATAATTCTGTGCTAACTGTTCTTTATTTGTATTTCATAAGGAGTTTTTCTAGAATAAAGAAAATTCTTCTAATTTTTAGAGAACTTTCTAATGAATGTTAATCTTTTTTTAAGCTACAGGGTAAAGATATTAATGTTTAAATACTTTTTAATAAATGAACATTTCAAGTTTTTTTTAATCAAGAGTAAAAAATTTAAATAGACATTCAATTTTCAAAGAAAATTATTAATAATAAATTTGAGATTTAATTGTTTATATAGAAAACTATTTATAAAATTGATTATATCTAAAAAGTTAATTAAAATTTTTATTTGTAATAGCTCATACTTGAAGTTTATACTCTTCAGCTTTTAACTAAACAAAACCTGAATCAACCAAAATTTTTGGTACTTTAATGTTCATAAACTGGTGTACAATGTGTATTAAATATAAATTCATAAATATTATATCATTGAATTTTCATTATAAAAATTTTTTTACCATAAACCTGACCTCAAATGTTAAAACCTACTACCAAATTATCAAAAACTTGTTACAAGTACAAAAAAAGCAATTTTTCAAAGATCCAAAGGAGTTCTTAAATAGATAAAAGTTTGTAAACAAAACTTTAGCAACACCTTTTTTTTATCTCCTCAGTTTTGAATGGTTAACAATTTTGTTTTGGTCTGTTTTTGGTAATGTTCCAAACTAAACTAACCACCCAAATTAAAACTCAAAGTATTAAAGACTAAAATGGCTTCAAAGTAATATTCAAACTTTTCATGGGCTGAGTTTTGATAAAATTACAATAAAAGTAGAATTGCAAATTTAATTATTAAATTTCACATAATAAATAATTTAAAGCTTTTAAATTGGAAAATTAAAATTTTTAATTTCAATTTTAAATACTCAAATAAGATCATAACCTACAAAAGCATATATTCAACTATCGAGAGGTTTTATCGTGTACCCAGGTCCTTGGACCAAAATGTTTTAAGCATGTTTTCGTTTTTTCAATAAATTAACTATAAAGAAGTGTACAATAAAACACATGGTAGCTAAATAAGCAGATTGTTTTTTTTTTCAAGAAAAAAAAATGTATTAAGTGAAACTGGGTACTTGACTCTCTGTTCTTCATTTTTTAGTTAGCTAGGTTAAAAACTCGGTCATTGGTTGAACTTAAACGTTTGCGTAATTCAGCAACATTGCTTCTTTTTTTTTTTTTTTTTGCGAAGATCAGCAAATCTAGATTTTCCAATTATATGTTTACAAGTACAAATGATGAGAAACAGTAGTTAATGTATCAGTGAAAAACAATTTTCAAACACCATTTTGTTTATCCTCTAGCTAAAACTCAAACGCAATATTTTTACAGTTTTTTTGAATGAGCTTAAGCCTTTTTGTAAAGTTGTTTAAATAATAGATCAAGCTGAACTTCTGTTTGTAAAAAGAATTGTAAGGAAAGAGGAAAACTTTACATATTTTGTATTAAACAAAAATATCGATAATTTGTTTACATGGTATAAAAGTAGAAATAACTACATAAGATCGATGAAAAACAAATTTAGTGTTCTTACAAAATTTTTAACCCTAGAGACTACAATCTAGACCAAGGTTTCCTAAAAATTTTTTATAACGTCCCTTTAGAGATACTAGAAAAGCAATAGCCCACTCTAATAAGATTTTTCAAAAAACTAATGCTAGATACGCCTGATTTTTTTTCTTTTTTGCACTTCACAATCAAGTTAGTAATTTTAGTGTAAGTTACAAATTATGACCTTGTAGCCCTTCATGATCTTTTGAAGATTATTACTTCAAGGGGGGCAGGTAGCCGATTTTAGGAATTCTGATGTAGACCATATATATAACTGAAACTTATATATATATTTTTACTAAGCTTTAAACCTCGTTGTGAAAAGTTTAATTTATTAAATTTGAATTCAAACACGACAAATGTAGTAAATATTTAACAATATATATAGTGTACGTTATTGATTTGTAGCATGGGAGGCTTCATTAAAAATTTGAATTCATTCTCGTAATAAGATGTGTAGATAGAAAAGATTTAAAACTTTATTTAGATAGCGATGTCAAGCTGATTTTAAAGTCTTTAAATTGTAAAAGCTGAGTGTATAGTAAAATTAGTTTTTACTAGGTATTTTTGTAGTGCTCTGTTTTATCCTAACAAACTATTATGTAAAACTGTAATACTGTAAGTCGTAGTACAATTTTCCAACTTAAACTAAAAGTAATTATTATATAAACTTTTTTTAAAGCTTTTTTCACTTTAAGGCAATACTTTCTACAATTGCTTTTAAATTTTATATTTCAAAACAACTAAAATAAATAATTATTAGATTAACTAAACACTTTTACAAGTAAAAATGATATAATTTAAACTTTACAAAAGTAGGATGTAAACGCATAAAATCGTTAAAAACTTTCTTTTTTTTTGTGTAATTTTAAACATACTAGTATAATTTGAAGTATTCAGTGAAAAATAAAGAGTTATTTTTAAACTATTATTTACCCCTAAAGTTTAGTTCCTTATAGATGTTTAAAAACTTTACCTAGATAGTTAAAAGTAGAAATCTACAACTCGATTGCTAATTACAAGAGTGTTAAAAGTACCTTTTCCAACTTGCTCAAATAAACAAAAAAAAATTGCTTTTAAAAACGAGAAAAACAGTCTTTTAAATCAAAACAAAGCAATAATTATTTTAATGCTAATATACTTTTTTTATTGCATAGTTAATACGTAATAAATCATTAGTTATTAAACGACGAACAAAGACGCTCAAAATATTTGGTCTTAATACCTGGTGTACCTGGTGTACTCCATTATCGAGTCAGATACCTCTTGGATACCTTTTTACGTCTTGTCCAAGACATTATAAACATATTTTATACTGTGCTGTAAATTATATATACTAAATTAAGTGGATATGATGTAAGATTTAGTTTTAATTTGGTGAAAGTTTAAGATTAATGAGGAATTAAATTATTGTATACAATTTAACTATTGCTTTATATCGTGGAGGAAATTTTAATCTTATTTTGCATATTATTTTCAATGCATTTACTAACATAGTTTTATACATATGTTTATAAGATTATAACTTATAGGTTATAGAGTATTTATAGAAGTCTTTGTAATGAAATTAATATATATAATTTTTATAGATAGTTCTATAGATAATATAGAACTTTTGTTAAAATATTTACATTTAAATTCTAAACCCACATAATTTAGTGAATTTCAGCTTTAAGTTATTTTTTTTTTATTAACCTAGCTAAAACGTTACTCCTAAATAAAACGTTAAGTAAATATGCTTAAAATAAATTTAGTTAGTATTAAAAAAAACCAGGCTCACTTATTAGGGTTGGTAAATTATAAAAATAATGCTTCTTGAAAAAAATATTTTTGTACACAATGTAAGTAAGTGTACCCAATAACTATTAATTAGTAATAAAAACGACATTTTTAGTAGTTTATTAGCTCTAGAACGGTACTTTAATAAAGTATTTTCTTAATATTAAACTGTAAGTTTGTAAGTCAAATTATTTTATTTTCTAAAAGACTAAACATTTAGATGACTAACCCTTAAACGTTTAGAAGACTAACCATAAACTTTGCAACTAAATTTAATCAATTTTAGACTGTAAAAAATATTTGAAAAAAAAACTATAATACTGAATTTAAAGTATAGCTACCATTTAAAAAATAGTTTATGAATAGGTATCTTTTTTTGAAATCTAAAAATAAAGTTTGTGAGTTTATTAACTTTTGAGAAACTGAATTCATAGTTATACAGGACTTTCATAAGAATTTTTTTAAGAAATAAAAAACAAAAATCTTAGTATTTTTACTATTCTTGTGTTTAACAAGGTCAGTTTTAAAATGTACACTTAATAATTTCTACTTGAGTTTACAAACACAATAACTGAGGTTTAAAGACAAGTTTCATCATTCTTTCTTAAAAATAGCTTAAAATTTATACACATATTTTATAACGTTGTTAGTGTTTATAAAATAAAAATAGTCTAAATGTAGTTTGTATAGACGTAGAGATATATTTTTTAAGTTTTTAAAGTTTTAAATGTAACAAGTTCAACTATAAGTTATTTTAGAAACTGAAAATTTAATCCAGTGTGTTTCAAAAGTTTACATTTGTTTATGCATATATATTTTGGTCTTTATTGTACAATCTGAAATCATTTTTTAAACTTAAAATGCCTAAAAAAATTGTTCTTATTTTTCTGTTTCTTATAATAAAACTATTATTTATTAAGTCAAATGATAACGTCTACTACTTTATCGTTAAAATAGTTGAACAAATTTAATTATAATTATTTTAAATTTATATATAATGTAGCTCATTCTTAGTTATTACTTAACCATGGTGTTTGCTACCAACAATATCCACTTAACTAGGGTTAAAATTAGTACATTAAATATAAACAAAATGTGTTTTATAATTTTGAACTAGTATACTTTTAACTCAAGTATTTGAACTTTTTAGAAACGAATTTATATATTTGATAAAACTTGATTGTCAAATACTCAAGTTAATTTAGATAAATACAGAAGACTATGATATTTTTGAAGTTGTATATTATACTGGGTACAACAATTTCGACGAAAATTGCAAAAGTAAAAAATATACTAGTTGAACAGGTAAAAACAGAAATGCTTGTGTAAGTTACACAAGAAGTCGTTAAAATCCTATTAAACTTTTAAAAACTTAAAAAAATATTACAAGAAGAATTTACAAACATGTTTTCTATTGGTATCTGAGCAAGTTAAAAAGTTTGAATACTTCACTTAGGGAAAATAGTCTAGGAACATAGTGTAGTTCAACCATTGAAATGTAGTTAATTTAGTTATGGTTTAGCTGTCATGTCAGCAATTTTTTGTAAAAATGTGTATATTGCACAGATGTTAAATAGTTTAAAATTCTGTCAATTATTTTCTAAATACAGTTGTGCTTTCAACTAAAGCGCAAGTTTACAGTAGATGCATTTCCAGTTTAACTTTCCGTGTGTCTTCTTATAAAAATTATTACAAACGAATTTGTTTTTTTTGAAAATAAGTTTGACAATTTAATGATTTTCCTAAACAGTCAGCAGCTCAAGTAAATAAAATTAATTGTATCTTGTAAAGCAAATTTTAATACATTTGTAAAACAAGTATGGTATTAAACAGAAACTACTATGTTATTGCAATGAATAACTAATTTTAAAATGTATACTGTAAATACAAAAGTTAAATTTATTTTTGCAATAACCTTTCAAACTAAGAAATTATTTCTGTCTTAAATCTCTTATAAAAGCTTTGAAATTGTTTTTTTTTAATCCTTTTTTTTTGATAACTTTACCTTGTGACCGACAGCTGTGATCTCGAGTAAATATTTTCTATATACAACAAAACAAAAACTTTAAGTTAGTGCATTTGTTAAAGATATTAGATAGTTGCATTAAAATGATAAATCAGAGAATAATATGAAAATTAAACTCTTAAGATTTTGTGTAAAGAGTCAGACATGTACAACACCAAGTTTAAAAAATAGTTTAAAACAATTAAGAAAAGTTTTCAAAAAAAACTACCACCAACATTTAGTTATAACCTGTGAAACACATAAAGTTATATAAGTAATGCTGTACACTTTTACTTTATTTTGAGAACTTAACCTTTGTAAGAATAGGTAATAAACAACTTTTAACTAAATATTAATCATCATGGGCTAAAACCAAGATTAAACTAGCAAGTTTAAAGCAGTTTTTTTTTTTCTGCGCAAAAGTTATTTTTTCTAAACTTAGACTATGTAAAAGTTTTTGTTTTCTACATTAAAACTTCATGTGTCCAGTAATCGAAAAACTATGTGAAATAGGTAAAAAACTAAGTAGTGCTAGATTTGATAAAGCATAACTTTTTGTCTGGTTCAAAACAAACTTCATTTGGACAAAAAAACTAAAATATAAACTATGTCTTCAAGTTTAGTTTTAGTAAAACAAGCTTTTACAATTGTAATCGTTGTAGTTTTAGTACTTTGAAAAGCCCTCAAGGAAAGAATATTACTTTATATACTGTTTATTGAAAGATAAAAAAAAAGTGTTCAAAAAGTTTGGTCAAAGGACCTGGTGTACGAAGGAACTTTTCGGTTATCGAGTCGAACACTACATGCTTATAAAATTTCTTACGAGCTATTAGATTTAATTTTTTATCATTTAAATATTTGGGTCTTTAAAAATAAAACAATAAATTAAACGAAATGAAACAAAACTAAAAAAAAAATAACTGAATTATGTGTTTAAGAATATACTATAAATCTTTTTTAGTAACATAAGAACTAGAAAAAAAAATAACTTTTAATTTCATATTTAATCATCGCTTAAAAATTTAAGTTTTTGTGTTTTTGGAAACCTGTGAAACAACAACTTTTGAAGGATATTAAGAAAATTATTAAAAAAGTTTCTACTATTATCGTAAGAAGTTTTTTTGCAATTCTGTTACTCTAGATACATCATATTTTAAAAGAAAAAAGAATAATAATAAGTTTTCGACACTTAACTTCGAGTGAAGTTTATTATATAATATTTCTTATTTAATTTTTAGATACAATTTACCATTGGCTAAAAGAAAGAAAATTAGATTTAAGTTAAAGTAAATTAGGTTCTAAAATAAAAATTCTACCTCTACTTTTGACTTTGTATTAAACAGTATACACTTTCGTTTTAAGAACTTAAATTTTTATGATGATAATTTTAAATGAAACCACCATACTAATTACGATTACTAAATTTTTCTAATTGTATTAATTTGAGTTACATATATACTGATATAAATATTCTTAAAAGGTTGTATTTCATATAAATTCGCCCTAAATTTGAATGAAAATTGCCAATCTGGTCTCCATACTTAAAAAAATATATATCAACCAAATAGAATCTCTTCAAAGAAAAAGTACGGAATAGTCTTTAATTGCTGCAATACTCATTATATTTATTACATTGATGACTATCAAAACCTAATATTTAATCTTTAGAATACAGGAGACTTATACTTTTCTTTTTATTTGACTATTAATTTTTAAAACTAATTAACTACAACTAATTTGAACCTAATAAAAATAATTATCCACCACGATAATAAATCAAAAAATGCATGCAATCATAATTATCTTTCAGATTAAATGTAAAATTAGCTTTTAAACGAAACTAATATTTGCAAAAAAAAAAATGAATTTGATTGAAGTTTACTTGACCAAAAAAAGATACTTTATACTAAAAACTATCAGTAGTTTAACAAGTTTTAAACTTATAAACTATTGTATTAATTAGTAGAATTTGGTTCATTCTATAGTTTGATTTTATTAGCAACGCCTTTCCTCTGTAAACAAAAATAAATTTATCAATATTTTCGATAGATATTTATTTGATCTGTATTCTTAATGTGCTTTGCAAGTCAATGCATTTACATTTTTGATATATTTTTACAATTGTCTGTACCTTAATTTCAATAATGTTTATTTTAATTGTATCGACTATGCTTTGGCCAAGCAACAAAATAATTGATAAAAAACAATGAAATACTAAAAGGTTGCACAAATGTACAGAACCTAACTCTAAAAATCAGGATGTGCATATCCGGATGATGTTTGAACAAGAAGAAAAAATATTCATAATTTTTTTAGTTTGTTTGAATTCTAACATTCTAGTATGTTCTAAATGAACTTTATAAAAGTAAACCCGAACTTTATTTCAATTTAGAAGTTCTGATTGCTGCACTATTTTGCTGATTGCTGCACTAAAATCATTAAAATAATTTACTAAATCGTCTCAATATGTGTCGCTGAATTTTGCAGAGAAGGTTTTTTGTTGCAAAGAAAATGGAAGTTAATTCTAAAATGAAAGATTGTGCAGCTGCATTTGGTTTTATTGAAAGTCACTGATCGTTGAAAAAGTTGATGTTAAACCAAGTTTGCTAAAAACCTTCACCTTCAAATCATAAACAAGTTAATTAGTATTATACTAAAGTGTTGATTTCTTTTGATGTTAACCTATAAAAATTTAATTAAAACTGTAGTTTTTGGTTGTAGGGTGTTTAAATTTTTGCCTCTTTGTTAAGTGTCATTCAGCTTAAGTGGCCCAAATTTTGATGCCTGGGTCTAGCGTAGGACAACAAACTTCCAGTAGCAATAATATCAAAAGCTATCTGAACATTAAATTTTGTTTTGAACAAAATAAACTAAATTTTAGTAAAAAAACAATTTTGTTGAGATTAGTTTGTTTTTGAAAAAAGTCCTTATTTTAAAACAGTAATAAATGAATAAATTAATATAGATCGGGTTAGCAATGATCGAGTTAGAAGTGATCTGGTGAGAGGATATCGGGTTAGTAGTAATCGAGTTATAAGTGATCGGGTTAGAAGTGATTGGGTAAAAAGTAATCGAGTTAGAAGTGATCGGGTTAGTAGTAATCGAGTTATAAGTGATCGGGTTAGAAGTGATTGGGTAAAAAGTAATCGAGTTAGAAGTGATCGGGTTAGTAGTAATCGAGTTATAAGTGATCGGGTTAGAAGTGATTGGGTAAAAAGTAATCGAGTTAGAAGTGATCGGGTTAGTAGTAATCGAGTTATAAGTGATCGGGTTAGAAGTGATTGGGTAAAAAGTAATCGAGTTAGAAGTGATCGGGTTAGTAGTAATCGAGTTATAAGTGATCGGGTTAGAAGTGATTGGGTAAAAAGTAATCGAGTTAGAAGTGATCGGGTTAGTAGTAATCGAGTTATAAGTGATCGGGTTAGAAGTGATTGGGTAAAAAGTAATCGAGTTAGAAGTGATCGGGTTAGTAGTAATCGAGTTATAAGTGATCGGGTTAGAAGTGATTGGGTAAAAAGTAATCGAGTTAGAAGTGATCGGGTTAGTAGTAATCGAGTTATAAGTGATCGGGTTAGAAGTGATTGGGTAAAAAGTAATCGAGTTAGAAGTGATCGGGTTAGTAGTAATCGAGTTATAAGTGATCGGGTTAGAAGTGATTGGGTAAAAAGTAATCGAGTTAGAAGTGATCGGGTTAGTAGTAATCGAGTTATAAGTGATCGGGTTAGAAGTGATTGGGTAAAAAGTAATCGAGTTAGAAGTGATCGGGTTAGTAGTAATCGAGTTATAAGTGATCGGGTTAGAAGTGATTGGGTAAAAAGTAATCGAGTTAGAAGTGATCGGGTTAGAAGTGATTGGGTAAGAAGTAATCGAGTTAGAAGTAATCGGGTTAGAAATTATAGTAAACCTCTTTTTAAAACTTTTTTGTGAATAAATGTTGTGTTTTCACATACACACAACTAAATCATTCACATTCCGACTTTATTTGTGATGGAAAAATATTAATGGGAATTTTGATGTTATTGGTGAATAAGTAAAAATCTTAACAATCTTTTTATTTAAAATTGGAAATAAAGTCACTTGCTGTAGATTCATAAAGCTCAGCTGTTTTTTTTGTTGCTCAAATTTATTGATGTATTAACCTAATATATTTTGTACTGAGTGTTTTATATAAATTATTATATTGATAGTATTTTTTACCAATTTAACACAGTTTTACTCTTAAGTTAATAATATAAAATGTTTTGAAAGTCTACCTCAATAATAAATTTCCTAGTACTATAGCATTATATCTGCCTTTTATTACTCGATAGAAAATCTTAACACAAATAAAATTAGTTTAAGAAGTCTTTTATTTAAATTTTATATCTGAAATTCAGATCAAGTACAAATAACTGACTATACATTACTATTGATAGTTAATACTTATTGAAATATATTTGATAAAAATTCTCAATTAAGCAAGACGATTGTTAGTAGAAATAACTTAGTATAAACATGACTAAAAAAAGTAGGTTTTTAAGCACTCAGCGTAGACAAGTTTTGATGTTGAAAAATTTAATTATTTAGTTAAACAAATTTATTAACTAAAAGAGTTAAGATATTAGTTTTAAACTACTAGTTTAAATTATGTAACGTGAGTTAGTTTTAAGATTATTTTAAAGTATTTTAAAATATATGAAATATTTTTAATTTCTTTAAATAAGTTCTTAATATTTTTGTGTTTAACTTGACTAGTAAACTACATCTTAAAGGCTTACTGTCAAAAACTTTAGTTTAAAAAAAAAAATTTTTAACTTGTTTACTAAAAACAGTGTTTTGGTTTGGAAAAACTCAAACAACAGTATGTATTTGATAATTTTTTTATTATTGTAAAAAAATACTATACAAGTTGTTTTGTTTACTTTAAGAAAGTTACAAAAAGATAGTTTTTAGAAATTATTTTCATAAGAAATTTTTAAAATAATATTTTGATTAGCGCCAAAAATTTTTTTTTAATGTCTTCCATGTAAAATTTTTTACTTAATTTTTAAGTAATTACTCATATATTTTTTTGTATATAAACACTGTTTTTACTCAAGCCCTAAAATTTAATATTTAATGTAACAGAGGTTATTAAATAAAAATATAATAAAACGATAAAACTATGTATGCATATAAAATGCAAAACCGGTTCTAAAGTAAATTTGGTAAATCTGGGTACTAGCCTGAATTGTAATAAAATTGTTGGGACCCTAAGATTTTATTATTATCGTATTTATTTAAAAACAAACATTGAATCTATATTTGCAAACACCATTGTAAATTTTTAATTGTGCACAATATACTTCTAAAAAGTATTGAAAAAACGGTTATCTTTTCCTTGTGAATAATAAAAAATTAAATTCAATATTGTAGACTGAAAAAAATGTCAAAAAAAAAAAAGCAAAATTTGCTTAAAAAACATTAAGTTCACTAATTAGTTGCATGCTTAACTTTAATATTAAATTAAAAAAAAATTCATCTGAATTAAAAAATTCAATCAACAATCTCGTCACCGTACTTGTTGTACTTTTTGGCGGGAATTATTGGTTGTGGCTGTTTGGGTAAAACCCCTGAATCGATACCATTCCTGCTCCTGTTTTTCAGGTCTTGATAGGACAGAGTGGCGCTTTCAACTTGGGGGATTTTTTCTTCAGAATCCGGAAAACCCACGTCTGAAACGGGGACATCTGGGAAGTCGTCGAATGTTTCTCTCTGAAAAAATTCAAAGCTTTTAAAAAACTCTCTGAAGAAGTTCGAAAATTGTTTTTTTTTAATAATAAAAAAATAAAAACATTTTTGTGTAAAAAATATTTGAAAACTTTGAATTACGTTATCTAAACATAAAACAAATAATTTATATATATAGAATATAAAAAAAAACATTAAAGTTTATAAAACACTCAACAACCGGACCTGGTTATCGTAACCACCCAGTTGCTTATTAGGGGATTCCCAAGCAGCAAGTTCCTGATTAGGGGAATTCCAATCATTGGGGCCGATGTCGCCCGTCAGTATCCTCCTCAGGGTCGACTCCTCCGGCAGGTTGTCCATCATACGCCGCCTAGCGGTGGGCACGTAAGTGGCGAATCCCAGCGTGTTGCCTAGCGACGCTGAAATTTTTTTGAGAAATAAAATGTGCTCGTGGTGGGATTCGAACCCACGACGGCTCGTTTCATTAACAGGGCGTGTCATGTCTCTCTTTGGAGTAAAAAAATTGTCTGGTTGACGAAATGACTAACCAGAGTTAAGGAAAAATGTGAGTAAAATAATTAAAATGAGCCTGAAATTAAAGAAAAATTACTAGTTAATATAAAAACCTAAAACATAGCAAAATAAAAACCATAAAAATTAACAAAAACACAACTTTTAAAAGATTTACATCCATAAAAACTAGCCTACTTGCCAAAAACATCCAAAAAGCTTTAATTAAAAAATTCAAGCAAGCCTGTAATGAACTCCAAACTTTACAACTAACCGAACACAAATAATCCGATCGCCTTGGAAACCCGCCCCAAACTCGGCAGTCTCTTCAGGAACATGTAACCCAATCCGGCCCCCACCACAGTTCCGGGTATTCCCCTCTGAATAGCTCCATCCCGGTATATCCGTTTCAATATTTCCACATCCTGAAAACAAAATTAATTTTTTTTTTTTAGTTTAAATTTCAGCTGAAGTTTTACAATTCATTACATTTCGTGAGATTTTTAGAATTCTTCAATCCAACTGTATGATACTTTCACATCTATATTATGTTGTTTTATTTAGTTTTAGTTAAAAGTGCTCTAAACATTACAGGTACAGTAGAGCAATATATATTTATAAATATAATCTAACAATGCACTATTTAACATGTGTTCTATATGACTTTCATTCCTTAAAAAATTTATTAACTTAAAATGATGTGTTAGGTTGTAAAGTTAAAGTAAGTGTTTAAGTATTTTATTTACATAAAAAATGTTTATGTATATATTACCTGATTATTTATATTTTTATTTTATGTAAAACATTTTTAAAACCATTTAAATGGTTTTGTAAACTGACACACATTATATCTAAAAAACGTCTATTAAAGCTTTAAAAAAATTAAGGTCCTATATACGTTAAAACTATGTTTAAATTCCATCACTTTTCTATCAGTCAGTTAACTAAAATTTAGATATAATGTATAAGATACTAAATTTAAGTAGTTTTATAAAAAGTGAACAGTAATACTTACATTTTTACAGAAAATTTAAATTATATTTTTATTTTGTTTGTTTAGTTGTTATTTTGTTTCATTAAAGCAAATTTATTCTATTTTTAACAACTAATGTTTGTTATGCTATTTGCACACAAACAGATAAGTGTTAATTTTGTTGGTCAATAATTAATTCAGTTAGCAATTTAGCTATAGTATAAGTTTGAATTGTTTTTTTAAGTAGATTACTTTTTTACGAATTAAAACAATCAAATTTGGTTTTACTAAAGCTAAATAGGTTCAAATAAATTATGAGTCGTTACAAAGACATGTACAGTAGTTGTTTGAAATTAAAAACATCATTTGCTTATATATTTTATTTATTTCAATTTATTATGTAAATATTTAAAAATAAATAAAACAATACCTACTTCTTTAGAATATTGAATAGTTGGTTTCGATTGGTTTTCTCCATTCATTATTTATACATCAAATTCTATAATTAAATGTTAAATTGATAAAGAACATAAATATTGTAGTTATTGTTAAGGTAGCACTCAATTGCATATTAAAAGATTTAAATAACAATATAAATAACTTTTGAAACTACAAAGTTTTAAGATGATATCAACAAAAAGCAAATATTAAATCTCATAATGATTTCTGAAAATGTCTGAAGTTTTTCAGGTTTAAAGTCAGATAAACTGTTTCATAATAAATAGTTCAGCATATAAAATACAGTTTTTATTTTGAAGAAGTTCAGTATAAGGCAAGTTTTAATCACAACTTTTAAATATTGAGCATAAATATAATACATTTTAAATGACATACACAAGCAAATAATCATACACAGTAATAACAAATAAATATAAAATACAATAAAGTATAAAATAATAATCTGTTAAATGCTTCCAACATCCAAAAAATGCCTACAGTACACAAGTTTTGATTCTTTAACTAATGTACTAAAATATGAATTTAGTTACTTTATACAGTCCTTTAATTCTTTCTACAGAAGATTAGCAAAAAAATTAAATCAATTACAGAAGAACTTATAAAAAGCAAAAATATAAATTTAATATATTAGCAGAACGATCCAAAAATAAAAAACAACAAAGAAAATCGCTATATATAAAAATCCTATAAATCAAAAAATATTTAAAAAAAAAATAAGGATAAATTACTTGTATGTAGTAAAAAATATACAAATTAGATTATACAAGCCTTCAAACCGATTGCAAGTTGAATAGATAAAATACATTTAAAAATTAAAGCCATAAAAGTCCTCATTTCCTCATGTAGTGAACATCGGGTAATTCCCTCAGCTTTTTGGCGGCAAACTCGGCGGTCAGATCTCTTTGATTCTGCGCCAACAACTCGAAACCGACCATGAACTTCCGCACGGTAGCGCTACGGAGAAGTGGTGGGTAATAATGGGCGTGGAGTTGCCAGTGTTCAGAAGATTCTGTAAAATGTATATGTAGTTATTATGACGTAATACTGGTGAATAATAGTTAAATATTGGGCGGGTAGTAATGGGCGTGGAGTTGCCAGTGAGGTGAGTTGTCTGAAATAAACAAATGTAACTAGTTAAAGTAAATACAAGCAAAAAATAAAGCCTGAGCCAGCATGAACTTTACAAAAATTTTAAACTAGTCTCAATTATCTAGAGTGGCCTGAGTGGTAATCCTGGAAACATTTATTCTGACATTTAAAATTCAAATAAAAATATTTTTACAAACCTTCACTACTACTAGGAGAACCCATCCACCCCATTGAGTAAGGGAACGAACATTCGAACAAGTTATCGTATTTGATATTTAATAAGTTAAATAAACAAAACTTATAATTCAAACAAATATATTAACCTTCACTACTACTAGGAGCACCCATCCATCCCATGGAGTAAGGAAACGAACATTCGAACAAGTTATCGTATTTGATATTTAATAAGTTAAATAAACAAAACTTATAATTCAAACAAATATATTAACCTTCACTACTACTAGGAGCACCCATCCATCCCATGGAGTAAGGAAACGAACATTCGAACAAGTTATCGTATTTGATATTTAATAAGTTAAATAAATAAAACTTATAGTTCAAACAAATATATTAACCTTCACTACTACTAGGAGAACCCATCCAACCCATGGAGTAAGGAAACGAACATTCGAACAAATTATCGTATTTGATATTTAATATATTAAACAAATAGAACTTATGATTCAAACAAATATATTAACCTTCACTACTACTAGGAGAACCCATCCATCCCATGGAGTAAGGAAACGAACATTCGAACAAGTTATCGTATTTGATATTTAATAAGTTAAATAAACAAAACTTATAATTCAAACAAATATATTAACCTTCACTACTACTAGGAGCACCAATCCACCCCATGGAGTAAGGAAACGAACATTCGAACAAATTATCGTATTTGATATTTAATAAGTTAAATAAACAAAACTTATAATTCAAACAAATATATTTACCTTCACAACTACTAGGAGAACCCATCCATCCCATGGAGTAAGGAAACGAACATTCGAACAAGTTATCGTATTTGATATTTAATAAGTTAAATAAACAAAACTTATAATTCGAACAAATATATTTACCTTCACTACTACTAGGAGAACCCATCCATCCCATGGAGTAAGGAAAAGAACATTCGAACAAATTATCGTATTTGATATTTAATATATTAAATAACTAGAACTTATAATTTAAATAAATATATTTACCTTCACTACTACTAGGAGAACCCATCCATCCCATGGAGTAAGGAAACGAACATTCGAACAAATTATCGTATTTGATATTTAATAAGTTAAATAAACAAAACTTATAATTCAAACAAATATATTTACCTTCACTACTACTAGGAGCACCCATCCATCCCATGGAGTAAGGAAACGAACATTCGAACAAGTTATCGTATTTGATATTTAATAAGTTAAATAAACAAAACTTATAATTCAAACAAATATATTAACCTTCACTACTACTAGGAGAACCCATCCACCCCATGGAGTAAGGAAACGAACATTCGAACAAATTATCGTATTTGATATTAAATAAGTTAAATAAACAAAAATTATAATAAAAACAAATATATTTACCTTCACTACTACTAGGAGAACCCATCCACCCCATGGAGTAGGGAAACGAACATTCGAACAAGTTATCGTATTTGATATTTAATAAGTTAAATAAACAAAACTTATAATTCAAACAAATATATTAACCTTCACTACTACTAGGAGCACCCATCCATCCCATGGAGTAAGGAAACGAACATTCGAACAAGTTATCGTATTTGATATTTAATATATTAAATAAACAAAACTTATAATTCAAACAAATATATTAACCTTCACTACTACTAGGAGAACCCATCCACCCCATGGAGTAAGGAAACGAACATTCGAACAAGTTATCATATTTGATATTTAATAAGTTAAATAAACAAAACTTATAATTCAAACAAATATATTAACCTTCACTACTACTAGGAGAACCCATCCACCCCATGGAGTAAGGAAACGAACATTCGAACAAGTTATCGTATTTGATATTTAATAAGTTAAATAAACAAAACTTATAATTCAAACAAATATATTTACCTTCACTACTACTAGGAGAACCCATCCAACCCATGGAGTAAGGAAACGAACATTCGAACAAGTTATCGTATTTGATATTTAATAAGTTAAATAAACAAAACTTATAATTCAAACAAATATATTAACCTTCACTACTACTAGGAGAACCCATCCACCCCATGGAGTAAGGAAACGAACATTCGAACAAGTTATCGTATTTGATATTTAATAAGTTAAATAAACAAAACTTATAATTCAAACAAATATATTTACCTTCACTACTACTAGGAGAACCCATCCAACCCATGGAGTAAGGAAACGAACATTCGAACAAGTTATCGTATTTGATATTTAATAAGTTAAATAAATAGAACTTATAATTCAAACAAATATATTAACCTTCACTACTACTAGGAGAACCCATCCAACCCATGGAGTAAGGAAACGAACATTCGAACAAGTTATCGTATTTGATATTTAATAAGTTAAATAAATAGAACTTATAATTCAAACAAATATATTAACCTTCACTACTACTAGGAGAACCCATCCATCCCATGGAGTAAGGAAACGAACATTCGAACAAATTATCGTATTTGATATTTATTAAGTTAAATAAACAAAACTTATAATTCAAATAAATATATTAACCTTCACTACTACTAGGAGCACCCATCCACCCCATGGAGTAAGGGAACGAACATTCAAACAAATTATCATATTTGATCAACAATCTCTTCATCACATCGCACAAATCAGCCCTCTCAACTTCAGTCAATAGGTCCAGGTGATTGATTATCCTGGTTTTGGGGAGCAACAGTGTCTGGTAGGGCCATGTTGCCCAAAAAGGAACCACAGCTATCCAAGTTCCGTTCTCAACAACTGTTCTCTCTCCTTTAAGTGAATAATTATTTTATTGTTGAACTATTGTATTGTCAAATTTTATCAAGTTAAAAGCCATAAGGGATAGAGGATTTACTTTTTTCTTCAAAAGTTTAAACTGACTCATACACCAAAGATTTAAGTACAAACTGTAACGATTTATTTATTTTATTGTTTAATATAACAAGGTTTATTAGTTTAAAAGCTATCCAATTTTCTTTCTCAACAACTGTTTGCTGCCTATTTGGACATAAAAAATAAAATTATTACAAATTTTGTAGTATAAATAGAATTTTTTTGTTAAGGCTTTTTTTGACTAATGCTTTTTTATTTAATTTGGATTATTAGTTTAGCATTTATACTTACAAGTGTTGAACTTTTTGCTGGCCTTTTTGAATAATATTTTATATTTAAAATATATTTTTCAACGTATTACTATTATATCTCTTAATTTGACTAATACTCGTTTTTTTTAATTTTATATGATTTTTTTTTTGCAACACATTTATACTTTCAATATTATTTCGTTGCTTATAAACTTCCAATCACCAGCTTTTATAAAAAAAATATCCAGCAATTAATTGCTAACAACTTTGCTTATGTGGTATTAAGGTCATAGGGTGTTAATATTATTTTTACAATTAAAATGGACTCTTATATGAAAGTATTGAAGTATGAAATTCACAGGGTTAAATTTAATTAGTTTTTTAAATACTTTAAAAGACTTAATCTTTTTTTAGTCATTTAAAAAATTGAAATAAAAATTTTAAACTAATGCAATCTGTTTAACTGGACATACTATGTATAACAACAGGTCAATTAAAATTTTAGTTAGTAAATAACTCATAGATATATATACAATTTTCAATGTAACCATGCATCACTTGGCAAAAAATTATATTTAAAAACTAAACCTACAACAAAACTTTTAGCTGAAAAATATTTGATAAACAAAAAAAATAAAATTATAAAATTTTGTCAAAAAGTTCCTTTTGAGACCTAATTAAAAAGATTGTTTGTTTAGGTTAAAATTTTCTATTGAAATTTGAACTTGCTGAAGTGTTTAACGAAACCTTGTTCTTTATTAAATTGGTTTTTAAGGTGTGCACACTAGTTTGCATTATTTTTTTTTACTGTGCACACAAAAACATTAAGAAAATTAAATAATTTGAATGATGTTTGTTACGTCAATTTCTACTACAAAAAAATATTATATTTTAAATAAACAGTTTTTGACACCCAGTTTATTATTACACTGAAAACATTAAAAACAGTGTTTATATAAAAGACTATATTTCTATAGTCTAGTGTACAAAATTTATGTTCTAGCAATTTACAGTGAACAGCTTTTGATAAGTTTAAAACTAATAGGCTAAAGTAAAATAAATAAATAAAATCGTTAGTTTTATATTTTTTAGTGTGTAGCTTGAAGTTTTAAACTGAATACACAAAATAATATTTAACAGTTACGTATATTAAATACAAATTAATTAAACTTTACTTTTGAAAATTATACTAGCTTTAGTAATCAAATATAATAAAATTTGTTATAACTTAATCAGAGCATAATTACTATCTAGCTTTAAAATGTCAGTTAATTAACTTAACCAAACTTTAAAGTTTATACATTAAGTAGTAAGCTTAATGTGTAATGTATACAATTACTAATAGTTGCTATAAATTGAATGTGAGTAATACAATAAACGCAGTTCATGAATCATTAAAACTATAAAAAAAAATATATATATTAATTCCTCAACAGTTTTTTTTTTACCTGATGGTTAAACATTCATTTTTTTATCAAACTTGTAAACATAAAACTATTGTAGACATACTTTTTACTATTTTCAAAAAAAAGAACTTTGAAATAGTTTCTTCTGTCAAATTTTGTAATGAAGTTTATGTATGTTTCTTTTTAATATTTGATAGAAATAATTCAATGTAAAGTGCTATGGACTCAAATAAAAACTACTACTTCTGTTTTATTTTTATTAAACATATAAAAACTTTCAATATATTATAAGACATTTTAAAACTAAAAAAATAATTCTTTTATATACAGTAATAATAAAGATTGAAAAATGAATGTATGGTAATCTAGCAACAAGTAATACTTTGTATAGATACATATTCTATTCGTGTACCAACAATACTTGTATCTTAAATTTGTTCTAAAACTTCCTTTGAAATTTCAGGGTTGCCAAAGGTTTTGAGAAATTTCTTCCAGGATTTTTAAAGTACAGGTTTTCGGGTCTATTTTTATTAAAGTTTAAAGTAAAAAACTGTCTTAATTAGTATAACAACATTAAAAAGATAATGTAAAGCTACTGTAACTTAAATGTTTTTTAATAAAAAAATAACAAAAAAAATATCTATATGACAGACTTTTTGTGTGATCAAAATTTTATTACTTTAAATGTGAAATACATGAAATACATTTTTAAATTATAGGATTTTTTGTTCAAAATTTCTTAAATTCCAGGCTTTTCCAGTTTTTTTTTTTTGCTTATATTGTAAATTTCAAGTTTATCCAGGTTACACTTTTGGTTTTTTGTACACAAGGTTTTTTATTACAGGTTTTTTGGCACCCTGAATTTAGCAGTATATAAACTTTCATCAAGCATGTATATTTTAATTAATTTTTATGTATAATATACTTAAGTGTGCCAATAATACTAGTATCTTATACCTATGTTAATGATTTTTTCTGTATTAGACACAACTTTATGTAAACATACTTTTTTTCTAACTTATACATTATTTGGTCGACTAACCACTTTTACCCTATTTTTAGCATAATCTAACTAATATTCATTTAAATAACTTTTTTTTTGAATTAGTATATACCTTTATTGAACATACTATCTACAAAATATGAGTATTAATGTTCAATTTATTATCAGTATACCAACCACTTTCAGCTTCCCTCTTAGCATAATCAAGCAACATGTTGCTCCCGCGTTTTTTGAAGTATTCTGATTGGCTCACGTCTTCCCGTCTCGCTTCGTTGGGCAGGTAGTCGCATGACCATATTTGGCAGTGGGGGTGCGGGTTCGAGCAGCCCATAAGTTCCCCCTTGTTCTCAAATATCTGCACCCACCTGGGTAAATTTTGAAAAAAAAGTTGGTCATGCATTTATTATCAGTTTAAAAAAATTGTACAATATAGTTTAAGATATTTTTGTTTTTGTAAGTTGCACTTGTCGGGTTTATAGGGAAAGTATGAGAAAAAAAGTTCAATGTTAAGTAGGTTTTTTTATAGAGCATACTATAATAAAACTACCATTTCATCTTTTTAGATACTTGCACTAATCTGATTAAGTTGAAAATGTTTAAGCTTTGGTCAACTCAATTTTTAATAGTTTTGTTATTAAGTGTTTTAGCAAAGCTTCTGCATAAGTTTAAAAAAATCTAAAAAAGGAAATTAGACTAACAAGAAGTGAGTATACATTATTTAAAAATGTGACAAAAATAAACCTACTAATTACACTTATTTTCATACATATACACTTATCTTTAAATATCATATGGCAATTTAGTGTTCACATCCTTATAAAAGCTTTAAAACTATTGATTAAAAAAATTAAAACTTCAATAATGCTTACTTTATTTTTGCTTCATTTCAACCATTCAATTAAAAATAACAAATTTAAACTATTGTTTTAGTTTTAATTAAAACAACCTTTTGTCTTCTCTTCATTAATCTTAAAATAAATAATAATTTGAAAACAAACTTATACTTTTTCTTCGTCAATTTAAAGCCATTAATCTTAAAATAAATTTTAATTTGATACGTAATATTTTTTTGCTTTATTGCAACGACATTTTCTGCCTAATTATTAATTTTAAAACTACTAATTTTAAAAAGTATAAATTTTATTTAAAACAAACTTGTGTTTTTGCTTCATCTCAACAACAATTTCTGCCCATTTATCAACAACTTTCCTAATTTCATCCAAACTCATAAGTGGTAGGGTGACGTTTGATTTCGGGTGAAAACACATCACTTTACATTCACCTTAAACATACCAAGATATATATTTGAAAATAATAATTTAAGAAATAGTAGTAAAAGTATGTACTATTTTATATAAGTAAAAACTTAGTTCAAAAAAAAAGTATTTTGAATAAAAGGTTAGGTCAAAACTTAGTTGGTATAATCTTTAAAGTGTGTGTAAGTAAATAAAAACTAGTAATGTACCAGACTCACTATCCGGGTCCGGATCCGGCCGGATATTACCATTTTTGTCTAATATTCGGATCTGGCCGGATCCTAATTTGAAAAAAAAAGTCCGGATCCGGCCGATCCGGATCTAGTTAGTTAAAAAGAGTATACAGAAAACTATTTTTTCAAAAACAAACCCTGTCACATGGCCAATTTAACAGGGCCTGTGTAAATTAAAAAAAAATCGTTTTCGTCAGAAAGTAGGCTCAAAAATTAAACACCTACCGTGATTGGCTCATTTTGTACACGTGACTAATTTACATTTGTTTACATTTAAACTATGAAACAAACATTTCAGAATTGCAACTCTTTACCTATGTTGTAAAATTAAAAACTTTACTACCATATTGGCAACCTTATGGCTAGCTGCTCTACTGATTATTAGATTAAAGTAATTTTAGACTCAGGCTAGTTTATACTCACTCTAGCTAGTTTTTTTTTTTTGACTAAACAGTGGCAACCCTGCTAGTTTGAAAATTTTTTCGAATTTTTGAAAATCTAAGGCTGCCTCAGGCTAGTTTAGTTTTTTATAAAAACTCAGGCTAGTTTTCTTTTAGATTTTGAATGAGTTTGAGATGATCCAGTTTTCAATATTTTGTCATTTTCTGTGTTTTTCTAGTTAATTTTGTTCAAGAACTTGATTTTAGATTAGTAAGGCTATAGGGGGATCCACCTTGATTTTTGCAAGTTGATCTTATTTGATAGATTTTAATCTTAGCTACCAGATACCTTTTACAGCTCAACAAAATTTAAAGTAGTTTTCGAGATACAAGGGGTCAAAGCCGGCCAGCTCAATAGCTTCCTTATAGAAGGTGCAAACTAAAAAGGCAAAAAAAAAACATTTTATTAAAAATTTATCTCCTCCTACAGTTTTTAAGCAATCTTATTCAAATTTTCACAGTTTACTCTTTACTAAATTTTAAATCATTTGAGTGTAGGAATTTTTTTTATTTTGAGAAAAAGTCCCCTTTTTCAAAAATAGGTGTTTTTTTGAAATTTAGACCTTAAATTTGTAAATTTCAATCATTTGAAATTCCAAAACTCAAAAGCTTTTAAACTATGTAAAGAATATTTTTTTGAAAATTTGAGGTACCTAGCTTAAAAAAACCTAGGAGGAAATAGATTTTTAGTTGAATGGATATTTCTGCGTTTTTAGCTTGCGCCTTCCATTAGGTACCTATGGAAGTCTTGGGCTTTGACCCCTTATATCTAAAAAACTAAATTGAACTTTTTAAAGCTATAAAAAGCATCTGATAGCTAAGATAGTATTCTATTAAACAAGATCAACTTGTAAAAAAAGTGATTAATCCTCCTATAGCCTTAATGGTAAACATTACTTAAAATGTTAAGCTTGTGGCTGGCTGTTGTACTGTAGTAGTAGTTAGTTATATAAAATTGTATTATCGTACATAGTAGTTTTTTTACTACTTATATTACAAATAACTTAGAGTATTAAGATTCAGGTTCAGGATCCGGCCGGAGTTTAATTTGAAAAAAAATCCGGGCTCGGTTCCGGCCAGATCTTAATTTGAAAAAAAGTCTGGATCCGGGTCCGGCCGGATTTAAATTAAAAAAAAGTTCGGATCTGGGTCCGGCCGGATCCTAATTTGAAAAAAAAAGTCCGGATCCGAGTCTGGTACATCACTGATAAAAACAAATATTTAAAAGGTAAAAAAACTGTGTCTAATAGCTCCTAAGAAACTTTATAAGCATGTGGTGTACGACTCTATGACCGAAAGGTTCCTTTGTACACCAGATTCTTTGACCAAAATTTTTGAGCGCTTTTTTTATCGTTCATTAAACAATAAAAATTAAATAAAAGCATAAGTCTCCTAAAGCAAATTTATACTGAATGCAGTACACAGCACAATTGACAAAACATTTTTTTTTTATCTTGAAAATCTAACCAGACGCAGGTTTCACTTTGAAGAGGGGGTCCTGCTGATCCAACGTAGGCTCCACTGAATTAACTTGCATCGCGGGAAAATCATTGTCGAACACAAATGTTGATGTGTAATTCGGATTGACCTGTTATGTTTGAATTATATTTAATTATAAACTAAAAATCATTATCAAATACAAATGTTGATAAGTAATTCGGATTAACCTGTTATATTTAAATTATATATAATTATAGTTGAATTATAGTTGAAAATCGTTGTCAAATACGAATGTTGAAGTATAGTTTGGATTTATCTGATATATTTTAATTATATATAAATATAAATAGAAAATCGTTGTCAAATACAAATGTCGATGTGTAATTCGGATTTACCTGTCATTTTTAAATCATATATATAATTATAAATTAAAAATCATTGTAAGTACAAACGTTGAAGTGTAATTCGGGTTTACCTGTTGTATTTTAATTATATTTAATTATAAACTGAAAATCGTTGTCAAATACAAATGTTGATGTGTAATTCGGATTTACCTGTTATATTTAAATTATATTTAATTATAAACTAAAAATCATTATCAAATACAAATGTTGATGTTTAATTCGGATTGACCTGTTATATTTAAATTATATATAAATATAAATTAAAAATCGTTGTCAAATACAAACGTTGATGTGTAATTCGGATTTACCTGTTATATTTTAATAAATATCACAGAAGTACTAAAGAAAAAATCATTAACACAAATGTCAAAGTACAGTTTGAATACTTGTAAAGATAAAAGTATAAACGTTTAACTGTCAGTATTAAAATCAAGTATATATTTCAATGTGTTACAGGTATTTAGTTATAAAATAAATAAAAAATTTAAACATGTACAAACAAGTTGTATGTAAATAATGCACAAAAATAGTTGTGTGGGATATATTTTCATTAAGTTGAAGGAAAAATAATTTTTTTTTTATAAACTTTAAACAAAATAATTTTTCACTCAACCTTGCCACTGGACCTGGTGTTGCCGGGGCAAAGGGGATTTTTTGGGTCGTACTCTGGAGTTTCAACCCGGTCAACCTTCTCAACCTGTTTGTATAAGTTTAAGTTAATCGAGTAACATTTTGATAATATTCTCAACCAGTTTTTTAATTCCTAAGCAGTACTTGAAAAGATAAAATAATATTCACAACCCTGCCAAAGTCGTTTAACTTAATTAGAGTATAATATACTAAAAGTAATTATAAAACAATATTCTCAACCATGTCATGGTCTCTTCATTCTGTTAGGACTCAAAAATAATTAAAAACATGTTAAAAAAAAAACAAAAATATAAATATTATATACAACCTTTCCATGCCACGGTCTTTTCTTTCTATGTGGATTAACAAGAACTTAAACAAATATATAATAATGCAATATAATAAACAATACAAACTTTTCCATGCCAGGGTCGCTTCATTCTATGGGGACTGACAAGAACTTAAACAAATATATAATAATGCAGTATAATAAATAAAATAAACTTTTTTATGCCAAGGTCTTTTCATTCTATGGGGACTGACAAGAACTTAAACAAATATATAATAATGCAATATAATAAATAAAACAAACTTTTCCATGCCAGGGTCTTTTCATTCTATGTGGTATAACAAGAACTTAAACAAATATATAATAATAAAATATAATAAATAATATAAACTTTGCCATGCCAAGGTCGCTTCATTCTATGGGGACTGACAAGAACTTGAACAAATATATAATAATACAATATAATAAATAATACAAACCTTGCCATGACACGGTCTTTTCATTCTATGGGGTATAACAAGAACATAAACAAATAAATAATAATGCAATATAATAAATAATACAAACTTTTTCATGCCATGGTCTTTTCATTCTATGTGGACTGACAAAAACTGAAACAAATATATAATAATGCAATATAATAAATAGTACAAACCTTGCCATGGTCTTTTCATTCTATGTGGACTGACAAGAACTTAAACAAATAAATAATAATGCAATATAATAAATAATATAAACTTTTCCATGCCAGGGTCTTTTCATTATATGGGGACTGACAAGGACTTAAACAAATATATAATAATGCAATATAATAAATAATACAAACCTTGCCATGCCAGGGTCGCTTCATTATATTGGGACTGACAAGAACTTAAACAAATATATAATAATGCAATATAATAAATAATACAAACCTTGCCATGCCAGGGTCGCTTCATTATATGGGGACTGACAAGAACTTTAACAAATATTATTAATGTAATATAATAAATAATACAAACTTTTCCTTGCCAGGGTCTTTTCATTCTATGGGGACTAACAAGTACCCACTCATCCTTTAGAATATCATAACGCTGATGTTGGTGCTCGTTGAAGTCAAATTGCATTTTAATTAAAATTGGTTCTGAGTAAACATTTTTGTTGATTAAACTGTTCTTTTTTTAGCAAACCTCAAAAAGAGAGAAAAACATTATGCTTTTAAGTCAAACTCCACTTTAGATGGTTAATTTTAATTGACTTTGTTCTGAGTAAAATAATTAGTAACTTGTTGTTACATACACCCTAAAAAATGTTGTGAGCTTTTATTGTATCTATGAAGGCACGTCTGAATTTAAAATCAAGTGGAGAAAATTAAAATCATGATTATAGTTTTAAATTAAAATAAACGTATATTTTAATAAAAAACATACCTTTTTCAAAGTTAAAAAAATCATGTATAGTGTTTAAAAATTAAAAACGAACTACCTGTAAAACTTTCTATAAGATTCGGTAAAAGAAAAAAAGATGATAGAAATTAACGAAATAGACAAGTATGAAGAAGCATTCGTGCAAAGCTCATTAAATAAATTTCCCAGCATTATTATATTTTTATTATTAAGAACTTAATTGTAATTGAAAAAATAAAAGCATTAACTGCTAAAAACTATTATTTTTCTCATGACATAGATAAATTCGATCAGCTTTTATAGTTTTGCATCATAAATTTAAACATAAAAACACCCTTAGTTTTAGCAGCAAAAAAGACATGCTTATTAATAAAAGTGCAATACATAATAAATAAATAAAAAGTCAAGTTGAAGAAAAGCTTTATTACGTCATGTTTAAAATATTTAAAATGATTTTTTTTGTGCATATTTAGGCATATTGTGTACTTAAGACAAAAGTTATTTCCTTTGTTTTTAAAAACATGAAGGCAAAAATATTTTGATGGTTTTGCTAGAAAATATTTGTAAACTTCTTAGTTTATTTTATTAATTGAAGCTTGAAACATGATTTTATATTTACAAATATACTTTTAACAATTAACAAAACCAAATGTACCAGTGTAACATGATAACTTAGCCAATACTTAATATAAAAAAACTGTATTAAGGCAGACACCATAAGTAATAAAAGCAAAACCGTAAAAAAAAATTAATTTAAATTCTTTAAATGCAGTGAGCTTAAAAAAATAAGAGGTAAGCTTGCTCAAAAAAAAAGTAACCTAAATAAAAATCTTGATCAAACAAAAAATAATTTCAGAACTTTAATTATAAACCAAATTTAAAAAGAAAATGTCCTAAATATAGTTTGATATAAGTATTAAAAGTGTTTTGTTTTTTTAATGATGCAAACACATTATTTACTTTTTGCAACAAGCAGAAGTCATTTTAACCAGTTACTTTTTCAATTAGCCAACCCTTTTCAAATTAACTTTTGTGACAACTTTGTTGACGATAACTCAATGCAGCCCTGAAAATCTTCTTGAACCAGTAAACATTGAGAGAGTCGACAGCAACTGACATGCAGAACAAAACATAAAGAAACGTTGGAACACCGCTTGTGTGCATGAAATCAATCACGGTGTTGTACACTTGGTAGTAAAACACTGGAATGACGGCCAACCTGCACAAAAAGAAGACCACCATTAGCATTAAGCCGTTCAACTTGTACCAAAAACTGCTCTTCATGTTCAACGCAAGGAGAAAGAACCTCAAGTTCAAGAAAATTGTGGACGCCTCCGCGATGAGTTTGAAGCAGATGTAGTAAAGAAGCTGCTGCTTGATCACAGAAACAACGCACGCGCTAAACACGCAAACGTGGTGCAGGTAGAGGTGCAGTGAAGCGTCAATTTTCTTCCCGTAAACGCTCATCATTATGAAGTCGGCAGCTATGTAGCCAGCTGTGATTGCCGCCGTGTTGTATGAAAACTGGTGACCGCCTTCTGCGTGGTTCTTAAACTCCCAGGTGCAAACAGTTTGCACTGCAAGGATGGTCACAACAAAAGAGTGAACAAAAGACAGAACCCTAGAGTTCCACCCAATTTTTACGTCTTCATCAAGCGACCTGTAACTTTTGTGAGAGCTGAAAATGTAAGGGCTGATTTTTTCCATTATGAGAAAAGACGTGATGAAACTTGCAGCTAAATACACTTTTGCTTCAGAAAGATCCATTTGGAATATTTTTACGTATTTTTGTTTATAAATTATTTTTAGTTGTTCTGAAAATTTGGTATAATGTATGAACTTAATTACACCCTTTTTCAAATAAAAACTTGTTAATGGTTATATAATAATTGTGTTACATACTGTAAAAATTTGTATCACTGCTAATAATCACAGTCAGTAATTGATAGAAATAAGAAACATAGTTCAAACTATAACTATTAACTGTTCCCTTATGTAAGCTTAAGTTTATTTTCGAATTAAATTTAGCTTTCAGGGTTGCATCAAAATTTTTCAAGTTTTCCAAATTTCTTTCAGGTTTTTAAAAGTACACATTTTTGGGTCTAATTCTAGTTTAAAGTTAAGTTTAAGGTAATAAACTGTGTTATATAGTATAAAAACATTAAAAAGATACTGTAAAGCTACTTAAAATATGTTTTTAAAATAAAAAAATTTTGATGATGACAAAATTTTTTTATTTATATGATAGATTCCTAGAGTCAAATCAAAATTTTACTACTGAACATGTGAAAATTGTTAAAATTCCAAGTTTTTTTAATGATTTTTCTTCATAATTCCAGGTTTTTCCAGGTATTTTTCAAAATTTCTCAAATTCCAGGTTTTTTTACCTAAATTGTCAAATTCCAGGTTTTTCAGGTTATTCAAGGTTAAGTGGCAACTCTGAGCTTTTTCTAATAATTATATTATTTTATTTTAAGTAAACCATAATGAAACCAAACTAATTCCAGTTGTACTTTTTAAGAAAAACTTGAATAATATGAATGCAATGTCTTTTTTGAAAATTAATTTGAGAATTTTACAGTACTTTTAAAATTGTTCTTGTCCTTTCTTAATGCAAATCATTAGCTACTACAAAAAATATATATAAACAAGGTTTATACCTGATATTTTACTTAAACTTTGTTGGTCAGCACCCAGTTTAACTTATAACCAAATGAAATGATGTGACCTATGAAATTAATGGTAACTACATAGCTTTTTAATAAAAGATATTTCTCCTCAAATTATTTAATTAGATGGTGCCTGAAAAACATCTTTAAAACTTATTTTTGTTTTAGAATTTAAACTGTTATACTGAGATATCCTTAGTCATCCTTTGATGTTTTTAACTTTCTAAATACCCTGAGTTATCCTTAACATCTGGCAAAACTGTAATAAGTATTTTATTTTTGAAGGTGAAGCATCTGATCCAATGCTCCACAAAATGCTGCTGGTTATGACATCATAATACATCAAAAATAATAGAAATTTAAACGTATGTCTATTAAATATAATCTTTCATTTAAGTTACAAAATATTAGTTTAGGACATAAAAAACTTGACTCAAATTTACTACTTTTTATTACTACTCAAATCAAAAAATTGTAAGTATGAAATTGTTTGGGTGCCTATCTTAACAAATTAAAATTCTTCTTAAAGGAGCAAAATTACAGCCAAATCCTATCAGTCCATGTGTAGCAAAGATCATTTAACATAAAATTCTACATTGATCATATTATTTATGTTTACTTAAATATCATAATTATAGCATAAATCTATTAAAAACATAACCATAAACTACAATAACTATCCAATTTCCAATTTTACAATAACTCTCAAAACTTTAAAATTTTTACTCACTAATTACATATACCTTATAAATACTTAGGGTTTTTATTATAATTATATACAATATTAAGAGTTTTTAACCTGCCAAAAAGTTTGTTAGTTTATCAAGGTGACCACATTATTTTCTAGATAAATATTCAAAAACTTATGTGTTAATTAAATTTGCTTTTTTAAATTATAAAAAAAAATCAACATTGTTTAAGGCAGCTTCAATAAATTAAAACAATAAACTTAAAAAATTCGAAGGAAAATTTTAATTATAGTACAATGTGCTTTAAGTTTTTTTTCATTCCTAAGTTATAAAGTGCTGTTCAGTAAATCTTAAATTGAAAGATATTTGTCAGATTGTGTCTAATATCAGTGTTGAACAAAAAGTAATGAAAACATAATTTAGTTTACTGTAAACAGAAAATTTATCAAGCTGTGAAAATATGTTTGAAAGATATATTTCATATTTGAATGTATTTTCAAAGTCTTTAAATGTATTTCTCAGTAATAGTTGCCTTTGTAATTCAATAAACTTAGAATTGTCACTTTTTTATTTTATGCTCACGTTATATTTTTATTAATGTTTACAGATTTTAAAGCTATTGTTTGTCTTCAAGTCAAAACGAAAATCCTGATAAACCAAAAGCTGTTCTGAGTCATCAAGAGTTTTTTTAAAATCCTTCTATAGGGATCTAAAATAAATTTAGAAACAAAAATAAAATTAACTTCTCAAAATCAACTTAATTCAAGTTTTTAAACAAAATTAGTTTTAAAATACAAAAAAAACTGTAAGTGGAATAACTAAATCTCATTCAAGATCCAGAAAAAAAAATATACTAATATTTTTTATTAATCTTAAAATCATTCTGATTTTTTAAACGAAATTGGCCTGAGTCATTCTGAGTTCTTTCAAAAAAAAAACTGTATTAAGGTGTGTGGCAACCCTGTTCATGCACAACTCATACCTTTTGTTTTACTTTCAGTTTTCGTTTATCGGTTTATAAATTTTTTTTACTTAATCATATCATAGATTTAGATAAACAAAATGCTGCTTGCTTAAAACTGAATAACTCCTGCATATTTCCTCTGTAAATTAATCAAGTTGATAATTCAATTAATTTGCTTCGAATTTAAAGCTTAATAAAAGTATGTCGTACCACTTAGTTTATATATTAATAATTATTAAAAACTATATAACAATGATAAATAGTTAACTACAAAGCAAAAATTGTTAAATTGTATGATAATTAAATAAATATACAATGCTTTCTGTTTTCATTACAATTCTGACTTTTTAAAGTTATACTGTGAATAAATGGTAATTTTTATTAAAAATGGCTTTGATAAACTGAACTATGTATCTTTTAATAAAACGAATTTAAACATAAATACTAATTAACTTACATGAAGTGCTGGCTGATTTTCTGATTTCTATTTTAAACATAACTATCTGAAAGAAAAGAAAATTAACGAACTAAACAATAAAAAAATAAAGTTTTTCCAAAATAAAAAATACATTTAGAAAAATTGAAACAAATTTTCAAATTGCAAGTCAAAAGCAGTTTAGAGTAACAATAAAATATGCATAATTGGTTAACAACAAAGTTACATGATTTTAATTCAGCTAACAAAGAAAAAATTAAGATTTTATAGTAAAAAGAAATACCTGTATGGTACAAAAGTTTCTACTAATAACTTTTTCTATAACTATAAACAAAACATTAGCTAGCTTAAAATTTCAATTTGTACTAAAAGCATTTATTTATCTGAAATTAGTGAAGAAATATACTACATAGTTGTCAACTACTAAAACATAAAGTTTTCAATCCGAAACAAGCAAACCAACTTATCAAGATTTAAAGTCTTTTTGCATATTTCTAAACTTGTCTTTCAAATTAGCTTTGGTCCTGTTGTTAAAATGAAAATTGTTCAAAATTTGTTGCCAATTTCCTGCCCCACACTCACTGACGCCCTTCTTCAAATTTTCAACTTCCCATTTTTCCCACGCCTTCCTTGGTATTTTGCTCACAACTCTGTCATTCTGCTCTGAAGCGCTTTTGTTCACGCTTCTCTTTCTTTTGGGGGTTTTGGCAGGTACTTTAGCAGGGATGTTGGTTTCAGGTGTGCTCACAGGATGATCCGTTGAAATTTCACTGTCACTTGTGTTTGTTTGTGATAAATTATTTTCTGAAGATGAAACAATATGACTGATACTGTTTAAGGATTTTTTCGAGGACCCAGCTTGCTTGTTTTGTGGAGAATCAAACAAAAATACATCTACTTCAAAATCATTGAAATCTGCATCCTCATTGCTATTCCCATTTTCACCAAAAACTTCTTTCAGCTTTTTTAAGTTCTCAACTTTTTCTTTTTCATCAACATCATTTGTTGAATACTCAACATCTTCATCAGCTTTTCCCAAGTTAAAATTCTCTTTTGCTGTGTCGATCAAATTAAACTTTTCTTTAAGTTGATCATCAACAATGTGATAATTGTTCAATTTGCTGGTAACCATCCTGCTTTTTGTCAAAGTCCTCCACCTGTCTTTCAAGTGCACTGGCGTTCTGTACGCTGGAAAGTTGTAAAATTCAAAAATTTCCTTCCACTTTCCAAAGCCGTACTTTTGCACTCCGTGAACCAGGAAAGCGTCAGTTCTCAACGTGAATTTTTTGTACTTTCTGTTTGAAGCCTTCACACTCAACTCTTGAGGTGTGCTTTTGTTTGTTGGGGTTTCATCAGTCTGTGTTGTTGCCTCATTCATTATACTAACATTTATTTTTGTTACCTTTAAAATACAGTTTGACTATTACTAACTTTTCCATAATAAAATATAATTTTAAACATTAAATGTAGTACCCACATTATTAAACTCAGCTAAGATTGTTAAGTTGAATTTTATTTATTTATATGATTAGGACACTATACAATGTTAACTTAATTTTTCATAGTTTAACTTCTGAACTGATAATTGAGTTTAATCAAATATACTTAAGTAATAACAGTTTGTTATTGTTATTAATATCTAAATTCAATTAATTTAAATCAAAAACAAAACATGTTAAAACTTTTTAAATTGAGAGTTTTTTAAATTAACTTAAAACAAAAATCTAGTTTGTTTCTAAAACAAAGTTCTTTTATAAGATTTGTAACTACAACGTATATGATAAACACTGAAAAAAATAGTAGTAGTTTCTATAAAAAATAAAGATATAGTTTTAAAGATATTTAGAACTTACAATAAATAAAATTAAAGTATGGAAATCAACTTATCTCAGAAAACTAATATATAAAGAAGTAGAAAACTCAGAATTTCAATTATATTTTTGTTTACTAACTACTGTTTTTAATAAATTTCTACGTTTCTCAGTGTTTTAATGAACTAAAATAAGACTACCAAAAAAACAAATATAAAAATTATAACTAGCTTAAGTTAGCCTAATAATGTAGAAATCCTAAGTTTTCCTACCAGGTTAATCTAATTCTAAGAGATATTTACCACTTTGTACAATTTCAGTATCAGTATCTATCAAGGGGCAAAAGGGAGGCAATCTATAAATGCTGGGCAAGGGTGAAAACTAGTTTACACTGCAGTAATTAACCTACCCGAAATGTTCTTGGATTTGTAATTAACAGTAAAAAAGGTCATACTTACAATTTACAGATATTTGAAACTTACACTAGATGAGGGGTCAGATAAATGCCACCCACAAAGGGTAAATGTGCAGCCTGAAAGCATGGTTTTAATTTAAACGGAACATCATCTATTAAAGGCACTACTTCCGCCTGTGAGCATGTAAAGTAGATATTCTAAGTTGAGAAAAGAATTTAAAACATCTCAAAAAAACTTACAGAGAGTCAATCTTCCAAAGGGATTTTCTGTATTTAAATTTATGCCTATACTTTTAGTAAATTTGTGCGTTATTTTTTATAATTTTATCTATTTCTACATTGCTTAATTTTTATTTTACAGCTAATAGTTGTCGTCTCTCAAATCCTACTATTAAGTTTGGAAAGATAATTTTTAGTCTCTGTAAAATTTATAGCTCAATCAACTCACATATTTCTGCTCCGTGTTTTCCACCCATTGTAATGTCCAAAAGTTGGTTTTCATCTGTGTTATTTTGTTATCCATACTTCTTCTTGGTTATATAAAACAGATTTTGTTGCGTTGAGGATTATCTTTTTTTTTTTGTGTTGAAATTTGTGTTGTTTTGTTAACAAAATTTAGAGCATCTTCAAGTAATTTTTCAGTTATTGATGGATAGAAGTTTTCTATGTCAAATTTCATTAGTTTGTATTTGTGCATTTCTAGATTTTTGTACCACTTGATTACTTTTTGTGTGCTTTTTCATTGGTTATACTGGTTTGTTTTTCTTAAACTGTTGTTGATTTTGTCTATCATAATTTTACTTATCTGTAGTATCTCAGAGTAACATGGATTTATTTGTCTGGTTTTTAGGTTATTGTTAAAGTCTACTTTGTGGTCTTCCAAACTTATGTGGCATTGTTCGTTTGGTAGGTGTTATATTACTTTCTTTTGAAGTTTAAGATTATCCACAATTCTTTTTCTTCTTTGTTTATGGTATTTACTATAGTTTTATCACTATTTTTGTTTTTTTTTTCTAATGGATCCAAGTAACAGATGTTGTATTCTTGTTTTAGGACTTTGTAATAATTTATTGTTTTATCAGCAGGTACTATTAAGTTTTTGGCTTTATTTATCATTTTTAGAGCATTTGTTAGTTTGTTTTGGAAGCTGTCATTTATTTTTCTAAATTCTACCTATTTAACTAAATTGAAACTTGTATTTTCAAATTCTCTTAGTCCATCTGTTAATTTTGGCATAAATTCGGATTTAAAACCATATGTTTCTTTGTTTTCAATAAAGTTTGAATTATATTGTTCTTCTATACAGAAATATATTTTAATGCCCTTCTGCAAAAATTTCTAACTTCGTCCAGGAGTTTTAGTTTGTATTCAGTTTTGTTGCTTAATGGCAATTTTTTGTGAAATAATCAAAATATAATTTTTCATAAACTTCCATTGTTCTTATAGTCAATTGAATTCAAATCTTATAATAAAACTAAATCAATTAATAATTAAATCAACTAACTTTTCAAAATCAGTAAAACCAAGTTTTGAACAAAACTAGTTTGAAATATTAAAACATTAAAACATTAAAACTGGAACAACTAAATCTCATTCCAGTTCTAGAAAATACTAGACAGAGAATTTTTTAAATCAGTGCTTCCCAAAGTCGGCAAAGTAACATCTTTGGGGGCATGAGCAGTGAAGGAGCCATGAGGTCATAAATTGAAACTTACACTAGATAATCTAGAGCTGCTGATAAAGACCAAAAAAGGGGTCTAAAAGTTTATTATAGTAGCTTTGGGGTAATTTTGATACAAGGGGCCTTAGCTTTTTAATTTCTTTTAAGGGGCCATTTGAAAAAAAGTTTGGGAAACTTTAGTTTGAATCTTTGAAACTATTCTGAGTTTTTTTTAGGAAATCAATCAGGCCTGAGTCATTTTTTTAAACTGTCCTAAGCTTTCCTGATTAGTAAATCAGTACTCCTTAAAGTGTAGCAACCCTGTTTATTTTGAGATGTAGTCAGTTTTGTAAAAAAAAATTCCACAACTTTCTAGAAATTTCTCACAATCTTATTTCATTAAAAATTAAAATTCTGTTATGTTTTGTTTTATTACCAGATGGTTAAGAAATGTTTCTTCAATGCAGTTGTATTCACAGTAATTGAAATATGTGTATTTGATAGAGTTTTACAGATATTAGAACTTATGAACAAATGAAAACAAAATATGCACACCTACTAAGCTCAGGGTTGCCACTCGTGTTTTCAATTTTTTTTCCAGGTTTTCAAAATTTCTTCCAGATTTTTTAAAGTACACATTTTTGTGTATATTTTTAGTTTTAAGTTTATTTCTTTAAAAGAAACTGTTTTAAATCGTATAAAAACATTGAAAAGATACTTTAGAGATACTTTAAATGTGTTTTTTAATAAAAAAAATTTTGATGATGACAAAAAATCTCACCTTTATGATAGATTTCTTGTGTCAAATTGAAATTTAACTACTGAAAATGTTTATATTATTAATAATTCCAGGTTTTTCTAGGTTTATTCCAAAATTTCTCAAATTCCACGTTTTTCCAGGTTATTTTTGCCTTAATTGTGGAATTCCTGGTTTTTCCAGGTTTCCAGGTAAAGTGGCAACCCTGTAAACTAAAAAAAAAAAAATTCAAGCTCAATATACTTTGAAACCTTAACAGAAACTTTTTTATTTTTATTTTTTGCTCTTCACATAAAGTTTAGAATGTCTAGTTTTAATTTCAAGCTAAGTATTTGGCAAACTAAGATAACTAATGCCTTAATAATTTAAAGTAAATTGAATATGTAAACTTGTTTTAAACTAACGAAAATTTATGAATAAAATGAATAAGGTTGATTTTTCTGAAAAAAAAAGTTTAATCAAAAATTATATATCATTTAAAAATTTATTTTAATATTCCAAGATTACTCTGAAAAACTCTCAATATATATATATACAAAATAAGGTTAATATACAAACTTGAACACCTTCTACTGAGCCCACTTAAAGGGCTTTTAAATATTTTATTGAAATGAAGATTTTAAAAACACTGGAACATATGTTTCATAAAGACAAAAAAGATTGTCTTTAATCTTCAGCCAGTTCAAATTTAAAATAAAAAGCACTTTGGTAAACAAAGATGCGAAAGTTTACAAAAAAACAAAAACAATATAACGTAAGAATTTAACATTGTACATTACTAGGAAGTTAAAAAAGGAAGGTTGTTTAAATAAAAGGAGTGAGTTCATATTGTCCTGTTGACATATGAAAAAGCTCCTCTTAAAATACAACAAATTTTGAAGTATTTTATAGTCAATTAACTGTTGTTTTTGTTAATTTTAGTTGTTTGATTAGTTAGATGGTAGATTGATTTTTGTACTGAATATTTGTAATGTACAATGTTCAATTCTTACGTCATATTGTTTTTGTTTTTTTGTAAACTTTTGCATCTTTGTTTACCAAAGTGCTTTTTATTTTAAATTTGAACTGGCTGAAGATTAAAGACAATTTTTTTTGTCTTTATGAAACATATGTTCCAGTGTTTTTAAAATCTTCATTTCAATAAATTATCTATATATATATGTAGTATATAAGTGGGCTCAGTGTGAAAAAATTTAATTTATTAAGTTAAATAACTTAATTCTATATATATATATATATATATATATATATAGAATTAAGTTATTTAACTTAATAAATTAAATTTTTTCACACTGAGCCCACCTTGAGGGTTTTATTTATAAAAAGGTTTATTTATAGATGTGAAACTCAAAGGACTTGAGTTTCGTGCCTATGCACTCATCAGCTTCAAAACAAGTTTAAAATCTTGTAAAGCATGATTGTATGCATAGGCACAAAACTCGAGTCCTTTGAGTTTTACATCTTTAAATAAACCTTTTTATTTATATATATTTATATATATATATATATATAGTAAGGACTAAGGAGGTAAAAATTTTAACTAAACAAACTGTTATTGTCATTCAATTTGCTCCTTATATAAGGTTCCAGTTCTTTATTCATATTCTTTAACTTTTGTTTGTTAATTATAAAAAAACAATTTGCATTTTTAAAATTTTTAAAAAGCTTCTACTAACTTGTTGAAAAATATTTTAAATAAATCCATACATTTAAACAACTTTATTTACTCTTTTTTTTACTCTTTATTTACTCTAATTTTTACCTCAACTGTTTAAGCAGTGTGTGTAATATTTTCCCTGCAAACATTGTAATTTTTAACACTCTCTTGTTATATAAATTACTTTGTGTAGTTTTCAATAAACTTAGAATCATAATCATAATCTTGCAAAGCTTAATTTTGAATCAAGGTCCTGGCAAGTTGCGGCCAGATCTGGCAATATCTGGTATTTGGATCAGGTAGCACACTAATAACTTTCATGATAAATAATTAAAACCATTAAACTTAATTAGAATAAGCTCGAAATAAAAGTTATGATCTCAACTTGTACTACTCTATATAAAGTATACTACAGGTTATTAAGAAGTCTTAACAACTCTCAACATTGATAAAATATTTATTACATTTACCTTACTAGTATGTAAAGTAAATTGAGCTTAATATTAAAAGAAGTTGAAACAAACTAAGCCACTTAAAAGAGGAAAATTTACTCGCATATTCTCAACTTTTTAGGGAAATTTACTAAATATAAACAGTTCAAAATCTGAGCAATGAATTATTATTTAAAAACTTTTATTTATACAAAGACAACCTTAATCGAGAGTATTTTCAAATATGTGTCAACCCCTGAGATTTGAACTAGCAAGTCCTGAACAAGACGTTAAAAGGTATCCCTGGTGTGTGACCAAATATCTAAAAGGTTCTACGTGCACCAGGACTTAGAACCAAATATTTTGAGCATCTTTTTTTTCAAACTGTAAGTTTAACTAAGATTTTTCAAATAAAAATCCCTACACCATCACATCACACATTAGTACAAAATATGTTAATAAATTGTTTTTATTTTAAAAGTAAGAGTTTAAAACAAGGTACATTCTAACAGTTTAGTCACACAAAAAGAAAAACAAAATTTTCTTCAACAAGGAAAATTTTTGATATTATGTTAGGTCATGAATATGAAACTTTGAGTTTTTAGTTTATTTTCATCTTAGGGAACTTTTATCAGTTTTGTATTAAAATCCATTTTCAATATTTTAATGCTGGGACAAAGAATTTAAATTATGTCTTAATTTTTTTTCACCCATGTCCCATTTCTTAACCATTATTGGATATTAAAAAAGCTCCTTTTGTCCCTGTATTTATTATTATTTTTACTTATTATCAAAGCTCGAAATGTTTGATTAAAGCAAACAGTTCAGTACAGTAATTATACTCTTACTGAAATTATACTCTGTTAATACTAAACAGATTGTGCTAAGAATACTGAGAAGCAAAAAGTATCCAGCTAAAAAAAAAATATTTTTTTAAACAAAATTTGTGAACAAAAATGCGTACTCGTGTATACTCAACGTGTTGAGTATACCTAAAAAGTGTGTTATCAAGAGGAAGGTTACTGATTTATTTAAGCAGAGATTGGTCATTTAGATGCTAGGTTCGACTTTAGTTATAGTAAATAGTATCGAACTCGAACCTACTAGAAAAGGGTTTCCGTATGTTCACATAAATTACATATACTCGTTATTAGGTACAGCTATATCTATACTTATATTAAACAATATTTTTTATTGGCAATTTATTGCAAAACTGCAAAACATTTCAAAAATATTTTTTCTTAAAAACATAAAGTTTTTAAAGCTTATAATATTTAACAGAAAAACAAACCTTGGAAACTACATTAAAATAGAGTTTATAAATTTGTTACATAATTATTTTGAAACTGTTGCTTTTGAAGCTAACAAGTACAATTAATCTTGAAACTAACTGGAACATCTGCTTTAAGAAAAAATAGTTTACAAAAAAATTTTACCATTTAGTGTGGTTCTTACTAAAGATATACTGCTATTGAGATTCTTAACTTTTTTTTTAGATTTTTTTATACCAAAAAACGAATAATAAACTTTAAAGTTTTTTGTAATAAAATATTAATTACAGCAGATTTGACAATAAGTGTCGTTATTTTTTTAACATGTCTAGATGAGTCTGGGTTAAAAAATTATAACAAACTGACCACATGTATAACAGTTATTTATATCAAATAATATAAGCTTAGTAGTTAAAATTTGTAATTTTTTGTTTGCCCTTATTTATTAAAAATAGTAAATTAAAAAAAATACTGTATAATAAAAATGATAACAATATCACCTATGAGAAAGATGCTATATTTTGTGAAATAATGTATTAAGTAGGGTAAGGAAAAAAAAAAGGTTTAAAAGAAAACACTTTGTATTGGTGACCAAAAGGTCTTTCTAAACACTGGGTCGTTTTACCAAAATACTTTAGCATTTATAATAATTTAAGTTAGATTTTTTCAAACAACATGTTTATTTTAATAGACTTATACTTTATGTATAAAATTTGTCTCTTTGAGTTATTTTAAAAATAATTTGATTTTTGTAAAACAATACGTAACATCAGTTTAAGTACAAAAAAAGTTTGAAATAGTAAACAAAATGAATTTTTTGATTGAAATTTTTCAAAAAAAATGATATAGGTAGTTCTAAGTTTTATATATATATATATATATATATATGTTTAAGGTATGTAATTTACTCAATTATAATGATTGATACACTATATATTTTTAAAGCTTTTTCAACAATTAATTTTCAAATTTCTAGTAGTTTTCGCTAAAATATCTTATAAAGTGCTTATAAAGTTATTCGAATACAAACAGTGCTTTATATTAGTCATGATTAAGACATATATATGCTTTCAAAACTAGCATTGTTGACAACAAAAACAATTAATGTTGCAATTGTAATTGATAACTTTTCTCATCTACAATTAAATAAATTTTAAACCAGCTAATGGTACCTAAATAAAACTGTTAATGCTAAAAAAGAAGTAAGAGCTGTTTAATTTTTTGTTTTACTTTAAAACTTTGTTTTAAACCAGATTACTACTAATTTTTTTTTTCTTAATAAATCAAAAATTGTATTCCTGTTGAATTTTGATATAACTTTAAATACATTTGCTAAGAATTCTTAGCTTTTGATTGTTATAGATTACAAATAAACTATGGTATATTGTAAAGCAATTTTTTTTAAATAAATTTACGCGTATATTGTTTTTGAAGAACTAAAAAGCACTTTATAAACAAAAATTAAAACGATTATTTCAATTCTAGCATTAATTGAAAATCTTGATTGTTAGTTTTGGAAATAAAACTAAAATATAAAATTTAAACAAAAATACGCTGCAAGTTTTTGTCTGGCTAAAGCTTTTTAACTCAAAGAAAATTTATTTAGTCTCTCGGAGTTATTTAAAACTTTGTTAAAAAAGCTTCTCAAAAAGATAACTTTATTGAACACAAACCCAGTAGTACTTATGGTAATTATTTGTGTGAACTAAAATGTTTGTAAGTTGCAACAAAAAAACTCAGTAAGTATAGATAGTGTTTTATTAGTTTGTTGGTTTTGATGTGTTTTTACTCAAAACTAATATTTTTTAAATAGTTTTATAAATTTTACCTATGCTATATGATAACAAATAAAAAAATTATAAAAAAGTACAATATATTTCAATATAAATTTAGTGAAAAACAAAGCATTTTAGTTTTAATGTTAAATTCTTTTCAAAGCGATTAAAGCACTATAAAACAATGCAAAATTTACAAAAAAAACTCAATTTAATTAGCACCATATGGGATGCAAACAATTAATAATTCTCTTTTCTACAAAGTTTGCAAAAACTATTATCAGTTTTTACAAGTGTATATTATTATTTTTTACAGGTGGTTTGATAGTGATTGTATGTGTGAATTGTATAGTTATTATCTGCAAAAAACAACTCAGTAATTCATATTTTGTTTTTAAAAACTTACTAGCTGTTTCACATTATCTTATTAGTTTGATCGCTTTAAAGTGTCTTGTTCTTTATACTACTACGTTTTAAATAATTTTATAAATTTTACTTAAGCTTTGAAAAAAAAAATAGATCTACAATTTTTATTTAAAACTTAAAGTTTAAATTTTAACATAGAGTTCTTTTTAAACCGATCAAATACTATAAAACAGTGCAGAAAAAATTAATTTAAACAACAAATGTTGTATGTAAACAAATAAAAATATTCTTATCTACAAGGTTTACAAACAGTTTGAAGTTTTTACAAGTGATTATTTTTTACAAGTGTTTTTCGTTTCAAGAGCTTTCTTTTGACTTAATAACACTATGAGACGACAAAAGCTTTAGCTACTGAAGTTTTTTAGAAGTCTTGTTTCTTAAAAACCTAATTTCAAACTACTTCAAGTTTCTAAATATAAAACTAAGTTAAGTATGTTCTAGGAAACGACACTTGAAGGCACTTAAAAACAATAAACTTTAAGAAACACAAGATAATTTTAAGAAGTACTTAATTTTATAAGGAGTTATATAAGAAGTACTATAAAAGCATCAGTTTAATAGTAGCTCAGTATTAAACGGTAAAAAGTTTTTTTTTTTAAATCATTACGACAAAAGTTTAAAATTATTTCAGTTTCTTTTATGATTTCTTTCGAAGGATACGAAAGAAGCTCAAAATAGAAAACAATTACAATTACTAGATAGAAAAATATATATTTATATTATAAACGGTTAAGTATAATTCACTAACTTGTAAAACTTAATAAAATTAATGTTTTAAAATTTTAAATAAATATAAAATGATTATAGCGTAAATAAATTGTAATTTTAATATTTTTGTACAAGTATAATAATGCTAAAAAGTATACTAAAATAAAAAGCATTATTGTTAATTAACTTTTGAACTTCAAGTTTTCGTAGAAAAACAATTGTACATAAAATCTAAGGATTGTAAAAAGTATAATTGATCTATGATTGTACAGTAATATAAAAAAAAAAGATAATTCAAACACATTTTATTAGCTGAAGACAAGTAAATACAAAAATATGAAAATGCTTACTCTCATGATAATTGTGATTATTCAACTATTATTGAACAATGCTAATTGTCAAGAACAAACTTGCAAAATAACGAAGACGTACTCTTGTGACGATTATGGACGTTCGAGTTATGACGTCATAGTTGGAAAAATGGGACCGAGGGGTCCACCCGGTAGAGATTGCAATTTGACCTCAGTGCAGGAACATTTGAAAAAAGTTCAACACAAACTCAACAAATCTGAACAAGGTTGTCTATTTTGTAGCTTAGATAAAATTTTAAATGAAAATCAATTGTTGAGAATAAATATTAGCCCATAAGTTTTTGTTTGTAATCTAAATTTAAAAAACTGACACATTAATTTTTGGTAGATTTTGTAGTTTATGTTAAAGTTTTAGATTTTCAAACCAATCCTTACTCTATATTTGTAAGTTCGTCTTTACTATATTCATAAAGTGTAAAATAATCCAACATAGTCAGATTTAAATTTCAATTGTTGACATTAGAATGTTATCTTAACTTTTACTAAACTTTATGATATATAATTTTGTTAAGCTTTTTTTTTTTGCTTTAATCTTAATTTATTTTGTTGATAACAACAATTTGTTGTATTGATCTTAACTTCGAATTTTTTTTATTGAAATAATATATTTTTCAATTTATTCAAAGTCTCACCAAGCTTTTAAATAGTTCGTTAAAAAGCATGAAATAATTTTCACAGAATTGTCAGAATTAAAGAAGCAATTTAGTTCGAGGCAGCCGAGGGATTGTTACGATATCAAAAAAATCGACCCGCTATCGCCATCTGGTGTTTATAAAATTTACCCTGTATTCAGCGAAGGTTTATTAGTTTATTGCGATCAGGACACTGAAGGTGGTGGATGGACTGTTTGTTTTGTTTAATTATTTATTTTAAATATACTGTTTGTTTTGTTTTATTATTTATTTTAAATATACTGTTTGTTTTGTTTAATTGTTTACTTTTAATATTTTATTAGTTTTTGTTTAATTATTTATTTTAAATATAATATTTGATTTTGTTTAATTATTTATTTTAAATATACTGTTTGTTTAGTTTAACTATTTATTTTAAATATTTTATTTGATTTGTTTAATTATTTATTTGAAATATAATTTTTGTTTTTGTTTAACTATTTATTTTAAATATAATTTTTTCTTTTGTTTAATTATTTATTTTAAATATACTGTTTGTTAAGCTTAATTATTTATTTTAATCATACTGTTTGATTTTGTTTAATTGTTTTTTTCAATTATACTGTTTTTTTTTTAATTATTTATTTTAAATATACTGTTTTTTTTTGTTAAATCTTTTATTTTATTTGTTTAGCTATTTATTTTTAATATAATATTTGTTTTTGTTTAATTGTTTAGTTTTTAACTTATCTATATCTATATACTTTAAAAATAATCAAACTGCTTGTTTTTGTTTATAAAAAATATCGGCTGTATATTTTTATAATCGTTCAGGTTGCTATCTTAATGTTATCTAATTCATATGGTCAATTAAATTTCAAACCTATTATCTTTGAATTTAATAAACATTTAGTTAATTGCAAATAATATTTCCAAACGAGAAAGAATTTTAAGATACAAAAAGCTTTAAATTAAAGTTAATAAAAAATAACACTACACACCTTTTTTACAAAAAACTTTTTAAAAGTAATTTGTTTATTTTTCAATCTAAACTTTCTTGATTTAAAAACTGTAGTTTATTATTTTTCAATACAGTATAAAACTTAAAAACTATTTACTGATTATAACAACTCAAAATACGTAATAAATACTGATAACCACTTTTTTATGCACTGGTTTAAATAATTAAACAAATTAATAAATTTTCTGCAGCTTTTCCAACGAAGATTCAATGGAGAACTAGATTTTCAGAAAAACTTTGTTTCCTATGCAAATGGATTTGGAAATCCGAATAGTGAATACTGGTTGGGTAAGTTTTGTTATTTGTTAAGTTTTTTAGATAAGTTTTTTTTTAATTTTGATATTTATGTTAACTTATTGTATGATTTTTTTAACAGTGTTGAAATATACATTTCTTAAAGTAAAACTTTTGTTTTTTTTTTATTTAAAATAGTAGAAAGTCTGTAAACTTACTGTTTGTGATAGTTTGTTAAGTATTCTAGAAATCTTACTGCTTATTTTCTAATTGTATAATCTTCACACCACTAAAATACTTTCAATCGTTAAAGGTTTGGAAAAACTTCATCAAATAACAAAAGTTGGATTGTATTCATTAAGAGTCGATTTGGAAGATTTTGAAGAAAATAAAGTTTATGCCAAATATAAGTAAATCAATTTATATAAGAAAGCTTAAGTAAAAAACAAATCTAATTTAAATCGTGCTACCTAAGCAAACTTCTATTTAAAGTTGTTTTTTTATTAAATAAACGTTCTTAAAGTTCCAGAACTGATGCTTAAATTCTTATTAAACCTAGAACTCTTCATTAAGTATTCTTAAAATAAAAGGTAAAAAAAAATAATTAAAAAAAATTTTATGTTCACGGTAAGCATTGAATAATCATTAATAACAGTTTAATTTTTTTTAAGTTTAAGATTATGTGTTAGCTTAAACAGTGATAAGTAAATAAAACATCATTTGTTTAGTTAAGTTTTAGAAATTAAACTATACAATAATCAACAAATTAAGCTAATGTAAAAGCACAATCTTTATTAAATGTTTTGCTATATTTACTTTTAGATCATTTTCAATTGGAAAAAGGGACAGTTATGCTTTGAATTATGATCCAAGTTCCTATGAGGGTACTGCAGGTAAAATTTATTTGTTAACTATTTAATTGAAAAAGAAAATGCTAATGATAAATAGTGCTTATTAAACACTTTTTCAAATCTAAATGTAAAAGGAAGTCGGTCTATTAGCGAAATTTAAAACCATAATATCTAAAAAAAAGAACTAACAACAAATTAAAACTTTGAAGCATTATTATAAAACAATCACTTGTATACGTGGCAAAAAAAGACAAACAAACTTCAGGAGACTCGCTTTTTGATTACCACAACGGTCAAAACTTCACCACCTTTGACCGAGATCAAGACGCTTGGGACGAAAATTGCGCAGAAGTTTACAAAGGAGGGTGGTGGCATAGAGGCTGCCATCATTCAAATTTGAACGGGTTGTACTTGGGGGGTGAGACGGACCAATTAGCAACCGGAATGGTCTGGAAAGCGTTCAAGGGGTATTATTACGCTTTGAAAGTTTCTGAGATGAAGTTTAAACCTGTGTATGATTACTAGATAAATATATGTACTTATAGTATTATACAACAGCAGATTTTCGAAAATTGTATATTTTAAAACAGTAACATTCTGTGTAAGCTTTTGATATTTGCATTATCTTTTTAAAATTAAAATTTTTATATTTTTCAGTGTCATTTCTTTAAATTGTTACTATTTTGTATATAATTTATTTAAAAGTTGAAATACATTTAAACTTGTTTGTTTTTATCTTAAAAGTTGGTCAATTTAAAATTTAGAAAGAAAATTGTGTTTTGTTAACATATAATATTTGAATTTTTTGTTTTAGTAATACTCCGATGTGATGATTGTATAACTTTTGTTTTTTGTAAACTGTAATTAGTCTTAATATACGCATAACAATAAAAAAGTAGTAATTTGTATTAATTAATGTAAAACTAGTAAGAAAGTTTAAGATATATATCTAATTTTTCAACTCGATTATTTTAAATATTAACAACAAATTTCAGACACAGATATAAACACGAATCTAATGTAAAATTTAGCTTTCAAAAATTACATATTGAATACTTATTACAAGTTTAAAAAATTAACTTAATCCTACAAACTTTATTAAATATTGTATCTAATAGTTTAATTCTAAGTATGTTAAAAGTTTCTGTAAAATACACAATTATGTTACCACGTTTAAAATAAACCATCTTAAACAGAGCTTGAACAATTAAAAGGTTTTTATAGAAAAATTAACATATATAATATATTTTGTTGCTTTATTTGTTAATGTAGATCAGTTTTAACTACCTAACTTAAGGAACAATTTTGTCATTTTATGTTTCATGACTTTGCAATAATCATTTTAGAATGTGCAAAACTAATATTATATATATACTTCAATACAAGTATTTTTGATTTAAGTTTTAACATGGTTTTACTTACTTTATTATAAGTTTATCGTAAGAACTTATAAAAAAAAATACTTCTTTAATATCTACGACAAAGTTTATATTATTTAAAGAAGTTAATTGGCAATTATAAAACCGATTAAATTGACTTTAAATTTTCGATCAATAGTCGTCGATAAAAGTTGATTATTTTTAAAGTTGTAAAATTAACTATGACACATTTAAAAATCTAATCGTCAACAGGCTTTTATGACTTCTTAGATGTACACCTAATATATTATTATAAAACTAGTTATAAATATGCGAAAGAGTCAAATTTAATAAACTAATTTTGTTGCTTTATACAGCTGGATTTATAAATTGTGAAACTTCATAAAATAAAAAGACAAAACATTTTTTATTAATAGCTATCAATAAAAGTTTATAACTTTTAAAACTGCAAAAGTTTTTTTAACAATTTAAAACATAATAACAGGTTTATAACAAATTCTTAAATTTGATAAGGTTCAATTTTAAGTAAACCAACTTTATTGATAATTATACTGTTTTTAAAAACGTATACTTAAAAGATGTATTAAGCCAAACTTACAAACTAGTCTGTTAGCGTAAAATATTTATTTGCTTTTTTCTTATATAATTTTTTTAAGTCTAAAGTGTGACACAAACCTAGTACAGTGATTTTTTGTGTGAGTTAATATAGTTGTAATTTAAAAAAAAAACTCAGTAAGTATAGGTTGTGTTTTCAAAGTTACTAACTGTTTGACGTATTTTATTATTTTGTTGGATTTAATGTTTATAAAGAGTTAATATAGACTATATAGTTTTGTTTCAAATTAAAAAGTATTTTGTGTCAAAAATTAGACATATAAAAATTTCAGATCAGCAGTTTTGTTAAACAGTTCTTTGTCTTTTAAAATGCTTTCCAACATTTTTCAAACTTATTGCAAAGATTCAAAATAGAAAGAACTTAGCTATAGAAACTGTTTTAAGAGTCATTTTAGTTTTAAAATACTAATTGGGCAATTAAGTTAAGTATCTTTCAACAAATGACGACAAAAACACTTGTAGACAATTAGAAAGACTACTACTTTGAGATACACACTTTTCTAAGAAGTACTTCTCTTAATAAGCAGAGCTAAGCTGTAGAAAACAACAGTTTAGGAGTAGCTTAGTACTGAACAAGTGGTGTTTTTTATTTTTTATTTACCAATACTTAATTTAATCACTATTTCGGCTTCTAATTTTTTTTTTTTTGAAAGAAAGGAAAACCTCCTATAAGTAATAATCAAAACTTACAACAACTAGATTGATAGGAAAGAATATATGTATTATAAACGGTTGACTAATTTATAAAGCTTAACAAAATTAACTTTTTTAAACTGTATATTAATTCCAATAACCTTTTAATCTAGAATCTTCAAAATTTGAAAGTGTTGTTGTTTTTACTGTTACTATAACAAAGCAATTTTTTTTTTGATTTATAAACATTAATTTATATTTAAAAAAAAATGGTTGTAAATCAACTTTAAATTAAAAATTTTACTAAGTGTAACAACTTAAGTAATAGTAAGTTTAAAAAAACAAACTTTTCTTAGCTATTGTTTAATCAAAACTCTCAAATAAACGTACTTTACTTATTGAAATTACATACTTTGTTATTTTGATGTTATACGTAAGTGAAAATTTAAAAGATTTTTTTTTTGTGCTTAAAAATATTATACATGCAGTTTTAGTTCGACAAGTTTTTAAGGTTTCTTAAAAATTATAAATTAGTTTAATTTACAGGACTTACAGTTTTAATATTTTTGTAGAAATACAGTAATACTTGAATTTATACTAAAAAAATCGTTGATAACTAACTTTTGAATGTGAAGTTTTCGTAAAAAACAATTTTACAAATTTTAAAAAATGGTTTTTGTGGTAAAAAACACATGGTAAAGCTTTACGAATGTTTTTAAGTAAAATAAATTTAATACTTACATTATACTTTTAAAATACTACAAACTCTAATACGTTTTAAACATATAAAAAAAGAGATAACTCAAATACATTTTATTAGCTGAAGACAAATAAATACAAAAATATGAAAATGCTTATTCTCATGATAATTGTGATTATTCAACTACTATTTAACAATGTTAATTGTCAAGAACAAACTTGCAAAATAACGAAGACGTACTCTTGTGACGATTATGGACGTTTGAATTATGACGTCATAGTTGGAAAAATGGGACCGAGGGGTCCACCTGGTAGAGATTGCAACTTAACCACAGTGCAGGAACATTTGAGAAAAGTTCAACACAAACTCAACAAATCTGAACAAGGTTGTCTATTTTTTTGTTTTAAAATACAATTTTTTATACAATTTCTTTGTTGTGAACAATTAATTACTTTTCATCGTTAACTGTGGAGTATTTATTTAACTTAGGGTTTCCAAATGAATCCATTATAGGTATTCAGGGGGCCTTGAGCAGCAAAGGGGCCAAAGTGGGGCTATGAGGTAATATTTTGAAACTTATATTAAATATTCTGGAATTGCTGATGAATAGCAAAAAAAATATTTTAGGTGTTTTAATGGTAGTTTTTTGAGTAATCTAGTTGGAGGGGTCCTTTTGAAAAAAAGTGTAGGAAACCCTTATTTAATTATATAATTTCAATATATTCTAAATTAAATTATTCATCTTGTTTTGGTAGTTTAAATAAATGTATGACTTCATCTAATTTTTGATAACAAGAATTTTAATTGCTGGTTTTAATTTTGTATGTATGATTGAAATATATTCAAAGCCTAATTAAGCTTTTCAATAGTTTATTAAGAAACTTGTTTTTTAACAGAACTGTCAGAATTAAAGAAGCAATTTAGTTCGAGGCAGCCGAGGGATTGTTACGACATCAAAAAAATCGACCCGCTATCGCCATCTGGTGTTTATAAAATTTACCCGGTATTCAGCGAAGGTTTATTAGTTTATTGCGATCAGGACACTGAAGGTGGTGGATGGACTGTTTGTTTTGTTTAATTATTTATTTTAATTATATTGTTTGTTTTGTTTAGTTATTTATTTTAAATAAATATTTGATTTTTTTTAATTATTTAATTTATTTATACTGTTTGTTTTGTTTAATCATTTATATTAAATAAATATTTGATTTTGTTTAATTATTTTAAATATAATATTTGTTTTTGTTTAATTATTTATTTTAAATATACTGTTTGTTTTGTTTAATAATTTATTTTAAATACAACATTTGTTTTGTTTAATTGTTTATTTTAAATATACTGTTTGTTAGTTTAGTTATTTATTTTAAATATAATATTTGTTTTTGCTTAATTATCTATTTTAAATATACTGATTGTTTTGTTTAATTATTTATTTTAATTATAATATTTGATTTGTTTAATTATTTATTTTAAATATAATTTTTGTTTAGTTTAATTGTTTATTTTAAACATTGTATTTGTTTCTGTTTAATTATTTATTCTAATTATACTATTTATTTTGTTTAATTATTTATTCTAAATATAATATTTGTTTTTGTTTAATTATTTTTTTTGAATATAATATTTGTTTTTGTTTAATTGTTTATTTTAAATATACTGTTTGTTTTGTTTAGTTAATTATTTTAAATATAATATTTGATTTTGTTTAGTTATTTATTTTAATTATACTGTTTAGTTATTTATTTCCTAACTTATCTACATCTATATACTTTAAAAATAATAAAACTGCTTGTTTTTGTTAATAAAAAATATTAGCTGTATATTCTTACAATCGTTCAGGTTGCTAACTTAATGTTATTTAATTCATATGGTCGATTAAGTTTCAAACTTATTATTTAATTGCAAATAATAGTTCTAAAGGAAAAAGAATTTTAAGAAACAAAAAGGCTTTAAATTAAAGTTAATTAAAATAACACTACAAACCTTTTTTTACAAAAAACTTTTTAAAAGCTATTCAAGTTATTTTTAAGTTAGTCTTTCTTGGTTTAAAAACTGTAGTTTGTTATTTTTCAATACAATATAAAACTTAAAAACTATTTACTGGTTATAACAACTCAAATTAAGTAATTATCAAAAATGTTAATAAGCACTTTTTTATGCACTGGTTAAAATAATTGAACAAATTTATAAACTTTTCTGCAGCTCTTCCAACGAAGATACAATGGAGAACTAGATTTTCAGAAAAATTTTGTTTCATATGCAAATGGATTTGGAAATCCGAACAGTGAATATTGGTTGGGTAAGTTTTGTTGATTTTGTTATTAAAATAACGTTTATTTATTGATTTTTTTTATCTATGTTAAGTCAATAATATGTTAGTAATATTTTTAAAGTATTACAATGTATATTTTATAAAGCAAAACTTAATTATTTTTGACTTAGTTTAGTAGTAAAAACTTTGTAAAATTTATAATCCACTCTTGTTATTGTTATTTTTTGTTTTAACAGTTTTACTTTTTTTCATATAGTTTAATATAAACTTATTTTTCTTATCCATAAAATTATAAAGGTTTGGAAAAACTACATCAAATTACAAAAACTGGTTTGTATTCTTTACGAGTTGATTTAGAAGATTTTGAAGAAAATAAAGTATATGCTCAGTACAAGTAAATAAGTAAAGTTGTTTTGTAAATGAATAGTTTTGAATTTTTATTTTGTATATAAATTAGTTATAAAATACTTAAGCAAAACACAAAGTTATCACAAAACGATGAATTCTTCATGGTTTCATTTTTTTATGAATTTATATTTAAAGTTTCTTCGTTATTAGATAACTTACCTCAAAATTTCAAATGTTTTAAGTTTTATTAGAGCTACAATATTTTTGTCAGACATTATACATTTAATAATTAATAAACTCTTATTTACAAAAACATCTTGTTCATTTAACAGTCGGCTTTAAATAAAGTGACTAAAAGTTTCTTTTGTGAAGAAATGATAATTTCGTATTAATTTATTCGTTAGTAAGTAAATAAAACTAGATTTCTCGAGTTAATGAAGTATTAAATTTCAAAACTAAACAACAACCCATAAAAAAGTTTAGTAAAATAGAATTGTCTTGCTATAAAGTGTATAGTTCATAAAAATCATTGTAGATCATTTTCAATTGGAAAAAGGGAAACTTATATATTTAGAGTTGATACAAATTCCTATGAGGGGACCGCAGGTTTTACTTTTTAGTTATTTAAACAAATTTTTATTAAGCTATAATTTAATTAAAACAGCTGGTGATAAAAATTGTTTGCTTAAAACTTAAACTTTTCATAAGCAAAGTGTAACAAAGTATAAAACTGCGGTACTAATTAATTTTATAAAATGAAAACTGTTTAATCATCAAATAAACACCAAACATTAATATTATTAAAGAACAAACATTGATATAAAGTTGTGGGAATATTGGAAAATAAAATTAATAATACTTCAGGGGACTCTCTTACGCCCCACAGCGGATTAAGCTTTACTACTTTCGACAAAGATCAAGATGTTTGGGACAAAAACTGCGCCGAAGAGTATAAAGGGGCGTATTGGCATGGGGCTTGCCATCAATCTAATTTAAACGGGTTGTATTTGAGGGGTGAGACGGACCAATTTGCAACCGGAATGGTCTGGAAAGCCTTCAAAGGATATCATTACGCTTTGAAAGTTTCTGAAATGAAATTTAAACCAGTTTATGATTACTAGATAAATTTATGTACTTATAGTATTATGCAACAGAAAAGATTTGACAGTTATCTATTTTAAAACAGTAACATTCTGTGTAAGCTTTAAAAATTGTTTTATACTACTTTTTTTATTTGCATGAATTTATATAGTTTGTTATTTTTTCTTATTTTAAAAATCATTTCTGTTAGTATTTTGTATATAATTTATTTAAAACTTGGAACACGTTAAAACTTGTTTGTTTTATACCACAAGTTAGTCAACTCAAATTTAAAAACTGTGTTTTGTTAACATATAACATAAAAAAAATCTATTTTCTAACTAATACTCTAATGTGATGGATGTATAACTTTCGTTTTTTGTAAACTGTAGTTATTTTTAATAACGCATAACAATAAAAAAAAGTAGTAATTTGTATTAAATAACGTAAAACTAGAAAGTTTAAAGTATATTTCTAGTTTAAAAACTCGATAATTTTTAATATTAACAAAAAACTTCAGAAATAGACATAAACACCGTAAAACTTCGCTTTCTAAAATTACAAATTGAATATTCATTACAAATGTGACAAATAAACTTTATTAACTAAATTGCGAAACTAAATATAATCTATATTGTCAAAGAATAAATAATTAAAACTTATAAAGTAAATGTATAATAAAAATCTTGTAAATATTGGAAATCAAATTGCAAATTTTTGTAATTATGTTTTATATCAAACTATCGTAAGAAAATAACCATTTAACTTATAACTGCATTCATATGTATGGCAAAGTCATTAATTTATAAAAAGAAAAAGTTTAAATTCGAAATTAAATTCATAAAATTTTATATAGAATACCACGATTTTTGTATATAAACAGTTTCTACAAGTATAAGAAGCCTACACAATTATACTACCTTGTCTAAAACAAACCAATTCTGTAGAGTTTGAATAGTTAAAAAGTTTTGATAAAAATAACCAAAACATTTAACATACTTTATTGCTTTTTTGTCAATATAGATCAGTTTTAACTACTTAAGTTCAGCAATAGTTTTATAAGTAAAATTTACTTTCAGTTTTATGTTTATCGAGTTTGCAAAAATGCGATATAGATTTTATGTACTTGGTTTGTTTAATTATTTTTTATTTAAGTTTTAAGAATTTTTATACTTACTTTATTTTAAGTTGATCGTAAGAACTTATTGAAAAAGTTTTTTTAATCTACGAGAAAGTTTGAATTATTTAACGAATTGAATTGGCAATAAAAAACTGCATAAATTTCAAAACATTTTTAAACTGTAAATGTCGATAAAAGTTAATAACTTTTAAAAATGTAAAAGTATTTATCAAAAACGTAAAAAAAAAAATAATCAACAAGTTTTTAATGTCTTTTTAAGCTTCTACGGTGTAAACTGTTATAAAGCTAGTTATATATAGGTGAAAAAGTTTGAAATGAAACTAAATTTATTGCTTTCTACCGCTGGCTTTAACAATTATAAAGCCTCATAAAATAAAAACACAAAATACTTTCTATTAACAATTGCCGATAAAAGTTATTAACTTAAAAATGGTAAAAGTTTTTTTAACAACTTATTAATTCATCTCTTAATAAGTTTATAATGATTTTCTAAAACTCTTAGTGTTCATCAAATCTTAAGTAAACTGTATTGACAAATTTTCAGTCTTAACAAACGTATGGTTAAAAGATGTACGTAGCCAAGTAAACGAATTACTCGGTTAGCTTAAAATGTTTTTTGATTAACTATATTCAACTTTAAACAAATGCTAACTAAAAAATATATAAATAAGTTTAAACTAATAAAGATTTTGAAAAAGTCCTGAATGTGGAAAATTAAGTTTATTTCAAAACATAGTTTAGACGTTGTTTAGAAATTAATAGCTTATTTATTTTTTCTTACTGTATTTTTTTTTATTAAAACTAGATTTGTATATTTTAAAAAATGAACAAAAAACTTAGAAACATTTTTTAAATGTTGTATTATAAGTACAAAAACAGTTAAATATTTTTTTTTCTGTGTAAGATATTTTTCAGTGAAAAGCTTTTAAACTTGAACAAAATAAACTTATTTTTAAAAATAATTTCTAAAATTATTATTTAGTATAAACTGTTATATACAGATAATAATTAAAAAACGTTGATTTACCGTTTTATAAGGTCTGAATTTTTATTTTGGTTCAACTGAATTTAAAAATAACGTGTTAAAAAGAATTATTTTTTGTTTTCACTTATTACTAATGTAAATGACATTGAAAGCAATTTTGTCGGAAAAAGCTTAAATATTAATTTAATAATGAGAAAACGTTTATCTAGATATAGATTATATTTCAATCTACTGAAAAAACAAAAAGTTTCCTCGCTAACTTTTGTTTCAAAGCTAATAAATTATTTAAAGTATAACTTGTATCTTTCGTATTAATATTTCATCCGGCTATTGATTTTGTTTTAGTTGTTTTGAAAAGTACAACAAACTTAACAACAAAATAGTCGTTTGTTAAAATTACATTTTATAAACTTTAAGTTTAAAATAATTTATAAGAACTAAACTAGTTTATTTCTAAATAGCCAATATTTTTAGTTTAAAAGTTAAGGTTTTTTTTAAATAATTTACAGATTATAGTACTATACTACTTTTAGGTGGAAGCTTTTAATTTCTATAAGTTTTAGTTTACTTTAAGATGACTGTTTATTAGTATGTAGTTCTTTTTATATTATTTGAACTTGTACTATAACCCTTTGAAATTCAGAATATTTAAACTTTTTTTTGAAGTAATGAAAATTTAAACTTTTTTTGTGTCAGATAATGAATGCTTTAAAAAGTCCAAATTATATAAGTTATTTTAACTAATAATTTTTGTACATTTAACTTTTTAAATACAAAACAATCTACAAATTAAAAAATGGACAACTTTTGTATTTTTGTATACTCTTTATACAACTTAATTCATTAGCATATTAATAACATAATCTATTGAAAAATACTGTTTAGTGTCTATAAAAGATTATGTATACAAAGTATCTTTAAAATGCAACTGATTTTAGTTTGTAACAATTTTTTTTAGTTTATGCCAAAAATTGAAAATCGGTTTACGAAAACCATATTTAATTACATATCAGATATATTACTAAAAAAAGTATTAAATCAGTGTTTTTAACCCAAAGTTTAATCAATTATAATATGTATCTAAATTATAATTAATTTAATAAGTTATGCGTGTTAGATAGCATAAGGTATTTGCATTTAAAACATATGCTTCAAAAGACAACATATTGATTTAATTAGAGTCTAAATTTATTTAAAACCAAAATAAAACATTTTTAAACTAGCTCGCTTTTAGATAAAATTGATAAATGGTTTGTGTTTTTAGAGTCTATGATTACAGAAATCTTAGCTGAATAATCATGGACTTGAAGTTAGAAATATATTTTTAGAAACTTCTAAATTTATATTTTATTTCTTTTCAATTTTAGGTAAATATTTAGTTAAAGAAATAAACTAAGGGTAGTTTTCTTCAATTTTTAAACTTAACTTTGTTAAGTCTTGTAATAATTTTTTCAAAAGTTCTTCAACAGTATTCGGTTTTCAATGTTTTAAGAAAAATTTTATTATTACGTCATATGAGCTGATTTAAGCTGATAGTTTTGGATTTTTGAATTTAAAAAATGTTATTTTTAAATAGTTTTTGTTTTTAGTTTAGTTTGTTTAAAAAACAACTTGAATATACTTGCAAAAATTTTATGTGTACTAATGTAAAATTTGTTTTGCACAAAAAATTTTGCAAGCAAAGATGTTTTAAGTGAAACTTTTCGTAAATTTTACAGTTTTTACTATCTAGTCGGATTTGTTCTATTAAAAAGTTAGTAAAATATTTTTCATTAAATTAGACAGACAATTATATTTATAATCAAAACTTTTACAGATGTATTGCCTGTAATAGCTCGCAATGTTATAAAACTTTATGTGAGTCTATAAATTTATTTACAAAAATACAACTTTTTTATATAACAAAATTTTATTATCCAATTAAACCTGAGTGCCGAAGTGACATTTTAAAATGTTAAAATTAAAAAAAAGCATTTTATAAGTAATAGTAAAAGTAACGCGTAATAGCATATGTGAAAAGTCATTGAAAAACTATCGGTATTACTTTTGTTATAAACTTAAATCAGTTATTAAAGTTTAAAAATAATAATCAGTTGTATTTTTAAACGGATTTAAGTTGTTTATCTAATCTTGATCATTCTTATCTTTAAATAGTATAATTTTATTTGGTAGTTAAGCTCAATTTGTTTTGTTTATTTTTTTATTTTTTTCTGCTTCTACGATCTAAAAGTAAAGTTAAACTATAAAAGTATCCTAAATTAAGTTATACATGTTTGTGTATTAAATGAAAAATATGAAAGACTTGAGCATAACTTATGTATAAAATTTAATGAAGTTTGTTAAAGTACTTAAAGAACATTGCTACAATGAACTAAAATAAATAGAAAATGACAGATAAGTTATTTTACTTTTTTATACTACTTTTAATTATATTTTGTTTAAGTTGAAGAACTAAGCTAAAAAATTATAAAACGTTAGGATGTTTATTCACTTCCCAAAATTTTTTCTGAGTATTTTAAAATGTACAATTTTCAGCAGAACTTCTAAAAATCCCAGTTCATTTAAAATAATTTCAACAAAATTTATAAATAAAATATAATTACTAAACCTTTTTAAAATTTGAATAAACCTATGAAAAAAGTATAGCCAAGATAAAGTACTAAAATAAGTGTAATGCATTGATTTATTTATACTGCATAAATAATTATTTAAAGCAATTATTTTACTAAAATTAGAAAAACTAATATCTAAAGTAGTAAAAAGGCCGTAAGATGTTCATTTAGATAATAATTTTTATCAGGTTATATTAAATTTATACAAAGTTTATATAAACAAGATTGATTTATTTTAAACTTCACAAATGACTTTAACTTATTTAAATTTTACTAAATTTCTCACGCAAATATTTTAGACAAACATTGATTTAATTACTGATTACGCTAAACTTAAACTTCAATTTACTATTTATCACAGTAATCGACTATAATAATTATGATTTATTTTTATCAATACATTTCAATCTTTTACAGAAATAATATATCAAACTGAACTTATAGCTAAATCTTATGACTGTAAAACGTGTTTTTAAATGTCGACTTAAAACTTAATACTTTTTGAAATAAATTCTTATCAAATTGTTTATTTTCTAAAGTATTGCTGAAACAAGTTTTGTTTTTGTTTCTAAAATTTCAAAACATGAAAATAGTTTTATTCTTGAAATAACTTAAACAAAAAAGTACTTATTTAAATATGTTAATAAAAACACCAAATGTAACTAGTTGAACTAAATTATTTATAGTTTCATGTTTACAAACAAAACATTTTAAAAACTCTGAAAATTAAAAAAATGTGACAAAAGTTTAAAAGCTGCAAAACACAAGAAATAGGCTGCAGTTTGCACAAAAAATTTATTTGAATTTTTCAAAACCGTTGTTACTATATGCGCTGTAAGCAAATAAATATTCTTTTATCAAATTTTTTATATGCGCCATCTCTTTTGTCTTGTATTTTGTTGCTAGCAGAACTTAAGAATGTAAAAACACATAACTAAAAACACATATTTTGCTGTTTCTTATCGGTTTTAGTAATTTGTTTCATTTAAAAAAACAAACACTTAATAACTAATTTTTGTATAATTAGAAAATTTGGTTTAGTTATAGTTAACATCTTTTAAAAAACATATTAATAACTTTTAATTAGCTCAAACTAATTCCATTCTTTTTATCAAATTATGTTCACTTATAGATTTTTATCTTATTCATTCTAATTTTAACTACTCAGTAAGTTTTTAGGTGGTTATTGAAGGAAGTTAGTTATTTTAGTTTAATGCTTTAAACTTAACTTGTAATTTGTAAAGTTTTTAATTTTTGTATATATTCGGTTCTTGTTGTACTGAAAGCTCAGTGTTTTTATTAAAATTGAATAGAAATTAAGTGTAAATAAACTTAGATATACAAAAGTACTTTACTAAAAAGTCTTTTTCTGTTATAAAATTTTGTAAACAAAGTTATTATAATACAAATCTAATGTAAACTACTTTTTCACAAATTTTTTTGTCAGTAAAAAGTCTAATTTGTTTAGTTAATTAGTAAAACTAAAATAACTTAGTTTAAGCTCTTCATTAGCAAAAAAATTATAAATCTAAGAAGTGTAAAAAACAAAAACAGAGTGAAGTTGGTTTTAATAGTAGTTTACGTAGCACCGTTTACAACTTAGTTTTATTTTGATTACACTAATTATATATTACTCTAAATGTTTTGTTTAAAAAAATGTATACTTTTTTAATATACAACAAATTGGTGCAATTGTTAATAAAAAAAGAAAAGTGAACCATGATTGATGTAGGTTAATTAAATACTCAACAAAAACCGGTGTAACACGCCTTATATTGAATGGTGCTTAAGAACAATAGCTGAATAGCGTGCTCTTAATACCGCTTGTTGTCAAGTAGCAGGGAAAAGTGTTTCCTAAAATGTTTTTTAAATTGTTTTTGGCTTTTTAAATGTATTTTTGTTTTCAAACACTAAGTTACATATTTATATACATCTTTTTATGGTCTAACTTTTTATCTAATTTAACTTTATATCAACATAAGCTTTTTGTTTTAAACAAGAAAATTTCATACCAAACTAAAAAGTTAAAGTTTGTGTCTTATGTTATAAAATATGTTTTTTATTTTCGACTCTAAGATTTTGATTAAAAAGCATTATGAGTTCATAACTAGCGCTGGTGTAGTTTTTCGGTTTTTAGTTGCCAACTTTTACACTTATCCGCTAGACGACGCTACAAATTTCGCCGGTTGTTGATTCATTGCTAGTTGTTCGATTGGTAAGCACACATCACAACTTAGTTTAGCATTTGCTACAGAATTGTTTAATTTGCAGTTTTTGTTCAAGTTTTTAGATTCATGGTTTGGTTATAGCCATTTTTTTTTTGAAATATAAAAACGTTTATTTTTCAATCGACTAGCAAGCACGCACTACAGTTAAGAGTTGCTTCAAAACTATTCAGTTTGAAGTTTTTCGTTTAGGTTTATAGATGAATGTTACAGATCTGTGTTTTTTTCTATAGCAACTTCTGATTAAAAAATAAAAACGTAAATTTTTTAATTAGATTATTTTCATAACTATAAAGTGATAACTGATTTTAGTTAGGGTTGGTAAAGTTATGGAGTTTTAAAACAGGACCGTAACTTATGCTCCTTTCAAAGAAATTTAGTTAAACGTATACAATAAACCAACAAACAAAATTTAAATAAATACTTCTGTTTAATAACAAATTAAATGATGTGATGTTTTTTACAATATGAAACGTTTCACTAAATACATTAGCAAGTTATAGTTTTGATATACAAACAATTAGGATTAAAAAATCCACAAAATAAGATTATTTAATAAATAATCAATTAAATAATAGTTGCGTTCTTGTATACTTTGAATTAGTAGGCTAACTTATTAGGAAATATTTGAATGCTGTTTAGAATTATTTTTTAAATGCGTAGAGAATAAACATGTTTTATAAACAAACATTGTAACTTGTTTTTTAAATTATCAAATACAAATTTACACAAAATACATGCAGCCACCGAAAAGAATCAACAATAGAAATATTGTAAAAATACATCTACCTTACAAGCTAGAGTGTAGAGTAAACAAATCAATATTTTTTTTCTATTTTCAAACTTATAATTATTTTAAACTTTATAACTGTAATAATATACAATTAAAAAAAAAAATTCTAGCAATGTGTGAAAAATTTGTTAATTCTTAAAAATTTTGCATTTGTTAAATTTCAAAGCATATACCAAAACAGAAAAGCAAGGAAACAATTTTACTTTAACAAAAATAAAAGTTGTAGAGTGATCAAAAATTTCAAAATCAGGCATTTGTGAATGGGCGAAATAGGCTTTTTTTTCGGTGTAACGTCGGTTTAATCGGGAATACATTTCAAGTACTTTGTAGAGATTTCATGAGAAAATCGCCGTGTTGATTTAAGCGCACGGGCTGAACTTTCGTCACTTGTTCAAACAGAACACAACTTGTTGAAATTCTCATTTAGGTTATTATTTTTTGATTATTTTAGAAAGCAGGCTTAAAATTTAGTAAGTTGTAAAATGAAATTTAAAGGAAGACAATTTTGAATTTTTTTATTAAAAAAAATATACACTAATTTCGAAGCTTTCTAGAATTGATAAACTTTGTTGAAAAAGTATAGTAAAAAACTAAAAACAAGCGTTTTGTTAGTAATAATAGTTGTAACAGCTTTTATTTGTGTTTAGCTCAAAGACAGGAAATCAATTTACTCACCACTTTAAATTTTTTTATTCAGTTTAAAATTAAACTTTTAGTAGCTTCCTGAGTTTTAAGTTGATTAAAAATTAAACAAAAGTTTTTTATTAATTAGCAGTTCATTTAGCTTTAGATAGTTAACTCAGGATTAGATTAAATTGTAAGGCATATTACTTTTAACTTCCTAAAAAACTGATATGTAACGTAGTTTATTTTGCCCAAGTTCTTAATTTTTTTTACGTTTTCACAGTTTCATTGCACGAATAACTTAGAATGCGTAGTGTAAACAATTTTTGTTTGTTTGAGTTACGTATTGGCAGTAAAAGTAGTTTAAAAGTATTTTCTAACATTTTATGACAAAAAGTTTTAAGTTTATGTTTTTTTATATAAACCATATTGCATTATATTGAAATTTTTTGCAATTGTTAAATGATGAATTAAATAGTGCATACGAATAAAGTTAACGTTTGGTATTTTTTGAATTCATTAAAGTAGATATATGAAGACGATAAAAACTAAAAAGTATTGTTTTTGTTTAAGTTGTCTTTGCATATCAACGTAAAACATGAAAAAATTATTTGTAATGTAAAAAAGAATTAAAAGTTATAAGCATAGACGGTGTTTTAAAAGTCTCTGGTACTTAAAAAAGTTTAGTTTATACTTTTTCAGTCTGTAACAGTTACTTTTTCTGGAAAGTACCAGAGTGTGAACATACAAACATAACAGCTTAAAGCCATTATTAAGAAAATTTAAATAGATATAACCCCTTGTTAACTTATAATGATAAAAAATAGTTATTGATGTTTACTATATAAGAAAGTTACTTAGCATTAAATTTTTGTTAAATTTTTTTCAGCTGAAGAAATGCATGCTTTTATTCAAAAATACACTTTATTGTTGTAGATATAAGAGTAAAACTGATGTTTTTCTACCAAAAAAATTTTACTAATTGTCTCAGAAATAATTTACATTGTATTTAACTATAAAACATGAAAAGATTATAGATATTAAGTAGTTTTGTACATTGATTTAATGTTAAAGTAGGTAATGATAAAGTATTAAAGCTTTCGATAGTACTTAAAAGTAAAAAAAACAATGTGTATTGAGAAAAAATTAGATAAATACTAAAAGGTGTATGCAAACTGTTGTGAAACAAAAGTAAATAGTTTTCAGACTAACAAGGAACTTAACTTTTTTATACAAGGAAGTTATGATGTCTTTTAACATAAAACAATTGATTAGTTGGCAAGTTATAATTTTGGATATTATACTATTGTTTGGTTTCTGTGTATTTTTTTTCAAGTTAATTTTAATGTTTACAGCAAATGAAAAAAATGTTTGTATAATAAAATTTTTATTACCAAGACTAATGATTTTTTAATTAAGCCTTTAACAAGACAAAAAAATAAGCATAAAATCTTGTAATTTTTATAACATGTTTATATATAAACATTGACACATTTAAAATTTCCTTAAAATCTATATTAAAAATACACAACTTATTTAAATGACACTAAGTGCTTATAAAAACAGACCAAATGTATACTTGTGCATATAGCTTTTACAAAATAGTGTAAAAAAAGAAAGAAAGAAAAAAGTTTAATTTAAACTATTATTTATTCACAACAGTTGTTTTAATCAAAGTTTAACAAAAGTAACAAAGTCCATTCACAAACAACTCTTGTCTTCAACAACTCTTGTGATTGGACAATTCTTCCTAATTTGAGCGATCGTGATTGGATGAGACTGTTCAGGCTTTTTGACCACGTGATCAGATGGAAACCCCTGATTCGTTTGGTCGCGGCAATTCTCCTCACCTCTTACGTCACAATGATGCTGCTGACCATGATGTCAACGGTCAGCAACGTCGCGCAGCGCGGTTACCAGGCAACGACCGCCTCCCCGCTGTGGAACAAGCTAAGGGGGATGGGAGTTAGGGAGGTGACGTTTCCCTTCAGGGACCAGCTCTACAGCAGTGGCGGAAAAGGTCTGTGTGAATTTTTTTTTTTTTTTGAAGTTATTATCTTCTTTACACTAATAATTATACTATGTTAAGTTTGCCTCTATAATTGCAAAGGTTTTAATTGTTTGGTTTTTCTGTGTGAATTTATCATCAATGAGTAATTTTTAAAGTTATTAATTATATTGTTAACAGTTGTAATGTTTACACTAACTTACCTGCTACACACCTGCTGCTGTGGAAAAGCTCCAATTGTTGTTGTTTTGTGTTAATCTGTTGTCAGTGTGTAAAACAAAAAGTAAAATAGTCCATGTCATTTTATACATAGCTGTAGTATGTATAGCGTGTTAAATCTGCAGTGTTGTTATTTTGAATTTGATTGGAATGTACTATTATTGCCAAAAAGTAAAAAGTGCAACTTAAGTGTTTTTTAATAAACTCTTAACATATATGCAAAAAAAAAAAAATCTAAAAATTATCGTAACATTGAACATGATAGTCAAGGTATCTTGATCTTTTTTTTTGTTTTGTTCATTTTTTAAATTTTCATACTAGTTTAATTAATAGTAGAAAACTGTTTCATTTTAGTATTTAGTTTATTAATGATATAAGAAAGTTTAATGTAACATAAGTTTAAAGTTTTTTTTCAAAGTAATAAAAAGTCATTGATGTATTTGTCATTATACATGTATTGTTTGTATGACTTAAGTTTTAATTAAATATAAAAGTTTTATATAATGTTTTATTTGTTATTGTAATACAAGTTTTTATTTACTTTCAGTTAATTTTTTGCAGTTAGGTTATAAATCATTTAAAATTTAGCTTCTGATTGAGCATGTACTGTTGTTAAGCAGCTATAATGACAGTTTTTAATAAATATAATTGTCTCTGGTATATTTAATTTTTGAATAAGGTTGATATAAAAATTGTTAATAAAACTAGAGTAATTAAATTTACTTTTTTATTTTATTTGTAAAGCTTTACATTTCTATGCCTATAAATAAAATAGCTTTAAAATTTATAAACATAAGTAATATTGATAGAAAATTTATAAACATAAATTCTCTGTATTAGTTTGTAAAAAATTTGTACCAATTGAAAAACTAAACAACCATATGAAGTCATTCTAAAATCAAGTATTTTCTCTTTTTTGTGGAAATATTCCTAAAAATAAGTTCATTACCAACATTTAATGTTTGCAAAGCAAATAAGTACTGGTACTTGCTACCAAAGCTGTTTATTTGTATTTAAAAACAAATGAAACACATGATAATATATTTTATAAGCATAATATCGGTCCCTAGCCACAGTATTTGTGATATTTAACAAGAAAATATGATTAAAAGATGAACAAAATTCCTAGTTTGTTGTTTCAAGCACACATTTAAGATTTTTGGGCAGCTATTGAGAATTTAATTTTTATGATTATTGCTTACATCAATTTTATTTTTAATCTATGCATAGTTTTCTTTAAAAAATATTTCATACATTCTAAAATATTTGCAATGCTTAAACAGATCAACAAATTATTACCAAAATTTATAACTTCATAAACATTTTAGTTGATAAATTTCAGTACTACTTTAAGTAAAGCTACATATTTTAGTACTGCAGTAGATCATATATATAATACAAATTTTTTTTTAGTGTTCTGATTATTATATTTGAGTTATATATTTATTATAATTGAGGATCTCATTATAGTTTGACTATTTAAATGAAGCACTGTATTCTGAATAATTTTTTGAATCAATATTGTAAATACTTGTAAAGTTTATTTACTTTAACACATTTAAATTTTTAATAGTTTAAAAACACACAATAAAGTGTAAAATATCTTTATTTTATATATTTCAACATATTTTTTCGTACATGTCGATTAGTGTTGTGTAAACCTTAAATAAACAATTAGAATTTTTTTTTCAGACAGCTTAGAGTAGAGTTTGTATTAAAAACAAAAAACGCAATTTTATGAGCATTTTTTACTACTAGGTTATAAAAATACTTTTTTAGACGTAAGCTTTTGGAAAAAACAAACTTACGAATTAAAGCTACAAAAACTAAACTTATCATTTTTGCTTTGGTGATTTACTTTAGAAATTATTTTATATCAAAAACTGTTGACAGTGTTAGTAATGTTTGTTTTACTAAAATTGTTTGAACTCTATGCATTCATTTAAATATAAGTAATATTATACAAAATAAGGTTTTAAAGTTTGAGCTTTTGCGAAGTATACTATTTCAAAAATAAAAGTAGTAAATCCAATTAAACTTATGCGCTGGCTTAAGTAAAGTTACAAAAGAAAAATTACACATGTTTTAAGTATTGTTTTAATTTAATAAACTTTTGGACTTAACTTTTTACTTGTAAAAAAACTTTTCTTTTAAGGATGTTTTGAGTTTTTTTAGGTTTGTTTTCAAAGCAAGAAATTTTTTTTATTGCACAATTTTTCTTCAACTTTTCAAAGCATTTCAGTAAGAAATATTGAAACAGTAAACTTTAAGATTCACTTTTTAGAATCATTTAAAGCTGTAAGAAAAAAATCTTAAAACTGCATCTAAGTCAGCTTAATTTAAAAGCTTTATTTTAAATTTCTGAAACTTTTGCTTTAAAAGAACAAAACGAATGACATACTTTTCAAAGTAAAGCTTTTTCAAAAATCTTTTAATGGAAACCTTTCTTGTCACCAGTTTTAAATCCGAAATCCCATTTCACATTACATTCACAAAATAAAGCTGGTGTCACTCATTCTACGGCTTTGTGACGTCACAAAGTTGTTGGCATGACAACGCCTAAGCGCGATATAGCAGCTTGTTTTTTTTGTTTGCAAATATATTGTGGACGTTTTACAAGACAAACATTTAACATTTTTATGTCTTATGGCTTAAATCTATGAATATTTCTAAAAATTTTTTAAATATGAATATCTTTTTAAATTTATGAATAATTCAGTTTATTTTTAAATTAGCTGAATGCTTTTCTTCTAGTTTTGATTTTAACGTTTTAAAAGCATATTGGGTGTTTTATAAACAAAAACAAACAAGGTCTTGAAATTTTTGTGTCATATAGCTTCAATCTACGAAAATTTTATTTAAAAGTTGTTAGATATATTTGGCCAAATTTTGTGTGATAGTTTTTTAAAGTTACCTGGGTTTTCTCCAGTTTTGACCTTTAAATTTTAGAATGAACTGTATCTGTTTTTCTTGTAGAAAACTTATCTTTTTGAAACGTGAATTTTCTTTAATTAAAAAAAGAATTTGGATTTGTTTGACTTTTTTTTGAACTTCTACCAAGTGTTGTTTTAATATTATTATTTAAAGTTGTTAGAAATCTAAAACTAAAAATAAGATTAATTTTAAGTATAAACATTTAGTTAAATTAATAACTTTAGATTCATATTCTGAACAGCAAAAGTCTTTTGTAATAATTACAAAAAATATTACTTTCAAAAAGTTTTGAAATATTTTTTTCTCTATATAGACTTTTTGTTAATGTAATTTCTAAGTCCGCCTTAAGTATATAGAGTCTGTTAGTTTGTTTGTTGCAAAATATTAGCTCTAATACCTACATAACCATTGTTCACAGTTGTTAATATTTACCTAGTTTGTGTAATATACAGTACAAACTTATGATATATAGTTGTAAATTATAAGTTGCTTAATATGTATTGGTATAAGTGGTCTTTTAAATTTTTCTTGACTTTGGTTCACAGTTGATATTTAAGCAAAAATGTAATAAACAACTTTTGTTCATATATATGTACAAAATTATATGTTTAATTATTGTACAAATTAATTTTGTACGTATATATGTTTAAATTTCAAATATAACATACAACATTTTTAATTTGAACAACCATTTCTGTCAGTTTACACTTTAACTTAAACTTTTACAGTTATGGTATATGTATGTAATACACAAATGTAAATTATAAATTAGTATAATAATGATTCTTTACACATGATGTATCGATCTAACATACAACTGGTGTGGTTTTTTTTAAACTTTAATAATGATACTTGAAATCTCAACGGAAAAATTCTCTTGGTAATACTGATAATAATATGTTTGGATTTGAAATTACTTTCAAGTTCAATTTTTCATGACAACTTAATAAATTTTGAGTAGAACAAGCTTGGTCTTTTGAGTGTAAATTTTATTTGTTTAACTTAAAATGTCAAAAGTGTATTCAATGACTAAAAAGTTCAAGTTTTGATACTTTAAAACTAATGTTGCTCTGTCTGTGTTAAAAATATTTTTTTTATATTCAAGTGATAAACGCTTGTATTAATCAAATACAAGGTTATTTAGTAACATTTATACAAACATACTTGATATCTTACTTTTTTTTTGATACTGGATAAAATATTAATTGTTTTATTTAAATGAACTTAATAAACCAATTTGTCTTTTTTGAACTTTATATTCAAATCTTTGTATAAATAGAAAAGTCATAAAAATTACAAAGAAAAATATTTTAGTCTAACAATATATTAGCTAATGCACACACAACTATAGTTCGCATTTGTTAATAATTACCTTGTTAATATGCCAATACACAACTAAATTTTAAAGTGCTTATGTAATTAAAATTGTGAAATAAGTAAATCTACTAATCTAATCCATAAATATTTAGTAGATTTACTTGTTTGTTATTTTTTAAAAATGTTTTTTTTTTGTAAATAAAATAAACCTGTAAATTTAAATGCTTTCTTTACATAGACAAGTTACTCAAAAAAGAAATAATTATGATACAAGCATAATTAATCATAATACTAAATTAACAGATGAGCTATTGAGATTTAGAGGGAGCAGATCTAACAAAACATTCACAACAAGCACTAAAAATAAACCTCTTTGCCCCCTTACACCACCTAATTTAAGTGAGTTACTTGTTTACTTATATAGATGATGTTCTTGTTATTTGTTCATGTGGAAAGTTTAGGTTGAATGTTATAAAACATGCTTATTATGTTTGTTATTAAGCTTATTATGTTTGTTAGATTTTGATAAATACATTAAAATCTATTTTGTTGTAAAATTATTTAAGTTATTACATCTTATGTTGTGTTAACACGAGTTTATATATAGGTGTTGTTAATAACCATTCACCCATAAAGTTCAAGTTATTTTTTGTAAAATAAAATTTTGAAGTATATGGGTAACTGTAAGTTACTTTTTGATAGGGTTAACAATTAAACCTTTAGAGTGAATTTGTATTATTGCTTCACATGTAAAGTTTACAAAAATTTATATTTATACATAGATGTATAGATGTTGTTAATGTTAAACCACCCGTAAATAGTACTTGAGTTTTTTGAATTTACTATAATTAGTAACAAAAAACTTCTCGAAGTTAGGTATATTACGTGGTTCAATTATTAAATTTTTATTATTAATATTATATAAAATCATTATATAGTTTACTTTTTTTTTAATTGTAAGTTTTTCTCAGGAACTTAAACACGTTTAAGTAAAAATTGACCAAGAGTGAATAAATTTTTTTGTTTATATATTTTTCAGCATTTGCTAACTATATAGGAGTTGTACATATTTTAAAAAACAGTTTTTCAGTCGAGTAAATTATAAAACAAGTATTTATCTAATTTGTTTGTACACGCCAGGGTTTCAAAAAAAACCTAGAATCCTGGAAAAATCAGGTATTTGAGAAATTTTGGAAAAAAAAACTTAGAAAAACCTAGAATTTTGAACAAAAATCATGAAAAACTAGGAATTTTAAACAAATTTTGCCTGTAAAGTAATAAAATTTGGATTCGACACAAAAAATATTTCATATAAATATTTTGTTTTTGTTATCATTTAAAATTGTTTTCATTAAAGAAAACATTTAGCTCTACAGTATCTTATAAATGTTTTTATACTATTTAAAACAGTATTTACCTCAAACTTAATTTTACAATTTATTAAACTACTTTATTTTATTCAAAAAACCTTAAAGAAATTTCTCAAAAACGTTTGGCAACCTGCCTCAAAAGCAAAGTATCGTGGAAATTTAAGTAAATTAAAAGTTTCGTGGAAAATTAAGTAAAAGTAATGTATCGTGGAAATTTAAGTTTGACTCCTTTTGTTAAATTCACTCCTTTGAAATTCCATAAATTTTTTTGCAAATTGATTTTTTATTATTGTCGCACTGGGAATCAATAAAATTCAAATTTGAAAATTTCGTGTAAAGTAATCAAGATTTATGATTATTTGTTAATATAAAAATTTTAATATTTGCACAGACGTAATTGACGTGCAGACATAATTATCTATCACCTTCAGCTTTTGTTTGTTTTGTAATAATTCAAAGTTGTTTTATTGAAATAATAATTTTTCATGATACGAAAAATAGCTCAACGAATATAATCATAAAAGTTTTAATATTTTTTTAAAAGTTCTAGGATTGATAAATGACTGAAATATGATTTTAAGCAATTTTATTTTAATTTACACTTACAACAATGTTTAGTTTATATTTTTATTTATTTATATATAAATATTTTGGTTTCCTAGTTCAAAAGAATTATGTATAAAAAGAAATTATACATGTACTATCATGTAACTTTAGTAAACAAACAACTTTAAATATATCTTACTTTAGTATAAGATTATCCGAGTGAGATTTACAATTCAACTTTTTATCATATATTAAATTTTTTGTAAACTCTTTTTTTATACATGATTCTATTTATTTATTTACACATAAATTCATATATTATTTTACTGTTATAAAAAAATGTATTTTACCTTGTTTTAAGTTTATTTTGTAGTTTATTTCCGTTTTAGTCAAAACCAAAAATACATATAAGTTTAAAGTATACCACTTTAAATATTAGTATGAATTCAGTAATAAAAAAAAATATTTTGTTCAATAAATACATGTAAGAAAAATACATGTGAGATAAAATTAAATATTTTGCAGGGTTTTGAAAAAAAATTATTGTAAATAGTTTTGATTCGTCTAATTTGTAAACGTGATAAAAATATAAGTCTCACTTTAGTGTACAAATAAACTTGAGAAAAAAAAAATTAAATATTTACTTTATTATTTATCTTTCTTAAAAACTCACAATTAATTTAGTGGCTTGACGTGCTTCGATTGCTTATTGAGATTATTATAAAAATAAAAGTTTTGAACACATCTCATATAAAACGCCTTTTCAAATTAACTTTAAACTAACATTTTTAAGTTATATTACCATTTATCTGGATAATTAAATTAAACAAACCAAGTTTAAGCACAAAAAATCAATAATTCATTGTATTCTTAAATATCGGTTAGAAAACTAACGCGCTGAAAAATTTCCAAAATGTTTTTATAAAATTCAGTTATTTAAAACAAACAAAGAATTTAGTATAAATTCAATTGTTTAAAACAAACAAAGATAATGTAATATTCAATCAACAGCATTCTATCGTAGCATCTAGAAAATCAATACGAATTTAAATTATTCATAAATTATCTTTCGCCCCAGTATTTGAACTATCGATCACACAATTATTGCTTCGCCGAAAAAAACACTGAATTTATTTTTATATTACCTTTTTAAATAAATTTTTGATAAGTTTCTCCCTTAAATAAAAAAACTTTTATATTACTATAGAATATTAAAAACTAAATCCTATTTTATATTGCATTTTACTATTTTTCTTATAGTTTCCTCCTATCTAATTAAAAAAATTCTTTATAAACTTTATCAATAAAATAACTTCCTTTCATATTACCTCCTTGAATAAGTTTTAATTACTTTTCCCATTCAAAAGTTAACTACTATTATTCAAAACTTTACTTTTTCGTTATGGAAGTTGATTTCATTTTATTACAGCGTAAGCTTTAATGAAGCAATTTCAAAATTTCAGTTTCTAGTAATTGAGTGTATTACACTGATTGAAAAAGTTTTATTTTTATGAAATACTCAATATAGTTATTTATTTAAATGTTATAGTGAGATAAAATGAAAGTTTAAATACTTATTAAAAACTGTTTACTGGTTTGAAACGTACCGATAAAATGTTAAGGCTTAATTTTTTAACCATTTTATTGTAGAATTATCATAATAATTTTTTTCATAAACTTGTTTTCTGTGCTTTTAATGCGTCATTGTTTTGTTTTTTGAGTTTTATTTAAACTTTGACCTTATTGAACGTTTTTTTTTTGTAAAGTAGTTTCCCAGAATTGACAGATGTAAAATTCGAGTTGAACTTTTTAGTCTTTCTGAGAATTATATGTTTTAAGTATTAGTTGAAAAAATAAATAATTCATACTTGTTTGTTTTTAACTAGAATTCTCTTGTTTTAAAAATAATGTTTTAATGACAAAACAGTACTTGGTTTAAAATTTATTTGGTAAATATAAAAAAACACAGAAAACAAGTTTATAAGTTTTTTTTAATGGTAATATTACAGTAAAAGTATTTAAAATTAAGCTTTACTTTTATGGCTGTCTAAATCTTGAAGTATTGAAAGTTTAAAGTAAATTACGGGTTAAGATAATTAAAATACTGGAAGATATCCAAGTTTCACTTAACAATGAATTTAATATGCATATACTCGAATATATTATAGATTGTGAGATATACTGTTTAATCTGCTAAAGCTATAACAATAATTGATTACATTTTTTAGTTTGTTGAAATTAGTTTTATTTGTTAAATACTAATTGTCATGGGTAATTGAAAACTTCTAATTGTTAATGTTGAAACTTATTGAAAACTTCTAAATGTTAATCTTGAAACTTTTTGAAAGTGGTGTGCTATATAGTTTTATTTACTGAATTTATAGCTAAGATTGAACATTTTTAAAAAATTGGGGTAAAATGAATTTTAAATTAAATTTTTTTTTAAAATGAATTTATCAAAAAACTAAGACTTGCCTCGTAAAAAAACTTTCTGCTAATCTTAAAACTTGTTGAAATTTAAAACCGCTGACAAATGAATATATTTTTAAATACAATTAAAATTTGTAGTTTGAACTTTTCAATAAACTTATGAAGTTCAGACACTTTTAAAAAAATAATTTTATTTGCCATCAAGCTAACAAGCCGTATTTATGCAATTAAAAACTTTTTGCTGTTAATCTTAGAACTTGTTTAAAGCTGACAAAGTAGTTGTTAAAAAGCTGACAAATAAGCGGTCGGCAAACAAGTTGAACAATTAGCGGTTAGTAAATTAGTCAAAAACTTGTTAACACTTGAAACCTTCTGTCTTGAGAGCTAATCTGATCTCGTTGAAAACCGCTGAACAGCCGATTGAGTGCTTCTCAATTCAAGACGTTTCGAGTGTCTTTAAATGAATTTATTAGTTAAATTTTCTAAACGCCGCTAAATTGCCTTGTCGGAAAAGTTTAAGTTAATTTTCGATGGTTTATTTTACAAAATAGAATAGTTTGCATTATTTTTGCTATTAGGTACTGAGGGTAACTTGGATGAATATTTTTTAAATGGTTGAAAATTTTTCAATAACTGTTCACTGAAAAAAAGGTTTAGCTTTTTAATAAATAAGTTGATAAATGTAGACTATTAAAATACCCTTGTATAAGGCTTTATTAAGTTAAGCCCACACAAAGTATTTATTTATAATTATAACTCAAATTATCCTTTTAATAAACGATTTATGGTTACTTGATTAATTTATCGACGAATCGAAAAGAAAACAACAATTTTGATTCTATTACGTGCTTCTATTGTTTAAAATTCTGTTCATAAATATATATTTAACCCAAAAAAAAACAAGAGAATATTTAAGTCAAGCATAAGATCTTCAAATTAAAGTGTTCAATTCAGCAATATATTAGCACTATTAACACATTAAAACTTTTATTAGTTTTATAAAACTTTGATTTTATTGTCAAAATTTTTAATTCAGTAATAGATCACCCACTCAACGACTTTAATATGAGCGCGGCGTAATTCAACGACCAATAATGACGTAATAAAAGCATCTTTTATGACGTAATAGTAGCATCTCGTTGCAGGCGTCAAATTTCAATTGTCAATGTGGGAGATTTATAAAATTTTCCCATTCAGTCAACAGTTCTGTATTTTGTTTATTTTATTTTTCAGCTAAAATTAGTTTTGATGATAGGTTGATGTTATTAGTTTAATATAGATAATGAATTAATTATACAGAAAGTTTTTCTTAATTAAGTGTTTACCAACTTCTAATAAGTAAGATTCATAAAAATTTCCACTTAATCAAGATTTCTACTAATTAAACTATTCTATTTTTTTCAGTTTTAACTAGAGTTAATTTAATTTTAAGTTGACTATATTTGATTTTTGAACTTAAATAATGAATTATTCAGACTTTTTTTAACAATCTGTTTACCGCGTATTTACGTTTTAATCGGACAGCCTGAGAATGTTTGTTTAAAAGTTATTAAAAATGTTTATTTTGCAATCATAAGCCGTTTATGATTTGTTTGCCTGGAAGTTATGAAAAAATCATGGTTTCGTAAAACTGGTTATGTTCGGTTAATTTTACAACTTTTAAAAGTAAACAATTTGTTAACAAAACAAATACCTATTTAAATCTTGAATAAAAATGGTAATTTATGTCTCACATAATTAAGTTAAAAAAGATCCTTTAACATTATGAGCTAAATAAAAATTTTCAACTTATGTTATAAGTTTGATTAAAATTAAAAAAAAAAAATTATTAGTATATGTTTAAACTACATTAATCATATTAAGTAAAGTTCATTATAACCTTTTATACTAGTGTAATGCTCAAAAGTCTAGTATAAAATCTTACAGCGCCAATAAAGTTTATAAAAGTAGCAATGATTTTAAGAGATAAAAATCACACAAATCTGCAAAATTACAAGATTAGCTGATTTTCGTTTAAAATTATCGATTAGATCTACCAAAATGAAAATTGCTGACACGTGCATATTAGTAACAATTTGGCTTTTTGCAAAGTCTGCGCTAAATACACGTTAGAGCACTAATATACATGTTGTTCATTACCAACCTATCAAAATATTACAAGCATAGCAACCGTAAACAACATCAATCATTGTGACAATAACACTCCTATTTAAAGGTGTATTTGTGTTGGAAATTTTAACTGTTTTGTTTTTGTAACGTTCAAGCCCTTTTATGTGTTATAGTTTGCAATGTCTTTAGATAAATAAAACATGCAACTTTTATGGTTTAATTTTTAAAAAGTTTTCATCATATGTTTAAATCTATTTATTGTTATTTTAGGTTATATTAGGAACTTCAGACCTATGTTTAGGTTTGAAAAGATGTTTTAACTATCGTAGGTGCTAAAATTTTGTAACTTTTAAGCTTTTTATGCGTTTTAATATGTTTTGAAATACTTCCTAATGAAAATTACATGTGCATTTTATGTAATTAGATTAAAATAAATATTATAAAAATGCTTTATTGGTCTTTAAACTTTTTTTTTCCTTTGCATAAAATTGTTCCTAATATAACTAACACCAGAGTAATTTTTTCTAGACTACCTCTAACTAAACTATGACTGATGCGCTAGTAACTTGTAAAAAGTTGAATGGTTTTTTGGCAAATGTTTCAGCGCTTTCAGCAACATGTTTATTACACTCTAGAGCATTAATTTACGCAGACGATGCGAATAATTAACCGGATAATTACACAACGCAAAAAACTTCTTAAATAAGTTGAAAGTATGTTGAAAGATCATAAATTTTAAGTTGTTTAAACAAATATCACGTTCCCTGTTAGAGTTTTAGGCAAATATTGACATTTTTGCTTGACTAATGCGTATTCTGTGTAAATTTTTCTTTAAAAATTCAAGGATAATTGGTTTAAAGTTTTTAACTTTTACGATTATGAGACCTATAATAAGAGTTTTAAACTGACACGGTTTTCAAAATGATTTAAACTTAGGAAAATATGATATATTTTAGGCAAGTATTGACATATTTACTTGACTTACGTGTTTTTTGTGTTGATTTTTCTTAAACATTCACAGCTTATTGGTTCAAAATTTAAAACTTTTATTATCAACAAACTTTTGTTTGATACGTTTTAGTCCGATATTAAAAATAAAAGGTTTATATCTTAGGAAAAGTAGTTTAAAGAAAGCCTGACTTATTTATCATGCAATTACATATAATTTTAAAATTTCTCTCTTAGTATTCCAATTAAACTTCAAGTACAATATTGTAATACGAATAAATACGTACAAATTCTAATTAATAAAGTATGCAATATTGAAATACGAATTTAGTTATTATGGGGAAAGTACAAAGTTTTTATAACTTTAACTTGTTCCGGTTTGTACGTTGTTGTTATTGCTCATGCAATAGCTAGTTAGTCATAAAAACTTCATGTCTGCGTTTATTTTTTAAAATTAATGAATCTGCTTAGTTTTTAAGTAGTTTAGTAGAACAATCTCGTTGTATTAATGCTTTATTAACAAAAATAAATGTTTATAATAATGATAATAATAATAATAATAATAATAATAATAATAATGTAATAATATACAAAATATTTTAATTGATATAAATCAGCATAGGAAAGATTATATTTAGCAGGTAACTCGCTGACCTTTAATACATTTCAGTTAAATTCCCATGAGTATGCTTGTTAGAATTTATCTAGATAAACTATTTACAAATGTGTATTAATCTTATTTGCAAGTTGTTATATTGTAAATCTAGTTGTTTTCCTAGCTGTTAGAAAAAAAAACATAAATTTACACTTTAGTTTATTTAAAAATAAATACCAATTTTAATATCTTTAAATGTCTTATCTAAATTAAAATTGCTTTGAACTGCAGTTTAGTTTAAAATTTTTTATATGCAGTAAATATAGATATATATAAATATTTAAATTATTTATAAAGTTAAAAAGGTGTATTAGTGGTAGTTTATTTTTAATTGATGCTTTAGTTTTTTTTTAGTTGTTAAATAAACTTGGTTTTTAGTCGGTGTTTGGCTTATTGAATATTTAAACTAAACTCAATTTTTGCATATTAATATATTGTGTTAACAATATATTTTTAGACAGCTTGATAAAAACATTGCAAAGTTTAAACAAGTTTTAACTTACTTAAAAGTAGATGAACTTAAAAACTAAAACAATAATATTGGTATGATTTGCACTTTTCTGAACTCGCCAAGTATACTCGTAATATTTATTTTATCATTTCAAAAGAACTATTGAAATAACAATTGAAAGATAATTCTAAACTGACAAAATTGCTTATTTAAAAGAATCAATTTTTGTTTACATAAAAGATCACTAAAATAAAAAGTAAACTTTGAACAATATTAGTTTAAAAAAATTTAATTGAACTTCTTAGTTGTACTGATTAAATGTCGTTTCCATAAAACACATATTAAGAACGAATAATTTAGTTTAAAATTAATAAACATAATGTTTTACGAGTGATATTTCAAGTAGATTATAAGTGATTAGTTTTAATGTCTATAAAACTTTCGAAAGATATATTAAAATCGCAATTTTAATTTACCAAACAAGTAAACAAAATTCCTTGTTAAAAAGTACAAGCATTATGAGTAATATTTCAAGTAGATTATATCTGATTGAATGTAACTTTTATAGAACTTTCTAAAGAGCTATTTATTTGAAAATTTAAGTATAATACCAAGTAAACAAAATTGCTTGTTTAAAAAAACAAGCATAATGAGTAATATTTCAAGTAGATTATTACACACTCAACAAATATTTTACTCAAAAATTTTGTATCTCACAGCTGGATGCTTGGCCTTTTGTTCGTTTGAGATGCTTAATGCTGTACTTTATATTTAATACTTTTTATTTATTTATTTAAATGATGTACAAAACATATGTATCAAAGTATTTTCGAGCTTAAATCATTAAAAAAAATTGTTTTCGTTATTTTGAAATTTGTATTTATAACTTATTCTTCTTTTACTAGTTTTTATAATTCAATAATATACCTTATTGAAATAATTATAACAAAATATGTATACTAAAGTATTTTTAAACTCAGTTTATTATACATTTTTTACTTCTTTAAACCTATACTATGTTTTTTTCGCTTGTTTTGTTGCTTTTTATAGTTACAATATTCAAAACAAGTTGCTAAAAACGAAAAATTAATAAAGTTTGAAGGAAAATTAAAATTTTATTGATAAGTAAAAAAATGTTCTTCGAAAAATATGACAAAACAAAACAGAAGGGAGACTGTCGATCCACTTCAACGATACCCCGCCCTCATTGGCTGAAACCAGTCATGCGAATCCGAACATTCTCATTGGAGGGTTCTACGAACCGCCAGATTGCGTTGCTAGGTGAGTTAAGTGTTTATTAAATATATTTGTATTTAAGTGGAAATAAATATTTATATATATATGATACACGAGGCATGTTAAGATGTTTGAGTATTTGAAAAATATATTTTTTAAAATTTATTTTTAAGTAAAAACTAAGTTATATATGTATAAATATGTAAAAGAGACAAGTGTTTTTTAAAATTAATTTGAAAAAAAATTTTATAAAAAAAGAACACTAGTTATAGAAAATAAGTTGAAATTTTATTTCTAAATCATAAAACCTAAATATACAAAAATATATTTTAAATAAAATTTTTCACTCAGGTCACGTGTGGCGATAATCATCCCACACCGAGCGAGGGAACTCCACTTGAGGGCGCTGTTGTGGCACATTCACCCCATTTTGCAGAGGCAACAGCTCGCATATAAAGTTTACGTTGTTCATCAGGTAAAATAAGTTTTAAATATTTTTCTTAAGTTAAATATCAGAGTTAGTTTGTTTTTTATTTATATAATACTTAATGCCTAAAATAGAGTAAAATATCAATAGTGTTTACTTTGCAGTATTTTGTATTTCAGTTATCAATAACTTGTAAAGCAGAGGTTGTCGAAGTTATAAATTAAAAGAAACGCAATTTTTACAACCGTTTCGTTATTCAGGGTTGCCAATAAACCTGGAATCCTGAAAAAGTCAAAAAAATCTTGAACTTGAAATTTGTGCCAAAAAACCTAGAAAAAATTAGAATTTAATAAATTAAAAAAAAAAAAGCTTGGGATTTTGAACAAAAATCACTAACAAACTTGGAATTTTAACCAGTTTTTACATGTTAAGTAGTAAAATTTCTATTTGGCTCAAAATATCTGATATATTAAAAAAAAATTCTCATCATCAATGCTTTACGTTATCTTTTCAATGTTGTTATGCTATCTAAACAGTTTTACCTTAAACTAAGTTACAAACTAAAAGTAGACCCAAAAATGTCTACTTTCAAAACCTGGAAGAAATTTCTCAAAAACAGTTGGCCACATTGGTTATTTAATAACTTTTTAATATAAAGATTGCAATAATTTATTAAGTTTACTCGCAATATAACGTAGGATTCAAATAAAAATATAGATTTCGTTAGCTAAGAATTCAGAAGCTTATAATTACTCTAATTTTGTTTCTATTTGAGTGCAATGTTTGCTTGGAACACTGGTATAAAACATAATAACAATACAAAGTTTTTAGAAAATTTTAAACAAGTTTTATTTTTTTAACAATTTAATCTTTGTACTTCGAGCAGTCTGAACTACCACAAAATAAACAAATTGATTGTTTATTTTGTTTACAGTAATTATGCTTTTCTCCTAAATTGTAATAAAACTTTTTGTAACAAGAAGTTAGTAATTTAATACCTAAGTAAAGTTCGTTAAAAATCATCTATCAATAACTAAAAAATAACTTCCAAGCAGTAATTTAATAGTATAAAGGTAAAAAGTTTATTCAAAATTGTGCTAATAATTTTCAAAGATGTATTAAGAAAGTTATCGAAGTATCGAATATTTTATAAAACTTGATTTTATTACCACAGCATATTTTCATTTGAACTTAACAAAATATGTTCAGTGACAACCATTGTAATTTTTGTTAACTATTTTAAGACAATAGTTGATTAAAAAAAAAAATTAAAGCTTAAGAGAAAGTTTTCAATGGAAAAGGGGATTATAGATTTACAAAATGCAAAATAAATTATTTATTAAAATGCGCAAAACAGAAGTCTGGTGCAGACAATAGTTTCAAAATATAATGTTTGCAGTTTTATTTACTAAAAGGAACAAATAAATAGTTTCAAAACATAACATTTGTAGTTATTTTTACTAAAAAGGAACAAATAAATAGTTTCAAAATATTATATTTGTAGTTTTATTTACTAAAAAGTAGCAAGTAAATAGTTTCAAAACATTATATTTGTAGTTTATTTAATAAAAAGAAAAAAGTGAATAGTTTCAATATATTTGTACTGAAACTACTGCGTCAAATAACAAGTAAATAGTTTCAATATAAATACTGTAATGAATAGAAGCATATGTATGGGACATATATTAAATTTTGATTTTTACAATTTTGATTTTTTTCAGTTTTGATTTCTTAGTTTCAATATATTATTTTTGTACTTATATTTACTAAAAAGGAACAATAAATAGTTTCAATATATTATATTTGTAGTTATTTTTTACTAAAAAGGAACAAATAAATACTTTCAAAATATAATATTTGTAGTTTTATTTACTAAAAAGGAACAAGTGAATAGTTTCAAAATATAATATTTGTATTTTTTTTTACTAAAAAGGAACAAATAAATACTTTCAAAACATTATATTTGTAGTTTTATTTACTAAAAAGTAGCAAGTGAATAGTTTCAAAATATAATATTTGTAGTTTTATTTACTAAAAAGTAGCAAGTGAATAGTTCAAAATATAATATTTGTACTGAAATTACTGCGTCAAGATAAACAGTTTTATTTCTTATCAAAAGTAAACAATTCTATCTTTTAGTTTTTATCAAAATACACAACTTTGTTTATTATTTTTATAAAAATGCACAATTTTGTTTATTTATTTTTGCTGGTTTTTAATGATAATTGAGTTTTTCTATGATAAAGTTGTTTTTCAAGGTAATTTTTTCATGTTTGGGTTTTAAACATTGTAATAGAAACAAAATGTTGTCTGTTAAAAGAACTGTTGTTTGTTATTAAAAAAAATAAGCTATAAATTATTGTGATAACTTTTTAATGATAAATTGTATGTATGTTTGGTTTTTTCTTAAATATTTTAATAATTGTTGATTGTTTTTAAAGTTTTAGTTCTGTATTAAGTTGTTTATCTTTTTTTAACAGAGTATGTCATAAAATTTTTAGTAAGTTTTTAATTTAAATATACTTCTAACTTTTTCAAATAAACTTCTCCAATTTAAATAGTTCTCCAAAAGTTTTTCAAAAAACAATCATTTTATTACCATTTCTAATTTTTGATGTTATATACAGAACAAACTTTTATAATTGCATTATCTCTCCACTGCCAAAGTTTGATTTTCATAGTAAATTCTGTTTTGTTGCAAATGTTTTTGGCGTTCGGTTTGTAAAAATACAAATCGAAGACATATTTTGGAATTGTTTCAACAATTCGCGCAGTAAATATTATTCGATGCAAATTTTACATTTTGTTATTTGCTGTTTTAAGATGTTTTAAATATTTTTAGAACTTCGATCAGATTTTGAAATATTTATTAGGTTGAAAATTTATAGTGTATCAATGTTTTTGGCCAAATTAAAAGATGTTTTGATGTTAAAATTTAGACTTGATAGTTTTTATTTACCAATCAAGTTTAATAGTTTTAAATAGATATTTACAGTTTCAGCTGCTTTTTGATTAATCTATTATTAAAAACAAGCTCTTTATAGTCAAACAGCTGATATTTAAAAAAGTGTTCTTCATATTAAAATTTTAATTTTAATACTTTTACAGAAGAATATTACATAACGCGAGTTTAGACGAAAAAGTTTATAAACAAATAAAAAGTTTTACTGCTTAAAACAGCTGAAGTTAACAAAGCGTTTATAAATTATAATAAAAGTTTTAATTTTTCTAACACAATAAAGTATGTATCAAAATTTTTTATGTTTTTTAATATGTGTTCACAACTTTATTTCGCATAATTTATGTTCAGAAATTTTATTTTCCAATTAAAATTTTTCGTTGTATTCATATCAAAAAGACAACTTAGCACAAAAATTTTACGAGTTATCGACCTTCAATAGATTTAAAATTTATTAAAAGTCTTAAATTTGTTTTTAACTAAAATAAGAAACTGTCATAACCATAAATATTTTATTTAGGAAAAATTTTATTGAAACGCATTTATAAAAACAACAATTAAAATATTATCTTTAATAAAATAAACATTACTTTAAGATGTATTTTTTTAAAACTAAAATTAAGTATTATTACATGTTAAGTTTAATATAAAGCAGTTCAGATTTCGGTAAAACAAAAATTACTTATTGTTAAAAAACACAATAAAAAAAACACTTACTTTTTTGCAAGAAGGAAGTAGCAAAATAGTTATAAAGGTTTCATCACCTAACTGTTACGTCACTAACGTTTCAACGCTTGAATGTTGCGTCACACTAGCGTTGATGACGTAATAATCAAGTTGCGACCTGTTCTAAGAATTCATGCAGTCTTCAGCAAATCGAATAGTTCTTATCGTTTTCATCATAATAACAATATATACTAATATTAAATAAATATTTTGTATCAAAATTATAAATAGTTCAAATAGTTAAAAATCGAATAGATGCATTGTTGTGTGAACTTTAGTATTTTCTTTCATAGTTTTATATATATTTTTTAATCAAATTAACAAGTTTAGATAAATAAATTAAACTGTCTAAATATTTTTTACGATAAATTAATAAGCGATTGATATCAATACAATGTATATCAAAGCAATAAGTAATGCGAACATATAAACACCAGATAGACATTGTTTATTTTAATTTAATTTTATTTAATAGGTTCATCACAGTAAATAAAATTTTGAATTTTAACTACAATGAACTATTTGTTATTTAGATATTCGCTTGATTTAAATTATTTTCTTAAAACTCGCTTGTTTAGTGTTTTGTGTGTATCTCTAATTCAAGAACTACAAACACAAACTCAACGATACATTTATCTTTTAATAAAATAGTTTTTGTGTTTAAATTATTTGTTTTGTTTAATAAATATTCCATCGAAAATTATTCTTAAATATTCTTTCCTTTGCTTGCTGACATATGCGTAATACTAATACGTTTTTTATATTTAAAATTAATTAATTAGATAAAAAGTTTATTCATATAACAGCTCTAGTTGTAGTTAGTGCTAAATGTAATATTGAAAGTTTTATAAAAGCATTTTAGTGCTGGTATTGAAATAAAATTTAGAATTTTTTTTGTTGTTTTGACAATTTTGTAATAACCATCATTTAAAACATTTTTTTACCCATTTTTTCCTTGTCATTTTTGAACTTTTGAAAGACAAAAAAGAAAAAAGTTATATTAGTTTTTTTAGTTTTTAAATTATTCAAATATATAATGATTAACTCAATCTCTAATAGCGTTTGTTGTTTGCTATTCCACATTATTATCATGAAATTTTTATTACTTTTATGTATATCAACTAAAAACTTAATAATTCATAAAGTTTACAAGAATTTTTGTCAGTTTAATAGTTTAAACACGTTTATATTATACTAATGAGTCATTACTGTTGTTACAAAGTCTAAAGTATAAACAAAGTAAGCTGTAGAGATTTTTCTGTAAAATTACTTTAATTTTCTAATTAAACTAATATTAAATATAAAGCTTATTTATAAAGAAATTAAAAGTCATTTACACTATCTAGTTTTAACCCGATTATTAAAAATGTTACAGTGTAAAAATTAATATTTCGCTTGTAGTTTTTAATACTATTTAAAGCAACTATTGTTCAAAATACAAAAAAAAAATATTAATTTAGTATATGTGTTGAAAGGGCATATAAACAATTTAAACAATTATGTATTTGTTCAACATGCATAAATTAGTATAAATAAAAATATGTATATTCAACAGATTTATAAATAATATAATATATATAAATGATAATATATATAAATAAATAATATATAAATAGTATAATAATAAATAATATATTTTATAATATAAGCATATAATTGTATATGAATATTCAAAATATAATTTTAAGCGATCCTAGCGAAACAAGTTCACTGGAATGTATCTATTATTAACCATTAAACTATAAAAACCTATAGCAATTATTTTAATTTTCACATGTATACACCTACTTTAGCTTCTATTCTTTCCTTACAGTATATTACATATCAATAATATAAATAAAGATATATTTGTTCAACAGTCATAAAAAATAAAATTGTACATATGTTCTACATGCAGGCGAGTTAGCGTTCAATTCGGCGAAATTAATGAACATTGGATTCATAAGCGCTATATAAATAAATTATAAGTACTAAAGAATAAATAATTCTAAAGGCAGGAGAACTAGCGTTCAACAAAGCTAAACTAATGAACATCGGTTTCATACGAGCCATATAAATAAAATAAATGATTATGTATAATAAAACATTTAAAACTCTACAGGCTGGAGAACTAGCTTTCAACAAAGCGAAACTGATGAACATAGGATTCATACGTGCGATGCAAGAACACGAGTTTGATTGCATCGTGTTCCACGACGTAGATCTGCTACCTGAAGACGACAGATTGCTGTATAGATGCACACAACTTCCCAAACATATGAGTGTTGCAATTGATAAATACGGTTACAAGTTAGTTGAATTTTATTAAAATTGTTGAATAAGTTAGTACTTAATTTAAACACAACTACCCAAACATATAAGTGTGTGGTTACAACTTAGTTGATTAACTTATTGGTGTTATGGTCTTTGTCGGGTTGTGGTAACTAGATCGTATACTAAATTACTTGTTTTGTAGGTTTTACATATGTTAAAGTATTGGTAATATATTTGTTATTATATTAAATGTTGGTATGAATACAAGTTGGTATTTTCAGATTTATTTTGTTGGCTGATAAAGGGTTTTGAAGCTATTCTAGAAGTTTAAATTATATATTTTTGTGGAAAAATATTTTATAAAAGTTTGTTGTTTAGTGATTAATGCAAGTATTAGTTTGAAAATTAAATTTTAAAGATTCTTGCCTTTGAGGTTCTGCTGACTATGATTTTGCATTAAAACTGATTTTGTAAACATTAAAATATAGGGCGTTAAATAGTTTAAAAATGTAACTTTTACTATTTAAGAGTTAAATACGGTATAAGTTGGTTGGTCAAAAAGTGTTTTATTTAGATTTAAACGCCTGATTTTTTAAGTCATAGATAAAATAAAAAAGCTAAGTTAATACTTAAACTTAAATTTTCAAAAATAAGTTTTTACGTTAACTTGAGTGTAAGTTGTTCAAAATTTTTATCGATGTTTCCAAATACTAGGTCAGTTTATTCTTGTTTCTAAGCTATTATCGTTTTAAGCGCATAATATCTGGAAAGTCTTTTGTTTAAAGTCAATAACTTTTTTCAAAGATTTAATTCAAGTTTATAAATAAAACTGGCCGATATCAAATAAAAAGTTTATTGTTCGAGTTTTAACTCCCTTAGACCGCCATGAGTAAACATTACTTTACTAGTTTCTTCTACAATACTTTCCTAGTTTTTTGTATATAATAATATAATTTAAAGCTTAGTAATTGCAGTTTTATTTATTACTAAGTGTTTCGTGGTATTTAAACAATGTTAGTTTTTATGAGTAAACTAAAACGAACGTCTTATATGTTTTATTTTTTTAGTAAAAAGTTTTTATTTAAAATGTTTGATTTTTTTTTAAATGTTTTAACTGTTTTGAGTTTTATACTTGAATAACAAAGCAAGTTTAAATGCAGATTTTAAACATTCAAAAATATTTACATTGAACAAGTATTTTTTGTTTACTCCAGTGAAATACTTCTTATTAAATTAAATTTATCAACTAAAACATAATTTCGATTTGTTGCTTTTGTAGTTTTGAAAGTTTTTTTTGCTGTTAAAAAAATTGCTGCAGTTAAGACATTTCTAAAATTAATTTAATCATTTCAAATAAATGAAAGTATTTACTTTAAGAAGTTGTTTTCAAGATGTTGCTAGACATAAAAGCAACATTTATGTTTATTGTTATTCATAGTACATGTTTAAACAACAATGTTTTTTATTTATTTTTGTCAAGGTTCAAAGTTTATTACAAACAAATAATATTTACAACACTTCTTGATCTGTTCAAGAAATTTATTATTTTTAGAATTAACTTTTTTCTCATTGTGTGTACTTTGATTTGTTGAACAACTGGAACTGAATTAATTTATCACAGTCAGTATAAAGTTTAACTTTTTTTTTCTTTTGTCAAACAAAACTGTTGTAAAAATTCTTATAACGCCATCGGTAAATAAAAAAAACACAATATGTTTTTTGTGGTTAAAAAATTAGAGTATCATTCTTTTAAATTTTTAATGTAACTTGTTTTTTAATAAACAACTTGAAAGTCAAAAATGATCAAAGATGTGTTTTTTTTTTGTAATCATAGAAACAGTTGATATTTTTATTAAAAAAGTAGTTTTAGGTTTTAATAAACATAACTTTCATAGATCAACTATAAATAAATTGTAGTTTTTTTGTATTCTAACTTGTTAATTTATTTAATATTTAAAATTTTTAGTGTTTTAACCGAATAAAAACTAACCGAAAAAACCGAATTTAATAAAAACTAAAAATTTTATCTTGACATAAAGACACAAGAATAATTTATAGCTTATTTAGATAAATCTCTAATCATCGTAAATTTTTATTAAACACAGCTGATGTTTAAAAAAACTTGTTTTAGATCTATAAAAAAACATAGCTTATATAGTTATTAAAACTTTTTACTGATTTTATTTGTATTCTAACTTGTTTATTTATTTATACTTGAAATTTTTAGTGTCGTAAGCGAATAAATACTAATTTACTAATAACACTAAAAATTTGTGCTGACATAGAGACGCAAGAACGATTTATTACTTATTTAGACAAATCTGTAAACATCGTTAATTTTTAATAGTTTCTTTTGTAAAAGATTTAAAGTTTACTGATAACATAAAACTTTCATAAGCTGTCCAAATATTTGCATAATGTCAATTTTTTTTTTTATTCTAAATCAACTGACATGCTATTGATTTCTATCAGAAGGTCAAGTTTTAAAATAAAACTTTAAAGTTTTGTTCTTTTTGTACTTTTAACATATCTTATTTTTTTATTTTAAATTGTTTTTTACCGAGTTTTTAGCATCATTTTGATTTTGAACTCTTTTTTTACATGAAAAAATTATAATTTTTACAAAAACATAAAAGCTTACATATTTTAAATTTAAATTTAGGCCGAAAGTTCAGTTATTAAGAATTATTTAATTTTTTTAGTAATTTTGTTCAAACATAGTTTTATTGACTTTTTATTTGTTAAAATGTACTTTTATTTAGAGATTTAGTGTAGTATTATTTATTTTATATACAAAAATTTTTGACCTCATTAATACATTTAATAAATAATTAACTTTATGTAATAAAACACTATAATGCAAACTCAAATTATACTAAAATTGTACAAAAGTTCATACGTATTTAGCTTATATGAATAAAAAACCTAGATTTTTTAATAAAAGTTATCTTAGGTAAAAGCTATTTTTAATTATTGTTTAAATCAAAATAAGAAACTGTGTATTATATGTATTTATGTATCAAGATAAAACCAAGCTACTTGACTTTTACGTTAATTATGGCTATAAATAATTGGCATGTTATAGTTACTTTAAGTAATTAGTAGTGTTAAAGTTAAATGATTTAAATTTTTTGATTATTTAGAATTAAATCTAAGTGGTTTTAGTTTTATATTTTTCAAAATATATAATTTTCTCGATTAGTTTATGGTGTATAATTAAATTAAAAAACTGTTTAATGTGTTATTTTAACGACACTCATCGCTAAACAAACATTATATTAAACTGAAATGTTTATTCTGCAATTCAAATCGTCGCTACATCTATTTATATTTGTTGTGACAACAATACATTTCAAACGCTAATCCTTGAAAGTTCTGTTTCGCTTTAGTGGCAACTCTTTGAACGTATATATTAAAATATGTTAACAAGTTAAAGCAGTTTTATGTTTGTATATTTTTAAGTATATAAAATAAATGGATGTTTATTTTTTGGTTTCAAGTAAAAATACTTGTCGTTTTTAAAAATATTATAACTGAAACAAACATTTATTGTTTGCTTTTAAACTATTGAAGCTTTTGTAAAAGTTTTAGTCCAACTTAATTAAATAAATTAATTAATTAACAAACGAATGTTCCAAAATAGCGTGATTATAATTTGAGTATTTTGTTCATGGTCTCTTCAGTTATAAGATAAAATAAATATTTATAAAGCTCTTTTTTGACAAGTGATGTTTAACTGATTATAATATTTTAGTTGATTAAGATATCTAAGTTGAAACTGTTTATTCAAGCTTGAGCTTTAATATTTATCTATCTAGATTGGTATCTTAAACTTTCATTTATCTTTAAATGTTGGTAAACATTCGTGATTTTAGTAAACTTTTCGTTTCTTAAATCTCAAGTTGGGTGGTGTGAACTTTAAATATTTTTATTGCCAGTTATAAATAGTTTAAATTGTTACTTATATTTTTGATGAACTACTCTTGATTAGTTTAACCAACACTGAAGTTTCATATGTTGATTAACTTTAATAATAATGTTATACGAAGCTTACTACTTGTATTTAAACGCAGAAACAGCTGTACCAAGCAAAAGTTTATTTTGTGTATGTTATTTCTATATATACATATATATATATATATGTATATATATCTAAATATATAAACGAATATTCTAAGTTAGCGTAAGTAAAGTTCAAATATTTTGTGTATGGTCGCTTCGAGTACATGACAAAATAAATTTTTTATGAAACTTTTTTTGACAAACGATGTTCAACTGATCAAAGTTTTAGGTTTTTGTTGATACTCTAAATCTATTTAAACTTTAGCTTTTATAAAAATTCTCATAAAAGTATTCAAAGCTGTCATTTTAATCTTAAACTCTTGGTATCTATTTGTTTCAAGAATAAACTTTTCGGTTATAAATACTGAGATCAAAACAAATATTAAATGATTTTCAATAAAGTTTTTACGGAACTACTGTTGTTTAATTTAAACTTTAAATACTGAACACTATTTATTATTATATGCTCAGTCCTTATACTAATCATATAATATATTTGAAACTTTAACATTAACCTTGAACTGTTGGTAAATATTTATTTTTAAAATGAACATTATGTTTGTTAAGTCTCAGTTTAGGTAGTGTGAACTAAAGTAGGAATTTTTCTTTATGGATTAGGATTATTATAAGTATAACATGAAATAAAGACAATAGTAAAGCTCAAATTTTCTTCAATGAAATAACGATAATAAAATTAGATAGTTTTAATTCTAATTTAATTTATTATTCAACAGACTCCCATACACTTCATTATTCGGAGGGGTGACCCAACACTCCCCTTCCCATTTTGTCCAAATAAACAATTATTTTTTTAATAAACAAAAGTAGATTTTTTTCTCTATCTGTTCAAAGTTATATAAATATAACATAAAATGAAAATAAATAATTGCAGCACAAATCTTTTTTCTCACAGACTTCCATAATTATTAGACAGCCTATCTGTTCAAATAAACAATAAATAATAACAACAATAAGTCAAAATAACAATGTATAATATAAAATAATATAACTATGTTAAAACTAAATAGTTTTAATTTTCATTTAATTTAATATTTATTACAGACTCCCATACACTTCACTATTCGGAGGAGTAACCCAACACTCCCCTTCCCACTTTGTCCAGATAAACGGGTACAGCAACCTGTATTGGGGTTGGGGTGGAGAGGACGACGATATGTTCAACAGGATTCACACGAGGGGATTCCCCTTGCATCGGCCCCCTAAACATCTTGCCAGGTAAAAAAAATTGTATGTAAGATAAATAACATATAAAGTTTGTGGTTTTATTTGAATTTTAGGGATTTTTTTTACACAGGCCCCAAAATATTTAGCGAGGTATAAATATTTATAAGTATATATTGTAGCAGAGTTGCCACAATTGAAGTTTTTGTTCTCTTAAAGCGAGATTTCCCAATATGGGCAATACTTTCCCATTATAGGCGATTTGGGTAAAAAAGTATCAACTTATTTTGTTACTTGAAATCTAAAATTTCTCTAAAGTAAAAAATTTTCAAGTTACTGTTCGTTTAATACATTTCTCTGTATGTAGGCAATGCTTTAAGATATATGTAATAAACTTATACAATTACTATAAGTAAATAATTTACGTTTATTTTAATTGAGTTATATTCTACTTGAAAGAAAAAAAACTATTTTGATTTTTTTTAGGTAACAAATTTTATTTTTCTTACAACAAAACCATGCGATATTCATGCGCAAAGATTTTCAAAACACAAATTTTAATATTTAATGCGCTAAAATACAAAAAACATGTACTCGCTATATGAACCGTTGCAAAAAGTTTAATAATTTACATTTCAACATATCTTTTTAAAATTTTGTAGTAACCTAGTATGTTAACTGAAGAGTTTTGGTCGAAAGTGTTTTAAAATAATTTGTATTAGTTTTGCAATGTGTTGATTTTAATGTTTTAAATTTAGACTTCAAACAAAAACATGTACTGGCCTTATGATTTCACATCTTAACATAACTTTTACAAAAAAAATGTTTTATTTTGAAGGTAATATTGTTTATTCATTTTAAATTTATAAATATTTTTAAAGGTACAAGATGTCATATCACGAAAGGGATTCTGGAAATAAATTAAACTTAATGAGGTTTGTAGTTTTTGTATTTATAAGTATATTAATTTTTAATTTTTTATTACTTTGTTTATAATTTCAATTATGATTAACTTTAAAAAATGTACGTTTTAGTTTTCGTCAGTGTAATTTTTTTTCTGTTATATTGAATTTAAACAAGCTTAAGTTTTTAATTTTTAATATTATTGTTTATATTGATTTCAAAAGTTTTTTTTTTTTTTTTTAAAATTAAGCTTTTCTAATAATGTGTAAAAACTCAATTCTTTATTTTGTTACCAAATTACAGCGATCAATACTGATTTAAATATTGGTTACAAAACAGCCTGATACTTTATTTAAATAAATTAAATGCTGTTTTAAACAATACTAATTTAATATGTATTAGATGCAGTAACGCCTATACAGGTATGAAAATTCTAAATTGAATTTAAAGCACTGTATGCAGTTTATATGTATGCATTTAAAAAAAAATCTAATATTTTGAGTTGACGAGCGTTGATAAGGTTTTTTTAAAGTTCTAGGATCTTTATTAACAAACTATTAGCTTGAAGTTTTAAATGTTCATGTGTTAATTTTATAACTATTTTTAACTTTTAAATACTTAACTTTTATCCCAGATACAAGTTACTAGCAAAGGAGAATTTCCAACAAAAATAAATAAATATTTATAAACAATGCTTATAGATTTTTTAAGTTCTAAATTAAAAATAAACAAATTTTTACCTTAGATACGAGTTACTAGCGAAGAAACATTTCCAACAAAAATAGTTAATTAATACAATAGTTCTACAAGTTTTTAATTGAAAAAAAAAATCACCCGGTAATTAACTCGTAAATTGAATGTTATATTCACGCTCATTTTATAACATTGCTTTATTCTTAAACACTTAATTTTCACCCCAGATACGAGTTACTAGCAAAGGAGAATTTCCAACAAAAATAATTAAGTATTTATAAACAATTCTTAAAAATTTTTAAAGTTTTAAATCAATAATATAAATTTCCACCCAGATACGAGTTGCTAGCGAAGAACGACTTCCAAACAGAATAACTAACTTCTACAATAATTTATATTTTTTTTTAATGAACATAATTTTCACCCCAGATATGAGTTACTGGCGAAGAACGACTTCCAAACAGACGGGTTGTCGACGGTGAAGTACAACATAACATCGCAGCACAACGTGCACAACATTTACACGAACATAACTGCTGATGTGGGTACAGCAGTCATTCAGTGCAAGCAGTACTTGAGCGAACTCAGCTGCAATTTCGTGCTGTGGTTGTGCGAACACTTCGTGGTCAGTTGCGGCTACCTCCAGTACAACTCCACCGATGATGGCACTTTTAAGGTTTGAATAAAAACAAATATTTTAAATAGTTTAGTGTAAGTTTTTATTTACCTCCAGTACAATTCCACCGATGATGGAACTTTTAAGGTTTTAATAAAAATTAATAAAATAAATAGTTTAGTGTAAGTTATTATTTTACCTTCAGTACAATTCGACAGATGATGGCACTTTTAAGGTTGGTTGAATTTAAAACAAAAATAATAAATAGTTTAGTGTAAGTTTTTATTTACCTTTAGTACAATTCGACAGATGATGGCACTTTTAAGGTTTGAATTTAAAACAAATATAATAAATAGTTTAGTGTAAGTTTTTATTTTACCTTCAGTACAACTCCACCGATGATGGAACTTTTAAGGTTTGAATTTAAAACAAATATAATAAATAGTTTAGTGTAAGTTTTTATTTACCTTCAGTACAACTCCACCGATGATGGAACTTTTAAGGTTTAAATAAAAAACAAAAATAATAAAAAGTTTAGTGTCAGTTTTTATTTTACCTCCAGTACAACTCCACCGATGATGGCACTTTTAAGGTTGATTGAATTATATGTTAAGTAAAAACAAATAAATAGTTTTAAGTTTTTATTTATCTTCAGTACAACTCCACCGATGATGGAACTTATAAGGTTGGTTGAATTTAAAACAAATGTAATAAATAGTTTAGTGTAAGTTATTATTTACCTTTAGTACAATTCCACCAATGATGGCACTTTTAAGGTGATTTATACTTTAAAGTTTAATACAAAATATTTTTAACTTTAATCAGTATTTGTGTGTGTGTACTCAAAATTGTCTTCAGTACAATTTAACTGATGATGGTGCTTTTAAGGTTTTATATTTAAGTAGATAAATATTATGGTTCTGGTGAATAGAGTACTTTTAATTGTTGTTTTATTTTTCAGGGATACCAAAGTCCTGTGATGACCGATCCTTTATGACGTAATTAAAACTTAATCATTACGTCATAATAGAACATTTTATTATTACGTCACAAAGAACAAGGGGTTTGTTAGGTCGAGTGAATTAAAACACGAGTATGTGATAATAGAAGATTATTTAATTTAAAATTTCGATAACAAAAATATTAAAATATTAATAGAATATTATAAAGTTTAGTAGTTTTAATAAAAAGACTTATAAATTAGTTATTTTGGTAAAAATATTATTAAATTAATAATTTAGATAAAAAATTATTAATTATAAGGTGTTGCTGTCTGTAGTTTATTAAACTTCTTCAATTTTTTTAAATTATTTTATTGCAGTTTTGTTTCTGATATTTTGTTTCAGAGCTTTTTATTTATTGAGAAAAAAGCTCGATTTCTTAAGTTACTGTGATTTTTTCATTTAATATTTATAGTAAAATAAAATAGAAATATTTATTTTTACGCACTTAATAATTAAATAAACTTTTTTTATAGGTAAAAATTATTTTTTTGAAAATTTAATTTACAGTAATTTTTTTTTAATATAGCTGAAAAAGAGTTATTTTTTATTTAAACTCTTAAAGTATGACGCTAAAATATTATTTATTTCTATTTGAAAAATATTTAATTAATTTTACTACTTTTTTTTTCTTTTTTTTTTTTGTTATATGACACAATATTCTTTTATTGTTGATTTCTTTTTATTTAAAATAAAACAGTTTAAAAAATAGATTCGTCTTTAAGTAAATTTTATCAGATATATGGTTATTTAAATACTTTAATATTTGTTAATTTACTTATCAGTAAAAAATACTTTTAAGTAAGATATATTTATTTAATTAATAATGCTTCAACATCAATAAAATCTTGATTTAGTTTTATCAAACAAAATAAAAATTTAGTTGTTGAATAGTTCAGGATATTCAAAAAAAAAATTAAGCCATATAACTCAAAAGTTAATTTATTGATTAATGGTCTTCTTTTAATAAAAATATTTTTTTTTAATTACACACTGAAAAAATATTTTAATATTAAAAGAATTTAAATAAGCAGTACTTGTAGTGAATACTATTTGTCAAGTTAAAAGTAGAATATGTTTGCAAGTAGTACAAATGAAACTAACAAAAATAAACTAATCAGTATATTAAATTAATTTCATGACCTTAGTAAAAATAAATACTACACTGAATAAAAACTTTCCAATTGGAAATTAACTTGTAAAGTGTAGGAATTTACTTTTTGTTAATCTTAAAAGTCAACTAAACAAGTTCAAAAAAAACTTTTACTTTTCCATGATGGTCTAAAAAATGTTTTATACTTTTTCTCAAAATGTTTGCGTAAAAATTGGAGAAGTAAAACATATTGAAAGTTTATATATCCTCATCAAATTTTTAGTTTAAAAGCTAATAGTAAGTTAATAACGAACAACAAGATACTTTTAAACAATAAGCTTGATTTGCTAACTAATTTTTAGAACGTGTTATAAAAGTTTAGTTCAATTAAAGAGTAGAATTTTTTTTCAAATTGATAAATTAGTAATAAAACTACACTATTGGTATGTACAACAAAACACAAACTTAATTTTAAATAACACATTTAAGGCACAATATAAAAACTAGTATTTAATTTACTCAAATTAACTATCTACTTAAAACCTTGTCGAAGAAAATAATCACCAAGCAAGTAAAGTCTTAAAGAACTCATAAGTATATTTTGTATTCATCATAAGACTACTTATTAAAATTAAACAAATCTGACATCTTTTTTATGTTACATTTTATAGTTATTATAGTCTATTGAACAACAAAAAAAAAGTTTCGTCCTAGGATCTGGTGCACGAAGAACCTTACGGTTATCTAGTCGCACTTCACAGATTTTATTTATTGATGTTATTTTTTTTTTTTGATTGCAGTAAACACAAAGCAAATTAACTATTTTATTTATTTTAGATTAGATTGACATACTGTTTGTTTTTTCTAAAGTTTATTTTGTAAACAATATTTTGTTCAATGAGCTCATCGGTGTTTAAAGAGATCTATAATTGTTTTTTTCAAACGAATAATATAAGATTAATTTAATATAACTAATTTCACAATAAAATGTTTAAAAATAAAGTACTGTGTTGTAGTAGCGCATCAAAAATAACTAACATTCAAATCAAAATGTTTAAAATAAATCTGATAAAGAAAAATCTGTATTTAATTTAAATTTGGTTTCGAAATCTAATAATTTTTCATAACAGTATGATAAAGTAGGAAAAAACCGTTCTATTTTTCTGAATATTTTATTTTAAAACTAATTGTTTGTTTAAACTAAAGTACCATATCTAACGACAAAATGTTACTTTTTAATTTTCAATTATGTTTTATAACAAAGGTTTTTAGTGTGAATTTTTATTATTAGAAGAAATTATGCTCCTCACCAGAAAAACAGAAAAAATACCTGTTTTTAAACAAACATTAAAACCAAAAACAGTTCCACTCAAAAAACGTGAAAGTTCTACATAACATAAATCAGCATAGAATAAACTTCATTAAGTTAACTAAACATAAACAAAACAAATATGACTAAACATTAGTTTATATGAGTAAATTTTAATGTAACTTTTAAATCATCAAATAAAAGATAAATTGAACTTTAATATATAACAGCTTTTTAACAAATCAAATGTTGACTAATCATCAGCTTGAATTTTTAAATTATTTAGAAGTTTTCCGGTAATTAATTTATTTTAAGTGTTGTACTTTTAAGTTCGTTAATATGACTAACATCTTAAAAAATGCTTTCCAAGTGAACGACATATTTATCTGGTTATAATGATAATTAATTATTTGTTTAAATGCCTTGATGATAGTTTGTTGGGTAAGGGTGTAAAAGTTCAAAAAAAAGAGTTTTTATTAAATTTAAACAAGTGATTGATTAATTAAATCATTTTTAGATTAAACTACCTGAAGTTTCCATATTTCTTTTACAACATCTCAGAATAAAAAATATCATTACAAACACAGCTAATGAAGTAACACAAGATATTATAATAGTTAACACTGGTAAACTGTTTTGTGTTTCTGTACTAAGTGTGGTGTTTGTTTTGTTTTCAATTTTAATGTATTCCGTCAAAGAAAGAAAACCCAGTTTTTTCCCCTCAATTAAAACTTCACAGTTTAGTTTCTTTGTAAAATTTTTCTGTAAATCAAAAGTAGTTGATAGTTTTAAAAGTATGTAAATAGATTTAAAAAAAAACAATTTTAGTTGTTTGTAAAATTTTATTGGCTTAAAAACTTTTTTGACTTTTTTAGTACTTGAGCTTTTTAAAAATCGTTGCAGTATTTATTTTTTTAAACTTAATTACTCTATCTTAGTTAATTTGATGAAATACTTAGAAAAAAAAGAATAAATCGTGTGAGTTTATAAACAATTGAAGAAAAGAAGTTCTGTCAAGTTTAGTTTAGTAATTTCTATTTTACCAAAGCTTTTTTTAATAAAAAATTGAATTTATATAGTAACAATTGGAATTTTAAAACAAAATTTATTTCACTAACAATAAAATGAACTCTGAAAGTTTGAAGAAATTCCTACTTGATATATCTGGATGTCAAAACTTCAATTAACTCAGAGCAGGTCTTATTTAATCTGTTTTTCTCATACCCATATACTGTGTAAAAGGAATATGGTATACTTTTGTATTTTTAATAGAGCAAGGTTTTAAATTTAGTAGTTAATAGTTTTGACAACCTTTTCGTATTGCATAAAATACAGTTCGATTAAATTTGCACATTCTAAATAAAACAATTTAAAAACAACTTTGGAGTAGAAACAATTGTAAAAAAAAGTGTTTGTCTACTTTTTACTTTACAACTTTTAAGGTCAAAAATTAGGTAAGAATTATAAATAAATAATTGAAATCAGTTACCTTTAATGTTACCGTCGTGAATAGTTTTATTTGTTGAAACGTTAAAAGAACATGAATTTGAATCAAAGCATTCTATATTGAAATAACATTCCAACTTTTCCTGTAAAGACAGTTAAAAAATAATAATTTAAGCAAATATTTTATTAATAATCACAGTAACATACTTTTGCTTTAACTTAAGTTAAGATTTTTTTTTGTTTTAGGCTTACCGATTTTCATTCAAGAAAGTAAATGAAAAGCACATTTGAAACACAAATAATGTACATAGTTATAAGTCGGTTAAATATGTTAGGTTAAAAACTTAAACTTGAAAGTTTTGATTTAACTGTTAAAGTTAAAACCTAAATATGGTCACGTGAATTATCAAAGTTTTTACAACTAGTTATATCTAATAAATCTTGTATAGATGCTGTTTTTTTTTCATTATACAATAACAACTTATAAGAAACACAAACTAGTTTTATAAAATCGATAAAACATTTAAACATAACTCTGATTTAGAGCTTATAGATAATATAAAGATTAAAACTAATTCAAAATAAAATAAACTAGCAACGTTTTCAATTGGCAAGTTGTAATTATTTTTTCCAAGTTCCCTTTTATCTACAAGCACCAATTTTATTTTGTTTTCTCCAATGTAAACACTTACGTTACCAGGAATCAGCAATTTCTATAATGAAAATTATTAAGAATTTTAAATAACTTTTTTCTTACACAAACAAACTCTATGTTATAAAACATAAACCGGTATAATGTACAGATACAATAAAAACAGAACTCACATTGTATAGAAGTTTCATTGTCTGTTCTCTTGTATTAGGAACGTACTTTAAAGTTTTAAAGCTCAGCAACTGAGTTAAATAGGTTGACATTTCTTTGTTGCCAACCATGTAAAAAGCTGCAAAAATTTTAATTGAAGTTTTAATCTTAGATTTTTCGTAGTTTATATACGTCTAATTTGGATTATAGTTTTTTGTGGTTAATTAGCTTTGTAAAATTTAATTTAAAAAAAGTTTCGTGGTAAAATCTACTGGTAAAAACTACAGCTTTAATTGTTATACAAAAAAAACACATTGTGTCCAGATGCATTTCAAGTACTTTTATGTAATGTTGTTAAATGGTATAAAAGTTAACTATTCCTTACAATTCAAATTTTCTACATGGAATTCGGGGTTTGACTTGAAATGAAAGGAGCAATTTTTTTCAGTTAAGTTCTCACTTACTTTTTCTTCTACCAAAGGTTGAACTGCAATTAAAAATTTAGGATTTGTATTAATTCAAATTACAAAATATAACAAAATTCAATAAGTTTACCTAACATTTATTTGATCATTTTCTACACTATGTTTAGTTAAGTACATTAAGAACTTTAGTTTTTCAGACCGTCATAAATCATTCTAAAATAATGCAAATTTAGCTGAAACTTGTTTAAGTAAAAGTAGTATGTTTTAGATTCTTAACTTTTAAAAGCAAAATTAATGTCAGAAAAAGCTTAGTTTAAAAGTATTAAGGAAATTTATCTAATAAGGGATTTAGAAAACAAATTTGTTTTATAATAAAAAAAAAATTGAGAAAAAATCTACTGCAACATTATAAAGTACTTGCTTTAACTAACAAGTGACATTCAGAGTTTCAACATTTGAAATTCCCTCGTCATTAAACTGTTTTTTCAAGGTGTATTCGTTTAAGACTTGGCATGAAACTTTTTTAAGATCATCTGAAGCAACCAATTCAACTCTTAAAGGTTCGTTCTGTTTAAATTATTTATTAAGATGAAAAAAGTTTTAAGCATATTTCTAATATTTGTATATCATATTCAACATGTATTTTAAGTAATAAATGTTAATACAAACTTGTTACTTAAAAACGTAAGTTTTTATTACAATGGTAACGGAAACTACAATTTTATTCTAATCTTAAGATCAGTCGTTAGAATTTTTTTAATATTTTCAAAACACTTATTATGTAACACACAACTAACTGCTTCCCTGATGTAAGTTTTGCTTTCAAAGTTCAAACAAAACTTCTCGGGGTTGGGGAAAACCCTCATTCGAAAACAAACACCTAATTTTTGCTTCTTGGTTTCCGTTCGCACCCTCTGGTAGAGTCAGGTTGACCTGCCTAGGTGCTGAGGAAAAGTAAACGATTTAATTTTGTAAAAAATAAAAGTTAAAATAAGCTCTCACTGAGGCGATAAAGTGACGCTAAAAGAAAGTTTAGGCTTTTATTGAGCAGCTTATAAATTACTAAACGTCTAAGATAAAAACTTTTTTGTGGTAAATAAATAGACCTCTGTGTTTTATGTAAGATTTAAATGATTATTTTGTTTTATTTATTGTTTGAGGAGCTGTTTAAACTTTTGTTTATAAGCTAGTACTAAGTATATGAGATCTTTCATATATAAAATAAAAATTAAACCTCTGTAACAGTTTAAGTTTTCGGAATTGAAAGTCCATGTTGCGTTGTCATCACATGTTGCAGTGACATTCGGTGCAGGGTATTCCCCACGCAACAAACGGCCTCCGTTCTTGCAGGAGATCGTTCCTTCTGAAGACACGACCTTGAACGTGTCGCTTTCCAGTTCACATTCTGCTTGTATTTTGAAGTCATAAATGTTTTGTTTATACATCAGTAAAATCTATAAAACTATTTTCTGTGAAAAATATTACGACGAAATAATATTTTGTTTTTAAATTATGTCTAAATTAATTACGGTTATATCGTGGATAATCGTACACAAAGTCCTTTGACCAAACTTTTTGAGCGCTTTTTTCGTTGTTTAATAAACAATATAAATTTAATTCGCTTACTAGCTCTTTTTTTGTAAAATAAGTTTTTCATTTTGCTGAATTATAAAAATGTAGTTTGTAGAACCTTAATTCTAATTATTGTTCATTGTTTATTTTTGTATTTTTTTTCGATTTTAACTATAAATAGGAATTTAGCAATTATGAAGTATATGATTAAATGAAATTTACTTTCTTTTAAGTTTGCAGATATATTAACATTCAAGCTAAGTCTTTGTAGTTAGTGTGGAACAATTGAAAATCATTATCAGAAGCTAAAAAGTTTTTATTATTAAAAACATTCAAACTTATTCAAAAAAGCAAACTAACTTTTTATTGTTACACTACCCACATAACAGGTGTATTGATTTAAGAAAAAACTCCATTGAGAATGAACCGCATAAATTTTGTAGGTGTCAGCATTTACCAAACTGGAATCGTGGGTAATGAACAAATTGGAATCCGTCGGAAAACTTTTAAGCTTGAACAAATTCTGGTCGGTGGTCCAATCAAATTGGCAAGAGCAGTCGCTGTTGCAACTGAAATTGGCGCGCAATTCAAAACTTTCAGAGTGACTTTCTATTTTTAAGTCAAAATTCCAGTTCCAGTCACAGTAAATAGTGTGGCGTAGTTTTGCAAATACATTGCTTTTTTGGAAGTTTACCGGCAAAAATGGTCTTTTTTCTACCAATTCTATCTCGTCATTGTCACAAACTGGTGTTTCTATGAGATAAGTCAATTTTAAACTTTTTTGAAAAAATTTTGTGATAAAAAATATTTCAAAAAAACAACAAATTCTAAAAAATAATTCAAGTCGTAAATTTTAAATAAAACTTTAGATTTTTTTTTGTGAAAATTAACTAAAAATACCTTGTTTATTTTTTATAAACCATAAAGTTCTTACCTGCATGAGTCTTTCTTTGGAGTCCTAATAAAGCAGCTGAATAAAGTAGACTAAAGAACACTTTTTTAAGTGAAACAAAGTTTCTCATTATTGATTTTGTGTTATTTATTGTTAAATAAGGAGCTGAAAAAAGTTAAAAAATTAGTTTTAATTTTAGACTAGTTCAATTACTAAAAGTTGCTAAAATAAAAAATTATGAATTCAAAAAATAATATTAATAAAAACTTGACACTTTAAATTTGTAATTATCATTTAAACTCACAAGTATTTTTTGTGTTATTAAGTTGAATGCAAGTATGTCTATATATACGAAGTTGAAAATCATTTTAGATCCATAGCTAATATCAATAACATTTTAAGTTCTTCTTATGCGAAGGTTTTAAAAAATTTCGGCTATTGTTATTTTTACCAAAATATTTAAAAAGATTTATGACGGTAGTCTTCCAACTTAAAGCTAAAGTACCAATTTTTATGTTAATTTATTAATGGTATTTGCTTTTAATGTGATTTTATAATTTATAAATACTTTTATCTGGTATAAACTTTGAGTATAATTTAGTTAAGTCTAATTTAGCTTAAAAATTATGTTAAAGTTTAGTTTTTATAATTAAATTAGTTCGGAAATATATTAAACTCTAAACTTATGCTTATAATCTTTTTGGAATTATAAACTAATTTCAAGGCAGATGAATATTTTCAGATAAAAGATTGGTCATAATTGTATTAAATTAATGAAAGTATTTTAAAAACTATCTAATCTGACTGGTTAGCATTTGTAATTAAGGTAAGTACAAATAATTTCTAACTGTGTATTATCTAAATGTACAATACTTTAAAATTATGATTAGCAAAAATATAATAACATTACTTTAACCTAAAAATGTTGAAACGTTCAGCTAAAACACGGTTAAAACTATTTTTTTTTTAATTCGCGGTTTGACATGATTGTTGTGTATTTCAATTATTAAAAAAAATTTTTACATGAGCAAGAAATACCCAAAATGTAGTTTAAGATTTATAAAAAGACCTCTTGGTTTTCAAGTCATACATCATATTTTTACATTTACTATCTTGTAAGAAAAGTTAATTTTCAACAAATAAATACAATCAAAAATGGAGGACAGACTCACACAATAAAAAATATTTTCAACAAAAAAAAATGAGACAATAATCAAAATATCATAAAATACAACTATCACTTTATAAATAAATTTGTGTCTTAGGTATGTGTTATTTTAAATACAAATTTTACTTAAACTATTTTTTTACTAAATTGACTACAATATATATTGTATGCAGTTTATAAAAAGTCAAAACTGCTTTCAATCTTTTTCAGTGAATGACGTAATAATGCAACTTTGACATTGATTACACTTGTTAGAACAAAGCACTTTTAATTCGTTCAAGCATTTTCTTCTACGTCTTTTTTCCAATTTAGACGCTTATAAACTAAAATCAATTGAATCTATTTATTACAAAAAATGTTCTTTTCTTTAAAGTTTTAAATTAACTCGTCAACACTAGAAGCTTAAGTACAGTAACCTGCCAAATAGGTATGCACTTTGAACACAGCGCAAAAGTGCGTACCCAACTGGCAGAGCGTACCTAGGAAATTTCGGTTTTTAATTACCGACATTAAGCATAATAAAAACAACACTTAAAGACACTAAAGTTTACAAATGGCTATTAAAGCAAAATTCCTCTAAACAAAAACTTTAATTTAAAAAAATCATCGAAATTATTTTAAAGTTTTAAGTATTTATTTAAAATATGTGTCTATGTAAGTTTTACTTGTGTATGAAATTTATATTAAACCTAAAAAGTTTTTCAGTCAATCTGTGTTTTCTAGTATTTTTTAAAATTCACATAGTACATATAGTTATGTAACTACTAATTTTAAATATATACTTATGGCAACATTGATAATGCTACTATTAAGCTGATTTTAGTCAAAAAAGTTGGTTTAGGTTTATAAAATTTTATTAAAAAACCAAAAAAACTGTCTGCTAAACCCAAACGACAAGCCACACTAACATACATTCAAAAGCATCTAGTTCTAAATAAACCTTGTTTGCAATATACATTGTAGTTTGTACTAATTAAAATCGCTTTTTATATGATTCACACATTTATTTTTTTTTAATTGGGTATGTTAGTGTCAATTGCAATGCTTTTTTTATTTTAGTTAATATTACTTTTTGCTTTTTACATTTATGTTTTAATCATTAGGTATGTAAATTTTGTTGAACTGTTCATCATTTTTGTTTATCTAATTTTCAATAACTTTTTAAGCATTTTTATTCCTTTTTTTTAATAATAGGGTAAGCAAATTTGCAATGTTAAATTGCAATGTTCGTTTATTTTCTAAAATAAATGTACTGTAATATGTTTTATTAATATTAAATTTGATTTAAAATTGGTAAACTCATGTTTCCTTTAGTTTTTAATAATTTTAGTTTAATACAGTATAGTTAACTTTAAAGTATTAAACTTTTTTAATACTACTTTAAGATTTGTTGTTTTCAAAACCAAAGCAAATTAAAAAGCATTTTGAACTAAGTGTTTTTCTGCTAAAAAAAACGTACCTATTTAATGCCACCAGATTTAGTTATACTAAACTTTTGCAGCTATCTTCAAGGTTGTATTCACAAAAGATAAGTATGTTTTGATAGTATAAATATAAGCTTTAAGATACAAACAAACTTATTATAAGATTATTTAACTTATTTTAAGTTATTTTCCTGGACAAGACGTTTAACTGTATCCAGATGGTGTAAGACTCTATAATCGAAAGAATTTTCGTACTCCAGGTTTTAGGATTAATTATTTTAGGCGTTTTTTTTTCGTTCAATAAGCAATATTTGTTCGTTCTTGGTAAATATGTAATTAATAAGCAGGTTTAGGCTTTATAACTTAAAAGTCTTGTTGATTTTCAAAATAACTGTAATAAATAAATGCTTTATAACTTAAAAGTCTTGTTGATTTACAAAATAAAAGTTTTAAATAGCTTAACACAAGAAAACAAAGATATACGCTCACATATATTAAAGTTTAAAAAATTTTTTGAATGTTTTTATTACTCATAACCAAAACAATTCCCAATTTCCAACCAAAACACAAGGAGCTGTTCAGTATGTTTTATTGAAAGTAATTAACGTTTCAAACGTTGATTATTGAAAAGAAGCTTAGTCTTGTAATCACTCAAGCAAGACGTATCATTACAGTTTTTTAGTTTAGTATTTTTGTATTTTGAAATGAAGCATGAATTGAAATTCTATTATGATGCAATAATTGTTTTTTTTTTATTGTACAAGTTTTTCAAGTATTTAATCAGACTAGTACCATGTATAAAAAGAGAAGTCAAACTCATCTTATGAAAGTAATTTTATGTATACTAACAATGCATGTTTCAAAAAGTTTTTAATACTCTCAGAGTTTAATGTTGTGAGATCAATTACCTCAGTTCTATTGAAAAAAGTTTTAAACAAAAAAAAAAGAAAACAAATTATAAATTAATTTTTTTTGTGGTTTTGCTGAAGATGTTTTTACAAATTTATGATAAAAAAATGTAAGTTACTGAAAAACTACCATTTTCTAACCAAAGTTTTAAAACTAGAATTTGTACCTAAAGATACTCTTTTTTATTAAAAAAAAAGCAATTTACCTTCCCCTTAATAACACAAACTTTTTGCAAAAGTCAAGCAAGCAATTTTTATTATGTTTAATTTAACTTTTGATAGCATTTTATTATCACATTTTTAGAATTTTTCAATAATTAATCCATTTATTTCCAATACCATAACAAATACCATTCCCCAGTTAACCTTTATCGTTGCAAGGGGTAGAGTTTGGGACTGATGTTTTTTTTACCTCTTCTCAGTTGACAAACACTCACAAGTTTAGTTTTGTTTGAAATTATCAAATCTCTTTGAAAATATTATGCACATGTTTTCTATTACACTTGAAAACATTCTTAAACTCAATAAATACTCAACTTTACATTAAAACTCAGAAAATACATCATATAATAACCTGATAGTTAATTTAATGCTGGCTCTCCAAGTTAAACATTAGTAAGTAATAATCCAGTAGTCAACACATATAAAAAAAGAAAAGTAAAACAGACATGAATTTAGTTTATTTTTTGCTAGTAGATAGTCATTTATGGGTATAGGGAAGTAAAAAACTTATTTTAAATTTTTACTCATTTTAAAGATCAAAGAGTTTTTTATTCTATTTTAATAAAGAATATGAGTTTTTCTTATTTAAGGGAATAAGTTTAGTAGGTTCTTTATGAAAAGGCATGGTGGAAAATGCAAATTAAGGCTATGTTAAAGAACTGCCATAAAACCTGGAATCCTGGAGTTTGATAAATGGCACAAATAAAAAATTCTACACAAAAATCCCTGGAAAATCAGTTATAACAATTTTTACATGTTAACGGCATAGAGGGAGTAAAACACTTTTTTCACTATTTGATCTTACAGATTTAAAAATTCAAAATATTTTGAGATATAGCCAGTCAAAGTCAGAGGTAACAATAGGTTCCTTATTAAAGGAGCAAACTAAAATGGCAAAAATAGATTACTTCACTAAAATTCTATCTTCTCCTACGTTTTATAAGATCAAATTGTATACTTCAAAATTTCAGGAAGTGTACCTTGATATATTTAGAAATTTCTGTTGTAACAAAATTCAAAAAAAAAAGAAAAAAATTTTGTATAAAAAATAAACAAAAAAACTGTTTTTTTTGTTATGGAGTTTTTTTTTTTTTGTTATTTTAAATTTTGTTCGGACAGAATTTTCTAAATATTGCAAGGAACATTGCCTGGAAATGTGAGGTAGTTATATCAAAAAATGTAAAGGAGATAAATTTTTAGTATTTTCTAGTCATTTGCTGATTTAGTTTGCGCCTCCCATAAGGAACCTGTTGTTGCCTCTGACTTTGACTGTGCCTATACCTCAAAAATTATTTTGAATTTTTTTAAATCTGTAAAAAGCATATTGTAGCTTAGTAAAAACTATACAAAGTAAGATCAAATTGTTAAAAAACTAATTCCAAATTATGCCCTTAAATAACATAATCTTTCATATACAAATTTTTTAGTATCATTTAGAATCTTGTTTATGATAAAACACAGTATTAGTAGCATTACAGTATCTATTCAATATTTTTATACAAAACTGAGTTTTTTATTTACTTTAAATTGAGTTTTATACTCATTTAATTAGTATTAGTATTTAATTTAATTCAATAACCTGTTGTTGCCTCTGAGTTTGACTGCCTATACCCCAAAAATTATTTTGAATTTTTAAAACCTTTAAAAAGCATCTTGTAGCTTAGTAAAAACTTTTTTAAACAAGATCAAATTGTAAAAAAAATGATTACCCCTTAATTAACAAAATCTATCATATACAATAACTTTTTTGTATCATTTAGATTCTTATTTATGATAAAACACAATAAAAGTAGCGTTACAGTATCTTTTTAATGTTTTTTTACTATTGTGAGTTTTTTATTTACTTTTAATTTAGTTTTATACTAAAAATCAATAAAAAACATGTCTTTTTAAAAACCTTACATACATTTAAAGCTGTCTGATTTCTGATATAAAAAAGGCAGACTAACCTTCAAACTAGACTTAAACTTTATCAGTCTTAATCTTAACTTAATGATAAGCAGTTGTATTGTAGAAAATTAAAAAATATAGAACTAGAAATTCTTTTTCAACTTCTTATTTTCATTCTGGGTTCCAATTTGTCAGCCTAAAACAAATTTTTTAGAAAAGTTAGCAAAATTTCAGTTTTTTCAGTTCAATTGCTTTAAAATTTCTGATTGACAGTCTATGTCAATAAAAACGTTAGAAAATTAGCAAATCAGTGGTGTTTTTTGAATAATGTATTAAGTTGTGAAATTATTTTTGTAGGTATTTGGTTTTTGAAGTCTTAATTTTACTAAATATTGGCAAAATGTGAGATTTTGTCATTTCAAATGCTTGGAAATTTCTGAATAAAAAAAAAACCAATTTTAAGAATATGTTAAACATTTTTTAAGTAGGTACTAAATTGAAAATCTATTTTTTAATAAGCATTTGGTTTTTGTAGGCAATATGTCACTATTTGTCACTAAAAATGCTTAAAAATTTCTGAATTATTAAAAAAAGTATTTTTTATTTTTAACTTCCCTACCTGAATTATACTTTTTAATTTATGCAAAAAGAGAGTATTATAAAGTGTGTTAGTGTTTCTGTCATTAAATTTATTTTAAAAAATAAGAACAGATGAGCCAGCACTCTGAAAGTAAAATGGAGATTTTATATCTGCTATGTTTGTAGCAGTTATAAAATAGTTCAAGTTACAAAAACTAAAATTTTTATGATAGTATTTAGGGGCTATTTCTTTTAAAACATTATTAAGTTAAAAAAAAAGTTCTAAAAAGCTCAATAAATAGACTATGTAAAGAGAGCTAATCTAGTAGGTTGTTTCATCTAGTTATAAACTTAACTGGATGTTAACCAACAAAGTTTTGGAAAAATATCAGTCTAACATTATAAACCATGTGTATTTTCTTATATAACTATAGGTATGTGTGAAGAGTATTCTTTTAACACAAAAGGTCTTGATAATTTTTTTTGGATATACTGATAAAAATTTTATTTACAAAAAGACAAGGATGTTTCAACCAAAAATAAAATCTAAAGGTCTGAAAAGTAAAAACAAATGATGCCGATAAATAACTAAATTAAAAGTGTAGAACAAATAATATAATCAAATATATAAGAATCAATACGCTAATTTAACATTATTGTTAAAGTAAACAAAAAATATCACAAATAATCAAAGTTTTTTATACTTACAGGTATTAATATGTTGTATATAGTTTTAGTAACTTATAGCAAAAATATCTTATAGCAACGCAAATCAAAAATGGTATTTAACAAATAAAAGTAGGATAAAGATTAATAAGCAAAAACTAAAAATTTGTTAAGTTTTATAATATAAATTTTCTAAAATGCGGTTAGGTGTAAAAAAGTTCATAATTTTTATTTAAATTGCGTTTTTTATTAGCAATTGCAATATCAATTTTTTCCAGGTTGCAGGTTTCACAGATCTTACTTGTATTTTTTAATTACCCAATCTTATGCATAATGTTCCATTTGAGTTTGTAGCATATGTTAATGTTTTTTAATTTCCAAATGTACTTAAAAAGTTCTCTTCCTTGTTTTCTTTAATTTTTATGTCACTAATGTACTATCTCTTTAATAACTAATATAATTTTTTTATGCAATGGACATTTTCTCAAAATTTGAGATCAGTAGCTTAAGAAATGGAAAAATAAAATTAATTTTTACTGAATTTATAAGTTTCTTAAAAAATTGATAGTTGAACAATTGCGGTCCATACGTTTTGTTGACAAAAACTATGTTTTTAAAAGTAAGCTTTGAACATGAACTTAGTTTTTTGCTCAATTAAATTAAACTATTTAGTATTTGGATATAGACAATTTTCTTAAAATATTTTGAATATATAAATATTAGTTCACTAAAAGTATGTCTACTTATTTTGTTTTTTTGTGCTTAAAGTGTTTAGTAAAGAGTTTTTCAATATTTATAAAATAGTTACTTGAGATTTTTGGAAAAGTAACAAAATAAAATTTTAATCTAAAAATCTTAAATAATTTTACTTAGCTTAAAACTAAAAGTACTTCAGCAAAATAAAATGTACTTCAAAGGGCAGGTATAGCTCAGTTTGGGAAATTCTGAGGTTAACATACTAAATATTATAGAAAATCAATGCTAGCAAACGTGTTTTATAACAAACTTATTTTTTCAGACAACTTTATTTAAACACAATGTTGTTAAGAAAGCTTATTGTGCTGAAGTACCCAAAAGGGGGCCACATCAACCTCAGTCAGGACTCTGAATTTAGACAGGTGGTGATCTGGCTGGAGGACCAGAAAATCAGGAAGCTGAAGATCCAACAGAGGGCAGGACTGCGGGACATTTCAAGTGGCAGTTGGAACACCCACGCTGTCAAGTACCTGAGAGGTCTGGGCTGCCCGTTTGACAATTGCAAGGTCGACCAGGTTGCCATTGTCGATTGGCTGTGTGCTTATGCCGTCAATGTGATGTTCAAGCAGAACAGTGTAGAGTGTAACAAGGTTTTTGCTGATGACGTCATAAAGAAAAGGGAGTTGGAAGAATCTATGAGCAAATTGGACATCAATGACTACAAAGAGCATGTTGGAAGGCTAGCAAAAATCCTGCAGATACAAGAACACCCTGATGACCCCAACATCACCCTGGAAGCAGTGAGGATCCTTGTTGAGGAAAGGATCAAGAACCACGTTCCAGGAAGTGAACTTGATCCCAAGTTGAGGATGTCACTGAAAAAGCAGGAGCTTGGGTTCGAGACAGGCAACAATGAGTTGGATAACATGGCCAGGGTGCTGAGACTGTTGCACATAAATGAGCTGAGGAATTTGCAGACGGAGGTGAATGACGCGATTGTGAGCGTTCAGAGCATCACCGCAAATCCCAAGACCGACCAGAAGCTTGGAAGGGTGGGAAGGGGTTAAAAACAATTTGAATGAAACTGTTGGTCTGAAATGCTGACTGTTGGATTCTGAACTTGATGATGTGCTTCAAATGTTGTTATTTTTGTTTTTACTTTCAGAAATTTTTTTTGTACTATTTTACACTGTTGTCGAATATAGTGCTGAAGACAAAATATTTTTTATGTTCTTTTCATAATTACTCTGTTAGTACTATTTGCTTTGTTACACGAGTATGTGTATATCAATGGTAAAAACTTTTTTATAAGTAATTTGTTACTACAGTTTGCCTGTAAAAAACTTTTAATGTTAAAATAAGAAAGTTACTTAACATTTAAAAAATTCTTCATTTATATTCAATCTACATTCATAAGTAAAAAAAGAAGCTTTTAACTCTTTTGAATAAATACTTTCAAATGTTTTGCGTTTCATTGACTTAAGATTTGTTTAACAAAAGAGTTAAAAGAATTTGAGGTTAAAGTCATCTTTTTTTTTTCTTTAATGAAAAAATAATTAACAGTTTATAAAAATCCTCAAACTTAGTTAGTGTAGTTAAATCTTAGTTTTAGGTAGACAAAGGTGTTTTACATTAGGGGTTTTAGTGAATATTATAACAAATTTCTTAATTGAACATATTAAACATATGTGTCTCTATATAAATTTTAAAATAAATATGTTGTTTTGGTAGTAACAATATTAACCACTGATTAAAAATATTGTAGTTTTCAATTTATTTTTATAATCAAACTAACTAAAATAAAATAAAATTTTATAATTTTTATAACAAATACAGATAAATATGATAAAGTGCATAAAGTTAATTTATTTTTATTATTTAGCAGCACTGTTTATTATTAGATTAATTTATTATAGTCAGTTAAATATTGCATTTTTACATTTTTCATAGTATTTAGTTAAAAAGTGAAATTTACATTTGTTTTATTAAAATGATTGCTGAAAAACTTGAACTTTCTTGAAAATTTCTCAAAATTTCAATTTTAATATTTTTAGTAGTACAAAATTGTACTTCACAAATATTTATATTATTTATAGTTTTTATTATGAACTACATATTGGAAACAATATGGAGTTGTTTCGGATATACTTCAATTGAACCTTTGAGAAATGATGGAAATACAAATGAAAATCCTGTTAAATTGAGCCAACATAAATCAGGTATTACTTATTAATAATAAAGTTATTTTTGTCACTGTATATAGTAAGCTATATTTAAATGTTTTGATAAGAAATCCTGTTAAATTGAGTGAACATAGATAAGGTTATTTTAAAATGCAATTCATTTTTTCATTAAACCAAATTAAACTTATATATTTTTAAAGAAAATCCTGTTAAAATGAGTCAGCACAAATCAGTTATTAAGTAATTTTAATATTTTTGTTAATTTTTGGAAGTAAACTGCAATTTTTTTTCTTTCAATAATCCTTTAGAATTGCATTATAAGTAGTGTATAATGATTTTTTTATTTGTCAGATCAGTTTTATTATTTATATCTGAAAATACTAAGTTTTATTTTCAAAAGTTTTGTAATCTTAATAAAAAATTGATCAAATTTTAACAGATAATGTAAAGCATAATTTAGTATTTCTACATATAAAATTATCAATTATTTAAATAAGTTTAAGGAATTTATTATATTGTTGTAAGTTTATTTCCTGTTTAAGTTAATTATGTATTAAGACAAAGTTTGTATAATTAGAATTTAATTGTTAACTCATAAGTTTAATGATGGCTAATTTATATAAATTAAGCAATTGTGTTTAAATAATATTGTTTTTATGCAATATTATTTACAATGGTTATAAATATGTACATAAGGAAGTTAAGTTTACTACAAAAATCTTTGAAAACAAAAGTAAAAAAGCTAAGCTTGAGTATATTTTCTACATAAATTATTATTTGCAAGTAGCATTTAAGTAATTATGAATTTTTAACTATAAAAAATAGCCAATGAGTTTGGTTAGTTCAGTTTTTTATAAAGAAGTACAACTTATTATGATACATTGTGGAATAGCTTTTAACTTGTTGTTAATTATAAAGCTATTTTCTGGTTATGCATATGTGATGTTTTACAAATACAACAAAATAAAAGCTTGAAAAGCATTTAAACTTTTTAAATTTGTGGTTTGCAATCGGCAAATGCTTTCAAGTGTTAGTCAAGTGTAACAAATATGTTTTTATGTAATTCACTCTTACTTGTATGCTTAGTTGCACATACTTGAATATTGTGCATTTTATTGCGGTTTAAACTTGTAAATGTATTTTAGTTAATATTTTAGTGGCTGATGTATGTGGTTCTTAATAAGCATTTTGCACTGTAAGATGTTGTAATGATTATAAATTGGATTTTTTTTTGTTTAGCGCTATAAAACAAGTGTGGAAAGACACTTTTTTAAATGTAACTTTATAAAAATTTGACTACTGAATGTCATAAACTGTAAATTTACAGAACTTAAATCCTAATTTTAACATAAACTAATATAATTCAGTAATTTTTAGAACAAGTCGCGTTCTTGAAACCTGTTGTGTTAAATTAATGTATGTTTAGTTTAATTTTTGTAAATTGTTAAATTCAAAACCTTGTTTGACTTTTGACTATTTTAAATTCCTCAAACTTATACTGTACTCTTAAAGTATTTAAAAAATAACAAATGTTTAGTAATAAGAACGTACACAGTTTTAACATCAATATAATTATTATAAGTTGTTTAACTTGAAATTAAGGTAAAAATTTCAATATTTGTAAGAGATTTTTTAAAGCTTGTTTGATATATTTAATCGTTTTAGGAACTATTAACCCTTAACCTTACGTTAGAAAGAATACTTGACTTAAATTTGTAAACTTGTAATAAATGGCTATATTATTTCGATTACGTACAACTCCACACAGATGTTGAGCATTAATTTACTGAATAAACTGAACCTTGTTGAACTGAATTTATTAATATTCAATTTTACAGGAATCAGCGCAGTGATAGTGAAGAATGGTAAGAGATTGTGTGGCAGTGGAGGTTGTATGGGAAATACTGAAATTGTGCAAGATAAAGTAATTTGTATTTTTATTATATTAAATTAATTATTACAGCTTGTATGGGAAATACTGAAATTGTGCAAGATAAAGTAATTTGTATTTTTATTATATTGAATTAATTATTAGAGCTTGTATGGGAAATACTGAAATTGTGCAAGATAAAGTAATTAATTTATAATAACATTTTCGGTGCTATAATTTTTTTGTGGTTCAATTTGTTGCTTAATAATAGGTGGAGCCTTTGGACTGATTTTTAATTAAAAGTTTTTCTCCAAGTTAAAAAAATATATAAAGTAGCTTAGTATATACAAAGCAACAAAAATATAAAACAAACTCACTGGTTTGAACATTCATACATAATTTAATAACAAACTTTTAACAAGTTTAATTGGTATATATATCCTCAATAGTTCTTCTTCAAAGTTGTAGTTATACAGAGTGATAGTTTTAAACATTGCTAGTTATTCTAAATGTTGTAACACCTTCTGGTTTGAATACTTAATTAAGTTCTATAGTTACTCTTAATTTTTTGTATAAAAATTCTTAATAGTTACAATTTCTTTGTCCCTAAGGAAAAATTTTATCCACTGGAAATAAGTAATAAATATGTTTATAGAAAAATGTCATGTTGTTTTGTTTAAATCAGATTAGTGTGTAATAATTAATAACAAATATGTATTTATAAGAAGTAAGAATATTATAGTTTTAAGTATCTCAAATCTTTCCTTGGTTGTGTGTTGTTCTTCGTGATTTTTTTGTCTTTATCAAAATCGTTTTAAATTAAAAGTCTTTTTTATTTTACAAAAAAATCTACTAAGTTATAAGTACTCGTTACATTGCCTAAAGTACTTATAACTTTGTAGGTATTTATAAGAAGATATATATAAATGATAGTAATTATGTCTCCAACAGTCCTACTTCGAAGCGAAACTACAATCATCAGGAATGTTCGGTATAGGAGTTGCACTGGATAGCGAAATGCTTGATATCACACCGTTGGGCGAATCTGTTCATTCGTGGGTTGTCAGGCAAGACGGGAAAGTTTGCCACAATAAGAAGACTGTACACAACACAGGAGTAACCATTGAGGAAGGAAATGTCATTGTTAGTATTTGTTTTAAACTTTATCTTAATAAAGTGTGTCACAACAATAAAAGTTTGCATAGTACTCAAGTTAATATTGAAGGAGAATGAATAAAAACTCCTTCTTTTTAAAAACTATACTAACAATGAAAAATCTAAAACAATAATAAATATAAAATATGAACACATATATATAGTAAAATGAGTTACAGTTCAATTTTTCTGCAAAGGAGATGTTATTGGTGATATTTGTTTTTAAAATATGTACTGTTTAACTGTTATTAGCTTTGTTTAAACTGTTGTAATATTTTTATAGTAATATTATATAATTGAGGAGGTCATATAGTTGTTTTACTTGTAAACTTTATAAAATTTTACAAAATAAATTAAACTTTAAAATTTTAAACTAATAACTGTCTCAAGGAACACATAGGTAATAGATATGTCATTTTATTTGTTGGTAACTTTTTGTTTCATAGATGTATTACTTACTTGGTTTGATATAATGATTAGTTCCTCTTGTTAACATATAGAAGTAAAGGGTAGAATTGTGATTGTGGATGTTCTAGTTGACAAAAAAAAATGTTAATTGCAAAAAATATTTAAACTTAAAGTTTTAATTCCCTCGAGTTGATTTTTTTTTGTTCCTTATCTATTTTTACTTTGACACACACTCAGACTGTTTTTTTTTATTTTAACTCCAGCTAGTTTAAAGTGGCTCGTTTATTTTTGGCCGCTTTTTTTTTTGTATTAAAGAGAAGAAATTTTCAAAACTGTTTTATGCTTGAAATTCAGTTGTATATGTTGAAAGCATAAATTATTTAAAGTTAAAAAGCACATGTAATAACATGCAAATTTTTTATTGTATTTTTTAGACGGAAAGTATAATTGCATGATTAAGAAAAACTATTAAATTATAAACAACTTATTTTTTATCCACTTGTCAAGTTAACATGCTAATATATATTTTAATAAAAGAAAATGATATTTGAGTTTTATAAGTTAAATAAACTTAAAATCAAATAATCAGCTATCACTTTGCTAAATAAAGTTGTATTTTTAATAATTTTTAATAACTAAAATTTTGAACTTTTGTGCTAGTTGAAATGAATTGAATGTAAAATAAGCGAAAAAGTTTTGTTATACAATCTTCTCACATCTGTAATTAGTCTATTTTTTGAAAGTATTAAGTTAAAATTCAATATATCTAATGTTAACCAACTGAAAAAATTAAAATGTTCTAAAATGTTAAAAAAGTATTTATAGAATAACTAGTTCAAATTATTCCTATAGATTATTAATTTATTTGAACTTGACCTTATTAAAACGTGACAGTCATAAAAAATCGTGCAGATTTCTAAATTAAAATGTTTTAATGATCTTTAAGTTTTTATTCTACATTTAACTTAACAACCATTAATGATTTAATTTCTTTCTCCTGTTCAAAATTGGTTTTCTAAATGCTTTCTGTAAAAAGTGATAAGTGACATTAAATATTGTTTATACATGTAAATTTTAGAACTGTACTAATTTAAAAACCAAATGTAGTTTTTGAAATGTTTTGTTAGTTTTCATTTTGAATTATGCTAAACATTATTGTACCTTTCATTTACTAAAGCTATTTTTTATATTTAAGAAATCAATAATTGTATCTTTAATTCAGTTTCAGTAGTTTTGTTAAAAGGGCTCTTTAATTTATAACTATGAAATTAAAAAGTTATTGGTGAACGTAAATATGACTAAAATAAATTATTTTTTAAAACAGGGATGTTCCTACGATCATGTAGAATTAAATTTCTTTCACAATGGAAAACCTTTGAATGCACCTTTAAGAGGAATTAAAGGAACAATTTACCCTGTTTTTTATGGTTAGTGTAGACAAATTTTCCTGTATTTAAAGAGCTTGAAAAATACATATGCCCAGTTTTCTATGGTTACTTAAGAAAACTGGTATTAAGTTCACTAAATAATTTCTTAAGTACTAATAGTTTAAAAAAACAATTTTATTATGTGTACTAAACTATATATTTTATTTTATTAAAATTTATTTATAATTACATCATAGTGTTTGTTAATAAACAGTTTAAAAGATATATTTAAGAATTATATTTTTACTGGAATGAGATTTAAAAAAACAGTTAATAAATTTAAAATGTACTTACATTTTTAAAAGCTAACACTAAAGTTGTTTTTAGTCTTAGATATATTGTCTAAACTATTGATGGTAAAGTAATATTAGATGTTTCATTCGATAGTTTTTAGTATATTCATATTAAATAAGGTAAACAATTTAACATTTGGTTACAATTTATTATATATTTGAATTAAAAATAATAAATATTTAAACAGTGGATGATAACGCAATACTAGATATTTCATTCGACGATTTTTCATACCCACCACCATCGGGTTACCAAAAACTTATGAAGGAGAAAAGCATAATCTGAAGATTCTCAGTTTTATAAAAAATTTATCTTGCAATAGTTTACGCTTTAAAATTTAAAGTTTATGGTGTTTTTGTAAAAGGTAACATTAACATATATTTAAAAACAGTTAAAACTGATCCGGTTAAAACTGTAGACCAAAAGTCTGTAGTTAAAAACTGCCTTAATGCAACTTTATTTACTACCCTGAGCTGAAACTACAAATATGATAATTTCAAATTTTATTACACGGTATAAGTACAGAAGGTTTTATTCTGTCCATTTCTTTATTTTACATAAAACGGTGCTCAACTTGTAAAACTATTTTATTAATTTTATTGAAGTTTTAAATAATATTATGAAGCTAATTGCTTTACTAAATTATAAAGATTTTGTTTTTAAGTTAAAAGTCAAGTATTTATTTCAAAACTCTTTTACTTAAAAGCTTTACATTTTTCAAGATTATGTTGAGATACTATAGCAAACTAGTTTAGTGCTTTATACTTCTTTTTTTTTAATTTATAATTTTACTAACAGCTTGTAATAACTATTAATCAAACAAATTGATCAATTTGACTGTAATTTTTCTTGAAAGGAATTCTAAGCAAATTTAAATTTTTAAACAGACACTAGTTACTTAGTTTTTTATATTCAATGACTTGGACTAAGAAAAAATTATATAGAATGAGTACTAAAGTTGCTTTTTACATTTCTTCATATATATGTATTGATCATTTCTAAAAACGTTGCAGCTTTTTGTTCATACACTTTATAGTTTTTTACTTTGCAATATTTGAATTTTTGTCTCAAGATTTTATACTCGTTAATTTCTAACTCGTTACTGTTGTTGGACTCCAGCCTTTTCAGTTTATTTTATATATTTGAGTTACTTAAACTACATAGTTAAGTATGTTGTTCGCTGGTTAACAATTTTTTTTAAATTTAATTATCTAAGGGAGCTATTTGTTATTGGCTAAATTAAAACAAAAATTTTTTAATACCAGTCATCCTAATAATCCAGAAATTTTTCTAATTATTTAAATTTAGTAGACCACATTGTTTTACTTTTAAAACTTTTGCAAATTGGTAGATACTGAATAGTTTCTAATAATTAACATTAAATAAAATTTAACAATCTAATAGTATAATTTGACAATCTCCTAACTATCCAAATTATTATATTTAATTCATACTTTGTGAACTTTACTATTTTATACAGTTTTTATCATTTTCACTATTTTTATTTTTTTTTTCTTATAAATTTAAAATAAGAAAAAAAAGGTATGCTTTATATTCTTAATATTAGCCATTACAATATTTCAAAAAACTTTTCTTACAACTTAAATTTGGTCAACCAACTTGATACCAAATCTCAATAATATAACAATCTAACTAATTTGTATAAAATATCAATTTCATATTTGACCTATCTAGTTTAAGACTACTTATTGTATTTTTAAGTGAGCAGTATTTTTAAATCCTCCCTTGGTGAACTACTAATTTCTTCTCTAGCTGTAAAAATAAATTTAACAAGGTACTTTTATTTTTGGATTGATAAAATATTTAGTTACAACCAATGCTAATTGACATCAAATATAATACATTTAGTAACTATTATATATAGTATAATCAGTTATAAAGCTAACCAAAAAATAAGTTTAAGAAAACGGCCTAAATTTAATTTTCAGTTATACTGTTTGTTTCACTCTCTCCTAAGACTTTGTTTGGTACTATGTAATAACAACGTAAGTAATAATATTCGGTGTAAGTAAAAAAGTTGTTTTATCGTTTATAAGCACTAATCAACTTGGTATTCAGTGCATTTCAAACTTATTGAAAATTAATTTGGATACGACATGTTTGTTGGCAATAGTACCAAAAATTTAATTTAAAAGTAGACGGTGTTTTACACTTCAATTACTAATGAGTTTCATTTATTATCTCAGTACTAAATACTTGTAGATTGTTAGATAAGTCATTTTTACCATATAAATAAAAATTCAAGTTATTTCTTGATGTCTAATGGGTACAAATGCTTTGTTTAAGGACCCTGGGCTATTCATTTTAGAAACTTTTGATAAGCTACTTATGTTTGTAAAAATAAATGTTTAAATGGTACAGACTGCTTTTTCGTTTCAACGACTAAATTACGTGTTTTATTTCTTACAAATCACAAAGTTGAACCTAATTAAAAACTCTTTACAATAAAGCCATGAGCTTCAAGTATTTCATAAGTACATAAATCGTTATCACATTGCTTTTAAACGGCAAAAATCTTAAACGTAGTGAGAATGTAACATATGTGCTAGTTATGTAGGAGACTAAGTATTTACTATTCTTGCTCATAACAAGATCAAAACTGTGATGGGCCAATTCAAAATAGAGGTGTTGAAAAGTTTCTTATTACGACCAAAAATGACAGGGGTTTAAATTTGTCTTATAGATGAAAACTGCATAGTTATGGAGTGATATAAAATATTAATATGCAAGTAGGCCTAAGCAACGGAAGAAAAGATATCATAGGAAAACGTACATTGTTTTGTGGAAGTTTGAATTAGTTATACGAGATCAATTACAACAAAATGTTTAACCACCGACTGTTGTTAATGAACTAGAATTATATAAAACTGTTATATGCGACATATTCTAAGGCAAAGAGAACTTAATTTTTTGGAGTCTTATTTTGAAGAGCTAATTATTTACAAACTTAACTGATGTAATTAAGTTCTTAAAATTGTCTATAAAGGGCCATATCTCACAAAAATATAATTGTAAGTGTATGTAGATCTAAAACTAAAATTGTTACATACGACTAAGAAAAAGTTAAATTTACCAAACTTACTGAAGTTTTTGAGCGGTCTTAGAATTTGTAGAGAACTATCTACAAACTTCAATATATCAAAACTTTGGTTACATGTCAATTCAAATTTTTAAAATTGTTTGTAAAGGGTCAATCTCACAAAATAATATGATTGTTAAAAAATTCGTGTATGTAGGTCTAAATAAGATCTTTTAACACTTTTTAATATTATTCTAAAAAATATAATAATTAAAGAGGATTTTAATAATTACTTTATTTCGAAACTTATTTCAGCTATATCTCCTAAAATATTTAAACATTTTCAAAGAAAAATGTGTTTTAGTTATTATTTAGACCTGCATACAACTATTATACTTTTTTAAATAAATAATAGTTTTTGAGCTTTCGGAACAATTTTGAAAAATTAAAGTTATTTAAACTTAGATGGTCGTGCACCCTTAAACTTTAACTTAAAACCAAATACAAAAGGAAACCAAACCACATTATAAAAAAAATCACCTTAAGTTTCTCCAAGGACCCAGGAAACTAAGTTGCATTTTAGGTGTTAACTAAATACATTACTACAACTTAATTATACAAAAAACTCAGGCGGATAAAGAAAACAAAACAGCGAACAAAAAATAAAATGCAATAATTTTAGGTTGTTACCTACAGCAAGAAGCTTGATAACTATAGTCATATAGTTCAACTTAAAATACCGTTTAAAACTGTCTTAACTGAGTTTGTTCTATGAACAAGGATAAAAAGTAAACTATTGTTTTTTTAGTTGTTAGACAAGAAACAAATAAAAAATTCTTTAAATTTTCTTAACACAAGGTAGAATTAAAATTAAATAACAAAGTTGGTAACAGCTACAAAGACTAGGTAAATATAAGCTTTTTGCTGTAAACAAAAAAAACTAGTTAATTTAATTTCTTATGTAAAAATTAATCCATAATAAAAAAATAATAACATATTTTAGTTCATTTTATTAGAACTTGTTCCACATCTTTATTGAAGTGTCCAACATACATTCTGCTTCATGTGATGGCCGCCTTCTTGATGGTTTACTTACTTCTCCAGATGTCCACAAGGATTTGAAGTATAAATTCCTCCAATAAGTGAAGAAACTCCTGCTAATTGATTATTTTCTGGTGTTTGATTAATTAATAAATAAATAAGTAAAGTGTTTTAGTTATTAACAAAGTTTGCCTTTCAATTTAAAAAAAAATTGTTAAAAAAAAACTTAATTTTAAAAAAATAATTATTCAATAAATTAGAATAGAAACCAAATAATGTCACATATTGTAAAAGTTTTACCTGATTTGCACAAAATGTTATTGTGTTAAAAACACGTTCAGGACCAGATATTTCTGTTGGCGGGTTGAATCCAGCGGGCTGTAAGTTGCTTCTATTTAAAAATATATATAAATTTTTCTTCCTACATTGTTATCAAAGACTATTTTTAGTACTTTCCAGTATAGGCGACACATTTATAACAAAAAATAATTTAACTAAATGCGAACTAACACAATTTTGTTCATTTTGAGATATCATTGGCTTTAAATAAGAAATTAGCTGTTTAACAGTGGCGTTTTCATAAAACTAAGGCAGGCACGCCAACAAAACTACAAAATCTACACGGGAATTCCATTTTAAGTTTAAACGAACTAATGCTTATTATTCATTAATTAATGCTCAGTTGGCATTGCAACTCATTAGCGACTCTGAATAACGAATAGGGAAACCCTAAATTAAGCTGTTAAGATCATAGTAAGACTCGAAATAAAGATGTGAAATTCTTAGAAATTATACTTGGAAAAATAAAATAACAACTTCAAATAGGTTCGTATTAATTATGTTGGAAAACATTTAGTTTAAATTAGTTGCTACTTTGCATGAAATATAGAACTAACAACTTAAATTTGAAACAAACTATATAAACTGTTAAGTAGCTTTAAGAATTATCAACCTTTAAAACTTATCAGCATAAAAAATTGTTAAAAAACATAGTTTCCAGAGCTAGTACCATACTAGAATGTATAAACTTAAAAAACAAAATATAGATTTTTCTATTATTTTACACAGTGAAAACAATTGAATAAAGTTGTGTTAAAAACTTTTTTTATACAAATTAAATATAGCCCTTAAAGAGACCAATTTAGGTTTCATAACTAGATCTTCTATTTCAAAATGTTTATTCTGGAATGTTTATGGTTTAGAACAAAAAACGTTTTCAGAGGTAGCTGTTATTTAGAATAATTGTAATAGACACATTGTGATATATGCTAACAAAAATGCTAAAAAATCAGATAAAAAAGATAATACACTACAAGTAAATATAAATATCTAACATATTACTATCTAGCATTTCAAGTCTGCTATTTTCTAAATTTAACATTTTACTCATTTGAAAACTCTAAGCCACTAATGAAAAACTGTTTAAGTATAAATATATTTCTGAGATATATATCAGAAATTTGAAACTTCTTTTAACTATTTACGTTTTCGCTTTATTAACTAAATACTTAAAACTTGCAGATAGAACTAATTTAAGTTTAATAAAACTTTTGCATACTAAATACTTGAAGTATATAAGTCTAAATACTAAGTCCAAAACTTCTTAAAAAGGAAAGTTTATCAAAACTAGAAAATTACAATAATATCTGAAAATTTGAAATCATGCAAGAATAAAATACGAAAATAAGAAGATCAGTTTTCAAATGAGGCAGCAAAATATTTTCTATTTAAAGAGTTTTTAGTTTGTATTTTTCACATTGAATCTATGGAATTTTAAATTTAATTTTTTTTTTTCAAGTACTTAAAATATTGTATAAAAAGCATTTGGTAGCTAAATTAAGAATGTAAAACAAAAACAAGGTTAACCTGTAAAAAAACAAGGTCTACACCATAATGGCCTAGATTAAAAATATTTTCAACTTGATAAAAAAAATCAACTGCTCAATAAATTACAAGTCTTAAGAGTTTAAAATGTTTTTACTAGTTAGTTTTACTCGAAAAATAAAATTTGAGCTATTAAACATTTTCTACAGGTTTATACAAATCTAAGTAACTTATTTAGATGTAAGAGATTTAAAGAAAGGTTAAAATAAGCAACTGATAAATTAAATTAAAAATAACTAAAATTAGTTTAAAAAAGTATTTTTTATTCGACTTTTTTAACCTTTAATACACTTTATTAAGTTTAAAACTTTCTCTATCTTAAAAAATAAGCTATTAGATACACGACTTCTTAAAATTTCTTTCATAAAGATTTTAAATAACTTTCAACATGCAAATCAGTTAAATTTTGAATAAAATAATCAGGTTATAAAGTAAATAACACATATTAAAATTAATTTTTTTTGTTAATAAAATGTATGTACACAAATGTTTAGTAATTCAATAGTAAAAAGATTTTCAATTATTATCTTTTACATATGCATGTGTTATTGTATCCAAGTAACAAATGAATACTATTACAAACTTAACAGTTATATTTTGTCATTACATTATTAACAAAAGTGAATTGTAATTAAATAAATCTATTATAAACTGTTTAGTATCTGTAAAAATTTTACATAGTAAAACTAATAAACTAGATTTTTTTACATTTTAAATTTTGATACTATATTTAGAATAAAATTTTTGTACAGTAGATAACGTTTGGAGAGATAAATTTAGAATAGTAATTATGCTCCATTTAGCAATACAATTAACAAACCTGTCTAAGAATGTAAGTAGCAAGATTTTACTCGTACACATCGAACTGAGTGTTTAGGCAACTTATAAACTTGACTCTATAAAATAAAACTTATTTACTAAAATCTCAAAAAATTCATACACAAAAAGCAAATTAACTTGTATATCAGTTTCAACAACTTTATAGGCATATTTTCTGCACTAACAACAACGAAAACAGTACAATTTGCTTAAAGGTGCACAGACATTATGATAGCTTATAAACTCTAAACTTATCTTTAGACTTTTGTTCACTAATAACTCTGAAAAAAATATTTTAATATATCTAAAACTAAGTATGCCTTAGCAAGTTTTAAAAAACTTTTTACTGCTATCGTATTTTATGAAATATAAAAACAAAAAAAAAGATGACAAATAGCGTAAGTAATTGAAAAAGAAAGATAACATGTTTAAGTCAGTAAAGTAGTACATTATTTTTATTAATGTTGCCAAAATAAATTACTTCAAATGTACTTTAAAATATAGTATGTACTAATTAAAGGTTTCAATTTTTTAAAACATAATTTTTTCCTAAATTTTTAGCATTACTTGTTTACAAAACAGACACACATTTGTTTTCAATGATTTTAGTAAAATCAAACAATGCTCAACTAGTTTAAAACCTATAAAGATTAAACATTAAATATAGAATATTGTACAATTGAAAATTGTTGATTTAGTTTATTGCAGGAAGTTAATTAGTAGTATTTAAAACAGACTACCAAAAGAAACTTTGTCATGCTGAAAAATATTTCATTTGAAAAAATATTCTTATTTTTTATTATTTACTGTTTACAAAACTCCAACACTTTAAACTATTGTTTACTATTTCCTGAAATTGTCAGGACTCTAGCTAAACAAAAAATGGAGATGATTTTTTAGTCATTTTTAAAATTTTTAGAACACTGGCTTAAAAGATTGTTGTTTACAGGTTTATATTTTTAAAAAATTACAAAAATTGTTGCAAATGTTAACTAAATCCTTTGAAATCTTATAAAAACCTAGCTATAGTTCATATGTTAATAATTTTTTTTTATATTCAATAGCTAGTTTTTTATTCCTCTATGGCCTTAGATACATTTAGCTTTGCTAGTTTTAAAACAATTTTATGAGCTATATTCGTACAAAGCTACCATTTTACTTAACTTATAATTTCACATCTATTCTTTTCTAAGAGCATGGGGAATAAGAACACTTTTACAAACTAACATTAAGTCTTGTATAAAACCTTTTAGTAAGAAATATAGGTCAGTTTTTATATAATATAAAAAAAAATTATTGACTTTAGAATTTTAGAGTGTTGTCATGTTTTTCAAAAGGTTTTGATTCAAATGTATAGACTACAGTTTTTTCAATTTAATTATTAACTTGATGTTCAGAAAAAGTCTATCTACTGTTCTTCTGAGCTCAAAGTCAAAGTCAAAATTTAAATTAAAAATCTAAAACTTTTTAAGAGATTAAAAACAATTTTAACAATATATAAAGTTTAGATAAAACAACAAAAAAATCTTCAATGTGATTTATTTAAATATGAGTAAGAGACTTAATGTAAAATTTTAAAGAAGTTAAACTAAGGAGAAAATACATTTTTAGTAAAAATATTCTTTTGCTCTTTTGGTTTGTGCCTTTCACAAAAAACCACACTGATTTCGATAAGTTATATTAATTAATTAATTAATGTATTAATTTGAGTTTTCATTGAGCAGTAAAAATTATCTAATATTTAAAACAAAACTCAACAAAAATTATGGACAAAAACTTTCCATGCCCTTATAGGCAATAGTAAATTATTTACAATATTCTTGCACAATATGACTATAATGAAATAATTTAATATGTTCATACAACAATTAGACATTGCATACTTTTGGTTTTAGCACTTTATAATAGAAAATTGGTTTAACATTTATTTTCACAAAAAAAAATTGGTTCTCAAATGAAAGTATAAAGAAAACTCTAAGTCACTTTTTATGAAGTATAAAATTTTAAGGAAACATTTCTCATAAAATTTTATTAAAATAAGACCATTTCCTCAGAGTGAAAAACAAATATTAAAATAGCTGCCAATTTTTTTCAAATAAAGTTGGATAAAAACTAAGAACAATGTATATTTTTACTGCTTTTTTTGTCATATTAAGTTATGCCCTCTATAAAGAGCCAACTGATAATTTATACTTTATATCTCAAGGTTACTTTGAAATTGGTACAGCAATTACAACTGTTTGATGGCTTAAATAATACTTCACAAAAATAAAAAAAAAATAAGTAAACGATTTTTGGTTTTGAACCTTAATAATTAACTCTTTTAAATATAAAGAAAATTATTTGACACTGAAGCATACTTTATGTCAATTGTTGTAATTAGTGTGATAGAAGTTGACTTTTTGCTAAAATCAATAAAACATATTCTTAATTACAAATTTTACCTATCATAGGGGTAGGCATAACTAAACATGATTTCATCAGTTGGTAGACTTGAAAATATTTATTGGTGTTATTAAGAAATTTAGTACTGATAGATTTATATTGGAGAATTAAGTTCAATTTTTTGTAAACTGTATAAATATTTTGCTTATACTTAACATTAAGTACCTTACTTGAAGTAAAAATGTTTAAACTTTGTAAATTTAAAGGGTTTTGCTGGCAATTACTTTTTAAACATTATTAAGATTTACAAATTATGGAAACTTAAATACTTTCTATTATTATTCAATAATTTACATTAAAACTGTGTGTTATAAAACTTTTATTTTTAACTTACTCTAACTGTTGAAGCCATTCATGTTTCTATCCAATTCGCTTGACTGATACCATGACATTAAGCACTTATTAATCATTATTGTTGTTGAAGTCATTCATTTAAACATCATCCTTGTTTTACTGTTGTGATATTGAGCACTACTTAGCAACACTAATTAAAAATACAAGTTTTGCTGATGATTTCAAAAATTCAAACTGACCAATCAAAACTAAGTATTTAACCAAATGTTTCTAATATGTAATTCTGAATACAAGTACAAGATATTAATATCAGGTCCTACAATAAAGCAGTTTTTCAAAGTTTGCTGCTTCTATCGATCACAATATTTTGAAAACAAGAGGAAAAAAAAATTATAATGTAAAATACTTCTAAGTTAATTTTTCAGAAGTAATGTTTAAATAAATATATCTTTCTTGGTTGAGTTTATTCACAAACTAATTACAAGAATGATAAAGTCTGTAATACAAAACATAACTAAAACTAGGTAAATACTTCTACATCTCCCCCCAGATTTTATCTACGAAGGAGATAAAACTATAAATTTACCTAGCGAAACAAATTTTTAAAACAATTTGTAAAAACTTAAACACATTTTTTAGGTCTAAAATTCAACAAAATTAAAGTCAAAAACACAAAAATATTTCAAAAATTACGATTAACTTAGTTCACTTATAAATGATTTGTTAAAACAAACTGCAACTGAAACAAACAAACTGTAACAAAAAATTTGAGACTTAATCTTTACTTTTATTCACTCAGTTGCTGAATACAAGCATTTAAAAACTTAATTGCTTCACCGATTTGAACTTTTCAGCTTTGAAGAACGAAACCACACGTCATTCATCTAACCACCTTAAAACTTCACGGTGATAAACATCTTTATCATATTTTCGACTTTAAACAAAGTAGAAGGTGCATTACTGATAGCATTGAACACTGACGAAATACTGCTACACTTATTTTCCAAATACTCGATGCCAACCAACAGTTCGAATTTTTGAAAGTCAATCTATGCGTCCTCATCCAAGATCACTTTGAACAGATGGCTGTTAGACTAGTCTGCTGCAAAGTTAACAACAAACTTTAGGACGTCACCATTTGACTGAAACTCATTCATTAGACCATAAAGCATTAATTTACTGTGAACATTCCAACTTGACAATAAATGAATATCAGCAACATCGGTGTCACGAAGCTTTTGAAAAGCTTTTGAAAAGCATCGTAAAGTCTTACACGGAAACGCTGCAAATAATCCGATAATTTCACACACTCATCCCGGACTTGTTGTTCGCAAGTAAACTTTGGCGGTCTGTTTGCTTTTCTGTATAAAATATAAGTCAAGAAAATATAGATCAAAGCAAATCCGAGCCATTCCGGTTCAACATCAATTTTGAAGAAAACCATTAGTACAGAAGGAAATTACAGAATGCTTATTCAAAAAGAATCTTCCTTCTGGAAAAACAGACCATCAAAGTTTTTCTTGACATCTTTTTTCTCAACTTTACCAGAAAAGACAAACTTTTACAGTGGTATGTTTGCTTTTCTCAGTTAAGGGATACTACTTAGACATTTGCCAACAGGAGGGGTAAATCTTCTTAAAAACTTACGATTTTGAACAGTTAAGCGACCTGATCCATCAATTTTGACAACACATTGATGACAGTCCTTCACTTCCACCACCACTCCACTTTTCCCCCACTTGCTGGGAAAGTTACCTGTTTGATTTAGTATCACGACATGATCACTGCAATTCAAAGGTGGCAAAGATTTTGTGTTCATACTTATATTTTCTAGAGACTTAACAAAACGAATACTAAGAGATTCTTTCTTTTTATTCCAAATGTCACGCCACATTTTTGAGATCTGCGAGTTATTGTAAGTCATAACACTCTTTTTGACGTAAGGTAATGACTTCTTATCATTTGGAGGTAGGTGAGGATTGCTTTGGGATTTTTGCGGTTTTCGTCACCATCCAGTAGGTAGAAATACATTTTTCTGTCCCTGTACCTCCTTTTTCTTCTTGGCGTTTTTACGCTCGAACATATTTTTCCTACGACCTTGGCTGCAAAAGTTATCAAAGTTTTGTGTATACAATCCACCAACTACAAGTGAATTTGACTCATCAGCATAATTTTGGTGACTTTGATAAACTTTTTTACGGGATTTTATCCAGCATTGTTTGCAGGCAAAACACTCAATATACCTCATACTTTTACTGCTCCAAACAAATTTATCAGTTGATTTATTACATATGCCACAAGTTATTTTATCACTTGGTTTTTGTGTGGTTTTCTTTAAGAATTTGTATACATTTGGTGTATACAATCCACCAACTACAAGTGCATTTGATTCATCGGCATAATTTTGGTGACTTTGATAAACTTTTTTACGGGACTTTATCCAGCATTGTTTGCAGGCAGAACACTTAATATACCTCATATTTTTACTGCTCCAAACAAATTTATCAGTTGATTTTTTACATATGCCACAAGTTATTTTACCACTTGGTTTTTGTTTGGTTTTCTTTGAGGATTTGTATGAGAAAACTGAGGCTGTAGCTGAGCGGGTTTTGACATTGCATCACGTGCCATCTCTTTACCTTCAATAAAACCGATTGTCTCATTGACATTTTTCTCATCTAGATTTTCCCATCCTAGTACCTCTTTACGGATATCCTCATCAGCTAAACCTGTTACCATGACATCTTTTAGAATTATGTCTGTAAAATCTATCATTTGATTACAGCCATCCTTTGGGCATTTACATGTGTACGAGCATGTACTGGCTTTTCCCTTTAAACGTGCAGCAAATGATCTAGTGTTTTCAGTCAAATCCTGTCTTGCACTAAGAAAGTCTGATCGTCGTACAAAAACTGAAACAGGAATAACTGCAAGCTGCTTGATCATCCTTAAAAGCTCTTGCTCACTTAAATTTACTACATCTTCATGACCCTTCAGAAGAGCATCGCCTAAATCTTCCTCACAGCACTGGTACAGTTGTCGGCCTTTTTCTACTTCTGTCATCTCCATGCTATCTTTGAAAATAGTCCACTTTTGTACAAATATATTCCAACCCTCTTCATTGCAGTCTGTCCCTATTCGAGGACGGTCCATCTTTGGAGGCTTTGGTTTTGAAGAATTTGCATAAATGTGTATGTTGTTGTGAATGATAAGCAAAGAAGCAACTACAGAAGCATCGACGTCTGGTGTTTCATATGTGCAACTTTCAAGAGGGCATTTAATCACAGGCATTGTTGATTCAATTTAGCTAGACTTTATCATAAATAAATATATCTTTCTTGGTTGAGTTTATTCACAAACTAATTACAAGAATGATAAAGTCTGTAATACAAAACATAACTAAAACTAGGTAAATACTTCTACAGTGTTTTAAGTTTGAGTTTTTTACATAATGAGTATTTCAATCTTTTATCACAACTGAAAGATTTATTTTAATGTTTAAGATTGTATGTAAAAATTCAAAAATTTAAGCTGACCAATCAAAACTAAAAACTAAGAAAATTCTGTTTATAAATATTTTTGAATATGACTATAAAGTTTTGGTATCAGAATATTCAGGTCCTTATTTAGGAGATCGGCAGCCTTTAATATGAAAAGGGACAATTTTATTCTAAAAGGTTTTTTTTTACTCTTGTTTTAACAAGTTTTTAGCTAAAAATACATCCTGGGCTACAGTCGTTCGCTTTAAATAACGCGCTGAACCTAAGTTTTCCGACCCTACAGCTCTAAACAATTTTACTTATCTTTGTTTCATATGTAAACCCCGATCTTTTGAAAGTCAAGATTAAAAATGAACTTTATATAGAAAGTTTTTAATTATTATGTTTATATATTTGATTAAAAAAATTACTATTTAGCTATTTAGAAGATTTGAAAACAACATTCGGAAAATATTTTAGAAATTATTTATGTTACTAAATATACTCTAATTAGTAGTAAAACCTAAAATAACATCAAATATTAGTAGTTAACAATATCAATTACACTCTTGTTCAATTTGTTTGTGTTCAAAAAGTTATAAAAAAACTATTTTTGCACAGTTTTTGCCTTGAATATATCTATAACGCTTCGTACAAAACAACTTAAAATGTTTATGCAATGATAATCTAAACTAAAACTTATAGTACTTTAAATAAAAATCCATATGTTGAAAAATAAATGTTGAATAGTTTATTTTAAAAATAAGGTAGAGTGTACACATTGTAATATACTGAACTTTAAATATTTTTACGTTAAATAAAAATAAATACTGACTAAAAAACGTTATATGGCGTTAAATTTTATGTATAAGTATATTTTAAGATTTAAAAAAATAAAACTCATAAAAGCAATTACACCACAAACAAAAAAAAAAATCTTCATATGATTATCATCATTAATAAAAAAAATAATCTGTCCTCCTTGTAAAAGTAGAAAGCTGTAACTGTTTATTCAAATAACCAAACGCACAATATTGAAAAAAAAACATACACTTTACTGTTTTTTTTTTCGTACACTGCAATTGACTGTTTGTAATATTTTCGTGAGATATGATAAAAGTTCTATATGTCACAAAAGTAAGAAAATTTAGTTACTTGTTGTTAATAGTTTTCTTATTTTATTTAAAGTTAACAAACTGTGAAACATTTTAACTGTTTAACCGGCAATGTATAACTTTATTTTGATATTTACAGTGATGCATATATAAATTGCACCCTTTTTTTGTAAAATTTATTATCATTTAAGTGACATTAGTGTTTAATTAAATAAAGTATATAACTTAATTTAAACCAATTTTTTAAATCAAATTCTTTAACTTGACTTGATTATTTTTAAAACAGAAATAATAACTTTATTATATTTTTCACACCTTTATAACTAAGCATTCGTTAGCATTCAATTAATTTAAAATTTCTATTTCATTTGTTTGTCAGTTAAGTTGAAAAGTTTTACATTTTTAGTGATTTATCATTAAACTAAATAAAATAAATATAGCAAGTATTATTGTAATGAGTAGAGTAGCAGTTGCTGGTATATTCTGACCATATTTTAAACAATAGACTTCTTTACTGTATCAAAAACAAATTAGTGCATATTAACAATTATTTATTTTCCTGGTAGTAATGATTATGTCACTGATCCAGCTAAAATCATAGATGTAAATAGTTCTCAGTAAGATGAACAAGTTACTTGAGAAACTTTTTACTTGTTCTTCTCTTCGGTTAGAGAAGAAAAAGTAAAAAATGAGTCATCTCAGATAACCTCTCGCAAAGTTCGTTATCACAATTATTTCAGAACTTCTTGATAGAGTCACAAGTGATGCCATTCAGGATGATGAGTTTGAAATGAGGAGCATAAGACTACAGTCAAAGTTATAATAAAGTCAAAGTGCGCACTAAAGCTCGAACTATCAAAATGCAGCAAAAACTCTTCTGAAGATTTGAACCTCAACGAAACCAGTTATGAGAATAAAGATTCTTTTTAACCAGTTGTAGATCCAGATGTAGACTCAAAGCAACTGACAAGTCTGTTAGCGAAGATTTAATTGTTAATGAAAAAAATAATTGTGCACATCTAAATTTGGCACTGATGATAAATCCTAAACGAAATGAAAGTAACTAGTTTCAAAGCGGATAAAGAGGGAAAAAATCCCTAGTGAATAAATAAAAGGGAAATGTTCCACTAAAATCATAATCAGTAACTCGCAATTTTGACAAAATTTCGAATAATGGTAAAGTTAGTTGTTATTCACCGACAAAAAGTGACTTTAATGATGAATCTAAAATAGAAAAGACCTAGCAGAGAAGTTGAAAAGAAGCCAATTACGGAGAAAATAGTTAAGAGGTGAAGACATGAAATAATTCTAAGTTTTTAAATGTGTGGTGTTTGACTTATGTGTTATACAAATTGAGTTGTTTTTATACATTGTGTAGTTGTGTTTGATGGTCTTAGTTTGTTTATAATAGTTTGACGTTTTAGCAATAAATTAAATAAATTTACTATATTTCTTTAGAGACCCGTGAAAACATTTTTATAGTAAATCTTAGTTGTCTTTCATAAATCGAATCTTGACCACAGCTGGTATATATTATGTTATAAGTGATTATAGAATCTTTTACTTTGCTACTTGTTGTATGATTTGATTTAATTTCGTAAGATAGTGATCAAATGTACAAATTTTTACAATTATGTATTTAATCTCTTCGATTAATATTAATAATCATTTATCTTTTTATTATACGTTTATATTATTGAGTGTTTATTCTAGATCAGAAGAACAAAAATTTAATAATTTTTAGGTTTAAGCACAAATTATTTATATTTTTAGTTAGAAATATTAAATTTTTATTTAGTAACCTAACTACAGTGAACATTTAATAATTGTTTAATATTAACTTAATATTTTTCAATGTTCGCTCTGTTTGATGAAAATGTACTTTTTTGGACTAATTATGTTTTCTTGAGAATTGACTATCAACTTATTCAAAACAGTACACTCCTTAGATGCTATTTCTGCCTGTTACTATTTTGAAGTCATTCTCATAAAAAATTTGAGTTTTTGACTAAAAATATTTTTTATTCAAATAAAAAAATAATTGGTTTTTCGTCATAAAATTTTTGTTATGTTGCTTTTAAGTTGACATTGCAAGATTGAAACCCAGTTATTGACACATATACAAAAAACAAAGTCTTTTTAAAAGTTCATCACAAAGATTTCCTTTAACTTAAAATTGTTAACTCAATACTGTAGGAGAAGATAGAGTTTTAATATTTCTATCTTTAGCTGTTTTAGCTTTCTCTTTTAATGAATCTTTTGTTCTTCTACTATATTAAAAACTTTTAAAAAGCAATTTGGAGTGTTAACAAAATTCTACAAAATAAGATAAAGTCAAAAAGTGATTTACCCCCTATACTTTTTATTTCATTATGAAGCAGCATATAAAGCAACTTCTGAAATCTTCTTCAACTTTTCAATAATTTCATAAAGAGTGGAACAGCTCACCTTTTCTACCATTCATTTAAGGATATAACATACTCACTCATTTGACCTTCAAAAAACGTTTATCGTTGCAGAGGGTAGAGTGTGTTATCTGATGTTTCTCTACAAAAAATAAAAAAGGTATAGAGGTGGAAAGTTATGCTAATATAATTTTAAAGATTTTAACTTGGCTAACAGTTGCTTTAAACTATAAAAATGAAAATTAGTTATTGAAAGGTAAAGGCACAAAATTAGAGAGTTCAATAAGATCCTTTTAAAAGGGCCGAGTTAAAAAGACAAAAAAAGTTTATTTTATTAAAAATCCATCTTCTTCTACAGTTTTTGACCCATCTTTTTCAAAATTTTTAAGCTTAACTTTAATATAAAATCTTATAGTAGAGTTTTTTAATTTTGAGTAAAAATGTTTTTTTTTCTTTAAAAATATTGAAAAATCAATTTTTAAATCATTGCATTAATGTTTTTAACTTATCTTAATAATTTAAGGTCAGTAGCTTGAAATATGTAGAAAGTATATTTTAAATGATTTATTCAATTTCTGAGTAATTTGATTATGAAAAAATTGTGTAATATACTTGTATTGGAAAATTTTAACAAAAATTACTTTATTTCATAAGTTAATTAAACTTTTTACATCTTATAAAAACTAACTTACAGTTTATACTTAAAGCTTTCATATAAAAGCTAATGTTTTTTTTTGTCAAAATAAAAACTTAACCTCCCTATGCCCTTAATTATTTAATTTTATCTTCCTGTCTTATTCAAATAGAATGGCCTTATTAAATATCAAAATCTTATGGATAGTAATCAGCTAAAGTAGAAGTAGCTGGAAAAAAATTATAAAAAAATTACTCATAACTCGAAATGTTTTTAAATTGTATACTTCTTTTTGGAGGACAGTTAAATTGCAGTTGTTAAAAATTCTTTATTTTGAAAGTTTTATGAAAACTTGTATATATAATATTGAAGACCTTTTCAAAATCACTTCATAAATATAATACATATAAATATAATTTTGTTGAGTTATTATGATGGGACAAAAAAAATTGTGTTAACAAAAAAAAAACAAGACCAAAAAAAAGTTTTTGTAGATCATAATTACAAATACATCATAATTACTTAAATAATTGTCTTGAAATTGTAAATGGGTTTAAAGAATAATCTTTTATAGTGTACATACAAATTTTAGTATCAACATCTGAATTAAATTTGCTTTAAATAAGGTTTAAGGTAAAAATATGAATTGGTGGTATGAAGTGGTTGAAATAGTATTTATAAAACTTTTCACAACTTTGCCACATTTAAAGTTTCATTACTCAAGACTGTAATCTAACTGTCATCCAAAAAAAGTTTTTGTAAATTAGTTTTATTTTTACAGTAGGGACATCAATAAGGTACAAAAAAGTGCCAACTTTTTGTGAAATGTGTATCTTACAGTTTTCAGACAAATTTTACTTTTTTCACACTAAATAGTTGTTAAAAATATATTTTTTGAAACCTGGTCTATTTTAGTTTATTTCAGACTAAGCATAGTTTTACAAAATTGGTTGTACAAATATTCTTGTACTTTACACAAATTAGTAGTACCTTACAAACATAAAACACAATTATTTCATTTTCAATTTTCTTAGAAGTTTTAAAATTCACTAAAAATATATTTTCTTAATTTTGTGTATCAAGATCTCAACTTTTCAGCAAAATTCCTTATAGTTTATAATATTTTCAATATAGTAGTTTGAAAATATTAGATTATAACTATATAAATAATAAAATAACAACTAGATAAAAAAAATTACAAATTTTCTGTAAAAAATAATCTTATAAAAAGATCATACATTGAAAAGAAATAAACAGTAGTAATGGATTTACTGTGAAAATTTAAAAAGAATGGTTTAAAATGAATGAGGAGATAGATTTTTAGTGATTTTTTTTTGTAGTTAAGAATCCTATTAAATGCACTAAATTTTATCTCTTGTATTTCAAAATTTACTTTAATTTTTTTTAAATAGTTTAAAAGTGTCTGGTAGCCAAGATAAATCTCTATAAAATAAAACCAGCTTTTAAAAAGAAGATGGCCCTGTTATGCCTTTAATTGTGTTATAATTGAGTTAACCATATTAAGGTCATGTTTTTGATAATTTAATTTCATTTATATTATAAAGTAACATAAAATGTTATATTATTTTTTTTGCAGTTCATCTGCAACTTAAGAATATCTAGTGTAAGTTTCAAAATTACTAATAAAAACACCTTTTTTTAAGAATGTCTAGTGTAAGTTTCAAAAATTTAAAAACGCCCTCCTTTTTGCCCCTTTACTAATAATTGCCCCCCCCCCAATTTACTAAAATTTTCCCCAGGGGGCAATTTTGCCCACTTTGGAAAACCTTGGTTTAAAGTGAAGCAAATGAAAAAAAAATGTAGAAAAAAGGACATGTTGAAAGTAAACCATTTTTCATACAAGTTGATATTTATATTTGTCCAAATTACAATAACAAAGTTCAAAACTATTAAAAACACAAAAAATTAATCTTAGAAAGTTTCTAAGGTTTATTATAAAATATTAAAATTTCCAAGACTTGTTTATATATTAAACATCATAAATAAATATTAAATAAAGATAAAACAAACATTTAAAATCTCATAGAAACTATATAAACAGTTTTTGATGGTTGCATATTCATACAGAATAAAATTCTGAATATTCAAATCATTTGAATTCTGATTAAAGGTTTTTAAGGACCATATCTTAATTTTTTTTAAGTAAAAAAGTATGTAACACTAAAATAAATTAAAAATGACTAGAAAAATTAGATAAAAGAGCAATAATATAATTCACATTCTTACAGAACTACTAGAGTTTAAAATTTGAATTGTCCCAATCAGAAAATGTTGTACTGGTTTTTACGTAATCTTTAAATTTTTAAAGCTTCTTTTTAGGTTACTCTCTTATTTTTTGCTGACCTTTTTTGTCAACTTTTGCTTATTGAATTTCAACGACCTACTATCCTCTTCAAACTACTGGAACTGATGTTTCTAGAGAATAGTAGGTCCAACCATTAAAAAAATTATCGTATGCCCTTATTGGAAAGTAAAAGGTTAAACTGAAATGTACTTTTTATAAAATATATAATTTTCAATTGACTTTTGAATAACAATTTTTAAATCAGGTTTGTAATAAGATTCCACAACAAACATACTGACTTTTCTGAATTCATTCTGAATGAATTCACTATAAAAATATCTTGTCTTATGTGTAGAATAATTCTAGCTCATTTAAATTCATATCTAACATAGAAGTATATATCACTTTTTCTAAACTATTTTTTAAGCTAAGACATAAAATTTTAGAAAGTCTTCCTTAGATTTAAAACTATTGCTTTGAGAAAAAAAAACTTTATTTTAAATATTTGACAATAAAAGTTATTTTTACTTGGAAATAAAAAATCATACTAAAATTATTTTATAAGTTTTGTGGGGTTTCTACACGTCAGGCTAAATTTGTTGTTTTGGAAATATTAGCAAAATAAAATCTCAGTTTTTACAAGTTGAAGTACTTGAAGTTATTTGAATTTTTTTTTCAAAGAAGATTATTAAGTTGTGAATTTCTTTCTAAACAAAAATTTGGTTTATGTATTCTTACTATAATATGTCTTTTACTGGTTTATGTATATTACTAAAATTAAAGCAATATAAGTTAAATTTCATAATCAGATTAAGTTGACATGAAAGGTATCTTCATGCAAAGATAGTTTACCATTTTTTAAATATGACTATTTACACAGCTGTAGAATCATTTAAATAAAAAGTTATGTCTGCCGTCAACGTGTTTTCAACGTCGGTTTCAACAAACAACCTGAGCAGGCAAGAGCTGGTGCAGTGGGTAAACGAAACACTGGAGCTCAACGTTAAAAAAGTTGAGCATCTGTGCACAGGAGCCGTTTACTGCCAGTTCATGCACATGATGTTTGGAGGTGAGTTTTGTTGTCATTCAAAATCTCATGTTTAATGAAAATTAAATACACTATAAAGGAAACTTTAAAATCGAAGTAAAAATATTTTAAGGGGTATTTGCTAAACTTGTAAAAATAATTTTTTGATTGTATGTGTGTAATCAGTATAATTCTCAAACAAAAAATGAAGCTTGAAAACCAAACTAAAATGGTGTTTATGAAAATAAATGAAACTATTTTTATTTATTTTGTTTTTTATATATTTATTTTCATTATGGCAATGGTGTTAATGATAAATTTAGGCATTTAAAAAAGTATTTCTTAATTCTAATTTTTTACAATTTTTTTAAACTATTTGAAATTCCCAGGTATTACTGTAAATAACTTTGTAGATATAATATAGCAATGATTATGGCTGTTATTTGACTTATTTTAGATATTTTCTTTCCAACAAACTATTTTACATGTTATTTTTATGCCACATTTTAAAAAATTGTACAAGTTTTATAATAAACTAAACTTTAACAATAAAGCAATAAATTAATGAAACATTTATAAAAATTAACATAAAACCATATTTAGTAGGACCCCTGTTACTTGTTAAAACGTGTTGATTTTTGAAAAAATTTAAACCATACAATACCTTACACATACAAATAATAAGCTTCATTACAGATTAAGTATTTTTTATGTAGTTTATTAAGTTTTATTTGATTTACTTTATTGAATACACTTTTGTTTTATATCATGTTTGTTTAGAATTTTAAAAGTAAAATTGCTTATGCAAAGTTTAGTATTTGTTAACAGTAAAACTAAAATGTACAAAAAAATTACACAGTCTTATCAGTAAACACGGTTTTGCACTATATATTTTTTATAAACATTTTTTTAATGAGACACGAATTGTATTGTTAATTTTTTTTAAATTTGGGAACCAAGACTTCTAAAAAAATTAGTAGCTACTATTTTTTATTTTTGTTAATTCCACCGATTTCAGAGCTCAAAAAAAAAAAGATAAACATTTATTATTTTACTTTTGTTATGTAGCTTTATTATATATTTTTTACATTACATTATGTTGTACATGGGATTTAAATCCAATATTAACTAATTTTAGAATTGCTAATACATAAGATTTTTGATAATGTTTCATAATTTTTTTATATGTTTTCATGATTTTAATTTTAAACTAAATAGAATACTGACAACAAATTTTTTTTATTGAACTGTTTAACAAATAAACTTAGAAGTGTTAAATTCAATTGCAAATTGTTGAATTTTGGATGACTAATATCTTCTGTTGTTACCTAGCTTACCTGAAAAATCCATAATAAATAGGAATAAAAAAAAGTTTTAAATTTTTTGCAAATTAGAACTACTTTATAGAAAAAGTGACAATCCCCTTATCAAATCTAGATTTATCTATAATAAAAATAGTACACTATAATTGAGTGAATTAAAAAAGATTAATGAAGTTATAGAGTAAAGAAGACTTATGAGAAGTTTCAAGATAGATTTTTAATTTAACTAAAAAAAATGTAACCAACATAAGTTTTATTCACTTATGTTTAACTAAAAATAGTATTCTAATAGATGATATTTTTTAATAAAAACAATTTAAAATAGCTAAAATAAAACACTGTCATAATTGTTGATATAAAAAACAGGTAAAATTCGCATAAAGAGGGTGAAATGGGAAAGTAAATTGGAACACGATTACATTCAGAATTTCAAAATCTTGCAGGAAGCTTTCAAAAAAACTGGTTGTGATAAAGTAAGTTACTTTAAATTAATAAACAAATAATTTTAGATAACACTGCATTAAATATAAATAAATAATAAAGTTCTTTAAAAGTATTACACAGTTTTATTTATTCTTAATGAAATATAATGGAATATGTTTACAAAATGTGTTACAAAATAAATTGCTTGCTTATGTAAATTGTAGCATACATAAAAAGTTTTTTTTTTAAATTAAATTTATTGTATTTATTTTAATTATTTTTCTTACAGACAATTCCTGTAGAGCGTTTAGTCAAAGGAAGATTCCAGGACAATTTCGAATTCGTTCAGTGGTTCAAAAAATTCTTTGATGCAAACTATCACGTAAGTTTATTTTTTAAATTTAACAAGTATTCAGGGTAGATATAACATTTAACGGAATTTTCAGTAATCTTTATTACTGACCAAAGTAATAAATATAACGTTTTTTGAAAAAATATATTAATAAAGCATCAATTTTTTTTGATAAAATTAACAGTTTAGATGTGTTTCCTTTTTATAATAATTTTCAAAATTAATATTTTTCTAAGTGTAATATGTTATTCATCCAAATATGTATATAAAGTGTTTAATATTTATTAATTTTGAAATAATTTCCTTGTAATGATATTCAATTTTAATTAGTTAAACTACATTAAATCAAAATTGACGATTGTTTATAAATATTAGTCAAAGTGTTTATCTTATTTTATTTGTTTACACATAAAACATAACTAACACTCATAACAGTCTATCAAATAGTTCATTTATTTAATTGTTTTTGTAACAGTAATTCGTTTTAGTTAGCTGAATTATTTTTAAGTTAAATAAATTAAATTATCAAACTTAACATTCGTCAGGATGATATTTACAAATTTATCTAATTTTACTTAAAAAAGGGTTTGCCTAAAAACTGTTTAAAAACTTTTTACTTAGGGTCAGTCTTAATATTTACGTGTTTATTTCACTTATAGCATATATTTATACAATTTATCTTCAGGATTTGCCTAAATACTCACACAATTCAAGCTTTTACTCAGACTCAGTCTAAATACTAAATTAATTTATCATAAAGCAACTTTTTCAATCAATCCTAATATTTACATGTTTATTTTAAATTTTCAGGGTCAGTCTTACGATCCTTCTGCGGCTCGAGATGGAAATTGGCTGGCAGTTGCTGGAAATCCTAGACCTGGGGAAACACCCAGCTCAAAACCAAGTTTGTTGTTAATGAAATTAATTGATTAAAAGTTAATTGAGTTGTGCTATTACAAACACTTAATAGCAAACTAAGTTAAAAAATATTACTAAAAACAAAGTAAAAATATAGAAAATAAATTTCAAATTAAGTTGAAAACTTTATTATAAACAGCCAACAGAAAACCTAGTTTATTGGTATGGGATAATAAAGTAAAATCAAAAACTAAAATTAATCAAGTTGAAAACCCATTATGCATTTTTTTGCTACTAAAAATGAAATTTACAAAACTCTCATGAATGAAAATATCAACCAATTTAATAAAAATACAAAATTATTTAAAGGTTCTGCGCGTCAACCAAAGAAGATAAACACGTCGAGAAGCGAGAAACCAGCATCAGCAGCAACCTCTACTGTTTCTCAAGAACACAGAATTTCGTCCGCTGATGTTGAAAGTATGAAGAAACAGCTGAAGAAAATGAAAGTCACATGTGAACAGCAGGTTAGGAAGATTGAGAATTTTTTGTTACTAAGATTAAAAGATTTTTTTTAATCAATAAAGACTTAAACTATTTCTTAAGCTAAAGTATTATATGAAAATCACTTTTAATCAGCAGGTTAAATTTAAAAAAAATGAAAATTACAAGTATTTTAGTTAACTTTGTTGCGATTTTTTAAACAAAAAAACAATACTTTTGATAAGCAGGTTAAATAGAAATAATGAAAATTTATTTTTGTTTGTACTACAAACTAAAAATTTTTTTAATTAGCGAACATCGTTTTTTCAATTTTGTTAAATTGAAAGTCTTATATGATTTGTTGTGGTACTATAATAAGTGTAAAAGAATGTAATGTGATTTAGCTCTAGTTGAAAATATAAGTTTTAATTATGTAAAATACAAAACTAATAGTAGTAAGTATTTCAAAACTTACAGCTAACTTAATTTGGATGTCAACTTAAATTTAAATTCTTTGTGTTTAAAATTATAATTTCAATTGGTGATTTAATTTAGATCATCTATTCTATACTTTTTTATCATTTAGTATAAAAATTATTCTACACAAGTTAGTTTTTATAACTGTTACGGTTATTTTATTTAAAAAGAGTGTAAAAAACTAAAAATATTATGATCAAACTATCTATCTTATATCATATTAATAAATTAATGAAATCAGTTAAATAGTTATTCGTTTAAGCTTAGTTTTAGTTCTAAGCATACTCTGCAAATTAGTTTAAACTCACTTTATGTCTTATTTAACAAGCTATTAAATTTGTAAAAATGTGCTCTATTGAAAATAATCTGTTCTTTATTACTTCCATTGAGCTGTAATACTGTGTTATTAATGTCACTTCTTAATGATTTAAAATAATTTTAATTAATTTATTTCATTTTCACTATGAACTATAGTAAATAGCTGATATACATTGGCTTATTTTAATTTATAAATCATTATATTATATTACACATAGTTTTACGTACTTATCATCAAATAATTATTAATCTAATTTAACTATTTTAAACAATTTGACATCGGCTAATGCTAATAAAATTAATTTTTAATTGTTTTTTAAAGATTGTAAACTCAGACTGCATTAAATGTTGATTATTAACAGTTAATTTCAATCTTTTTATAATAAAGTTAATCATTTATATTAAATTTAGGATTATGCATTTTATACATTTTGTGAAAGCTATAAGAAACTTTTTTTTTTAATCTTATTGTAGTTAAAAATAATTTTTTTGATAACATGTTGGTAGTATTGTAAATTTTTATCAATCACCAATTGTAAGAAAATTTTGTGAGTAAAGAAATAATTTTATTTGAGAAAACACAGTTGATAGTTTTGGCAGACATTTTAATTATGTTAGTCGCCTGTATTAATACGTGCTATGAAGTACATTTCTCATTTACGCATCATACTTTGAATTTTTTGAATCAGTTACTTGAGTTATTTATTTGTATTTGTACTTTTGAGTAGAAAGTGAATTTGGTTTTAAAGCTATTCTAGTTTACAAATATTAAACTTTTCCTCATTGTATTCTGAAGTAGCTTAAAAACTTAAAAAGCGTTAAAAATTATTTATAGCTTGTTTTGATTGAATCTTTTTGAGTTTTTAATCTTTTTCAAAAGGCAATAACCTGAAATATTGGTATTAAAAGTTTATTGGTTACCAACAGCACATTAAATTTTACTAATAAAGTAAAATCAGTTAATGATTGAGTTAGTTTAACTTGGCACTTATTTTTATTTTTAACTATACTTTAGTATGTACCAGTTTTAATAAAATAGTCAAGTGAGTTATAAACTTTATTTATTTATTTAATTCTTCTCGCGTTCACATAAAATTTTTAACTGAAGTTAGTTTATGTTGCTTGAGTATAAATATAGTTTGTAACAAAAATGTATTTATGTTTTTTATGTAATATACAAAGAATGTTATTCATAAAATGTTAGAAATATACACAATTTTTTCAAAATAAAAGATTAAAATTTGGGCTGTATGAATTATATTATAATAAAACAATAAAAAGGAAATACTATATTTTTTGTTTTAAATTTTTGAAGTAAATGTAAATGTTTTTGTTTTCTTAATAATAATATAATTTATAATAAATAACTTTTTATTCAAGTTCTATGATTCGTTTAGCATCATTTTAGACCGACTTTTAAAAAAACCGCTTAATTTATCTGTGTTGTATTCAGTATTTTTATGAATATAAATAAAAAAGCACGAGCAACGTATTGTGTAAAAAACATATTCATACTTACTAAAGTGTTGCCAGAAGACCTCGAATTTGAAAATTTTAGAAAAAATAAAACTGGAAAAACCTTGAATTTGGAAATTTTTGAAAAAATAAATATAAAATTTATTTTGAACAAAAATCACTAAAAACCTGGAATCTAAACATATTTAACATGTAAATTAATTAAATTAAGATAAGATGCGAAAATTATTTAATATACAATATTTTTTCTTGTTTCATTTACAGTTCTACTTAATGAAAACCAATTTAAAGTAGCTTTACAGTATCTTTTTAATATTTTATGGAAATTAATACAGTTTTTTAGTAAAACTTAGGTTTATACCAAAAATAGATTAAAAAAAACTTGTTATTTTAAAATCCTGGAAAAAAATCTTTAGCATCCCAACACCAAAATTAGTAGTAAAATATTATTAGTAAAAATAAGTAAAATATTTGTATTACTAGCATGTTTATATCACCAAAGAAAGTTTTTAGAACATTCTTTAGTTAGACCTTTTTTTAATTTTCCTGCGTATAAAAAAGTATGTATACCGCTAAATTGATAAATATATATATTAAAAACAATAACTCTTTACAGTTTTTAAGAAATTTACAAGAACTACTTAACTAAACTTGTATCATAGTTGCCATAGTTTGAGCTTTTTTAGATCTAGCAGTTGAAGATTATTTGTTTTCTAAACTTATGTCACCTAGGCTTGACGATTATCAAAAGTTATAGAAGCTTAAAGCTCTTTAAGAAATTTGTTATTTAAAAAATCACATATTGAATTTAATCAATTGGTATCAACAGTGTTTACATATCAAATGCTTATTTAATAGTCCACCAAAAAATACCAATGATGTAGCAAGTAGCATATTCTGGTGTAATAATGATTATATTATGACTTTGAAAGAAGAGAATATGTAATACCTATAAAGTTCTTTATTAGTTTATTTTAAACTATGCAATTCTTATTGAAGTTGTAATACTAATTTACGATGATTCTAAACCTATACATTACTAATCCTAAAACTTACTACTATTTATAATTTAGTAAGTCATTATGACGTATTAACTCATATTATGACGTCACACAGGAAGAGGAGTTTCAGGAGACTCTCAACTCGGTGATGAAGGAGAGAGATTTTTATTTCGGAAAATTGAGAGAAATTGAAACGATGTGCCAAGTCGCATCAGACAACGCAGAAGCTAATCAGTTCACCAAAGATACTTGTAATCAAATACTTGAAGTTTTGTACGCCACTGAGGTATTAATTAATGTAAAAAATAGTTAAGTATTTAATAATGAAATTAAAAATAAAGTGAAGCTAATTAGTTAACTAAAGATACTTGCAACCAGATACTTGAAGTTTTGTATGCAACTAAGGTTTTTAATATATTAAAAATTATAAGATTTACTAAAGAATCCTCTCGTCAGATACTTGAAATTTTGTTTGGAGGTTTTTAAAATAGAAAACGTTTAAAGGTATAATAAAATTTACACAGTTTTTAAATTTACTGATAGTTTAAAACATTCTTGAAGTATTGTATGCTACAGAGTTTTTTATGACAACAATGATAAGACTTAGATAAAGTTTTGAAAATCATAACTAAAATGTTAAGACACTAGAAGTTATGTATTCAATACAGTTGAATTACTATTTTTATCAGTGTGCTCTGTAAAAGAATTATTTGGGGTGACTGTTTAATTTGGATACATAGAGTTTGAAAATTTAGGCTAAAAAGTCTCAAAAACTCCTGAAATATTAAAAAAGTTTGATACTTAGGAAAGTTTTTGGAAAAACCTAGATTTTTGATGAGAAATAATTTAAAATCCTAGAACTTTTTTTTTTCTGTCTCTACATCTTTGATCAAATTGTTGTTCACAATCGAACTATTGAGTATTTTATATTGAACTATAATTTGAAAATCTCCCGAATTAAATTTATAAAAATAAAAACTGCTTTAAATCAAGTTATCTTTTAAAAGATTTATAAATAAAAACCTTATTATTAATATTGCCTGCTCACTCAAGAAATTTAACTTGAAGTATTACAATTGATTTTGTAAATAAAAAATGTGACTTAACCTAATACACTAATACCATAAGACACTTACTTCACGATTAACTTAAATTAGTTCAATATTTTATTAAAGTTTATTATTCCCTACATAGTGCTCAAAATAGAATTTAAGAGGCAAGTGTTCTAGTTGATGTGAGTTAGTGTCAATCTTGGAATTAACCTAAATGTGACCTTTTCAAACTTGTTTTTACCAGTAACTTTAGCTTTAGAAGAAGTGTTTAAACTTGCACAACACTATAAAAATTTTATGAGTTGTTTATCAAAAGATAATGTTATATATTTTTTCCATATACTTGCTTGAAATTACAATTAAGCTCAAAACTACTTTGTTATAACTATCAACTAAAAATATAAAAATTATAGGTTTTAACACTTTTTATTTGTTAAAACACATAAGCTCTTTTGGAACTATTTATTTAAAGTTAAAATTTATTTTACCGAAATTTATAATATTTATATTTAGGACAACAACGAAGAATTCAAAGTTGAACCTTCAATTAACAATATTTACAATTTTTATATTTATTCAGTTAGATATAATTAGTTTTTTGTCTATTTCAAATAACAATGTTTAGTTATTTTTTATTTTATTTCTCACAAATAGGACAACAACGGAGAAGTAAAAGTCGAACCTTCAATTTCCGACACTTTCCACATGGAAGGCCCTGACAGAGATAATTTGGTCGATAAAATCGAATCGAACCAGTCTGATAGCTTCTATTAGTTATTAAAAGTTTTTAGTTGAATTTAGTTTAAATTTTTAGTTTTTTTGGTTGTTAGATGGAATTATTTTTTGAGTTAGTGTTAACAGTTTTAATAGTTGAGATTTTTTATTACAATAAAAAAAATTATACAGTTGAGTTATTTTATTGTTAATAAATTCAAATGTTGTACTAGTTAAAGAAAAGTGTGTGATAGAATTTTTGTAAAAATTAGTTTTATTTTATTTTTCATGTTAAGCATAATATAGCAACTAAACCAAGGGTTTTCCATAATTCAAAATATCCCACTTACTTTCAGATTAATTAAAATTAATTTTACTTTTTACTACAAACAACATGTAATAAAGTATCTTGAAAATAATCTGATGTATGCTAAATTTGCTTTGGTTACTTTAAAATTGACACTCCCAATTGTACAGGAATATTTTTCTTAAAAAAAAATTATAATAACTATGTGCACTATTAAAAACTGCTTGTTAGAACACAGTTTTTGTTGACATGGTAAACTGTATTTTTTAAGTGTACAAAATTGTAGAACTTTAGTTCAAAAAATTAAAAAAAATTAAATCTAGGTAATTAAAATCATATTGAATTACTAGTAAATAAAAGCTTTTTTAGAGATAAAAATGGTTATAGTTTCTATTAAAAGTTTAAAAAAACTTACAGATGTTTTATTTGTAATTTTTGCTACAGAAACAAAAATCATTGACAAAAGTTTTTAGAAAAAGCATCAAGTAAATAACTAGATACAGATTGGTATTTGCTAAATTTTTTAAATTTGTTTTAAGATAGTCTTACGAAATTCAGTTGAAAATTCCCAGTCTATATGGAAAGCAGTCGTTGAAATTTATTAGCCACTGAATAATTAATAGACTTTCCCCTTTAAAACGCCGTGCAGTTTTGCCTGCTTGAGTTTCTGACGAAATATAATTCAAGATTAATTTTATCTTGCGAGTTTTTAGTTTCGCCTTTTAAAGTGTTTAACAGTTTTTATTAAATTTAAATTTTCACTTAAATGTTAAAAGAATTTAATATCAAGTGAACGCTTTTAATCATTTATATGAAGTAACTTTTGTTAAAACTTAAATTTTGAAAAAAATCAGTAGAAATTACCCTTGAACAAAAATCTCAGCTTGTAGTTAAACATTTTTATTGATTTGTAAGGGTCAATATAAATATAGAGGTCAAGATAAATAAAAAAGTACTTTAAGATTTGGAATAGATTGTGCGATTCTAACGGGTAAACAAATTTATATGCTTTGTTTATATATCTTATTTTTACACTAAAAACAGTTTAGATTGTCTTCAGTATTTTCGTTTTAAAATTAGTTATAAATTACTGTTCTAAATTAAAAATAGTAGTTAGTAAGAAAAGGGAATTTTTAAAGTTATTTGTCATAATTAAATAAGTTCTATTTTATGAACCTAGGTAGAACATTTTGTCTAAATTTAGAATTTCTGTTCAAAACAGCTTTTGAGTTCATTAAGTTTGTTAGTCTTTTGTTAAGTAATCTTAAACTTACACAAGAAAAGAAGTACTTTTTATGACTTACATTTCTCAAGTAAGTTCTTTGTACACTAAGACTTTGTTTTTTTAACTCAACTAACTGAAATTGTGTCACTAGGTTTAAAAAAACTAAATACACTTAAGTTTTTTTAAACGAAGGGATAGAAACTTTAAGTTAATTATGGTTTGTTTATAATGTAAATTATCTTAGTATATGTTCTATAATTTTGTAACAATATAATTTTTCACTTAAAGTTGTCCGGAATGTACTGAAGCAAAGAAAGTAGATTTCAGACACTTCTTAAAACAAAATCGATGTTTTCAGTAATTTTTCTAAAAAAAAATGTATATAAAGTGATAAATGATTTATTTAAGAACCTTAGTATAAAATGTTGATATATAATGTTACTTGTTAGTTTGGTTTTTAAATTTGTTTCAAGTATTTTTTCACTACCGTACTTTATTAGCTAATTTAATAGTTAACTTTCAACATTTGAATTTCAAACTATCATATATGCTTTTAAAATGTACAGCAGTGCCATAAATGTCATTAGAGACTTATTAAAAGTTTATTTAAAATAAAAAGCTTTTGTTCATTGAAGACATAAAAAACTAATTTCTAATAAAGAAGCTACGTAACTTTTTATACAAAGAATTTTAAGTGAAAACAAATATCTTGTAGAACTAAGTTTAGCTTGCTCTTATAAAAACTAAACCCATGAAGTAATACTCCTTTCTAAAGCTTATAGCAGTATTTTTTAATTGATAGTGAATATACATTCATATACTTGTCTCATATACTAAGTACAATTTCAACACGTGCTCACTCAATTGTGTGTGAAGCTCTCTTTAAAATATTATATTTGTTAAACATTTTATTTGCATTTTAAATCTGTTTGACCAGCTAGGCGTAGAAATTAATATTAAATGCTACTGTCGGCAGTATAAGCTTGATATTTTCAAAGCTTTTGTTTTTTCAACAATTTTTAACCTTTAGTAAAAAAAAAAACTAAAAATATATGACTATAATAAATTTTTAACATATAGAAGACTGATATGGTAAAAGTCGTGAAACTTTTTTATTTAATGTTAAGTAAAATTAAGTCTAATGTACTGTTTATTTGTAACGAACTTTGATGTTTTTGCGTAAAAAGACATTGAAATATAACAAAAAGATTTATACAGCTTTTTTTAGTTTGTAAACTACCAAATTCTATCTTTAAATATACTAAATATTTTTAGTTTTGATAGTTGTTTTTTTTGTAAATAAAACTACAAAACGTTTTCTGTTAAAGCTTTTTAGTTTAATTTACTAAACACCTTAGAGTTAAAAAATTTTTTTAAATGTTTTCTAAGTACCTTGTAATTTAAGAGTATAGTAAAACCAAATAACATAAAACTTAAAAGGATATAAAGTAAAAAAGTAGTAATTGAATATGTTAGTATAGCTATCATTTTTAAAGTTAAATAAACAAAAAGCTTATATTGAAACACAATTCAGAGTAATTTTTACAACTTGTGCAGCGCAGTTTGTTCTTTAAGTGTACATCTAGCTATGCTTACTACACACGTTATTAACATATATGATATAATAATCAATCAAATTTCTTCAGATTTTATAAGTATCACAATTAATAATGGCGGCAGTCAACGTTTTTTCAACGTCAGTGTCTTCCAACAACCTGAGCAGGCAGGAGCTTGTTCAGTGGGTCAACGACTCCTTGGAGCTCAATATAAAAAAGATCGAGCATCTTTGCACCGGAGCTGTTTACTGCCAGTTCATGCACATGCTTTTCGGATGTTTGTTTTTTTATTGATACTTATAGTTTTGTTCTGGTTTTAGTACATCCGATTACTAAAATAATTTTTTGTGTTTATATCCTATTTAAAGTAAAATTACCATTTGACAACTAACTAGTAATTTATAAAACTTAAACTTTTTATCTATATCTTGTAGTTTTTCATATTTATTTTAGTTTAAACTCTTCTGAAAAAGCAATTTCACACACACTAGCTTACCTGTGTATTTTTTTTGATCAGTTATAAAAATATTTCATTCTGCAGCTAAAATGCCCATCAAAAGAGTGAAATGGAAGAGCAAATTGGAACATGAGTACATTCAAAACTTCAAACTTTTGCAGGAGGCTTTCAAGAGGACCAGCTGTGATAAAGTAAGTTATATGTAAAGAAAACAGTTATATAATATTAAGTTATTATAGTAAGACTTTTTCAGTTAAATTAGTTGTTAACAAGTCATTTAAATATAAATACTTTTAGACGCCTGTTGCCCTATCATGTATAAACTATTTTAAGTTAATTGTTTTAAAATTTGTAAATAAATATTTAGATTTTGTTTAACATACTTTCTTCAAACTAAAATTCAGTTTCCTGAAACATATATACCTTACTTATTGCATTGCATCAATATTTTATTTACAGACAATTCCTGTGGAACGTTTGGTCAAGGGAAGATTCCAGGACAACTTCGAATTCGTTCAGTGGTTCAAAAAGTTCTTTGATGCCAACTACGGAGTAAGTTATTATTTATTACTTAAATTTGTTTTTATTCAAATAAGTGCTGTAAGAAAATAAGAGACTTAAAATTTAAAGGTGTTCTAAGTTAACTCACTACTTTCAAATAGCTTTTAATGTTTTGGTTTTTTTTTTGTATATATTTACCAAAAACTATAAATAGCTAGAAAAATGAAGCTAAGATTTAACTTTTATTGTTCTCGAACAACTTAAAAAAATTTATTTACTTACAGGGCGAACCATACGACCCACTAACAGCCAGGGACGGGGCCTGGTTGGCAATTGCAGGAGGTCCTCCTGCTGGTGGGGCTGCACCCGTTTCGAAACCAAGTTTGTTGTAAACTTATTTAATTTAATTCAACTCTTTTTTATAAGCTAGAAATTCATTTGTAAGCTAATCTAAAAGTTGTAGGTTATTTACAATAACAACTATATCTAAAAATTCTTAAAATAAAGATAATAATATAGAAACATACTTCTATAAAATTTAAATGCAATAACTAAAACGTTTTCAATAAAGGCTTACTTTTATGTATATATACTATACTTTTGGTGTTTTAACTTTTTTTAAAAAAGTTTTAGAAAATAAATTATTTAAAGTATACAGAAATATTCAAATTTTATAAGAAAAATTTAAACCTAAAACAGAAATTAATTTTGGAGATTTTTTCGTTTTTTAAACTTGAAGTAAAAACAGCCTGTAAAAAAACAGATTATAATCTTTATCAAATTAAAATACAGCGTCAAGGAATTATCGTAAGTTTTCGAGCATTTTAATGTCAATTAAATGTGCTATCTAAAATTATTTTTTATATTTATTGCCTCTGGGCTTGTCGGTTTGTTATAATTATATTGTTTGTAATTGTGTGAAAAAACTAACTCCCTAAACAATGGTTATTCTTTGTTTGTTGTGAAGGTGTTTTTATATTATGAAAAACATGGTGTAAATAAAATAAGTAGTTTTTTATGCTTATAAAAAACTGTTTTGTAAATGTTTTTTTAAAGTCTATGCTAGAATTTTTGTTGTAATTTTCTATAAGAAACTATTTCAAATATTTTTAGACCTTCATTTCTAAAAATTTAAGTTACTCGTCATTTTATACCTATCAGTTGATAAAAGTTGTGTACATTAAAATTCTAAAAAAAAAATTAACTTGTAAAGTATATTTTATTAATAATAACAAAATTAAAAGCATAAAACATGACAGTTTAAATTAAAACGTGGTTGTTTAAAACTTTCTTACAAGAAACTTGCACATTTTTCTACGAGACAACATAAATGTCAATCAACTTAAAAGATCAATGAAATTTATTGAACTAAGTCCTTCAAGTTCGACTTGCGAATTAATCTTTTCTTTTCAGTTTCTTATATGAAGTTTAATTCTGTTTTTTTTTTTTTGAATTGTACAGATAGTTTTTATTTAAAGTTTTTATTTGAAAAATAGCGTTCCACATTTTTCTATATTTTAAAAAATCAATAAAAGTAATGTGTGAACCATATTGTATTTGTCGAATATTGCAATATTTTTTTGTAAAATAGTTATGTTTAACATAAGTCTATTAAAATTTTATCTTAAACATATATTTCAACTAATGAAAACTTTAAGTTCAATAAATTTGAAATAATATCTTAAAAGTGCCTACAATTTGTAATACTTTTTATAACTATTATAATAAATAAGTTTTCAACCTAAACTTAAACACGTTTAAGTTAAATGTTTTTATTATTTAGGCACACGTCAGCCAAAATCAACGACTCGCCCTGCTGCAAGGAGCAGAATTGGGGGAACACCTAAAGCGCAACAAGTAGACAATACTGAACTTCTCAACCTCAGAAAACAAATGGAGGAGATGAAACTGCAGGTTTATTGAATTAAAAGTTTGAAAATTAAACTTTAAGGTATCTAGTTTGGAACTTGAAAACAAAAAAGATGATAGAATAGACTAGTGAACTTGTAACTTGAATTTTAATTATATATAACCATACTTTAACATTCCTATTTACTTCATATTTACAATTACACAAAGGTTAAGTAGGATTAAAAAAAAAAAAAACTTTGAATCATCTAATGAAAAAAGTGTTTGACATCAGCAAATATATATAACTTAGCAATATGAATACAAAGATTTCAGAGAAAGTATTTTAAAGATATCTTAGAGAAAGTATATCTGATAGAAAGAATTTCTAAGCAACACGAATTGATTTAAATTTGATAAACAAATATTAACAAACAAACCAAATAAAAATAAACAGGAAAACGAGCTCACATCTACAGTGGAGGCTTTGGAGAAGGAGAGAGATTTCTACTTCGGAAAGCTGAGAGACATAGAGGTGATATGTCAGGACGTGGAGAACAGCGAGCAAGCGGATCAGTTCACCAAGGACGCGTGCGGAAGGATCACTGAGATACTGTACGCGACAGAGGTACGTAGCTAGAGGGGTAGCTGCGAAGCTGTAAAATCATAAGAAGTAAAATATCTATATTGAATTTGTATCCCCTAGAAGTACGTAGTTAGAGAGGTAGCTGTAAAACTGTAATATTTATTAAGAAGTTGTAAGCGACAGAGGCTCGTAGTTAGGGGGATTGCTGCAAATCTGTAACGTTTTTTTTTTAAATTGTCCGGTACAGAGTTACGTAGTTAGGAGGTAGCAGGGGGTAGCTGCAAATCTGTAAAATTTTATTAAGTTGTACGCGACAGATATACGTAGTTAGGGGGGTTGCTGCAAATCTGTAAAATTTATTTATTTGTAGGCTACAGAAGTACGTAGCTAAGGGGGTTGCAGCGAAACTGTATAAATTTATTACGAGTTTACTTCACTACAGGGATACGTAATTAAAGTGTTGCTGTGAAGCTATGTTACAAGTTTTTTACAATTTATTTAAGTGTGTATGTTATATATGTACGTAATGAAGAAGTCAGAGAAATAGAAATAATTTGAACTAACTCAACCTTTTTTCGTGCATAAACCGCAAAATGCTTAAATTTAACGTTTGGTTTTAAGAAGCGGATGTTTTCAAGTATTTTAAAGAAGATTTATATTGTTTTACCTCCAATAAAATATATTATTACTAAGATTTAAGTAAAACTTATTACATATAGCATGAAGCTTGTTGTATGAGCTACTTATAAATAAATTAAGTTTTTATCTGAAATGCGCTTGATTTGCTTGATTGAATTAAAACGTTATTGAACTTAAACAAAGACTAAACTTTCCGGATCATTTTAAAACAAGCTCGTCTTTAATTTAACGGATAAGTTGTATAACTGGATTCAGGATTTTTCTGTCAAGGACTTAATTTGCTGAGATTTGAATTAAACATTTTCAAACTAAAGCACAGACTAAACGTATTGCTTAGTTTTTTAAATAAACTCGTCATTAAAATTGACAAGTTTTTTTTAGTATTTTAGCTTGCAATATGGTATAATATGAACATTGAAACAACACATACATAATTTATTAAGTGTATACACTGTAGTTGAGATTTTTATTCCAGGATTATAACTTAACTGACAATAAAAAAAAATTCAAAAAAAAAATTAAGACATTTTTTCCACTACTCAAACTAATAAACCTACAATTTTAAGGTATTTTTTATAATTAAAAGAAATATGCCACAAAAAAACTTCTTTAGCATTTACTTGAGTTTAGTCCTTAAAAAAACTTCTTGATCAAGTCGTTTCATCTATGCGTTGTTATAAGTATATGTTTGTATAAGTTTTAAGTTTGTTAGTTTTGTACTTGAAACTTTTCTCCATAAAATCTTTAAAATTACCTCCAGCTAAGTTTTGTGAGTTTAAAAATTGTATTAGTTTAGATTTGAAAAATAACTCTGTACTACTTAAAAGTTTGTTTAATTTGTAGATATAGCTGATAAGTTTTTTAATGCTTAAACTAATAATAATAATAAGTTATAATACTTTGATAAAAAGTATGTTTCCATTTAAGAATGAATAAGATAAGGCAGAGACTTTTATAACTAGACTTTTTCATACCTAAGCTTTGTATTTGTCTGTTTACCACATAGTACAAAAAACAAACTTTTTTTCAATTTACACAGTAGTTAACGAAATCAACCACAAGTAAAAGAAACAAAAAAAAACTATTTAAAAAGAAACATATGTGTTTGTTTAACTAACACAACATAATTAAAGACTCATGTAACTAAATATCATGTCATCATTTTTATTAATAGCAGAAAAGCCAGAATTTATAACTTGCTTCTAACTAATACAATTAAAAATATTTCAATGTTTTATGCATCTGACTAAACTTGCATGATCTCTCAGGAGGGATTCTCTGCTCCCGCGGAGGAGGAAGAAGCTGTTGAAGAGGAAGAGGAGGAAGCTTACTGATTGGATGATACATCAGAATGCTCGCACGTGATTGGCCGAAACCAGTCATGCGTACAGCAAGTGACTTTTTACCGCGTTTCTATTGGCGCGCTTAATATTTTGTTCTGAAGAAAACTTTTTAGATATTTTTTGCAGCTTTTCAAAGTAGATTTATTTATAATACGTTTTTTAATATTTTTTTATTACAATATATATTCCGTATTCAAACTATTTAATGTACAACAAAAGACAGATTAAACTTAATAACTGTAAACTCTATGCTTTTGATGAATTAAATTATGTGTTTTTTTTAATAGTATCTCTTTTTCCAAGTAGCCCATTTATGTTTGTTCGTTTTGCTTTTTAGCATGTTGACTTCCTCCTTTTTCGAAGATAGTGGTTTCTATAATTAGTCTAATAAACTTGAACTAATAGAAATAATGTTTGAAATTAAAATGTGTTGGTATGAAACGCTGAAACTAATAATAATATTGTGAATAAAATTGTGTAAACTAATGAATGTTAATAAACAAAAGCATATACTACTTTTAAAAACTGTAGTTAGACTTTATGTTTTTCAAGCTGTGTTTTAGGTATCATAATTTAACTAAAAGTAAAATTCATGCTTAATAAAGGTTACACAAAAAATCTTATAAAATTCTACCTTGAAATTTACTTTAAGTTGAGAAAGTTTTAAAGTAAACAAGTTGTATTTGTTTAACAAACTAAAAAGATGAATACAAGTAAAACGTAACAAAAAATACTATATTTGTAGGAATAAGCTAGAATGGAGTAGAAGATATATCAAGATGATTTTATTTGTAAAAGTTATAAAACAATTTACTATATATCTTTAAACTTAACCTGTTTATTTTAAGTTTACAATTTAAAATTTTCATCCGCACAAAAGAAAACGTTCAAATTCAAAAAGTTTTTGTGTAAAATATTTGTTTTCATAACACTTCAAAATTTAAAACGGTTGCTTAAATAAATACAAACAAATTGTCATTCATTTAGCGTCGGTAAAGTTTCAATGGAAGTTCTGTAAGCAAATGTGTCTTTACTAATAAAAAGTTTTATTTTTTAACAGTTTTTTCATTTAATTGACATTTTTACTTTACAACAACACTTATTATTTTTTATTGTTAAATATATCTTTAAAAATGTTTTTAATGTCAAAATACTACAGATACTTAACTTTAGCTATTGTTTTCAAGCTTTCTATCGAAAAGTTTGTACGTATGTTATTTTTCTAAAAAAGTTAAATGTTTTAAGCTAAACTGATTGAAAATACTTTTCATATGTTTGATCAAATTGAAAAATTTGGTAAAATTTTTTCTAACAGAGGCTAAATAAGTATTTAATTTAAAATTGTACAATTTAAAGTTTTTGAACATAATCAGATAGAATTTTGTTTTATATAATCACTAACAAAAATTTAAAACTGTTAAAATTAAAAAACAAGTTAGCTTCGAGTAAGATCAATCAAAGATTTAACTATACAGACTAAAAAAGTTGTTTTCAAAGTTCGTCTTTATTTAAGTAAATGTTTTTATTTCCTTTTTTTTACAGTTCAGGTTTAAAACTCCGTAGAAAGTAATTTTTAATATTGAACTTGTCAAGTAGTCTATTGAAAACTTTAAGAGGTGTAAATAGCTTTTTAGTCTTTTACAATATAATGATATTTAACAATACATAAATATACATAGCTTTCATGTCTACATTTTCAAAGCTACATATTAAATAAAAATTTAATTTACATAAAATACCAAAAATTCGTTTCAGCATCTGCTTGTACTTTCCAAAATTTTTTTTCTAAAATTAAACAGCTAAAAAAATTAAAATTAAACTAAAACACATTTGTCACCAAAAAACCTGGAAGTTGCGAAGTTTTATAACCAACCTGAGAAAACCTGAAACTTTTAAAAATAATCAATTAAAAACCTGGAAAACCTTAAATTTTAAACAATTATTACATGTAAAATGATAAAATTTTGATTAGGTATGAGTAATCTATCATGTACAATATTTATTTTTGTATCATCTAAAATTTTGTTTAGTAGAAAACACTATTAATGTAGCATAACATTAAAGTCGTTTCTATGTTTTTATACAATTTAAGGTAGTTTTTAACAATAATATTAATACTATACTAAAACTTGAAAGAAGTTTAAAGACGAAGAAAAATGTTATTAAAAACTTTTGGCAACCCTCATATACCTAAAACTATTGTACATGTTGGAAAACACTTAACTAAAAATGATTATTATTAAAATCAGCGGCTACAAAACAAATATCACAAAATCTTGCTTTTAGTTATAATTTAAATTTACTTCTAATATCTTAAAGTTTTCTAAAAGTTAAAAATTAATTACTTTTGATCTAGTTCTACAACTGTTGTTCTTTTCTGATAAAGTTAGTTATAACTATTAAGTATTAACTTTTATTAGCAATGATATCAAATAATGTAATTAAAAATGTTTCTTTTTTGATAGATTTAAAACCGTTTTTATTTTTTCCAGTGTTAAAGAAAATGAGAACTCCTTTGTTCAGACAGTAGATAATAATTTTTAGGTATAACAAAATTACTGTAAAAAGTACAATATTGCTTCCACTGTCTTAAAAATGAACAAATAACATGCTTTCAATTCATTAGTACTTACGTTTATTAAAACATTATCAAGCGATAAACGGCTGAAAATATAAATAGTAGCTAATTTATAAAGAAAACAAAATTAAATAAAAGTTAAAACTTAAATTTTTAGGCTATATAAATTTATAAATATTTTATATTATCAAATAATTAATTATCATACAAAAGTTTTTTAAAAAACTAAGATTCTACTAACTATCAACTCATAAATGCATACAAGCAAACAAGCCAAAAACACAATGTATAAAAATGCTCTTTTCTTAAAAATCCTAAAATAACAAGTTCTAAAATATTAAATCTTCATAAACTGTTTTATTTAAGTTAATTTTTGCATTTAAACTTTTTATCCATAAACTTTCTTTGTAGTCTAAGTTTTTAAATTCTGGTTGTTCTAAAAACATTATCTTGTAGGCATTGTCCAATCCCATATTCTCAATATCCATATGATGATTCTCAAAGTAGTGTTTAAATAATGCAGATTCGTCTCCTTTACAAACCAAGTTAAAATTTCTTTGGAACTTTTTCCAATTGTTTCTGTGTGCATTCCATCATTCTGTTAAACCGTTTTTAGTCTGTCCTACATAAATTTCCTTGCATTTTATACACTGAGCAAAATATATCCCGAAACTTTTACAGTTTAATTTTTATTTTATTTTTATTATTCTATTTTCAACTGTTTTTATGTAGTTATTCTCATCAATAATGTCTTTATAATTACTGTATTTTCCGCATAACGCACAATTTTTGCATTTTTTGCTCTTATTATTAGGTACGTTGCTTCTCTTTTTAGCTATACAACTAAATGTATTCAGCATTTGACCTATACTACTTGGTTTTGTGAAAGATGTTTTTGCAAGTGGGAATAGTTTCTTTTCTTCTTTCGTGAATCTTAACAAAGTTTTAAATTGAAATGACCAGTATATGTTTTTAGACTTTTGTTTTTTTAGTTTATTTGAATTCTCACAGGAGTTAAGTTCACAAATTTTTTCAAACTGGCTTTTGACTAACTTGGTATTAAAATTGGATCTTATGCATTTCTTTTCTAGTTTCAGTAAACTTTCCTTAAAATCTTTTTCATATTCATTTAATCTTTTGAGGCGTTTAATTTCTTAGGTGATGATTCCTTTAAAGACATTTTGTGGGTGGTATGATCCACCATTTAAAAATGTTGCGTTTTTCGCAGTCTCCTTTATAAAGCTTTTTCTCCTAAAAGATTTGATTTCACTTTCATTATTAAGAACATGTTGTACATCTAAGAACGGAACTGTTGTATTTTCTTCAGACATTACACTTGATGCTATTTCAAGATTATGTTTTCCAAATGTGTCATTTAAATTTTTGATTATCTCATTGGCAATCTCTTTGTTTTCTGATAATATAAAATATTTATAAAATTATATAGCCTAAAAATTTAAGTTTTAACTTTTATTTAATTTTGTTTTCGTTATATATTAGCTACTATTTATATTTTCAGCCGTTTATCGCTTGATAATGTTTTAATAAACGTAAGTACTAATGAATTGAAATCGTTTTATTTGTTCATTTTTAAGACAGTGGAAGCAATATTGTATTTTTTACAATAATTTTGTTGAAAATGATTCTGCTAGTTTTGTGAAACTGTATAAGTCCCTAGTATTCGTTTTGTGAAGCTTAGTGCAAAAATAATTTCTCCCTATCTTTCTTTGTTGTATAATAGTTGTGTTGAGTATGGTGTGTTTCCTAATTCTCTTAAACATGCTAAGGTAGTGCCGATTTATAAAAATGGTAAACAAAACAATGTAAATAATTATAGACCTATTTCTCTTTTGTCTCCTTTTTCTAAAATTTTTGAGTCATTGGTGTGTGAGAGACTGAGTGGTTATTTTCTGTCAAATAATTTACTGCACTGCAAACAATATGGGTTTAGAAAAAATAGTACGACTGAGTTAGCAGTAAATCAGATTGTTGAGGAACTTATTGAGGCTGGTGAAAAAAAAAAGGTAAATTGTTCTGTTTTTTTGGATCTTGCTAAAGCTTTTAACACTGTTAACCATAAAATTCTAATATCAAAACTTAAATGTTATAATATAAAATGCTCAATGTTAACTTTTATTGAAAGTTATTTAAAAGATAGAAGTCAGTCTACTGTTGTAAATAATGTTGTTTCTGAGCGTGAAATTTTGAATGTTTGGATACCTCAGGGTTCTTGTTTTGGTCCACTGTTGTTTCTTGTATATATAAATGACATATTTTCAGCTACAAATATTAAATTGAGATTGTTTGCAGACGATGCTTGTCTGAGTTATCAACATTGTGATATTGACCATGTTAATGTTGTTATAAATATGGAGTTGAAGAAAATTGATGAATGGCTGTGTAAAAATAGATTGTTTATCAATTATTCAAAGACTAAGTTTTTGCTGTTTAATAGAACTGCAAAAAAGAATGAATTCAGTGTTAAGGTAAATGGTTTTGTGATTGAGCAGAGTGAAAATATTAAATACTTAGGTGTGGTATTAGACGATAATTTAAATTGGAAGGCACATTTAAAGTACCTTAAGTCTAAGCTTTCAAGAAGTTGTTTTATGATGTCAAAATTAAGATATTATTTGGATACGAGTACTTTGAAAATGGTGTATTATAGTTTGTTTTATCCTCATATCCTGTATTGTATATCTGTTTGGGGTGGTGCTGCTAGTTGTCATTTGAAACCAATTGTTTGTATGCAAAAAAGAATTGTAAGATATGTTTGTCGCGTACCTGCACTGACTCCTACAAATTCATTGTTTTTAAAAACTGGTATACTGAAATTTAATGAGGTGTTTAATTTGCAAGTTTGTAAGTTGATGCTGAATACTTTGAGAGGATTTGAGGTTGACCACAGTTGTTTTACTCCAGTAAGTATGGTTCATACACACTATACAAGACATTCAAAAAATAATAATTTTGTTATTGAAAGACCTAGAACACAACTTGGCCTAAACTCCTTCAAGTATTTGGGCCCTAAGTTGGGGTCTAGTGTTCCAGAAATTTTTAAAAACCTAAAAAAAGATCAGTTTAAATATAGTTACAAAAAATTCTTGTTGAGCCAGTATACTGAGTAGGTTTAGAGTGCTGTGGTTGAATATTTTGTGTTGCATGCAGATTTTGATTAATTGCTTTTGGTTGTTATTTCATCTGTTTCTCTTATTATATGTATGGTCAATTTTGTTTGTGTCTACTCTGATCATGATTGGCTGGTTTTGGTCTGTTGATGGGTATTGTATGGTTGTGCGTGATTGTTTTTTTTTTTTTTTGCTACTATCCAGATTTTATTATATTTTTGTTATATTTATTTGTTAGCTGTATATATTAATTATTATTGCATAAATATAATTTTTTTTTTCTTACTTTTATTAGACTAAAATTAATTCCACCAATACAAGTTTCAGAAACTACATTTTTCTTAATAGTTTTTGTTTAATTTTTATTTATTTATTTTTATTTTCTTTCTAATTTAGCTTAAATTTTAGATTTTTTTTCTGAGTACCATTTCAGTAAATTAGTTAATTATCAAGCTTTAAGATAGTTATTTAATGCTAATGTATTCATTATAATACTAGTTTTATGCATTTGCTCAACAGCTGATTGTGAGTTCACTTTGGTGGCGGTGATCACATGATTGGATTGTTGGTGTGATTTTTTTGTTGTAGCGCCGGTGAACACTTACTTGGGGATTTGAGCTTCATGATTTTCCCACACTTTGTAGTTTTTAGTGTTGAGATTTTAGCCTTGTGAGTGTTCTCCAAATGGCGTGTCACCAAGGGCTTTTTATTAGTTTAAAAGATAGTTTTTTATTTATTTTATTTTTGGATAGTTAAATTTAAATATTAATGGGGCAGGTAAAATTACATATGATGTAACACAGTTCTTTTTCCCCAGAAAACGTTTATCTCGTTGCAAGGGGTAGAGTTTGAGACTGATGTTTTTTTACCATAAAAAAAAAAAAAAAAGTTTCGTGCTTTGTTTCTAAAACTAGAATAAAGTTCTTTTTTTTAATATGTTATTCTTAAATGATATTAATATATATGAGGACAAACTAAACTAAGCTAACAAATTAGTTTATAGATAGTGTCTTTCTGACACATTCAGATTTTCAATGAATTACTTAGCGAGTTTTGACTCATTATTTAGGTGAAATAAATATTTGTTAGTAAAACAGTAATATTTTGCTAAATTTAATGAAGTAGTAAAATACTTAAAACTATGATAATTTCACAGAGTGAATATTTATTTTATACAAATATAGTACAGATGATTTAAAAAATATTTACACCAAGTTTTTAGTAAAACAACAAGTTAAAACTCTAAGTTTAAATTTTTAAGTCTAACCTTTTTATTAACTTTAGTTGATGTAAAATTAAAGAATAAGTTAGCAACTACAAAGTTATAACTTTATAAAATTTTAATTAATCTGAAGTTTAACAAAGGGTTGATCATACCAGTTCGATCATCAGACACAGTCTACCGAAGCTTGTGGTCTGATGATCGAATAGTATGATCAACCCTTTGTTAAACTTGAGCTTGTTTCACGGAATACTAAATTCCAGGTTTCTGTACTGCAGACTTTTGTTTTTGTAAATTTAATTAATCTGATGAGTATTTTTATACTGAGACTTTTGCGAGCTCTAAAACCAAAACTTATTATTCCAAATAAAGTTACTAATAGTACAGTAAATACTTAGTTCAGAATCTACAATTGTAACGTATTTTTGATGATTCTGCAACGCGAAAATGTTTCAAAGAAAAAATGTATTATATAATCTAGGTTTCAAGTATCGTGGTTTTAGCTTACAGTAACTATAGGTGCTTTATATAAAACAACAAGCTGAAAACCTTCTTTAAAAAAACGTTGTTTTTTTTGGATAACTAAAATAACCGGCAGTAAATGAATTAATTTCTTTTATAGAGAAATTTTGATAACATGAAAATCAAGTGTAAAGTATAAAAAGATTAAAGAAAAAATTAGAAAATAAGTATGAACGACAAAGCAGAATAAAACTTCAGAAACTTATTTATCTTTAAATTTTGTTTAAAAAACACATTTATAGTTTCTTGAGAAGCAGTACTATTTAGTTACGAATAGTTTAAAATAAGAAAACTTCTTAAAACTATAGTTAAAAAAAGTATTAGTTAAGAAAGTTTAGGGTGGAAATTAGCTTCGCTTTTTAACTTTTTTATCAAAAACGAAGATACTTAATTGAAAAAAATCCATCACCTTGTATTTCATTGAAATATATTTTTAAAATAATCTTACTATTAAATTACCAAGTAAAGTAATTTAATAAAACGTAAACAGTTGTTATGTACTAACTTTATTTAAAGAGATTTTAAAGTAAAAAAAATAAAGTTATGTTTGCCCTCAAATATTACTGCAAGATTTGATAAATTAAACTTTAATTAAGTTTAACATCAATTTTAGTTTTCAATTTAAAGTTTTAATGACATAGTTCTGATTGCTTATATAAACATTTGTAAAGCAATAGATAACTAGTTTCAAGTCTTTTCATATATACGAAAAGTCAATATTGAAACAACTAAAATAGTAAAAAGTAGTTTTACTACTTATATTAGTTATTAATTAATTTATTTTAGTTTTTTTACAGACATTTTAGCTTAATATACTGTATGACAAATCTACTAAAAATAATCAACGCTTAAAACTTTAAAAACTTATAAAAAAGATTATATAACAACTACTTTTTTTTCTCAATAAATGACTAATATTAATTTGATGACAACTTTTTTAAACAAGTTTCTTTGTTTTTTAACTTTATATGTTCATTAAAGTTTAAACATTTAAGTTATTTTTTATAATAAGTATAAACTTGTTTTATTTTAATTTGTTTCGATTATTTTAACTTAACCTAATGTGTAACAAACTCACTAAAAACAATTACAGTGTAAACTTATTTAATGAGAAAAACATATTAATCAAAGTTTTTTTTCTCAAGTATTGACTAATATAAACTTGATGATAATTTTTTTTAAAAACGTGTTTCTACGTCAAAAAGTCATGTTATGTATAATTAATATTGATAACATTTATTATAAAAACGTTTAGTCTTGTTTTTTGTATTTATTACTACTAATCAAAGTTATTAACTAGTGCTTAGCTGTTAAGTAAACTTAAAAAATAATAAACACAAGTTTAAAAAAAAGATCTATAGTTTTTAGTTTTTAACGTGTGCTATGCAGTTTGTTTAAACTTGTTTGTTTATTTTGTATATTAGCTTATGCAAAAATTAAAGTTGCAATGCATAACATATTTATTAAGTTTATGCACAATAATAAAGTTTACTAAAAGCTTATTTTGTGGTATGTTATGAAAAAAAATCGAGCAAACATTAAATTGTAGAAAACAAATTTTTCATATTATGCTTGAAATAGTGAGAATTTTAACTCTAAGTTGGTTAAATACTTATAATAGTTTGTAACTCAAATAAGTTCAACTAATTACAGTGTCTTCATCAAGTCATCTTAGATGAATTATAAAGTTTTATTATTTTATTGCGCTTATTTTTAAGATTACTAACGGATTTCAACATACTAACGGTTTTAAAACCTTCGTCGGAATTTCACTAAGATCAACACATTTTATCTACCAATAAATTTTGTTAGATTAATCTATAAAATATCTCAATTTTTTTACAAAACAAAAATTTGTTTTCAATAGTTTAAAATAAATTTAAGTCTTTTGTCCAAGACTAATATAGTTAGCATCTAATTTGTGTGTTAAAAAAAGTTTTTTTAGTTTTTAGAGTTTTTGCTTAAGAGAGAAACTCTAATGTTCTGAACATAGAACTTTTTTAAGCTCTTTGGTTTTACTTGACAAATTAGGTTAGATATGTGAGAAGAAATATGAAAAACAAGTTAACATCTCAAATACTTACAATTATTTAAATAATACTCCTTTTTACTGCTTAAAAATCAAAAACAATTGTTCATAAAAAAAGACATTGTTTAGCTTCTATAAGTTTAAGATAGCTTATCAACTCAATACAAGGATAATATGCAGTTCAACACAAATTTAACTTAAAAATCTAAATAGTTAAGGAAAATTAAAATACACACAAATAATTATGTCAAAAATAATTTACCGTTAATGTATTATATGTTGTTTTACTTCGCTGTCAGTTTTTCTTTTTATAAAAAAGTGTAATCAGATAAATACACTAATAAGTCTAGTCTAAAATTTGAGTTAGATAATAAAAACAATTCTCTTATATTTAGTTTATTTAGAATACTTCAATGTTTTTTTTCTTGTGTTTGTTTCAAAACGTTAAAAAAGTAAACTGATAAGTTTAAAGTAACTACGAGAGATCAAAATAAAGAAAAAAAAACAGCTCCAATAATAAAATAAATAAATAGTCTATGCTCATTTACGTTCTATTTTTCTTTATATATAACATATTTAAATTGTTACAAATAACATAACCAGACAAATTTAATATACTCGTAAATACACACAAGAAAATAAATCATGACGTCACAAGTAAGAAACGTCATAATGGACTGTGACACGGGCGGCGATGACGCCATCGCCCTCATGATGCTGTTACGTCATCACTTGGAGGGGAAAGTCAACGTAATCGGGGTCACGTGCGTAAGCGGCAACACGCCATTGGACAACGTCGTCCACAACAACCTGCGGATGCTGAAACTTTTTGGGCTGGAGAAAAAAATTCCCCTTTTCGCGGGTTGCAAGGACCCGCTGGTCCCATTGTCCGTTTACGACACAGACTCCATTTTCGGCAAGGACGGTTTAGGGGATTGCCCGGACATGGAACCCGCAAGGAGGAACGACGATCTGGTTTTAGTCGAGGGGAAGCACGCCAGCCAGGCCATTGTTGACCTGTCTAGGGAATTTCCCGGTAAACTGGACGTCATAGCAACGGGGCCGCTGACCAACATCGCTGTCGCTCTAAGGTTGGACCCCGAGCTGCCCAAAAGGGTGGAAAACATTTTCATTATGGGGGGAACCCGAAACGGGGTGGGCAACATAACCCCAGCGGCCGAGTACAATTTCTACGTGGACCCGGAAGCGGCGTTCACCACATTGAGGGAATTCACCAAAGTTGAAACCTGCAAGTGCCATTTGATCGACTTCGAACTGACTGTAAACAACTCCTTACCAAAAAGTTGGGTGTTAAACGACTGGCTGCAAGCTTCGAGTCAGGGGAAAACCCACAAGCAGGAGTTCGCCCTGATGGTCCTGAAACCGCTCATTAAATTTTACAAGGAAGTGGTCAAGACGGACAACCAGGTCATATGTGACAGCTACGCCATGGCGATTGCGTTGGACCAGAGTGTCGGGTTGAACCCGGAAGGGTTGGAGGTGTGCGTGGAGACGGGGGGAAACTTTTCCAGGGGCCACCTGATCTGGAACAGGACGGGGGAGAAACACGAGCATTTTCACGGTCCGCTGATTTTGTACGGCGGCGTTGCCATGGATAAGTACAAGCAGATGCTGAAAGATGCGGTTGTTTGAAAAATAAATAAAAATAGTTATGTCCTATAAAATATTGTGGTTATATAATAAGTTTTTTGAATAATATAAATAATATATATGAAGTTTGTAACTTATTTCATAAGTTGTTTGAAAAATTTTTTTAAAACTTTTTTTTATTTTTTTGTTATTTTTTCTTATTACAATTGTTTTGAGCTTTTCGGTGAAACTTTTAAACTATTTTTAAACTTATATTGATTATTTTAACTACTTTTGACTTAAATGCTAGATGAACATTTTTTGACGTTTGAAAAGTTTTGCAGTATATACTTTGTTTTTTTATTAGTTCTTATCTTTTAATTTAAATATAGTATAATCTTATACATCTGGCTGTTATCACTATATTTTACAAAGAGTTTGTATTACTTTTACTTTAAATTTAAATACTTTACTTAAGGTAAAATGTTTTGTCCTCATTAGCTGTTTTACAGATTTTAAATTTTGTTCAGCTCATACCGCACTTATAGAATTTAGAATAGAATTTTTTTACTTTGACCGAAAATCCATGACTTTGATTTTGTTGCCTTATTTTTGCAACAACTATTGTGCATAGTTTTAATTATTAGCTTTTAGTTTTCGACCTCAGGAGTTAACACGGATAGTTTAAAAACTTTTATTAATATTAGTTGTTAATTTTTTTTACATAAAACCAAGAGGAAACGAGTTTGTAGGAATAAAATAACAAAATTTCAAAAAGTGCTTAAATTAATATAAATAAAAAAGTTATTGGGTATGTTAAATTAATAACACAGTTCCACGAAGTTCGAAATGAAATTACAATCAATTTTATCGTTAATCTGTTCTACCAAAAATCTTTTTATATTCTTTTATCATAAAAACATACAACAATGTATAACAAGTTATCATGATCAAAATGCAGTGATCTAGCTAGAAGTTTAATAACTTCAACTACAATATACAGTCCTGAACAACCAAATTTCAAAATACATTTATATGGCATATAAAAAATATGTATGAAAAATTAGTGATGTAGTACTAAATTAATATTAAGCAAAGATAAACGTGTAGCTTAAGTTTAAATAAACCTCACGAACTGCTTACAAGCGGAAGCTATAACTACTTAAACACAAATATTTTTTAATAAAGTTCAGTATTTAACTATTGTAAAGTAGCTTTTTTCGTTTTCAATTAAAATTAAAGTACTGATAAATTAGTATAAGCACTATTTTTGAATGCCAAACTTCATCTGCATTATTAAAACAATTGAAAATTTAAAAAACCTATTCAAAAAAATACAGTCTATCAGTCGCTACTAAGTAGTAAAAGATTTTAAGTTTATTTATATCTAGGAAATTAATAAAAAGTTTCTTCTACAATGAAAATTGTTAAACTTACTTAAATTGAAACTGTTTAAGTATTTAATCAGCTACTTTAAGTTGTAAAATAAAAAAAACTAAATTTCGATCAATCAAGCTATTTAAATTAATAGAAATATCCAAATAACATACACAATATTTTTAAAATTCATTTGTTGTAAAATTTTTAGAACTTTCAAAATAAAAAGAATACACATGTCTAAACAATAAATTCGTTTTTAAAAATTTATTTCTTTCAGTTTCAAACGGCTCTTTAGCTTATTTACTTAATCCACGTACAAAACACACAAAAATCCCCTGACACAAAACTCAGTCGTAGTAGAAGTTCTTGAACTTCGCCACCGCCTTCGTGCCCTCCGCCATGGCGTGCTTCTGCAGCTCCCCGGGCAGCACCTTTTGGGCGGCCCTGGCAATGTCGTTGGCCGTCATGACCGACCTGTCGCTGGACTGCATCTGCTTCTTGGCCTCGGTGGCCACCAGGGTGAACATGTAGTTGACGAGGACGTTCAGCATGTCCATCGCTTTCTTCGTGATGCCCGTGTCGGAGTAGATCTCACGCAGCACCTGTTTAGGGGGTTTTTGCTTCAGTTTTGGGTTTTGGGTTTTATTCATTAGTCCTTATAAATCTTTTGATGTGGTCAGCTTTTTTAGTATTGCTATCGTTTTAAAATGTTGTACAAAGCTTTCCGAGTTTTGGAGAAAATTTTCCGAGCTAGCCCTGAGTTCTGTTAGAAAAAATAGGGGTTTTTTGTTTCAGTTTTTTAAGGTTTTGGGTATTTTTTAGGGGTTTTTAGGGTGCTGTTAATTTTTTAATGCTTGTAGCCCGTGTCAGGTTGAGTTTCGCCGAGCACCTCTTTAGGGAGTTTTCGCATCTTTTTTTTTTCTTTTTTTGTTTAAATTTTTATTTTGGTTTTGTTTTTTTTTTGTTATTTTTTTTAAGCCTTTTGGCTTTTGAGTAGTTATTTAAAAACAAATTCTAAATACTGTGGGGACTTTGTTTTAGCTTTTGAGGTTTGTAGGGTTTTTATTCATTTTTTTTTTGGAGTTTTAAACTCAAAGTCCCTTTTGTGTGGTTGTAAATTGAAAGGTTTTTGTTAATTTTTGATGGTTTTGGGGTATTGTAACGTTTGAAGTTTTATCAGTTTTTAAACCATTGAGATTTTTGTGCTGTTATAAAAAAGTTAAAACATTTTTTACTGAACAACTAAAGCTTTTAGAGGGTTTGGATTTTTTTTCATTAATTCTGATAAAACCTCAATATTTTTGTGCGTTTATAAGTTAAAAATTTTTTGTTAAGCTGTTTTTAATGTTTGCATAAAGAATTAATTTAAGCAGGGAAAATTTAGAAATATACCTATCTTATTAAGAGATTTTTTGAAAAGTAAAAGTTTTGAGAAATTTTTAAGTAAATTTGAAAAAAAAACAGATTTTTATGCAATTTGAAATAAAAACAACCTTTTATGACTTATAAAAATTAATTATTGTTTTTTTCAACCTAAACCAATTGGGTTGTTTTGTGTAAGCGTGCCAGCTTTGCTTTAACTTTTAGAGTTAAAAAAAAAACTCTTAAAGTTGATTTTGTGAAAAATATGTTTTTCTTACCTTTTTACTGCTTTACATTTCTCAAAATACTTAGTTTAATCTATTTACAAGATTTACAAAACAAGCATAGAAAAAGAAATATTTCTTACTCAAGTAAAAGTTGAAAATTTTAGGCACTTAAAATTTTATTTAGAAACGGAGTGTAAGAGAATTTGAAATTTATTCCTACTAGTAAAGTGAAAACCATTTTAAAGTTATTTGGTTAAAAATAAGCTATACCAATTTAGAAAATTTAGTAATAAAAAAAATTGTTGAAAAAACATATTAATTCCCAAGTGAAATTAATCTAATTATGTTTGCGCTATTATTAGAATGTGTTTTTTTTAAACTATATAACAATTACTTTAAACATTGATATTTAAAAGGTAAAAAACTTGTTTTATTATTTATTGTCAATGAAAAATAATTTATTTATTAAAAAAAAAGTCATGTGTCAAATGCTTTTTTTTGTTTTGTTATTAGTTATAAACTAGTAGTTGAAAGTTTTCAATTTAAAATCAAGCTACAACAACTTTTTAGGAAAATTAAAGTTCTAAAGTTGTACAAGTAGTTTTCGAAACTTTTAAAACTTCAATAAATCAAAAGACATAACTGAAATTAGTCAATAAAATACTAAAAAGAAACCTTGTAAGAGTAGTTTCTGAAATCTGCGTGTTCGATTCCATCGTTCGAAGATCCATCTGAGGAGCTCGATTCCTGGGCGGTAGATTTTTTTGTTACCTTCTTTTTTGTTGGTGCCATCTTACTTGCTAAAAAAAGTTCATATTTTTAATTTGGTAAATTTATTCTTAGAATTATCAAATAAACTTTTATTACATAAGCACCTTGTTGTAGTCAAACGTTCAAATAAATGAAGTTTAAATTTGACTATTACTCTAGTTGTTTTAATTTGTTTATACAAGTAATTAGTTTTAGTACTTGCTGAATTTAATATTTTAATTTTATTTAATATTGATCAAAGCTATGTTTTACGATTGTTTACTGAAACAGTTAAAAACTATTCGAGGCCTTAGTTGAAGTATTTTTTTTTGAGCTTTTTGGACGACTGTTATTAAGATGACTCTTTTATACTATCAAAGTTGCTAAACTGCATCGCAAAGTATCAGTTTTATTAAAAATAAATATTTATTATCACTAAATTTATTATACATAAAAAATAAATAAACTTACATTAGGACCAGATTCCGACAAAGTCAATTTTTGTGTAAAAAATTATCAACAAAAATTTTAATGTTTTTATGACGTAGAATTTGATTTGGGATTTATTTTTTCAGTATTTTTTTGTAGTGGAAATAAAACTAATCAATATAAACTAGTAAAAAAAACTTTGAAATAAATTAAATTAATCAATATAAACTAGTAATAAAAACTTTGTTGATTAAATTAGAGGTGGAAAACTCTTTATTAGTCGGGCCAGAATAACGAAAAAAATCATTTGCAAACAAGTTATTTTTGAAAAGTTCTACTATAAAAACTGAAAGACTCATTAATAGCAACATCTAAATGAAATAGTCATATAATAAACACTGCTATGTAATAAAAATCAAACTTAGAGAGCATTTCAAAATATTTAACATTAAAATTTCAAATTTATTGGATTTGCACAATATATTCTCAAGCTAAAAGTCACACAGCGGTCGGAGATTTCTGTAGGCGGGCCGGACCTAGTCCGAGGGCCGTACTTTGCCCACACTAATCTAAATAACTATTCTAATAAATTTTTTAGTATAATATTTGTATAGTTTATTGAACGACAAAAAGACGTTCAAAGTATTTGGTCCAAAACCTTTCGTATATGTAGTTCTGTTCTACTAATTGTTATAAAACTTTACATTATTTATGAAAAAGCACAAACACTGCTTAAGTATTTTGACTTTGTTTTTTTATTAATAGATCACAAATATTTTTTAAGTAATATCTATTATTACAATTTTCTGTTATGTTTTTAACCTTAACAAAACTGTTTTTTAATTAAAAATGTAAACTTTATATTTATGGTTCAAAAATGGTTATAGCATAAAAATGAATAGCAGAATAATACTGTTTAATTTGTTATCGCCAGAATAATTAAGTTTCTTTTTATCAAAACTCATTTAATAAACTAAACACGAATATAAAACAAATTTTAATCCTTTTCTGACTTTATTGTAAGCTTTTGTTTTGATATAGAAAATTCATATTGGTATAAAAAACCCAATACGACCAAAAATTACTACTAATGTAATAAATTAGTTTGTGAAATACATTTAACTGCTTTATTACTATTAATGTTTAAAAAATTATTAGATTGCTTTCTACGATTTGATTTCTTTTAATATTGTTCTTTTAATCAATAAAAGAGTTTTTTAAAATTAGTTGGGTTTTTTAATTAAGTCAACGTTTTAGATTAAATACAGTCAACTTTTTGTAAAGTTATTTAGACAAGATACTTAGATAGAGTCAGCCTTTTAAGTTATAAACATAAATTCTCATTAAAAACAAGGAGTATAGATGTTATGTGTAAAAGTTACTTTGTTGTAAAATTTCATATTGTAATCAGTTATTTATTTACTTAAAATTCAACTTTTCAACTTCAAATTCTAAATAAATCTAAAAGTTCAAACACAAAGGAGTTACAAGTGAATTGCACTTAATTTACAAATTTAATTTCTAAAGATTTTCAAATACATTTTATCTACTTGGAATTTAGACTACAGCATTTACTTTTTTTTTACCTTCGCGAATTCTTAAATATTAGCAAATTTTTGATTGAGGTATTTCATAGTTTAACTAGGTTCAAATGAAATTGTTAGATTCAACACCAATAAAATCTTTATTGTGAGTTCATTTTATAAATTATTGAATGCAAGGCAGAGATTCAAAGAAAAGAGTTTACAAAAAAAAAACTTTTAATAAATACAATTAAAACTCCTTTGGTTCCAACAATACTAACATTGTTGTTTAATCTTTTCTATAATTTTATTTTATTGTTTACTCAAAAATAAATATTCTAGTCTCGAAACTTAATTTAAGTAGTATATATACATTTGTCAGCACTGTTTAGTTTTCAGGTTTTCTTCAATAAAAATGTCTGGTGGTAGAAAGAAGAAAAGAAATGTTAGTTTTTTATAATTAATTTTAAATTTGTTCACTTGATTTGATCTCGCAGTCGATACATAAACTTTATATTTTTAGTTTTATGATTCAACCTTATTTATTATTTTTTTAGAAAGCCAAAAGTGCATATGGTGGTAAAACTCGTGTGAATTTCATTGGTTTAGTAAGTTTAAAAAATATACCTTTTAAATAACATAGTTTTTTATTGAAAATCTAAAATGCACTCATTTAGTAAATGGTTTACAAAAGACCTTTCGGTTATAGTCCATTATTGATACAGTTTATTGTCTTGTCCCGGACAAGATATTAAATTTTTTCCGAATTTGTTTAAATAGTATAATAATTTAAGTAGTTCTTATTTTAATAACTAAGCTGCAACGTAAACATTAAGAATATGTTTCAGTTTAAAAAATTCGTATTAACTAATATTTATATCAGTTAACTTTATAACTGTCTTAGCCATTTTTCCATTAACTAACTATTATGCAATACTAATAATATCTTCATTTAAAAAAAGTAGTTTTTAACCCGTAAATAAGTAAAAATAAATTAACTCTCCCCTAAATAAATAATGTTAAACAGGATAGCAACAAAGAAAATTCTAAATTAAATCGTAACACTACTCTTGCCAAGTTAATGGAGGACTATTGTTCAACAAAGTTTATATAATTGAAAAGTTAAGAAACAAAATTACTTTTCAGAGCTATAAAAACTAATTTTTGATTTTGAAGTTATCAAAAATGTGTTAAAGTAAATTCTAAAAGTACTTTATGTAATTGTAAAACAAAAGTTTTTAGATAACATTTAATGTATTTTTACAAAACTGGAGATGCCTTAAAAGTGAAACTTTAAAAAGCAACAGGTTTTTAGACAATTTATGTAGTTAAATGCTTAAAATTTTTTCAACTTGTTACGCTTTTAAAATTTTAAAATGTCATTGGTTAGTAATTTTTTTAAAAAGTGTTATAAAATTTTTTGTAATGTTTTAAATTTAAATGCTTAAGCTTTTTATTAAATATTAATTTCATCCTTATGGGTTATCAATTGAGAAGGTTGTTTCAAAATGACGTAGCTGTTACCGAAAAATGGATACCCGAACCCAAGGTATGTCCAATTCCTATTCATTTATAAGGTATAGCAGTTAATATCATACTTTACAATTAATTACTTTTTAAACTTATTGAAACACCATCTCAAAGTAGTAGTTGACAAGTTAAAAGAAATAGTTTGAACTAAGAGTTACACTTTTTTTACTGATGTTTATTGTTTTTATCAAATAACTACATTAAAAAAGAGGATCAAAGCATAATCTTAAAAGTTTGTTAATACCAAGTTTCAAATAAAATTAACTGGTTGAATTTCGTTTATATAAGTATAGTAAGTATATGCTAACCTAGATTTATATATACTTGTTTGTTATTTAGTTTTCTCATAAATTGATAAGGTTAAAGAAAGCATAAAATCTTAAAGTTTTAATTTGATCTTTAACTTTCAAATGTTTTTAAATCTGATGTCTTTTACTATTTAACATACTTAGTACTACAATATAACATAATAGTAAAAGTAATTTTAAATTTACATAACTATTAAAAAAAAAGTAAAATGGTTTACAATTAAATTTTTTTAAATACTGAAATCAAAAAAAATTGCAGCAAATAAAAAAAAATTGCAGCAAATAAAAAAAAAACTAACTTAATAAATAAATTATAGTCTTTATATTATTTTAACTGATTGGATTTTTTCGCCTAGAACACTCAGAATTATAATAGCAAACTTAATTATTAGAAAAATATGTTTAGTTTTTCTTAATTTTTTTCAGAAAGTAATGAATTCGACAGATGATATGATTTTTTTGAGAGTCATTGGTTTAGTGAGTTTCTATTTTTTTAAGGGATTATAATAATACACTTTGTGCTTTATTATTTAGTTTTTTTACTTATTTTTTGAGCTAAACCATAATAATTTAATATTAGGGTTTAGTAATTGTTTAATTTTAAATGTTTTCTAATCTACTGGTTTTCATGCTTTTACAATATAGTAAAACAATGCAATATTTCGCTTATAAAAATAACTGTAGTTTTCTTAAAAACAATATAAGTAAGTAGTAGTTTCATTAGTGATTTTAACTATACTTTTACTATGTTTAATATAGAAAAACTATAATTCTATCTTTCTACATGAATTAAAAAGATAAATTAAAAAATTAGTTTTCTCATTCTATTTACAAGCAGTTTAAAATTTTCCACTTAATAAATAAATTTTAATACAGGACAACTCTGTGTTTCCAGTTAGAATTAAGCGTTGCTATGTATACCTTGGTAAATTAATGAAAGTATATTGCCAAGAAAAGGTAAATCTAAGTATATTAATAAAATAAATTTTACAAAAAATTATCTCGCTTTTGTTGAAAATTGAAAACTCATAACAAAACATTTCAGTAAAAAAAAACATAAAACTTAGTAATAAAGTTTATTTATCTAAACTGTATATACATTTTTATAGTCAGATTTGTAGTAAAATACTTATCTTCCAATATTTTACTCAGCTTAGCATGTACAACTACTAACTTTTAGTATTTTTGTGTTTTTATATATTTCTTTCTTATGTTATTAAAATTTTTAGCACTTATCAATGCAAGACGTAAGCTTCATGTACGAAAGATGGACCATCCAAGAACTTGACTTGCCAGACAGCGTAAGTATCATTAGTACTTAACTTCTAAGCGAATTTTTGCAGTTAGTAAAACACCTTAAAACTTTTTCATCATAAAGTATTATCTATATAGTTTTGAAGCGAACTAAAATAGTTTACTATAAATTCAACATTCACTTATGTGGATGGTAAAAAAAAATTGTGTTCAGTGAAAAACTTATAGAAACTGATTACAAAGCGAGTTTTCTACAAGTTAATATACAAACATTAACAACTTTAAAGATTTAGTTTGTATTTTTCTTTTATAATACTAAGGGGTTTGTTTATATATATATAGTTGTTTTAATAACGTAGAAGTTCACTAGTTAATGTTATTTGAATATAAGTTAATTTTTAAAGCTTGGAATAAAAGACAAAGATACAATCTGCGTGAAGAGTAAACAGTGAAGTTCTATCAAAATTTCCCCATTCGTGGTGCCTAAAAAAAATAAATATGAGACATTTCAGAGCTTTTACTTTTTCTGTTCTTTAGATTGTTTCCGTTTAACAAAATACTATTTGTTACATTTTTTTATAAAAAAAAATATTTTCTTTTAAGTAGTACTCTATGTATTGTTTTATTTTAGCTTGAAAATAACTTTTTGTTGTGTTATAATATCTGAATTATATAAAAATAATGAACTTATCTTGCTTGTGTTGTTAGTTTATAACTCCTAGTCTACCATTTAACTAATTATGAAATAAATATAACAGTTATAGAAACTTTTAGACTTTACATTAAGCAGTAGCTTATACATAAACATTTTTATAAAATGCTTTCAAGATTTCAACTACGTACTTCTTAAAAAGTTTGAAAACAATAAAAACCACTAGTAAAATATTTTTATATGCCATATCCACTTGAATAAACTTCTTTATTTTTATATAAACTCTCAGTATTAAGTATATATGTTTTATGCTTTTCGATACTTAAATAAATAAAAAAAAAAACTTTTATAAAACAACAATTTTTGAAATCAAAATACATATTGATAGTTAAATAGTAATAGGAAGTTCTAATTTGTTTTAATTTTTATTTCTGTAGAAATAGTCTTGTTTATAGATTGCTATAAAACAATGCAGTCTAAAAAGTTGATGAAATGTTTTACATTGCTAACAGTTTTTTAAATATAAAAAAAATTTTCAACTATCATATCTAAAACTATTGAAGCTTCAGTTATTGAGGTTAACTAAGATGTCTATAAACTTAACAACCGGTAATTAAACATAAATATATTTACGGCTCAATATGTGATTTTAGCACACATTTTAATACCAAAATAGTCTAGTTAATTTTTATCTTTGACTTTCTTGTTGAGTTCAAACTTTATTTTATAAATCACTAATCCCAGTTAAAAACTAAATTTGTTCAGTAATAAAGTAGTTAAGTAAAATTTTATTTTTTTACTCTTGACCAGGTTGTCTTCTATACAAAAAGATTTTTTGTTATAAATTTTGAAAAGAACTTACTAGTTTAGTAAACTTTTTCATTAAAATATTTAAATTAATAACCAGTTGTTCCTAGTTTATTTCTCGAGAGCTCTTGTTAAAGTATTTACTGATCTACTGAGTTCTTAATTCTTTATTAAAAACAATCTAGTGAAGCTCATAAAAAAGACAACAAAGATATTTTAACACTTTAACCTGCTACTATAAAATTATAGGTTTTGAGTTTGTATTATGAGTCAGTTATCAGAAAGACTTTAATCGAATTATTAACAGCAAATTTAAAAAATCAATTTCAATTCAGGTTATGCTATTTGGCGCGAGGCTATTTAAAGGTTTTATTTAACGCTTAAAATTCAAAACCAATCCTGAAAAAAATAAAAAGATGTAAAAACTTTCTAATTTATTAATTATAAAAAAAAAAGTCATTAAGTAAAAATTAAATTCATATCTTTTTTAATACATTTTTGCAAAAAAATCACTACAACTTAAATTAAGTCAAATAGTGGTTAACTTTCAAAACCAGAAAAGTATTTTTAATTGAGACTATAATATTATCTACAGACCAGTGGTTATCAACATTTTTTCATGTTTTGCCCCTTTTTAAAACGTTGTTAGCAAATTTACTCCTATTTGGAAGGTAATTACCAAGTTTATCACCAATACACAAAATATTGTTTAAATTTGAGGAATAAAAAGATGTTTTGAACTTTAAGCTCGTTGTAAAATCGAATGAATTTGTTTAACTTTAAAACACTAAACAACAAAAAAAAAAAATTTACATAACTTAAAATAAAGAAAGTTTACCCCACAAAACAAGGGAATTTTATTTCGAATTTACAAAACAAGGCTTAAGAATCACTGCAATAGACAAACAAAAACTTTCGTTTAAGTTAATTCTTGCAAACCTTAAATAAAAAGCTATTGTCAGTTTTTTATTTACAAAAAATATTTTTTTAAAACAAGTCGAAACCGTGAACAAATTTTAAGTGTAGAGTCGATTTTGATTAGTAAAACTTATAACAAAAGCAAAAATATTTTTAACCTAATAAAAGTAAAGTCATGTATTTTCATGTTGAACGGGTTTACTTAACTCACCTAATAAATTTATAGAAAACAATTTCTCTTCTTAAATGGTAATAATTCTTAGAAAATACAAGTCTTAAATTATGTTTCACAGAACAAAATAGTATCCATAACTTAAAAGATTGTAAGTCCTAATAACTCTTTAAGCAATTTTTAAGAAAAGATAAATAATACTCATCAAAAGCCTTAAAAAATTTAAACAGTATGTTACAACACAAATTCAATTTATGCTGTAAGACATGCTTCCTTCGATTATAATTTTTAAAACTGAATATATATATATTTTCAGTAATAATTTTTTAAGTGTGTCTCAATCTACTTGATCTATTTTTTGAAACATGTATGTTAGCTGAAATAAATTAAATTAAAGACTGTAATTATGATTTTTCAGTAATTAAGTAAGATTACAATAGGTTTTCTTTTCTTTTTGTGAAAAATTAGTTTTTGTGATAATTTTTAGAAAAAAAAAAGTCGAATTAGATGAGTGTTTTAACTTATAAAACAAATTCAATAAACTTTAGATAGCTGAACAGACAACCGGAAAAAATACCAAATATGAAACTAGTAGAAATATGAAAATTTATCTTAATTTGAAAATGTTCAACACATTTACATGTTAATAAAAAAATGTTTATAAATGGTTGTTTTTAATGCTTACTGTTTTTATAAAAGAGTTCAAAGTTATAATTAACTCTTGTACTAGAACTTAAACTAGATTGAGATATTGACATATAAAAGAAATTAAGCAATCTAACGTTTTGGATACAAAATATCAGAACTTTAACTTATAATACTAATATGATATATTGTACTAATGTACTTATAATACAGTAATATATTGTACTTAAAATTTAAAAAATTTTTTTGAATTTAACTCAAAAGTTTTATCAAAACTTTTCATGGAAACTTTATGTTTGCAAATTTCCCAGTTTTTACATTTCTAAGTTATTTAGTACTCTATTGCAGAATTGTTATAAACAGAGCTTTTGTGTTGTAGCTGTTGTAATTCAAATTTTTGTTAAACTTATTTTGTGACAAGTTTAACTTTCCCGAATTAGGTGCAAAAGTATAAGCTTTACTACCCTATATTTAAGAAAGCTCCAATTTTAATGGATATGTTTTTAAATCAAATTTACATTTAACTATAAGTAATTTTAACTTATTTTACAACTTTATTGTTATAACATAAAAAAATATGTTTTAAACTTTAGTTGAAAACTATTCTATAACTACTTTTATAATGGTCACTAGTCAGATATAAGAGTATAAATTTAAAGTTGTAAAAAAGCAGTATGCAAAGCATTTTCAAGTTAAATACTTAAATACACCTTATAAATAATGCCTGAACAATTAAAACATGTTTTTATTGAAAAAATAAATAGGTTTTATTAAATAGCACTAAAAATAGTCCTAAAACTACTGTCTTCGATAAAAAATAAAATAAGTTGTTTACATAAAAACCTATATAATTGTATAAACACTAAAATTATGTGAGTGATAATAATGTTTTTAAAAACTTAAAACTTTTATAATAAATCATCTTAATAAATCATTCTTCAAAATAGCCTAAAATTACTCACTAATTAAAAATTCCTATATAAAATAACCTATAGTACTGATCAACCAATCAGCATCCCCCATTTTCGCTGTCAACCAATCAGAAGCCGTACTTGAGGCTTCCCTTGATGTCTCCCTTCAATAACCTCTTCTGCCTGTTGTGCAGCGCCGCCTCCCCCTTCTTCAACCTCCTCCGCTTCTGCTCCTTCTTCTGCTTGTTGACGTGCTTGTTCACCTGCCGCTTCATCCGCTTCTCTTCCTCCGCTTCCTCTTTGCGCCGCTTCTCTTCTTCCTTTTCCTCTTTGCGCTGCTTTTCTTCTGGGTCTTCTTCTTCTTCGGATGAGTCGGATAGGGATGGGCATTCTGGGTGGAAATTATTGTTTATGGAAAGATTTTATTAATTTTTGTTATTCAATCAAGTAAATTCTACTTTTAGTCATTCTGGGAAGAGATCAAAAATTGTACAATTTCTCTAGTTCAAGTGTTAATTCCAGCCAATATTAATTGGCTGTTTTTTATTAGTTACAAGTTTTTTATTAATTACAATTTCAGTTCATTACAATCTCTTTTTGGAGGTTTTTTAATCCATTTTTAAATTTTCAAGTGTTTAAAATATGTCCCATTAAAGATTTAAACTTCTTCTGAAGAGTCTGACAGAGACATTCTGGGAGAAAAATTTAGTAAAATATTATCAAATATGCCAGCTAGATTTAAAAAAACAAAGATGAAGTAAAATGAAAACTTAAATGGAAAATACTGTAAACTTAAAGGTTTTAAAAGTTGTAATTAATTTAGTTATATTTTTTGGTTTATTATTTAATTTAACAATTCTTCATCTGATAGAGATTGACATTCTGAGATAAATTGTAATTTTTTTTTACTTTTTTGTTTGCTCAATTCGTTACTAAACTATTTTAATTAATTGTTGAAACTTTTAGAACTTCTGAGTGTTACTAAAGGCTGGAGATTAAAAATTATATTTAGTAAACATTAATATATTTATAAGAGTGACATTCTGGGAGGAAAAAGTTGATAAGATAAAATATGCTAAATATTGATCACCTTTTTGGGTCTATTTTTAATCTTAATTAAAACTGTGCTAAGTGGTATAACAACATTGAAAAGATACTGTAAAGCTAATTTAAATATGTTTTTTAATAAAAAAGAACTTTGACAATGGCAAAATATTTTTAGCTATACAATAAAATTTTTGTGTCAAACCAAAATTTCACTACTTAACATGTAATTTTTTTTTAAATTCCAGATTTTTAGTGATTTGTGTTCAAAATTCCATATTTTAATTTCAAATTCCAGATTTTTTAAGCAAAAATTGTCAAGTTCCAGGATTCAAGGTTTTTTGGTATTCCTGACTTTAACAAACATCGAAATTATTTAGAGAAATTTTACCTATAATTCGTATTAATTGCAAATTATAAACTTAAAAATTTATGTGTTTTTGGGGTTAATGACAAACAAAGATTTGTGAATTATATATCAGAAATTTAAAGTAAAAAGTTATCCCAAAATTTTTTTAAAGGGCAAAAGTAAAGTCAACTTATTTGAATTCAAGTATACCATATTAATATTTATTACATTAAACCTTTTGTATTTTTAAAAAGTGTATTAAAATACTATACTAAGATGACAATTAATCAAGAATAAGCATACCTCTTTTAAGTATATAATATATTACAAACAATACACAATGATTGTTATTTAAACTCTCCAGTATTTAAAAACGCTTAGTAATTACTGATTTTAAATATACTTTATGAGGTGGGTTAAGCAACTAAAAAAATAATTTCTATAACGTTAATTGTATTGTATGAAAAGTACTAAGTTTGACAATTAAATAAGTCTTTATAACAAAAACTTAAGTCAATTTATATTGAGCAAGTTCTTACAGTATATAAATATCGTTATGTTGGAACAACGTTGTTAAATCATATTCATATTTAAAACACACATGTAAAACTACCATATAAAACTGGTAACTTTGTTTTGTTAAAAAACAAAGTAAGTACAAGGCAATTCACTTTATAATGCTATATTAGAATTAATTTTTCATAAGTTATTTTTTTACTTAAAGAAACAGATACAGTTCTAGATTTAAAAAAGCTATTCTTTATTATTTTTTTGATTTATTTTATATACAAATTTTGACCATTATAAAACAAGTTTTTAATAACTTGTATACATTGAATTATTTTTTAATTATGTCAGGTTAAAAATAGGAGGTTAATTTTTATTGATAAAATAAAGCTAACAGTTACTTACCAACAACTTAAAAAGTATAAACAATTTCACATTAAAATATATTCAGTATACTGTAAAATTTAATTGAAATAAAAAATTATTTTTATTTGAATATTTAAACTGAGCATAGTGTTAAAAAAAAAGTTTAAATGTTTAATATTTAAATAAAAGTGAACGACTAGAGTTTTAAAACATTTCCTGCACTTGTACATAAACTTAATTAATTTATAAATAATTTAACATTAAAAGAACTACATAGTCATTAATATTTAATCTTTATAAAACAAACCTTATAATACATGAGAATTTTATTAGATTGTTTTTTTTTACAATTTACAATGCTATAACTTTTATTTTTAATTTATTTTAAAACACTATATTTATAACAGTCCCTTTACCTAATTTGATTCAAACTAAAGAAAAAAATTCAAAAACTGAAACTAATATTTAAGTTACAAAACTTCTCAATAAAAATTTTCATTTCAAAAAAATTGTCTAGTTTTCTTGCTTTAAACTTCATTAGTTGAAAAAATAACGGAAACCAATTGTTTAGTGTAGAAAAAAATAGTCCTTGAATGCAATAAATATAAACTTTTGGAGACAATTACAACTCAAGACAATTAGCTTTTTCAAGATCTCAAATTAAAAAAACTACAAAAAAATATTCTTGAAATCTTTCTAATACTGATTTTAGGCTTAAAAGTATCGTTCAGCTGAAAAACTTTTTATGTTATTAGTTATTAATATATTGAATGCTTTTTTTTGTTCTATGAAAATTATATACCCATAGAACAAATAGCTTTGAAGTCTTTTTTGTTTTGAGATGTTATTTCATTTATAAAATGCTATGAATGGTAAAAGAAAGTAAAAAGGTAACTTCATTGCATGGTAATTCGTTTGGGACTTTTCAAAAAAACATGTACAACAAAAATAAAAAACACATTAAAGATATTACACAATAGTTCACATATTTTTGAATAACAGTTTTTGTATTTGATTTTGCATTTATTTTATAAAAATATTTGTTTTCTAACTACACCACAGAAGTATATTATGCATAACAATGTTCCAATAAACTTACCTTAACTAGTAAGATGCTCTTCAATAACTACAAACACAAAAATTTCAATAAATCATCAGAATCTCTACTAAAATTATCTCCGACATTAAATTAATTAAAATTTTTTAACTTACATAAGATGTATATAAAATTAAATACAGTCACATCTCGCGAATCTACGCACTCTCGTTTACTTACGCATTTTAGAATTTTAAAAAATAGTTTGAAATTTTTTAAAAATTGTAATTTTATTGTTTGTACAGTATTTTGGGTTTTTTTGAAACAATTTTGAAAGGAACATTTCAACAAAACTTCAAGCAAATATTTTTCAAAGTTTAGATGAGATGGATATCTAGTAAAATTGAGAATTTAGATTTTTAGCTTGTGACTTCCATAAAGAACCTATTAAACAGTCTTTCTCTAATACCATGTAAGAGAAGTTTAATCTTAGGTTTGCAAGGAACAAAGTAAAAAAAATTGTACACACAATAAAAATTTTTACTTAAAAACCTTACACACATGTACAATTTGAATCAAAACTGTGTTTATAAACAAAAAAGTGGGAAAGTCACCATACTGTATATGATAAAACTCATTAAAGAAAATATATGGCAGGCACATTTGCTATCCCTCGTTTAGTTACTTTCTCCCGTTTACTTACGCACTTTTGCTGTGCGTAACTGCGTGAGAGGTGACTGTAATTCAACAAAACACCTTCAAAATTATCGACTACTTTAACACTTCATTCATCATTAATTTTATCACAAATAAATAATGATTATACAATTATAAAAAAAACAACAAACCATCTTCAGAATCTTCTCCATCAGAATTGTCTTCCACGTTGCAAAATCCTTTCAATTCTTCAAAAACAAGTACAACTATATAAAAATAAAAATTAAACAAACCATCAGAATCTTCTCCATCAGAATTGTCTTCAACGTTGCAGTCTTCTTTCATCTTATCACAAAGATCATCATCTTCTTCGAACATTTTGATCTCGTCTTCGTGATGTTTCTCCATCTTCAAATTTTTCATGTAGTTCTTCCACCCGGTGGCAGAAAGCTCCCTGTAAACAGTTTTAATCGTTTTATAAGGGCTGAATATTTTTGTCTGTGACTGAATTAAATCAGGTTTTGATCGGTGTTAGTGTCGGGTAATTGTGCGTAGTAAGTAAAAACTAATACTTATGAACATATTTATTTAATTTATGTAAATCTCAGCTTATATATTTTATTAACTAATATTTCTAAACCTACTTGTTTAATTAATTTATACATGAAATACTAATCTTTCAAGAATTTCAATTCTTAAATTTTCAATTAATTATTTTATTTTAATTTGAATCAGAGAAATTGAGAAGCCTGTTTTTTAAGTCATTATAAAAAATTAATAAGGAGTATTTAAAGTGATATACATGTCTATATACTGTTATTATGAAAAACAAAAAGTTTATTAAGAAACGTGTCATTGATTTCTTGTACTACATTTATTAAAAATACTAACTTATCAAGAAATCCAGTCCTTTCGACGTCTTTATCGAAGTCAGGAACTGGTTCATTTGACACAAAATCATATTTCTTTTGAAAGAAATCCTTAACTCCTGTTACATCTCGATCGAAGTAGAACCTGATGGAATAAAAAAAAAATATTAAATAATATTAGTAACATCTTTTGAGATATGTTTGTTGAGATTTTCTGTTTAAATTAGTCATTCATTTCAGTACAATGTGAAAACTAATAGTAATGTGAGTGTGTTTTAATAATTATTGAAACTATATATTTTTAATGTCTGAAGGCGAATAATGTATCTTAAAATATTATTAATCATTTTTCAAACACCTACTTCGTTTAAATAAAATATGTTTAAAACAAAATAAATACAATAATGAACAAAATTATCATTTTTAATAGAAACATGTGTTTTTTTTAAGTTTTAAAGTAAGTCTTTTAAATGTGGTTTCATAGTGGTTTATTAATAACGCAGAATTGAATAATCGAACAAAAAAACAATACTTGCAACTTTTACTTCAATTTACTTTAGTTTTAAAATAACTTTAAATAAACTTTGAAGAAAGCTAAATTAATGAATGAACTGTTGTTAAATTTAAATTTACTTTGAAAGTCTCAAAAATAGTATGTTTTTAACTTACATGACTATGCTTTTAAGTTAAATAAAAAATTAGGAAATATCACTATGTGTAAATTTAAATAATAAATTTTTTTTTAATGAAAAACTTACCTTAAACTTAAAAATTTTAAAATTTAGCTCAAATAATTTTACATACGTTTAAAAATTAGTTTTACAAAGTTTGCTTTGGTCGATATTTGGTCTTTATAAGTTAGTTTTTAAAATAAATAAAAAAGTAAACAAACTCCTTATATTACAAAACTCTTTTTTAAATAATAGAATATATTAAACATACTTTGCTTTCCTCTTAGATCAGTTGTTTATACTTAAAGTAAATTTATTATAAAAATGTTAAATGACGGCATCTCTGATTAAAAAGGTAGCAACTTATTTATTATAAGCTTTATATTTTTATATACAAGTGTTCAAGTAAAAATACGCTTAATACAATTTTAACAATTATTCGTTTAATGAATATTTAGGAGAAACTACTTAACAGTTAAAAGCACTTAATAATTGAGGGCATAACAACATAATAAAACTGTGTGTAAACAACCCCTTGTTAGCGTAATAAAACATTTTTGAAAACCAATAAAAAAAACTTTATTAATAAGTAGATTAGTTTTAAAACTATAGTATTAAAAGTACAAACAAAGTTTTACTGTCTAAATTTTAAACAACATATTTTACTATTATGGATTACATATTTAAACTTAGAGCTATTTTTATAAAAAAAACATTACACCTTATCTAAAATATTTTTTTTTGTTGTATAAAAAATTAACTTTTAATCTTTAAATATTTAAAAGCAGTTCTCTAAAGTCAAAACATTTGAAATTTTTATTAGATTATTTTCTTTTTTCTTTATTCTTTGAAAAACCTTTATTATTAAAAAAACACTAATACTTAATATATAAAAATTATAAAACACACAAAGTGATATGAAAATTGTTGACATAAAAAGTCCAAAAACTTTTACGTGTTCATCATAAACTGAAAAACTTTTGAAAAAAAATAAAAAGTGTTTGAGATGATATTTTAAAATACATAAACATGATAAAATGACAGTTATATATAAATACTATAACTTAATAAACTTATCTTTGGTGTTTAAAAATGAAACTAAATTATTACATATGAAATAAGGAAAAGTATAACAGTTTAGAATTAAAACAAACTTATAATTAGTGTAAGACATTAACATAATTTGTATGATTCGATCAATGTGTAATAAACATAATTATAAATATAAGTTACCAGGGTTGCTAAATGTTTTGACAAGTTTTTTCCAGGTTTTCAAAATTTCCTCCAAGTTTTTAAAAGTACACACTTTTGGGTATATTTTTAGTTCTAAGTTAAATTTAAGGTAAGAAACTGTGTAAAATATTATAAAAATATTGAAAACATATTGTAAAGCTACTTTAAATGTGTTTTTTAATAAAAAAACTTTTGATGATGACAAAATCTGTAAATAACAATTAAAACAAACTTATTATTTGTCTAAGATATTAACATAATTTGTATGATTCGACCGAAGTGTAATAAACTGTATAATTAAAAATAAATAAATATAGCATTAATGTGTGATATGCACATCACTTGTAGAAAATTCAAAGATGAATAATTAAAATAGTTTACTAATCAACAAACTTTGCATTGGTGTGTGAAATGGACATCATTTGTGGGAAATCGATCAACGTTATCTTGTTGTCATCGTTAATCAACAAGTTAAACTCATTGAAGTCTCCGTGGATCAGTCCGTTGCAAGCAAGTCTCAATATCAGGTTCATGAGGTCATTGTAAACCAATGTAATCTCGGCTTCATTTCCTAATTCGTTAACCTGGTGGATATTTTAACTTTAATACATATTTATTTATTTGTAAACCAATGTAATCTCGGCTTCATTTCCTAATTCGTTAACCTGGTGGATATTTTAATTTTTATACATATTAATTTATTTGTTTGTAAACCATTGTAATCTCGTCTTCATTTCCTAATTCGTTTACCTGGTGGATATTTTAACTTTAATACATATTTATTTATTTGTATACCATTAATATCTCAGATTCATTTCCTAATTCGTTTACCTGGTGGATATTTTAATTTTAATACATATTTATTTATTTGTAAACCATTGTAATCTCGGCTTCATTTCCTAATTCGTTAACCTGGTGGATATTTTAATTTTTATACATATTAATTTATTTGTTTGTAAACCATTGTAATCTCGTCTTCATTTCCTAATTCGTTAACCTGGTGGATATTTTAACTTTAATACATATTTATTTATTTGTAAACCAATGTAATCTCGGCTTCATTTCCTAATTCGTTAACCTGGTGGATATTTTAACTTTAATACATATTTATTTATTTGTAAACCATTGTAATCTCGGCTTCATTTCCTAATTCGTTTACCTGGTGGATATTTTAACTTTAATACATATTTATTTATTTGTAAACCATTGTAATCTCGGCTTCATTTCCTAATTCGTTAACCTGGTGGATATTTTAACTTTAATACATATTTATTTATTTGTAAACCATTGTAATCTCGGCTTCATTTCCTAATTCGTTTACCTGGTGGATATTTTAATTTTTATACATATTTATTTATTTGTATACCAATGTAATCTCGTCTTCATTTCCTAATTCGTTTACCTGGTGGATATTTTAATTTTTATACATATTTATTTATTTGTAAACCATTGTTATCTCGGCTTCATTTCCTAACTCGTTAACCTGGTGGATATTTTAATTTTTATAAATATTTATTTATTTGTAAACCATTAATATCTCAGATTCATCTCCTAATTCATTGACCTGATAATTATTTTATTTTTTAAACAAATTTATTTATTTGTAAACCACTGTTATCTCAGATTTATCTCCTAACTCATTGAGCTGATTTTATTTTATTTATATATGTTTTATAATTTTTAAACTATTATTACATCAGGTACATCTCATAATTCGCTTCTTTGATTTTACTTATTTTACATATTTATTTCTAAACCATTATTACATCACATACTCACTCCTAATTCACTTACCTAATGAATACAATATCTTTGATTTTTATATTTATCAATCTGTATTAATTCTAGGTTTTTCCAGTGTTTTAATATTTTCTTATTAATTGTTACAGACGTATCGTAACTTACTCTTTCAAGTTTTGATTTTTTTTCAATAACATGTTTATTGTAAAATTTGTGAGCTCAAAAGTGTATAAATCAAAGAACTTTGTTATAAAACAATATTTTACCCTACTAGAATTCTTCAGTTATATTTAATTTGTTATTTTAGTAGAGTTTTAATTCAAAGATTAATTTGGTTTAGGCATTTATTATTATTGAAGACTCTAACAGATTAAAACATTGTTTTATAAAAGAATTTTTTAAATATAATATTACTAATACATAAAAACTAGGCAGAACTTTAGAAAATATTCAAAAACCTGAACAGAGTTGCCAAATTTTTTCCAGGTTTTTAAAAAGTACATACTTTTTTGTCTATTCTTAGTTTAAAGTTAAGTTTAAGGTAAAAAACTGTTTTAAATAGTATAACTACGTTGAAAAGATACTGTAAAGATACTTTGAATGTGTTTTTCAGTAAACATTTTTTGATAATGACAAACATTATTAATCTATATGGTATATTCTTTTTGTTAAATCAAATTTTTCTACTTAAAATGTAAAAATTCTTAAAAATTCCAAGTTTTCAAGTTTTTTAGCAATCCTGCTGAAAATATTAACAATAACAAATTGAAAATACTAAAATAAAAAATATTTATAAAAACAAACAATAAAACCAAACCTGATGGAGGGGGTATCCATCGATGAGCTCCATGACAACCATGTGCCGGTTGCAATCGACGGGTTTGGGGACCGGAAACTGGTTGTCATGGAGACAGGTCATGAAGGCGAACTCTTTGGTGGCTGCGATCCTTGACAGGTACAACCAGTTGGGTATGTTGCGCCTCAAGTGGTAGTCCCTCTTGTTTTTGATCGAACGGAACGACGTGCGACCCAATCTGGTGCAAAAAATTTATAAATAAAATGTTCAGTTGTTAGGGGAGCTTTTGAACAAAAGTATGAAACTCAGGCAGAAAGGTTCTCTTAAGAAAAATAACTTTAAAACACAAGAGTTTGCTGTTTCTAAAGCGCGTACTTAAAAGGAAATGTCCTGTGCAATATTAGATCACTAACCAATTAGGTAACATAAAAAATATTAGCAAAATTTATTTCAACACATCCGTTTAAAGGATTTAAAATTTGATATTTGTGCTTTTTGAAAAGCTTATTTCTTAAAAATTAATATTAACTACCAGCAATTTCTTATCTAAATCTTCAAACTTAAAACAACAGATTATTATTATTTTTTTTTAATTCACATGTGGTTTTTTAAATTAAAACTAGTGGTCAACTAAACAGTTTATATATACTTTATAAAGTCTGATTTTTTTAGTTACCTGTGAATTTTCAAAGCATACTGGTTTCTTTCAGCATCGGTAACAGTGTAGATATCTGATTCCTTACCAACTCCAATCTGGTTGCCGAAAGCTTCTATTGACTCGCGCCTCGTAAGAACGTGCAACGCCTGGTAGTCGTATCTGTGAATAAAAATTGTATTTCAATCTAATTTTGTAGTAAATAAAGCTGAGATTGATGAAAATTTCAAATTTTTTTGCTCAATTTTCTGTAGATATATAAATTTTATACTTGTTATTTACTCATACTTACTATTTTGAACGAAACTACGTTATACAAGATATTTGGAACCAAAAGAAAAACCAATTTTAAAAGTAATATTTTGTATTTTAATAGAAAACTAGAGAGAGGTTTTTAAGAAGTTGCAACTGTCATTTATGTGGGATGGATTTCAATAACAAAACTAAAAGTACATTAGAAAGCAATGGCTAGAGCATCAACTTAAAAGGAATTTAGATCTTGACAGAAAATGCTTTACAACAAAAACATTATTGTTATAAAATATTAACATTTTGGTATGACTGATTTCCAAAACACATTTTCAATAAACAAAAAATACTAACCCCTTATTGGTCAAGAACAAAACACTAACCCCTTATTGGTCAACAACAAAATACTAACCCCTTATTGGTGAACAACAAAATACTAACCCCTTATTGGTCAACAACAAAGTACTAATCCCTTATTGGTCAACAACAAAACACTAACCCCTTATTGGTCAACAACAAAGTACTAATCCCTTATTGGTCAACAACAAAACACTAACCCCTTATTGGTCAACAACAAAGTACTAACCCCTTATTGGTCAACAACAAAACACTAACCCCTTATTGGTCAACAACAAAGTACTAATCCCTTATTGGTCAACAACAAAACACTAACCCCTTATTGGTCAACAACAAAGTACTAACCCCTTATTGGTCAACAACAAAACACTAACCCATTATTGGTCAACAACAAAATACTAACCCCTTATTGGTCAATCTGTAACCAACGTGAGCGGACGAATTGGACTTCTCGTAAGCCAGCAACCTGTGACGTGACAGTTCCTTGACCACTTTCCAGGCGCCACCGTGGTTGAAGTTGGCCAAACTGGCTAACAAGTCCACGGGGACGGTCTCGTGGTTTTTCATTCCGATTTCGACGGCCGTCAGGGCTCTGAAGTCCTCTGAAGTCATGTACCTCAATTGTGACACGTCTAACTTGCCCATTTGTTTTGTATTGTAGTTTGTATAAAAAGTGTAAAAGTTAATTTCTCTGTTGAATTAAAACAAGTTTGTTTAGTTTACTTCTAAAATGCTAATTATAATAATGCATGTCATAAAAACTTTTGTTTACAATTAATAAAAAAGATCTGTGCAAAAAACTTGGAACAAAAAACTTATTTGATTTTGATTCTGATAAAAAATATATTTAGTTGTGCATAAAAAAATAGTTTGTGCAAATAATAAGTTGATTAGAGTTGTAAAAAAAGGTAATAACTTAATTGTGTTTGATCAAAATACAAAACATTTAATAAGTTTATAATATCATGCTAAAATCAAAATCAATGTTCAAACTCAAAAGGTTCAAACGAACTAAAGTGGTTCTAAAACAAGTACTAAAAAAGTAAATAAAACTTCTACAAAAATTAATGTATAAAAAAGATACTTCTTAAAGCTTTGAATGAATGTTACGTTTTTAGGAAAAAAATTTGATCAATTATAATAACTAAGAAATGATTACCAAAAAATTTGTCAATTGAAAAAACTAAACAAAAGAAAACAATAACATCTAAAAATTAATAATACATATTTTAGTCGATAAACCTAGTATTAGTTAAGTTTAAAAAAAAAGCTTTTTAAATTGCAATCAAATAACATTTAACTTTAAACCTTTGAAAAAGTAAGAAAAAAAAAACATCTACAGTAGTATTTATTGCTTTTTGTTTTTAAATGAATATGAAAACTTTAAAGATGTAAATATTTGAATAGGCTCACTAATGTCAAAAAGAATTGTTTGAAGATATTTTAAATTGCAAAGTAGTGTGTATATGAAATCATTTAAACAGGCACCAAAAAAACACTCAATAACATGATTTACAAATTTTGAAGTCAGGTTGATAACAACAGTTACAGAAATAAGCTCACAGTTAGTACAATCAATAAAAATAAAAGTATGAAATTTAATATTTCTTTCCAACCACATCCCTCTTTAGCTTGCTTGCCACCGCCAGGCGCGACTTCATCCTCTTAAACTCTTCCTCGCTCACCACCGGCTCCTCATCCTCATCTTGCTGCTCCTTCTCCAACTGGTGATCCCTCAGCTGATCGTCTCTCTGCTGCCTCTTCAGCGCCAGGATCTTCTGCCGCTGCTCCTCCAAGTACTTCTTCCTGCTGGCGAGCTCCTCCTGGCTGATTGAGTTTGAGTTGTAAGACTTGTACTCTGCAGATGGGTTGTACGCGGGTTTGAACGGCTCTGTTTTGAGGTTTTCTTGTTTGGCAGAGTTGATCCAGTCGGTGGCTATGTCGCTCGAATCTTGGTGAGATTTGATTGGGTTGAGTTCTTGGGTAAGTGGTTTTGGTTTTTTACTGAGGCTAGATGGTTTCTTACCACTGGTATCCAGTTTTATTTCTGAAACATTACCAAGTGATTCAGACTCTTGATTTCTGCTACTTGGTATTGATTCTTTGGTATTTTTAAAAGGGTTCAGCTTTTTAATAACAGAGTCTTTTGCAACCTTCTTCTCCCCATTTTTATTGAGGTTGCCTGTTTTACCATCAGTATTTGTATTATTTTCAAATGTTTCTGACTTCATGGGTTTACTTAGAGTCAACTCTTTGCTCTCAATCTCACTTGCAAGCTTTCTAGTATTGTCTTCGAAAACAGCAGCTTTAGAAGTAGAAGGAACATCATTTGTAACACTTTTACCAGAAGTAACTTTTAAAATCTTGCTGCCTTCATAATTATTTGCTTTAGAGGTAGATGGGACATCACTAAAATAATTTGTTTTTGAAGCAGATGTGATATCTCTATTTTTCTTCGCACTGTCATCACCACTGCTTTGCTCAAGCGACAACGCAATCGCCTTCCTCATCATCTCATCTTCCAGCAACGCGAGTTTGTTCAATCTCTCGCTCTCCCTCTTGCTGTACTCGATCGCCTGCTCCAGATTCCTTGCATCCATCTCCTGTATCTTGCTCAGCTCGTTTGAAGCCATTTCAAACTCCTGTTTTGACTTGTTCATGATGAAGTCATCATCTCCCGCAGAAACTTTTGTCTTCTCACCGCAATTTGCCAGCATGGCGTGGGTCTGCATCTCAATCTCAACGTTGTGCCTCCCCATAATCTGCTTGAACAGGATGAAGTCGTCGGCAGCCCACACGTACTTGAACAAACCCTGCACCTTTCTCATGCTCGTCTTGTGCCGGGTGCAGGCCTCATCAAAAAGTTCCTGAGAGATGTTGAGCTCTTTTGTGTACTGCAACACAAGGCTTTCCACAAGAACTTTGTAGTCGTTGTGTATTTCAGTGTATTCAAATTTGTTTTCCTCTTTGAGCTCAAAGCAGTGACAGTTTTGGTCGATGAAGTTCATGACGGGGGTGGTGAAGACGGGCGTTTGAAGGTACTCCACTATCCCTTCGAGCACCCATTTCACGTCTGAGGGTTTGCGGGACTTTTTGGATGATTTTTTCCTCTTAAACATGGTTTATTAACATATCTTGTATCTGCAAATAGAAATTATAACTTTATAAAACTTGACATTTTTAATTATTGATTATGACAACTACATTTATATTTTAAAATCAAAACACCTTAAAATGACCAGTTCAGTATTAAGTAATAATTGTTCTTGGTTTAAATGATTAAACTTCAAAACTAATCTTGTTTTAAACATTTTTTGAATGGCTTGAAACCAACTTCATTATAACTAACGAAAAATATTTTTAAGACAAGTGTTTGATTATTTACCAAGTCTTAAAAAAACATTTAGTAATCAACTATGTAATTTTTCAATACTTAAACCATTGGATAAGGTGAAATTGAACGTGTTTTAAAATTTTAAAAATATTGATGTCAAATAGTACTATACTTGCCAATTTTATTTTTCCAATTTAAGCAAGCTCTTATGTTTTACTTGGTTCTTATCAATATTACTTTGACAATTTAGCTTCTGTTGTTAACTGGACACCCACTAAAATTTTAACAAGAACATTCAGGTTAAATAAAGTTTAACTTATAAAAAAATCAAACAAAACTTCATCAAAAAATAATTTGGCAATTAAATACCAGTTAATTGTCTAGTGAGGGGCAGAGCATTATTTTTATTATTTTTTGATTTTGACTAAAAGAAGGTAAATGTTTAAAATAAATTCAATTTGTGAAAGCTACAAAAGTAAATATTCCATAAATACAATTCTATAAGAAACTTGTTTACAAATCCAACATGTTTCAAAAATGAATTGAATTTTTTAGATTGTTCAAAAATATATCAAAATTTAAAGAAACATTGCTTTAATAGTATAAAACTTTCATGTGCTTGAAATTAAAAAAATTAAACCTGGGTTCTTACTTAAAACTTACAACTTGCTTCACTGATTGACCAAAGTTCTAGTTAGAAACCTTGATGAATTTTTTTTAAGTCCACTAAACTTGAAATAAAAAATCAACTTTTAGTCAAGCTGTCTTTTTTTGTGTTTATACTTATCTCTAAACATAAGAAAACTATTGAACTCCTCATTTCTAATCATTTAAACTTCAAAGATATTTCAAATTTTAGGAAGCAGTAAAAAGGGCCTGATAGCTAAGATAAAACTCTACAAAAAACATAAACTTGTAAGAAATAAGGTTAACCTACAGTCTTATGTTTTTAAAACTAGGAGTTTTTTTTTTCAATTCTCAATATACTTGATTAACTTGTATATTTATATTTAATTACAAAACTCTTTAGGATGGTTAAATATTGTAATAATACTAAAAACCACTTAAAAAAAAATTATTATCTAAAGATACTTATTTTGCAACAAACTTTACCAAAAGCTGTTTTTTTTTTTATTCTAAGTAAAAGAACAAGCCAAATACCTTTAAGGCTTTTAGAAATAAAATTTTAGAGAATGACTAAATACTTTGTAAATAAATACACTTAACACCATTATTAGTTTACAGATGATTTATTTTAAAACTTAATAGCTTGATGTAAAAGCTGAAGTCAACCAGTATTGTTCATGCTTTCAATGGAATACAAAATTATTTCAAATTTTAAAACTAAAATTATAAGTTTAGTTTATTAATGACATATCAACATTAATTAGTAAACTTTGTTAAGTTATAAAGCTTATAAAAGGAAACTTTTAGCATCTGTCTTTTTGTTTTATTATTCTTTTTCATACTTAAAATTTGCCTAGGAACTATAGTAAAATATTCTTAGGTTTTTAATACAACCTGGTCCAAACTTTTAACTGAGATATTAAAATACAATGTTGCCACTATTTATATCAAAAAAATGTCCTGAGTGATCTTAAACTGTTTCAAAATATCTTGAGTATTTTAAATACTTAAAATAGATTTTTTATAACTTAAGAAAATAATAATAAACAAGTTTTTCAACAAAATTGGCTATAAAATAACAAAATAGTGCAACTAGACCAAACAAATCTCATTTAGGATCTAGAAAAACAGTATTGAGATTTTTTTAAAACTTTTAACTACCCTCAGTTTAAAAAAAAAAACAAAAACTATCTTGAGTCAGTCTGAGTTGAAAAAAATTTTAAGTATCCTGAGATTTTCAAAAACTTTAAAAAATCAAGAGTTATCCTGTGTGTCCTGAGTGTATGTTAACCCTGTTAATAGCTTAATTAGTCTCTACACTTTTTGTTTAAACTGTTTTTTAACTAGAGATTTGAATTTTTTATGACTTTGTGCTAGGATTAGATCATAAATGTTAAATTTCATATAGGTATATTTAAAATACAACTATACGGAACTCTAGTGACATTTTCACAATAAAATAAAGTATTTTAAATATGAAAGTTTTTTAAAACTTAATAATACAATAAATGTCTTTGGAGCTTTTGTAAGTTCTAGAAAATTACAGCTTGTAAGTATTTTTGTTTGTAGTTAGTAAGTAAGCTTCTAATAATACAGTATGTTTGTTTCAAGTTAGATAAATGCTTTAGCTTACAAAAAAAACTTGAGACAAGAAATTTATTTCAAGTAATTTTATATTAAATAAGTCATTATGCAACTAGATTCTTTAAATAACTTAGTGGAAATAATTTTATTAACCTTGAAACTATTTTAACAAAAATTAGAAATGATCGTGAAAAAGTTTTATAAGCTCACATTAATAAAAATATTTTATACAACTTATGCACATAGATAGGATAAAACATATTTAATGCTTATCCAAAGAAAACTTTCATTGTAATGTGAGCAAAGATTTTAGTCCTTATAACCAAAGATTGTTATTTCGTAGTCCTATACTAGATTAAAATATACTGTATACTTGTACAGATGTTTTTTAAACAATTTATATAATATAAATTAAAGATACAATCATTTATATTTAAAAAAAAAACAGCTGCCTAATAACATTAATTTCAATACTAACATTATTCTGTTATATTGAGATATATGAACCAATATGTTAAAATAAGAAGGTAACCACTTATTTTTTAGAAACTTCTTTCATGTTTTCTGATTTTCTTCCAGGATTTTAAAAGTAAAGTGTACATGCTTAAGAAGTTTTCTTGTTTCTTTTTAGTAGAAAATAAAACTTGGGATTAAAAACTGTAGTTAAGTTACTGAAATGATTCTGTAATTCTACTCTAAATGTGATTCTACTTTAAATATTTTTTGTCTATTTAATATGTAATCTTCAGATTTTTTACTTTACATGTCAAATTATTCAAAATTCTAAGAACTTCATATTGTTTTTGCCAAAATACTTAATTTTTAAGTTAAATAAAGAAAAAAAAGTGGTCTGAAACACTAATTATAAATAAGTGTCAAAATTTATATTTTAAGGAAGTTTTTTATTTATCATAAATTGACAAAGTGGGAAACATTCAAAATCCACCCAGTCAAATTTGAGAATTGCTTACCGATTGAGGGTAAGGGTTAGGGGTAACAGTGATAGTGAAAAATAAATAAAAAATAATTAAAGAAAATATAAAATAAATGAATAAATAAACAAAATAAAAAAAATTTGTGGATTTTGAACACAGGTAGATTTTGATCGGGGGATTTTGATAGTATACGGACTAACTATATACAACAGGGGTCTTCTGGCTTGCAAAGTATTTCCAGCTTAACAGCACAGTCAAACAAAATTTAGCATTAAAATTTTATTAATGTATAATTCACTTAATTTTCAGTATGCAAAATTTATTGTTGAAAAATTATTTTGAAGTAACTTTAATTTTAAAAAGCTTTTAATTTTTATTTTTGTAGTACATTTCTTTTAAGGTTACAAGGCCTACTTATAGTATTTTTTTCAATAAGCTAAGTCAAAAAAAAAAACTAATAAAATTTCTAACCAACTATAAAAGTTTTATAAACACTTGACATAAACAGATACCAAAAAAAAGTAAAATATACTAGCCAGATATTTATGAATATTATCTAAACTAGTCTGAGTTTTTTAAAAATCTGAAAGTATTCAGCAAAATTCTTGTCATGTGTAGCACCTGAAAGAAACCAAGAAAAACTTTGCAAAAATGATAGTCATCATCATACTTGTCTGACTTTGTCATTTTTAATTTTACCTGAATTTATGTTTTACTTAAAAAAGTAGTCCAGTGTTAAAGTTGATAGTTTTACTTACTAACAAAACAAGTTTTATTAAATACTCCTGGAATTTTTACCATGTTTTGTTTGCATAAGTATTACTACATACAGGGTTGCCACTGACTTTTGGCAAATTTTGTCAAGGTTTTCAAAGTTTCTTCCAGATTTTTTAAAGTACTTATTTTTGGGTCTATTTTTAGTTTAAACTTATGTTTAAGGTAAAAAAACCATGTTAAATAGTACAAAAACATTGAAAAAATACTGTAAAGCTACTTCAAATGTGTTTTCAATATCAATGTTTAATGATGACAAAATTTTTTTATCTATATGGTAGATTTTTTGTGTCAAATCAAAAATTTTCTACTTACCATGTGAAAATTATTTAGAATTTCAGGGTTTTTTTTAAATATCCCAAAATCCAGGTTTCCAGGTTAAGTGGCAACCCTGTACATATTTCCTTATTTTTAACTGAGCTAAAACTTGCTTCCCACTTTAAAGGTTTTACAAGAGTTTTTGAAAATATACAAATCAAAAACCATTAATCTTATATTATCATAGGTTTTTGTATTTGAGATATTTACATCATTTTCAAAGTTTGTACTTATCTTATTAAATTTCATCATAATAAATTACAGTACAACTAAATTCAAACATTACTATCTGTAGAGAATAAGTACCTTTTTATAAAATAATCTATTGTAGTATAAGGTATAGGTGTTGGTATACTAATAATTAAATACCTACTTTTTAGTTAATACCTTAAATATACTAAATTATATTTGAGACTACTTTATATAAATCAGACAAAACAGTTTGGGTGATGTATCTTTTATATAAAAGAACCACAGACTTTTATAACAAAACTAATTCAAAAATATAAATTACTTTTATAAATAACTTGAAATGAATAAAACTTTTAAACTATTTAAGTTCAAGTGAAAGTTACTTTTAAATGTTCAAATAACTCCCAAACAATTAAGTATTGGTCAAACAATATTTCTTATATTTAAACCATAAAAATACACTAATAGACTGACATGCAGTTATATAAAATATATATAATTTTCACTCTCTAGGTCTTATACAACAAGTCCACAATCTCATATTAATGATAGTATTGCACTCTAGTTGAATGAGTTTGTGACACTCAACATTCAAACAATTAAAGAGCTGAAAGATGCATTCCATTATAGTAGTACATATCGTAGTACATATCAACTTTATCTTTATAGGGTTGCCACTCTTTGAGTTAAAAACTTTCTTGAATGACCTTAAATTGTCCTGGTTCATCCAAAGTATATTGAGTATTTAAAAAAATTTTTTAACTTTTCAAAATATTTAAAAATCAAGTTCTTCAACAAGAAGGGTCTTGGGTTAGAAAACAACAAAATATTGAAACTAAATCAATTCAAAATCTAGAAAAAATGTATCCTGAGATTATTAAAAAATCTAAATTATCCTCAGTTTTTCATAAAAAACAAAACTATAATAAGTTAGCCTGAGTTAAACAATTAATTTCAAAATAAAATAAGTTATTCTGAGTGTCCTGAGTACCCTGAAAGTGTGGCAACCCTGATATATCTACTTAATGAAATAATATTATTGTTAAGTTTAAATAAGGACTATCATTGTTTAAATAACAGAATTCCAATATTGCATTATTTAATTCTTGGTAGAATATTTACAACTCTTATCAGCAAGTGGATACTAAAATATTCAATCTACCAGTAAATTAAAACAAACAAACGCTTGTTCAGTATTTAGAGCTCTTTTTTTTTTAACTCTAGAAACTTTGCCTGGTAGTATTAAAGCTTGATAAAGCAACAGTGATATAGCAACAGTAAACTTAAATACTAACAAGAAATATTTGAGACATTATTATATTAATAATGTGGTAAATAAAATGTTGCCAGTTAAAATGACATGTTCTAGTGAACTGTAAAATTAGAACTTTAAAAAAACACACATCAAAATGGAAAATTAAAATAACCTTTCATAAAAAAAGTTTTAGCAAAATTTAGAACTGTAGAAACTTATTTTCTTTTTTGGCACAAAAAAAAATTGTTCACTATTATGCATGAGTATAAACTTAATGGCAATATTTCAAAAACATTTTTTTATAGCTAGAACATTTATGGTCTTAAATAAAAATTTTCCAACAGGGTTGTCAAATGTTTCTGGCAAATTTCCTCCAAGTTTTTAAAAGTACACATTTTTAGATATATTTTTAGTTTTCAGTTAATTTTAATGTAACAAACTATGTTAAATAGTATAAATTCATTAAAAAGATACTGTAAAGCTACTTTACATGTGTTTTTTAATAAAAAAAATTGATGAAGACAAAATAATTTTGTTTTTATTATAGATTTTATGTGTCAAAATGAATTTTTACTACTTAACATGTTAAAATTTTTAGAAATTTTAGATTTTAGCTGGTTTTTTTTCAAATTTCTCAAATTCAAGGTTTTAAGGTTTTTTGGCAATCCTGAGGCTAATATTTTCAAAATTCCAATAATAACTTGAAGTTTAGGTTTATCTTTTTTGTATATATTACCAATATAAACTGCTACAAGTTTCAGACTTATAAAAGATTTATGTATCTTTAAATAAAACCTTTTTTCAACCATACAGTAAGAGCCATATTGCAAGTTAGACCCAACTTAATGCTTTTAACTTTAAATTTAAATGAACAAAAAAATAATACTATGTGTTAGATATAGTTCATTAGTTTCAAACTTAATATTACATTTTTGCTCATTTTGACTATTTCTAAAACAGTAAATTTTATTATTTCCAACAAAATCAGTTTACAAACAATGTGACAAAATGTTAAATGTTCAGTATTCACAATGGAATTTAAGCTAACATTTTGTAGCACTATTTTTAAAGAGATTTAAGTTAGTTGGTAAATTTATTTATTAAAAAAAAGCCTTATTAGATGAAAAATATTTTGTTTTTAGTTAACTAGTTTATACATTTTTTTTTGCTATTTAAACTAATAATTTTACTCACAGCGTAATCTCTTAAAAACTAAAAAAAATATGAATATAATTGAAAGCTGTGCATTTTTACATTTTATTTGAGTACATACTTACAGTTGAAATAATTATACAGACATCGAAAACAACAAAAAACAGCGAAAATTTAAAAATTTTATTTCAGTAACTTAAAAAAGCAACTTTTTACCTATTTTTATAAGTAAAAAATTGATTTAAACTTTTTTTATATCACAAAACTCTATATTTTACTCAAATACATGCTTATAAAATAATCAGTCAAACTACTATGTTTTGTACTTTAAGAAACAAACGTAAGAATGTTACGTATAATTTAATTTAGAAACATATATTGTAAGAAATTACAAAAAGTATGATAAAAGGTAAAGTAAAGAATATAAAAGTTTATAAAGTCATCATCGTATGTCATGGTACGGCATCTGCTAGTTTTCTTACCCTGCAAATACAAAGTACACATATGAGAAACTGTAATTAGTTTACACTATAGTTTAATCGTTGTAAATTTAAAGTCAGCATTAGTATTTTTTGATTATACTTATTAATCTTCAAAACTAATAAAATCTTATCATAATTTCAAGACTTAAATAAATTTTTCTGCTAAAAAGCATGTCAGTAAAAATATTTAAAAAGTTACAGCTTTAAACAAACTTTTTGTATTTAGTGTAACAAGTATGTTTTGATAAAATAGCTTCTGTTTAAATATTCAATGTTTAATTTAAATAAAAGTGATGTTTAAAAATTATTAAGAAATCTTACAAATTAAAATAAACTAAAAAAATCACTCACCTTACTCTGCTACACAAGTTAATCCTCATTTGTGTTCGCGTTCATTGTGTCCTTGTAACCATGGAAACCTGGGTTCTGGGTTGGCAAGCAGTGGTACGTCTCGTACCCAGGTGGACAGGGCTGCCGGTACATGTGTGGGGGCTGGTATTGAGGGGGTAGCGAGTAATATGGGGGCCGGTTCATACCTTGGGGTCCGTAGGGGAGGTAATGATAAGCTGGCTGCGGTGCATTTTGGCTTTTGTACATATTTTGTTGCTTCTGAAAACATTTATTTTCATTAAAATTATAATTGAATAAATTTACTTTCTATATTGTCTTTTTACAAATTTTTTTTTCTGTACATTTAAAGTTTTATTTCTTTGAACATGAAAATTATCAAAACAGATCTCACTTCTTTGTTTATTTTCATTTTGTAGATTACATCTCCAGATACACACTGTTAGAAAATTATAACATTTAGATATTTATTTGTAACATAAACATGCTGTTTAATTAACTTTCAATTTATTTATTGTTTATAATTAACAATTCGACTAGTAAGAGTAATCCTTAATAGTTAATAACTACTCTCATTTAATTTAAGTTGTTTTTTGCGCAGTTTAAGTTGAAATCTACTTTATTCTTTTATTACACAACATTTTTTCTTAAAAAACACGTAAGTATAATAAATGTATTGTAAACAAATAGACTGATAAGAATTAATCTGCATTTTTTGTAAATACATTGAGTTGTTATTGATTTGCTGATTTTCAGTTGAATACTTGAAAACTATAAGTACAACCAATAAAAAAGAACGATACAAAATATTTTGTTTACTGAAATAACTTTTTAACATACATAATAGTCTACATTACTTTAAATATCAATTAAAAAAAATCGATTTGTTGTAAAAAATATTTCTTAGCTTAATACAAAAACAATAAACTTTAACAGAGTACATATAATGCTTTATTTCAATAATCGTTGAATCAGATTGAACTAACTTGTTTTATTTTGATGTTGTCGCAAATTTTCAGATACTGCAAAATATTTGTTTTTTAATTAAAGCTAATTATTACAAATAAAAAAATACTTACTTGTTCGAAGTGAGGTATATCAGCGATAGTTAGCTTTTTAGCCCTGGAAGTCTGTAATAAATATTTATTTATAATGTTTTTTAATTATTTATAAGTAATACGATATAAAAAACGAGTATTCATCTAGTATTTTGTAATTTAAGAATTAAGTGTCTTACTTTTCTTGGACTGCTTTTATTTCCCGATTTTCTTGTAGTTTTTCCTTGTACGATTTCTAACTTTTCCATTGAAACAATAGAGTTAACCTTTAAAATGCTAACTATGTTATAACTATTACAAAGATTATAAACATTATTATGTTTTTTAGAGAATTTTTTTTTAACAAAAAAACTTACTTCCCAGTTTATGTTTCTGTTTGGCTGTAAATATAAAAAATGATTTTAATTTTTGAATTTACTACTGAATTTTAAATAAAAAGTTTTTGTGTATTAGGTTGTTGCACTAAAGTAATTTTTTTTAAGTTTTACAGGTATGTTTACTAATACTGGTGTGTTTTTATGACTAATTCAAACAAAAAACAATTTAATATTTTGTTATACTTGACCAGATCGGAATTTTTACAATTGAAACCGGGTAGTAATTACAATAGTAAATTTGAACATTTGTTATTATATTTGAACAAAAACAGTTAATAAATAGTTGTTTTTAAAAGTAGTTTGGATTGGTAGATTATGTTTTTCATAAGTCTTAGGTGTTATAACACAAAAAGTTGTTTATAAGCTTTGTAATTTATATACAACAATAATAATAATCAAATAACTGATTGTTTAACTAACAGAGCAGCTTCTTTTAATTTCTGTATTTTGACTCTGTAAAATTAAAATTAAACTAATACTAACTTTATTTATAACTTATGAGTAGATAAAAAATACAAAAGTGTATGATAACTAAAGTTTGGAAATTATAAGAATAAATATAAAAAATTTCAAAACTCACTCTTGCACAAATAACTTCTACTTCGGGCTGAAAAAATTAATTTATTTTTTTTATGATTGTTATGATTTATATCTCAGTTTTTTGTATGAATGTAAGCAATATGTAATGGTAAAAATCAGAAAAAAATAACGAAAATCAAAATTAAATCTTAAAATTTTAATTGAAATGGTTTATTTTTGCTGCTTTTAGTTATCTTTAAATAATTAATATACTTACTTTTTTGAGAAAACATGTAGTAAAATTTTTGCAAAATTACTTTATTAGTTAAATATAAGTGAAAAAACCTTTTCAAAATAGTTGATGTTTTTCTGGTTTGAAGGAGTCTGTGATAAGTTCTTTGATAAAATTAAAAGCAAAATCAAATATGTTAAAATAAAAGTTTAAAAAACATTAGCAAATCAACCTAGAAAAAGCTTAAATTTTAAAACTTACTTTTGCACAAGTTATTTCTACTTCGGGCTGAAAAAAAAAAAGTTTTTCGAGTTTTGAGTAATAGTTTGTAAAAAAAGTAATAAGTACGATTGTTCAACAATGGAAATTAGCAAAACGATAACAAATCTGGGGTGCACGACTATTCAAATTCGGACAACTCAAATTCCGACAGTTCAAATTCTTATGAAAAAATTTAAAGGGCCATAACTAAAAAAGTAATGCATATTTGTCAAATATAAAAAATACATATGTAGGTCCTGTTATTATCTACAAGACATTTCTTTGTTTTTGCAAAATATTAAATATTTTTTAAGATATAGCTTAAATAAAGTAAAAACTATAGTTATCTTAAGTAGTTTTGAAATATCTAAAAATTGTTTTAAGATTTTGCAAAAAATAAAAAGTTGTTTGTAGGTTTTAATAAGATCTACATATGTTTTTTTATTTTTTTATTTATTTTTGAGATATAGTCTTTTAAATATTTTTTCAAGAATTTGAATTGTCGGAATTTGAGTTGTCCGAATTTGAATTGTCATGTAACCACAAATCTGTGTTTAGTCATTTTAAAACTTAAACAAATACCATTATGCAAAGCTAAACGAAAATATTAATTGACTATTAAACCAATCTTTTTAAATCAGTAATTTCTTTATCAAGTTTTTGATATAAACCTTTTGTGAAACATGTTTTAAAATCACTTTACGAATAAAAAAAGAAAAATACCTTTTCAAAAAAGTTAATTTTTTCTTGCTTTGAAGGACATTGTGATAAATGTTTGGTTTTAATTTCAAAACAGTAAGTACTTATAAAAATAATTTGGAAAATTCAAATACCATTAATGAAAAGCAAAATTATAGTTAAATTTTTTGAATGAATTAGTTAAACTTAGCCGTTTTAAGTCATCTTTAAATAAATAATATACTTACTTTTTTGAGAAAACTTCTAGTAAAAGTTTTTATAAAATTTTTAGTAAGTTAAAAATAATTAAAATATATCTTTTCAAAATAGTTAATATTTTTCTGGCTTGAAGGAGTCTGTGATAATTTTTTGATATAATTGAAAACAAAACAAATGCTTTGAAAAATTTTTTTGAAGAAAATTTAGCACATAAACCAAGAAAAAAAAGCTAAACTTAATAAAAAACTCACTTTTGCAGTAGTTATTTCTACTTCGGGCTGAAATTTTTTTAAATTTCTTCCAGTTTCGATTAATAATTTGTTTAACAAAATGAGTACGATTGTACAACAATGAAAATTAGCAAAATTTTAAAAATCTGTGTTTAGTCATTTTAAAAGAACTTAAACAAATACCATTATGCAAAGCTCAACAAAAATATTAATTGACTATTAAACCAATCTTTTAAAATCAGTAATTTATTTATCAATTTTCTAATATACACCTTTTGTGAAAAATTACAGTGAAAAATATTTTATAAACACTTTACGAGTACAAAAAGAAAAACTACCTTTTCAAAATAGTTAATTTTTTCTTGCTTTGAAGGACACTGTAATAAATATTTTGTTTTATTTCAAAAAAGTAATTACTTATAAAAATAATTATTTTATGCAAACAAAAGATTTTATTTAAAGAAAGTTTTTAAATAACTTAAAAATTGTAACATAGCTACTATAAATACTTACCAATTAGTTTCAAAAACTCACTTTTTTATCACAACTTAATATATCAACATGCTAAAAATGTTTTTGTTAGTTAACTTTTATAAAAATATATAAGTTCTTTATAAAGACTGTTATTAGACAACAATTTAGTAAGCATAACATTTATAAAAACAAAACGAATAAAACCTAACATATATACGGTTTAGATTAGGTTTATTATGTTTTCTCAATTTTTAATTAACTCGGTAGAAACTATTTTGTTTGAAATTTTACTTAAAATATATTAAAAAAATGGATTAATAAAAAAATAAATACCTTTGAATACACGCTGGCTTGTTTTTGATTTGATGAACGACTCTGTGAAAACAAATAATTACAATTAAGCTTTAAACACAAAAATACTTTCAAGCTTCCTTAATCTTTGCATACAAAGGAAGGTCATTTTATATTTTGTGTTATCATATAATGACAAGTATTTTTTTTGACTATTTTAATCTTTGCCGTTTAAATTATAACTATTCTTTTCATTTTATCTGTTATCTTATAATCATATAAACTTGTAAGTTACCCTTCTGTGTGAGCTTTTTCTACGTTCCGTGCTTTTGTTCCTGTTGCTCCTGGAACTTCTTGAGTTTCTCGCTTCTTGAACTTCGCACGCGCTAATCACGCTGCTCGCCTCGTAAACAATTTGTCTCTGCCCGCTCTTCGACCTGCTCCTGTTTCTGCTGCTCCTACTTCTTCTGCTCCTACAACTGCTCCTACTTCTTCTGGATTTTCGAGAGTTTTCATCGCAGTTTAGTCCTTGATTCTGTGTGAAAAAGTCTTTTTTCAGAAATAAAATAAGAAAAATAGCAGTTTTTGTCTTTAAAATATTTTGATACTAGTATTAAATTGATAATTATAGAAAATTCTTATCATGCTTTAAATAAGAATCTAGTATAATTGTTAATTTGCTTCATTACAATATAAAGATAGATATAGATTCTTTACATTAACCAAGGTTCTTAGATATAAAAAAATGTTATTTAAAAAAAGGATAAATTACTTTTTTTTTCAACTTACCAGAGCAGTTGTAGGTATCAAATTAGCGCGAAGGTTGATATTAATATTCATCGTGAAAACAAACAAACAGAACAAACAATTTCAAGTATAACAAGAATAACAAAACTTAAAACACATAAAATAAAATGTCTATTAAGTTTAGAACTTCAACAGTTATTTGAAGCTTTAGCTTTTATTACGTCATATAGTTTTGACTTGTTCAAAAGTTTTAAATACTTTTGTATAAAACAGTCTTTTTTTAAATAACGGGCCACAATTTACTAGAAAAAGACTTTCGCGGGACGGATTTTTTTAGAAAATAGTGTTCACGGGTTACCGTAGCTTCAAAATTTATACTACTAAAGTGTATAAAAACTCTTTAGGTGCAAGTCCGAAGTTAAATTATCTTAAGGTAAACCCTACTTTTTCCTCACAACTATGTTTAAAGCATGACTGAAGGTATTCTTATTTCGCAAATGTTATTTTAAGCTAAAAGTAAGTCGCGAGTCAAAGAAAAAATTAGACTTACTAAAGTATACTTATGTGATACTGATTATTTACTGATACAAATTAACTTAAAAATATTGCCTGAATTACAGAAAACAGTATATAAGTTGGTGTTAACTTACTATAAAATAAAATAACTCGTGATTGATTAAGATAAACTGATCTCTTAAAATGTACAAAAATCTCGTAAAATGTTCAATAAACATACACCTTTTATATTTCTCGAGTTATAAAAATAATAAAACGTATTTATGTACTCTTAAAAGAAAAGTTTAGTTGAATTTGTTACTAATTCAAAATTAACATTATTTTAACTCACCTTGTTTCGACTGCGACTCTTTTTCTAGAAAATAAAGTTGTTTTAACTATTAAACTTAACATAACTATTACATGTTTATTTGTTGTTTTTAATAACCAATTAGTTTATTAATAATAGAATTAAAAAACACGCTTTGCTAGCTGTTTTGTATATCTATATTATTTAAGGATTTACTTTTTTGTTTAAAGACAGTCACTAATTTTCTTCCAATAGAAAACAAATGAGTATGAACAAACTAAATAAATAAATGTTTTTAAAAATGGATGTTTAAGATGGTATAAGAAATATATACTACTTTTAAAAGAATAAGGTAGATAATAAACTAAAGTTACAAAAAGTAGGTTAAACTAGTATTTATATAAATAGTTTAAAACTTGAAAATATTTTTTTAATATATAATATAAGTATATAAAACTTAATAAAGTCAGTTTGTAAACAGTTTAAGTTACTTATTTGATGAAAATGTTTACTATTTTTACTGCTTTACTGTCAAGTTAGCTCTACTAGATACAAAATAGAATAGTTTAATTTAAATAGTTTTAATTGGTGTTAAGTTTTACATACACTTCTTCGCTGTTTCTTTTCATTTTCAACAGCATCTTTATTACAATATGTTTTAGTTATTGCTTCACCGCATTTGCTCTTTATTCTTTTATCATCACTGCACTTATTCCTTGTACTTTTCTCAAAATCTTGATATTCAGCAAGCTTCTTACATTTGTTTTTATCTTTACTCAAACTATCAATATTTTGGTGTTTGCTTATCTCATCATGTTTAATTTCTTCCATTTTATTTTCATGTTTGAAATTTTTCTCAAGATTTCTCCAATCATTTGCTTTTTTATTTTTGTAATCGCAACATCTTTCCTGTAAGTTCACAAATTTAAATTAATCACCAAATAGCTATGTACCATCACTTCCTTTGCATTTAGTAAAACATTAGTTTTACTTATGGTATATAGGTTACTAAGTATCTAAAAGAAATAAATTTTTAGTTCTAAATAAACTTGAAAATTTTTTTTTTAACAAAAACCAAAAATTGAAAATTAATTTACACTGTTTTTTAAGGTTATAACTTTGGTCAATAGTTTTATGTTAATATGTTTGAATTTCATAAAAATAAATCACCAATTAAAAAAAAGAAATAAAACTTTATCAAACTTTTAGAGCGTATCCATCATCTTCGAAATCTCGCTCGCAACTGTAACTTTCCAAAACTCTTTCCTGAAATAATTCCTGATAATCTGTAACTGAAGAATGGACTGTTACATCGCTGCACTGTGAAATATAGTAAGTAGGTCATCAAAACACTTACTGTACTAAATACACAAAAAATATAAACTATTATTACTAAACGTAATCGATCTTTCGTTAAAAAAAATATTTTTGTTAGATCATATCTGATAATCTAAGCCGCTTCAAGCCCGAATAAGTTGTGTTTTTAATTGAAAATTTACAAAAAATCATCATAAAATTCGTCTAAGTCACGTAAAAGTAGAAAAAGATAGTTTTTGTTTTTAGGCTCGTGTTATATAAAAATCAGCATAAACAAGAAAAAATATGTTAACAGTTTATATATAATTTTACTTTGTTTTCATAGTTAAAAATATGTATAAGTGTTATGAAGAACAAAATATTTTATTTATAGTTAGTACAAGTACAAAAAATAACAACTGACGTCATAATACCCGTTGCTCCCATGCGCCCTCCGCGGCCGCTCCCTGATGCCCAGTTGGGGCACGTTGCCACGGTAACTGTTGTCCTCGTCTTCGGTGAACAGCCTGGACCGGGACCTGACCACGTGGAGGCGCAGTTCCGGGTCCTCAATTGAGAAATTGGACGAACATCGGGACAGTTCCTTGGTCATCCCGTGCTGCCGGTTCTCGAAGTCGACCCACGAGTCGCACTTGTTCATCATTTCCTTCGAGTCACATTTGTTTCTTAAAATGCTTTTCTGTAAAATATAAGAATAAAAAAAGATGAAAAAGTATTAAATCTTGTTTGTTGTACAACTTAAACTGATTAAAAGTTAGTGCTGATAAAATAAACTTTAGCCTTTATTAAAACACATGTGTACTTATAATTAAAGATACAATGTAGCTTAAGTTATTTAAATCTTTTATAACCACTAAAGTTTACTCGGATAGAGAACATATAACAGTTTTTTCAGAGTTAAGTTTTTTCAATGAGTTAGCTTTTTTGCGTTAATCGTTTAAAACTTTTTGCGAATATTGAAAAAAAGGTTTTTTTTGTATACTGTACTGATTTAGAAGCAGAAAAAATTAAAATTAAAGTTTACATAACCTATATATAACTTGTACAACCTTTATAATTGGTTCTTGATCGCACGAACCTTCTTTGTACATTTCTTTAATAGCTCTGTTACAATTAATGTTGCTATTTTAAATTAAAAACTATATAAAAGTAATGATAAAAGTATAACTTACTGCACACATGGTGGGAGCTCAGATTTTGTAGATTGATCTTCAGCTAATTGAAAGTTAAGTTTCGACGTTAGTAAAACACTTTGAAAATTAAGTTTAAAAATAGACATATATGCTGTGATTTAACTTCAATTTAAAACTTGTCAAAGTATTTATACGAAACTAAATGAAGTTTCTTTTAAAAACGTTAGATATATAAGTTGAAACAAAGTCTAAGTTGTTTTTAAAAAACTAGTTTAATTTTCAATTGCTACATACTCGTAGTAAGTGCAAAAATCATATATGTTGTTTATGTAAAAATAGAAAATTTTCCACATACATATAAAAAAGTTAAAAATTTAATCTAAAAATTTTTCTCACTTTTTTCAATTTCAACTGTTTCTTGTTCCTCGCAAGAAATTTTTTCCTCGCTAGAACTATCACTACTTTTGCAATCATCTTCAGAAAAATTTTCTTCTAATGTTGGCTCCTTCTTGAAAGACACCCTGGTCACTTTGTCTTCTTCAGTCTTCTCGAAGATGCACGGATCTTCTTCAGTCTTCTCGAAGATGCAAGGATCTTCTTCAGTCTTCTCGAAGATGCAAGGATCTTCTTCAGTCTTCTCGAAGATGCAAGGATCTTCTTCAGTCTTCTCGAAGATGCAAGGATCTTCTTCAAACTTGAGCACTTCCTGACACACTCCAGCACACTTGTTGCCAGGATCAATAATGATTTTGTCTTTACGCTTTGGCTTCTACGGTAAGGTTTTATATTACTGTTATACATTTTAGCAGTACCAAAAACTATCATTAAAATTATCCTTTAAAAAAAAGTTTTGGTAGATAAAGCAGACTTTTTCATTTTATGATTAGTTGAATATTTTTTTAATGCGTTCTTAAAAACATTTATAATAGTTTTTCCAACTTTACTTCCAGGTTTAAATAATTTATTGCAGGCAAAATAAAATTATTGTACTAAGTTTAAAAAGTTTTCAAAAAAAAATTCATCTGATAATTTTTTTAAAGTATCCTAAATAAACACTAACGTTTTTATCAGACTGCAGTTTATTTCCCACAAATTCGTCATTTTCACCTGCTTTGGCCATTTCGCACAATGCAACGTTCATTAAATCTAAAAATATTACAAAATATGTAAGTTTTATTAAACAATTACAATAGAAAAACTTACGACTGGACACTTTTTCAACGATGGGTCGCATTTCTACGTCTATTGTCTTTTCACAATGATCGTCATAGGAGTCATAAGTGTTATTGATGCCTGTGAAGTATTTATTGGTTTATATAATGTAGGGTTTATTTTTAAAACTGTGTAGAACTTTTTAATAACACATCATCTCTGAAATATATACTTTTACCCAATAACCAATAGCATATTTTAAGTTAAACTGCATTTTATCTTGACCTTAAAACCAATAAAAAACAACCGTGCAAAAGTGTTATCCTACACAATAGTGTTATCCCCTGAATTAATTTAACCTTATGCAATCTATCCTGTTTCCTTAAATGAAGAAAATTTTATAGAAAGCAAAAAAATTAGTTTTTACTACATAATGTTTGAAGCCTTTATTTTTTAAATATTTTCTTATGGTTGGATGCAAAAGAGATCGAAAAATAGGTAACAAAACAACAGAAAATGTTTATGTAAACTGACGATTAAAATCTAATCTCTGCTGGATATTTTCTTCTTTGTTGATCAATAACTCATCTTGTCTGTAGAATGATTGCACGTTCTTAGATTTTTCTCTCGCTTAAAGTTTGTTTTCAGTTAATGACATAAAACTCTTGTTAAGTTGATTTAAAAAAGTAAATTTTTATAAAAATCAGTTTATAATCTTTAATAAAACTTAAATTCTAAGTTAAAAAAGTAAAAATTATGTTTGTTATAGTGTAGTGAAAAGCTACTAATAATCATAATTATGCTGCTAATACTCATCTGCTACATTAATAGATGCTTCTATTTTGATCTTTAAAAATGCATTTTATTTATGATAATGCTTTAATTATAATATAAAAGATAAAGTTGTTTATATAAAGTTATGAGAAAACTCGTTACTTAAGAAGCTACAAATAAAACTAAGTCTAACAAAACTAAAAGAAACAAGAATTTAGAATTTGGTTAAGTATTGTGGTATAGAACTTAAAACCACTTTAGATAGATTAGTATATATAGTTGGTTTAAAATTATTTTATGTTTATTTTTCTACGTCAGATTAACTTATCGGCAATAAAATTTTACCACTGTTAATCAGATTAAAAACCAGAAGAAATTTGTACCAACTTTATAAAATTTTAACTTAACATTTAATATAAAAACTCAAGTTTCTAACATTAAATGTTTTGATAAACAATAACATTTTACTACTTTTAATCAGATTAAAAACCAGAAGAAATTTGTACCAACTTCATAAAGTTTTAACTTAACATTTAATATCAAAACTCAAGTTTTTACCATTAAATGTTTTGATAAACGAGAAGTTAATATTTTATCTTTCTATGTATCGTAATAATTAAGTTTATAGATTAGATTTTATTGTTCGTTTTTATCAAAAAACCAAATTAACGTGTTTAATTTCTAAAATTTTTTAAGGAGTCAAACATATAGATATTATGTATAGACTATTATGAAAACAAACAGTTTCTAGTGAAAAAAAAATTATTGTATATAAAAACGCTTTATTAATTTTAATAGTTTTAAGTTTACGTTTAAAAGTACTTACAATTAGAACATTTTTCTGAAGGTGGCTGAGTTGGATTGGTTGTAGATTCAACCAAAAAATCTTCAGTACTTTTCTGTTCTTTGCTTTCTTTAAACAATAGGTAAAGTTTGTAAAATTTACAAAACTATGATCATTTATTACATATTGGTAAAAAAAACTAATCTTTAGTAGCTTTTAAAACATATTGATTAGTAATTCTTAATTTCTATTTTTACATTGGAAACTATTAACTTTTTAATAATTCAAAAGAAAAAATTATTTAATAATTTTTGGCTTTTTGCTTTCTGTTTAATAATATTTATTATAAAACTTTTTTTCGATAGCTATTTTCTTTCCTTAAAGCTTATCTAAACACGACTAAAATTAAAGTTTAAACGTATACTGATTATGTTTATTATTTAATCAATTTACTATATTTTGTGTACAAAATGTTTTTTTTTTAGAAACAAAAGCTGATATGCTGATAAACTTTTGGAAATAAAAGAGCTTTGTAATTTATTAACATTCATTTACTCTTTTTTTTTACAAAATGATTAACTGTTAAGTTAAACAACTTGCTAAACCTTAAAGCTTAATTTTTTTAACTTTTCAAAAACTTTTTATAAACTCATAGTCCATCTAAACATTACTAACAACAACTATTTTTTCTACCAAATTACTGTGTACTTTTAAATTTAAAAATACTAATATATTTAAACTAGAGGCTTAAGATTTTACTTTTGTCTATTTCCTATTTAGTTCCATAGTTTTACAAACTTACTCTGTTTATGACGTTTTAAAAAAAAACTTTATTTTTAAACTTTTATGAAACTAGTATAAGACTCGTTTTGATATTATAAAAAATGTTAGATGTATAGCAGAATATTTTGTATTAATCTTCCTTCAGATAAGTTTAAAAACTTAACTGGTAAGTAAATTTGTTAGTTTATTTTACATTTACACTTATTATGTAAATATCTTTCAGCTATGTGCAAGTTTTTAAACTTTTTGTTTGTTTTAAATATTAATATTTAAGCTTTAATTAAACCCTTACCTAAAACACTTTCAACTGTAAGTTTTTTTGTCTCACTGTAAACTGGGTTAGAATTGAAAATACCATTATTAATAGAACCTAAAAACAAAATAAAACTTGTGTTTACTTAAGTATTTTATTTATTATTAAACCTTTTTTTTTCAGCTTTACATAAGCTGAAAACAATATTTTTGATTTACTACTGAATTTACTACTAAAATATGTTGCACAGATTGGTAAGTATTTTTCGGCACATTATTTTTTTTAAAGTCTTTGTTATGAAATATTATTTCAAACAGAAAAAAAAAGTTGTTGTCTAATAATATTCTTATCTTGATATTTTCCAATTATAAGCAAAAATAAAAATTCCCAAGTATTAAACATACTAAACGTTGGAGTATAACTTCGTTTAACCTTCAAAGCTTTATACAAACTTATTACTATTTTAATATGACAAAAATAAAATACTACTGTGTATAAATTAAAAGCTTAGCCTAAAACTTGGCATAAATAATTGACTTTAACCTTGTGTGTTTTCAGGTGTAGAATTTGTAATGTCATTGCTGGGCGGACACATGTTGTATACATTGTTGCTATTAGAACCTAAATATTATAATTTAACATAGTTTCACAGAAGCAAAGACAAAAAAGCTTTTCACTTAAAAAGAAACAAGCAATATTATCTCGAATACAAATAATAATCGTAAATTACCAGTTTGTTTTAGCGATTGTTCAAATGAATCGTCGTTTAAATATTCTTTAAGTTGTTCTTGTTCTTTGACATCTGTTCAAAATTTATAACTTATTGTAAAAAATAATTTTTAATGATCATATTAAATGTTCAAAGCTTTAAATTAACAAACACTTTTTATAAACTTGATACTATCTAAATATAACAAAAAGCAAATACTTCTGTATATAAATTGAAAGCTTAACTTTTAACTTGGCATAAATAATTAACTTTTACCTTGTGTGTTTTCAGGTGTAGAATTTGTAATATTATTGTCGGGCGGACACATATTGTAAACATTGCTGTTATTAGAACCTAAATATTATAGTTTAACATAGTTTGACAAAAACAAAGACAAAAAACTTTTCACTTAAAAAGAAACAAGCAAAATTATCAAAATAATAATAAATTACCAGTTTTTTTTAGCGATTGTTCAAATGAATTGTCGTTTAAATATTCTTCAGGTTTTTCTGGTTCTTTGACATCTGTTAAAGTTTAGAATTAATTGTAAAAAAAATTTTTTTTTGAACTCATTAAACTTTCAAAGCTTAAAACTGTTTTAAAATTTTTTACTAAAAGTTAAAACACACTTTTTAGTTTTAAATGTCATTAAACTAGATATCTTTTAAGTTTCATAATAAATTAATTAGCTTTTTTATAGAATCAAGTTTTATTATTTCCTCGTCTATAAATAGATCAAAACAATTTTGTTACTAAAACAACTTATTATTTGCAAAAAAATATTACAATCACAAATATTTAATAATTTCTATCTATACTTAGGAAGTTACCAAGTGTGGATCTCTTTTCCGGTACTGAGTTCGAAATGCTGTCAAAACTGCAACCTAAATAGAAACATTAAATTTAAAGTGGTATAGATAAAATAATTTCTAAAAAGCTTGTTTTATAAAAACAAATTATTTTAAATTTTATAAAAGTTATATAACTAACAACTGTATTTATTCAGCGGTTCTGATTTATCTAAGATATCTTTGTTTGAATTTTCTTCGGTATGTTCCGGTTCTTTACTTTCTGTTGTTTATTTAAAAAAAGAAAGAGTTTATAAACATGTTGTTTTGGGAAAGTATTTAAGTATTTCATATTAAAAATTGTGAATAAGAGCTACGGACATAATATTTAGAAAACAATGTATAATGAGTTTTCAAAAAGTATTTTGTAATTTAAATACTTTTTCCTTATTAATACAGCAAAAGATGAAAACCAAAATAAATTCAGTTTTATAAATTGCCAATAAAAAATTGTGATTATAAAAAGAAGGGAGCTTTTTTTAAGTTACAACTTTAAAATAAGTTTAGTTTTTATACAAAAGAATACACATGTTGTATACATTGCTGTTATTAGAGCCTAAATATTATAATTTACCATAGTTTCACAAAAACAAAGACAAAAAAAAATTCATTTAAAAAGAAACAAGCAATCTTATGTTGAATATAAATAACTGAAAAACTACCAGTTTGTTTTAGCGATTGTTCAAATGAATAGTCATTTAAATATTCTTTATCTATTTCTGATCATTGGAGTTAAAAATTTAAATTTATTGTAAAATAGAAAATTTATTGACTTTATTAAATGTTCAAAGCTTTGTATTTATTTATTAACTAAAAATAAAAACACACTCTTTTTGTTTTCAATGTCATTAAACGAGATACCTTTTTACTTTCATAAAATTTAATTAGCTTTTTTTAGAATGAAGTTTTATTATTTCATCGTCTATAAAGAGATCAAAACAACCTAGTTACTAAAACAACTTAATACTTGCAACAAAATATTACAACCACAAAAGTTAAATAGTTTGTTATAGTATTTAATAATTTAATAGTTTAACTTCTATTTATACATAATAAGTTACCAAGTGTGGATCTCTTTTCCGGTACTGAGTTCGAAATGCTGTCAAAACTGCAATCTAAATAGAAACATTGAATTTAAAGTGGTATAGGTAAAATAGTTTCAAAAATGCTTGTTTTATAAAAAACAAATATATTTTAAGTTTTACTAAAGTTATATAACTAACAACTGTATTTACTCAGCGGTTCTGATTTATCTAAGATATCTTTGTTTGAATTTTCTTCGGTATGTTCCGGTTCTTTACTTTCTGTTATTTATTTAAAGAAAAGGGTCTATAAACATGTTTTTTTGGGAAAGTATTTAAGTATTTTATATTTTAAAAAAACTGTGAATAAGAGCTTAGCCGAAAATGGACATAATATTTAGAATATAGTTTTTAATGGTATTTTGTAATTCGAATATTTTTTCTTTATTAGTACAACAAAAGATGAAAACCAAGATTAATTCAGTTTTATAAATTTTCAACGAAAAATTGTGCTTACAAAAAAAGAAGCTTTTTATAAAGTTTTAACTTCAAAATAACTTTTGTTTCTATACAAACAGATAATGATAACTTATATCTTACCTAAAATTTTTGCGTTTGTTTTTCTTTTTTCATCATCTGCAAATGAATTCAGCAGGCTGTCACGGCCTAAAATTAAAAATAATTTAAAATTTTAACACGATAATGTTAAATTTTTTACTCAACATGTAATAAGGTCGACGCGTGGGGTGAATTCGAGAATTTAAAACTTCCTAAATCAAATTTTTAATGTAAGTATTTAAACAACAACTTCCTAAATTAATAAAGTTTATTTTAATTCAACTCACACGTCGCCACTTATTTTCAATAAAACTTTACATTTCAAAATAAAACATGAAACAATAAAAATTGCTTGTTTTTTTTTAACAAAACATGTCATGTCCGAAGATTTAATGCCTAAATATATTAGTTAAAATTCATAATATAATTGAAATTAATTTTTAGGTTCGGTGGAAATAACTTTTAATCTAAATACTTATGCTTTATTTTTCTTTTTTATACTAACGGAAGTTTTTTATTAACCACTTCATAAATCTAATTTGGGTTTTAATTGAATGGATCATAGATAAAGTTAATAGATTTTCAAAATAAATACAATTTTTTCTTAGGTCGAATAGAAACAATTTATTCAATTTAAGCAACTATATTTTATTTCCAATTATTTTTTTATGTTTTTGAAACTTGTCATTGTATATAATTAATAAGTTTACTTTTAGGTTCAGTTGAATGGAACCTTTCATCCATGGAAGTGTCGCTTCCGATCGGAGTGTAAATATCAGAAGTGTCTTTCCTTTCTGAGGTGTCTAAATAATTTATTATTCAGAATTAAATTCACTTTTAAGCTTGGTGGAAGCGATTTTTAATGCAAGCACTTATGTTTTAAACTTCAATTGGGTTTTTTTTATGTTGTCGGAACCTAAATATTGTGTAAATTTCAAATTTACTTTTAGGATCAGTGGAATTTAGCCTTTCATCGGCAGAAGAACATTCGGTGTAAATCGACCCTGAGACGTCTTTCCTCTCTGAGGTTTCTTTCCTGTCTTCCCCCTTCGAGCTCGTCGCTTCTGACCTGACCCTGTCGTCGTCCGAAGGCTCCGTCTCCTCTCGGTCTTCAAGATTATAGAAGTCGCTTTCCCCGCCGCTGCTATTAACCTCTATGTCGTCATAATCGACAATTTCGAAGTCGTCGTTTTCGGATGCCATGTTTAGTTGCTTCTTTGGTATAAAACTGTCAATAAGAATTTATAATAAAAAAACGTTGCAATTTAGTTGTGATACATAAACATAAGTTTGATTTAACTGTTTTTATAACGTATTGCTAGAAAGTTTCTTATTTTATATAACCAGTAACTTATGTTTTTTATGAAAAAACTAAGTGTAAAACTGATATTTTACACAATTTTAACTTTATCAAAGGCTTGTTATTTTTAATTGTAATTCAATTAAGAAACTTCTAAGTAAAACTACTAGTTTTTGCAGTATAAATGCAATTTGAGCAAGTTATTTTTACTAACATATTGTTAAAGTTTCAAGTCTTAATACATTGAAAATTTAATATACACGACAAAAAGTTAATATAAAAAAATTAACAAAAAGTTAATACTATTTTGATTTTAAGTTTAGTGTTCTGTATGTACACCAGTTTTTATATCGATGATCAAGGGCTATACTTTACTTTCCATGAATTAACAACGCTACCTTTAATATAAGTTTACAACTTTAACAATAAAATGTCTGTTTGAAACTTGAAAATTTAAACACAATATGAGTATTTGATACAATATTTCTAATAATAGACTTAAGTTATCTTTTTAATTTCTTGTCCTTTTGTATAGAACATCTCTAAATATTATATATTTAAAAAGTTACATCTTATATACGACATGTTTTCAAAACTTAACTTTATTTTCAACATTTATTTCTTAATTTTGGATTATCCTAATAGTTTGTATAATAAAAATTGAGGATAGAAAAACTTTATACTTATCAAAAACTATAAGAAACACAAACTTTATAAATTCAAAGGTGAAACAGATGGAAACTTCAACTTGCAACAAGATTTTCAACTGGTGTTTTTTATTCAACCTACAATGTTTTGCTATTATTACAGCGCTTCAGAGTGTAGACAAATAAATTAACTTTAATATATAGAGATTTGATTATGCATAAGTAGAGAATAAAATTTCTTACAGATTTCAATCAAAACATTTACAGACGTTTTACTAAAATAACAAACATTGAATAAACTTTAATCTTAGATGGATCAGTATAAAAATACTAAATAATTGCATCAAATTTGTTTATCTGTACCTAAGGTTACGTTTAAGTAATTTTTTGGTTTCAAATAAAAAACTATACTAAGCAAACTTACGTTGACTTAAAGTTTTTCTTTTTATTTGATTTGCTTCAAATTGCTATTTGTTTTGTAAACCAGCGTGAAAAACTTCTAAAGGCTATGCGCAGCTAAAGTGTTCGGTTTTTTTATTACGTCACAATTAAAGTATTAAACTGTCTTATTTTTATCAAATTAAATCTAAAATGCGCTAAAACGAAATTTAATGCAGAGAGCTTCATTGAAGTTTTACCCACATTTAAAACTACTTGCATTTATAATTTGTTGTACATATATGAAAAGTTTTTGAGAAGACTTTATAGCTGATACCAAGGTTAATTTGACTAATTAATAATGAAACTTTTGTAATAGTTTTATTCCAATTAGTAATAAAGTATATTTTTACAGCTTATGCACTAGTATGTACTTCTAAACTTTATATTTTAAGATTATTTTAAAATTAGTGTCCAAAGCAATATGTATTAAGAGTTCTTGCTATATTGAAGTTTTTAAGCAATATAAAATATCTTTTATTAAATTTATTTGTAAACTACATGTATACTACATGTTTACATAAAAAAGCTTAAAATAAGATTAACTGACAGCTGTTTAAGATGTATCAACGATTAAATTTTTTTTTGATGTATATTTATGTAAAATTTCATGGTTGTCCAGCATCTGATTTATAACTTTAGATCAGAAATAACTACTGTAAAAAAATAAACATAATATTTTAAAAAATCAAAGGAAATGCTTTCCAAACATTGTTGCAAGAAATCTTGAAATTAAGAATATTTTCAAAGTACTTGAAACTTAAGTCAATTAACTTTAAAGGTGCTTAACACTCAACAACATTGTTGCTTTGATCTGTTTTTATTTTCAAACACATTTCTGTGTTTTTATCTTTTGAAGTAACCAAACTGAAAGTAAATACAAAGAAATAAGACTGGTACGTTTAAAAAACAAATAAAGACTTTATAATTAGTAAACATGAAATAGAAAATTTTCATTAGTAATTATTATTTGTTCAATGGAGACAAAAGTTAATAACTGTCTTGTATTGCCATAATTAAATGTGTACTATTAGGCGTAGATAATAAGCGAATTCAAAGTTCAATAACTGAAAAACATATTTATTAAACAAACAGCTATTAGAAGTATTTATTACTTTTATAACGTTTAGTAACTTATACAACGTTTTGTTAATAATATTGAAGTTAAGATAACATACATTATGAAAATATATTACGCAACTTTTCATAATGTTTTTTATGCAAAATTAGATTAAAGCAGTTAAAAAAATAGGCGTAAGGTTTAATGCAAAAGTTTGTTTTTTAAACTTTTCTCTAGTTTTATTTCTATTGTTTTAGATCCCGCCTACCAAAAATAGAAACTATAAAAATAAGTTAAAGGTCTAAAAATGCAATTATATAAGTGCAAAAAGTTGCATAACAGCTTAGCATATGTTTGCTTCCTGTTGGTGAAAAATAGGTTAAAAAACTATTATGTAAGTAAAAAGTCCACTAAAATCTAACTACTTTGTTTCAAACTATAACATGAAGCCAAAACTTGTAGAAAGTTAACAATGTTTGAAATAAAATACAAAAGTAATTAAGTTCCAGTAAATAAAATACATTTATGTAGAGCTGGATTTACAAATAGAAAAGTATTATGACCAAAACTTGTTTTAATAGATTTTTTTTTAACAAAACAATAATCCGTGAACTCATCATGTGTATATGCACATTTTGATGCAACTTTTTGCAAAAGTGGCCTCGAGCAAAAAGTCGCTATAATCTGTGAGAGCTGAGCATCCACTTTTATATAAACTTTTATATTTTTGCACATAGAAAGGTCACTTTACCGGACGCTGTAAAAGCGAAGTTGTAAAATAATTAATTTTATGTGTAACAAAAAACTTTTGTTTTTAGAACAATAGCTTATTTTTGTAAAAATATCAACCTAAAATAAAATAATCTTAAAGTTTATTAATATATTTTAAACACTAAGCAATTGTCATTTGGTTTTGTGTTAGTTTACCGATCTAGAATGTCACGATAAATATGATTTGTAAATTACTTTTTACATCAAACAATTTTACTTTATGTATAATTATATTGAAAATAAGTTATTTGATATAGCGGAAAGGCCAAAAACGAACTTAAAAATCATGAGATGACTAAGCTATTGTTTTAGATTACGTAAGCTTAACTGAGTTTAATATATATTTTAACTATATTATAGTTCGTTAAAATATTTTACGTAACTTACTAGTTTTAAGTTTAAATGGACTGAAGGAATTAAAAAACTGTGCATATGCATGTTCATTTTAAACAGTTGTTGCGACTATTTCAAAAATAAGCTTTATTTTTAAACATTTGAATATAATTGAAATGTCTATAAAATTTAAAACTTTATAAGGGAAGTGATTTATTGAAAAAACACTGAAAGTGTTAAACTAACTTCATATTCTAAGTACTACACATAAAAAACGGTACTGCTTATAAAAAAATAAACCACTACAACTTTATTTTTAAAAACGCCATAAAAATATACAAGTTTTTCAAGATAAAACGGTTAAAAACAATCTATTTACAAACTTTTTGATAGCTTATCGTCTACATTCAATTCAAAAAGTCAATTTAGCAAGTTCAAGCCAGTTTGAATGGCCTCACTTTGTAAATATTTACCTTCAAAATACTCGAATCTCATTGGAGGAAGTTCCAAGCAGACTCGCTTTCATTGGCTGAAGTTTTGTGAGCGTCCACAGGAGTGTTTCGTTGCATAACTTGATTGTTTCAGTTTAATTCAATTAAATTTCGACGTGCAGAACTGTTTCATATTACCAAAACATTTTTGCGGCTTGTAATCTTGTAAAACTGCCTACAGATAAGAAACAATTAAAAATTATTTTGTTTTGTGTTCTCTGCATAAAGTTAAGGCATGAAACATGTTCAACTTTTGAATGTTTTAATCTTTGCATTTAGTGGAAAGTTGTCTGTTTTCAAGTTGTTCAAAAGTTTAAGTTCTACCTTATTTAAATACGTAAATTAATTTATCGATATTATAGATTTTTAAAGTTATTGAAATTGTTTAAAATTTAAGAAAATTTTGTTAAAAAAAAACAACTTTATTCATTTTGTTGCAAAAACATGATAAAATAGTTTTTTTAACTATAAGCATAAAAATTGACATTAAACTTTACGAAAGTTCATTAGTGTAGTCGTAGATCTGACTTAATTACATTTTCTTTTATATTTTAAACAACGACTTTTTCTTGCTAGCGAGATTACAATCTTTTTATAGCTCGTCAAATAAAATATCTTTTGTTTGAAAGTAGTTAAACTTAATATTGCAATTTTAGCATTATATAGTTTGCACAGTAGTTGACTTTCACTTGTTCAAGTTGTTATTTGTGCCTTTATAATGATCCAATTTTCTTTGTTATCCCATTTAACTTTATTTCAGTAGCAAACAATTTGAACCACTTTAATAAACAATTTAATAAATTAAATTTTCAACTTTAATTTACAAGTGCAAGGCTAATTACTATGTCAAATAAATATCTTTACTTATTTTATTAAATGCATTGTAAAACTAGTTAAAACACCTATATAGTCAGCTTATTTTACAAAATATCTTCATTATTTTAGTTTCTTTTTTATTATTTACATAATTAACCAAACAAGCTACTAAAAATAAATTATCTCTTAGTTTTGATTTTTTGTTAGTATTCACAACATATAAACCATGAAATTGATAAGTAACCAGCGATGCGTAAAATTCAGCTGCCGAAACGATGCTGGCAAAATATTAATAAAAAAATCATAAAACTCGTTACGTGCAAAAAGCAGGAAATTGAAACTCGTAAATCTTTTTTTTTGTCCCAGTTTCGTCTTCCTGTGATTGCTAACCGGTGGTTGATGTAACTACAAACAAGTATGTCGTACAAACCTAACAACAGATTAATTATTAATATATAATTACATTTCGCTACATCTTCTGAAGGAATAATTAATGTTTGTTTCCTTGTACACGTCAACTCCAATGATAAAAGCAATTTTTCTTTTGAAGTTGTTCTAGTTTAACGGTTGGTTATTAATATTTTAGTGAATAATTGTTTGAGTTGGATAGTTTCATTATTATGTTTATAATTTACTTTTATAAAAAATATTTATTTTTGTATCTGGTAAAAAAAGTTTAAAAATAATTAATATTATATTTAACAAGCAAATTCAATTTTTACCCTACACGTAGCTCTAAAACTATATGTTGCTGCTAAATACTAACAACTTCAATTAAAATTTTTCGGTTTTAGATTAAATTATGGTTTTTAATTAAAATTTTTCAATGCTTTATCATTCCAAAGGCGATAAACTTAAACTTAATGTGTTTAATCTGAAACCAGCTATTTTAATTAAACAGCAAAACAGCTAAAACACAATACCTAGACAACTATTTTTTTATAATGTCTGAAATTTATCAAAAAAATCTTCATTAAAAAAATAATTAAAATTTAATGTTATTGTTGCAAACAAAAATTAAGTTGTTTTTCAACTTTTTTTATACTTATAATTGTCAAGAAAACTAATTTAAATATCAATTTATAATCAAGTCTAAAACATCAAAGTAGTATAAATTAATATTAAATTAAAGCTTATATTACAAAATTGTTTACTGCTAATGTAAAATACCATTATTAAAAACCTTATTGCATAACGTTAGCTATAAATCAAGTTTAGCTTTACTTGTCAAGCCTATCAAAACTGTGAAATCTAGGTATGATTCATTGTGCTAAATAAAAGAACTAGAGTTGATGTGTTTATATAACCACAATTTATTTTCTTAACCTACCGTTTTTAATAATTTTATTAAAACATTAGTTATGTTTTAGTTTATTAGCTTATGAATACATATTTAAATTTTTTAGCTTAAAAATAAAATAATACAATATTGGATATAAATTAACCTACAAAGTATTACTGCTAAAACTTTTAAAAAATTGATCAATATATACTTAATGAGTATATCTTTATTGTAAACTTATAAGCTAAACATAAGTTTCAAGTAAATTAAGCCTAAACATTTTAGATAAAGCTAAACTTTAGAACTAATTTTTTTTTCTACGGTTTTTTAACCATTGAATGCTGTATACTTTAATGTATTATAATCGTTTATAATACAAATAACAAAAATGTTTCAATTAATGACTTAAAGCTAAATTATTTTAAATAAAGTTATTAAAACAATTATATAACTGTTTATAAAAAACTAAAGATTATATAACGGTATTTGTTAAACAAAAGTCTTTAAAATGATTCACTTTGTCTTTTATGATTTATTTAAACTTTAGCATAAAGAAACAGCTATTTTGTTTTAATACAAACACTAAACCTAGGAAGTTTTTTAACAATAAATTAAAATTCTAAACACACAAATTTTGCATTGAAATACGAAACATTTTCTAAAGTATTGAGCAAAACTATTTTTATTTAAGGTTTTTTAAATAAAAAACATTTATTTCTGATACTATAATTATTTTAGTTGTTTCGTGTTTTTTAATTAAGATAATTTATAACAACAGTTTGTTTGTAGAAAATATATAATCTTTTAAAAATTATAGCCAGAAAACTTATAGCCAATTGCATGTAGCTAAATTTCAAAATCAGTTATATGTTTTAATATAAAGTTTGTGCATAAAAACTGATTTGATATGCTGATTTAGATTATAAAACGTAAACAAAATTGTCATTTAAAAATGGTTTGATCAGATCACACTTATATAATCTATTTAGTAAAAGTAGGTTTTATTGACCTTATAAACTAGTTCAATTTTATTTAAGTTTTTTTTGTTGTCGTTATAGATTTTCGTTAGTATTTTTAATATATAACTATTTGTATATTGAATGAAAAGAAAGCTTGTACTTACTATACAACTTTTACTACTTTTACTATTTATAAAAAATAAAGTTAACAGTAAAAACTTTTTTAGAAGTTGTAAAACAGAACATTATATTATTTATTTTTTTAAAACAAAATTTACAACTATTGTGAAGTTTAGTATGAATAAATATTTTTTTCTTATTCTGAATTTTTTTTTAAATTTCTAAAACTATTTAACGGTACATTTTGAACGCACAAACACCCGAAAAACAAAAAATAAAACAAACAGCAAAAAGAAAAGTTTTCTTTTTGTTTTTATTTGCACAACAGCCCCATAATCTGAAGGTCGAACTTCAAAACACGAACAGATGCTAAAGAAGAAACAAACATCAACACGAAAATATCAAAACAACACGAAACGTACCAGCACTTTAAAGTACAAGCTCTTTCTTTGTTTTCAGAAAGCTGCTAAAACTTTTCGCCCGATAAGAAATGATTTGAAGGTTTATCGATTTTAACACAGTGGGCAGTTTTGTTTTCGAACGAGGAAAACAAGATAAGGTTATACAACTTGTTTTCATGTTAAATTGCGAAATTTTAAAGTTGTCATATCCAAAACTGGCTTCAAAGTTTTGTTTTTGCGAATTCAATGCTAAGTTTTACGTTTTTGCGGTCAGCAAGAAATATTTATGGTAACTATTTCACTTTTAACTTTGCTAATAAGCTTAACCAAAAATTTGGAAAATTTGTTTGAACTTTTTGTTTGAACAATTTTTTATCAAACGTTTTTAAATCTTAGTTACTAAAGAAAGTTATTTTAAATAATTTCTTGTAACGTCAGCAAAAAATGTAAGAAAAAATCTGTTTTGTGCAGATTTTTTTTCAAAGATATAGCTTAGTCGCTATTTTTGTCTAAAATAAGCTATTTTTTAAGTTATGTGGCTTATAAGTTTTAGTTTTACAATTTTGTAGAACTTGAAAGAAAAGGAGTTTAAGGTATATTCAAACTTTTTCATTTTAATTTTAAGGGCATTTGAGGCAAGTTTCTAATTTTTTATGTTCATTTAGTGTAAAAAAAAGTAAATGCAAATGGTTCAAAATAAAACATAAATTTGTGTTACTATTCGTGGAAAAATGTTTACGCTTAGCATGCGTTTAGTTAAAAGTTTAAGTTTTTACATAAAACTTTCCACTATCAAGCAACTTAGTAATGACTAGCTTGGTTTTCTAAACAATTATAAATATAACTATTTTCATTTTAGGTTAATGGCAAACTTAAACTGTTTTATTTTGTAACTTTTTTTTAACAACTATTAATATGATAATAAATTTAAATTCATTTTATAGCAATACAAACTTTAAGGTTTTATTTTGAAATATGTTCAACAAATAATTTTTTCAAAACTTATGAATAAAACTATTTTCTAAAAACTTCTTGTATTTTAATTCAACTTGACTAAATTTTTTATTTCAGATATTTTCAAAATACTTTTACATATCTGTATATATATATAAGTTTTATGTTAACAAAGAAAAATTTAAACTTCTGTATAGCAGACATTACATTTTTGAATTTTAACAAAGTTAAAATTTACATAAATTCTCATGTTTAAAAGTGATTTTTCATAATCTGCAAACTGAATTACTAATATCCACTTTATTTTGCAAAAAACTTTAAAACAACAAATCTTAAATAAAAATAACAAATTTGTAACTAAATCGAATCACGAATTATTTTCAAAACAAACTGGTATAACTGATAAATCAGTTAAAACGTGTACAATATGAATTTGCATAGAAGAATTCGCTACATTTGAGATTAAAATCGGGTTTTCAAAAAATTTTATTAACTTTTTAATTAATTGGATTTTGAGAGGCTTAAATTTCAATTTAGTTAATATAAAATTAATTTAGTGCTAATAGATTATTAGCTGCCACATTTGCATATAGGTTTGTGTTTTTATTACATGTTTTTATGCTCAACTAAATTGCTGTAACTTTTATAAACATAATTCAAACTTTTTTATAAGTTCTTTAAAATTTTTGAAACTGTATTTGAACTCACTTCAACACAGACTGTTTTTAATAAATTTAAATTTTAAATGGTCCTGACAATATTTAATTGCAATTATATGTAATGATTTATAAATATTACTGACTGCCAAGTTTGTTGTACTTAATAATATTTACTAATTAATTTATGTTTCATCTTGCTTGGATTATCATTGTCTTAATATTTTTCACTTTTAAAAATTTTCTCTTTTCTTCAAACTTTTATACTTAATTTTCTAAACTTTTACTTATAACTGTTTGTTTATTTATGAACAATAATATTTTATTTATTTATATTAACTACATCATACACAAAATACAAATTTGTTTTATTTTTCTATCATATTTTATTGTCTAATAACGAATTTATAATAAAAAGTAACAAAAACAATAAAAAAACTTTTAAAGAAAACAAAGAAATCGAGACATGTATAAACTGAAGTTTATAAATAAAAAATTCAAGGAGTGTAGTTTCCTTTGTAAGCAAGAAAAATAAACTTTTCAAGTTTTTACTTGTACAAGTGCATACTCAATAAAATAAAAAAGGAAAAACAAACAAAAAAGTAATAAAAAGGGAACTGAAAACAATTGAATATTTTCAAAAGAAAAATACGTAGCTTTTTGTGTCTAAAAATAGAAAAATGTCCAAACGTTTTTAGACATACGTCGAAATCAAGAGAATCAAAGAAAAATGAAATTAATGGAATTTATAAAACAAAAACTAAATGCACTTTTTTTTGTTTGATTTTAAATTGTATCAAAAATTGAAAAAACAAAGTAATTGAAACTAACTGTAATGTGAGAAAAGAAGAAAGTAATGTAAAGGGAAATTAAAACAATGCTGAATTACAATAGAAATGCCTTATTATCTTAAAATAACTAATTAAAACTTTAACAGTAACTCGGTAACCATTTGTAATAAAATTAAATGAACTAATTAAGAAAAAGATTTAAATTAAAACGGAACAACTATTAACCCATTAACTTGAAAATTAATTGAAAATACCAACTGCGGAAATTAACCAATAGAAACGCCCCATTTTAACGCTCAACCGAAATATCAACCAATCAAAGGCCTTCGTAACAAAACTAACTTATAAACTAACTTAATGTGAAGATAAATGGAAAAACTACAACTTAACGACTACGCATACGAATCTGGGATTTAACAAAACTGGAAATATAAATAAAATTAAAAAGGAAAGCTACAATTGTTTGCGTTTTAAAGCAAATTTACCCAGGAAGAACTAACATTAACTTTAAAATAAAAACCTTCTCGACAACCCAACTTAACTTAATAAACTTGTTAGAAATATTTTTTTATACGGATACCGTCTACTATATCATGATCAATTCTTTTACTTAAACTAACTTAACAAAATAAATAAACTACAGGCATTCGGGCAAAGTTTTTGAAAATATACCAGAAAATCACTGCTACGTATTTCATATTTGGCTGCTACAGAACAACGTTAATAATTTAATTTGTATATATATATATAGATGTGTACAGAAAAAAGGGAATATAATTATCTAGAAAATAAAAGACAGCGTTCATGTATATGCTATTTGAAAAATAAATAAATTAAAATATGTATTAATATAAAACTTATAGCTTCGAGAGATTACAATGTAGTACCTTTTAATAAAAATTATACAATTAATATATATTTATCATAGAAAACACTGACGAACGTACGAATTGATTATGAAAAAAAAAACATTCATATAAATAGCTATTTTGAAAAAAAAATAAAAGCTTGGCTATCGAATTTCAAGAGAAATCCTCTTCGTATTGTGACGTCACAACTACCTGTTGTTGGTCGTTTGGCTCAGCGACCCGCAGAAGGAAAAGTTCAACCCCGAGAAATTGTCAGCCCTCTTCATATTTGCGTCCATGGCAACGCGCCTGGTCGCGAACGAGGTGATTCCCCTCTCGTAGTCGTCGAGGAGCAATTCTCCGTCGTCGTGGCGAATCGTTTGGTTGGTTCTGGAGGGGAGTTCCCCGAATATGAGCTCGCTCTTGCTCTCGTAAGTCTGCCTGTTGAGCTCCTGGATCACCGTGAACATCTGGTCCGGCGGCGGAATCTGTAATGAGAAAAAATTTGGTTGAAAAAAATATTTTTTAATTATATCTGTGTCTGATTTTAAAAATAAAACTATTTGATTTGTTTCAATTAACAAAATAGTATTAAAAAAGACTTATTTAATTTAAACACTTTTTTTATTTCATTTTCCCAGTTAAGTACATTGGAAATACATAAGTACAAAATTTAAAAAACTAAAAATAAAACTTTTAAAAGTAAAAATAAAAGCCGAGTGCGTTGATGCGCGAAAAGATAATTTCGTATTTGCCAAACAAACTGAGAGAGAGAGATTATATCTTGAATAAATATTTAAACAAACTTTTCAATTTTTTTGAGGCTCGCGCGAGCGTAGCGTGTTTACCTCAACTGTAAGCGAAGGATTGAAAAGTTTAAGGGGATTAAAACAACATTTTAAAAGATTTTGAAAATTATGAAACCTTCTGTCGCTGAGTGATTATTTTGTGCAGCAGATGAAAAACGGAGCTTTGTGTTTTGTAAAGTCTGGAAAAACTGACTTTTTATGTGGAAAATTTTTTTTTAAAGGTGACGTAATCTTGTGCAAACACAGTTTTGAATGGAAAAGACCATAAAAAAGACAAAAGGGAGTTGTGTTGGTAATTTGCGCTAAAAATAGAAAAACTTGCGAAATTTCCAACTCAGCTTGAACGCCGGCCAAAAAATTTGCTTCAAAGCGCGAAAGGCGATTGGCTCAATTTTTTCCCGGAGGAGGATTTTTCTAATTTCCATGGCGACCGAGGTGCGCGGGTTCGGTTGCTACGTGATCAAGTTGCGCAACGTAGCCGGCAAGTTGTTGGCAACTTTCGCAAAAGCATATGCTGTTTTTAGAGGCGCGCCAACTTAATCAAATCGAACCACAGTGAACCCCGCCGAGTTTATTATATTTTATGAAGAAATTTGAAAGTTTTAGGAATTTTCCACTCGAAATTTCGAAACTTGAGCTGATTGAGGCGCGAATTAATATCCAGTTGATTTAAAACTGAAGCTTGGGATAAAGTGAGTTTTGATCAACTTTCGTTTTATTTAAAACAGATTTTTTTATAACAGTTCTAAACATATCCAATACACATAAAGTTTTGAAATCAGGCAAAATTTAACATTCAGTAAGAACGTGACAACATCTTGCAAATAAAACTTAACTTTTATTAATAATTCAGCACAAACGCACATCTGTGTACGGACGATGTTTTCCACGTCGGCAAAGTACGTGCCGCGCATATAAAAGTTCACATTTAAATGTCAATTTCGCGAAAATTTTCTGCAGTCGGCCGCTTGTCAATCAAGTTTATTGAAAATTTTTACCACGAAGGCACTTGTTGAGAAAATGGCATTTGAATCACAATAGATTTTTTTGTTAATTATTTTAAAATATGTTTAGTTCAATACAAAAGAAGAACAATTTTTTTAGTTTATTGCGGAGTTTTAAAATTAAATCACATGAGCTTTTTCATTCAGTTGTTTTCAAAAAAGTACAGGTTAATAAAAAACTTTTTCAGTTCATCGCGGTGAAACGACCTTTTATGCTTTTTATGAAAACAGAGTGCGCAATTAATAACAATGAAACAAGCGCTGTTGAAAGTTTACCGCACTGAGAGAAAGGTCATGAGATATTAAATTCACATGAGAGTTAACAAAAACAACAGGAATTAAAACAAAAACGCAAGGCCGCAGCCTGTTTTCTTGTTTTTAAATTTAGAAAGCGGCCGCAAATCAGGTCGATAATAAAAAGATAATTTGCCTCTCCCTCTTACTTACTTTCCTCATTTCAAAAAAGCCGGTTTTTTTCGGCAGCCGACCGATTGCGAAATTATTTTCTTTTCTTTTTCGAAAGCCGGCAGCCGATTTTTCTCTCTCGGATGGAAAAATCGCCGCTTTGAGAAAATTCTCTCGAGTTTTCGATTTTCTCGAAGTTTCATGGAAAGCTGAGACGTGGCAGTTTGAATTTTTCTGCTGAATCTCGATTCGTTTGAACGTTTGAAAATTCGTTTCAACTTTTGAAGCCGTGTTCAACGTGGGTGTTTCGCAACGATTTATTTGGCCAAATTTATTATTTCAGAACGTTTTAATCGGCTGATTTTATTGTTTTGCGACGATCTAATTAGCCGAGTCGGCTTCCTTAATTGCAACACTTCCACACTACGACGTGTTATTGACAGACTGAAACTTCTCCTTATACTTCCAAGTGCCCCCCGAGTGCTTATCGTTAAAACGTTTAATTCTTATTCGAAACGAGAATGGCTCGCAGCTGGAAACTGTTGAGAGTTATTGAGGGGGCAATGAGCTATTGAGTGTCTGAATTGCAGCAGAATGGCAAATACATGAGCAGTAATAAATCTGGCATTGCGAATTGATTTTTAAACTGGCAAACGTCAAAGCTCTCTGTGCAAACTGCAGAGACAAATGTTTATTGTATAAAAAAACAAATGTTTTTAAAGTTTGTTTACAACTGTTTTAACGCTTTAATAAAACATCTAGAAACTTTACAAACAAAAGTAGAATTTTTAGAGACTTGTTTATAGTGCAACATTCATGTTGTTTGTGGGAAAGATGAAATTGTTAAAGCGGATCAGACTTATCAGTTTTAAATTATTTTAAGAAGGTTAGAGGTGAAAACAGTTATGAAAATCTTCCCTACAAGCCAATGTTTAATATAATTTTGTATATAATTGCTGTAAGCTTACACTTGCTAAAGCCTGAATAAATCAGCAGAAGCATTGAAGCTAAAAATACATCACTTTTATTACTTTACTGATAAAATAAAAATTATTTTGTATTTTTTTATTTGCACAGCGGTATAAACTTGCAATTGCGAAATATTTAAAGTTAATGTTTTACTAAAACTTAGTTTAAAAAGAACCCTAAAAATTCTAAACAAAAATCCCCTCACAAATTTTTTCGACAAGTTTTATTCTAAAATTATATGAAAAACTATTAGGAAAAAGCGATTTTTGCTGATTTTAACTTGACTTAGCACCCTAAAAACTCCCTTGCAACTTTTTTGAAAAATTTATTTAGAAAAAAAAGTTGAAACTCTACGCTTGCAATCTCGATAAAAGCGATTTTAACTTGACTTTGCGGCGACACGTTTGTGCAATCGATCACCCGAAAACAGGAAGAAACTTTTACAGAGACTACCAGCAGCTGTTTTTGCAGAAAGCTGAAACTGCTTCGTGCCGAAATAAAAGCGAAATTAATCCTGATTGGGTTTTAATGTTTGTTAAATGAGCCATGATTTCTTTTAGTTGAAAAATATTTTTCCCGAATGTACATAATGACCATGAGCGAAATTGGAGAAATCACAAAAACGTTACAATTTACAAGATAATTGCAACAATGACCAATTCTGAACGATGAATTGAGTTTACTAAAATAAGATTATCTAAAGCGTAATAAGATTATTTTTGTTTTACAATAAACATTGTCGTGCTTTTTATTTTGGATCACGCTGCTAAACACTTCCTGCTAATTAGATAAAATTTGTACTCAATTTTTAATTAAAACAAACTTACTTTTAGTTTGCAAAAACTAGTTCAATGTGTTATTTATTAAAGTTTAATTATATCATTCTAGTTTTTTACTCATTAAAGCTTGAATGCATATATATATATATAAATATATGTACAAACTGGCTAATGATTAAGGCGTCTAGTCATATGAAACATATGTACCAGTATTTTTAAAATCTTATTTTTTTAATAAATTATTTAAAGCCTTTCAAGTGGACTCAGTAGAAGGTGTTCAAGTTTAAATAACAACCTTTTATTACAAACATATATATACAACTATAAAAACATATATATAAACTTACATTATCGGGAACCCTGACGCTTTTTTCCTTCTTCTCGTTGTTGAAGCATTCGCAGTTGGTGTAGGTGGAAGGTTGGACGAAGGAGGAGGAAACGTTGTGCGACTGAACCGAGGACTTTTGGGATTTCGACGAGATTGCCACCGCCTGCGACCTCGTCGAGTTGGGGCGGGTGTTGGGGTTGGCACCGTTGCCGTTGACAACCAAGCTGTTGTTAGCACCTGAGGTTTTATTATTATGTTAAAATATTTGTAAAATAAGTGTTAAAGGATAATATTATAAGAAAACGTTCATAACTAAGTTTTAAGGCGAATTTCTTTGTTTATGTTTAAGGCTGTTGCCAACAATTTATTTCAAAAACAAAGAAAGCAATCAGTAGACAAAAGGTAACAAATAAACTTCAGAGAGTATTTTTGAAAAGGAAGTTATATTAGTTGCTTCCTTGTTTTAATTTTCGTAATTTGAGTTCATTTCAGTTGTGAATGCAATTGCACAAGGAAGAAGTTTATTTATTTTGTGGTTATTTATCAGTATTTTTAAAATTTAATTTTTTCTTCAATGAAAACTTCCACATCATGAGACTGTTTCGCGAAAATAAAACAATCAAACACGGAATAAGTATTTAATATTTCATTTGAGTTGAATAGAAATAAAATAAAATGTATGGGAAATTTTCTTACTTATCCGAGTTTTATTTAAAACCTTTTTACTTTTAAATATTTTCAGGCAGTTTTTATTCAAATCGGCTGACATGAACAATTTTCAAAAAAAAAAAAATTACGTTTAAAATTATTTTTACGTTCAGCTTAGATTAATTTTAGTACTTTTTCGCTGTGTGATAGAAAACACAATTGAAAAATTTTACAGCTTCAAGCTGATTGATAAGTGCAGATTAGGCACGGTTTAAGAGCAGACAAAATTGCGGTTTGCGTTGCTCGAGACACAAACTGACTCATTGAGCAGAAGCAGACTTCAAATTTTCAATTTAGAAAAAAAAACCATTGTTTCAACTTTTCGATTGTTTTTTCTTCAGCTTTTCGACTGAGGCTTAGCCGTTCAGTCGAGTGGGGATTTCGAACAAAAGGCCTTTTTTCTCGGGTCTTCAAATTTGCACCGGCATTGTTTCAAGGGGGGTGCTGTCGTTACAAGTAGAAAACGGCACTCGAGATGGTCGAAAGCAAACGTAGTTTACGGGTTTTCGCTTTTGGGTGGTCTCCTATGACTTTTACGGCTTGTTGTGCGTGTAATTGTGTTAGCACGAGCGAAATGGCTTAAAAATTGCGTAATGGTTGTTATTATTTACACACCGCACAGCTCGCGAGAGTTTTAATGAAAAAGCAATTTTCCACAATGAAATTTCGCCTTGCAATTTGGGAGGTGGTTGCAATAAAACCTAATAAAAAATCAGTAATAAAAGAATTGGTTGGTATAAAATATTGTGATAGTTTTCAGACAGGTTGCTGCATAAAGTCTTATACTTTCTTTGTGATAAATAATGGCTGTAAAACTTTGTAATTGTATTTTTAGAGGAAACTATATAAAACCATATAGATATTATAGAAAAAAAACTTTCTAATTTTATTTTTATTAGTAGATGTATTAAATTAAAACCTTGCGCTTGTATTTTCAGGGGCAGTGATTTGCTCGATATTTGATGATTTCTGTTGTGAATTGAATTTCCGTTTCTGTGGATGCAACGCCTCGACACTATCTGCCTAGAGTGAACGCAACCTGATAAAAAAATATTAATAATTAAAAAAAAAAAGTAATACTGCAAAAATTAACTGACGTCAAACTTTGCAACAGCTTGGTTCAATTTTTAACAGAATTCTACCATTCAAAATTTATAAATAACATCAGTAATTGCATAAAAACATCTTAAAATTATTGATTTAATTAAAAAACCTGCGCCATGACTTCTGTGAGGCCTCATCGGGCTCCTTTCGAAATTCGAACGCTGCTGCGTTTCGCTGCTCGACTCGATCTCGGCGAATATCGCTGCAAAATTAAAAATATGTCAGAAAAAAGTGAATGTTGCCGCAACAAGTCAATATTAACAAGAGCATGAGAACCGTAATCGAATTATATTCTTAAGAAGCACAAATGCTTGTGAGAAAGGCGAACATATGTTGCGAGAAAAACTTTTGTGACAGAAAAAATTCAAGTTATTGACTTCTCGTTTGTTTTTGTTGCGAATTTTTCTGTATTTTTTTTCGTTTGACGCAACGCATAACAAGAATTCTCGTGAAAAAAGGTCGACATGTTTTTGATTAGAAATTTGCGCTTTTCACGCTGAAATGTGTGGGAATGTTTGGTATTAAAATTTCACACTCGCCGCCTGAAGGGAGAATGAGAAGTTTGAAAAAATTTGAAAATTTGTTGCGTAACCTACTTTTTTTTGATGGCTGGCACCGACAGTTGGAAATTTTGATAGATGACGGATAAATAAAACATTATATGAAAACTAATTCAACATGTGTACATTAGAATGTGTAAAATGCTCGAATGAAAATTTGAAATTTTCCTGTCAACATGTTATGGTCAGAAAAACAAGATAAATTTAATTTTTTACATTATTTTTCATGTTGTGGAACAACAAAAAGCAACAGTGTAGCTTTTTTGTGTTTAAAAATCCGGCGTGTTAGAAAATAAAGAATATCGGCAATGTAATCGCTTTCTTTTCAGACAAAAACACAATGGATGTAAAGAAAACTGGCACCTGACAATACACATAACAATGAAAAATATGAAAATTTTTCATGAATAGAAAGCGCAAACGCAGCAGACAGGCGTCAGTTTAAATCTTTCATGTGTTCAGTGTTTAAAGCGTGGTCTGGTTTTAAAGCAAGATAGATCGAGCAAGCTGAGTTTATTCGAACCTCTTGAGAATTGAGCAAACAGATAAGAGAGTTCAGGCGAACTGAAATGCGCTGATAAAAAAGAGAAAGTTTGCAATCAATAACCTCTTTCTTATCTGTTTATAACCGCGAAGTTTTATTAAGACATATGTTGTAAACCTTTTTACGAATTTATAACAATTGTTGGCTTTTCAACCCTCTTCATATAATTGATTTGAAAGCAAAATCGATTTTTTTTAATACTTATGTTAATGCAATAAAAGCGATTTAAAACTCATCATTTCTGTTGCACAGAATCGATTAGCTGCAATGTTGCAGATGTGTAGTTAGGAAAAGAATAAAAAATTATATGAAAAATTAAGAGCGAGAAAAACGATTCTTAAGAGCCCTTCTAATCTAATTAAACCGAAAGGTCGACGTCGTTAGAGAAAAGAAAAACCAAAAGAAATTGTTAGGCAGCAAACACACACACATTCGACAGCTAATTAGATTTGAGCGAACTTCCAACCCTTGTTCTGAATTGAAAAGGTTATCAACGCTCGAATTTAATTTGAGAACCTGCGCAGAGCGATTGCACACATTTTAGCTGCAATCTCGCAAAAACTCCCCTTTCTTATTTGCGCCGAAGTCAATCACAGTTGTGAGTCAGACTCGCTGGTTTTCTGTGCGAGCCGGGAAATTTCGCTTGCGAGGTGGATTTTTATTTCTTAAACTTTTCTGCACAATTTAATTTATTGCTTATTTTTAGCACAAACCAATTCATTTTAATTTACTGCTTTTTTTAGCCCGTTTAATTTTTATTCGGCGAGTGTTGATTTAGAACAGCGGTGAATAATAGGATTAAAACGGATTTGTTCCTTCAACTGCGCTTTTATTTTAACTTGAATGCGCACTTACACACAAGCTTTTCTAATTTGTTGTTCATTCGAAAAACACTTGACCTATTGAGCAAACGCTGATTAAAAAGCGCTCGAAACGGGCAATTTATCGCCATGGAAACCATCGAGCGCACGCACGCAACCTGGAAAAGAACGAAATTTAAAAAAATTGGCGTTGTCTCTTGCGGTCACGGTTGAATTGTTTCCTTGTACACTTGCACAAGGATGTGCTCGTGCTTACACGAAAATTTTCAACACAATGTTAACTGTTTGACATCTTTTTCTTCTTCTATAAATACATTGACAACACATTTCATAAGTTTTCGCGAAGTCACGGGTTGTTGTTTCAATGTTTTTTAATTTAATCTTAATAGGATTGAGTATAAATAGACGTAAGCTTGTGATGGACACGTGTTATTTAGAAAAATTAATCAGCGAAATTAATTTAATTTAAATGAATTACGCGCGGGCGAAAGCAGATTTAATTGTTCGTTTGTTTTTAACACACAAGATAATTGCTCGAATTTAATTTGCAAATTTGAAGGCAACGGGAGGTCACTTTTTTTATTGGCCGCAATTAAATTACGAAATTCAACCGCTTTTAATTAATTAAATAAGTCTTTTCACTGCTGCAATGAAAAGTTTTAATGTTTGCGTTTCGGCCAGCAGAAAAATAAGCAAAGCGAAGAAAGAAAAACAACTTAACGACTTAAAAACGAAAACAAAGCTTTAATATAAAATGAGGGCATGTGGGCAGCAAAAAGACGATTAAAATAAAGTTTTTAATGCATGCACGGATTTAAACTTTTCAGTTAAAAGCAGCTTATAAGCCCTTAGTCATAAGACTGAGCTGCAGGTAACGACTCTTACACAACTTAGAGAGTTGATGGAAAATTCCGTGGAAAATTGCGCGTTAGTAATACATGATTGCCACTCATTTGTGTGAGGTTATTTAATTTGTTCTTATTCATTGAAACTTTTTATTAAACTTTTCAAGCGACCTAAGTTTCTCACCCTTTGGTTAATTTAAGAATTCAATTATACAAAATTAGCTGTAAAAATAAAATTTACAAACAAAAACAAGCTTTTTAGCTTTTTACGACCGAAAGGAGTTTCAAAAGAGAATTTTACTGCTGACACAAGCAGAAAAATCTTTGAAAAAACAAGAAAATTAATTTTTCCTGCACAAAAGCGAAGGAGGGATTTGCAAAACAAACACAAGCCACTGTGGTGAGCACCTGCACATTGAGAAAAATCGATAAGAAAAAATTTTGCAAGAACCTGTTGATTACTTGTAACTCAACTGGGGACAAGTTTCAAATTGAAACACTCGACTTGTTTTCAACTAATTTCAAATAAAATCAAAGTTTTTAGGGATTTTAAGCAGTAAGAACTTGATGTATACTTAGTATTGTGCTGAAAATTTATTTTTAAATATCAAATGATGATAACAATTTTTTAAAAACTAACAAGATTCATCGAATTCAAAATCGTCGTAGAACTGTTTTTTGTGTGGCGACTGGAAGTTTTGTGAGCTCAAAGTCGCTTGAGGGTCGAACTCTGTCAAATTTCTCGATGAGTTTTCTTTGGCTGTTAAAATAAAAAAAATGTTGAGTATCTTGTACAGTTTATTACACAGTTTGCTTGTAAGAAAAAATAAAGCCTAATTACTGCGTGTTTACAACGTTTTAAGCTCTCAATTTTCAGAGAACTGACTATATTTACATGAAAATCTGAAATTTCAGCCCAAAACATTTAGTACAGGTAAGTGCCACGTGTTTACAAAAACTCAACTTTTTCACAGAAATTGACAAAACAAGTAAAATTTAAAAAAAAAAAATTGCTCATTGCCCAAACAAGGCAAAAAAGGAGTTTTTTTTTTTTTGAGCAAAACACTTGAAAAATGATGCAATGCGTTAGACAGGAAAAGCGCTTATAAGCGTTGTAAGATAAATGTTGTGTTGAAGCGCGTCTTATTCTGTGCTAACAAAATGCAATTAGTCACTGCACAGCTAGCCTTGCAATCACTTTGCGAAGTTTAACACAATTTTCATTGTTTTCAAATTGTTGAAAATTCAACTTTTAAGCACAACTTGTTTAGATTTTAAACATAAACAAAACATATGTGAATTTTTCCTTTTGTATCAAAACCATTACTGTTTTGGATAGAACAACTCTAAAGCCATTATCACTTAAACCTTTTAACTTCAAGTGCGCTTTCAAGAAAACAGAGTGATAATTCAATTTGCTGCCTTATGTTACAAGTCTCAAATGATAAAGTGAGCAATTAAGGAGCAATTCAACCGTTTAAAAACACCAGGCTTCATTAACTTTACTCGAAATTGATACATTAAATTCAACTTAATTTTCAGCAGGTTTTTTAATGATTACAAAACTTTTAAACGTTCGCAGCTTAAATATTATTTTAATAAAAGTTAAATTGATATTGCCAGATAATGCATTTAATGATTATTTAATTGTTACAACATTGTTTACAGTAGCTAAACAAGTAGAATGACATGTACACTATAATTAAATATTGCTCATACAATTACTTCAAAGCAGCTTTTTGAGTGTGGGCTTACCAAATAAATTAAAATCCATTGAACTCAGCTGATCATTTAAATTAATTGCAATTTAATTACATGCTGATAGATTTACTTTCACTTTATTAATTTTTTCCATTAAGATAATTTTGATCAAACCAAGCAGAGCATGTGTCAATAGAATGGAAATCGAGCATATAAATTGTAAAACTGCTCATTGTGAAATATTTTTCTATGCAAATATTACAGTGGAATTTTTTTTCTCCCACATTGCCATATGCGCTCACAGAGAAAATGTTGCTCAACTTTTTATATTTGCTTAAATAACAATGTACAAATAAATTCAAGAGTTTAAAAGTTTAATTTCATGACAACACACTTTTTAAATACAAGTACAAATAAAAATAGAAAACAAACCACACTAAAATATATTTAAAAAATAACTATACTTATAATTCATAACAAACAATGAATTTAAATGAGCTAAATTGAGCAAAATTCCTATTCAGTTGGTTTTTATTGTTATAAAAAATTTCAAACAAAGTTATTTAGAGCAGTTTATTTTTGCCTATTGTACAATATCCACTTTAAACAAATCTTTTCATACGACTACATTAGTGTGAATTTTTTTTTCACTTATTTTTAAGATTTAACTATAAGCTACTTTATTGAAAACTAAAATTGTTACATTGCTTTTTTTCAAATAAATTAAGCTATTTTAAGTAAAATTGATTCTACTGTTAAAATTACCCATACTAACAGTAATTTTTAAGTAAAACTTAATTAAAAGCTACCTTAGTAAAAATTTAAGTTGTCATTTTACTTTTTTTTCAAAAAAACTAACGTTTTTAAATTAACTTGAATTAAATTTATTGTTAAAACTACACATCTGAAAGTTATTTTGAATAAAATATAGCTAGTAGTTTTATTTTTATAAAAAATCAAACTAACAGCTGTTGGTAGCAGTTTTCAACGGCGAGTGCCTGGGACTGGGCGTTCTCATGTTGGGGGAATTCCTGGTTACCTGCAGGGACGTCGGGGTCGCCCTGCTCCTACTGCCGTGGTCCACCACGGGAAAAGATAAAGACGAGAAGTCAGAGTTGTTTCTGCCTGCGTTGGAGGTGGCCACCGTCACGGGCGGGGAGGTGTAATCGTCGAAGGGTGGCATTTTAATTGAAAACTAGTGTTAATAATTGGCAGGAATTTAGCAAATTTCCTATCTGTGTCTGAAAATAAAATTTGCCTAGTCAGTGTTAATTTTCATAATAAAAATCAATAAAAAAAATGACAGAATTGATAAATATCGAGCTTGTTTGAGTGCACAGCTAAAAGGTGAGGTTTCAAGTGACTTCACGTTTGGAAGTTACAAGTTTTCAGCGAAACCCCGAAAAACCTCATCTGATAAGTGAGCATGAAACAAAAAATAACTTTAACAAATAAAATATAAAAATTATCACAAAGCTTATCATAAAACATTAAAGTCCTTCTGATCAGCCTTCAAACAACTGTAATTGAACACTAGTACAAAAAACATTGATTTCTCTCTCAATTGTTAGCTGTTGTCAATGGTATTGCGAAATAGCAACTGAATGCAAACCGGCAACTGACACAAGCTATATCAGCTACATCGGCCATACAGCGCACGAAAAAATGAGAGAACTTTTTTCCACCTTCTCACTCTCTCTCATTTTTATTTCAAACAGCAACAGATTTCTGACGCAACACCTCTCTCCTTTTTTCATTATAACTTTTTTTCAGCGTGTGCAAAATTGCCGTCACGTCTCATATTATTATTTCAGTTTGTTGCCAGCAGCCTGATTTTTTTTCCATCATAAACACGTTGGCTCGCGTCCATCTTTCAAGCTTGCTGCTCGTGAAGTTTAGTCATATATTTTCAGCGTTGCGTTGACAGCAAGCAGCTGCAGTGTTGGTGAGTGAATAAGCCTGTCTGATGGCAAATGTGCGCTGGGTGATAGGAAAGGAAGTTGCTTTGTGAGCAAGTGAGCTTAACAGCTGTTCTCTTCTGCTGCGTTTTGTATCCAATGTATGTGTGACAAGTTGGAATTTTTAAAGTTGAAATATTCATAATATAAAAATTTCTTTAAAGAATATCAGTTTAAGTTAAAACGGCAGTAAATTGCTTTTGTATTATTACCTTAAGTATTGCTTTATTTTTATTTGTTTAAAAACAAAAGTGGTGCGACAGTCACAAGACATTTCAACAACAAGCACCGGGTTAAAACCGTTCATTCAAGTTCAATGAACTTTAAATTGTTTTGATATGGTATAATATTGGAAAACATTACTTGGAAAGTTGACAAAACAAAAACTTAAATGACAGTTGATTGAGCTTTTATTGCACATTATTAAATATTTTATAATACTAATTAATACAATCAAACTTCCTTTAAAAAATTTAATCAATAAGGCTGTTGTTTAATAATTATTTGTCAAAATATAAAATTGTATTCAAAAAAAAATATGATAGTGAAAAACTGTTAACACATAAAGTTAGCTTATTTCAAACTAAAGGTATCTCTAAACAGTTTTATCAAATACACCAAAAGCGAGTCAGGTGCAATCTGTTCGTTCACCCCTGGAACCTTTTCTCCCTCGTCATTGTCACCTTCCTCATCCTCGTCATTGTCAGCCTCTTTCTCCCAAACGTAGTCCTCCCTGTCATCTGGGTAGATGAACTGGCACGGCTGCTTGCGGCTCATCCTGGCGTTTTCATTCTCCATCCACTTGTAGAACGTGTAGCCCACCACGAAGGGAGGGAAGAAAATAAACGCCTTGTCCTGGATCCTCCTGGACAAGTTGCTGATCCTGTTGAACTGCGACTTGAGCTGGAAGGGCGACTGCTCAAACGGGGAGACGGAGAAGATTATGATGCCTTTGGGCCGCCACCAGGGTTTTTCAAACTTCAGGCCGCGCCTGAGCAGAGGCGTCAGTTTCATATTTACAAAAGTTAATTTAGCTAAATCTGTTGGAACGATTTACAATTAATATAGAAAGTATTGCTTGTACTCTATTTCTTAGAAATACAAGTAATAACAGTAGAAACTATTTTGTTATGTTCTACATACCAAAAAAAAAATTATACATTTTTATACTTAAGCAAAACTAATTTAAAGCAAAAAAAAAAAGTTATCATTGATAGTAACTTACTGGTAACAATAATGTTATTCACAAGTGTTGAGAATTCATTTTTTAAGCCACTACTGTGTGTTTTTAATAAGTTATGATGAACAAAAAATAATTGTTTAAATTGGTGATGTAAACACAAATAATTGGTTATTTAAAACAAATGAGTGGAGATATGCACTTAGATAGTTTAAATAACATTTTTAGTATCAAAATTACAACTTTTAAATCTGAATTTAATGCTAAGCTAAGAAGTTTTCACAAACAATTTTGCAAAACATTGAGTTCAAACTAATTGTAGCATTTCTAATAAGATTTAGTTGAAAGCTAAATTGAAAATTATATGTTCAGTTTATATCTTTTTTGAAACTTTAAATCATAAGGCAAGTAAATTTTAAGATTATTTCTGGTCACACCCAAAACAGTATTTAAAATCTGCTACTTACAATGATTGTAAAAATAAGATAAAACTATAGAGATGAGATAAAACGCAGTTTCTCAATTGCGCTTTCGTAATTTAAAAAAATAGTTATTTGAAAAAACTAAACAATTCTCAATGTTTTGTTAAATGCATAAAATATTAAGCAATCTATTTAATATTACCTATGTAATACTGTATAACAATATTGATTACTTGTCAATATATATTTTAATTATTTTTTATATTCTGAAGAGAAATAATCTAAAATTTAATTATAAATTTTCAAGTGTTTAGTTTATTATAAACAAATTGGTTATGTAAAAACCCTTGTTCTCAGTAAACTATATTTATTATTTACTTACCATTCTGTATATATTTGTTTGTTTTAAAAATAGTTTAGCTATGCACAAAAATCAAAACAACATCCCTAACGATGTTGAGTGTAATTCAAATTTATGCTTTAATGGCATAAATATTATTTAAATCAAAATAACTTTATGTTAGAATTATGTTTGCACAAATCTTTTTCTTGACAGGTAAGACTGAAAGAGAGTGAATAACAAGCAAACTTATTTTATTACTTAGGATTTCAATTTAATTTTTTGTTTATAACTGACTAAAATAGGAGAATAAAACTTGTGCTTTTGATAATTTAAACAGTAATTCAATTGCTTTATTGTTACAAACTTTTCATTATAACAAAACATTTCAAACTTTTAAGTCAACTAAAAAGCACCAATATTTTCTGTAGGCGTATGATGAGAAGCAAAAAAAAACTTTTCATTACAAAAACAAATTGCATAACAGATGGACTTGAGAAAAACAAACTTATTGTTATACTTATTAGCAAAAATAACAATAACAAACACATATTCCTCTATTTAACAAGTATTTTTCAACCATAGTTTGTGTTTATGGTTTTATAGTATCTTAAATTAATTGAAAATTTAAACTGTGGGTATATTTGTTGAAGTCCAATGGTATATAATAGGTCCAAAATTTTTTGAAAAAAATAACATGGACTTTTATAGAAAATTTTAGTATGAACTATAAATAATTTTATATAGAATACAATAGTTTAAATTATAAATAGACATATAATCACTTATGTAAAATATTTCGTATACAAACCTATAGACTGAAATTTCTTAATAGTAAAACTTTTATCTGGAAGTTAAAAACACACTAATAATATATTGTTTATATTTTGAGCTAATGACTTTAAATTTTCTGGAAGTATTCTTATTCATATTAAAAATGGTTTGTTGGTAATATTTTTAATTGAATAATGAAAAATTTTACGACCAAAAAGCTTTGGTTTCTTATTAGTTTTAAAAATAAACTTTTCCAAATTATTCTAATATTAGACTGAAAACTTTATAATAGATTACTAACAATTTTTTGGAGATATTTTTTTATTGAAGCAGTCATTTTTCACCTTTTTAAATTGCACTTTTGATAGGAACCTTACAAATTCTTAAACTTGGATCAATTATAGCTCAAAAGATACTTGAACATTTTTAATGGCAAGAGGGTAGCTTAGTTATTTAGGTAAAAAATTTAAAATAAAGTTAGTGTTCACCCCCCTATGCACTCAAATGAAAATGTTTAAAATTATCTTGTTAAAAAACTACTCCTGAAAATATTTTTCACATATGTTTTACAAACTAAAAATAATATTAAGTTCAAGAAACTTTGAGCCAATATAACTGTAAAATACTAAAATGTTTACTGATTTGCTTACAAAACAGATTTGTATGCAAAATTAACATACTAAAATTTATCTATTTTCTCAACTTTTTCACACTAAAATTATCTATCAATTAAACAAATACTTGATTATTTAATAATAAAAGCAATGTCTAGACTAAAAATTGCGTAACTTTTTTAGCTTAGCTAGCTTTAATACATTTTGCTAAATTGTAACTTTTTGTTATGTTTAGTATGTGAAAAACAAAAATAATAATAATTTAAAACTTTACTAAAGAAAACATTTATAGTTGCCAGTTAAAACTTATCCATAATTAGAATAAACATATAAAAACTTTGATTGACTTATTTGTAAACCTTTCAAGATAAAACTCTAAAATTAAAAACTGGAACATTTTGTTAGAAGCATAAAAAGTTAATTGATATAAGACATATTTTACTCAAACTAAATTTAAAATTATTTTATATTATAATTTAAAATTTTGATATTAATAATACTATTTGATATTATAAACAGTAAACTTAAGTAAATAGTATATGAATTTATTCTTTCAAGAATTTGTTTTACAAATTAAGTTTGGATCAAAGACCTCGTCAGTGCTTAAACAAATCTAAAAAGATTTGAAACAGTCATGGAAAATAGCATTTAAATTGATATATAACATAACAAATAGAAAATAATATATAAACAAACTAACTTCAATATTTTTTTTACTAATAATTTTTTTAAAGTATTTTTTCTAATAAACCTTTGCTTTACTGAAGAGTATATGGGACGTTATATCTTATATACAAAACGGATGTCTAAATCTATTTGTTTATTATATAATCTAATAAATTAATGTAATATATATATATAAATGAAACTGAGCTTTCGAAGTATGTTTGCGGCCTTAAGCGCAAAAAAATAGATTTTAAATTTACTTGGGAGATGATAAAAAGAGCACAGCCAATAGCAGATGGTAACAACCCTGTTTGTAGGCTATGCTTAAAAGAATCTACAGCCGTTATGTATGCGTTAAAAAAGGAAGGTTGTTTAAATAAGAGGAGCAAATTTATATTGCCTTGTCGACATATGAAAAAGCTCCTCTTAAAATACAAGAAATTTTGAAGTATTTTATAGTCAATTAACTGTTGTATTTGTTAATTTTGGTTGTTTGATTAATTAGATGGTAGATCGATTTTTGTGCTGAATATTTGTAATGTACAATGTTCATACGTCATATTGTTTTTGTTTTTTTGTAAACTTTTGCATCTTTGTTTACCAAAGTGCTTTTTATTTTAAACTTGAACTGGCTGAAGATTAGAGACAACCTTCTTATTTTTATGAAACATATGTTCCAGAATTTTTAAAATCGCCATTTCAATAAATTATATATATATATATATATATATATATATAGAAAAATGGTTTATTTAACATCTGAAAACTTAAACAATACTGACTTACATGCTTATTAAGATATTTAATAAATAACATATATTTGACATTAAAATTTTTTTTAGTATATTGTTTAGAAAAACATCTATTTTTTAAAATTATACATATCTACAATTAGTATTTTGACAATAGTTATTAATTTATTTTTGATATTAATAGTAATAAATTTCAATACTGACAAAATATTTTTTGAAAATTAAAAAAAAAACAATTATTAAGTAATAAAACTAAAACAATAGCTATTGCTTCATATCAAAATATTCATTTTATCATGCTTTTAATATTTCTCAATTCATGACTTAGTTAATGATATTCAATGATGCTGTGTTTATGAACTTTAAAAATTCAAAAAAAACAAATTACATTACACTTTTCTTTAAGAAAAAACTAACTAATAATTAATTATATGTAATTTTATGTATAAATAGCTGAAAACTTGTTATCTCAGCATTTAAAAGGTATACAAATTAATTATAGCAGGAAGTATAGTCATTTTATAAAATAATATGTTTATTTAAATTTTTATATCACCAATATTTTCATTATTTGTTTTTATTAAATTTCTTAAAACATAAATAAATCAAATATATGCAAAACACCCATTTGTTTTGTAGCAATAATTTTTTCTCACCAAACACTTTACCATAAACTTATGTAATTTTTTACTCAAAATATATCACGACTGATATTTCAAGTATATCGCTTTGTAAATTACATGAAATGTTTTAATTTTGATTGACTTTTATAGAGCATGACCTTTTGCAGCACACCGTTTAATCTATGTAACATTTAAAAGTAACCACAACCTTTTCACCTGGGATTAATTTAACGTTGCAGTACAAACCACATTCAAAATTGAAACTATAACAGAATTTGAAAGCAGAGTGCAGTTGAAGGTTACATGTGCTTAAAATAAGCATTGGATTGCTAAAGCTGACAGTTTATGAGATAATGTCACACATAACCACTCTATTTGAATATTCAAATTAATTTGTTTAGAGTTTGTTTAAAATTTAGCTTTAAGCTCGAAAAAAAAAACAATGTTTTAATGGATTTTAAACTAGGTAACAATTTTAGTAAATTATCAAAATTAAAAATTAAATTTAAAGGTTTAATAAAAACTTTTTGGTACAGAGCTAATAAATAATCTAACTAAAACAATGGGATGGCTAATTTAATGTGTTGGTAAACTATTATGTTTTTATTTTTATTAGTTTAAATTTATATTTAAGGAACAGTTTTATGGCTGTAACAAAATAATTGACATGTCAGTTTTCATTAATGTAGTTTAATTGAAACCAATTAATTTCGTAAAAGTTCACTAGACAACTTAAAAAAAGTTATATGAGAGAAATTATTAACTCACATCAACTAACTTGCTTTCTTTCCAGCTTGAGCTGCATTGAAGATACTCATTGATATTAGTGAGCAATGAGTTCCTCCAATTTTGAATTCAAATTCTAGAGAGTGACTTTGATAAAATGGTGGTTTCTTGGAAATGAACCATTTTAATGAAAAATCAAAATAGTATATTCAAATTGAAAGTTAAAAGTAAACATAGATTCAATTTCTGCCCGGGCGAAAACTAAAAACCAAGAGTTGATAAAAAACACTTGGGAACAAAAGAAATCACGATTATTTTTCTTAAGTATCTTATTGATAAATGGTTTAAATTTATTATTATTTATCACACATATATTTTGCCCAGGCGAACATTTCATAATGAAATATCTGTCAATCTGTTTGATAAAGCGTAGCGAAGGATTCTAAAATTAGCCGAAAAAAGAGAAAAAATATTTACGTTAAGCTTTGTATTGTACATTATGATTAAACACATAATGTAATTTAAAAAAAATGTAAATTTATACGTGGTAAAATTTGTAAAAATGTAGAAAGTTTTAAAACTACTAAACTATCGTTTTTATCGTATTAAGCAAAAACAGTTATGACTTTAACGAGAATATATGTGTTAAATAAAATAACTTTATTTATCAAAACTAATAAAAAAGTATTTAATTTCTAGTTTTGGAACAGAATTATAAAAGTTAACACTATAACTTTCTACGAGATTTTTTTACACTTTATTTTTCTAATAGCCATTTAACAGGACTATTTAAAGCGAAAACATACTACGATTTATAATTTATATAAAATATTTTTGATTAGGTTTTCAACTAAGTTTTTTACTAGTTTAAACAGTTTATTTTTTTTTTATAAAAGGGTTGTTTGATAAATAAATAAAAATTCATCAAGTTCCTAAAACTAATGTTTAAAAGGAGTAAATTTTTTTTTAAGTAACAAATTCGTTAAAGGTTTGTATGTAAAACATAAAAGGTTTTAAAATGTTTTTAAATAAATTTTGTCTATCGATGCTATAAAAGAAAACAAAATATTGTTTAAACAGTAAACAAGTCTTTGAAAATTAAATACAATTAACTTTAAGCTTTAAAAACTTTAAGTGTATGTACTTTGTACAAAATATTAAGTTTTAATTGTAAAATAATTAAGTTGTTGATTAAACTTTTCTAGATATGGATTAAGTATAGTTTAGTTTTCAGTACGACTGCACAAAAGTTGTAATATAACTGTCAGAAAAAAGTGCTTTTATTGATGTTTTCAGTGTAAAGTTTAAAATAAAATTGTTATTTTTATACCTTTTAAGCACAACAAAAAAAGATAACATAAGTAAATTTAATATCATTACAAAAAATAAATAGAAAAGAAATTTCTGTGAAAATTTAGAGCGTATAAAAAAAAAACTTCTTAGAATATTCTGCTTGTGGTAAAACATTCACTTAAACTTTTTTCAAATTAGTTGCCTTTTTACTTGGAAGTCATCAACCTTTTATGCATTAATTAAATATTCTAAGCTTGACCGATGCGTTCTATTTCATTCTCTTTTAGCTGGAAAATTTTGCGTTAAATTTTGCAAGAAGACACAAACTGAAAAACTTATTTATAATTTAAAACTTATTTTAAAACGCTAAATCAAAAAGATTTAAATGTAAACTGTAGGTACGTTTCGTTTATCTTTTTTATTCGAAAGTTTGAGCAATTTGATTCAAAAATATTATTATTAACATACAAAAAACAATTCACTTTTTAGGTTTGAAGTGCAAGAAAAATAAAAACACTATTTGAAAATTTTTAAACAAAAAGTTTTGAGTTGAAAATTTTTGATGTAAAATAAAATAGAAGTGTATTTAATTGCAAAAATCATCAAAATTATTCATAATTTTTCAATCTATTACCAAAAGAGTTCACACTGTTATTTTTTTTTGATGTTAATAAATTAAAACACGACTAAAAAGAAGTTAGAAAGCTTTGAGTCAGTTTTTTTGAAACACGAAGTAAAAAAAGCTTTTAACGTCGGCAATCATCACGGCTCAGTGCACGCTCTGTGACGTCACGTAATCCAGTTATTGTGACGTCACGGAAAGTTTTCGAGAGAACATTATGCAATAATAGCCGGCTCGATTGTGACGTGATAATGACCGGCCAATCGTGTCGTCGCATTTTATGCCAGGAAGTTGTAAAAACATTAAAAAGTTTTTAACGTGTTTAACAATTATAACTTATTTTTTTTTCTTTTTAACAAATAAATATGTTTTTATTTGTATTTCTCAAGTGCAAGTACACGAATAAGTTTATTTATTACACTATATTTTTGTTTCTAAGTAAAAACACATAATTTTAGATAAATACTCAAAGGTAGTTGTAATTTATCAATTTCTTGAAAAACTAAAGATAATGTTTAAAAACAAGGTTTCTTTTTACTTTTATTAAGTTATTTTAATCACGAAAACTAAGTCTTGCTTTAATTTGAATATACCATGAGATTCTGCGTCATTATATGTTGTTTTCGTAACATATGAAAAGGTGAAATGAAGCTTTCTACTGGTTTTTCATTGTAAATAGCAAAATTTTATGTTAATTGTTAAAGTGTTGTTCTACTGTTAAATTCATCAAAAAAAGCATGTTGATTAATACTTTTACAATAAATTTTACTTTTAAACTTTTTACAAATTAAAAAACGTGTTTCATCATGGCTTTTATAGTTCATTCTTTTGTGTTTCTGAATTTTAAGTACATCATTAATCTGGTATTAAAAAATTATAGTTTACAAAGAAACATTTATGTTTAAAGCTGTATGAGTAAAAACGAGTTTTTCAAATAAACTTCTCATTGTATGGAAAAATGAGAGACTAAAGCTCTGTTGTTTAACAAGAGTACATGAATAATTTATATTTAACCAAATCCGCTAATTACAACTGCTCGAATCTCCCTAGCAATCAGATAAACATTCAGGATGGGCGGGAAAGTCCCCTATTTTGCATGTACGACCGATGTTATCAGGGTCGTGACAGAATCAGATTATTAGTTTGATGTTAATCTGTTGGAAGGTTACAAGACGCAGTCTGTTGTTGATAACAGAAAAACACGGTCGCTATTAGCCGTTTGCTCGCTGATGAGAGTTTCAAATCACGATTTACTTAAAGTTTTAATTATGATACAAGTTTGGCTTATTGAATTAAAATATTGCTATTTTTTCAAAAGAACAAAATTAATTTATCTCAATTTAATAATTAAACTTAATCCACATGTTTTTGAAATAAAAATTTACTATTTTATTTATCTTTAATGATTATATCTTCAGTTTATAGAGTTACATTGTTTAATTTATACTTTTAGTGCTTTAAAAATAAAAAATAAAAAAACAAAACAAGTATATATATTTTCATGTTGCAGAGATACAAAATAATTTTATTAATGCTCAAAAAGTTTTGAATTGATTCAATAACTCTACACAGTCTCTTATAGAAATTTATAAATAAATTGCTTAGTTTGTTTAAAAAACACTTAAGTTCTTGCACAAACATGTCTCAATGTTTTTAATAAATTACGTCATGATGTTTTTTTTTTGAATCTGTTTATTTTTATCTCAAATTAAATTATGTGTTAGCCGGAAGTCTGCTCTTGAGGAAGTTTAAGTTTAGTTGTTATTGTTTGCATATTGTGATATAAAAAAGCACCTTTAAATGTACATATAAATTTATTTACAAAATGTAAATTATAACAACAAAAATCAAGTTTTGACTTCCGACTTCTGAGAAGTCAATTCAAAACAGAAACAAAAATGTTAAATAAAACAAATTTTCTAGATACACAGTTCAAGTCTTTTTGAATCGGTTCAATAGGTTTTGTGTAAAGTTAAAAAAGTACTCCAATACTTATGCTATTTAAGAAAAATAACTTATTTAGATTGTAACTATTTTTCAGTAAACACTTTTGATTTTTAAGTTGTAATAATACTTTGAGGGTTTATACAACAGTTAAAACTATGTTAAAAAACTATATTATAAACTTAACTTGATAAGTTATGCTTATGATGAGAATATTATAGAAATTTTTGTTAAAAATTTGTTAGTTTAAATGGATAAAATTATATTGTAACTTGAAATAACTAAATTTAAAAGAATTTTTACTTAACAGATAAAAAATAACCAAAAAAATGAATCCAAGCTTAAGCATTTTAATAAAAAATGTTGTCTACTTCTGAGCAAAACAAGTTTATAGCATTTTAAAGGTATAAAATATGCTTATTTACTTTAATTATAATTTGCAGTAATTTATGCCGAGTGCTTTTTATCTAGTACTAAGAGTATTTTATTTGAGTAAATTTTTAGAAAAAAAAAGCGTTTAATATAAAATTAAATAATTGCACAAAATGTTGATTTAGTTTCTTACGCAAAAAAAAGATAAACAGAATTTTACGTTGTTGTAAGCAACTTAGTAGTTTATATAAAATCAAAGTCTTAATTTGTTATCATTTACTTCTATTAAATTTATCATAAGGTACTTAAATAACTTACTGCAGCTTTTCTTACAATTTTCAAAAACTGTACACAGCAAATCAATAAAAAATTGAAACTTGTGCAAAATTTGTTCTTCATGCATAAACCAATTTCGTTATGTTTTTATTTCTCATCTTTTTACACACAATATATTAAAACTTGTTTTGAAATATCAAAAAGAAAAGAAAATAACAATTTTCACCTAGTAAAAAAAAAATATTCTACACCACTAAAGGTTTGCGTAGTAAAATACTTTATATATTTTTCAGTTCTCAGGTTCATGCAAGCTTCAAGTTTTAAGTCGTACAGCCGAATATTAAATTTTACTGAACTACTATAATAACTAAACAAAAAGTACAGCAGTAGGGTCAATACTAAGTATTAAAAACAACAAAATTATCTATAAAAAACATATATAAGTAGCACTTTTTGAAACAACTGTTACCTAATAAAAATAATACCAAATTCAAAATAATCTTTTTTATAAAATCCGTTGCTGACTGTAGAATTTACTAAACTGTGAAAATTTAACACTCCTAGATACATAAATGTTTTAAATTTTGATTCAAGCTGTATTAATTATCACTTGTGTTCTATAAGTACTAGTTCATTTAAAAATTAGTACTTATTTTAATTATTTTAGTTAAAGTAATAACATTTTGAATAAGCAGTTTTCAACTTACATTCATAAAAGCTGAACAAATGTACAAATATAAAAAGTTTACATATAAGAAAGTAACAAGTATTAAGCCAATTAGCACTTGTCGTAATTTTATTCATACTAGAATTCTTGAATTAAAAGTGATCAAATATAAATATGCATTCGCATCTTTCGAGTCGTAAAACCAATAAATTTGTTTTTAATTAAAAAATTAAACTCAACTTGAATTGTAGATGAAATACTTTATCGAGGAAACAATCATTCATGGTAAAATTGAATTTAATATATACATGCGTTAAATCATTATCTTAATTAACTTAAGTTCTACACTAAACACTCTGATTTTTACCAAGTCTGATCTAAAGACTAAATTTATTTATCACATTTATCAAAAAAAAACATTTAAAACTTTGATTAAAAATTTCTTTTAAATGCAGCATTAAAAACCAAAGATGAGGTTAAAACTTTTAGATTTAACTTCTCACAAAATTTGTTACTAATTTTCAAAGAGAGTTTTCAGTGTAAAGCTGTATGTAATTAGCCTTTTATTTTATATGCACAAAAAAATTCGTTAAAATTAAAAAAACTAAGAGTTGTAAGCTTGAAAAAAACTGTTTACAGTTCAGAAACCTTGATAACCGTAAGCATTAATTTATTATTACAGCTTATTAAAAGTTTGTATTTTAGAAATAACAGCAATGTTTGAAGTTTAAACATAAACACAAAAATATCTGCTTGAATTAAAATAAATAAATGGTTATTACTTTTCAGCAATCATTCAAAATGTTTATTTATTTTATTCGTGTTAAGAGTCGTGTGAGTTTGATAATTACGTCAAAGGTATGACAACTGCAAATGTGTCACTCTTTAAATATTTAATTTCTGACTAATTTTAAAATTACTGTAATCTGACTGTATGTAAAAGATTTGTAAATAACCTGCTTATAATGCGTACTTCGGCAATAAAAAATAGTTTACTCTGTACTTTGTTTATTTTTAATGTTTTTTGCCTTTACAATTGTTATAAACTTACATATTTAAATTTTAAGAATAAAATAACTTTTCAAAACAGGTATAATTTATATGCATTGATGTTACGGATAGAGTGCTTTGTCTGTAATTTAAAACTGTAAATAGTAAGAGTACCAATTAATATTATTAATTTTAAAAACTATTTACTCTTTGAAAAAACCAAAAACTTTGCTTATTGTCCTATTAGTAAGTGTAGTTTAAAATTCAAAACTTTAACTAACAACGGTTGAGGATAAAACAGAAAAATACATTGATTTCTGCTAATAAAATAAGTGACTTTTTTCAAAGAAAGATCAGAAACCCAAAACATCAGACTCATTGGAACTAAGGTTTTAAAAAGTAGTAGTGATTTATTTGCTAAAGTATTTTAATTAACTAAAGACCTTGTTTTTTGATAGCCTGTTGAAATAATATATACTTTTAGGTAAAAGTTTTTGTATCGAACTTTGAACAAATTATTAAAAAAAAGATTTTATGCTTAAAAACAAATTTCTTCAAGCTTAACCAAATAATAGACTTTTTAAGAGTTTTTAATTATTTCAAGTATTTCTAAACAATATTTTTTACAATTTAGATAGTTCACTATAAATTCTGTTAACTGTCTCTTGTTTATTGGTTGTTTTTTGATGTTAGCCCGAACTATTTTCCCAATATCATCTTAAACTTGTTAAATTTTAAAACTTTGTCATGTCCTAGACAAAGACACTAAACTGTATCTAAGTGGTGTACAACTCAAGAACCGAAATATTATTAGGACCAATTACTTAGACTGCTTTTCTTTTATCAATCAATTTACAAAATTTCCATATGATTTAACCGTCAGGTGCTACTAGTGAGTAACTTGATACTTATCTGTTGATGTAAGTAACTCGAAAAACATTTTTTTGTTCAATTTAAGTTTTATTTATATGTTTAAAACACAACTAACAAGAAAGTAATAAAGAATTTATTATGAACTAAAAATTGTAGTTAACAAACTTGTTGTAAATATAAAACTAAGTTTCATCTTTTTGTATACTTTAAGTTTCAACAAAACTCAACGCCATTGATCTTGTTAAGTATAAAAACTTGATTATTTACTTTATAAGCATAAAGTTTAAAAAAGTTCTAATTATTTAAATAAAAAACAAGAAAGATTTTTAATATGTGAAACTAATTAAATTAATCATTTTGAAGTTTTAAGCATAAAAACTAAATCAAAACTTTTATAGAATTATACTATTACAATTTTCTATTTCATATTTATACTTATCAATTTAGTTATGTGATTGAATTTTTTTTGTATATGTTTACAGTTTTTATTATTTTCGATTGAAAAAAAAGTAGGAGTTAATTTAAAGTGTTTGTTTATTTAAATTATAGAAAAAAATATTAACAACTGTTTTTGTCTGTGTACTAATTCTCGATAGATTAAGCTTTGGTATATAATGTAAAACTGAATTTTCTAATCCTGAAATTTTCAGTCGTTGAAAAAAGTTTAGTTTTTTTATCACTATAATTTTTTAACCCCTTTTAACTTTAAATGACACTTTTTTTACTAGGTTAATTATTTTTCTGACAATTTTTTCAGTAATCATAGCAGAAATTCTAAACTTATTTTTATATTGACAAGCTAATATTATTTAAAATGAAATTTATTCCAAATAATGCACATTTTATATTTTTGATTATTAAACAATTAAAGCATTTGAATTATATATTTTAATTTATACTGGCTTTAAAGCTGGTTGTTTCAATAAAAAAAATTCAAAAACTTTTGTGTTCAAGTTGGTACAAAAAAAGTCAAAAACATTAAGTTATAATGTAACAATGAACATCACAAATTTAATTTATTGAGCATTGTACCAACCAATAAACAATTTCAAGTTGAAGATGATTTTTTTTTGTATTATATTACACGAGAAAGTTGCATTTGTTAAATTCAACTATAAATTACCTTTACTTGAAAATTATAATCATGTATAAAGTTATAAATTGTTGTTTATAAACAACAATTGTTATAAACTTATAGAATGGCCAAGTACTTCAATATATTACTCTTTTTATTGTTCTTAATTTAACATTTTTAGTTTAAAAATAGTTTTAGAATATACATTTGTAAACAATAATATATAGTTTAAAGGTTTCAAAACTTTAATGGTGTTCCTCTGTATCCAAATTTTTCAGTTTATAATAAAATATATAACCATTTATCCAAATTTAAACTAAAATTTTGCCTTTGTCAATAAATTTAAATTCTGTAGAATTTTCATGAATAATATTTAACAGAGCTTTTTACTGAATTTCGTTTATGAGTCTGTATAATTCCTAAATTAGAAATACCAGTTAAACTCTTAAAGAATATTACTTAAATTTAACAAAACCTAATTTTTTTTAAGGTTTAAAACTTAGCTGCAATCAGTAAACGTCCCGGTATAACTGAAAACAGTTCGATGCTACCAGACAAAACCAGTAAAGTTGAGATGCAAAATACTCCAAGCTCCAGTGAAAAAGGTTCAGAGTTATCAATCAAAATAACTAAAGTTGAGATGCCAAAGAATCCAAGAACGAGTGAAAAAAGATCTGAGTTACCAGAAGAAACCAGTAAAGTTGAGATGCCAAATATTGCAAATTCCAGTGAAAAAGGTTCTGGTCCACCAGACAAAACCAGGAGTCCAAGGAAGCCAGCTTGCTGTTATTGCGAGACAACAGGCTTATGTCCGGAGTGCCGGTCAGGAAAATTTACAGTCTGTTTTGAGAGTCCATGCGAGTTGATAAGATGCAGAAACTGCGGAAGAACATTTCACCTTCACTGTCATCTACTAAACACATGTGGGTGGTTGAAAACTGTCGTATTTGCCAGTAGCTGTTTATACGTTTTTAAAATACTACTTCTCTTTTATTTACTTGAAGAAGGTTTAAATGTTTGTGGTTACTCGTTCTTGTATACAGTGTACTCAAGATTCAGCTAGTTGCAGAAAGATTTGTATAAAATGGGTTAATATAAGTTATCTTTACTGTTAGGCTACACGCAATTCCAAGCTGTTTTTTATAAATCCAAATCATCAATATAAATTACTTAGTTATTATATATAAGTTTGATATGTTGCACTTTACTGAATTAAAAAGATATTTGTGTAACAAATGTGTCTATTACTGTCTTTTCAAACTAATTATTATATCAATTCTAAAAAATATATAAAGTAGAGTATTATTTTAATCGTCAATTTTTGTTAATAGCAAACTTTTCAAATGGTGCACAAACTAAAAAATAGAAGCTAAAATTTAGGTCACTGTGATTCAAAGCCGTTAAGAAAATACTTTTCAACTCTAAAAGTTTAACTTCCACATTATTTAAGCTTATTAATAAAAACTAACTGTTCATATTTTCTGCCACTATATTAAAAAAACTTTCCGTTATAAAGGGTGAAACTCAATGTTTAGTGTTGTAACAGCGAAACTAGTATTCAAATTAGATAGGTTCAAAATCATTTTATGACAATTTTGTAGTAAAAAAACTTGGTGTTTTAGCTTTTATGTAAAAAGTAAATAAATATCGTTTGTTTTACATGCTTATTCAATGGTATTTTTTAACAAATGAAGTCATTAAATACTAAAAAAGTAATACTAACAATTATATATAACAGTTTTGTTTATGTCTCAATTAAAAATTTTTTACGAGCTCAGCTAAAATAATATTCTATTGATAGTAACTTGGTTTCAATAAGTATTTTAATATTTTTCTGATATATGCGTGATTATGTAAACTAAATATTTTTCAAGCATCACGACTGTAGTTTTACGTTTTGTTTATCTTTTACAATTATTTCATACAGTTTTGACGAAATCAACAAATATATTTACTGTTAGTAAATGCTCCAGCTTTAATTTAACTCAGTTAAATACTTTTCCTAATTAATTTCCATTAATATATTTGATTTGTTTATTTTACTAAAATTAAATTATTTGTGTTCTAAATGTATTTATTGTTACTTTTCTAAACTGATTGACTTGCAAACTTCTACTACCAAGTCTATACATGGTAAGATAACTGGTCAAATTTCGATATGAAAATACTTTTTAGATAAAGCTTAAAGAAAAAAAGACACTATTATAAGTGTATGTAACAAAAAGTTAAAATAAATATGCTAAGAACATCACATTTTACTGCCACTTAGTACACCAGGTTTGGTACAACATAGAAAACTGTTCACTAATCAGCAAAGTTAAAAAAGTCAGATTAAAAATAAAGTTTTTGGTAAACGAGCATAATTATGCTAGACACTGATGATCAAGTTTATACCGTTAACTGATACTGATGGCATACTTGTTTTGCATCTGAGCGAAAAATATTCGATGATCTTTGTTTGTCTAAATCTAAAAAAAACAGTTGTAAAGTCATAAAAAATAAGTTTTAAAAAACTCATATCAATGTTGTTCATTAAATCTAACTTACTTATTATCCGTAGATGTTCTCTTTGAATCCACAATGTTTTAGACTAAAACAATAAACAGATGCTCGTTTACTATCTTAATTTCTGTTTAAGAACATCTAACTGTTAAGTAAAATCTTTTAGTTTAAACTGTCTGTAAAACTTTTGCTTCTATTAAGCAAAAAAAAAATGAAATTTGAATGTGTTTCGGTTTCGGTATAACAAAGTTGTGATAGTTTATTTGCAAAAGTATTCAAACTAACCTTTCAAGTTACTTACAGACCTTTATTTTATAATGGCCTCTAAAACTTATATATACCTCTTGGTATAAGTTTTTGTATCTAGCTCTGAACTAATTATCAATTAAAAAACTGTTTTTTTTTTGTAAACTACAAATTTCTTCCACTTTAACTAAACCACAAATGTTGCTAGAATTTTTAAATATTATAACTATATTTCAGACAATACTATCATACATTTTAGATATTTTACAAATAGCTTTGCTATGGATTAACGTTTTGTAGCACTTGTATTTTTTTTGTTTGTGTATTTGGTATCAGCCCGACATAACCTTTACCGAAATAGTATTTAAACTTCTAAACAAAGATGTTTTTTAAATTTTGGCTCCTTTTTTTACCGTCAGGTGCTGCTAGTGAGTAACTTGATACTTACCTGTTGAAGTAAGTAACCCGAAGAACATTCACTTGTTTAATTAAAGTTTTATTTAATGTTTAAAAAACAACTAGTTATAAGTCATAAAGCATTTTTTATAAACCAAAATTTTAATTTAAATTTTCTTCGTTCAAATAAATACAAAACTTATTTTTTTTTGATAAACTTTAAACTAAAAAAAAATCACTAAGATTTTTGTTGCTGACTGTAACACTTTGTTCAAATGTTTTAAAATGTTTGTTAAAGACAATATCAACAAAAATATCTAGTTGTTTAAATCTAGAACAAGACAAATTTTTTATATGATTAACTTAATAATTTCGAAGTTTTGAAGTTTTAAGCATAAGCAGTAAAAAAAAACTTTTAAAGTAATATACTATTACAACTTTCTATTTTTATATTTATATACTATTTAACTTAGTTATGTATTTGGAAGATTTTTTTTTCACATATTTTTATAAATTTTTATTATTTTCATTAAAAATAATAAGCTGTAAATTTAAATTGTATGTTAATACGAATTAAAAACTAAACAAATATTTGTTAATTTTCTTTATGTCTGTGTATAAATTCTTGATAAATTAAGCTTAAATATATAATGACATACTTAATTTTCTAATACTGAAATTTTTATTTGTTAAAATTTAAATTTTATCACAGTAACTATTTCATACCTTTTGACTTTGAATGGCACTTTTGTAATTGTTTATTGAACGACAGAAAAAGCAATCAAAATGTTTGGTCCTAGGACCTGGTGCACGACTGCCCTTTCGGTTATTGAGTCGTGTCAATGTTGAGTACCTTTTAGTGTCTTGTCCAAGAAATTTAATTTAATTATTTTTCTGACTCACAAAATAATCATAGCAGAATTTTTACATTTATTTCTATAGTGATAAGCTAATATGATTAAAGATTAAAACTATTTCAAATTATACATTTTTTATCTTTTTTCTATTAAAGATATTAAAGCATTAAAATCAAATATTTAAATTTAGATTGGCTTTAAAGCTGTTTGCTTCGAAAAAAAAAATCAAACACTTATGTGTTTTAGTTGGTAAAAAATTAAATACAAACTTTCAAATGAATATAGTTATTTCATATTGTAGATTGAAACTGAAAGCACTTATGATAACTGGGCAAAGAAAAAAAGACAAAAACATTCAGTTATAATGTAACAATGAAAATCACAATTTTAATTTATTGAACAAAATATCACCAAAGAAACAGTTTTAAGTTGAAGCTGAAATTTATTTGTATTATACTTACGAAAAAGTTGTATTTATTAAGCTCATTTAATTACTTGTACTTAAAAAGTATAATCATGTACATAGGTTTTTTAGGTGTTATTAAAAAATAAAAAATATTCTAAACAGAATATTCAAGTAGTTAAAAATATTACTCTTTATTTATTTTTAATTTAACATGTTCAATTACTAAATAGTTTTATAATATACATCTTGTAAACAATAGTATCTAGTTTAAATATTTTAAAATTTAAATGATGTTCCTTCGTATCCAAAATTGTTAATTTATAACTAAATCTGTGAGCAATAACTAAAATTTCAACTAGAATCTTTTTTTGTCAATAAATTAACTTTGTATAAAAATACATTAATTATGTTTAATAGAGCCTTTTTTTCTGGTATTTGTTTCTAAATCTGTAAAAGTCTCTTTCTTTACAAGTCTATAGTTAAACTCTTAAAAGTCAGTAGTAAAATTTTAGAAAACTTTAAAATTGTTTCTTAATACAGGTTTGGAATTTAACTACAATGAGTAAACGTCACGGTGTAACTGAAAAAGATTTTGAGCCAGCAAACAAAACCATTAAAGTTGAATTGTTACCCATTAAAAGATCCAGCGAAAAAGGTTCTGAGCCACCAGAGAAAAACAAGAAAATTGAGAAGCCAAAGAACCCAAAAATATGTTGTTATTGCCTACTTGAAACGGCAGAGTTATGTGAGTTATGTCGAAACAGAAGACGTTATCTTTCGACGACTCAATGTTTAAGTGGAAAATGCAGTGAAAATAACTGCAACGAAGAATTTCATATGCATTGTTATCCAAATTATTCAACAGGATTAATTGATCCGAACTTTTTATTCTGCCTTATTTGCTCGATTCAAAGATTGCCTCTTTGAGGATTTGAATTTCCATCACGCGAAGAAAAGTCGATATAAAAAAGTTAAATCAAGTTGAACTATCTTTATTGTCAGTTAAACGCTAGTTTAAGCTTGTTCTTTATAAGGTGATATAGTCTACATAAGTACAAACTGCTTGTTTTTATTGATAATAAAACTTGTATTATAAATGTATTGATGACTGTTTTATTAAACTACTTAACTTTGAAAATTCTGTTTTAAAGTCTTAACAAAGTAAAGCGTATAGTTTAATCATCGATTTTTGATATAATATGAAGAAAATAGATTTTTAATGGAGATTAAACAAAAAAATAGATGCTAAATTTTAGGTCATTGTTTACTTCGAAGGTTTTGGTAAATACTTTAAACTATATTAAATATGCTATTCATTTGTTAATGAAAATAAAACTTTCCCATTTTACTTCCACTAGATTAAATAAAAGCTGTCAGCCGTGAAGAAAAAATTGTTTTTTATGTTCTTAAAATAAAAACAGTATTACGTGTTTAAAATGTTTAAAAACTATAATAAACAAATTGGTCGGCTCAACATCAATTTATGAAAATTTTATGGTCAAGGACATGGTGTTTTAGTCCGCAAGTAATTTAGATAAAACTGTTGTTTTAAATTCTAGTTTAATGATACTAGTTAAGCATACAACCTAATTAAATACTTTTATTAAAAAGTTTATTATTAAAACTGAAACTAATGTAAAAACGAATTCAATTTTTTTATAATAAGTGTAGTAACTTCAACGTTTTTACAATCTTCTTTTAAAATGTAAGGCATTTATTCGTTAGTAACTTGGTTTCATTAATTTTAGTATTTTTATAAAATAAATAAAAAACTTATCAAGTACACAACTGTACTTATACATGAATTTTAAACAGTTATTTATTAACAAAAAAAAAGGGCTGGCCCAGCATCTTAATTACAACTTAGTACAAAACAAATATATTTCTAATTTTTCTAATAATCTAATTCAATAATACCATGTTAAAATTTAATCTGGTTAAATGTTCTTTTAAATAAAGCGCAACTATAAAGTTGAAAACTTATCTGAAGTGGAATCTAACTAAAAAATTGTTAACTGTAATTTGTTCTTACTTACATATGAATGCACATTTATTGGTATATTTTGTTTTGTTTTTTCGTCTGTTTTGTAAATAGGTGAGCTACTTAATTTTTTTTCAAGTGTTACTACTGTACTTATTATACCTTTATTTTACTCCGTAGAACAATAAAATCAAATGCAATATCACAGATGTTTATTGTTTAATAATTTTTTTCTAAAGAAATCCAATCTGTTTTTTAAACTTGTAAAAATTATCGGATTTTTTTATTATAACTTTGTTTGATACCTTAAAATCACTCAACCTTATATTTTATCTTAAAATTTTTTATTTTCTCTCCAGCAGCTGTAGTGTTTTATTTGTTAAGTATTTTTTATAAATAGTATAAAATTATTACGACAGAACGATTATTTCCATTGTTTACAATCTACATCAAGTTTCTTTATTAGAAAAAAAATCTTCATGCCTGTTTGATAGAATAAGAATTTATTCAGCACAGTACTAAAAGTTGAAGAGAAAATTTAGATTATTAGTGTATTTAATTCGACTTTATTGTTCTTGCTAAGTATAAAATTTTCTTCATTTGTTCTACGGTGTCTAAACTTAGAAAAAGTTCTTTTATTTAAACATAAAGCAAGAAACATTTATTTATAACACGTTTAACTAAACAAACTAAATGCTTCGAAGTTTAAGCACAAACAATAATTACAAAACTTTTATAGAAATACACTAAAACGACATTATAGTTTTAAGTTTATTAACTTGTGTATGTACTTGAACACTCTTATTAATGTAACTACATATTTTATAAATATTTTGAATTGACAAAAACAAATTAAATTGATTGTCTAACTAAAAGAAATCAATCACTTTTAATTTTATGATCCTGAAGTTTTAACTGGTTAATAAAACATTTTTTTATCACAATAATTAATTTACACCTTTAACTTTTAACGACATTTTTGTAATTAATTATTGCTCTGTCTTACTCAGTGACTATAGCAAAACTTTTAAATTTATTTTTATATGACAAGCTAATATGATTTTAAGCGAAAATTATGCTAAATTTTACATTTCTTATCTTTATTTTTAGTTAAAGAAATTTGAAGCATTTAAATCAGATATAACTTAATTATGCTATATAGTTGTTTGCTTCGATTGAAAAAAAACATTTTTTTATTTGTATAAAATAAGATGAAATCTTTCAATTAAATATATTATATTAAATTTTTCATATTGTAGATTGAAACTTAAAGCACTTATGATAGGTGTACAAAAAAAAAAGACAAAAATGTCAAGTAATAATGCAACAGTGAACATCACAAATTAAATATAATGAACAAAGTACCAACCAATAAAAAAATTCAAGTTAAAGCTAAAAGTATTTTGTATAATTATTTACAAGCAAACTGTACTTGTTAAATGCATTTAAAATTTATCTACTTTTTAAAATTATAATCATGTATATAGGTTTTTAAATTTTTATTTAGAAGCAAAAGCATTATAAACTGAATAGTCTAGTACTTCAAAATTTTACTTTGTTTATTGTTCTTAATTAAGCATGTTAAGTTTAAAAATAGTTATAGAATATAAATTTTGTAAACAATAATATCAAGTCTAAAGGTTTTAAAACTTAAAAGATATTCCTTTGTATCCGAAATTGTCAACATATAATTAAATCTGTGTAAAATTGATGTAAATTAAAATCATAGTCTTAACAATTATTTTTAACCCTGTAGAAAATTTCATTAAATACATTTAAAGAAGTTATACTACAGAATTTAGTTAATTAATCTCTAAAACTTTCTTAAATTGAAAAATTGTAAACTCTTAAAAATTAACGAAACTTAAAAATTGTTTTTTCAAAGGTTTGAAATTTAACTGCAATGAGTAAAAGTCCCGGCACCAGTGAAAAAGGTTCTGAGTTACCAGGCAAACCCAGTAAAGTTGAGACGCCAGAGATTAAAAGTTCCAGTGAAAAAGGTTCTGAGTTACCAGGAAAAACAAGTCAAGTTGAAACACCAAAGATTCCAAGCTCCAGTGAAAAAGGCGCGGAGTCATCAAACAAAACCAGTAAAGTTAAGAAGCTAAAGATTACAAGTTCAAGTGAAGAAAGTACTGATGATGAAGAAAAAACCAGTAAAGTTGAGAAGCCTAAGGTTACAAGTTCTAGTAAGGAAAGAACTGATAGAGAACAGAAAATACCAAAGCTTTGCCCGGTTTGTTGGACTGAGTTCAGAAAGTTGTGTCCAGACTGTTTACCACAAAGTGATTGGGTTTTTTTGTGTCACTGCCCATTAATAGAATGCAGTAACTGCAACAGAGCATTTCATCTCCACTGCCATCAATACTTTATGAATGACAAAAATTATCATCCTCAGAACTGCATACATTGCCTGTAGTTGATAAAGCTGTATTATCTGTTACAAATTTATAAACAATGTTTGAAGATTTTACGCTGTTAACCAAGTTTTGATGTTTATTAGTATACAATAATTTGTAGATATATTGATACAAAATATCTTAAACCAAGATATCTGTTTGTACTGCTAGTCTATACGCCAGTTTTGAATTTTTTTATTATTATTTAAAGAATAAATATTGTTTTCTGAGGTGTACTATTTTATATAAAACTTCATTTTTTGTGTTTACCGAAAATAGATCTACTTGTATAATAAATGTGTCTATTATTGTTTAAATTTTTTTTTATTAATTCATTTGAAACGTCTGTAAAGTTGAAACTAATTCAAATAAAAGTATCTGAAAATAAAATTCTTTTTAGAATTGCTTTTTTAAAAAAAATGTTTTACAAAATAACAAACAAAATCGTTAAAAGCAAGATTATATTTAAAGTTTTTAATATTAAATGACCAATGACCACTTAGTTGTTTTAACTATAAGTTAATTGTAAGTACACAAAATTCTATGTACACACATAATACTATGAATTTTCAGTGAATAAACTGTGATTTTCTTTATAAATTCGTTAAAACTTGTGAACAGGTTAAACAACATATATAAAAACTTTAAGTGCCTCACCGGCCATAGTTTTACTGATAATATGTTGGTAAAATGTTGATTTAATTATGTTGCACAAGTTAATCTATACTTTAATTGTTTCTTCATAAAACAAAACCTCCATGGTTAGTGTGTGTTTATATTATTATTTTTGTACTGAAGTAATAAACGGTTGTTTATTTCAATTTCATGACACAAAAGTTAAATATTTATTTATTTATAAAGCGTACTATCATATATAGCGATTTTTGAACTGTTTGTATTGGTTTATAAAAGGTATTACCAAAGAACATATGAGTTCAAAGTTAATTGTACAAAAGCAAACAGTCTATAGTCAAATTAAACTAAAAGTTTTGTTTATACGATTAAAAATAAAAAAAAGGTATTATCTAACACAATTTTAGTCTAAAAATCTTTTAGTTTGTAAAGTAAAACGGAAAATCTAAACGTCATACAATGGTTATTGTGCAAGTTAAATTTCGCAAATAATAATGGTAGAGTTTTCTTAAACATAAATTGTATTGAAATAAAGACTTAGTTTTATATATACACAAAGTGTATTAAATAGTACAATTGTGAGTTAATAATAAATATTTTTGGACTATAAACAGTCACGTTTAAAACATGTTTAGGACATTTAAATAAACAATAAATTGTTCATTTTTCTTAAAAGATAATATATTGATATCTCAATTTCAAAATCTAACGGTAAAAAGCTCAATACTAAAAATTTGACATAACTATACTCATTAATTAGAAACTTTTTACTCTACTTATACTAATTATGCTGACTAGTGATCAGTTTTCTGAGCTGCTGGGAACTGATAGTGATCACTGAGATTTAACTGTTTTTTCATACAGAATTTACATCTAGACTGTAGACAATTGGAAAAATCTTTAGTTGTGTCATAGTAAATTTTGTATGATTTTGAAATAGAAAGCTTATAAATGGAGCATTGCATCAGCTAGAAAGAAAAAAAATATTGTTGAAGGTAAAAATTAAGGTAGAGTGAATTTCCAAGAAACAAATCTTATAGTCACGTGATATCAGATAACATTATGTGAACTATAAAAAGTTTGTCTTTAATGAAATTTCATTAAGAAAATATAGTTAATCTAATTAAACTTCTATTTGATTTTCATAAAATGATGTTTAATTAAATATTTTTTAAGTTCTATCAAATTATAAATTTTAGTTAAAACATTTTAAAATATAAATCTATACTTTTCGTAATTGAAAGTTTTTTTCAACCTTGTAAAATAAAGTAAATTGATCTTTTTACTTTAAACAGTAAGCCTAAAGCACAAGTTAGGTAATGAAAACAAAATGACAAAACCATTGGAGTTAATAATATTTATTTTGGGGCACCGACCTAAATATTGCTTTCATTTCTTTAAGAAGTGTTTTCTTAACAAGAGCTGAATATTCGAATAAACGTTCATTAAAAAAAAAACTCTTTTTTATTAGTTTTGCTGGTAACTATTATAAAAAAAAAATACATACACTCAGATAAATTAGCAGCTAAGGTTATTTTCAGTTCATCTACTAACAAACCAATTTAACTGAAATACAAGTTACCTCAAAAAACGTTTTTGATGAAGTTATAAAAAAAAAACTTAAATTAACACATAGACTAGTTAAAAAGTATAAACGTGGTTTACAGTATTTCTGCAAATTACAGTAACTTTAATTAAGAAAAGAACTTTGGTTCAAAAGCAAATCCTAAAAACACCAAAATTTAGTCAACAGCGAAAGTTTTTTTAATAATGTTCGTAGCTTCATAACAGATAAATAGGTTTGTTAACTTTAACAAGAAGGACATTTTAAAGGATTTGCGTAATTATTTAATCCACCTAATAATCGTAAAACCAATAAAAATACTTGATGACAGTGAAGATGATATTCATGATAACATGAGATTCTACTACATCTCAGTCTTGGACAATCTCTGTTTTGCTGCATCAAACAATGCGGACATAAGATCATGACATTAGTATCGCAATAAAGGCAAAATATTTCTTCGTTTCCAAAATTCCTGATTTGGTCTGGTGGCTCAGAACCTTTTACACTGGCAGCTGCAACCTTTAAAAACTTAGTAGTCCTGATTATGTTTGGTGATTTAGAACCTATTTTACTCTTTCTTGGAATCTTATGCAACTTAATAACCCTGATTTTTCTCAATAACTCACTTGGACTATTTGGCATTTCAACTTTATTGGTTTTGTTTTCTAACTCAGAACCTTTTTCTCTGGGACTTGGAATGTTTGGCATCTCAGTTATAGTGATTTTGATTGGTAACTCAGAACTTTTTTCACTGGAACTTTGAATCTCTGGCGTTTCAACTCTACTGGGTTTGTCTGGTAACTCAGGACCTTTTTCACGGGAACTTTGAATCTCTGGCGTTTCAACTCTACTGGGTTTGTCTGGTAACTCAGAACCTTTTTCTCTGGGACTTGAAATGTTTGGCATCTCAACTTCAATGGTTTTGTCAGATGACTTAAAAACATTTTCACTAGAACTTTGAATGTTTGATATCTCAACTTTAGTGATCTTGATAGATAAGTCTGGATCTTTTTGACTGGTGCCGGGATGTTTAGTCATTGCAGTTTATTTTAAACCTGTAAAAGAACTATTTTTAGGTTTTGTTAGATTCAAGTAGTGGTTTTTATAAATTTAAGTACAATTTTTCATTGAAGTAAGTGTTAAAAGTTTATTAACGAAAGTCAGAAAATGATAGAATCTTTCAAAGATAATTGATCAAGTTTTCTACAGATTTACAATAAACTAATTTAAGCAAGATTCTAATTAAATTTGGATACATTTCACAGATATAATTATAAATTGACAATTTCGGATACAAAGGAACATCATTTAAGTTTTAAAACCTTTAAACTAGATATTACTGTTTAAAAAATGTTAAGTCTAAAACTATTTTGAAATTAAACCTGTTTAATTAAGAACAATAAAAAAAAGGAATAATTTTAAGTTCTTTAATTTTTTGTTGATAATAATTTACTTTTTAATGAATAATTAAAAACTTATATACGTATTCATAATTTTTAAGTATAAGTAATTTTTAATAAAACTTAAGAAATACAACTTGCTAGTAAAAAATATTACTAAAAAGTTTAGCTTTAACTTAAAAATGTTTATTGGTTTGTGTTACGTCAATAAATTAAATTAGTCATCTTCACTGTTACATTATAACTTAATATTTTTGTTTTTGTTTTTTATAGTTATTATAAGTGCTTCAAGTTTCAAAATACAATAATATATAATTATGTTTAACTGAAAGTTTGTTTTTTACTTTTTACCAACTAAATTATCGAAGCAACCCAGCTTTATACCAAACTAAATTTAAATATTTAATTTAAATGCTTTAAATATCTTTAATAAAATAAAGATAAGAAATGTATGATTTGGAATAGTTTTAATCTGAAATCATATTGGCTTGTCAGTATAGAAATAAGTGTAAAAGTTTTGCTATTATTATTGTGTAATTCGTATTAACATACTTTTTAAATTTACACCTAGTTTTTTGTAAACTGAAAATAATTAAAATATATGCACCTATGTAAAAAAAAAGTGTCCACATACATAACTAAGTTAATTAGTAGAAATAAATAAAACATGTTTTGAAAATATGCTTCTTTAAAAGTTTTGTTTTACTGATCATGCTTTAAACTTCGAAACTTCGAATTTATTTAGTTAGTCCATATGAGAAGTTTTTTTCTTGTTTAAGATTTAAATAACCATAGTTTTTTTTTTTTTGTTAAGAGTGTCTTTAAAAAACATTCAAAAATTTTGAACAAAGTATTACAGTCAGCAAGAAAAATCTTTGTTATTTTTTTTAGTTTAAAGTTTATCAAAAAAATAAGTTTTGTATTTATTTGAACATGGAAAAATTAAAACCAAAATTTTGGTTCATAAAAAATGCTTTATGACTTTATAATTATTTATGTTCTAAACTTATAGACAAAACTTTAATTAAATAAACGAATGTTCTATGGGTTACTTACATCAACAGATAAGTATCAGGTTACTCACTAGCAGTACCTAACGGTAAAAAAGGAGCCATAATTTAAAAAATGTCTTTGTTTAGAAGTTTAAGTATTATTTCGATAAAGGTTATGTCGGGCTTATATCAAATACACAAATAAAAAATAAACAAGTGCTACAAAAAGTTGCCCCATAGCAGAATTTTATGTGAAATATCTAAAATGTATAATAAAACTGTTTAAAAATAATCCTATCAACTAAATATTTCTTAAGAAAATCACATATCTGGGTTTATACAGCTCAAATTAACTCCACGAACAGGCTTTCTTCTAGTCCAGTGGTTTGCTTAGCCACTGTTCAGTCAAAAGGTCTTGAGTTCGTGCTCTATCATTGGGGACTAGGCACCGTTAGCCTGACTCGCAGTGAAAATATATATGTTTTTAAGATAGCAATGACGTAGTTTGCGACGTGAACAATGACGTAGTTTGTGACGTGAACCAAGAACGCGTTGGCAAGCGGTACCACTGGTTTAAATAGATTGGCAGGGTGGTCAGTTTTTGACTAGCCCTGTGTTTTTGGTAAGCCTTTATATATAGGTAACACCTATGAAAATTTGTACTTTGAATATTTTTTCTGTATAAAATTTATAACATTTTATATACTATAAATTTTCTATGATATAGATACTCCAAATTTATATATAAATTTTGTATGGTATAGATAGTCCAAATTTACATACACAATTTATGCAAAAACAGTTGCTGTTAGCTATTTAATATAAAGTATTTTCAAATCAAATGTTTTTTAAAGTAAAAAATTTTGATAGTTTTTAGTTTTTTACAAATTGTAGTTTTTAACTTTTAACAAGAAAAATAAGTTTCGCTTTCAATGAATATTCTCAAAAATCTACAAAATTTATTTATATTTACCTCCACATAATAATTATAAATTTTACTTAATAAGCTTCGTGTTTAGTGAATTTATATCAAATAAACAATATTATATGTAAAAACATTAAATAAAGGTAGAATTTTTAGAAATTTATAGACCATAATTCTCTAAACTAACCATCGTAACAGAATTAGCTTAAAATAGAAAACTTAAAAAGAAGAAAAACAGAAAATAAATTAAAACAGAAATAAAGCGTCGGTGGCATTAAAAGAAAAAAAAAAGTTTATATGACTCATAAATCACGTCTAATTTTATACTTTTTCAACACTATTTGATAAAGTAATAATTGACTATGATTTCTTAGAGAATCTTTCTAACCTAAATTTTTACTTTCAAAAACTTCTTTTTTCTATCAAGTTGCTCAATAATTATTTTGTCTAATTTTTAACGTAAGAGATTTTACAAAAATCAACTTAAATCTCTGTAGTAAATTGTATCTGTCTAGTACAACACATAAAACTAATCACTAATCAGCATAGTTATAAAAGATTGATTTTTTTTTTGTATTTGAACATAATTTTGTTAGAATGTTGGTTTTTAAACTTTTGCTTTTAGATGTTTAAAATTAGATGAAAATATACGTATATGTTTTAGAGAAAAGTAGAAGAAGTGTTGACTGTTATTTTTAAATGGTCTTTATATGTTTAAAACATAACTTTTGGTCATTAATATTTATTATGAAGTTATAATTACACTTAAACAATGTTTTATCTTTTTAGTATACTTAAGGTTTTAACAAACTTTATGATATTGTTGTTTGTTGAATTTGACTTACACAAAAACTCTAGCAAAACATTTAGTTTTTATATTTTATTCCCGAAGTTAATACGACTTTAAAACATAACTACGCCCAAGTAACTATTTTTAAATTTAGAATATTCAAAACATTTAAAAATAACCTTTTAAATTATTTCAAACGCAAAACTGTTTTATTTCATCAGACGAACAAATTAAAACTCTATTTGTTTTGATGAAAACAAAGCAAAATGATAAGCTTATATATTATACTTTTTAATTGTAGTGGTTAAATAAAAGTACTTATGATTATAGTAGAAAAATATTACAAGACTTAAAAAGTCAATTAAAATGTAATAGTAATTATTACAAGTTTTATAGTGTTAATTTACTAAACAAAACAGCAAATGAATAAACAATTTAAAAGTTAAGGATATAATTAAAACTGATGTTTTGTTTTCTTTCTTAAAAGCAAGTTGTATTTATTAAATGCAATAACTAACTTAATAACTTTTATTTAAAAAGTTTATCTATGTTTATAAGTTTTTAGGGTGTTGTTAAAAAATAATAATATTAACAGATAAGTCAAAAACTTCAAAAGATATCTATTTTTGTTCTTATTCAAACATATATACTTTCAAAATATTTTTATACTATAGGTTTTGTAAACAACAATATCCTGCTAAAAGGTTTCTATTTAAAAATAGTAATTGTTAGTATTCTTAAGTATCAGTTTGTAGTTAAATTTATAATAAAACTCTTAAATAAAATATATTTTTCATATGAGTTTTATTTGTGAACTTTGCAAAGCTTGACTATTCAATTCCAGCATTTATTTTTTTATCTCGTCAAGTTATGTATGCTTTATTTCGATTATAAAATTGTAAAACTTTCTTAACTGTTTAATTGAATTAAATTAAAAGTAATTAAACTAAACACAATCTAAAAGTATCATTTTCTGCAGGTTTTAATAATTTTACTGCAATGAGTAAACGTCCCGGTACCAGCGAAAAATGTTCAGAGCCACCAAACAAAACCAGTAAAGTTGATATGCATAAAATTCCAAAGCCGTGCATTTACTGCAATTATGACGTCACAGAACTTTGTGAACATTGCCGGATGGTGCAGCAAAACGGAGGATGCCAAAGAGGACAATGCATTAGATGCAAAGAAGAATTTCATTTGCACTGTCAACAACAATTTATAGACTTTATGAATGGTAATGCTAAACATCAAAACTGTTATAATTGTTGGGAACGAGTCTAGATTACACGAGGTTACTAAATTGTACGAGGTTACTAAATTGTACGAGGTTACTAAAGTTCACGAGGTAATTAAATTGCATGAGGACAAGTTCGTCTGTTTTGGGTTAATAAATCTTATTTGAATAATTTTTCCGTCAGCTAGTGTTTATGTTTTTGAGATTTTTTTTAATAGATTTTTCATAAAAAGTGCACTCGAGAGTTTACAGAGTTAAAAAATATTTTAAACCAAATTTATCTCTCTTTACTAATCTAAACGCAAACTTTTACTTTTATTTTATATAAATCAAACTAAGCAATGTACATTTTTAGGTAATTTTGTTTTTGTATATGAGTTCAATTTGTTTGTGCCAACTAGTAATAAATTTTGAAGTTCATTGTTTTGAATGTATGTAACATTTGTATATACTAACCAACTTTTGAAACTTCCATTAGAAGTAGTTAGTAGTTATGGAATTGTGTATTCTAATTATCAGTTTTTGATTACAAAATACTCATGAAATCAAGCTGAGACAAAAAGGATGCCAATATTTAAGTCACTGTGTTTCCGAGCTTCAATATAAATATTAAAACCAGAGTGGTTTAGTGATTTTTATTAATTTAGCTAAATTGTAATTAAGGCTCGTTGATATTAAAAACATTTACAAATTTTAAGTAAAAATTATTTACTTATATTTCTGCTGAATTCTATAAAAAGGTGAACAAAATGTTATGTTAATTTTCGTAATGAAAGAAATTTTACTAAACAAAACTGGTTTAAAACATTAGTTGATATTTTTTGTAAATTTCCTATTTTATTAGTTTATTGAACGACAAAATAAGATGCTCAAAATTTTTTGACCTGGGACATGGTGCACGTAGAACCTTACGGTTATCACTATAGTTAAATCAAATTTATCTATTTTTTCTAATCTATAATTTTTCTTTAGAAATCACCTTAAGTAATATAGATTTTGAAGTAATTTTGTTTATATATGACAATTTGTTTGTGGTAAATAGTATTAAACTATTTAACCTGCATTTTAATATGATTTTTGAACTGTAGTAATAAACAGTTATTTGTTTTAATTTCATGAGACAAAAAATTATATATTTGTTTACAAAAGGTATAACCAAAGAACATATGAGTTTAAAGTTTATTGTATAAAAGCAAATAGTCTATAGGCAATTTAAACTAAAATTTTTGTTTAAACGATTGGAAATAAAAAAAAAGGTATTATCTGACATAATTATAGTCTAAAAACATTTTAGTTTGTCATGAAAAACGGAAAATCTAAACGTCATACTATGGTTATTGCAAATTTCGCAAATTTCGCAAATAACAATGGTAGAGTTTTATTAAAACGTAAATTGTATTAGAAATTAATAATTTGTTTTATATTCACAACAAAATGTAACTATAAGTGCAACTGTATGTTCATAATAAATATTCTTTGATTATATACAATTATGTTTTAAACATATAAACGACATTTATTTAAAAAACTTAACTTTTTCCGCTTAAATGTTAAAGCAATAAATATATTGACATCTCAATATTAACATCTAACGGTTAAAATCTCAATACTGAAATTTTGACAAAACTATGCTCATTTATTAGAAACTTTTTATCTACTTATACTAATTATGCTGATTAGTGATCAGTTTTCTGTACTGTTACAAACAGATTAAGTGATCTTAGAGATTTAAAATGTTCTTTTATTCAGAATTTATATTTAGATTATAGATAACGGAAAATTTTTAGTTGTTTTATAATAATTTTGTATGATTTACAAAAAAAGAAGCTTATAAACGGAACACTACGGCACGCTAGATAAAAAAATATTTAGCCAATAAAAGAAAAATTGTTTTCAGTCAAACTATTCTTTTATTCACTTATTACGATTTGAAATAAAGTCAGTCATAATCAGATGCGTTTTATACGTTATACAAACTGACAGAATTTTTCAAAAAAAGAAGAAAATGGAATACTCCAGCAGCTAAATAAAAAAAAGTTTTGAAGGTAGAATTTCCAACAAACCAGTATTTTAGTCACGATTTGTCAGATAACATTATGTTTACCAAAATCAGCTTTGTGAATTATAAAAAACTGGTTTTTTAAGAAAATTCATCAATAATATATAGTTTATTTAATTTTAACTACTTTTTTACTGTCATAAAATGATGTATAGCCAAGGAATTTTAAAGTTTCATCAAGTAGTGTTTGTTCCATTACAAAAATATATAGTTTAAGTTCATATTTTTCTTAATTCACAATATGCATTTAATCTTAAAAAAATAAAGTCAAGTGATCTTTTTACTTTTATTTTTAAGGCTAAAGATTAGATTAAGTAATCATATTTATAAAACTGCCGACGTTAATAATATTAGTATTGCAGCTGAACTACAGTAGATAATGTTTTAATTTGTTTTCATAAAAGCTGTGTTTAAGAAGTGTTTTCTCAACAAAAGCTAAATATTCGAGTAAACGCTTCATTTTGAATTTAACTCTTTTTTATTAGACTAACTATGATGGTAACTAACTATTATAAGAAACAAAATACATACATTCAGATAAATCAACAACTAAGTTTATTTGCAGTAGGCACAAACCAATCGAACTAAAATACAAACTACCTATAAAAACCTTTTTGCTTGAAGTTATAAAGAAAAACTTAGTTGGCGCATAGACTAGTAAAGATGGATCAACGTAGTTTACAGTATTTTATACCAATATTTCTGCAAATTAGAGTAACTTTAATTCACAAAAGAACTTTAATTCAAAAGCAAATCCTCAATAACACCGAAAATTTGTCAACAGCAAAAATTGTACTAGTTTTGGCATAGAGGACAGTTTGAAAGATTAGTATATGATATATCTTCTTCATCTAAAAACTCTAAAAACCCTTGATGACAGTGAATATGATATTCAACATCGCATAAGATTCTACTACATTTCAATTTTGGACACTCTCTATTTTGCTCAATCTCACTCAAACAATCCGGACATAAGTGTAAGACATTAATCTGGCAAAAAATGCAAAGTATTCGATCTTCGACATTCCTGTTTTCGTCTGGTGGCCCAGAACCTTGTTGATTGGTACTTTCAATCTTTGTCGTCTTTACTTTAACGGTTTTTTTTGGTGACTTTGAACCTTTTTCACTGGTATTCAGAATCTTTGTCGTTAATACTTTTCTGATTTTTTTTAGTGGCTTGGGACCTTTTTTTTTGGCACTTAAAATCTTTTGCAACTTAATATTTCTGAATTTTCTGAGTAACTCATCACCTTTTACAAGGGAACTTTGATTCTCTGGCGTTTCAACTTTACTGGTTTTGTCTGGTAACTCAGGACCTTTTTCACTGGAACTTTGAATCTCTGGCGTAACAACTCTACTGGGTTTGTCTGGTAACTCAGGACCTTTTACAAGGGAACTTTGAATCTCTGGCGTAACAACTCTACTGGGTTTGTCTGGTAACTCAGGACCTTTTACAAGGGAACTTTGAATCTCTGGCGTTTCAACTTTACTGGTTTTGTCTGGTAACTCAGGACCATTTTCACTGGAACTTTGAAACTCTGGCGTAACAACTCTACTGGGTTTGTCTGGTAACTCAGGACCTTTTACAAGGGAACTTTGAATCTCTGGCGTTTCAACTTTACTGGGTTTGTCTGATGACTCAGAACCTTTTTCAGTTATACCGTCACGTTTACACATTGCAGTTAAATTTCAAACCTGTAAAAGAACTACTTTTAGGTTTTGTAAGATTTGAGTGTTGGTTTTTATGAATTTATTAAAAATTTTCTTTAAAGTAAGTTTTAGAAATCAGTTAATGATAGACTCTTATAAATTAAACCAACTAAATTTTCTGCAGAATTATAATAGATTGATAAAAGCAAGAATGTAATTAAAAATTGGATAAATTTCACAGATTTAGTTATAGATTGACAAATTGTTATTTTCGGATACAAAGTAACGCGATTTAAGTTTTAAAACCTTTTAATTAAATATAGTTGGTTACAAAATGTATAATCTAAAATTATTTTGAAATTTAACATGTTAAATTAAGAACAATAAAAAGAGGAATAATTCAAAGCTTTTGACTCTTTTGTTTATAATAACTTTCTTTTTAAAGAAAAAGTAAAAAACTTATATACGTAACCATAATTTTTAAGCAAAGGTAATTTATAATTGAACTTAACAAGCGCAATTTGCTAGTAAGAAGTATTACCCAAAAAGTTTTGACTTTAATTTAGAAATGTTTAATGGTTGCTGTTTTTTCAATAAATTAAATTTGTAATCTTTACTGTTATATTATAACTGAATACTTTTGTCTTTAACTTTTTTATACAAATATCATAAGTGCTTTCAGTTCCAATCATCAATATGATATAATAATATTCAACATAGTTTTTATAGAATTTTATACTAATCAAAACACAAAAAATGTTTTTTTTTTTTTAATCGAAGTAAACAACTGTATAGCATATTTAAATTATATTTGATTTTAATGTTGAAATTATTAATTTTAAAAATAAAGATAAAAAATATACGATTTGGAATATTTTTAATCTGAAGTAATACTAGCTTGACAGCATAAAAATAGTTTAAAAGTTCTACTATGATTATTGTGTACGTCAGAAAATAATCAAATTACAAATCAAATTCGAAATAAAAGGTACCCAACAGGTGCACGACTTGATAACCAAAAGGACAGTCGTGCACCAGGTCCTAGGACCAAATATTTTGATTTTTCTGTCGTTCAACAAACAAATAACAGTCTTGCACCATAAATAACATATTTAGACAAAATATTTTCTACTACCATGACTGTAATTTAATATTTATTTATATTATTATTATAATTATTATCTATTATAAAATTTGTTATTTATATAACTTTTTGTTTATTCAAAAAAAAATTAAAGCAGGTTTGACTAAACCATAAATACATTTATAAATTTTATTTATACATTTACTTACACAATAACTGTAGATTAAAGTTTAATTTTATATTTTAATCCGCAAGTTAATACGACTTTAAAGTATAATTATGCCCAAGTATCTATTTTCAAATTTAAGATATTCGAAACATTTAAAAACAATCTTTTAAATGTTATAAATGCAAAACTGTTTTATTTCATTAACCGAATAAAATTTAAACGCAATGTGTTTTGATTAGTACAAAGCAAAATAATAAGCTTCAGTTAAATATATTATACTTTTTGATTGTGGAGTGAAAACAAAAGTACCTATGACTATAGTACAAAAAATGATTATAAGACCAAAAAAGTCAATTAGAACAGGAAATTTAGGAAATAGTAATTATAACAAGTATTAAAGTGTTGATTTATTAGACAAAACAACAAACAAACAATATAAAAGTTAAAGATATAATTAAAACTTATGTTTTGTTTTCTTTCTTAAAAGCAAGTTGTATATATTAAATGCAATAACTAACTTAATAACTTTTATAAAAAGGTTATCTATGTTTATAAGTTTTAAAGGTATTATTAAAAAAATAATACTTTAAACAAAATAGTCAAGAACTTCAAGAAATATCTGTTTTAGTTCTTATCAAAAAATACTTACTCTCAAAATAGATTTAGATTATAGAATTTGTAAATAATGATATCCAGCTTAGAGGTTTTCATTTTAAAATGATAATCGTTAGTATTCTGAGGTACCAGTTTATAGTTAAATTTATAATAAAACTCATAACTAAAGTCTTTCTTTTATATGAGTCTTGTTTGTGAACTTAACAAAACTTGACTATTGAACTTGAGTGTTTATAATTAATATCGCCAAGTTATGTATGCTGAATTTCGACTATGAAGCTGTAAAACCTTCTTTACTATTTAGTTGAAACTGAAGTAAATAAATATCAGAACTTAATCTTAACACAATCTAAAAATAGTATTTTCTACAGCTTTTAAAAAATTTAACTGCAATGAGTAAACGTCCCGGTATCAGCGAAAAACGATCTGAGCCACCAAACAAAACCAGTAAAGTTGAGATGCCAAAAATTCCAAAGCCGTGTACTTACTGCAATTATGACGTCACAGAACTTTGTGAACATTGCCGGATGGTGCAGCAAAACGGAGGATGCCAAAGAGGACAATGCATTAGATGCAAGGAAGAATTTCATTTGCACTGTCAACATTTTATAGACTTTATGAATGGTAGTGCTCAACATCAAAACTGTTATAATTGTTGGGAACGGGTCTAAATTACACGAGGTTACTAAACTGCACGAGGTTACTAAATTACACAGGTTATTAAATTACACGAGAACAAGTTCATCTGTTTTGGGTTAATAAATCTTGTTTGAATAATTTTTCCGTCAACTAGTTTTTATGTATTTCAGATTTTTTTTCATAAAAAGTAAACTCAAGATTTATTCATTAACAGATATATAAAATAATTTAAACCAAATTTATTTCTCTTTTCTAATCTACACGCAAACTTTAGATTTCTTTTATAAATAAAGCAAAGCAATTTAGATTTTTGGGTAATTTTGTTTGTATTCAGTTCAGTTTGTTTGTGCTAACTAGTAATAAATTATGAAGTTCATTGTTCTGAATGTATGTAACATTTATATATATTAACTAACTTTTGAAACTTCTATTAGAAGTAGTTAGTACTAGGTGAATTGTGTATTCTAATTATCAGCTTTTTATAACAAAATATTCATGAAATACAGCTGAGACAAAAAGGATGCCAATATTTAAGTCACTCTGATTCCGAGCTTCAATAAAAATATTAAAACCAGAGTGGTTTGATTATTTTTATTTATTTAGCTAAATTGTATATAAGGCTCGTTTCTATACATTTCTAAATTTTAATTTTAAAATTATTTATATACTTTTATTTCTGCTAGATTGTATAAAAAAAGTTGATAAAATGTTATGTCAATTTTCGTAATGATATAAATTTTACTAAATAAAAAGGCTACAAACATTAGTTGATATTTTTTGTAAATTTCCTATATTATTAATTTATTGAAAGACAAAAAGAGATGCTCAAATTATTTGTCCTGGGACCTTGTGCACGAAAAACCTTTAGGTTATCACCATAGTTAACTTTTAACGCCTTGTCCAGCTTTTTAATATGAATTTTGAACTGTAGTAATAAACGGCTGTTTGTTTTAATTTCCTGACACAAAAGTTTAATATGTATTCATTTATAAAAGTTAAGAACGTATGAATTTTAAGTTTATGGTATAAAAGCAAAAAGTCTTTAGTCAAGTTAAACTAGAAGTTTTGTTCAAACAATTAGAAATAGAAAAAAGAATTCGGACATAATTATAGTCTAAAAACGTGTTAGTTTGTCAAGTAAAACGAAAAATCTAAACGTCATACTATGGTTATTAAGTAAGTTAAATTTTGCAAGCAACAACGGTAGAGTTTTCTTAAAACATAAATTGTATTAGAAATATAACAATTTGTTTTGTATTCACAACAAAATGTTATTATAAGTGCAACTGTATGTTCATAATAAATATTCTTTGATTATATACAATTATGTTTTAAACATATTAAGGACATTTTTTTAAAAAAATAAGCTTTTTTTTGCTTAAATGTTAAAGCGATAAACATATTGACATCTCAATATTTACTTCTAATAGTAAAAAACTCAAAACTAAAATTTTGACACAACTTTGCTCATACTTTAAAATCTTTTTACTCTACTGAGTGATTAGTGATCAGTTTTCTGTACTGTTACAAACAGATAATGATGAAGTTATCTTTGAGATTTAATTGCTCTATCATACATTTTCTATATCTAGATTGTCGACAACGGGAAAAATCTTCAGTTGTTTTATAATAAATTTTGTAGAATTAACAAAAAAAAACATTATAAATTATAAAAAAAAGTATAAATGGAACACTACGGCAGCTAGATAAAAAAAAGTGCAGCCAATAAATAAATAAAAAAAATCTGTCATACCACTTTATTTACCAAATATCACAGTATGAAATAAAATTTTGTTAATCAAAATCAGATACGCTTCATATTTTATACAAAATAACAGAGTTTTATAAAAAACAAAAATGGAACAATGCTGCACCTAAATAAAAAAACAAGTTTTTGGAGGTAAAAACTTAAGGTAGACTTTCCAACAAACCAACCTTTTAGTCACGTGTTATCAGATAACATTATGATAACTAAAATCAGCTTTGTGAATTATAAAAACTTTGTATTTTAGAAAACTTCATAAAAAAATATAAATTTATGCTTAGCACCAGTGATAGTATATTCTGTAATACAATGTTTGAAGTTTTTTTTTTTGCGCATAAAGATATGATGTTACATGCTTAATTTTGATATTGAGAAAAAAAAACTTAATTGATATATTATACGGAATAAAACTAAAAAGTTATCTGAATCTGACACAGATTATAAATTTAGTTTTAATTTTCGGAGCACATTGATAAGACTACAACTTATAAATTTTTTAGCTAAACTATATTTTGTTTCAAAACTAGTTTTTAGCTTTCCAAATTGCTTATTTCTTTTCTAATATTTATTCAGTTTATATGACATTATTTTTTGAGAAAATGGAAAATGTTTAATACTAATCTCTTTATTAAATAATAGACAATGTGTTTGTCTATTTAATTGTCATAAAATAATGGTAAAGCAAAAGATTTGTTAAAAGAAAAGTTATATTCAGTATATTTTTTATAATTGCTAATTTAATTATTTTGGAAAAATTAAAGTAAAGTGATCTTTTTACTTTTTTCGATAAGGCTTAAGCGAAGTTAGCTGAAATAAATAAAATTACGAAACCGCTGACGTTAGCAATATTTATATTGGGAATCTGAACTACAATGACCTAAATAATGTTATTTGTTTACAGAAAAGCTGTATTTAAAAAGTGGTCTTTTTACTTTTATCAATCAGCCTACAGCACAAGTTAAGTAAAGTATGCATAATTACGGAACCGTTAGGCGTTGGCGTTAGTAATATCTGTTTTGGGATTCTGAACTACGATGACCTAAACATTGTTTTCATATGTTGCCATGGAAAGTGTTTAAGAAGTGTTTTCTCAACAAAAGCTGAATGTAAGAATAAAGGCTTCATCTTGAATTAAACTCTTTTTTATTAGACTAACTATTATAAGAAATAAAATACATACATTCAGATAAATTGACAACTAAGTTTATTTGCAGTAGGCACAAACCAAATCAAACTAAAATACAAATTACCTCAAAAAAAATTTTTGCTTGATGTTATAAATAAAAACTTAGTTGGCGCATAGACTAGTAAAGATAGATGAACGTAGTTCATAGCATTTTATACCAATATTTCTGCAAATTACAGTAACTTCAATTAATTAAAGAACTTTGGTTCATAAGTAAAACCTCAGAAACCTTAAATTTAGTCAACAGCGAAATTTGTACTAGTTTTGGCATAGAGGAAAGTTTCAAAGATTTGTATCAGTATCTGATTCATCATCTTCATCTAAAAACTCTTCAAGACAGTGAATATGATATACAACTTCGCGTAAGTTTCTACTACATTCCAATCTTGGATATTCTCTATTTTGCTCTATCCATCTCAAACAAACCGGACATAAGTCTAAGACATCAGTCTGGCAAAAAAGGCAAAGTATTCGATCTTCGACATTCCTGTTTTCGTCTGGTGGCCCAGAACCTTGTTGATTGGTACTTTCAATCTTTGTCGTCTTTACTTTAACGGTTTTGTTTGGTGACTTTGAACCTTTTTCACTGGTATATAGAATCTTTGTCGTTAATACTTTTCTGATTTTTTCTAGTGGCTCAGGACCTTTTTCTTTGGTACTTAGAATCTTTTGCAACTTAATATTTCTGGATTTTCTCAGTAACTCATCACCTTTTAAACGGGAACTTTTAATCTCTGGCGTCTCAACTTTTCTGATTTTTTCTAGTGGCTCAGGAACTTTTTCACTGGAACTTGGAACGTTTGGCATCTCAGCTCTAGTGATTCTGATTGGTAACTCAGAACCTTTTTCGCTGGAACTTGGAATTTTTGGCATTTCAGCTATAGTGATTTTGATTAGTAACTCAGATCCTTGTTCACTGGAACTTGGAACGTTTGGCATCTCAGCTCTAGTGATTCTGATTGGTATTTCAGAACCTTTTTCGCTGGAACTTGGAATTTTTGGCATCTCAGCTATAGTGATTCTGATTGGTAACTCAGAACCTTTTTCGCTGGAATTTGGAACGTTTGGCATCTCAGCTTTACTGGTTTTGTTTGGTAACTCAGGAGCTTTTTCACTGGTGCCGGGATGTTTACTCATTGCAGTTAAACTTCAAACCTGTAAAAGAACTACTTTTAAGTTTTGTTAAATTTAAGTATAGGTTTTTATAAATTTATTATTATTTTTACTTTAAGTTTTAAAGTTTCATAAACCAATCATAGCAAATGACGGTTTTATAAAATTTAACTAATAAATTTTTTACAGATTTAATTTAGGTTGATAAAAGCAAGACTTTAATTGAAATTTCGATAATTTTCACAGATTTAATTATAATTTGCTATTTTCACATACAAAGGAACACCAGTTTAGTTTTGAAACTTTTTAACTTAATATAATTGTTCACAAAGTTTGTTATCTAAAACTATATATACATTAAAAACTTTAAATTAAGAAAAATAAAAAAAGAATAATTTGAAGTTCTCGACTTTTCTGTTTAAAATAGTTTTTCTTTTAGAGAAAAATAAAAACTTATATACGTAAGCAAAATTTATAAACAAAGGTAATTTATAATTAAACTTAACAAATACAGTTTGCTAGTGAGGAATGTTACTAAACATTTTTGACTTTAAGTTAGAAATGTTTATTGGTTGGTATTATGCTCAACAAATTAAATTTGTAATCTTCACTGTTACATTATAACTGAATATTTTAGTCCTTTGTTTTTTTTTTATACAGTTATCATGAGTGCTTTAAGTTTCAATCTAAAATATGATTTAGTTATATTCAACTGAAAGTTTTTATGTGATCTTGTAATAAATTCTGTAATAAAAAGTTTTATTTTTTCAATTAAAGCAAACAGTTTTATAGCCAATCTAAGTACAAAATGTGATTTAATTGCTTCAAAAATCTTTAATATAAAAGGAGAAGAAATGTATGATTCAGCATAACTTTAATCTGAAGTCATACTAGCTTGTCAGTATAGAAATAAGTTTGAAAGTTCTAATATGATTATTGCGTAAGTAAGAAAAATAATCAAGTTACAAGTCAAATTCGACAAGAGGTTAAAAGGTATCTAATAGGTGTACGACTGGATAACCAAAAGGACAGTCGTGCACCAGGTCTTAGGACAAGACATTTTGCTTTTTCTGTCGTTGAACAAGTTGTAATTTGGGACAATTTAAGCAGTGTGATTTATAACTGCTAAAAAACTTTTTTTATTGGAAAGGTTTTGGTGAAAATTTTTGTAATAAATATAATAGTATAAGATTGATACTATAAAAGCCATTAGTTGTGAAAAAAGCTATATTTATTTTTTTTATAACAAAAACAGTATTACTTGCTAAAAATGTTTAAAAACTAAAATAAACAAAAAAAATTATTTAACATAATTTTATTACTTAAAAAACTTGTATTTGAACATCTAGGTAATTGAGTAAGAAGTTATTGTTTTATATTCTAGTTCAATGATACTGTTTTAGCATACTTCCTAAACAACAAATGCTTATAATATACAATCAACAAAACTAGTTTTTAAACTAATATTTTATTAATTATAATGTATCAACTGCATCTTTTTACGAGCTTAGTTAAATTAAACTTTTTCGTTAGCAACTTTTTTTTATAAAATTTTAAAATATTTTTTCGTTACGGGTGAATATAAAGACAAAATAATTTCTACTATCATGACTGTAATTTTATATTTATTTATATTGTAACTGTTATGAAATTTATTATTTATATACCTTTTGTTTATTCAAAAAATAAGTTAAAGCACGTTTGACAAAACAATAAATACATTTATAAATTTTATTTATACATTTACTTACACAATAACTGTAGATTAAAGTTTAATTTTTTTTTAATTTTAATCCGCAAGTTAATACGACATTAAAGTATAATTATGCCCAAAAATCTAATTTTAAATTTAAGATATTCAAAATATTTAAAAACAACCTTTCAATTTATATGATTGCAAATTTTTTTTTAATTAAATGAACAAAAATTTAAACTCAATGTGTTTTGATTAGTACAAAAAAGCTTCAGTTAAGTTTGTTATACTTTTTATTTATAGAGAGAAAATAAAATTTACTTATGATTATAGTAGAAAAATTATTATAAGACCAAAAAAGTCAATTAGAATGTAATTATTATTAGTACTAAAGTATTAATTTATTAGATAGAACAACAAACGAACAAACAATAAAATAGTTAGAGATATAATTAAAATTTATGTTTTGTTTTCTTTTTTACTAGTAAGTTGTGTTTGATAAATGCAGTTAAAGATATCTTTTATTTCAAAAGTGTATCTATGTTTATAAATTTTACAGGTATTATTAAAAAATAGTATTATAAACAGAATAGTTAAAAACTTCAAGAGATATCTGTTTTAGTTCTTATTCAAACATATTAATTTTCAAAATAGTTTTAGAATATAAATTTTGTAAGTTTTAATATCAAGCTTAAAGGTCTTCAATTTAATGATAATCGTTAGTACCAGTTCATATATAGTTTTAAAATAAAACTCTTAATTAAAACCTTTCTTTCATATGAGTCTTATTTGTGAACTTAGCAAAGCTTGACTATTCAATTCCAGCATTTATTTTTTATCTCGCCAAGTTATGTATGCTGAATTTCGTTTATAAAGCTGTAAAACCTTTAAAACTGTCTAATTTAAATTGAATTAAAATCAGTACTTAAACTAAACACAATCTAAAAATAATATTTTCTGCAGGTTTTGAAAATTTAACTGCAATGAGTAAACGTCCCGGTACCAGCGAAAAAGGTTCTGAGTTACCAGAAAAAACAAGTAAAGTTGAGATGCCAAAAAAGCCAAAGTCGTGCATTTATTGCAGTTATGACGTCACAGAACTTTGTGAACGTTGCCGGAAGGAGACTCAAAATGGAGGTTGCCAAACAGGACAATGTAGTGAATGCAAAGAAGAATTTCATTTGCACTGTCATCAACATTTTATAAATTATATTATTGGTGATGGTGATTCTCAATACTGTTTTTATTGTCAGAAATCTGGATAGGTGGTTCATCTGTTTCAAGTTTATAAATCTTATTTGAATATTATTTCCGTCTAAGTTTTTATGTTTTTGAGATTTTTTTCATTAACAGTGCACTTAAGTTTTAGTCGTTTGCAGAGGTATAAAATAGTTTAAACCAAATTTATCTGTTTTTACTAATAAATACGCAAACTCTAACTTTTATTTTTTGTAAATCAAACAAAGCAATGTAGATTTTAAGATAATTTTGTTTTTGTATAAGTTCAATTTGTTTGTTGTAACTAGTAATAAATTTTGTAGCTCATTGTTTTGAATGTATGTAACATTTATAAGTACTTACAAACTTTTAAAACTTCTATTATAAGTAGTTAGTACTGAGTTGATTGTGTATTATAATTATCAGTTTTTTATAACAAAATACAGCTAAGACGAAAAATGATGCCAATGTTTAGGTCTTTTGTTCTAGATTTTTAGTTCTTTACAAATTATAGTTTTTAAGTTTTCACAAAAAATATAGTTGACTAATAAGTTTTGCTTCCAATGAATATTCTCAAAAATTCACTAAATTTATTGATATTTACCTCTACATAATATTTACAAGTTATACTTAACAAGCTTCGTTTTTAGTGAATTTATATCAAATAAACAATATTATATGTAAAAACTTTAAATAAAGTTAGAATTTTTAGAAATTTAAAGACCACTCTTTAAACTTACCATCATAACAGAATTAGATTTATACAGAAAAAAAAAAAAACAGAAATGAAGCGTTGGTGGCATCAAAAGAAAAAAATATATAAATCACAACTGATTTTATATAACATAATAGTATTTGATAAAGTAATATTAGACTTGTGATGATGATGACTATAAATCACAACTGATTTTATATAACACAACATTATTTTATAAAGTAAGATTTGACTAAACAATTGATTTCTTACAGAATTGTTCTAACCTAAATTTTTACTTTCAAAAACTTCTTTTTTCTATCAAGTTGCTCAATAATTCTTTTGTCTAATTTTTAACGTATCAGATTTTACAAAAATCAACTTAAATCTCTTTAGTAAACTGTATCTGTCTAGTACAAAACTAATCACTAATCAGCATAGTTATTAAAAATTTAAATTTTTTGTATTTGAACATAATTTTGTAAGAATGTCGGTTTTAAACTTATGCTTTTAGATGTTTAAAATTAGATGTTAATATACGTATATGTTTTAGAAAATAGTAGAAGAAACCTTGATTGTTATTTTCGAATGGTCTTTATATGTTTAAAACATAACTTTTAGTCATTAAGATTTATTATGAAGTTATAATTACGCTTAAACTATGTTTAATCTTTTTGGTATACTTAAGGTTTTAACAAACTTTAAGATATTGTTGTTTGTTAAATTTGACTTACACAAAAACTCTAGCAAAAAGTTTAATTTTTATATTTTAATCCACAAGTTAATACGACTTTAAAACATAACTATGCCCAAGTAACTATTTTTAAATTTAAGATATTGAAAACATTTAAAATTATCTTTCAATTTAATTCAAATGCAAAACCGTTTTATTTCATCAGACGAACAAATTAAAACTCTATTTGTTTTAATCAAAACAAAGCAAAATGATAAGCTTTAGTTAAATATATTATACTATTTAATTGTGAGGTCAAATAAAAGTACTCATGATTATGGTAGAAAAATATTACAAGACTAAAAAAGTCAATTAAAATGTAATAGTAATTATTACAAGTTTTAAAGTGTTAATTTACTAAACAAAACAGCAAATGAATAAACAATTTAAAAGTTGAAGATATAATTAAAACTGATGTTTTGTTTTCTTTCTTAAAAGCAAGTTGTATTTATTAAATGCAATAACTAACTTAATAACTTTTATTTAAAAAGTTTATCTATGTTTATAAAATTTTAGGGTATTGTTAAATAATAATAATATTAACAGAATAGTCAAGAACTTCAAAAGATATCTGTTTTTGTTCTTATTCAAACACATTTACTTTCAAAATAGTTTAGAATATAGATTTTGTTAATAATAATATTCAGTTAAAATATTTCAAATTTAAAATGGTTTTCGTTAGTATTCTGAAGTATCAGTTTGTAGTTAAATTTATAATAAAACTCATAAATAAAATCTTTTTTTCATATGAGTTTGGTTTGTGAACTTAGCAAAGCTAGACTTTTCAATTCAAGCATTTATTTTTAATATCGCCAAGTTAAGTATGCTGAATTACGTATGTGAAGCTGTAAAACTTTCTTAACTGTCTAATTAGAATGGAATTAAATAAAAATCAGTACTGAAACTTAACACAATCAAAAATAGTATTTTCTGCAGGTTATAAATATTTAACTGCAATGAGTAAACGTCCAGGTACCAGCGAAAAAGGTTCAGAGCCACCAAACAAAACCAGTAAAGTTGATATGCCAAAAAATCCAAAGCCGTGCATTTACTGCAATTATGACGTCACAGAACTTTGTGAACATTGCCGGATGGTGCAGCGAAACGGAGGATGCCAAAGAGGACAATGCAATAGATGCAAGGAAGAATTTCATTTGCACTGTCAACAACATTTTATAGACTTTATGAATGGTAGTGCTAAACATCAAAACTGTTATAATGTTGGGAACGGGTCTAAATTAGGGTTATTAAATTGCATGAGGACAAGTTCATCTGTTTTGGGTTAATAAATCTTATTTGAATAATTTTTTCGTCAGCTAGTGTTAATGTTTTTGAGATTTTTTTATCATAAAAAGTGCACTCAAGATTTATTCATTTACAGAGATATAAAATAGTTTAAACCAAATTTATCTCTCTTTGCTATTCTTATAACAAACTTTAACTTTTTTATGCATAAATCAAGCTAAGCAATGTAAATTTTTAGGTAATTTTGTTTTTGTATAAGAGTTCAATTTGTTTGTGCTAACTAGTAATAAATTTTGAAGTTCATAGTTCTGAATGTATTTAACATTTGTATATATTAACTAACTTTCAAAACTTCTATTAGAAGTAGTTAATACTGAGTAAATAGTACATTCTAATTATCAGTTTTTGATTACAAAATACTTATGAAATACAGCTGAGACAAAAAGGATGCCAATATTTAAGTCACTGTGTTTCCGAGCTCTTCAAAATAAATATTTTTAACACCAGAGAGTTTAATGATTTTTATTAATTTATTTAGCTAAATTGTACTTAAGGCTCGTTGATATTAAAAACAATTCAAAATATTAACTAAAAAAATTTTACTTTTATTTCTGCTAGATTGTATAAAAAGGTTGATAAAATGTTATGTTAATTTTCGTAATGATTCAAATTTTACTAAAAAAACAAGACTAAAAACATTAGTTGATATTTTTTGTTAATTTCGTATATTATTAGTTTATTGAACGACAAAAAAGATACTCAAATTTTTTGTCCTGGGAACTGGTGCACGAAGAACCTATTAGTTATCACTATAGTTAACTTTCAACGCCTTGTCCTGATTTTTAATATGATTTTTGAACTGTTTGTTTTAATATCATGACACAATAAATTATGTATTGGTTTATAAAAGGTACTATTAAAGAACATATAAGTTTGAAGTTTATTGTATAAAAGCAAACAGTCTATAGGCAATTTAAACTAAAAGGTTTGTTTTAACGATTGGAAATAAAAAAAAGGTATTATCTGACATAATTATAGTCTAAAAGCATTTTAGTTTATCAAGAAAATCAAACGCCATACTATGGTAATTGTGTAAATTAAATTTCGCAAATAACAATGGTAGAATTTTCCTAAAACATAAATTTTATTAGAAAGATAACAATTTGTTTTATATTCACAACAAAATGTTAATATAAGTGCAACTGTATGTTCATAATAAATATTCTTTGATTGTATACAATTATGTTTTAAACATATAAAGGACATGTATTTAAAAAAATAAACTTTTTTTGCTTAAATGTTAAAGCGATAAATATATTGACATCTCAATATTAACTTCTAATAGTTAAAAATTTAAAACTAAAATTTTGACAAAACTGTGCTCATACTTAAAAATCTTTTTACTCTACTGAGTGATTAGTGATCAGTTTTCTGTACTGTTACAAACAGATAATGATGAAGTGATATTTGAGATCTATTTGATCTTTCATTCATAATTTATATCTAGATTGTCGACAACGGGAAAAATCTTCAGTTGTTTTATAATAAATTTTGTATGATTTATAAAAAATAAGCTTATAAATGGAACACTACGGCAGCTAGATAAAAAAAAGTGCAGCCAATAAATAAATAAAAAAATCTGTCATACCACTTTATTTACCAAATATCACAGTATGAAATAAAATTTTGTTAATCAAAATCAGATATGCTTCATATTTTATACAAAATAACAGAGTTTTATAAAAAAAAAAGGAACAATGCTGCACTTAAATAAAAAAACAAGTTTTTGAAGGTAAAAACTTAAGGTAGACTTTCCAACATACCAATCTTTTAGTCACGTGTTATCAGATAACATTATGTTAACTAAAATCAGCTTTGTGAATTTTAAAACTTGTCTTTTAGAAAACTTCATCAAAAAATATAAATTTATGCTTTAATACAATGTTTGAAGTTTTTTTTTGCGCATAAAGATATGATGTTACATAGTTATTTTTGATATTGAGAACGGAGTAAAACTAAAAAGTTATCTGAATCTGACACAGATTATAAATTTAGTTTTAATTTTCGGAGCACATTGATAAAGTTTACAATTTATAAATTTTTTAACTAAACTATATTTGTTTCAAATCTAGTTTTTAGCTTTTAAAATTGCTTATTTCTTTTATAATATTTATCTAGATTATATGACATTATTTTATGAGAAAATGGAAAATGTTTAATACTAATCTCTTTATTAAATAATAGACAATGTGTTTGTCTATTTAATTGTCATAAAATAACGGGAAAGCAAAAGATTTTGTTAAAAAAAAAGTTATATTCAGTATATTTTTTATAATTGCCAATTTATTTAACTTTGAAAAATTAAAGTAAAGTGATCTTTTTACTTTTTTCGAGAAGGCTAAAGCGAAGTTAGCTTAATAAATAAAATAACGAAACCGCTGACGTTAGCAATATTTATATTGGGAATCTGAATATGATGTTATTTGTTTACAGAAAAGCTGTATTTAAAAAGTGGTCTTTTTACTTTTATCAATCAGCCTACAGCACAAGTTAAGTAAAGTAAGCATAATTACAGAATCGTTAGGCGTTGGCGTTAGTAATATCTATTTTGGGATTCTGAACTACGATGACCTAAACATTGTTTTCTTTTGTTTTCATAAAAGCTGTGTTCAAGTAGTGTTTTCTCAACAAACGCTGAATGTAAGAATAAAGGCTTCATTTTGAATTAGACTCTTTTTTATTGGACTAACTATGATGGTTACTTATTATTATTAATAAAAAAAATATATACATTCAGATAAATTAACAACTAAGTTTATTTTCAGTAGGCACAAACCAATCGAACTAAAATACAAGATACCTCAAAAAACGTTTTTGCTTGAATTTATAAAGAAAAACTTAGTTGACGCATTGACTAGTAAAGATAGATCAACGTTGTTTACATTATTTTATACCAATATATCTGCAAATTACAGCAACTTTAATTCACAAAAGAACTTTGATTCAAAAGCAATACACCAATATTTTATCAACTGCGAAAATTGTACTAGTTTTGGCATAGAGGACAGTTTGAAAGATTTGTATGAGTATCTGATTTACCTTCTTCTACTAAAATTTCTAAATACACTACAAGACAGTGAATATGATATTCAACTTCGCATGATATTCTACTACATTTCAATTTTAGACACTCTATATTTTGCTCTACGTATCTTAAACACCCCGGACATAAGCCTATGACATCAGTCTGGCAATAATGGCAAAGTTTTCGACCTTCGACGTTCCTGTTTTCGTCTGGTGGCCCAAAACCTTGTTGATTGGTACTTTCAATCTTTGTCGTCTTTACTTTAACGGTTTTGTTTGGTGACTTTGAACCTTTTTCAATTGTATTCAGAATCTTTGTCGTTAATACTTTTCTGATTTTTTCTAGTGGCTCGGGACCTTTTTCTTTGGTACTTAGAATCTTTTGCAACTTAATATTTCTGAATTTTCTCAGCAACTCATCAACTTTTAAACGGGAACTTTTAATCTCAGGCGTTTCAACTTTTCTGACTTGTTCTAGTCGCTCAGGAACTTTTTCACTGGAACTTGGAACGTTTGGCAACTCAACTTTGTTGGTTTTGTTTGGTAACTCAGACCTTTTTCGACTAGAGCTTGAAATGTTTGGCATCTCAGTAATAGTAATTTTGATTGGTAAGTCAGAAGCTTGTTCACTGGAACTTGGAACGTTTGGTATCTCAGCTTTACTGGTTTTGTTTGGTAACTCAGAACCTTTTTGACTGGTTCCGGGATGTTTACTCATTGCAGTTAACTTTCAAACCTGTGAAAAAACTACTTTAAGGTATTTTTAAATTTAAGTTCAGGTTTTATAAGTTTATTATTATTGTTACTTATGATAAGTTTTAAATATTCACAAACAAAACTTAGCAAATGACAGATTTAAAAATATTTAACTAATGAAGTTTTTACAGACTTAAATTAGGTTGATAAAAGCAAGATTCCAATTAAAATTTGGATACATTTCACATATTTACTTATAAATTGATATATTCGGATACAAAGGAACACCATTTAAGTTTTGAAACCTTTAAACTATATATAATTGTTTACAAAATGTATTATCTAAATTATTTTGAAATTTAAAATTTTAAATTAATACAATAAAAAAAGAACAATTTGAAGTTGTTGAATTTTTTGTTTATAATAATTGTCTTTTTAAAGAAAAAATAAAAACCCTATATACGTAACCATAGTTTTTAAGCAAAAGTAATTTATAATTGAACTTAACAAATACAACTTGCTAGTAAGAAATATTACTAAAAAGTTTTAGCTTCAACCAAAAAATGTTTATTGGTTGGTGTTATGTTCAACAAATTAAATTTGTAATCTTCACTGTTATATTATAACTGAATAATTTGGTCGTTTGTTTTTTACAGTTATCATAAGTGCTTCTAGTTTCAAAATACAACAAGATATATCTATGTTCAACTGAAAGTTCTTTTTTTTTAATTTTTTACCAACTAAATTATCGAAGCAACCCAGCTTTATAGCCAAGCTAAATTTAAATATTTTTAAATGCGTCAAATATTTATAAAAAAAAAAGAAATGTATGATTTGGCATACGTTTAATCTGAAATCATATTAGCTTGTCAGTATAGAAATAAGTTTAAAAGTTCTGCTATGATTATTGTGTAAGTAAGAAAAATAATCAAATTACAAATCAAATTCGAGGTTAAAAGGTATCCAACTGGTGCACGACCTGATAACCAAAAGGACAGTCGTGCACCAGGTCCCAGGACCAAATATTTTGCTTTTTCTGTTAAACGAACAAACACAAGGTTATCATTTGGGACAATTAAGCAGTGTGATTTATAACTGTGAAAACAAAAAAACTTTTTTACATGAAAGGGGTTGGTAAGCATTTTTGTTATGAATGTAATATGATAGACGCTTGTGGATAAAATAAAGTATCACAATTTACTGCCACTAGATTAAATGAAAGCCATTTGGTCGTGAAGAAAAAAGTCATATTTAGTATAATAAAAACAATTTTACTTGTTAAAATGTTTAAAAACTAAAATAAACAAAAAGATAGGTTGAACATAATTTCTTCAGTATAAAATAAAACCTTGTGTTTGAGCATTTAAGTAGTTGAGTAAGAACTATTCGTTGTTTCATATTTTAGTTTAATGATACTGTTTAAGCTAAATAAGGATTGTTTACAATCAAATTAAAAAAAATAAGTTTTCAAACTTGAATTTAGCTCTTTTATATCAACTATAATGTATCAACTGCAACTTTTTACGAGCTTATTCAAATTAAACTTTTTCATTAGCAACTTGTTTTTATAAAATTAAAAAATGTTTTTCCGATGCCGGTGAATATGTAGACAAAATATTTTGTGCTATCATGACTGTAATTTAATATTTATTCATATTATTACTGTTGTAAAATTTATTATTTATATATCTTTTGTTTATTCAAAAAAAAAGTTAAAGCAGGTTTGACTAAACCATAAATACATTTATAAATTTTATTTATATATTCACTTCTACAATAACTGTAGCAGAATGTTTAATTTTTATATTTTAATCCGCAAATTAATACGACTTTAAAGTATAATTATGTCCAAGTATCTAATTTTAAATAAAAAACATTCGAAAAGTTTAAAAATAAACTTTCAATTTGTTATAATTACAAAACTGTTTTATTGCATTAAACGAATAAGATTTAAACGCTATGTGTTTTGGTTACTACAAAAGAAAGTAAGCTTTAGTTAATATTTTATACTTTTAAGTTATAGAGTGAAAATAAAATTTACTTATGATTATAGTAGAAAAATTATTATAAGACCAAAAAAGTCAAATAGTATGTAATAGTAGTTATTATGTATATTTAATTAAAGTATTAGTTTATTAAACAAAACAACAAACGAACAAACAATATAAAAGTTAAAGATGTAATAAAAATTTAAGTTTTGTTTTCTACTTTACAAGCAATTTGTGTAAGTTAAATGCAGTTAAGTTATATATAAAATAGATATAAAAAGTATATCTATGTTTACAAGTTTTTAAGGTACTACTAAATAATAGTATTAGAAACAGAATAGTCAGGAATTTCAGCAGATACTTGATTTTGTTCTTTCTCAGACAAATTTACCTTCAAGATAGTTTTAGATCATAGAATTTGTAAATATCAAGTTTTAATGTTTCCAATATAAAATAATAATCATTAGTATGCTGAAGTATCAGATTATAGTTAAAGTGATAATAAAAATCCTAGCCAAAGTTTACTTACATATGAGTTTTATATGTGAACTTAACAAAACTTGACAATTCAATTTCTGCATTTATTTTAAAATTGCCAAGTTATATATACTGAATTTCGATTATGAAGCTGTTAAACTTTCTTAACTGTTTAATTGATTTAAAATAGAAATCAGTACTTAAACTTAACACAATTTAAAACTAGTCTTTTCTGCAGGTTTTTAAAAATTTAACTACTATGAGTAAACGTCCCGGTACCAGCGAAAAAGGTTCTGAGCCACCAAACAAAACCAGTCAAGTTGAGACGCCAAAGATTCCAAGCTCCAGTGTAAAAGGTTCAGAGCCACCAAACAAAACCAGTAATATCAATATTTCCATGATTGTTATAACTGATTACTAACGAGCTAATCGTTTTTATTGCTGAATATAAATGAAAATATTTTAACTTTTTAAGTACTGTAATATGCATAAAGGTAGTATATACGTGTTGCAATTGAGCTCAATTCTGTAATTGTAGATTTAATTAAAAAGTTAGAAACAGCTGTTGAAAAATATAGTTATTTAGTGTCAGAACGAATCAAGCTCAATATTTTAATACTAAAACACTTTATTTTTTGTTATTCTTGTGTTTCATGTATTTAATATTCTGTTACTTTTATAAGTACACGAGAAGTTTAAATAGCCCTCAGTAAAACTGTAAATCAATTAGATTGATTAAATTAGATTAAACCAAACAATTTTACAATATTAAGCATTTAACAAAAGTCATAAGCAAGTTTGTTGTTTTAATTATCCCGTGCTTAATCAAATTGTAAAAATAAAACTCGGGTAAAAAAAATGATTTTGTTATTTAATTACGTATTCTAAGTTTAGTAAAACTTTTTATAGTTGGAAGTATTGCTCTAGTAATACTTTTTGTTTAGTAAATACGATTTAAAGATATAAATGCTTACTACCGGTACTTGAAAAAAAAAAACTTTAAAAAAAAAATTAAAATAAACTTCAATTCAGACCCTGTTTATAATAGATAACAATTTTTATGAGCTTTTGAATTTCAGTATTAAATCAGTACTAATTGTAATAGTGCTTATAAAAATAAATTTTTATTTCAAAATATTGTACACTTTTTTAGAAAAAATTATACAATCAATTTATATCATATAAAAATATTTTAATTAAAACAGGGAGTATTAATAAATTGTTTATAACATTAGCTTTGAGAACAATAAACAAAAAATCAAAATTCAAAACAAGAAATTTTATTGCTTAAGAGTTGCTCCCGTTCTAGATAAACAATATAATAAATCAATAAAAATATTTGCATAATAATTTTATTTGTAAATCCTAGTTCCTAAACTACATTTAAAATATTGTGTTAATACAATATTTTTTTAAAGTTTCTAAAAAGTGTTTAGTTTGAAAAATACTTCAAAAGAAAACAAGTAGTTTGGTTTAAAAAGATTCTGGCAAAAATTGCATAGAAATTAATTTAGGATGCGAATAAACTTGGCATAAATGAATTTCTCCACTAACATTTAAAAATAGTCTTATTTATTTTCGCATTTCTGACATTTAAGAATTTTCTCTTTTAAAGAAGGTTTTTTTTCACTATTTAAAACGAGTAGCCAGGGTAAAGAACTATTATAAAAAAATTATAAGTTTGAAATATATTTATCTAAAAAGAGCTTTAACTTTAAAACTTTCCTATAACTTGTTTCGTTATAAATTTATTTACTTTTGAAACTATATTTAATACCAGTGAGATTTAATTCCTTAAACGTTTTATTTGCTGTGATAGTTTGATTGTCAGAAACTTTATTGTCAAACTATTTTTACACGATTATATATAATAAGTTTTCTTTTTTTCTAAACATTCAAAATCTTACAATAAATGAATTGAAGTGATTTATTTTTATCCAAGCAAAAAGTGCAAAAACAAAACGACATTTTAACTTACGTTCTAATTAGTAGTGAAAATATAACAAATAGTTTTTATGCATAATTTATTTTAAAAGTGATTTTAGTACTCTTAAACCTGGAAAATCATTGTTTAAACAACTAAGCTGTTTATTAAATAAAGTTGAGCGAGATTATTGCTTTAGTTTATGTTTTATCAATATCAACTACATATTTGGTTTAGAAAAGCAGACATTAATTCTAGTTTCAGTATAACTCGATATGAAAGAACAAAACTACGAAATGAACATAGATTATAGCATAAAGCAATTAATTGTGCTAGACTAGGTTTTCAATGAACTTTTAAATGTATAGCACGAAAACTTAAAACTCAAACAGTAATTTAGCAAACTATTACATAAAAGTTTATTTTAAAACTTAAATTTTCATTTCATAAGCTATATTTAAATTTTGATATTTTTTAGAAATGAAATAAAGTATGATAAGTATCTCATGCTTCTTAAAACCAGTTTTAGAAATATTACTCCAAGGAGTTTGTTTTCAGGGAAATACTTTTTGTTAAACTGTAAAAAATAAAAATGATACCTTGGTATTCTAAAACTTTTAAATTTATTTTTATTACCCGTTTATATTTAACCCTGAAAAAAAAACGTTGTTAGTCTTAAAGTTGCTTTAATTAGTAATCAAAAATTGTTTTGAACAAAATAAAGTTATTTAATATTTTATTTATATTTACTACTTATCATGATTTTATCAAAGCTTTAAGTTTTGATATTTGTCTTTAAGTGTTCAAGATTTTGATTAATTTTCATTATAAATTAGGTAAAGTTACGACTCTTGCTTACATAGTTTTTAAAAACAGGTGCTGTTTATTTCAAAAAAAAAAACATTTAAAACGTTTATAAAAATGAAATAAAAAAAGTAAATGTTTGAAAAACTGATTTTTACTTTAAGATTAAACTAAATTCGAAAATAATATTTATTATCGTAGCAAAAAATAAAAAGGAAACAAGTATGTGTTGAAAAAAGTTTATTTTTATATTTAAACTCAAACAAAAGTGAAAACCAATATTTTTAACTTTGAGCAAACATTAGCTTGGACTTGACCTTAAGTAAATAAAACAATTCAACGAAACAATGAAGCAAAAGTTATGTAAATGCGAAATAAGTTGATTACATTTTCTATTACAACTAGAGCACATTGTTTTTAAGGTGAAAAAAAACAACGTGGTTTCAACCAATGAGAATTGAGCATTTTTAACGTTCTCTCGAATTACGCAAGGCTACTTGGAATTGAGTTAAATTTCTTTGAAAACATTTTTAATCATAGCTTGGATGTTTATAAGTCACCAAACAGCACTTGACAACTCATAGTTTCAGCTGAACTTAAAGTTTTGTTAAAATGTGAAAATTAGTAGTCAGTTTGTTTTCTAAAAGTTGGGTTAGAAGTTGTTACAAACACATAGTTTCTATAGAAGTCAACAACTATTCGTTTAGTTTATTAGTTTGTTATAACTATTTACAGGTTATGTTACTAAAGACCTTTTTTTATCACACTTTTCCGTTTAAATTGAAGTAGTTAATATTTTCAGTGAAGCATTATTTTAACAAACACTTGTTTTTCCAAAGTTAACAATTGTTGGTTATCATATGTAAATACATTTTAAGCTTATTGGAGGCTTATAATTGAAGGTTTTTTGTTAAACTTTTGTTTTTTCCAAAAATACGTTGGAATAATATTGTTTAATATTGTTTATTGAACGACAAAAAATACGCTCAAAAGGTTTGGTCAAAGGAGCTGGTGTACGAAAAAACCTTTCGGTTATCGAGTCATACACCAGAACAGTTTAACTTCATGCCCAGGACATGGAAAATATACATTAAACATATTTTAAAAAACATTTTGTATTTCAAAATTAAACATTAAAAGTTATACAATCTAGTCATCTAAATAAAAACTTTCACTTTAATCAATATTACAACAGTTTTTAACATATTTACATATGTAATTTGTTAGTTAATTACTTTCATATAGACGACTTTGAACCTATAAGCTAATTAGCTTTTCCTATAATATAAGAAAAGCACTCAAAAGAACACTTTTTATGAGCCAAATAGTTGTTTTTTATTTACAAAGCTAAAAATTCTTGTGAAATATAAAAAGTTGTTTCGTTGAAGCTGTTTAATTTTGTGTTTTTTTTTTATACACACTAAATGAGTCAAGCGTTTTTGCAGTAAAAAGAAACAGCGTTTTTCGTTCAAAACAAAACACATTTCATAATAAAAAGGTAATATTTGTTTGTTTGTATATTAATAAAGCAAACATATGGAAACCACTACATAATCGTTAAAATAAATAATCATTTTGTTTAGTATCTCTTTTCAACGTTAGTTTGGTTTTTTCAAAATAAAAAAACTAGTTTTCAATAAACTTAGTCCTAGTCTGCAGTATAAGTTTCCTTAATTAGTTGATTTTTTATTAATTATTGTAGTTGATCATTTTAAAACTTTGTATTTATAAGCCATTAACATTTCGTATTAGTTTGAATTTTTTAACATAACTCTACTTGCTATATTTTAAACTCTGCAATCAACAAATTTCGAAATTTAAAAGGCGTAGGCTGCAAATTTAGCTAAGTATGCTTAAAGTTTAGGTGTTAAAAGATTTGTTTTTGTTTATTGCAAAGATAAAGTGTATTGCATGATATAACTAATCATTTTAGCTAAATGCTATATTAAGTTGCATCAAACAGTATTAAGAAACAAAAGTTGTGCAACTTAATATTTCATTTTTGTTAGTAGAAATTAGCTACTTTAAAAGTTGGTTAGTTATGTAGCTTCATCTAAGTTTTTATATTTTCAGCATAAAATCTACTTTTAAAGATTTAGTTTAGAGCTAAAAGTAGAACACTTTTTATTTTAGGTTTCCAGCGTTAGAAAAAAAGACATATGTAAATCATAAAATTAAGGTTTAAGTTGTTAAACAAAAAAATCTTTTACTTCTTTGCTTAGCTGAGATAAAATTAGCTTTGACTTGGAAAACTGTATTTAGTATAACTTTTTGTTAAGATTTCCTTGACAAGGTTAACTTTACGATTTATTGTAAAAAACTTAAATGTATCAACTGGTAGCTTACTTAAGAAAATTATAAATTCTTATAAAGTTTTAGCTCTTCCCTTATACAGCTAGTAATTTGTCTAAAACTTTTGAAAAAACTCAGTTTTTTAACTTTTGTTCTTTTTTGTAATTGAAATAATAAAAAAATAACAATTTTAGTACAAATTTTTTAAATACTTATTGTCACTTTTTACAGTAACGTATATCAGTTTTTTATTACTTCGAATTATACCTTATTTTTATGTTATAATTGCTAAGTATTTTAGACAAAATAATATTAGATACTTTATTCCAAAAGTGTAGTTTTGTAATAAAATAATAAACGTTAGTGTATAAACTATTAAGACTGACTTAAAATTGTAAAAAGTTTAAAGAAAAGTACTAACTCAGATTAATTTGATGTTATTATTTTAGTTGTTAATAAGGAATATTTTCCCTTAGGTTGAGACTAAACCAAATTGATTAAATGCCTATCTGTATGTGATATTTTTATTTTGAAAAAATTTAGTGTGGCTTAAGCTTATAACTTTTTTAAATGTAAAAAAAAAGTTTTATTAAAAAAAATAAATGAAAAATAATAATAAGTTGTTGTGTTACAGAATCAAAATAAGTTTTTGCTATAGATATTTAAATAACAAATAATAAAATTTTTTGTGTTATGTAGCAATTTAAAAAGTTAAAACTTATATGACTGAAAAGTATTTTGTTAAAGTATACTACCCAATGAAAACTATATGATAACATAAATTTAAATTATCAAAATCTAGAAACATGTGTGGACTAATTAGTTTCAAAACATTTTTAAGTGTTATTTATTTTAGAACAAAATACTATCACATGCTGGAAAAAATATTGTTTATTAACGATTACATGTATCATACAAAAATAGTTGTATACAAATTAGTTTTAGATTTTGTTAAAGTTTTGAATATTTTGGAAAATTAAAAAGACTTAAAAACTAAGTTTAAGTTGTTTGAAAACAGTTATACTTCTAGTGTGGGTTTCCGACTTGTAAATGAAATTTAAAAATGATAATAAAAGATTCTCTAAAAAATAAAAAATAAACTTTCATCACGTAACAGCTAAGGGTTAAACAAGTTCAGAATTGTGTCTACAAAACTCATTTTGTCTCAATATTTAAATATGGTTAAAAAATAAACAATAATTTCTATAAATCTTCTACAACTTATAAGTATTTCAATCAATTAAATATATTAATCAAACAAATTTAAAGTTGTTTTTTGACTTAGATATCATTTGAATTTAAAAAAAAAAATTTAAATTAAAAAATAATTGAAAAAATATATAAAATAAAATAGTTTAGTCAGCACTTTAAAAATGTAAAACAGTTTTGGGTTTCAGACTTTAAGTTATAAGTAAACAAATAGAATAGAACTATGAAAAATCTTAAAGTAGATAAATCAGATAAAAATGGAAATAATTTGAATTGTAGAGCTTCATTGAAAACTACTGATCCACTATTCGTAGATGAGAAAAGGTATGTTAGACTTTTGATCAATAATATCTTATTTGAAGCTTTGTAACTTATATCAATTAGAATAGTTCTGTATTTTACTAGTATTCAGTATTATTTGGAATTAAAGATCTTTAAATTTTTATTGGTAAAAACTAATGTTTGTTGTAAACAGTTACGATTAAATTTACTTGTTATTTGTATAAAGTATCGTCTGAAATTTTAACATAGATTGAAAGTTCAAATTTTTAATTGTTCTAGTTTCATGTTATTTAATTTAACTTTTAAAAGATTTTCAAATTAAATTACTCGCTTTTATTAAATAAAATACTTTTTTTTTTATCACAACAAAATAATAAATACTATATATAATTTTTTTTTTGATTACGTTTTTTTTTAATTTTTTATGGCCTTACATTATTAAACTGCTGCTTTGATTTCGAAGTTTCTTATAGAGTTTATATTGATTCATAGCTTGTTTTCTAGTAAAACTGACTAACAAGTAGAAAAACACAAAATATATAAAATTTTGTTTTCAACTAGAAAAACAAGTTAGTCACTAATTTAAAGTCTACTCATATGTTTTGTTGACTATGAGTAAGAAATAATTTAGGGAAAACCTTGAATCTTAAAAGATAGATACACTTGAAATAATGTGTCAAAAACACTTGAAATAACCATTTGTTAATCTTTACTGTCTCAATTTTATTTGAGAACTTTGTTTATTAAAGTATTTTTCAGCGTAGTTTTTATATATCATCCATGCTATATTTTTATTGTCATTTTTTTACTTACTTAAAAAATATTGTTATTAGTATTTATTTTGTAAATCTAAGTAGTTTTTGCTTTAATTTTTATAAACTTTTGAAACAAGTTTGCTTTAACATGAAATTAATAACTTATTTCTTTTTTGATTTACCATATTAAAAGTATATTTAGTACAAATCAAACATTTTTAACTTTTTATATTTTTTGGAAAGTATGCTTAGAGGTCAGTCTGATTTGCATGTTTGATGAGTCAGAAAATTTTTCAAAGCTTTTCTTTGTATTTTTTATTCATATTCTTATCCCTAACATATAACCTACTTCACCAAAACATATCAAAAATTATTCAAAAATTAAAATTTTGACAATTAAATTTTGTATAAAAAATTAAATGACATCCAAACAGATACCTGAAACCACCGTTTTTTTATTTTACTTTTAAAACTTATCCCTAGCATACAACCTACCTTACCCAAACACACCAAAAACTATTCAAAATAGAAAAATTTAATTAATTAACTTATGTATAAAATATAAGAAAATTCACCATTCAAACAGGTACGTGAAACCACCGGACGGGGGGTGGGGTTGGGTCATAGTGCTGGCCGTGTGGTTGGACAATATGCTGTGTATGGGGGTTCTGAAGACAGGGGGGATATTTCAACCCGTCCTTCAGGATTACTTTAACGGTGGGGCGGGCACCATCGCCTGGATATCTTCCATATCGCTTTCCATGAGGGCTACTGCCGGTTCGTTAAAAGTTAATTAAACAAAAAATTAAAGAAACTTTCAAAATTCTTGAAATACTTCATTTATTTCGCTATCTATGAGGGCTACTGCCGGTGTGTTGTAAAAATATTCGTGTATGACTTTTCATTAATTAAAAAAAATACTTCATTAATGATTAAACTTATCTAAAAGAAATTTTAACGTAAAAAAGCACTAGTAAAGTAAAATATACAGTCACTTGGCTTACTTATTTTCATACTTACATAAAAAAAATGGAAGCACATACTATCAAAAAGTTCATTTATACACTTGATGTTTTTTCAGATGTTAAGTAATTTAAACTCAATCTTAAATTAGTTTTTTCTATCGACAAACTCAGCTTGGTTTGAGTCTGTGCTTTTTCATAAAAATTTTCTATTTTGTTTTGGTTACTTTGAAACGCGTGTTTATAGCACGTAAGATAAATATTATTAGAAATTTTAGAGTAAATATTGCTTAAGTAAATTTAGAGTATTTTTACGCAATCGACGCTGGAATTGACGTACTAAATTGAATTTGCATTTAAGAATTTGCATTTATTTAAATCAGCGTTCAATTTTAAAAATAGTACTTAACTCAAGCTTAATAAATTAATAAAGTCGTTTAATAAACAATTACAGCTGCCTAAAACTAAGACAACCTTTTAAAGCTTTTGTTTAATACTTTTTTTTCTATTTTATTTTCAAAAATGCTTTATTGTGCTCATTTTCGAAATTTATAAATTGCTCAACAATTAGAAATTTTATCATACCAAGTGAGTTTGTTTTATGTGTAAAATTAGTAAAAAATCATTATTGACAATAATTGCATAATTTTCTTATCAATGAAACAAGCTTATCAAGCTTTTGTATCATGTTCAAATACTATTGTTTTTGCTTAATAACTAGTTAGTTCTTTTCAAAACACTCAAAAACATATTAGTAGAAACTTTTAAAACTTTTTAATCTGTTTTACTTGTAGTTTAAGTTTAAGATTTTTTATATCATAATTATTGATGAATTCAAAAGATAACATTAATTTTTATCGACTAAGTTAATTATACAAACAGTCCTGGACAAGACATTAAAAGGTATTCAAGTGGTGTGCGACTAGATAACCGAAAAGTTTTTTCGTGCACCAGGTCTTAGGACCAAATATTTTGAGCAATTTTCTTTTTGTTGTTCAATAAACTATATATGTATAAGAAGTAAATTTTGATAATAGTAACACGTTTACAAACATACAACTTATAAGAAAATCTTACCAAGCTTTTGTTTCATTCTTTATCTTACAACATTTTGTTATTAACAAATTTGTTCTGTTTTAAACAGTTAAAATATCAACTGTATCAAACCTTCTGTAAAGTTTAAAAATGTTCTCAATTAAAAATTTTTCATTCGAAACAGCGCCACTATCGGCAGCATTGAGCAACAGGTTTGGAGAAAGGAGGGTCGTCGGAGTGGGGGGACTTTTGGTTTTCACGGGAATGCTTCTGTCATCGTTCGCCACTTCTCCGTACTACTTGTACGTGTCACTGGGTGGCGTTGCAGGTCAGTAAACTGTTTTAATCACTAGTTTCTAAAACTTTTAGCAAGTATGAAACAAGTTAGTTGTTCAATTAGATGTTTTATAAGTAATAAAAAAAACAACTTTTATTGTATTTTTCACAACGAATCTTAGTTGTTATTGCTTTAAAATCAACTGTTGGTTTAAAAAAACTTTGAAAGCATTTTAATTTTATTCAAAGTCTATAGTATGTTTTTCTACATGCAATAGAAGAATTTGTGCATTTAGTTTATCAAAAATAAAATAAATAAAATGGCCTACAATTAAAAAAAAAAGTACAAACAATCTTTTTTATGTATTAGAACATTTTATAACATCTAACATACTTTTTAAATAAAAATATTACAAGTACTTTTAATTATCAAGTTAGACCGTTTTAGTTTTAGTCTTAAAAAGTTGCTAATAATTTAATATTTGTAATTTATCATTATACAAAATGAAGTATTGAAAAAATAAATTAAAATTTATGCTTACTTTAAGCTTTAATTGTAAAAAATTTGATGACAATAGCAGTCAGTTGCTTACAGAGTTAATTTTTTTTTATAAAAATTTTTCTCAAATCACTGTTTAAACATATTACTTAACCCAGAAGTTTGTTTTCAAAATATTATAGCTGCAATTTGTTTTGAGTTGTGTGTTTTTCAATGACGCATTCATTGCAAATAACGTTGTTTGGTTTGTTTAATTAAAAACACGTTTATTTTTTTTTCGCAAAAATGAGTTTGTCAATCACTACATACAGCTTTGAAAGTTTTATGAGCAAAGAAGTAAAAATAAGTAAAAATTTGTAATCTAAACTAAAAAAATATTTTTTCTTACAATAGAAATTAATCATTTATAGTTTAGAAGTTAGACAAATAAGAGTACTTATAATGCTTTTTCTTTAAAGTTTGTGCTTTTAAACTTTTCATTAAAAAAATTCTACAAAAATATCTCTATTTACAACCATTAATAAAAAGTTTTTGAAGCTAATCTATGCAAACTAATGGTTTTTTTTTTTTGAGTTTTTAAGCATTTTTACACAAAACCTTTAACAGAACTTTTTTTTGTTTAGAGAGCAAAATCTACCGGTTTTTATTGAACTAATTTAAATATTGAAATAAAACGTTTCTAGGTTTTAAACAAAACTCGTTTTTCCAAAAATTTTTTGGAGAAATTGGGCAAATTTAGTTATAAATTAAAAACTTTTTGAAGCTACAAGTTTTAACTTTTAAGCTACCTGGAGTTTAATTGTTCAAAAGCTGCAAATCTATTTAAATTTTCTTCAAGCTACAAAATGTTCAGACAAACAAAATTTTATAAATGTTCACAGGATTGGGATTCGCGTTTGCATCCTTGCCCGCACTCACGATGATCGGCAGATATTTCAACCACAAGCGGTCGCTAGCAAACGGCCTTTCGAGAACTGGCGGCGCGGGAACTTTGTTTTTGGCGCCAATTTTCAGGATGCTGATCAACAAGTACGGATGGCAAGGATGCTACCTCATTATTGCTGGTTGGTAGTAGTGTAGAGGTGTTATGTAAAGGTATACTATCAAAATCCACCCGCGTTCAAAATCCAACAGATCAAAATCCACTTGGTTTTTCTTTTTACATTTTCATTATTTACTAATTTATTTGATATATTTTTTGAACTTTTTTATTTATTTTTTATTTATTTTTCACAGTCACTGTTACCACTAGACTTTACCCTTGATCGGTATGTGGTTCTCGAATTTGACTGGGTGGATTTTGATCGGGTGGGTTTTGATCACGGATGGATTTTGAATTTGTCCCTCTGTAAAAATTCACCTTTGGAAACAAAAATGCTTGTTTTGAAAATCAAGTCTTGATCAACAAATAGTTAATGAAGTAGATATTTAAAGGGACAACTTTTATAAATATTCATCCATAGTTTTGATAGCTTGTATAGCTTGAAAACCTAACGGAAACTTGGTATTTATCATAACACTAGCTTATTTTAATTGCAAAGGCTCATTTAGACTTTAAATATTTAACTACAATACACGACTTTACTAAAAACCTAACAGACTCCAATTAAAATAATAAAAAAACAATAACAAGTATTATAACAACAAAAATATTTAAGAAGCATGATTTTGGTTACTTGTGAATTTAGTGAGTAATTTTCAATAAAAATGTGCAAATTAAATATTTTATTTTCAACCAGGTTACAATTTCAATAAGTATTTTTATTTGTTCTGGACAAGAATTTAAAAAGTATCAAAGTTGTGTGCGACTCGATAACCGAAAGGTTTTTCATGCACCATATCTTAGGACCAAACATTTTGAGTGGTTTTTTTTTGTCGTTCAATAAACAAAATATATTTATACTTCAGGTATGGAACTCAACTTGTTGGTCGTGGCTCTCCTCCTTCGACCTTTGAGGCTAAAAAGCGAGCTGGAGTTCGACCCCCAGCAGACCATAACCCGCCACGACTCCATCAAACCCCAAACGGCGCCCCCGAGCGGATTCACCAACGGCTACATGGCCAGGAGGGCCATCGGAGGCCAGCAGGGGAGGAGTAAGGAGAAAATGGCGTTCATGCAAATGGAGGCCAGGGTGAAGGAGTTCGGGATAACAGAGAGTTTGATCGTGGAAAACTTTCCCGCCATCGAGCCCGTGTATAACGTGAAGAAACCCAAGCTGCTCGATTTCAGGTTGAAAATACTTTGAAAAATACTTTTGCGTTTTGTGTGTTTGGGTTTGAATGTTTTTGTTAAGAATGTGTAATGTGTAAAAATGTTTTCAAAATTTTTATATTGGTGGAGAATGGTTTACCGCTCAAAAGGTGAAAATAAAAATAATGAACTTGGTGAAATTTTTAAGTTTTATCAATGACGTACTAGTTAGAAATATTTTACGAACTTGTATAATTTGCACTCATGTCCATAAAAATTCTTCCTTTTCTATACAGAATATAAGCGTAGTTTTATTTTGAGCAATCAAATGAAAACTAAAACAAACAATTTTAAATAATTAAATCCAAACAGGCTGCTGACCAATCCACTGTGGATGATGGTCACCTTCAACTTGGTCCTCTGCCAGTTCGGCTACTCCATGACCATGGTACTCATGTGCAAGAGGGCGGAGAGTTTCGGGGTCGACTCCGACCTGTCCCCGTGGTTGCTAAGCATCACGTCGCTGTCGGAAATCGTGGCGCAGCTGTCGTCAGGGGCGTTCGCCGACCGGGGCGTTGTGAGGAGGATACATTTACACAAGGTTTTTGTTTTGTTTGTTGTTTAGATATTAATAAAAAATCAACACTTTAAAGATTAAGTTAAAACAAAACATCTGTAATTTTTGTTTGTATGTACTTATAGTAGGGTTTTTGTTACTTACACAAAACTTTTATTTTGTTAGTTTTTCAAAAAAAAAACGATTTTGAAGTTTCTCATTAGGTATAGTACCTGTAACTAGTTTTATAGTATTTACAATTGAATTAATGATGTTGGTTAGATTACTTGTTCTTTTTTGAATATTGTTTAACTAACTTTTACTTAACTAACCTAGAGGAATTTTGCTTCCAAAAGATACTCTTTTAGATACTGCTTAGATTTTTTATAATTTAATGTTTTTTAACAAATTTACCGATGGTTAATCCATTGTTAGAAAATATTATTTATGTAAGTTGATTTTGTATAACTTTTATTTTTAAAACAAGTTTTACCGACAGATATACCAGATAACAATGTGCATAGCAACCATCTACTCACTTTTCTGCCGCACTTTCGTTTCCATGGCAATATACTGCTTCCTGTTCGGGATCGGGTCGGGCAGTTGGCAGGGCAACATCCTCCCCATCACCATAGACACGTTGGGTCTGGCCCAGCTGAGATCAGCTTACGGGTTCTGTTTGTTTTTCAGCGGAACGTGCGGGCAGTTGATTGGTCCACCGATTGGAGGTTTGAATTAGTATTACTTCAAAAAAAAAATTACAATTGCGTTTATTTCTATAACTGCATGTTGTTCACTTACCCGGAATTCTTTTATCCGGACGCTCACTTATCCGGACAGTTTCAGTCAAAAATAAAATTCAAAAAAATTAAATTTTAAACACAAAAATTTTTGCATATATCTATATATTTATGCATATATCAGTATTATTTCAAAAAAATAACAGTTGCATTTATTTCTATAAATGAATATTGTTCAATTACCCGGACTTCACTTATCCGGACAGTTTCAGTCAAAAAAAAAATCAATTTTAAGCACAAGCATTTTTATGTGATACAAATGATTAAGCTTTCAGGGTGCAAGAAAATTTTAAGTAATTTTATAAATTCTGCAATTTAGTTCATTACTATGATGTAATACTATACTACTAGCTTACATTCAAGCTTTGATCAAAACTAGTTTAGTTTCTATAACTGCATGTTGTATCGTAGTGGTATTTCCTATAAACGGTGTTTATTAAACATTGGTACTACACTAGTTTATTATATAAGAGATATTGAGAAAAACAACTGATTTTAAAAAACTCGTTACGTCATTGAACGTTAATAATATGAGGGAGCTTGCTAATAGATTATCGTGCGGACAGTTGATTGGTCCTCCGATTGGAGGTTTGAATTAGTATTATTTCAAAAAAAAATACAATTGCATTTGTTTCTATAACTGAATGTTGTTCACTTACCCGGACTTCACTTATCCGGACAGTTTCAGTCGAAAAAAAATTAATTTTTAAACACAAGTTTTTGTTTGATACAAATATTTGAGCTTTCATGTTGCATAAAAACTTCAAGTGATTTTATAAATTCTGCAACTATGTTAATTATTATGACGTAGTAATACTACTAAAGCTAACATTCAAGCTTTGATCAAAACTGGTTAAGTTTCTATAACTGCATATGTTGTAAGGCAAAGGTGTTTTTTATAAACGGTAATCATTAATGTTTTTTTATTTAACAAACGTTATAAAAAGTGTCTGTCTTGTTTGTAAAATGGTCTAAAGTTTTTTTAAGTTCTATTCAAACTATTTTTTTTTTGTAACTGAACATCCATTAGTCTTGTTAACTATCTGAGTAAAGCGGTGTTTTATAAATGAAGTTGTGAAAAAAATATTGAGTTTGTCTAAGTTTATTGATTTAGTCAATGTTATAAAATACTTATTTACTTTACAAGTTTTCTATTTACTTGGAAAATAAACAAAACTATTTTTTAGGAATGCTCTATGACGCAACAAACTCGTGGAACGCCAGTTTCATTCTGGCTTCCTGTTGCTTCTTCCTTGGTTTCCTGAGTCTGTTCGCCGAATCCTACGCCAAGAAAGTGATGACGAATCGAGAGAACAAACCTGTGAAGAAGAAAACGAAAAACGATGACGTGGGAGTGACGCAATCGCAAACAATCAACATCCTGAAAAACGAAATGATTTGAAAGTCTTTTTGTCGGGATTTATTTGCACTTTTTCTAACCGCTACGGGGCGGGTTAGGCAAGAAACAAATATTAATTTTAAGTACTGAACAAGCTTTTGTTTGTTTTGACTTAAAATGTCATAGTTGAGTTTTATTTGTTAATCAAAGTTCAGAAACTCTGCTAGCGAGTTGATTTTTAAACGTTTGCAGATTTTAAAATTTTTTGAGTTGAACAAAGCATTTTTTTCTTTTGAATTAACAAGTGGCTAGTATTTAACCTTCTACTAGTAATAAATAAAACTTTGTGATTTTGGAAAGTATTTAGTCATGTGTTTTTACCATAAAGCCATTCTTATCTTCAGCTTAACACAAATATCTTTTGAAGTGTTTTTTAATTGAAAAGTTTTTGATAAACTTTTAAATTTAACATTTTTGTATTTATGTGAATTTTTATTTTGAACTCCTATAATCATTTATTTGTAATGTCTTTTACTTTATTTAAATATAATTTTGGTTTTTAAAACAACTAATAAATAACTTAAGGCAAAGTCAAATTTAGAAATGTTTTATTAGCTTTCGTAAAGATAAAAATAAGTGAATTTATATTTAACTTATAATAAGAAAACTTCAATTTAATATACTTATCATTTTAAAAATTTTACTAAGATAAAAGTAGTAGTTAAAAATATATGTTATAGAAGTTTGACATACTGAGTTAATATATTTGTTAAACAAAGAAATAACTAAAAGTTATTTCTAAACAGTATACTAAAAAATTCACATAGTTTGCTGCAATATCAATGTAAACGTTAAGTCTAGTTAATTACATTGTAAGTTAACAAATTATTTTAAAGAAACAAAACTCAAAAAAGGTTTTTGTGAAATTCTTAATAAAAAAACTCTAATAATTTTTGTAATTTGTTTTCACACTTTAAAATTGTGATTAAAGTTTTAAATAAAACGTAGTTTTTGTTTTTTTTTTTAACACAAAATCTCAATATTAATCTTTTGAAATTATACCAAAATTACAAGAAAAGTTTTAGATCAGAACTTTTCACAAAGACAAAAGAAAAAATTTCGTTGGCACAAAAATGAGTTAGTTCTAAAAATAAGATATTAATTTAATTTATAAAAATATGAAAAAAACAAGTAACATAAAAACTTAATCGACAAAAAAAATTAGCAGCGAGAAATAGGTAGTGTAAGAAAGTAGGCAAATAAATTAATCTATATTTTCTATTTATATGTGTTTATCAATTTTTTATTTAGATGTTACATCGGCGCTGCACCTTAACACTTTGAATTTGAACATTTTTTCTTCATTTTTGAACAACTCCATTGACCTATGAAAGTTATAACAATTAAAATATTTCTTTTGAAGGTTAAGCTTTCTTGCCTATAAATAAATTTTGTTAGCTTATTTTAGAGGTAATTTGCTGTGTGTAAATTATATAAAAGAAATTATAAACGCATTAGAATAAACTGTACTCGTTTAAAAAATTAAAAAACATATGTTAAATATGTCAAAAGGAGTTTACTAGTATAAGTATAAGCAACTTACTTTTCAAAGTCTAGTTTTGATAAATTTGTGTTGTTTACACTTATTATTTTGTCTCCGACTTGAAGTTTTCCTTTATGTAGAATGCATTGAATTACATCAGTTTTTTTATTAACCTGCAAACAATTTTTGGTTTAGATTTACGTTATAAGCTCTTTTAAATATGACAAATAATATAATTTTTGTTGGTATGTTAATAATTTTTTTTGATGAACTTTTTTTAAAATAAACAGTCTGCATAAAAAATTTAAACAAGAACTTGTTTATCTTATTTTTAGGACGTATTTTCAAAATTAACTTTCCTAAACAGTAACTTTATGTTTTATAGCTAACAATGTTATAGGTTTTAAGTAAAACAAAAAGTCTACTTTATTTAAACAGTTGCTATAATCAACTCATTATCACATGAAAAACTACATTTGCTAAATATTAATTTTTGAATGAAAATAAAAACAAATACAATAATATAATGAGACAAAAAAAAGTTGTAGAAAATTTCTTTTTAAGTTTATGAATTTATTTATAAAACGTTTGAAAGAATGTATGCTGAAATTTAAAACTAAAAAGTGTTTATAAAAAAGAAAAAAAAAGGACAAATACCTTGTTACTTGGTATATTAGGAAGTATGAACTTTACGTAAAGTCCTTTTTTGTTGTACTTTATTGAAATACCTTTAAATTAAAAAAATATATAAAATACAAATCGTTAACCTTGTTGTTTTGTATATTAGGAAGTATGGACTTTACATAAAGTCCTTTTTTGTTGTACTTTATGGAATTACCGTCTACGCAACAAATATTAATTCCGCTAGAAGTCGTAGTTTCTATTTCCACATCGAATAAATTCGCTGCTTCTTCCAAAGAAACTGAGCTGTACGTTATCGGGTTGGTTTGTTTGAACACACCTGTGAAAATATAGCTCTTGTTCTAATAAATCACTTGTTTAAACAAAATATGACCATAAGTAAACAAACAATCTATTTGTAAATGAGTGTTAGTGTTAAGCATGTTATCGATAAAAAAAAAATTAATCTATTTAATCAAGTTTGATTAAGTATACTCAAATAATAATACTACCTTAGTCTTAAGTTTATCAAAAAATTACATCCGGGATTGATTTACAGCCTAAAAGAAACCAATAAGCAGCTAGAAAACGGTTTATAAACTTTTTCTATAAATGAACGTTAAACCAGATTATTAAAATTACAGTTTAGCGTTTAAAATTTAATTTACTGGTAAAAATTCAAGAAAAACAAAACAAATCTTACCTTTACTGTAGGTGAATTTAACTTCTGACTTCATGGTTGGAGTGCGTGGCTTATTCACATCCCTCCTTTCATATTTCGCAATCAGGTTTGACACAGGGGATTTTCCCTCATCTACAACTTTCAAGTTGATAGCGGGGGATTTTCCTTCATCAACAACTGTAAAGTTACTAACAGGGGATTTTCCCTGATTTGAAACTTCTTCTTCTGAACAAATCAGGGATTCTGCGACCCTTCCTCCTCCTCCGATGGAGGCCATTTCCGCATCTATCTCGTCTTCTTTGCTTTGTGGTTTTTCATCAGTGATAGAACTGATTAAAATTTTTTGTGAAATTTGTTACAAATTAAATTTGATTAAGGTCAAATTACTAATAATGACATATTTCCACTGTAATCTTATAAGAACTTATAAGATGAAAAACCTAATCATCAAAAATACCTAACTATTTCGACTCTAAAATAAATGTTCTTACTAAAAAGCATTAAGCTTACTGAACTTAACAGTTCTTGTCAAATATGTTTTTTAAACAATTAGTATAATTTCATTTTAAAGTATGAGTTATTTTAGTCATTAACCTAAAAAATTAAGCTAAAAGTTGCTTTAAAAGTACATGAAAATGGTAGTTTCCTTTTTTTGAATATTAAGCTTGTATATATATGATACATATACACATATATACATACAACAACTAACTTTGTGCAATTGACAGCTGTTTTCGAGTCTGAAGTTTTCTCTCTGCCGTCCGGCTGCTCTCTAATCCCCACTAGCGGTGGAACTAAATCGACTTGAATCAGTTGAAAATGCTCGAACATCGACACAAAGTTGTAGGTAACTTCTAGCGGGTAAACCCGGGAATTTTTGGTTTTGGGGAGGATTAGGGGCGGGTGTTCTTCGCAACTTTCCAGTAGTCCGTCTGAAACATTTAATGTGATTTAAAAACATTTTAAGACTATAAAAGTATTAAAAATGGTGAAAAATAAGCTTAAAATATTTCATATAATAACATTTGTTAAAAGTTTATAAATTGTTCTTTCAATTTAAAGTAGGTAATTTGTTATTTAACATGTATAAAATTTATATAAATTTTGTTTAAACAGTTCTTAGTAAATATCATCAAGCTTTTGAAAGTATGGTTTTATAGTTTTTTGAAAGCTTCCGAAGTATAACATTTTTGCTGTTTGATAATAAAACTGGTTTCAATAAAATTTGGTAGTAATGTAACGTATCAATTTAAGTAACAAAATATTACCGATTGTAACGATCTCAGGTAGATCAACATCAGGTTTCCAAATTTCAGGTCTGTTACTCGGGCTGGACAGACAATAGTTTTCCAAAATGTATTGAAGCTGTTCCGTTTTCAACTGGCTATAAGTCTCACTCAAGCTCTTCCAAGAACACTGAAAAATTATTAAATTTATTAGTAAAAGCAGTTTACCAAAAGAGAACTTTATACTAATTAGTTTTTAAGGCAGTTTTCTAGCTTATCTTATTATTTTATTTGGTTTTGTCGTACATATGAACTTAAAAAATGATTTTTTGAATGTTATTATGTCATATTATAAAACATGCAAGCTAAAATGCAACTATTAGCAACAAGAATTACAAAATTTATCAACTATAAAGTCAAGCTTGCAATTAAACACTAAGTTTAAATACTCTACTAAAATGAGCTTAAAAAAAAAAGTAAATTTTCAACTAACTCTAATCAAATGGTTTTTGGGTGTGGATAATAGATCAGTAATTGCTGTTGTTTTTTCCATAAATTCACCCCACTCTTTAGAGTAATTGTTATCAGACGCCCATTTTTCCAGTTTTTCCAGGTTTCCGGCTATTATAACCCCCTTTTGCCAGTAAAAGTAGTTTTCTGAATGTTTTACAAGTTAGCTTGTATTTATAAACGCTTTAAGAACATATCTATAGCTTGTTTTGTTATCAAAGTACAATAGACTAATATTAAATGAGTTTTATTATTTTAAATTAAACCAGCAGTAAGTTTACACGTTGATTTTACTAATGCTTAATATTTTACAAGATAATTTGTCAAAATACTATTTTGTATTTAAAATTAGATAAAACTGAACTATCATAGTCTGATTGTAATAGAAAATGAACTTAAAAAACTAAATAAATATTCTTAACATTAAAGTTTGTTAAAAATCAATACTAAGCTGTAAAACGCTATTTTATATTTATTTTATCTGGTAAGTCAGTTTCTGATGTTAACATAGTATTAATTTCATGATCAAGTAAAAGTTTTGAGAAATGGAAGTTCAACTCAATGTAGGGAATAAAATTTGCACAAATTTTAATCGCAGATTGATGCAAAGTAATGGTATATACCAGAGGCGTCGCGTGGGGTGTTGCACTGCCGCAATTTCACCATCTTAAAATTTTGTAAGGAAAAATAAAGTACCTATAACTTTTTAGTTTTTTTTTAGAACAAAATCTCTTATAAAACTCCAATTTAGACAACGACCATTTTGCTCACTACACTGCCGCAAACTCTTAGCTGACTGCCGCAAATGAACTCAAAAAAGTAAAATTTTCTCAAGAATTACCGCAAAATCAATATCTTGCGGTAAGTAAGCTAAGTTGAAAATTCCCTAAAACAGTAGAGGTTTAAGTATAATTCCACAAGTTATTGTTAACAAAAAATTAAAACAAATTTAAGCAGAGTCAACTCGAGCAGAAGCAATTCAAGCAGAGGCAACTCGAGCAGAGGCAGTTTTAGCAGAGGCAATTCGAGCAGAGACAACTCGAGTAGAGGCAATTAAAGCACCGGCAATTCGGATTTTGTTTTTCTGCACCATCTAAGAAAAATACTACGCGACGCCACTACTATATACATGAAACATGTAGAAATATATGAATGAAAATTATATCAAAACAAGGTCGTTTTATATAAATACACTAACAGTTTTGATAATATAATAGCATTAATGTTTCACTTTAAAAGAATTAATTCAGCTATGTAAAATCACCTTTATCGATGATATTGTTGAATATTGACACATTGCTGAAGAAGAACAAATAAGAAAATAGTTGCTTTTCAATTTCACTCCCCACTTCGTACGTTGAAACAAGATTGGTGGCAAAATCGAAAACGGACATAATTTCCTCAACAGTGCTTGTACCAGGGTTAGGTTCGAACGAGGTGTCGGCAAATGGGTTTTCATCGAGAATCGATTCGAGAGACGTGTACAGAATCTAGATATTTTAATATATTCAAGTAAATTAAATAAGTTAAATAAATTCAAATAATTAAGGTTTTTAAAGTACTTACTTGTTTAGTAAAAAAATACGGAATAAATTAGTAAATTTAACAATTTTTTGTTTATTTAAACTTAAACATGTAAAAATTAAAACTATTACAATTATACTACTATAAACATAACATGTATTACAAATATACACATGACTTCTCACTAACCTTTGTTGTGTAAAACACTAAGTACTGAAACGCAAACATGACAACATCTTCAAGCTGAGTAATAACTGTTTTACTCGGTGAATATTCTTTTATTTTGATGATTTGATCTTCATTAAGTACACAGGAGCTAGCAATAAAAAATCTAAGTTAATAATCGTTTAAATTTGCAATTACTAAAGATTGAAATTAAACAAAATTACAATTAGAGTTGTATAAAAAAGTTATTTTATTTTTGTGATTTGATCTTCGTTAAGTGCAGTTGAGCTAGTAATAAATTGTGTAACTTAACAGTAGTTTACAATGTGCAATCAACATAACTCGAAATAAAACAAATTACAACTAGAGTTATATAAAAACTTCTTTTATTAGTTAAACTTTGAAAAACAGTACAAGCTAAAAACTATTCTCTTAACTTTTTACTTTTAACTAAAACTTTGACAAATTTTATTAATAAATTTTAACTACTACCTTGAAGCGAAGTCATCGAGTTTTGTTTGAGCTAGGTCGTTCAGGTCATTTAGAAGAAATTGAAGAATTTGCAAAGAATTTTCCATCCAAAACACTAACCGGTGGATAGTTTGTTTTGTGTCTTTTCTTGCTGATCTATGTTGAGAACTAACTTTAACAAAGTATGGAGCACTAGTTTTTGAATGTTTAAAATAATTGATTGTGCTGCTCATGCTCAATAAGTTTTACAGCTTAGAAACAGATAAAAGGAAAGTTAAATAACAAAACTTACTCTAAGTCTTTGCATTCTGTAGCTCCTGTTGTAAGTCCCTGTAAAAAAAAGTTAATTTTCTAACAAATCTTTTGATGATTCAAACACAAACTAATTTAATTTTAACTTTTGCTTCAATTAAAAATATGAAATAAGTTCTACTCAACTAACGGTAATAACATCAATCAAACTGCTAGCAACTTTCAGTATGAAGTCATTACACTCATGAGTATTATTTTACAAGTTATTTATCTCATTAATGCTTACAGTTTAAGTAAATTGTATTTAAAACTCAGGTATTAAAGTAAAACTAACTGTAATAACATCGTTCAAATTTGTAGCAACTTTCAGTATGAAGTCGTTGCAATCATCAGTATTATTTTACAAGTTATTATCTCATTAATGCTTACAGTTTAAGTAAATTGTATTTAAAACTCAGGTGTTAAAGTAAAACTAACTGTGACAACAACGTTCAAACTGATAGCGATTTTCAGTATGAAGTCGTTGCACTCTTCAGTATTGTTTTACAAGTTATTTATCTCATTAATGCTTACAGTTAAAGTAAATTGTATTTAAAACTCGGGTATTAAAGTAAAACTAACAGTAATAACATCGTTTAAACTGGTAGCAACTTTCAATATGAAGTCGTTGCACTTATCAGTATTATTTTACAAGTTATTTATCTCATTAATGCTTACAGTTTAAGTAAATTGTATTTAAAACTCAGGTATTAAAGTAAAACTAACTGTAATAACATCGTTCAAATTGGTAGCAACTTTCAGTATGAAGTCGTTGCAATCATCAGTATTATTTTACAAATTATTTGTCTCATTAATGCTTACAGTTTAAGTAAATTGTATTTAAAACTCAGGTGTTAAAGTAAAACTAACTGTAATAACATTGTTTAAACTGGTAGCAACTTTTAGTATGAAGTCGTTTCAATTATCAGTATTATTTTACAAGTTATTCATCTCATTAATGCTTACAGTTTAAGTAAATTGTATTTAAAACTCAGGTATTAAAGTAAAACTAACTGTAATAACATCGTTTAAGCTAATAGCAACTTTCAGTATGAATTCGTTGCACTCATCAGTATTATTTTACAAGTTATTATCTCATTAATGCTTACAGTTTAAGTAAATTGTATTTAAAACTCAGGTATTAAATTAAAATTAACGGTAATAAATCGTTTAAACTGGTAGCAACTTTCAATATGAAGTCGTTGCAATCATCAGTATTATTTTACAAGTTATTTATCTCATTAATGCTTACAGTTTAAGTAAATTGTATTTAAAACTCAGGTATTAAATTAAAACTAACTGTAACAACATCGTTCAAACTTGTAGTAACTTTCAGTATGAAGTCGTTGCAATCATCAGTTTTATTTTACAAGTTATTTATATCATTAATGCTTACTGTTTAAGTAAATTGTATTTAAAACTCAGGTATTAAAGTAAAACTAACTGTAATAACATCGTTTAAACTGGTAGCAACTTTCAGTATGAAGTCGTTGCAATCATCAGTGTTATTTTACAAGTTATTTATCTCATTAATGCTTACAGTTTTTGTAAATTGTGTTTAAAACTCAGGTATTAAAGTAAAACTAACTGTAATAACATCGTTCAAACTGATAGCAACTTTCAGTATGAAGTCGTTGCAATCATCAGTATTGTTTAGCACAGTATGAAATACGCACATGCAAATGCAAGTTGCCGGGTGAATCTTACTCCCAATCATTTCTTGTTTGTCCAAATTTGTAAAATAACCAAACACCTCCTTCAGCACAAGATCGCTCTTTTTCACATCGAAACTCAGTTCGCTCTTGATTAAGGGGATTTCCGGTTTCGTTTGTGACGTCACAACGGCTTCTTCTTTGCTCTGCACCGAGCTGACGACTTTCTGGGGAGAAACTCTACTTTCGACGAGATTCGGGTCCTTGTACATTATGACGTATTTATTGTCTACAGTTATGACGTCACCGTTTGTGATGTCACACTCGCCGTCGATTTTCTTGTTGTTGACTTCCACTTTCGATTGTGACGTCACACACCCGATCCTGACCTTCCACCTTTTCCTCGCCGCAAAGTCTTCATCTTCTTCAAAGATCGTCTCCTGCTTCCTGAATATGACGCAGTGCATTTCTCCTAAATCTGTAAAAATGGCGCTTCTGTGGTCAGTGACGTCACCGTCAGCACCCACAGAAGTTTCAGGGGTGGCAAGGGCGTGCACCACGTCAACGGTGCTGGTGTTTCCCCGGATAACTATCAGGAAAGGTGTTTTCAACAAAGTCTTAACTTCTTCGTTTGAAGAGCTTTGGATGCTTTCTTCTTTCACTTTTTCTGTTTCCTCTTTCAATTTCGCTTCTTTTACTTTTTCTTCTTCTTGTGTCACCTTATTGACCGCTCCGTTGCCGCACGATGATCTCGATGACGTAATAATCGTAGACGGTGACGTGATCTCGCTCATCTTCAGCTTGGCTATCGACTGCGCCACCGAATCTATTCCCAGGCACGATCTGTTTGATTAAATTAATTTTTCAAATTTTTGAAGCAAAAGACAGGGTCTACTTGATTAAGTAATTTTTTAACTTGTTTTAAGTATTGATAAAATTAACAGCTTGTCTTAGGCAGAATCTGTTTTTTTTTTAATTTTTTTGTTAGTTTAGTTATCTTGGAGTATTTAATTAAAAAGGAGGTTATTTTTCCGTTTTAATTTTAACTTTTTTTTTTGAGTTTTATAACGTAGTAAAGGTTTTTGCAACAAAGAAAACAACAATAAACTATTTTGTTTTGATTAGTTAAATATTTATATTTGTTGCATTTACGTAAATGTTTTAACAAAGAGTTTTTTATCCCAAAATACTTAAGTTAAACATTTAAGTTATATAAAAATTATGTTTTAACTTCTTCAGTAGACTATTAATACCCAGAATAAATAATATTTATTCTATTTAATCTTACAAAACAGGTTACTTAGCAAAACATAAACAACTTTACTATAGTGTAAGTATCTGTCAATAAAGCTCTTACTTCGACTTTTGCATTTGTATCTTTTTAGCTTGGAAGTTAATTTCTCTTGTCTCTCTGTCTCTGGACTCTCTTCTTATTTTCTGAAAAAATATAATAGAGTTCAACAAGGAATAGTGTTAATATTTTTTATAAGGTTTAAAAAATAAGTTTATAAGTAAGTGAGTCTAACATGTTGAATTTTAAACTAAAAAAGTACAACAACAATTATAAAACGTTTAATTTCAGATAAAAAAAATAATAAGTTTTTTGATCATAAGTTAATAGGTAAAAAAGTAATTTTGCAAATTAAACATAAAAATATTTTTTTTACTTTTTCAATTTTCGCCCTCAATCTGATCTCGAACCTCCGGTAACTCCCGTCCTGCGGTTTCCATAGCGACTGAAGGATCAGGGGTTTCTCGTAATCCGCTAGTGGGCGCACGTAATCCTCGATGAAACTCCCCGCCTCGAACGAGTGAGCGATCTCATTGGGCGAAACTGTTTAAAATAATTTACTTAGTAGATAAAAAAAAAATTGATAAAGTTTACAAATGATATGAAAACTTTGATATAATAAAAATATGACTGTTGTAAAAGAGAAGTATTTTAATTTTAGTGTTTAATTTTGAATTTTTAAGAAAAACTGAAAACTGAAACTTGTTTGACTAAGCTTGAGAAATAGTTAGATTATAGTACAAAAGGTAAAGGCGAAGCTGTTAAATAAATGCAATAACAGAAATTTTTTAATGATTTAAAAGAACTTTGAAATTTTAAGAAAAATTGTAACTGAAGACTGTATAAAAATTGTAAACAGTTTTTATTGGTTGTTAGAATAAAAGATAAAACTATCAATTGCTTGAAATTTTAAACAAAAGATTAAGATGTTTTTCTTTGAACATCTTGATTCTTAATTTCAAAATAATTTATTTCTCAGATCTATAGATAAGCTTGCTTGCAACTGTAAATAAAAAAATACGTTTTTTTTTTGTACAGCAAATCAGTTTAATTGCAGTTCAACAAGTCAATTATTTTTAAACTTTTAATAAAAACAAAAGTACGTAATTAAAATAAAGTGAACCTTTTAGCTAAAAACAAGTCACTAAATAGTTCAATAGTAGAGATCAAGAGTTCAAACCCTTAAAAGCACAAACAATGATCAAGTTAACAGCTGAAAACAATTTATGATGTAAATAGAGCGATCTTATTGGTTAATGCTGTAAATAGAGTGATTTAATTGGCCACATCTGGTGGCAAGTTGATTGTTTTGTTTACGTGATAAAACTTGGGTTTTTAGCGGTTGTACGTGATAAAAGCTTATGTTTTACGTCACAATTTATTATCGGAAGCTAATTTGCCTACACGAATTTATTTTAAGTTAAATTAAAAAGTTTTAGCTTTATTGTTATTGTGCATAAATTATTTTTTTCTTAGATAAAAGAATTGTCCAGCCTTAAACAAGTGTCTCATTATTTATTTATAAACTTCTTTAATACAAGAAATTCTTTAATACTTTTTGCATAAACTTAATACTTTATTTCATCATTTAATTATTACATTTGTAAACGTCATACCCAAAATTTTTTTATACGGTTGAAAAATTATTTGGTTGAATTAGTTTAAAAATAACCGATTAGCTGGTATAAGTTGACTTGTTTATAAACAGATAAATAAACAGTCTTTAATCATAAATATTTAAACGGTTTAACGTAAACAAATTTAAAGCTCACACGAGTTGAATGATGCGTTAATTTTACGTTGAAAATGTTTCTTTTAAATTCAAATTCGGTCTACTTAAAAAAACTTTTTGAAAAAATTTAAACTAAGTTTAACATGTTTTATCTTATTTAAGAACTAAAAATTATAGGCTTGACAGTTATATTTTTTTCTAAAATTTAAAAGAAACACAATAAATGTACCAGCGTTTTTTATTAGAATCTCTTACTTTTGTTTAAAAATGTACTAAAAGATTTCTAAGTTTTTTTTTTAGTTTTTAATGAGAATTCCAGAAAAGTTTTACAAATGGTTTTTATATATTTATACGTTTGTGCTATAAGAATTTTAGAGACTAATATTTATCACAAAAAAAAACTACTTTTATATTATAACTTAAACGATTTTATAAGTTCATTTTTCTTCACTTTTTTACGAGTTAGCCAAAACAAGTAAATTGATGATAAAAGAGTTTTTCTCACTAAAACTAACTTTTTAAAAATTTATTTAAGTTTTAGCACGCAAAAAAGTGCTTTAGTCAAACTTAACTGTTTAATCAAAATCTAAATTTAAAAAAAATCAAGCTTTGAAATAACTTTAATCAAAACTAATAGTTTATACAATATTTCTATTGTTATCATTTTGCTGTTTTAAATGCTAAATTTTATCGGTATATCTGTTACGGTCACATTATTAGATTTCCTTTAATTTATATATGTTAAAGAATCATATCTAAACAAAACAATTCAAAAACTTTTAACAAAACCAACCCTGCTTGTTCTTCTTTTTATTCTTGTTCTTCTCTTTCACCCCCTCAAGTGGTTGATGCAATTTTCCCAGAACCTCGCACAAAACGTACCTGTCAACTTTGTCCTGGACCCCGTACCTCTTTAGCGCCATCTTGCACAGCTCTCTGGAAGTGGACGTCTTGGTTGCCATGACACTTTTGTAGTTGGCCCCCGGAGAAACGTCGTCACCAAATATTTTCATTATTCCTGTTTTTTTTTTTAACTTATATTTTCATATTTTAATTTAATGTTAATTACCCTAGTTCACATATCAGAAGAATTAAATTACTAAAATTAAATTAAAAGGCAACCTTAATAATTTTAACTATTTTAGAAAAATTAATATTATGTCTCATACCCTCGTACTTGTTTTATTATCAAATGTGCCATATACTCACCCGGATGTGTGACGTCACTTGACAACTCTTTGCAATCCTTCATGACGTCATCGCCCAAATAAACCTCCTCCGTAACCTGCAAAAAAGAAAAATAGTACAATTTCTTATCTGTGATCTCTCCTTACTCTGGGATTTTATATTTTATAATGAAAAAAAATATTAAAATTAGTTTGTAGTATTCTTATAATCTCGCTTTTTGTTGTTTCTGCTTTTATAACAAGCTAAATATTTTTATAAATTGTATTAAATTAGTTTTTATTGTAAATTTTTAGAAATTGTAATGTTAAATTAATTTCCATCCCAACTTCCACTTTACTCTTCGATCTTTTATACTTGACTATTAATACAATTTAACATTAAAAAACTTTTTGTTTTTTAATAAACTTTCATACCTGACTCCGCACCTTGCTCTTGGAACTCCGCAAACTCTGAAACAAGCTCCTCGCGGAAGCGTTTCTCTTCACCTTCTTCCGGTTTCTCCTCGACTTCCTCTCAGCCGGTGACGTCACAGTCGATTGAGGTGGTGACGTCATCAATGGACTCTGCGGCACGACGATCGTTTCTAAGAATTTTTTATTAATTATTATGAATATATTATTAATTCTATCATTATTTTGTTTATATTTGTAATGTTTATGTAATGATCGAGCACATAAGCATAAAATAAGTGAAGGTTTTAGAAAATGTTTATTTGTTGTTTGTATCTTTCATTTTTAGCATGGTTTTTATACTTTATTTTGCAAATATTTTTCTTATGTGTCAATAAGTCGTTACTTTGTAACAGCACAGGCGGTGTTATTTGGAAATATATAACTTTAGTAAGAAAATTTAGGTACAACTTTACTTATAAACACTGATTTTTAGATGGTTAGTAATATTAAGTTTATGACTTTTGTGAAATTTGACTTTTGCGTTAATTCGTTCTTTTCAATTCCCACCCGATCAAACCCGAAAACCGCTTACCGATCAAGGGTAAGGGTTAAGAGTAACAGTGTTAGTAAAAATAAAATAAAGATAATTAAGTAAATAAGAATAATAACAATTATATTAAGAATATAAAAGACTAGGTAGGAATTGTAAGTATACTTCCTTTTCAACGCAAATAAAAAATTGTCTGTGTTAATCTGTCAAAAGTATAAGTGCCAATAGCCGTTAAAAAAGGTAATTATTTCAACATTAGAAGTATTAAATGATTTGATTGTAATAATTTGTTGTTTTAGCGATGGACCTCAAGTTTAGTTACATCATAATGAACTTCTAAATTAATTTGTTATAACCCTTTGATGTGGTTTGCTTGTAGTTTATTTAACGTTCAATGCTTAAAAAAACTGTTTTGGAGTTTAAAATACTAAGACTTGATAAAAAAATAAATATGTTTGTTTTATCAAGTTTGAGAATTAATATTTAAAACTAAAATTTTAAATCAATTTCTTTTAAATAAAATATTACAAAATAAACAATAAGTTTTAAAAGAGATTTTTTTTCATCTTCTTAAATTTTATAAAATTATGTACTGAAATAAGTCTTTTTAAAAACTAAACTACTTTTAATATTTATTCGGAAATTATTGCATGTCCTTTTATATTTTAGTATCAAACAAGGATTGTATTTAAAAAAGTAGTTTGTAACCTATTTCTTTACATTTTTTATTCTTAGAAATACACAAAAATTATTTTGATAAAACTTTTCAAAATTTTACGATAGTTTATCAAGTAACCCAAATTAGTTAAAACAACCTCAAAATTTATAAAAAAGACTTAAAACTTTTTTAAAAACTTTATTACCAAACTGCTAACATTCTTTGTATAATGTGTTTGTTAATTTAGCGCTGCTTGCTGAAGTAACCTTAAAAACTTAAATATTAGGTAGAAAAATCTTTAAAGAAAAAAGGAAACAAAATAAAAATTTTTAATTAAGTTAAGTAGCAATATACATTTTACGTTCTGGGGCTATTGTATTTTTCAAATTAGCGCTGCTGAGAAAATCAAGTTTTAAATATTTTTACATAAGTTATAGTTGAAAAAAAAAACTAACGTTCCTGATATAGTGTATTTGTTGATTTAGCGCTGCTAACAAATGTACTTCCACTACTAAATGTTTGTGTTTTCGGTAATGAGGGCATAAGATTATTAGCTTGAAGATAGCATTCATCAACATTCTGTGGCAGACTGTATAGCGAACTGTGAAAAATTTTGAGTAGAGTTGGTAAGAATTTTTGCTATGATACAAATTTGATTGTTAGTAATAATGTACATGTGTTTGTATAAGATAAATAAATAAACAATTAGAATTTATTTAAATTCGATTTAATTTTAACGAGCTAGGCTGTAAGGCGAGCTGTGAAAAATGTTAAAATTTTATAGGAGTAAAAAATATTAATAGAGTAGGCGACGATGTATGATGTTTGTAAACAGGAGGTTTATATTTGTAGGTTAGCTAAAATTTTAAAGAAGAAGGAAACACAAAGTTTTAAAACAGAAAATTATTTTTTTAATTTTAAGTTACTTTTATCTTTACTTTTTTTAAACTAGAAATTGAGCTGTTGAAAAAAAGTATTAAACTTGACATAAAGTTTTATAAGCATATAAACCTTGTAGTTAACAGTGACTTCTTTTATCTTTTGAGTTTTACAAAAGCACTATTTAAGATTATAAACTTCTTGGCAATGAGTCATAAGTAAAATATTCAAACAGTAAATTTCATTTTTAGAGTTATTCATAAACCAATATACAGTTGTAGTTAAAAGTTGTTTTTATTTTGAACATATAAGAATATTTGATTAAACATTTTGACAAAGTGTCATTAAGTAAAAATTTAAAGCTTAAAATAATATGTTTTGTAAATCGTAAAATACCACTCTTTCATGTGAGTAATTATCAACATAAAAATCAATTGTTTTTAATAAAGCTTTTTTAGTTTATACTTAACAAATTTGCATTTTTTATGTGTAAACGTTTTTATTTTATTCACTTTTTACTATTATTGATAATACTTCGTTTTTAAAAGTGACTAGAGTTAAGCATAAAGTTTATTTATAAAACTTAACCTAATAAAACATGTGGAATTGCTAACTTCTTAAACTTAATAGCTTATGTTATTAATTTTTAATATTCTTACCTATTTTCAAACTTGGCAGGTAACGATAGTTTGTGAATATTCCCAGCCGAAGCAAACATTTGAAATTTATTAGTCACTGGTTTTGAATTTAGTGCCTCGTCTAATGGCCTGGCGTTCTCATTTAAACATTTTCCATTACCTGTTAAGTTTTGTTCAATTTATAATTTGTAACTTTTCATATATTCACACCTTCTTGTGCTGTGCATAAAAGTAAATACACAATCTGTATGTGTGCAGATGTTTGGTTTTTGCTGTGCACAGAAAATGTTTAAGTTAGTAAATAATACAAAAAGTCAAAATTAAAAGTTTCTAATCGCTGCTTTATATTTGTCTTGAACAAGTATTAAAATTCAATAACCTCTAATGACGTCTAGACTTTGAGGCTTTTTTTAATGTTAATATGCTTATAAAGTAAAATGCAAGATGTTCATTTTTCAGTAGTTAAATTTCCAAAGCTTTTAAAAACTTAGAAAACTACTCATTAATTTAACAAATCAAAAAAGGTTTAAAATATTTATAAAAGACATTAAGCTTAACTTATGTTAATGTGTATAGAAATTTTTCATAGATTATAAAAACTAATAAAATTAAAAGTTTTAAGAATTTTATTATGTAAAATTTTTTGAACAGTTTAATCTAAAAAATTAAACTCACGAAAGAAAACACTTTATTTCGTAAATTTATTTGTATGATTTGTTAAAATAAATTAAAAGATAGTTTTAAGAAAATAAGTTAACTTAAATAAACTAATCATTTAATTTAATTTTGTTTTAATTATATAAACTACTTTAGATATTAAGCTTTTTTTTTATTTAGCTTTTGGTAGGTTTATAAAAGTAAATTTACAAAAATTACTTCTAAAATTTTCTTGACGTATTAAACTCTAGATAATTTTAAAAATAGAAAAATAAAAATTCTCCAGGAAACAATACAATCTGTTTATTCGATGCGCTTAAAAGATTAAATAAGTTTAATTTATTGTGCACTTTAAAAATATTGAATATTAGACTTTTAGAAAAAACAAAAACGATACGCTCATAGCATTGTTTATCATGTCTAAAAAGTCATTTTTAATATTTTAAATAACAAAAAAATATCTTTATTGGGTAAACTCACTAGATTTAGCAGATAAGTTATGTGATGAACAAATTTCAATATCTGTATCAATTGACCCAAAAGACCTATAAGTTTCTGTGAAACTTTGTAACTTTTTTCGTTTTAAGTTCATTTTAAAGTTATACTCTACAAAACAATTCATTCAAGCATCTTCTTGTTGGTTACATTTTTAGTTTTTGTAAATAATGATAAATCATTAGTTTTACTATTCAAACTAATCATAAATCAGTAAAAGCGTTTGTCATAAAATTTAAACTAATCGTTTACTACAGAATGTAAGTTTTTTTACCCTTAAATAGTTACCATAATGTATTTTAATAAAGTATTTTATTTCTCTAAGCAAAAATTATCATTATCATAAAATAAAAAAGTTTACTTTCTATAGTTTACAAAGCAGTCAAAAGTTAGTATATTAACTTTTTGTTATATAAACTTGAACTACTATTTAAGATTAATACTGTATTGTTGTTAACAAAAAGTTTTAATATCTATGATTAAAAGGCTTTATAGTTGTAAAAATAAAATAAAGAATTATTTAAAAGTGATATTGACATAAATTTTAAGCATAGCATATAAAATAAAGCAAACAAGCAGCTGCATAAACTTAATAAAGAACTAAAAAACAACCTAAACAGTTTATCCTTCCAAAACAACAGCTTTTAATTTTGAAACAAACAAAATAAAGACAGTAGAAGTTATTCAAAAGTAAAAATAATGAATTAAAATAAAAACAAATAAACTGCATAAATTCAACGAAAAAGTTATTTAAAAAGTTAATCTTTCCAAAACAAAAAACTTTCAACTTTCAATACAAAACAGAGATTAAACGTCAACAAAAAGTTTAATTGAAAATCTTATTTTTGAAACAAAGCAGCTTTTGCAATTTCGTGATTCATTAATTCTATTGATAATAAACTTGTGCGTTTCAAATCTGCACGCGTCGTTTATAGTCTTAAATAAAATATCTTATGATTCATGCAATTATTTATAACGTTTAATATTATTCTGATTCTATCGCAGTTTATAAAGATTTAATTATATGCCCTTATTAGTTCTAAATAGTACATTTTATAAAAACGACTTAGAAGAAATTAGAATTGCCAATTTATTTATTTAAACATTAAATAGAAAGTACTAAAGTTTATACGAGTATTTTAAACGTTTGATTACACCTGCAACTTTTCTATGTTCATTGATAAAAAAACTTTGTGTCTTTTTCTAAAAAGTTTTTTTTTATAAAGTTAGTGTTAAGAAGAAAATTAAAATAATTATAATCTTAAAAAAATAAGCATTATGATTAAAACACATTTTGAAACGTTTGATTTAACTTGCTACTTATTCTGTGTACATTGATTAAAAACTTTTGTTTTTTTTCTGAAAATTTATATTTTCTAAAATTGTTATTTAGAAGAAATAAAAACCTTTTTGTTTTAAATAAAAATAAGTTTTATGATTTTTGCACATTTTATAATGCTTAGTTTCATTTGCAACTGATTTTATATTCACCGACAAAAATGTTTTGTGTTTTTTTATCTTAAAAGATTTTTTTCTAAAGTGACGTTTAGCATAAAATAAAAATATTTACAAGCTTAAATAAAAAACATTATGATTTAAACACAACTATTTATAACATTTACTTGCATCTTATTTTATTTCATTGATAAAAAACTTTCATTTTTTCTAAAAAGTAATATTTTCTAAATTGTACGTTTAGTAGCAATTAAAAATACCTACTTGTAAAAATCACATAGCTCTTGTTAAGTAACTCTGCTCTAAATTACAAGTTTTACAAAAATAAAAACGACTTAAAAAAAATTAAATGTGTTGTCGACACCTTTTTTAACCAGTGTTAATTATTATGTTTATTTAACAGACTTTTTTAATTTAAGTCAATGTTGCTTGAATAATGAACAGCATTTGAAAAACTTTGTTTAACTGCTTAAAACATAGTTTGTCTACCTATGCTGAACACTTTACGAACAAAACCTCATAAACTGAACCTGAAACTTATAGAAACATATTAACAACAAAACCTACAAAACGATAGGAATTTTTACAAGAAAGTCGCTCAAAAGCTCACATTTGTTGTCTTTGTAACAATAACTAACAACAAATGCAAAAATGTTCAGTTACAATTGTCGCGTTGTAAAAACAATTGCGTGAACAGTACACAAATTCTGCCACTTGCTTGAAATAACATTATTATTCAGGTGATGTGTGAAAAAGTTGCAGACTCTACAAGTTAAATGACGCGTGACCGTTAAAAAAAAGACGGTTTTTGAAGTTAATCATTTTCAATTTTAATGTTTGATTGATAATTCAGTGAGTTTTTTAATAAAAATCGAGTAAAATAAAAAAATTTAATACTTATAGAAACAATTGTAAACGTTAAAAATAAAAGTAAACATGTTTTAAACAAACTGCTTGACTTAAACTAAATACTTTAAAACTATAATACTTGATCATTAATATAATGAAATTTAGAAAAAAAATGAATTTTTATTCAGTAAAGTTTTCACAGTAAAAAAAACTTGAAAAGAAGAAAACAAAAAAAAGCTCACAAAATATTAAAATAACTGTGTTCATGGTTTATTAAGCTAATTAGGTCGTAATTAGAAATGTAGAGAGTATAAAGTCACGGAACTTAAGTCAAAATATTGATTTTTCTTACTAAACTTTTCAGCTAATATAATCTTCTAGTTTATTAACGCAAATGTTATAATGTATTACGTCCTTTAGTATTAAAATTCAATTAAAACTTAATCCGATTTCAACAATACAACAATAAATGAAAAAGTACATAAAATTTCTACAACTAAATGAACTTTAAAAAACTTTTTCTGAACTTAATTAAATCAACTGCATATAAAATACAAATTTGAATGTAAATTGTTTTAATACCATGTACGTTTGAGTAATACAATCTTGCATTTCTCTTTTTTCAAATAGCTTACTATTGAGCAGTGAAAAATATTAGTAGAAAATTTGGAACAGGAAACAATAGAATTGCATTATTTGTCTCGTATGAGTTGAAGTTATTTTGTATTAATAATTTTTATTCTCCACAGGTGAACTTTATATATGAAAGTATTAATAACTTTGCTAAAATGTTACTTAGATTGGTTTTATTTAAAATAATTATATTACTTAATATTTTAAATAAAAACAACGTGTTTAAGTTAATGATTTGCTACTTACTTAATTTGATTTTTTTTTATTATATAACAGTAACAAATATCAAAGTATATAAAGTTCATAACTTGTAATAGTTTAATTTTTTCGTTTTAAACAATATTTTTGAAAATATATTAAAAGTTCATAGCCTTAAAAAGATGTCGGCAGCCTTTTGAAAGTCGCGGGCCAATTATTCAAAACATTTCTGATAAACAAAAAAAATCAATCAACAATGTTATAAAAATAAGCGATATTAGAGCAAAAATAAAAATTAATAATCAGAGCTTAGATTACCTTAAATTGTTAAACCAGAAATTTAGACAGTTATAAGGTTTTTGAAGTTTTTAGTTCAAGAAAAGAAAAAGTGTAATAAATAACTCAAACAAACCGTTTAAAGATATGATATCTATTGAAACATTCGGTTGTAAATTTAATTTCTCTTTAACTTTTGCAACTACGGTTTTAACGGTATCAGTGTTGCTCACATTTATTAAAAGTTCTTGATTTTCATTGTTTAATTGAAGTGAAAATACCAAATGTGCAGTGTATGAGTATTCCTCTTCAGATTTCTAAAAAAAACTATATATTAAGCAAGAGTTTGTAATAAAAACTTTGAAAAATAATTTGTTAAAAGAACTCATTTAATAGAGTATTTGATTTTTTCACTTTTATTTAGTTGATGAACTTATAGTATAGAAACTCGTTTTTTTTTAATAGAACAAATGACTGTGGAAATTGATTTACTAAAAACAAAAAAGATCACAATTTTAATATAAACAAACTTACAATGTACAGTTTTGCTTTGTTGTTTCTAAGTTTTAATTTCCTGTTGAAGCTTTCAATCTTTTTTGATAAAGAGTTTATGTCAGTCGTATTTTGCATTTAAAAGTTTTTGTATTTATTTACTGTTACCTAAGGATTTTTTTCTATTTCGACCTGATGAATGTTATTTTCTATGTAATATATAAACTTTTGAATTATTTTTAAATTTTTTTGGTGTTTAAGCTTCAAATGCTTTTAGAAATGAAGCATAATTTTTTAATTATTTAACTTTTTATAGTCCTAAGAAAATTTTATTATGTTACATAGAATGCTTAACTAAAAGCATTATTCAAACTACTTACTAGCTTATACAGTAGATAAGTAGTAGATAGTAAGTCTTTTATTTATAGCTATCTATCTAATAAGTTATTTTTCTTGAAAAAAATAATTTAGTCATCTACAAAAATAAGCTTTAACTTTGATTGATGCTTATATATCAAATGAAAAAAATATCAATAAATCTTTCAAAAAACTTTAATTTAACTGCAGTAGATTTAAACAACTTTGAATACCAGTTATACAAAATGCATATCAAAAGTTTTCCTTATCTTAAGTAAACTATCTTTAAAACAAAATAAACGTCATTAAAAAATTTATAACATGTTACAATCACAACTTCTTATCAAAATTAAATCAATTTTAAACACTTTTGTTACTCGAGGTACAACATAAACTTTAAACAAACATTAAATCTTTTGTTAATTCTTGTGTAGAGGAAACGTTCTCTTTATACTTTCAACCAACAAAGAGTATATATTATATTCCCTGTTTACCTAACTTACACTGCTCATTAGATTGATTGACATTTTAGTAATTTGAATTTTTTATTAATTGGTTTGTTGTGACTTGAGTTTTATTTTTATTAAATAGTTTGGATTTTTCAACGTTTATAGCAATATTAGTATTTAAACGTATGAAAAGATATTTAATTTTTGTGTTTAAAATGGATATGTTTGAAAGATATTTAGTACTTCATTTTTTTATAATACCAGTAATTACTACTACTATTTACTTTAAAATGCCACACATATTAATTATGTAGCAAATAACTTAAAAGTACGGTTTTTATTGTAAAATTAGTCCAATTTTAATAACAGTGCTAGATAAGTACTCCAAATTTTTTTTTTCACAAACTCAATAATGTTGCCTAAAATTTATTGCTTTTGTTACTTCAAATTGTACAGTTTGTTTCAAAAGTTTAAACTGACCCATAAACAATTGACTCAAATATAATAATATAATAATAATAAATTCATATGCTTTCATATTCTCAAAATTTCAGCAATCATCACGACACGCATTGACAATGCTTTACTGTGCACACAACATTTAGGTAAAAAACATTTTTTATGAACTTTTTTTTCTATTACAACAACCTAGTTATTATACAAATAAACAGTTCTTAGCACGTTAATTTTATACCATGACAAAAAAAAAGTTAAGAATCAGTTTTATTTTATAACGATATATGCATTTTATAATTTAAAGTACACGCTAATTTTTTTAAAGTTAGTTATGCACAGGTTTAAAAAAGAATATAAATTTTGCACAAATCAATAAAGTATTAAAAAACTACATTTTCAATATACTTTATTTCACTAAATATATGATTTATTTTAACTAACCCTATTGCTAGTTTGTTAAAAATACCAGTAATTAATTTAAAAATAATTAAAGGACATTATGCTAATTTAAGCTATAAATTTTAAACATTACTTTTTTTATAACACTACATTAATACTTAATTATCATTGCTTTCATTAAAATAAAATTTATTGTCGTTTAGCTGAATAATAAAAGAAATTTTTCTGAATTTTTATTTTGACTTTGTAATTTTTGAAATTTTTCTTACAAAAGCGAGTAAAGTAATTTAGCCAGGCTATTAAAAGATGTTACACTAAAAAGTGTTTTCTTAATAATCAGTACAGCCAAAGCATAAGTTTATTCAACAATTATATGCAGCAGTATAAACCCTTAAAGCCTTGTTTATGAAACTAAACTCATATCACAGTTTGATATAATTATACAATGTTGCACCGTATAGCATTAAATTATTCATAGCCAATAATATCTCGACCAATCTTTAAAAATAATTTTAGTATTTTTATTATTTAGATGAAGTGTAAGCATTGAATGTTTTGAGCTCAATATTAAAATTGTTTTTATACAGAGATAAATTTATGCCTAATTCTGTTCTAAAATAATGACTTTTTATATTGTTTAATGAAAAAAAAGACGCCTAAAGTCTTTGGTTCTTGGACCTGGTGCACGAAAAAATCTTACGGTTATCGAGTCGCACACCTCTTGAATATCTTTTAATGTCTTTTCGATGACATCATGTTTATAGATAACTAAAGAGTATTACAGTTTTGATATTTCTTTTTTTCAAATAAACAAAGTATTCCACAAACTTTTTGATTATTTTTGTAGATTAGCAAACCTGAAAATTTTGTTACATCTTTTGGAAATTTTTTTTATAAGGTTATTAGCGAAGTTTGAAAAATTTTCATACGTTTAAATATTTCTAATCAAGTTAGACTCAATAAAACGTTTAATAAGGGTTTAGTTTAAATTTCAAAACGAGTAGCAATAATATAACACTTAATAAAATTTTGAATATACATATATTAAAACAACCCTCGCAGAAAATAAAAAATATCTTTAAAATTTATACCTTAAGCTCTTTCTACTTTTACTTTTTTTTTTTTTTTGATTTTCTTGACGTTTTGTTAGTTTAATTCTCGAGCCGACTTTTATTTGTTTGTGTTATTATTTCTGAAACTATTTTTGACTTTAATCAGCTATGAAAATCATCAATTACAATAAAAATAACAAATTTTTGTAAAATGATGATAACTTGTATTATAATATAGGATGATAAAATATACTGCTTTATTTATTTATATCTTTGTAACTTCACTATATTTATATAATTTTAGTCAGAATATATTTATCTTACTTTAACTAATTGATTTTATATAATATACATTATATTATTTGGTTTTTTTATACACAAGGTCCTAAGATCACATTTAGGACATTTTTTCATGTTCATTGAAAATAAAATAACCTTATAACTTATTTTAGAAGTCCTTAAACAAAAATCTCACTTAGGATTAGAAATTTACGACTAAATAAACTAAGAGACTTTTTTTAATGATTTTATTTTTAATATTTAATGAGTTAAAATTGTTACAGCTAAGTTTGCTACTGCTCAAAAAGTAAAACAAAAAGAAAAACACAAAACTAACTAAAATTCTGTGTGTACTACTTCGGATGTTTTGGCAAATAAATTTATTAACAAAATAATTTCATATCAACTGACTGACGGAGACCTAATCAGGACAAAACCGGATCTGAGTCTACCGAAGGCTTGTGGTATGATGATCGAATTTGTATGATCAAACCTTTATGTCATACGTTAGCTTGTCTCACGGCATAAGAAAGTCCATGCTTAGGCTCTGTAGACTTTCATCGAAACTTTTGTTGTAAATAGTTAAAAAACTTTATTTTATACGTTACATACAATTGAATTGTTTTTGTTTTATTAAAAAAAACTTTACATAGGTAAGAAAGTTAACTAGTTTAATTCAAACATTAAAAGTTTTTCCTAGTATTTTACGGTTTATATGTTTTTAGCAACTTTATGAATAGTATTAATGTTTTTACAAATAATCTACAATTAGACTGAAAACTTGAATAACGATTTATCAGCGTCATAAAAAAAAGTTAAATTAAAAAAAAAAATTATGTTAAAATAAGGAAGAAAACAAGATTTTTATTGGCATTCAAACAAAAATGAATAAAAAAGGTTCATTACAACTTTAAATCTACAAACACAGTTTTAACATTAAAATGAAAAAACATAAAACGAAAGATATCTTGCTACGCATTTATATTAAAAAAATTGAGATATTTTAAATAGTTTTTAAGAAATTTTTATTTGTCTTGTTTATTTAACTGTTGACATTGAAATAAAACTTTTAATTAGTTTTATTCAAAGAAACAAAAAGGTTAAAACTTATTAACCGGCTCAACTAATTTTGACGTCAGTATATTTAAACTTTTATAATAATGTTTTAAAATGGTAAATTCACCGAAGAAATATTGGCTAATAAAAAGCTGAGCAACGCTACCATATATACAGGGTTGCCACTGGTTATTGAGTTCTTCCGGGTTTTTGAAAGTATGCGTTTTTGGGTCTACTTTTAGTTTAAATTGAAGTATAAAGTAAAAACTGTGTTAAATAGTACAACTTAAAAACATACTGTAAAGCTACATTGAATGTAATTATTAATAAGAAAAAAACTTATGATGACAAATTTTTTTATCTATACGATAGATTTTTCATGTCTAATCAAAATTTTACTGCTTAACATGTAAAAATTGTTTAAAATTTTAGGTTTTTTAGTGATTTTTGTTCAAAATTCCAGGTATTTTAACCTAAATTGTCAAATTCTAGGTTTTGTGAAAACCCTGTAGATTTTATAGTTTGCTTTGCAAAAGAGTTATTATGATTTAAATATTCGTAAACATAGCGATTGTAAATGGCTTCTTTCATTTTGAGATCGTCATGAGTCTAGTCTTGAACAAAAAGAAATCATTTTAAGAGAGCAATATTCAAAGAAGGATTATTCTTTAAAAACATATTTAAGTTTGGCTAAAAATTGTATCTTAATGACACTTATACTTTTAAAAATTTGATTTTAAATTTTTGATCATACTGTATTTTACATCGCAATGCTTTGGTTTATGTTAGTTATTTAACATTGAATATAAGTTATTTTGCGAAATATTAAGCAATTTTTATTGAACTTACTTAGTTTGAAAATTATCTTAAAATACAAAAACTTTAAAAGTTTAAAATTATATTTTGTTTCAACTAATTTTGGATAAATTTTAGCTTTTACTTTTTTTTTAATTAAATGTTTTTACAACAAATAAAATTTTGTACTAATAATTATAAGATTTGTACTCAATAAAAATCAAAAAAATCTTATAGTAAATTGTAAAGTGTGAATACGTTTTAATACTAAAACAAAACCAGTAATAAGTTAAACAATTACAAACTTAATTTAATTTGTTTGCACAGAATTATAAAAATAAAAATTAACTTAAAACATGCATAAAAATGATTATCGTGTAAATAATATCTAAGTACGTTAGTTAATTTAAGTAAGTTAGTACAGTGTAATGCAAGCTATATAAAAAAATAAATAGATAAATAAAACAGTATATTTTAACAACTCTAAGTGTTAAAAACGTGTTATTTGATTATATACTGTTTGGTTATAACTAATTATCTGCAAATATTAATCAAAATTAGAAATATTTTAGTACGTGAAAAATAAGACAAAAAAATAAATAAGAGTTAGCAGAATAAAATTTTCAAGGCATTGTACTATAAAGAAAAGTTGATAATGAAGTAACTAGTTAAAAAATATTAAAAATATGTTGTAGATTGTGTTACAAAAAATATAAACTGCTTGAATATCACTTGCATAAGCTAATATAAAAAACACTTGAAAATTAGAATAAATTTGAAAGAAGTTAAAGGTACTTAAACTCTTAATGATATAGTAGAGATAAACTTCTTTTTGATTTGTAATAATAAAAAATTTCAGAGAACTTACTAATGATGTGTAAATTAATAATAAAAGTACTATAAAGTTTTAAGATCAAAACAAATATAATTATTTTTGTTCTGATCAAAAGTACATATTTATTTGTAACAGTAAAGTATCAATTAAGGCCAAACTGTAAACAAAAGTTTAAGTTTTTCTCTACTAATCAGTTCTGATTACGTTATGACGGATGGCGAGGTTCTTCCGGTTAACTTTTCGATGTCGGATAACTGAAGAGCGACTTGAATGAGCGATTGAAGTTGTTTACTGGCAGCGTCGAATATAGCGCCATCTTGCGGAGAAACATAAGAATCTATGTACATTCTAATTGTTGCTCCAGAAGACCCTGTTCCGCTTAATCTGTTTGGTTATTTATATTAAATTCAAAAAATATAATTATTGGTGATTAATGATCAAGTTTTTTCTTTACCACTCAATCTGTTTGGTAATTTTATCATTAAACTAGTATTTTGATTAAAACAAAAATAAGTTAATTATTGTTATTAATTAATTTTTTAAACATCAAGAAAAGAAGCACAGCATAATTTTTAACTACTTTTGTTTTACATACATAATTTTTTTATTTCATATATGGGAAATGTAATCAGTTAAACCATTGATACTGGATATTATATACGAAAAACTTAAATATTAATAAAAATGTTATGTTAGTTTACTGGGGTGTAGTTATGTGGTGTAGTTATTTGTTTTTTATGTTTACGTTATTGTTTTTATTATCATTAGTTTACTAAGTTTGACAACTAAGTTTACTAAGTTTGTACAACTAGTTAAGCTTTAGTTTCAAATTTTATAATTAAGACAATACATTTTAAATATAATTTGATACAAATAAACCTAACTGGTAATTAATTTTAATTTAAATAACAAGTTTTACAAAAAACTTCACATATACAAAAGTTTATTGCTTCTTTAAAAGTTGTGTAACTACTAAGTAAAAAAATATTAAAAATACACATTATTTACTCACTTTTTTGTGTATCTTCAAAAATTTTTGTGTTTAAAATACAAAACACTTAATTTTATAACACAGAAATTTTGTGTGTTTTTTGTGCAAGAATAGCTATAAAAATTTAACTACCAAATTTTGTGAAGAAAATATTTAACATAAACTTATTCTAACATAAATTTTAGCCTAAGTTTATCTAATAAGATATTTTTTTCTATGCCATTTGAAAACCAAAACATTAACTTTTATTCAAAGAACAAAAATTTTTAAAGATTCTTGTAAAAATCTGTACAGGTTTTTTTTCTTATTTTCCTTTTAGAGATTAACATACAACATAAGATTAAGGTCAAAAAAGGAAAATATTTTTTAAAGATTATTTGGGTGAATCTACTATGTACTTTTGTAGCAACGTATTATGTTAATGCTTTATTAGTATAAATTAATTACGCATTTTTACGTTTGTATAAGGAAGTTAACTAACTTTGTAAAAACTGTGTTGATTATAAAAAATAGTTTATAAATAGCTACTTAAAAAATATATATTTCTATTGTAGTTGTTTGTAGTTATTTTTTCATTAAAATACCTGATAGTAAACATTAAAATACTTCAGTAGACCACACATTTTTGTTACCTAAATACTGCATAGCTTGCTTAATTTAACAGTAAAATTCATATAAAGCACTTGAAATAATAAATCCATTAAATAGTACTTATATGCTTTTTATAGGTTATATTCTTATACACTAAGTTATATACTTATCGTTTATATATAATAAATTTATGTCTTACAATTTTAACTGCTAAAACTTACTAAATTACAAAAATAAGCTTTCTTTTTATCTAAATCTTTTAAATTTAACATTAAATTAATTTAAATTTACATAAATCTTTATCTAATATTAATTTATTAGTTATGATACCTGAATATAATTCTACTTCCATCTTCAAATACGATCCTAACACCTTGTTTCTTAGCAACGGAACCATCTATGGGGTCTGTGTACTCGAAATCATCCATAAATTTTATCTGAATATTTAGTCTCTTTTCAATAGACCATACAATACATAAAAACGTTACTTAAATACTAAGTCACGTATGTAAGTAACTAACAGTAGTCTGTAATGAATTTGTCTGTTAATTGTATGATGGATATTATAAATTAATCATGAAGTTCATAGTTGCTAACATACAAGTAAACGCAGTAGACCAAGTTTCAACAGCAAAATAATAGAATCCAATTTAACTATAGATTTTATTTAAATTGGAGCTATTTATAAGCATAAATTAATGTAACTTGTTTTTTTTAAACATATTAGATATATGTAACAATAAACTGTAGATAGAGTGTAAACTTTAAGAAATTTGTCTATTAAGTGTATAACTACATTAAAATAACCATTTATGAAGTTAATAATTAATGTAAATAAAATATAATTGACCTTTATTAGTTGACCAATAAACTTAATTCATATGATAGTTTCAATTAAAGCTGGAATTTACAAGCAAAAAATTTATTTGAAAACTTTTAATTTTGGTTTGGTAATATTGAGAAACCATAAGAAAACTTAGTAAAATGCATAGAATACAACTTATATTCAATAAAAGATCTACTAAAATTAAAAAGTGCATTTAGAGTTTATTTATTTATGTTACTGTAATATTTTCCTAAAACTATTATAAAATTAATCTTATGCTTTTCTTATTCATATATTTTCTATTAATAAATAAAAAAGTATCATAAAAGTATTTACTTATTAACTTTTATTGTTTTAATTGTACACTTAATATAATATCATTCAAATTGCTATTTGAAAATAGTTTCTCAAAACTTAAAAAGTCCCTAGGTTGTAAAAATAAGTTTTATTCTTTATGCAAAGTGGTATATTCTAAACAAAAATTAAACTACTTTTTATTTCAGACAGTTTTTTTAGCATGTATAAAAAAAGTTTTAATTCTTAGAAGATTCATAGTATGAGTTGAAGTACAATTTAACAATGAAATAAAATATTTAAATCTAGACTTAAGAATGAGCATAGTAGTATTTAAGCAAGGAGTTAAATTTTGTATATACTCCTTACATGACAGTCTTAAACATAGTAATATTTATATGATAATTCATTTTAAAATGCTTTAACACTTTAATAATAATAATAATAAATAATACCTTGTAAGATCTTCCACAACTGGTTTTAGTTGTTCCAACTAATTCTCCAGTTTCAATAAAATTTCTCAAATTAGACATCATCTGATTCGCACTTTCTGAATCCACTTGTTCGTAGTCGTATCTGTTCAAAATAAAATAATACTTTACATATCTAATTTACTATATAATTTAAATATCATCTGATTCGCACTTTCTGAATCTACTTGTTCGTAGTCGTATCTGTTCAAAATAAAATAATACTTTACATATCTAATTTACTATATAATTAAAATATCATCTAATTAGCTCTTACTGAATCTACTTGTTCGTATTCGTATCTGTTTAAAAACAATTGAAATAGGTTTTAACCATAATTTTTAATTTAATTTTAATAAAATTTTATTTAAAACTTCTAAATCAACTAATTACTAAGTTATCAAATAGTCGACTTTAAACACAATTTAGTTTTATAGAATTTTAATTTAGTTATTTAATTTAAAAAGTTTAAAATATATATTTACAGCCTATTTTTAGTATAAAATCAAGTATTAAAAGATTACTATAACAATTTAATTAGATCATACAATCTTAAGGATTAATTTTATAATACCTTAATTCTAAGTATTCTACCTCTGTGTTTAAAAAATATTTTACTTTCTTCAAATTATAACATAATAGATTTAATTTAAAATTTTAAAGTTTTCTTTTTAACAAATATTTTATAGATAAGTTACACTTAAAATACAAAATAAATAAACTAATTTATGATTATATTAAAGGAAGCATAACACTTTTGACAACAATTGTTTAATTAAACAATTTATAACTACACAGTAACAAGTTTCCAAAAAAGATAAGTAAGTTCTTTAAGAAAATTTATTTATCAAACAAATTGAAGTAAAGTTAAAAATGAAACATATTCATATGTTAATGACAATAAAATTCTTGAACATAAACTTTACAAAATTATATTTTTCTAATAGTTCAAACTTGAAAATGAACATGTTAAAAACGTGTCAATAATATTAACGCCTGTTTAGTAAATAAAACAACCAAATGTAATGCCTAGGGCGACTAATATATTCAATAAGTATTTGAATTGCCTATATTATCAACCAATAAGAAATAAATGTTTTATTTTACACGTGTTTTAAAAAATTACAGCCAAATTTTACTGAAAACTTTCAAAACAGTTTTGCACTAAACTTAACATTTTGAGCAATTCAATAAATAGTAAGTATGTTTTTTTTCTGAACTACACACAATTTCCAAATTTTGTAGTCAAATCATAAAATAATGAAATTGTAAAAAATATTATATAAGTATCAACAAATAAAACATACACTCGTAAAGTTGTACAAAATTGTAGAGTATTTTTTTTATTATTTAACATAAAATTTTTTTAAATAGTTATGAAAAATAATATTTTACACTATAATTTACATTTAAAAAAAGTAAGAGTACCCACAACAAATAAAAAACTTTAAAAACACATAATTGAAAATTGCAAATGTATTTAGTAGTTTCTAAAACTATAAAAACTCGCAAAAAAAATTAATGCTTTCAGGCTTTTTAAAACGTTTCAATAATAATGACATTAAAACATAAAAAAATAAATACAATTGGTATTTCTAAACTATTTAAAGTATCCCAATCAAACTTGAAACATTATTGCATTCTAAATTTAAGATAAGATTCAAAAATCTGTTTAAGTAACTATTTTACTATTAACCTTTTTTTTAAATGTATTAACAAAATTTACCATTGCTATCACAATGCTAATACTTGTAAATTCATGTTTAGCTGTTCAATAGGTATAAATTCAAAATAATAAATTAAATTTGACGTTGTAAGACACCAATAATTATATCATAAAAAAAATTTTTTTACAGTTATAAGACAATTTATAAAAAAATTCATGACTAAATAACTGTGGAACTTGATTAATTTAAAAAAGAATGTGAAAAAGTATTAAGATATACCGAATTAGATTTATTCTAATGTTTAAAAAATACAGTTTGTGAACTAATTTTAAATTGATTTTATTTAGTTCATTTAAATTGTACAGTTATTTAAAAACAAATGTAATATTTAAACTGATATTAGACCCGGTAAAACTTTATTGTACAAGTAATTTGCAAATAAAATTTTTAATTTGTCTAAAGAAAGCTTGTCAGAACTTGTTAAAAAATAAAAACATAAAATTAGTTTACGACACTACCTTGACTAAGATTAATTTCCAATTTAGTTTAAAAACCTAACTGTTTTGTCAATAATTCCACCATGTGACAGCTTGAAAAGTTCAAAAACATGAAAAAATAGCTAACTAAATGTTATAATTCACTTCAGAATTGTATATCTACAAAGAAAACGTTTAAACTATAAAACTAAACAATGTCTAAATACCAAAAACCTAGTCTTAATTGTTTTATTCTTGGTTATTTTGAACTATATTTTTAGTACACACTTACTTCGATTTTTTAACCATCATAATTTTATCTATAAACTAATGGTATATTTTTATATTCTATAAAGTCAAACTGTTTTGAAGATAAGGTTTTAAAAAAATTCTGAAATATGGCGAATTTTAGTAGTTAAGAATTAACTAATTTATATTTTTTCTCAATTTGTTTTGTCATAATAAACTTTTTAATCATCCTCTGGCTTTTTTTTTTGAATTTCATTTTGTTGAGATAAAATTTATTCAAGTTAGTTGAGAAAAATTTTTCAAATACAAAAAAAAAACTACTTACCATCTAAAAAGAAGATAAAATATTTATTAAATTATTTAACAATCAAATTTTATGAAAGTACAAACAATTAAAATAAAATACTTGGTAAAACAATTTTTTCCATATTTAAGCCAGTACTCCTTACAAATAAAAAAAAAACTATATATTTATATATATAATAATACAAATAATATGATATTTTATAATAGTTAGTTTATAATCAAACCTGGTAAAACAATTTCTTCCATACTTCAGCCAGTGCTCCTTACATATTTCCTCGATGCTCATACATTTTCCCGCCATAATCGACAGCCACGCCAGCGCGGCCCACATGCCGTCCTTTTCTCGAATGTGGGAACTCCCCGTTCCGAAACTCTCTTCTCCGCATAACACCATCCTGATCAGGGATTAAAAAAAATGTTAAACTTTTTGTTTAAAAAATATTAGATTTAAAAAATGTTAGATTTGCTGATATCATTCTGAATTTAAAATAGTTAGAAACAAAACTTTTATAGCCACCATTTTGTATTGAAAAGTAACAATAATTGAAAATATTGACTAGTATTATTCTGATTTGGATACTATATTAAACTTATTTATTGGCAAATAAATCAAAAGTTTTGATAAATGCCATTCTAATTTGTAAAATTTATATTTATTTAACAGGGTTTTTACTTTTACGGAGAAAGGCTAGCTTGAGTTTGAGTGAAAGCTAATAAAATAAACAAAAAGTGAGAAAATATGCTCTTAGTCAAGCTTATATACTTAAAAATTTAACAAAAACTACAGAACCACTAAACAAAAACATAATTTTTAATAAGTTAAGTATTATAAATAAAAAAAACTTATTTATTGTAAATATGTAGAAAACATATCAAAACTCACTTGAGTTGGCCTGAGATAGACCTGATGTGAATTTTGTAAAAAAAAACTCTCACCTCTACCCCTTATACCCTTTAATTTAAACTTGTTTGGATGTATACTGAATTTATAGTTACACAATTACAATAAAATTACTTTGAGTGCCTTTAAAGGCACTAATATTTATTTGAAAAAATATTTCTTTTCTATTTCTATGGAATTATTTCTAATAAAGAGCGCAATCAAAATTTAATAATTTGTATGAAAAAATATGAGTAATAAAAGAGTTAAAAAAAAGTTTAAATGTTTACTATAATATTAAACTTTTAAAACTACTGTGGGAAAATTTAAAAACTGTTACTTACCTATTTTTTATTGCGCTCTTTATTAGAATAAATTGAGCAAGTTGCGTTTTGCATATTTTTAGTTTATTTCATAAGTAACAATCAAAATTCTCAACTTGAACCCAAGGAGATAAATATAAATTTATTCATTCGAGAACTCATTCTTTATACAATGTTTAACTAAGTTTATCATTGAGGTTTAATGAATTTCACAGTTATAATAAGTTCTTATTCAAACAGAATCCTCTGATTTTTGAAAAATTACTTTTGTTTAATAAAAAAGTGAATAAGTATATACGAGGGTAAATACTAACAAGGCCAAAGTGGGTAAATATTTTTTTATAATTTGTCTTGTTTTGTAGATTATTTCAATTAGCTAAAAATTAATTTTAGAAACTTAAAGTAAACTTTGAAAAACAACGCAGAGTTCATCAAGTTCTTTTGTAAGTAGCAAAACAAAACGGCAAAAATAATAATATCTAGTATATTTTTAGTTGCTAAGTTCTTAACTGATTACAACCAAACTTTCCAAGTTTTATCTTTCTAAACTGATGAACAAGTTGTCAGTTAGCTTTTTGAATTTTGAATCTTTTTTTAATTAAAAGTATTCTTTTTTCGGCCATACTTATTATTTTATTTTTTCTATGTCTATATGTGAAATATTTTAAATAATGTTAAGTATATTTTTCTAAGATTTTAGGGTCCTAACAGGGGGTAGATTCTAAGTAAATTTTAAAACTCTCAGGAAACTTAGCTATAAATAATTGTTCTATGTAACATTTGTATTTAAAACTTTTAACAAAACTGACTATACCTCAATACTTATTTAAACTTCATTTATTCTACCAACATATGTTTCTGTGTGTTAAGAACTCTTTTATTTAGAGGTTATTCTTTCCATTAACATCCCAGTTAAAGTGTGTTGATTCGTTAACACACAGAAACATATGTTGGTACAATAAAAAAAGATTATTGTACAATTTCTTTTTATTTATATTCCAGTGAAGTTACTTCACTAGGATCTTTTGTTAGCAAACGATTAAACCTATATTTTTTGAACACTTTTTGAAACTTCTGTATTTTGCAAACAGTGTTCTTATATTCGCTTTAATTTCATACAATTAGACAAGGGCTTATGTAAATTTTTGTATAAAAAAATATCTCATGAACTGAAATAGAAAAGTTGTAAATAATATGTTTAAAAAGTTTAAAATATGCAGACCTACAAAAATATATTGAATTTTAAAAGAAAAAATAACAAGAAAAATTATTAAAACTACACTGAAATATAGTTTATTTTAAGTATAACTAAAAAAATGTGAATAATATTTGTTTACAACATTTAAATATAACAAACAATGTACAACCTTTATATAATTGTCTTGAAATTTTTAACCAAATAATTATATATTTAAGACAGATACATAATACTTTTGAAAAACAAAAAAGCTTGCCAGCATCCATGAGAAAAATTACAACAAAAATTATAATATAAAAATACTAGGTTTTATATACTTATCTAAAACTTCATATTTAAATTAACTAGAGTTAATATACTTTTAAATCTAACAACTTATTACCTGCCAGCGTCCATCAAATTACCAAAGAATTTCCAACCAGTAGGTGTCTCAAACATCTCAACCCCCATCTCCTTAGCAACCAGGTCAACAGCGCCACTGGTGGGCATCGACCTTGCAAACCCTGTCACCTGTTAATAAACAAATAAAATAAACATAAGATAAATTTTAAATGGTATATGCGACTTTAAACATAAACATTTATTAAATTCGACATCAAGTAGTTTAGTATGTGAACTGTTTTGAGGACTAATATTTTACCTTGCAAACCCTATATTGAGTACATAAATGTATTATAGATGTATATATAAAAGTTTTTTATAAACACTACTTTACAAACGTTTTGGATTTGATGTTTTATTTACTAAGTGTTCCCCAAAGTAACATACATATATATTTGTGAATAATACTTTAAAATTCATTTTTAATTAACTAAAATCACTTTGCTAAATAAATCTTAATAAAGAAGAAAACTTATAGATAGAAATTTGAGTAAGTAGTAGTCGACTAACTTTTACATAAGAAACTAATCTTAAGTTTAAATAAACAAACTTTGTTCTTCTGAAAGAAAGGAATCAGCTTGCAGTTGGCAGCAATGACAGCAAGAGAGTCACAAGGAGACACAAAGAAACCATTTTTGCCAATTATCATGTTCCTGTCCCCATCTCCGTCAAAAGCCACCCCAATGTCATGACAACCCTTTGCCATTTCGTCCACAAGCTCTTTTGCGTACGTTAGGTTTGGGTCAGGGTGGCCCCTGTTGAAATCAGGCAAGGGGACAGCGTTTACAACAGAGCCAGGACCTGCTTTGAGCTCGTCACAAACCACAGCTTTGGAGTACGGACCCATGACCCCGTGGAGAGAGTCAAACATCAAGTTGAGGTTCTTGTCAGCAATGTATTTTCTGATGAGGTCAAAGTCAAATATTTCCTTCATCATCTGGATGTAATCACTAACACTGCTGATCACACTGAAGGTAGTTTTGCCCAATGTGGTCTCACAAACAGTCTCACCAACCTTGTTGATGTCAACTTTGACCTCCTTGCAAGTCTTGTAGGAAGTTATCTGCTTGGACATGGCAAATATCTTGTCTGTGGTCAATGAGGGGGCCGGGCCTCCATTTGAGCAGTTGTACTTGATACCAAAATCTGCATCGGGCCCGCCCGGGTTGTGGCTTGCGGTCAGGATTATCCCGCCCACGGCTTTGTGCAACCTTATGAGGTTGGAAACTGATGGGGTGGACAAAATGCCGTTCTGACCGATGATGAGGCGGCTGACCCCGTTTGCGGCCGCCATCTGGCAGATTATTTCAACGGCTGTGTCCATGAAGTACCTGATTTAAGTATAAACATATATATATAAATAGCTCTACTTGGTTGTAAAAAAATAATACTCGAATGTAAAAGTACTGATAATAAGTACATATGATAACATTTTTATTTTAATCATAAAAAAGTTAAAAATAAAGTAGTTTTGGAAAATTACTACTTAAATGCAAAAGTACTGATAACAAGTATAAGTCAAAAGCTTCCTTTTTTTACAGAATAATCTATAAAAAAATGTAATACTCTACTTTACAGTATCAGTTATTATAAGTCAGTGCCCCACCTGCCATCTCCGCCTACGACCAGAGTGCTGCCCTTCATACCATCAATGCTGGACAAGATGGACTGGATGAAGTTCTCGGTGTAGTTTGGGTTGCTGGTGAAGATTTTTGTGTTTTTTCTCAAACCACTGGTGCCAGGCTTCTGGTCGGTGTATGGAGTGGTTGCCACTTCTGTAACCTCCATTTTGTTTCCAAATAAAATTTTCTATAATTTATACTTGTTCAGTTTTTTAATTTAAAGTACAATTGTATTAGACTTTCTTATTAGCTTTTATAACTTAATTTCTCACTACTATTACCTTATGTATTTTTAGAAACGTTTTTTCAGGTATGGTAATATACAAGCTTTGTCTTATTAATTCTTTCATGGTATTCTGGAACTTTTAATTATTGGAATTTTTATACTAAAATCTACTAGAGTTATAATAAGTTTTATATTTAATTTTTAATTACTGTGACATAAGATACTTTAACAGTTTTTGAGGCAAAAGTAATATGTAAGCCATCACTAAATAGAAGTTTGAATAACTTTTTTCTGGAATTTATATATCTATGTTCTTTTTAATTAAAAATTAAAGTTATAATAAACTTTCTATCTGGCTATAACCAGCTATGTTTTTATAACTATTACTTTGGATACTTTTAAAAACGTTTTTTGAGGCAAAAGTAACACTTAGGCTTTGACTACATAGAAGTTTGATAAACATTTTAGGTTATTTTTACTTGTTTGTTTTTCTGAAATTTAAAAATTAAGTTAACAACATAACTTAATAAATACCTCTTTCACCTTAATTTTATAAAGCTATCATCTCTTTTAGTTTCAACAAATAAAAAATTTAAAAGAATTCAAAAGCTATGACAATTTGAAAGCTATATTGGTCGTGAAACTTTACATAAATAGTTCATAGGTAAGTTAATTGATTTTAGTTAAAGAAGAAGAAATTAAAACAAACCTAGTATAAACTGACAATGATTCTTATATTTAAAAATCAAAGTTTTACAAACTAATTGAATTTTTGAAGTTTATAAAAAACTCACATTAATAAATTTATTTCATTTTTTTTAGTTAAAAATAGAATCTCATGAAAAAAATTGTGCTAAACCTTGTTATTTAAACTTTTAATACAATAACGATTATTGGTATTTAATACCAGTAAACAAACTTTAGTATAATGTTTTATGAAAACTACTAACACCTTTTGAGATTATAAGTTCTTATGTTTAGGTAAATTTAAACAAATTAACCATTCCTCAAAGTAAAACTACGTACTTTTTCTACAACACAAGTACTTTACTAAGGACAATTAAACACAGTTACTAAAGACAACTACTAAAATCTTCAAATTAAGCTGAACTTGTCTGGTTACATATAGTTTTACAGAACACTTCAGTAAAACAGTTTAATGTTTAATTTTATAACAAAATGTAACACTTTTGTAAAAATATTTGTAATTGTCATTAAAAAATACAATAATTTTAGTCCGTCATTCACCAATAAAAAATTGTTCAAATGTTTTTATTTTAACTTTTGTAAAACTGCTTCTTTCCATACTAAATAGGTTAATTATTTTTTAATATTTTGTAATTTCTCCAAAAACAAAAGTAAATAAAACCTAAAAACTCTGTGAGTTATGTTTGACTTTGAGAACTTTAACCGAACACACATATTAGTAGATAACAGTTTTTATATATTCCTAATAATTTAATACAAAATATCAAATTTGCACATCATTATTTAATACAAACTACACAATATATTTTAAGGCCATAGGGGGTAGCCCATGTTTTTACAAGTTGATATAGAGTTTTTACTCAGCTCCAAGTTGCTTTTTACCATTTTATCAATCAAAGTTGGGCCGCATAACAGGTTCCTTATGGGAAGGGAAAACTAAAACAGCAAAAAAAAGACTGTTTAATTTAAAATCTATCTCCTTGACATTTTTCAAACAATCTTCTTCAAACTTCCACAGTCTAATCTTTATACAATAAAAAAAACTTTATTTTGGACTTTAAAAAATTTTAAGTAAACTTTTTTTTGTCATAAATTTTTTATTATTTTATATTATTGAAACTCACAAGTAATGTTTTTTTCTTATAATGTAAGAAACATTTCCTGAAAATTTAAAGAAGATTGCTTGAAGGGAGGATATGAAGGAGGAAATAGATTTTTAGTGATTTTTTAAATTTCCAAGAAAATTGAGTCTAAAAAATTTGGGGTCCATACATTTGTATCAGAAACTTTTTACAAAAAAAATATCTCAAAAGTTAAATGATATTTTTGAATTCTATAAAAACTAGCTAATAGTTTGTACTTAAAGCTTTCATATAAAAGCCAAAGATAATTTTTGTAAAAAAAAAAATGTTGGAACTCCCAATGGTCTTAAAATCCATACTTATTAGAACAAATAATAAGGACAAAAACCATCTGAACAAATTAACTGTTTTCCTTTTTTGTGAACACAGACAACAAACACAAACCACTTGAGTATTTCTATATAAGTTTGAATTTCCATGTACCCCTGAGATTTAAAGTCCAATTATTTTGAGTTTTTGCATTTCTAAAGCTTTAAACTTGTCTGATTTAGTAGCCTTAGGGTTTGTGGAAATTATTTCTATGCTGTTTAAATTTATAAAAAGTAAATGTGTAAAAACATTTTTAATGAACCTGGAGTGCAAAATTTCTTTTTTAAATTTACTTTAAACTGACCAGTTCTTTTTAACAGATAAAATAAGAACTAAGAAATAAAAAAATGCAAGACAGTGCTGTCCAGGCTGCTAAAACATTAATTAATAAAAAAAATAATAGTTATAATGACATATTATAGTTATTATGTCAATTAAATTAGTGATAAGTGAACATTTAATAATAAAAACTAGAGAACATTTAAGATCAAACAAAAAGGTATTTGCAGGCCTTTGGTGGTCTTGAGCCAAAAATGATAACAGATCCAGGATATCTAATAAAAATATTTTACCTTATTCATATTTACATTCTTTAAAGAAGATAAAAACCCGTCTTTCCAAGCATTTTCATGTCTGCTATTAGAATTATTTATTTTAATTTATAAGTTAAGTAAAAGTTAATTTTTGAGGTGTTAAAATATTCCCAAAAACTATTTTTAATTCTTAAAAAACTTCAAGGTCTACCTTGACTCTAATTTCATCTTTATGTTATTAGACAAGTTTTTGGGTACATTTTGAATACAGCTTTTTAAGTAAATACATTACGTAGGAAACTTTCATTTTATTTTCTTTTATTTCATTTTTTGTTTGTTTAATTTGTTGAGAATTAAAACTTTAAATTTATATTTATATTAAATTTCTATTAGAAAACCATAAGATTTTTTCTGTACACCAGATCCTTTAAACATGTTTTTGAGTGGTTGTTTTTTGTTGTTCACTCAATACTAGTGTAAGCTTTAAATCCTAAGCACTTGTACCTAAGACCTTTTATTTTTATTGTATTTTTCAAAATATTTTACCTTTTAGAAGCAACATTTTACCATGTTGGCCATAGTTTCACCTTTAATGGGCAAAAGTTCCATATATTATGATAACATACTTCAGGAAGCATATTTTCTTTTTCTTGGCCACAGTTTTCCAACCATTGAAACACAAAATTAGACATCAGAGATAATATGGTTTAAGAGTCCTAACAGTATTTGAAAAGTCTCTGAGTTGCAAAATTGAAACCAAGTGGTTGACAAAAAATATATGGGCTAATTTTTGACCTATAGTTAATTTTTTAAACACATCATTTTAATAACACAAACATGTTTCCTAAAAATTATTTTAACTTTTAATGGAAAATCTCTCTTTTTTTGTATATGTGTCAACTACTGGATTTCTCAGTAGAGTTCAATTTATAAAGCTATTACCATCATCAAGCTTTTATTAGATTTATACTCTTATAAAAAGTAAAACAAACACTAAACTTAGAAAAAGTCAAAGTCATAGAATGACATTAAACCCGAATTAAGATAAGTGTTTTAATAATTTTTTGAAATATTAAACACATACATTGAACGATAAAAAACGTTTGAAATATTTAGTCATAGAACTTGGTGCACAAAGAAATGTTATCAAGTTGGACAGCACAGACAACTTTTAATGCCTTTGGTACATAAGTACCAAAACATATTTTTTAAATAAATTTTAAAGTTTAAAATTATTTTTACAAGCTGTCAAACATTAAACTGCTTGAGCTTTTTTTTCTAAATTAGAAAAATTTAATTAGTTTTATTAATGTTTCTTATTTTCAGTTTCAAAAGAATTATTTATGTGTTAATGAAAATAATATATTTGTAAGTTGCTGTGTTGGTAGGTCCTATAATAGGGAGTTTTCAAAACTTTGTTGTTTATTAATTTGTACTTTTTACCAGCTGAAGTTTTACTTTTGGTCAGATTTACTTCATTTTGAGGCTAAAATTATAAAAAAATATCTTAGTATTACTGGAATTTTAAGGAATAAAAACTTTTTAATCAAAAATATATACAACTATCATTTTTTTTGAGTTACTTGAAAATTCTTTCCTTTCAATTTATAATATTCTGTACACAGCTTTGTATGATACAATCAAAAAAAAAACAATTTTATGTTTATAGTATAGTATTTCAGCTTAGTATCTTGATTAAACAATACGCTCTGACCGCCTATTAAATTAAAACCTGGTATAAATTTATTTGAAGTTATGAAAGTTTGTTAGCTCAAAATAGTTTAGAAGTTTAAATGAATGTATTGTAATTTTCTCTGCAAGCACATAAGTATCAAATCAACTTTAAAACTTATCTATTTCATAGATTTCATAGCGAGTTTATTAGTTATTACTTCAGAAATCTAAGCAAAAAATATTCTACTACTGGTTTTTATGGTAATCAATGTTTACCGGGATTGATATTTTGATTTTTAGTTGTACTCAATTGAAAAAATCAAGTGTTTAATGACAAAAAGTATTTTTAAACATTTTTTATTAATAAAACTAAGTTTTTTTACAAAAGGTTGTTTAAGTAAGAGTATTTGTTTTTGTAGCATAAAGATAAAAAGGTCTTTCCATAAATCTGTCTAAATAACATACTATTTATTCTTTTTTTTTCAGACTCGAACTCCGTATACTGTTCATTATCTTTTAAACTATTATTAAGTAGACATCAAGGGCGCCACATAGGGTAGAGGCTTTACCTAATAAAAAAAACTGTTTACAAACGACTTGCTTTACCTTACTAAATAAGATTTTAAAAATATATCAAACTAAGGGTTGTTTTCAATACTTGTAAATTTTCTGCACCCCAAAACTACAAATTGTCCCTAGATAGATATTATTATCAAAAAATTCGTATATCAAAAAATACAAAATGACATTTACATAACATAGGTGCAAAGTGCATAACTATTTTTTTAGATATCTGCTTTAGTTTTAGTTTATGTGTATACTAGACAAAAAATTCTATTACAGCTTACTTTAATTTGTTCAAGTTTTATCAATCACTTAAATATATAAAGCTGTAAAATATTGTAACTGTGTAATGAATTAGCTTAATATTAAAGTAAAAAATAAATCAAAAGTAAAAGAAGCATTTTAAACTACTTTTCAATTTAAATCACATAAGTTTAGCTTTTCAGTTGCTTTTACAAAATCATTGTATAGTTTACGACAAGTTAGGATACATACTAGAAACTTTATCATAGTGTTTAATTTTTTTTAAATAATCGGATTTTTAAATTAGTTTGTAAAATTATTGTATACTAATGGAAAAAATACAAGAATAAAAAAAAATTACCACACAAACAATTTTCGAAGTGCATGTGTAATACTTAATTATCAATTATGTTTCAAATAAATTAATAAAGTCATCAAAAATAGACAAATTGCTAAAAAATTTTACCATGTCATTACAACTATCATCAAAGTTTTGTTTCGGTTTTAGAGTTAAGATTATACACGGTTTTAGCTGCTTTGGATCGGTATAAAATTCCAAATCGTGATATTTTAGTATATAATTTTCATTTTAAAATAATTTTAACATACTTGTAGACTTAACACTAAAGTAGTCTTAATTTTGAATAAATTAAACGTCATATGCAAATAGTTAAGTACTTTATTGAATTAACAAAAAAAACTCCATGAAAAAAAACTCCATAAAAAAACAAATAGTATCAATCACAACAAATTAACTTATGCAATCAACACAAATTATATACCACATAAATCACGCATCATACATTAAAAGCTTAGGAGCTATTTCATGTCTTAATCTCTTTATCAATTTACTCGTTAATTACTTGATTCTTTTTACTTTTTTCTGCTTTGTGAGCCAAATCCTCTCTTCTTCAGCTTTTTCTTCTTTAACTAAAGACTCCTTTTTCAAATCAAATTTCAGCGGAGAACAAAACCTAACTTCATAAAGATTTGAAATTTTGTCTTGCTTACGAGTTACTTACGAGTTATCGTTGCAACCAAAAAATTAATTCTTTATACCCACTAATTTGTTTTTGATACAGTCAAGAATTTGTCCATTGTTGCAAACATGATCAGAACATAAAATCATTCTAATACCAATAACTGCTACTCCAATCATTACATTACTTAATAATAATACTTGCTATTTTTATTTGATTTAGCTTAGTAATAAATCAGTAAAAATGTAAAGTTTGAAGTTATACTAATAAACATCAAGTAAACAGCTTTAAATTGATATCAAAATATGCAAAAAACAACTTAAAATTAATTAGTACAGACATAAAAAATTCATTGTAACAGGTTCAATTAGTTGATAAATACGTTCGCTTAAAAATAAACCATAAGTATTAAATTAATATTTATTATTCAAACTTTAATGTTTTGCAAAACATAATTAAAATGAATAGCTACTGGCTTTGATGTTTTGTAAATTATTTTTGTTAATTTTTAAAATTTAGAGTATACTTAAGGCAGTGGTATTTTTAATTGAAAAAAAACATTTATTTTAGTTGTGTTAAAAAGTGTTTAACTACCATATAATTATTTTTAACCAACTGTTACATATCAATGTTACATAACAAATACATATTTATAATATGAAACTGATAAGTAGTTGGTACACTTAAAATTTTTACAAGACTGAAATAATTTTTACAGATACCAGTATTTTTTATGACAATTGGATTTTTGGTTTGAAGTTAATAATTTCTGTTAGAACAATGGAATTTAATGAGATCTGGATTTTGGTCTACACAACTGGATAGAGAAATATAATATTGTGAATATAAAAAATTCAAGTAAAGTTTTAAACTACTACTAAAAAATGCTAAATCAGAAGATAATAAAAATAACTACAAATCAGTTAGTTCGGTATTTGAAACACTAATTTTAATATATAAGTAAATTCATTTTAATTTTTCCAATCTTCATGTAGTGTAGCTTATTGAAGAACAAAAAAAAAGTTACATAAAAAATTTCGTCCTAGGACCTGGTACACGAAGAAACCTTTTTGGTTATTGTAGCATAAGTTCTGTTTATTTATAGGTTTTTAGATAATTTAAGTTATTTGTAAATCATCGTTTATAAATTTAAGTACTACTAAACTATTTGTTTTGTTAATTTGTTCAATCAAAGTTTATAATCTTTAAGTTAACTAAATGAAATATTAAGAGTATTAGAAGTTTTCGTCTTTATTTTCATTAAGTGTTAAACTACCAAACAATCTGCTACTACTTATAAAACTTATAAGTTATTTATACAGCAAAACTATAATTGATAATACAAAATTAATGATATAAAAAGAGGTTATTAAACAAATTCGCAAGATACAAAAACTAATAAGTAATAAAAAGTTGTCTTTTTTTAAAGAGAAAAGTAAAAAACGTTATTAGTTAAAATGAGAGCTTTTATATTTTTTTACTAATACAATCAACGTAAAAAACATAACTCATCAGTTGTTTGATTTCTAAAGTATTTTTTTTATGTAAAATGTACTGTTTATATTTAAATTAGTTCTCTATGGAACGACAAAAAAGCGCTTTAAATAGTTTGTTATAATACCTAGTAAACGAGCAAACCTTTCTGTTGTCGACCCGTATATTACTTAGATACAGTTTAACGTATTTTTCTTGTAAAAAAACTTATACAAAAATCGATTTCAATACTGCATAGTTTAGCCTAACATGAGAATCTTTTATACACAAAGATATATCTTAATTTTCTGACTAGTAAAAATTTTTATCCTAATGATTTTTAAAGCTTAAGTAGAAACATACTTAGTTTTTAGGAATATTTAAGTATTCTTCTCATTGCTTACTAATAAAAATTTTACATAATTTTAATTTAACAAATTAACAATAAATTTATAAATTTTCATTAAGAAACCAAAAACTTAATTAAGCAAGTTTATTTTCAAACCGTAGTTATTTTAAAACCAAGTTAGTTTTCTTGCAAGGTAAAATCTCAAAGTGACACAAAGATATTTTCTTACAAAAGTGTATATAAACTCTTGTATATATTTTGGTTATCAAGTCATATACCATATATACAGTTTAAAGTTTTGTCTAAAATAGTTTCTGAACGCTTTTTTTTTTGTCGATAAATAAACAATTTGCTTGTAGGATAAGCAAAGTGTAGTTTATGGGATATTATAAGTCTCACAAATACCCTATTTTACTTATTTGTTGATGTGACAAAATGTAGCTCGTAAAAAAATTCTTCGAATGGTTCTAGGCAAAAGTTTGAATTCAAATCAGACCAAGTTTATTATTTTGATCAATTTAAGATTTAATCCCAAGATATATTTCATACTTAACCTAATACCTGCACTAAGTTTTAAAATTTGCTTAATTTTTATATTTTTTTAAAAGTTGCGCATTTACAAGGTTATATCATAGAAAATGAAAGATACTAAGTTTATAAAAAAAAGTTTTAAAACCAACTTTAATACTTAATTCGTGTTTTTTAATACAAAAAGAAAAATGCAACTAATATAACTTAAAATTGCATAACTTAGTACATTGCTATATATCTAAATATGTTTTTTTTTTGTATAAATAAAAAAATCTTTGATAACATCTAAAAGGTTGGCAGATCATTAAATTGTCATAAATCACAATAAACTTCTTTAATTTATTTAAAACTTTAGCTTGTGTTCAAACTTTTTTACGAAGTCAAAATTAATATGGAACAAGAATATTAAAGCTAGTTCGTGTGTGGTTCGCTTAGAACTTTTTAAATATTAAGGCAAACTTTGCTTTATAAACTTATAAAAATAGTACTAGTTAAGTGTTTTTATGAGGTATGTATGTTTTCAGACACATTTAAAAGTTATTTTTGATTGAAAATTAACTTCTTCTATTTTTGACTCATAATGTAACACATCCGTTTATGCATTAAAAATTCAGAACCTTTGTTTATACGGGTTATAATTTAAAATATATGGGTTTAAATAACAGACCGGTCGGATAAAAACTTCAGTATTGCAATCAAGTTTCTATACTTTTCAATACTTCCTTATTTTCTAAATATTTTTATAGAACTTAATACTTTCAGTTAGACTTAGGTTTTTTGAGTTTGCAACAACTGATTGTGAGTTCACACTGTGGCAGTGATCACATGATTGAATTGTTGATGTGTTTTTACTACAGCGTTGGCAAATACTAGCTTGGGAGTTTGAGCTTCATGATTTTCCCACACTTTGTGGTTTTTAGTGTTCAGATTTCAACTTTGTGGGTTTTTGCCAAATGACGTGTCATCAAGAACACTTTTCAACAGTTGAACATATAGTTTATTTATTTTTTAGTTAGTTTAGTGTTCATTTTTAAGAGTATTTGGAATTACAGGTGATGACAAATTGCTTGAATTTAAAAAAACGTTTTTTGTTGTATAGGGATAAGTAAGATTGATGATTTTTTACTGTAAAAAAAGATTCTAAGTGTTAATCTGTTTCAGTTATTGACGACCATTTTTATACAAAAAAAAAATCTTTTAATTTAGTTAAATAACTTTTAGGTAAAAGCATATTTTGTATTTAAATGTATACGACCAAGCGGTGTTTGAGACTTTGCCAAAATATTCAACAAAAATTGCAATTTTACTACTTTCTATGAAGTTTTTAATGTTAACTGGTATTTTAACAAAATTAGGAATTTAAAACCTTAAATACTAAAAGGTTATTATTTTAATTGAAGAAGTTTAGTATGTTAGTAGTTTTTTTACTTTTCTTTTTTTAAAATAACCTTGCAGTAAAGAAAGTAACAAGTTTAAGTCAATAATTTTTACTCATTTTTCTCTGATTTTAAATAAATAGTTGCTCCTTACTAAGTATTGTTTTTTACAGAACATAGAAATTTAATACTTATATGTGGAGTGTAGCTTAAAATAATCTTGCTGAATGTAAAACTCTTTTAGTTGAAAAAAATCTATCTGAAGATTGAAGAAAAGGGTTTGATGGCATTAGTTTGGAGTTTTACAGTTCAATTAATATATATATCAAATATAACAAGATTGGTTTTAGACGTGAAATTTTGTTATCATATTTCAAAAGTTATCATATGTGTTTCTAATAAGTACAAATAAATAATTATCACATACTACTTGTTTAGTTAACTTATTTTCTAATAAATATCTTAATAATACTATAAAAAGAGAGAAATAATGTTAAGCTTTCTAACAACCTGAAAAAATTATTTAAAACCCAAAAAATAATACAAATAAACGCATTCTTCAAAGTTAAGTTACAATACTTAGTGTAATTTGAAATTATAGATTTTGAAACTCTGTAGATGGTAAAGATTAAAAAACTAATATTTAAAACATACTAATTTTGTATAGTTTTTAATTTAATCTTTAACATAGATAAAACATCTTAGAAAACTATACTTTATAATTTTTCTGGTTTTGTATTTTAAAGACCAAATGTACTAATCAATCACATAACCATCAACATAAATAAAGTAATAAGTTCGATATATTAAACTTAAACAAACATAACTAACAAATTGTAAGTTTGCAGGGTTGCCAAATGTTTTTGGCAAGTTTTTTCCAAGGTTTCAAAATCTCTTCCAGGTTTTTAAACTTCAAGTTTGACAGTATATTTTAGTTTAAAAGCAAGTTTAAGGTAAAAAACTTTTTAAAAAGTATAACAATATTTAAAAGATAATTTAAAGTTACTTTAAATGTGTGTTTTTATAAAAAAAAATTTGATTTTTGATGATGACAAAAAATTTTATCTATACAATAAATATTTCGTGTAAAGTCAAAATTTACCATGTACTTAACATGAAAAAGTTGTTAAAAATTCCAGATTTTTTTCAAAATTTTTCAAATTATAGGTTTTCCAGGTTTTTTAGCCTAAATTGTCAAGTTCCAGGTTTTTCAGGATCTAAGGTTTTTTAGCAACCCTGAAGTTTGGTTTAAAGAGAATACAATAAAACCTTTAATTACATAATTATAATACCATAAATATTAAAATAAAATTATAAAAACTTCCTATCATTTTTGTAATCTCATAAAAATTTTTGGCTCCAAAATGATACGAATAAAAAAAAGCTAACTATTCCACCAAGCATAAAAATTATTAAAAGAATTAAAAAATACAACAAAAGTATTGTAAAATTCAAAAAATATTGGCAGTTTAAAACGTATTACTTTGAATTAGTTTTCAAAAAAAAAGCATTAAGTTTTACAGGTTTCGAAAAAATCAAATGTATCTTTTTATCTAGGTAATTTTCAAAATAAAAGCAATAAAAATTAAAACTTAGTCGAGATATAGAATGATAAACAAAAAAAACATTTACAAAATAATCCAATATTTTTACTTTTATCAAACTTTGCATCCTAAGTCGAAAGATATGCACTTTTTTGGGAAATAAATAAATTGCAAATGTTTTAGATATAAAATCGACTTCAAAAGCAGCTAAAAAATAAGCTTTTTAAAAAAGTGCATACTTACAAAATGTTGAAAATAAGCTTAAGAAAATATTAAATTTATTGCTAATAATAAAAGCTTATTGTTCTATTAATTAGGCTTTTAATTATTGGAATTCTTTGTTTTAAAATGTGCTAAAACAAAAAAGATTATAAGTAGAATCGTCATGATTAAACTTAAAAAGTTCACATCGATTAAAATAAGTTAATTTATTCATGTGTAAGTTCTTTTATGTACTCACTACAAAACAAAAAACAGTAAAAAATTAAATAAAAAATAAATTATTTTCAAAAAGAAACACCTATGATCTAAATGACTTTTATACACGCCATTAATATTTATTTTTGTACCAATCTTTTATTATAGTTCTTTCAAATTGCCATTGTTTAGTAATGTTTCAATTTCAGTATTTTCATCAGTATTGTATTTTTTACTCACAAATCTTTGATACAGACCTTTAAAGAATAATTTATTACAATTATTATTTTAATGACAAATTCTTGTAATAAACAAACATAATATTATCATTTATTACTTTACTGATATTAATCTGGTACAAACCTAAACAAAGTTATTATGAACATTACTTAATTTTATTTTACTGATATATACTTTTTTAAAACTTCACAAACTATATGTTAATGTTATTTTTAATTTCGTAATAAATCTGTTATACTAACCTTTTAAAATACTTGGTTTCGGATCTTGATATTGTCTTATCATTGTTTGTAAAGCTCTTTTTGTCTGTTTAATTGAATATGTATTTAGTCATGTAAGTTAAATAGTAAGTCTTAGTTATCTTTATAGAAAATTAAAGTTTAAAATTTTTTAAATTAAAAATAACTTTTTTTTTAAACGTTATGGTAACAGATTAATTAACATCACAAGTTTTCAAATAAATTAACAACCTACAAACATATGAGGATCTTTATTTAATTTAAAAAAATAATTTAACTTTTTAGTACTTTCAAAAAGATTATTATAAAAAATTTAAAGGTTTAAAAAAAATAATTATTTAATAAAAAAAAAACTTCATGGATAAACACATGATTTCAACTTGGTTTATACTTAAAAACATTAAACTGAATTAAGGAATTAAATAATCTCGTATTTAAGTTGCCTACCAAATTAGTTTATCTCAATTCTATTGAAATTAAAAAATACAGTCAGAGTTATAAAAATTGATTAAAAAAGGCTAATTTTATTAGTCTTAGCTAAAAATATTACATTTCATTCACAAAAAGTCAAGTACAAAAAAAATTAATCGATGTTTATGAGTAATACTATGCGTAAGTATGGTTATTTATAGATTACAAAGTAACTGCTGTATAAAATCATATTTAAAATATAAACCAGTGGTTCTATAAAAAATGTGCACTTTAAAATCTCATAATAAAATTTTGTGTATACTAACTATAAAACTTTGCAAATAATTGAAAAAAAAAAAGTTTTTCGATTTAGAATATAAAAGTTATCAGAAAGCAACTTTATTGCTTCTGTAAAAATTGATCCTTGTTAAAATAGATTCTAGTGCTCATTAAAATTAATGCCACCTCTGAGAAAAACTGATTTGAATAATAAAGTAATACGTACAAATATTTATAACTACAATATAAATATATAAAAATTATTAACTATTGATAAATTTGGACTACAATATTTCTTTTCTAAAAAATAATTATTAAAAAAAAAAACTTCATGGACAAACACATGATTACAACTTGGTTTATACTTGAAAACGTTAAACTACATTTAGGAATTTAATAATCTCATATTTAAGTTGCCTACCAAATGAGTTTATCTCAATTCTATTAAAATTAGAGCTAAAAATACAGTCAGAGTTATAAAAATTGATTAAAAAAAGGTGAATTTTATTAGTCTTAGCTAAAAATATTACATGTTATGAACATTTCATTCACGAAAAGTCAAGTACAAAAAAAATTAATCGACGTTTATGAGTAATACTATGCGTAAGTATGCTTATTTATAGATAACTGTATAAAATCATTTTTAAATATACACCAGTGGTTTTATTAAAAAGCTGTGCACCGTAAAATATCAAAAATCAAATTTTGTGTATTCTATATAAATGAGCAACTTTTTTTTAAACTACAATAATTTTATTTAGATTTTTTTAAATATCTGGTTTTTAGTAATATTCCACAATATAGGAACAATATAACATAAGAACCTTTAATACATAAATATTCCAAACTTTTACTAAAAGTGTTTTCAGTAATCATTAAAACTTATGTGCACAGAAAATTAATTGATGCCTACTCTTATAAACACTAATATAAACAATAACATCTTAAATTGACAACTAACAGTAATTTTGGACTAAAATATTTATATGCAGCTAGCAAAGAAATAAAACAACAACTTAATGACAAAACCTGATTTAACTTTATGGTTAACATTATTTTTGTTACGTTTTATTTCAATGTTAAATTCAAAAGGAACTTTTAACAATAAGAAACATCTGTAGGTTTTCATAACATTATCGCTCACATTAAGTTTAGTTGTGTATAAAATAAATTTGTATAACAGTAATTTCAAACATTCAAATTGACACCTACTTTTGTTATCATAAACCAAAAAAAAATTACAAGTACGTTTATTAATATTATACTTTATTATAATTTGACAACAATTTATAACTTAATTACTTATTAAAATAACTTTTAAATTCTTTTGCTTTGTCTGTATTGCAAGTTTTATCTATAAAATATTTCTGATAGTAATTCATTTACATGTATAGATGTATTCATTTTAGTTTATTTCAAAACCATCAAATAAACTCTCAATCCAGGATACTAGAAGGTGAGAATTTTAACTCTACAGAAAAAGTTAACAAAAAAAAGTAGTGAGTATTATAACTTGTTTTTATATTTTTAGTCTTTATTTGATTACTTTAGGATAGGTTGGACCGGAAATTTTTATCAAATTTAAAATCGGGCCCACAAAACATAAAAATACAGCCCGTGAGCATGTAAATCTGGCCCGCTAAGCCAAATTTCGAAACTTGCAATATTTATTTTGGAAATTGAAACGAAGAGCAAAAAAGGTTTATGCAGTTTACGGGAGATTTGAAAGTTATATGATCTAAAGAAAAAAAGTCACTAAGATTAGTTCTTTATCGAAAGCATTTGGATATTTGAGCAACTTTCGTGGACTACATTAATTGAAACGCTCCGGTCCATCAAAGACTACATTTTTCCACATCTGGATTATATCCGATTGAAAAAAATGTCAACCACTACTTTGGAAAATTACCTGAACTGAAACTTAAAAAGAAATGGTTGCAATTGAAATTTTATCTACAAACTAAATTCTCATCGATTAATTTCAGGGCGTCCTTTCTGTTCCTCCACGTGATTATTAATGAAACAATCAAACAAATTAAATAAAAATAAATATTGGTCAATTTCTGTGCTGCCTGCCCAGTTTCCAGTTGGTTATTAATGAAACAATCAAATAAAACAAAAAGTAAATACTCTTACCTCATTAGCTAGTTCGAGTGCTGTCTGCCCGGTCTTCCACGTGATTGGCTGACCGATGTAAGTCGTCATTTTCACCGGGAAACCCCCGTACATGGGAATGCAGGGAAGGCGAAATCTTTCATAAAATCTTCTGACATAACCTGTAAGAATAAAATTTATTTTTTCATTTTAATTAAATCCCCCCATATATAGGCACGCAGGGTTCTTTCATAAATTGTACGGACTATACCTGTGTAAATTAATGCAATGAATAAAATATTATTTATTAATCCCTTATATATTTGCATAAAAAGTAGACAAATTAACTCTTAACTGTTCAAAATATATAATTAAGTGTTTGCTAGTAAAAGATCCTAGTGAAACAAGTTCAATGGAATATAAATAAACACAAATTATACAGTAATCATCCTTTATTGCACCAACATATGTTTCTGTGTGTTAACGAATCAACACTTATTTTTATTTTAATTAAGACATATATACACTTACTTTATATAAAGTGTATATATAAACTTTATTCTATGCTTCTATTCTCTCATTACAGTAATTATTTTTTACAGAACCCAGTTGAAGTGTGTTGATTCGTTGACACACAGAAACATGTGTTGGTACAATAAAGGAATATTACTGTATAATTTGTTTTTATGACAAACTAACTCGTGAATTCTATGTGTAAGAATTGTGAAACAAACAAAAAAGCATTAATATTTTAATTTAAAATAAAAACAACCCCCATATAAAAGCATGCAGGAAGTTTTATCTTTCGTAAATCCTTCTTACTATGCCTGTGATAAATAAAATAAAACATATATTTTGCGCAATAATTGAAACGTTTAAATATCATAAAATTACACAAATAAATCTCACTAGATGAAAATAAAAACAGTTTTATAATATTTTTGCGTGGTACCTGAACAAAATAGTATTAAAAATTTTTATAGTAGCAAGAATTTAAAAAGTTGTTTAGTTCACTAAACATGCGGAAAATAATAAATAGTGTGTCAAAGGTATCTTTTAGTCTAAGCAGTTTATTACTTCATTTTTTTTAATTTAAATGCAAAGGATAAAACATGTGAACTGTTTTTAATATCATGTTAATGATATAATTTTTCAAGTTTAATAAATGTAACTAAAACTTGTTATATATATATATATATATATATCATTAAAACTGTCCGTTATCTTTAGAATTTATTTGAGTTTTGAAAAATTGTCTAAAATATTTTCAATTAAATCTGCATTATGAACCAATAAACTGAAATCAACAAGACATTTTAGTACAAATGACATAAGCATTAGTAAAAACTATCAGGTTAGTATAAACTAACGAATAAAATTATTTTTAAATGTTTATTGCTAAAAACAGCGAACTGAACTAACCAGTTCTAACAAAAATCGATTCAAAATTGCTTTGATGATTTTTGTTTTCACAAGTAAACTTTTTATCCGGTTCTTAATTAAAAATGCAAAAACGCTTTGATCAAATTCAGTTTTAACATAATTTCGAACTACTTTTTTTCAACTGCATAAATTGTTATAGTCAAGTCAAAACCCTTAAGTTATTTTTTTTTAAGTTTAAATGTACAGAATTCAAATGTAGAGTTTTCCACTTATAATGAAGGTTATTTATGACTAAAAATTTCAAAAACTTTCAGTTTTAATACTTCAAAATAGAAATCAATAGAAAAACTATTGAACATTTTAAAACTTTAAAAGCTCTGTAGTATAATAAACCAACTTTACTTTAAAATGATAGTAATTGACTCATAATAAATTATCTTGTCAATTTTAAGGGAAGTCGTAACTTTTAAATACATCTAAAATGTACGTACTTTTGACCTAATACAAACTTTATTTGTTTACCCGTGAATTTAGAAACAGTCAACGTAAGACTTAAAAAAAACAAAAATTAATTGTTTAACTTTTTTAACTAACCGACTAATTAAGATTACTATTTTTTTTAAACTGATCAATAGCATAATAACTATATTTATATCAACTATTTTTGAAATATTATTAGCTCTATTAAGATTTAAAACAAGTTTTTTTATTCGAGGATATTTTAAAATAGAATATGAAACTAACTAAATTTTTCAAAAAAAAAAGTAGATCTTAAAAGTATTCAAAAATAATTGTTTAATCGATTGGTTTTAAACATAGTTCTCTTAAACATTAAGAAACTTAAAACTTTAAGAGACACATTAAACCAAAACACTCAATTACTAAAATACAACTAAATTTAATAACATAAAAGTATTTTAGACCAATAAAAACTTTTTTTACCTAATTGTCACAAAATAAATTACTAGTTTTAATTCTTTAAAATCTAATATTTAATTAAACAATTTTATATCAAACAATTACTGGTTCTGACTTGTTACTTGTAAAGATAAATTCTTAATTAAAGGGAGTTTTTAAATGGTAGTAAATTTTTTCAGCTGCGATTTTAAATAAAATAGATTACCTTTTGTACTTTTTTGATGTTATTTTAGTGCTGTTTTATTCTTAACGTCAAAATTTTAACTAAAAACTAAAGTTTGTAAAAAAAATTGTCTTAAACATTCAACATATTAGTTAATAAACAAATATACAATCATAAAAACACTATTACCAAGTATCTAACTGAAAATAAAATAACGTTTAATTATGTTTAAGTATTTAATAATATAACAACAAGCTAAAAACTAATAAATCTTTGTACGGTTTTAAATAAACTACAATAAATAATGATAAAAATTTAAAATAATGATAAATAATTATAACTTAATCACGTGTTTATCAAAATCTAAAACGTACACTGTAATAAAAACTGGGTTGTAGATTAATGAAGTAAACTGTAGAAAAGTAATAAAACTAAAAATAAAACGAAACGTAAAATTATTGAAAAGTAGAAAAATATCAGTTTTAGAATAGATGAAAAAAAATCAAAGTTCTTTAAACATGTAGTAAATAAATAAAAATACGATGGTTTAAATAAATTACAAATTTTTTTCAACATTGTACAACATTATACTAAAAAAGTGCTATGATAAAAATAAATTTCATATAAAACTTGGTTTCATCAAAAAGAAATGATGATAATATACATCTTACATGTTCAAGTTTTGGTTAATTCAAAATAGAAAGTAGAAAACTAAAAAGTAAACATAAAACATATAACAAACAAAAGATAATTTTAAATAAAAACTATTATAAGTAAACCATTTAGTAAAAATTGAATGAAAAGCATCTTTTATTTCTAATGAAACATGTAAATCATTTCAAACAAGGTAAAGATCAAAAGTTAAATTTGCAAAGTTACATACTTTTAATATAAACAAATGCAAGGTTAATTTAGATCAGAGAAATAAAACAGAACAATTAAAAACAACAAGGTCAAATTCGTTCATAATTAAATTGTGATGAATATTAAACCATGCAATTATGAAAGGCTGTCAATATAAAACTAATTTATATTGATTTTATTACTACCTTCACTTTTAAAAGCTTGCATAGTTAAACTTAATTAATATGGATTTTTACAGACTGCTTCACTGATAGTTTAACAAAAAATCAAATTCAAATCAATAATTTTACATAGTTTGGTTAAATAACAAGTTTTTTAAGGCTCATGGTTTTTTATATTTATTCATAAAATTATAATTGTTTATTTATAACTTCATTACATTACTTTTCAAGATTTTGAAGCCTTTAAAACTAGTACTTTTTGATATAAATTTTTATTTTCATCATAATTATATCAAATTATATAATTTATCATATGCAAATTGTATTACATTTAACATTTATAAATATAATTTTAACTATAACAAACGTGATTAAGTCATGAGATAGTAGACAGATTTTCTCATTAATATTCACATATAAAGTTGTAAGTAGTTTTTATTGCAACTTTTTTTTAATATTTAAATTAATGTTGATTAAAAAATTTATCTTTTAGAAATCATAAAAATTTATAAATATATACCTCCTGTAAAATAATAATACTATTGTAATTTGAAACATTAAATTTTTTAACTTGCATTTACTAAATTTAAAACTAAAAATCAAACTATTACTAAACTAAAATAATTTACCAACTTTAAGACTTGGTAGAGTAGAGCTTTCTTTGTACTTTTATGCATTAAAATTTAAAATATTAGCATAAAAACTTATATTAGCTACAAAAATACAATCTTAATATTAAATTTTAAATAATCTGGTAGTAATAATCAAAAATTAACTGCTATTTTCGAAACACTAATAAAAACATATTGAACTTATATAAAAGTATAAATTTCAAAAGTAAAGCAATAACATATATCAAAGCTGTAAAAAATAATAAAGTTAGACTGCCACACATAAAATCTAAATTAAGCAAAGCAAGATTGTATAAAAATACAAGTTAATCTTAATTTTATAATTTTTACAAGTAACTTGAAGTAAATAATGAAGAAAAATGCCATATTGTAAAGTTTCAGCATTATAGATATAAAAATCATTTAACTGAGTAAATAAAACATTAACTAATAATTTTTTTGTTTCTTATATATACCAACTAAAATTAATCACTGCGTTTTATTGTTTTGTATCAGTTATAATAATGGTTATAATAACTAAAATTGAACACAGCTACATTTGAAAATTGTCAACTAAAATTGACAGCATATTTTATTTAAACTAAAATAACTAACTGCTGGTTTGTCCGAAGTAATTTAGAATTAATAAAATTAAATAATTTTTATTATTATTAAAAATAACTAACTGTTAGTTTGTCCGAAGTAATTGAAAACTAATTATATTAAATAAATATTATTTAAAATAAAATAACTAACTGTTGGTGTGTCCGAAGCATTGAAAATAATATTATTAAATAATAACTATTTTAGTTAAAATAAAATAACTAACTGTTGGTGTGTCCGAAGCATTGAAAATAATATTATTAAATAATAACTATTTTAGTTAAAATAAAATAACTAACTGTTAGTTTGTCCGAAGTAATTGAAAATTAATAACATTGAATAATAATTATTTTATTTAAAGTAAAATAACTAACTGTTAGTTTGTCCGAAGTAATTGAAAGCTTGCCGGCAGTTTTCAGTGAACATTGGCAAAATTGGCTGAAAAAAATTGAGAGATTATTTTAGAATTGTAAAATGAAATAAAAAAGCCCTTAATAAGTAAAATACTAAGAACAGTAAGTGATTTTGAAAAAAAACTTTAATGAAATAAATTTAATAAACTGTTGTTGAATAGTTTAAAAACAGAAATTTTAAAATATAAAACTTTTTTACAAATAAAACGTACTTAAATCGTATTATAAATTACACCATGAATAAAATAAAAGCGTTGAGTTTGTGTAAATCTTAAAAGATTTTAATCAAAGCCAACAAAATTGAATATTTGTGTTTATTGTGGTAACTTCTTAAGAGACTCATTCAAGCATGTAACCACAAATAAAAAACAAAACATTTTTCAATTTTAGATTTTATTTTTTATTATGATATTAGTTTAAAAAATACTTAATACAACAAAGTAATGAGACTAATTATTTTTTTAGTATTAACTGCTTTTACATCAATTAAAAAACAACAAAAATAGTTGAATTAATTACGAGATGGATATATTAAAAATATTTATAAAAATAACATGTTGTTTTTTGAACCAGACGTTTATTTTAACATACTACAAAATGTTATAAAAAATATTTTTCCATGTTTCCATCATTTTAAAATGAGATTTCAATAAAAAACAAGCCCATTATAACTTTTAAAACAACTCATCACTTTAATAACAGTAAACCCTAAACAAAAGTATTTTCTACATGGATTATACTTTTACCATCATATAAAAGTAACTAATCAATCTGGTCGCAACTTTGAACACCATATAAAAAACACGTATTATTTCAATTTTTCTTGGGACCATATCCATCTCATTATAATTTTTATCATTAATAACAAGTTTTAGGGAAATGTTTAAATGTTGTTTTTTAATCATATTTACTGGATGTATTACGATTTGAATTCTGATAATTCTGTTTGTTCCAAATATCTTTTAATATATTATTTTTATTTTTTTGGACCATTATATTACTTACTATTCGGATTTTTTTTATACATATAATTTTTTGAATTATGAATAACTTTTTGAGATGATTCCAAGAAAGTTTTTACAAGAGTTAGATTCGTAATGATACTAAATATCAATGGTGTACTACGTGATAAAGCATTTTTTACAAGTCGACATAAACTTTTTTTTGGGCTAACTTTTCAATTAATTCATTTAAATTTTAACAAATCACATTAGCACCTTTACTAATTTAACTGTTTAATTTAATTTACCACATTAGCTTCAATCGCTGCTTTAGCGAATCCACACCTTTCGCCCCAAACAAGATTGTATTTGTCACTGAACAGAGCCTCTCTCAGACCTCCTGAGAATTTGTTTAAATTATTAATCAATAATAAGAACCTGAAAACTTAATTAAGTTGTAAAAATAAAATACCTAATTTAATTGCTTTAATTGGTTTATAAATTAATTCAAATATTTATCAATAATGAACAATCTGAAACAATTAAAAAGACATTTTATGAACTACATTTTAATTTTATGTATATCATAACTTTAGAACCTGGCGCAACCGACACAATTTCGCCTTCCTTCAAAAATTTCACCACCACTTCTCTCGGTCCTGGGAAACTCCCCCAATATGCAAAAAATTTTGCCAGGCCTGAAAAAACGTTGAAAATTAATGATTTGTAAAGATGTATTCATTTTGAAATTTTCAAGAGGTTTGAAAATGAAATCAGAAAACTTACTATTAAAAGACTAAATACCTTTTATTGTTAGAACAAAATTTCAAATTAAAACTTTTATGATGATAACTCCAAAAAAATGCTAAGTGACTTTAAGATTGATAATAAAAACGTTTTGCTTTTTTTATGCTTCTTCATTAAACTAGCATTATAAAAGTTTAAAAACTTAGTTTTTTTCTTAACGAAATACAAAACTTTGTAACTGACTTTTTAATTATGAATCTTTTTTGGATAATGTTACTTAAGTTGGTTATTTTTCAAACTGTTAAAATTATTTTCATTTGAGTTTCGATAGACTATACTTTTAGACTGATACATGATGCTTGGTAATAAACAATGAAACTTGTTTTATGCAGAAATTTTATTTTTTTATTGAATCAGTTTATTAAACTAAAGTATTTTACGGATGAACGAAAAAGTAATTTAACTTTTATCACAACTTTGAAAACTGGTTGAAAATATTTTATTTTAAACTCTAAAAAACATTAATCGAGAATTAAATGCTGCATTTAATAGCTCTACATAGTGCATAGTAAATGAAATTTCGACAGGCTTTTTCAAACTAAATGATAGGATATAAGAAAACTAAAGTTTTTAAAATATATTTACATAAACTTCAAAAAAGAAGTAGATAAAACAATTATCTATTTGTACAAGGATGTTAGACTGTAAAAATACAATAAATATTTGTTTTATGTATTTTTATTGTTCACTTGCTTTGTTTTAATAAGCACAGCAATGACTTTGTGAATTAACAAAAGATAACACAAAAACACAGCTGTTTTAAACTTTGTTTTCAAGGTGAAATTATAAAAAAAAATCTTTCAAAGTTATTATTAATCACTTGTATTAAAATTTGAATTCAATTGAGTTGACTGATTGTGAATACGATTATTATATAAAAAATATTTCATAAATTTTTATCTTTTAGTAGTGACACAAAGTAACTTAACGGTTAATTATTATGAACTTTATCAATATAATTTTAATTAAAAAATTTTTGTTGTTCTGATTAAATGTTTGTATAACAAATGAGACAACAGTAAAAGCAATAAAAAACTTCTCATCTAAATTTTAAAAAGTTAAAAACTTTGTTTAATCATTTCTAAAAACCTATTATGAAAATATTTTAATTGGTTTTGTGGTAAAATAAATGCTCTAACTGAATATACTCAGCAAATCATTAAACCTGCATAACTAATAAAAAACATCTTTTTATTCAAAAACGTTTTACTTGAAAGTCAATTATATGTAATTTAATTGTGATTGTACCTTCTTTTTTTAGCTTAAGTAAATAGTTTTTAAAATAAACTTTAGCCTTGCAAGTTTTAGCACAAAATTATTTTTAATAGTAAAATTGTATCATTAACACCAAAGATCCTAAAAACAACTGAACATACTCAAAAATACAAACCTAACTTAATACTGAATATAGTAAACATTTTAACTAAACAATAAAAAAAATTACCAACAACACTTAAATATATTTTAAATTACAAATGTTAATTGTATGTATAATCATTTTTCACAAAAATATACATAATAATTACAAAACACTTATTATGCGTATACTCTGAAAAACACATTTTAATTATCAAATAACCTGGAACTTTCAACACGAAATTGTCCACAATTGACTTGCAGGTCTGACCCTTGGCCAAATACAAATTAGCGAGCAAGTAGTACAAATCCAGGGGTATGGCTCCGTGGTAATACACTAGCAACGCACCCTGACCTTTTTCAGGTATGTTTTCCATGCCTTTCACTTCATAATCTGTTTGAATATATATATTAAAATTTTTAATATTTTTAAATTATAAACTTATAAATTTTCCAGGTATATTTTCCATACCTTTTACTTCGTAGTCTGTTAATTCATTTATTTAGTTTAACTACCTACATATTTGATTATTAAATGATTGGTTCTGAAGTTTTCAAAAAAAAAATCATAAAAACTAAACAATACAGTTACACAAGTGCAAACTTAATTAAAATATATTATAATTTATGTGATATCTATATAAAAAATACGTGCAAATTTTCTATTGTTTTATATACCTAGTTTTATTGGGATGCACTGGAAACAATTCATCCCACTAAAAACAGTTAAGGGTATAGGGGGGACAAATTACTTTTTTTGCAATTTGATCTTATTTTTTAGAGTTTTAACGAAGCTACAAGATGCTTTTTATAGATTTTAAAAGTTCAAAATAATTTTTAAGATATATCAGGCCAAAGTCTGAAGCAACAATAGGTTCTTTATGGGGGGGGGGCGAAAACTAAAACGGCAAAAAAAGACTACTTCACTAAAAATCTATCTTCTTTGAGATAAGTAGCTCAAACTTGCAGGAAATGTTCCTTGCAATATTTAGAAAATTCTGTTGGAATAAAATTTGAAAATATTAGAAAAAAAAACTCCCCTATGCCTTTAAATAAATAAAACAATAAATAAACTTGCACTCTAAGTGTTTTATAATAAACTGTTTAAAGCTAATAAATTGTTGCCAGCATTTTATTGTCAAATGCTTTAATAATACAAAAATAAATTAAGATTACTTATATATAAAACTAAACGAGGATGTAAAATAAAACTAGTTTGAAAAATATAACATTACACAAACTGAACTTGAAATTATTCTACTTGTTTACTTTGTATTAAATTAATATATAAACTTTTGTTAGGTTTTACTAACATGTACTAAACACAAGCTTTTTATTATGAAATATTTTAAAAATTAAAGTATACATAAGAATTTTTATTTTCTACTCTCTTTTAATCATATAAGTATTAGTATCTAATATATATAACATATGCATATTATATAATTTTTTAGCTTATTTAACATAAGTTTGTTTTAAAAATTAATTTGTCATAATCAACGTTTTAAAATTTTTTCAATATATTTTCAGAACTGGTAGGTAGCAAAAAATTACTAAGCTGAAAATATTTTCCTACATCTTGTTTTTTTTAACTAGTGTTGAATATATTAAACTTGTTTTGCAATTTTTAAGTTTGTATCACTTTATAAATTTTCATCTGTGCGTGTACTTTTATTAAGAGCAGTTGGAAGGCATCAAGTATGATTCCATTTTATTTCTATTTTGTATTAATATTTTTTAACTATATAAAGAAACTACCTATGTCACATAAACCATCCAAATAATAGATATTGATACAGTGTAACAAACTAACTGTACCTATGTAAAAGCAAGTAGATTTGCAGAAACGTACCAAGGTACATCTCTGATACAGTATAACCCACAAACTAACTGTACCACACAGACCCGTGACCTGCCCACAAAGTGGTGACAATTCTCCGGTACATATAATAAACAAACTAACTGTACCACACAGACCCGTGACCTGCCCACAAAGCGGTGACAATTCTCCGGTACATATAATAAACAAACTAACTGTACCACACAGACCCGTGACCTGCCCACAAAGCGGTGACAATTCTCCGGTACATATAATAAACAAACTAACTGTACCACACAGACCCGTGACCTGCCCACAAAGCGGTGACAATTCTCCGGTACATATAATAAACAAACTAATACCACACAGACCCGTGACCTACCCACAGAGCAGTGACAATTCTCCGATACATATAATAAACAAACTAACTGTACCACACAGATCCGTGACCTGCCCACAAAGCGGTGACAATTCTCCGGTACATATAATAAACAAACTAACTGTACCACACAGACCCGTGGCCTGCCCACAGAGCGATGACAATTCTCCGATACAATATAATAAACAAACTAACTGTACCACACGGATCCGTAACCTGCCCACAGAGCAGTGACAATTCTCCGATACATATAATAAACAAACTAACTGTACCACACAGACCCGTGACCTGCCCACATAGCGGTGACAATTCTCCGGTACATATAATAAACAAACTAATACCACACAGACCCGTGACCTGCCCACAGAGCAGTGACAATTCTCCGATACATATAATAAACAAACTAACTGTACCACACAGATCCGTGACCTGCCCACAAAGCGGTGACAATTCTCCGGTACATATAATAAACAAACTAACTGTACCACACAGATCCTGACCTGCTCACAAAGCGGTATACAATTCTCCGGTACATATAATAAACAAACTAACTGTACCACACAGATCCTGACCTGCTCACAAAGCAGTATACAATTCTCCGGTACATATAATAAACAAACTAACTGTACCACACAGATCCATGACCTGCACACAGAGCGGTATACAATTCTCCGGTACATATAATAAACAAACTAACTGTACCACACAGATCCTGACCTGCTCACAAAGCAGTATACAATTCTCCGGTACATATAATAAACAAACTAACTGTACCACACAGATCCTGACCTGCCCACAAAGCAGTATACAATTCTCCGGTACATATAATAAACAAACTAACTGTACCACACAGATCCTGACCTGCTCACAAAGCAGTATACAATTCTCCGGTACATATAATAAACAAACTAACTGTACCACACAGATCCTGACCTGCCCACAAAGCAGTATACAATTCTCCGGTACATATAATAAACAAACTAACTGTACCACACAGATCCTGACCTGCCCACAAAGCAGTATACAATTCTCCGGTACATATAATAAACAAACTAACTGTACCACACAGATCCTGACCTGCTCACAAAGCAGTATACAATTCTCCGGTACATATAATAAACAAACTAACTGTACCACACAGATCCTGACCTGCTCACAAAGCAGTATACAATTCTCCGGTACATATAATAAACAAACTAACTGTACCACACAGATCCTGACCTGCTCACAAAGCAGTATACAATTCTCCGGTACATATAATAAACAAACTAACTGTACCACACAGATCCTGACCTGCTCACAAAGCAGTATACAATTCTCCGGTACATATAATAAACAAACTAACTGTACCACACAGATCCTGACCTGCTCACAAAGCAGTATACAATTCTCCGGTACATATAATAAACAAACTAACTGTACCACACAGATCCTGACCTGCTCACAAAGCAGTATACAATTCTCCGGTACATATAATAAACAAACTAACTGTACCACACAGATCCTGACCTGCTCACAAAGCAGTATACAATTCTCCGGTACATATAATAAACAAACTAACTGTACCACACAGATCCTGACCTGCTCACAAAGCAGTATACAATTCTCCGGTACATATAATAAACAAACTAACTGTACCACACAGATCCTGACCTGCTCACAAAGCAGTATACAATTCTCCGGTACATATAATAAACAAACTAACTGTACCACACAGATCCTGACCTGCTCACAAAGCGGTATACAATTCTCCGGTACAATATAATAAACAAACTAACTGTACCACACAGATCCTGACCTGCTCACAAAGCAGTATACAATTCTCCGGTACAATATAATAAACAAACTAACTGTACCACACAGATCCTGACCTGCTCACAAAGCAGTATACAATTCTCCGGTACAATATAATAAACAAACTAACTGTACCACACAGATCCTGACCTGCTCACAAAGCATTATACAATTCTCCGGTACATATAATAAACAAACTAACTGTACCACACAGATCCTGACCTGCTCACAAAGCGATATACAATTCTCCGGTACATATAATAAACAAACTAACTGTACCACACAGATCCTGACCTGCTCACAGAGCGGTATACAATTCTCCGGTACATATAATAAACAAACTAACTGTACCACACAGATCCTGACCTGCTCACAAAGCGGTATACAATTCTCCGGTACATATAATAAACAAACTAACTGTACCACACAGATCCTGACCTGCTCACAAAGCGGTATACAATTCTCCGGTACATATAATAAACAAACTAACTGTACCACACAGATCCATGACCTGCCCACAAAGCGGTGACAATTCTCCGGTACATATAATAAACAAACTAACTGTACCACACAGATCCTGACCTGCTCACAAAGCAGTATACAATTCTCCGGTACATATAATAAACAAACTAACTGTACCACACAGATCCTGACCTGCTCACAAAGCAGTATACAATTCTCCGGTACAATATAATAAACAAACTAACTGTACCACACAGATCCATGACCCGCCCACAAAGCGGTGACAATTCTCCGGTACATATAATAAACAAACTAACTGTACCACACAGATCCTGACCTGCTCACAAAGCGGTATACAATTCTCCGGTACATATAATAAACAAACTAACTGTACCACACAGATCCTGACCTGCTCACAAAGCAGTATACAATTCTCCGGTACAATATAATAAACAAACTAACTGTACCACACAGATCCTGACCTGCCCACAAAGCGGTATACAATTCTCCGGTACAATATAATAAACAAACTAACTGTACCACACAGATCCATGACCCGCCCACAAAGCGGTGACAATTCTCCGGTACATATAATAAACAAACTAACTGTACCACACAGATCCTGACCTGCTCACAAAGCGGTATACAATTCTCCGGTACATATAATAAACAAACTAACTGTACCACACAGATCCTGACCTGCTCACAAAGCAGTATACAATTCTCCGGTACAATATAATAAACAAACTAACTGTACCACACAGATCCTGACCTGCCCACAAAGCGGTATACAATTCTCCGGTACAATATAATAAACAAACTAACTGTACCACACAGACCCATGACCCGCCCACAAAACGGTGACAATTCTCCGGTACATATAATAAACAAACTAACTGTACCACACAGATCCTGACCTGCTCACAAAGCATTATACAATTCTCCGGTACATATAATAAACAAACTAACTGTACCACACAGATCCTGACCTGCTCACAAAGCAGTATACAATTCTCCGGTACATATAATAAACAAACTAACTGTACCACACAGATCCTGACCTGCTCACAAAGCAGTATACAATTCTCCGGTACATATAATAAACAAACTAACTGTACCACACAGATCCTGACCTGCCCACAAAGCAGTATACAATTCTCCGGTACATATAATAAACAAACTAACTGTACCACACAGATCCTGACCTGCTCACAAAGCGGTATACAATTCTCCGGTACAATATAATAAACAAACTAACTGTACCACACAGATCCTGACCTGCTCACAAAGCAGTATACAATTCTCCGGTACATATAATAAACAAACTAACTGTACCACACAGATCCTGACCTGCTCACAAAGCAGTATACAATTCTCCGGTACATATAATAAACAAACTAACTGTACCACACAGATCCTGACCTGCTCACAAAGCAGTATACAATTCTCCGGTACATATAATAAACAAACTAACTGTACCACACAGATCCTGACCTGCTCACAAAGCGGTATACAATTCTCCGGTACATATAATAAACAAACTAACTGTACCACACAGATCCTGACCTGCTCACAAAGCAGTATACAATTCTCCGGTACATATAATAAACAAACTAACTGTACCACACAGATCCTGACCTGCTCACAATGCAGTATACAATTCTCCGGTACATATAATAAACAAACTAACTGTACCACACAGATCCTGACCTGCTCACAAAGCAGTATACAATTCTCCGGTACATATAATAAACAAACTAACTGTACCACACAGATCCTGACCTGCTCACAAAGCAGTATACAATTCTCCGGTACATATAATAAACAAACTAACTGTACCACACAGATCCTGACCTGCTCACAAAGCAGTATACAATTCTCCGGTACATATAATAAACAAACTAACTGTACCACACAGATCCTGACCTGCTCACAAAGCGGTATACAATTCTCCGGTACATATAATAAACAAACTAACTGTACCACACAGATCCTGACCTGCTCACAAAGCAGTATACAATTCTCCGGTACATATAATAAACAAACTAACTGTACCACACAGATCCTGACCTGCTCACAAAGCAGTATACAATTCTCCGGTACATATAATAAACAAACTAACTGTACCACACAGACCCTGACCTGCCCACAAAGCAGTATACAATTCTCCGGTACATATAATAAACAAACTAACTGTACCACACAGATCCTGACCTGCTCACAAAGCGGTATACAATTCTCCGGTACATATAATAAACAAACTAACTGTACCACACAGATCCTGACCTGCCCACAAAGCAGTATACAATTCTCCGGTACATATAATAAACAAACTAACTGTACCACACAGATCCTGACCTGCTCACAAAGCGGTATACAATTCTCCGGTACATATAATAAACAAACTAACTGTACCACACAGATCCTGACCTGCTCACAAAGCAGTATACAATTCTCCGGTACATATAATAAACAAACTAACTGTACCACACAGATCCTGACCTGCTCACAAAGCAGTATACAATTCTCCGGTACATATAATAAACAAACTAACTGTACCACACAGATCCTGACCTGCTCACAAAGCAGTATACAATTCTCCGGTACATATAATAAACAAACTAACTGTACCACACAGATCCTGACCTGCTCACAAAGCAGTATACAATTCTCCGGTACATATAATAAACAAACTAACTGTACCACACAGATCCTGACCTGCTCACAAAGCGGTATACAATTCTCCGGTACATATAATAAACAAACTAACTGTACCACACAGATCCTGACCTGCCCACAAAGCAGTATACAATTCTCCGGTACATATAATAAACAAACTAACTGTACCACACAGATCCTGACCTGCCCACAAAGCAGTATACAATTCTCCGGTACATATAATAAACAAACTAACTGTACCACACAGATCCTGACCTGCTCACAAAGCGGTATACAATTCTCCGGTACATATAATAAACAAACTAACTGTACCACACAGATCCTGACCTGCCCACAAAGCGGTATACAATTCTCCGGTACATATAATAAACAAACTAACTGTACCACACATATCCGTGGCCCGCCCATAGAGCAGTGACAATTCTCCGGTACATATAATAAACAAACTAACTGTACCACACAGATCCATGACCTGCCTACAGAGCGGTGACAATTCTCCGGTACATATAATAAACGCACTAACTGTACCACACAGATCCGTGACCTGCCCACAAAGCGGTGACAATTCTCCGGTACATATAATAAACAAACTAACTGTACCACACGGATCCGTGACCTGCTCACAAAGCGGTGACAATTCTCAGGTACATATAATAAACAAACTAACTGTACCACACATATCCGTGGCCCGCCCATAGAGCAGTGACAATTCTCCGGTACATATAATAAACAAACTAACTGTACCACACAGATCCATGACCTGCCTACAGAGCGGTGACAATTCTCCGGTACATATAATAAACGCACTAACTGTACCACACAGATCCGTGACCTGCCCACAAAGCGGTGACAATTCTCCGGTACATATAATAAACAAACTAACTGTACCACACGGATCCGTAACCTGCCCACAGAGCAGTGACAATTCTCCGGTACATATAATAAACAAACTAACTGTACCACACAGATCCGTGACCTGCCCACAAAGCGGTGACAATTCTCCGGTACATATAATAAACAAACTAACTGTACCACACAGACCGTGACCCGCCCACAAAGCGGTGACAATTCTCCGGTACATATATTAAACAAATTAACTGTACCACACAGACCTGTGACCTGCCCACAAAGCGGTGACAATTCTCTGGTACATATAATAAACAAACTAACTGTACCACACAGACCCGTGACCCGCCCACAAAGCGGTGACAATTCTCCGGTACATATAAAAAACAAACTAACTGTACCACACAGACCGTGACCCGCCCACAAAGCGGTGACAATTCTCCGGTACATATATTAAACAAATTAACTGTACCACACAGACCCGTGACCTGCCCACAAAGCGGTGACAATTCTCTGGTACATATAATAAACAAACTAACTGTACCACACAGACCCGTGACCCGCCCACAAAGCGGTGACAATTCTCCGGTACATATAATAAACAAACTAACTGTACCACACAGACCGTGACCCGCCCACAAAGCGGTGACAATTCTCCGGTACATATATAAACAAACTAACTGTACCACACAGACCCGTGACCCGCCCACAAAGCGGTGACAATTCTCCGGTACATATAATAAACAAACTAACTGTACCACACAGACCCGTGACCCGCCCACAAAGCGGTGACAATTCTCCGGTACATATAAAAAACAAACTAACTGTACCACACAGACCCGTGACCCGCCCACAGAGCGGTGACAATTCTCCGGTACATATAATAAACAAACTAACTGTACCACACAGATCCGTGACCCGCCCACAAAGCGGTGACAATTCTCCGGTATACCTCCATGTAGTCCTGGTTGTTGATGGCCTCCAATATTCTGCTTCTCCTCTTGTAGATGTACAGCATGAGTGAGGAGACGTACAGCAAGATGCCGATTATCAGAGGCATGATGACGAAGAGGATGACAAAAGGAGAAAACAGGATCATTTTCCATGCTGAAAACATTTCAAATTAAAATAAACAGATAAATAGTTGAGATAGTTTTTCTGAAAGTTTTAATTTTCTAGCTTAAAATATGTTAAAACGATAACTTTGTTAGTGAATAAGAGAAAAGGATCATGTCACACTATGTTAAAAATATGAACTATAGTTAGATGGTTTAGTAATCTCTTGAATAATTATTTTACATTAAAAAATATATGACTACTTTTTTTAAGTACATACTAGAGACATTGCTTAATTACAACCACTAAATTTTATTAAAATACAATCAAGATTTATATTTTTAGATTTAAAAGATCTTGTTATTAGCTTAAGACAGGGTTTCCCAAAGTGAGCCAAGTGGCCCCCTTTAAAGGGGCCATAGGTTGTAATTTGAAACTTACACTAGATATTCTTGAGTTGCAGATGAAGAGCAAAAATAAAAGTTTTAGGTGTTTTTAAATGGTAGTTTTTTGAGTAGTCTTGTTGGAGATGGCCATAACTTTTTTTAATTTTTTTTAAGGGGGCCATTTGAAAAAAAGTCTGGGAAACCCTGGTTTAAGATAACTAAAAACTACTTTAAGTTGAAGATATAAATCAATAGTACAATTTTAAAGAAATTATAGAACAGTAGATTTGTTCAAGCTGCATACACTTAATTATGGTCAAAAAATATTAATATATTTATAAATATAAAATATCATTTCATACTTTTAGCTTCCATTTAAGAGCTAAAATTAAATTTTTCTAAAAACAAACTTTTAACATCCTATTACCCTATAAAATCAAGACCTTTTGGTAAAGTTTATTAATTATTACTAATAATATCAAATAAGTACTTTTACAGACAACAAGGTTCGTGCGCGAAATTTTTTTCATTTAGCCTGACTGAGACCAATTTAGCCTGACATTTTTCAAAATAAGGAAAATCCCCTTTAGAAGTCATTTTAGATATTGGGGGTCTTGATTGATTGTAGTCTCTAACTTCAACCAGCTTCATCTTGAAAGTATTTTGAGCTTTAAAAATCTGCAAAAAGCAACTCATAGCTTAGTTACAACTCAAAAAATTAAGACTAAATCGTGAGAAGTGATTGACCCCCCTATGCCCTTAACATAACATATTCAGTGATAAGTTTTACAACAAGTGTTATATCTAATCTATTACTAGTGTAAAAATTTAATATACATTACTAAGCACAATTGTTCAATTTAATTAGGCAATAAGTAAACACTATAACCAGAAGATTTAGATTAAAACGACTTACATTGTCGTGTTTTTTTAAAATTTAAAATGAAACCTTTACATGAGTTCAAACAAACAGTTAAGCTGTTTAACTAAATTGTAATCTTCAAACTGTATTTTTTTATTGATTTTTCATAATTATGACGTATATAATCTACTAAAAACAAAATAATGAAGATTCTTTGAAAAATTTTAGAGATTTAACGAAAGGTAAGCTTTTATTTCTACAAACACTGACTGATTTGTCTTTAATATTTAAACATTTATTTAGAAATAAATTAACATCTCAATTTGATCTTGAAAAGATTTCTCAATTTTTTAATCAAAAATTTTCAAGCATTTGAACTGAGAAAAACTGAGATTCTCAAATTTTACAATAAAAAACTGATTTAGCCTGACATTTTTCAACTTTTTTCAAAAAAACTGATTTAGCCTGACTTAGCCTGATTTAGCCTGACGCGCACAAACCCTGAGACAAATAGTATACACTAATTTACGTTCAAAAAAAGTTAAAAATATTTACAAGTAAAACTCTCACCTGGAACATAGTAGTCAAGAAGATCTGAGAACCAATCCAGATATGCAAAAACTTCTAAAATTAAACTTTTAATAAATGTGTATATGCAACTTAAAATCGACTCCACCATGTTATTTATTTTATATATATGTTCTGAAAGTTGTTGTAAAGTACTTTGTAAAAAATATATAAACTATAACAAGGACTTTTAGGAAATTAGAATAACATTTAAAACAGCATCATGCAATATTTATAATAGGTAAAACATAAATGCATAACCACATTATGATTTGCTTAACAAAATATATTTAAAGCAGAAGAAATAACTAATTTTTGAAAAAAGCTTGAATAAAAATCATAACTTTAAAAAAAAAATCAAGTTTTTAACTTTGATATATGAAAGCTTTAGCAAAATTATAGTTTAAATTCTTTAAAAATTTTATGAAAATAACTACAAAGCTATTTAATTTAAGTTTTAATAAACAACATACTTACATATGCCTTTTTAAAGGTAAATAAAAGTTTAGTTTTTAAATAACTTATAAAATATTTTCTACTAAAACTTATTTAATTAACTATTTCAGATTTACAATTTAATCATAAGGCAGAACATACAACATTATCAAATTTTTCAACATCTATAATGAACTGTATATTTAAAATTTTAGTTTGAGTATTTTTTTCATTTTAGTATTGTACTATTTTAAGAAGAAGAATAACTTTCAAACTTATACTAACTTTACCACCATATCAAACAAATTTTCAAAAAATAATTAAAATAAGAAATCAAAAGAACCAATATTGAAATCAACATGTTAATTTTTTTCACCTAACATAAATATATAAAATAAATATATAAAAAAATATTATTACTCTTAGAACTAATATTGAAACCAAAAGTTAGTTTTATACATTTTAGAAATTTTAATTTCAAGATACATAAAAATTTTAAAACATATGAGGTAATAAGAAAAATACTTGTGTATGACTTTTAGTGAGTTGCAATAATTTGAAGAAAGTATATATATTAGCCAACAATATTTGTGGTCAAAAACTTTTATTTATTTCAAAGAAGAATTGTAAAAATTGTTTTTTTACACTAAGTTTTTATTTTAATTTCAACAAACACTGTATAGCAAACATGAGGTATTTATACAAGTTTTATCAATATTGTTCAATTAGCAGACACTATAAGAAGTTGTCATGAAACCATATCTAAGAAGGTTTAAGTCCAAAAAAATTCCATTGTGTCCATTTCTAAAATAACATCAACAAAAGATTGTTTTGTTTACAAAAAAAATAAGACAACAAAGTGCAATATATCCAAGTATAAAAGTGTGGAATAAAAAGGAAAACAACTTTGTGTTTACTATGGTCATGTTTTAGTCATTTTTGGGCCACAGCCTGGTGACAGTTTTATAAACAACATTGTCTTTCAAGTTAAAAGGTTCATAATTAAGTTTGTATTGAGTACCCTCTGGAGTTTTCATTTCCACTGAAACATTGCTTTTCAGTGAAAAAACTTTGTGATCTTTTTCTTGTGTTTTATCCTCTGAATTTTCTTTAACCTTACTTGTGCTTAATCCAAAATGACCAAGGGCCTTATCAGTTGCTGCCTGTTTAGAATGTTCAGCCAATTCATCAACAGGTTTGTTTACGACTGGATACTTTTTTTCAATCATGTCTAAACCCTTGTTTGAGATCTCATTGACTTTTTCTCAAAGACCTTTAACTTTTTTTGGAACCAAATGACCTAATTTCCCTCCAACATAACTCACAGATGCCACAGTAGCACTGCCAACTTTGTCAATGACTTTTCCACTGCCAGGTATGTAGTGGTCTGTGGCAGATTTTACTGCGTTGGCTGCATCTGATGTTTTTTGAGCAGACCATTTGACCAGAGGAATTGATTTCACTCTTTCAAAGGAGCTTTTGTCATCTTTTGGTTGATCCTCCATTTGTGATTACTTAGATAAATCTAAAAAAAATTAATTAAGTTGTCATAAAAAGCAATTTTTTGTTTACATTTCATAAAAATTAATAAAAGCAAGTTACAAACTAATGTACTTATTTAAAAAACATAAAATTTCATACACAATAAAATATAGAATGCAAATGTTAATTGCATAAAACTAATGAAAAAATATTAGATGTTAAAAACTTTAAAATGATTTAAATCCAGGGTGTGTAAAAAAACTTCTTCCAGATTTTCTTCAAGCTTTTTTAAAGTAATTTTTTTTCATTATTTTAGTACAAAATTATATATAAAGTAAAAATTGACTTATACAGTACAAAATTACTGATTAGATACAGTAGTGTTACTTGAAAAGAAAAAAAAATTAACAAAACTAAATAATGTATAACTTTATGTTGTGTTTATTAGAAAATTAAAAAATGATAAATACTTTTGAAGAACCTGGAATTTTGAACTGTATCTATGTATATATAAAATATATTTGGATAAGAAATAAGTTTTCTTTTTTGAGCTTTTTCTACCATAAAAAAAAGTTATTTCTTATCTAAAATATAAATTATTTATAAATATAAACAGTTCAAAATTCCAGGTTCTTCAAAAGTATTCAACTCTCATTTTTCTTACTTTTCTTAAATTTGAAGTAAAATAACCACTATGCTGGTAGTTACAACAAGCTTTTTGTATCCAAATAATTAAAATTTTAACAAGCTTTTTAATCTTAAACGTTTTACCTTCTCTGAAAGTAAAATATGAGATGAAATAAATGATTTGAAATGTTGAAAGAGAATTTTTTAAAGTTAAAAAATAAAAATTTTATAATAAAGTAAATGTTTGTTTGTTTGTTTTTTATATAAATTTTTTATTTTTTATTGTATTTAAATCTTTTCGACAGAATTTTTTAAATATATCAAGGAACACTCCCTGAAATTTTGAGGTAATTATCTCAGAAAACGTAGCAGAAGATAGATTTTTGGTGAAAAAGTCTATGTTTTTCTGTTTTAGTTTACGCCTCCCATAACAAACCTGTTGTTGCCTCCGACTTTGACCGGCAATATCTCAAAAGTATTTTGAATTTTTTAAATTTGTAAAAAGCATCTTGTAGCTTAGTAAAAACTATATAAAATAAGATTAAATTGTAAAATAAAGTGTTACATCCCCCTATGCCCTTAGATTTAGGTGAAATTAACTGTGTTAATTAATAAAACATTTTTTTAAAAATACTGTATTTAATCAAAACAATTTATTGATATGATAGATTTTTTGTATCATATCAAAATTTTACTACTTCTGTTTAAAATTCAAGGTTTTTTAAATTATTTCTGCACAAATTCCAGGTATTTTACAAAATTTTTTTTTTTATGGTAAAAAAAAAAAATTAATAAACTCCAGGTTTTTCAGCCTAAACTGTCCAATTCCAGGTATTTCCAGGGTTCCAGGTTTTTTATCCACCAACATAAACAAAAAAAAGATTATTGAAATTAAATAGAAAAAATTTCTTATAATCTTTGTTTCAAACACTTTTATTGTTGTTTTATTCAAAATACTAAATGTATATTTTAACATTTTAGTTAAAACTTTTTCTCTTAGAAACTCATAATAAAAGGTTACATAATTTTAAAATAGGATATGTAAAATCAGCATGAAATTTTAATTAGGTTGTTTAAATCAACTTGCAGTAAGAATGAGATAGTGTTTAGCTTTTCAAAATTAATTAGCTATAAACTTTGAATAGTGTAAAGCTCATATTTTTCAGTTTAATGAATAATCTTGTAATTCATGTTCATGTAATTGATTAACGAATAATGGACCAAATTTTATGAGCGCTTTTTTGTTGTTCAATAATCTTGTATGGATGAAGATATTTTTGGTGCAGGTATTTGAATATTTGCATTCTCTTTGTAAGCATTAGTGGTGTTTGAACTTATTTCTACCTGTTAGACATTCATTGTTGCAATATAATTTCAAACTTAATAACCACGGTCAAATAAAAATAAAAAGGTTATGGAGAACTAAAAAAGTAATAAAGATACAAAAAGTGTTTAGTTTAAGAAACATCAATTTTAGCTCAAGTTTTTTTCAATATGTTTTTTTTAATAATGCACTCATTTACTTTCATAAAAAAAAATAACAAAAAACGAAATTTATAAATGATGACTCCTTCTATATAATTTTAATAAAACTTCTAAAAAGAAAACTAATATTTTTTTTTACAGTTTCATAGTAAACCTGTTCAGTTGTTATAGCTTAGAAAACATTCTAAATCATTTAGATAACAAACAGTTTTTTTTTTAATATACTATTTAGCGGTAGATGTTTATTCATTAAAAACTTAGTTTAACAAACAAAATTTACAAAGCTTAAGTATAACTGTATATATTGAATAATTCGTAGATTTTTAAAATACGAACACGAATATCAAAAATTACGGTGAAGTATGAAGAACAATTCGAAATAACAAAACTTGGTTAGAGTAATAGTTTTAAATTTAGCAACAGTTTGATTAAGTTTAAGCGTAATGGTTTGTAGTTTTAAATTCGGTTAATTAATACTATAATTAGTTATATGTAAAGTACAAACATAAAGTAAAAAGTATTACATCTAAAATAAAAAGTATTCAAAAAATTTAGTTGCATAAAATTATTTTTAAAAATAACCTAACTGCGCTTTTTAACAAGAAAACATAAATTAGTACTTTAAGTTGACAAATTACTGATTCAAATTGCTGTTAAAATGCTGACTTAAATATCAAAAAGCAATGTAAAAGCTTATTATAGTTTTGAGTTTAGTAAAAAAAAATTGGTTTTATACACAAAAACAAAATATACAAAGTAAGTTTAACAAAAACTCAAAAGTATATTTCTAATAAAATAAGTAAACTTTTTTTCCAAATTCTGTTTTTATTGGTTGTTACATTATTTTCGCGTAACGTTTGTGGAGATAGACAAACATTTTATTTAACTTTTTGACTAATTTTTGACTTCATTCAATTTAAGATACAAACTTTAGCTAAACTGGGTGTTTCCCTCTTTGGCTTATACATTACCATAACAATAGTCGTAAACATAAATCAAACAAAAGTTATGCAAAAATATTTTTGCTGTTTTGGTCAATAACATCTACATTTCTTCAGTAAAAAACTTTAAAACACGTTTTACTTATTTGTGTAACTTAACCTAATTTTATTATATTTTTGATAAATATTAAGTTTAAATAATGTTTAAAAAAAAAAATTGTCCAACAACAGTTCTTACTCTTCCCATTTCAAGATTAAGCTAAAAATAGTTAAAATACTTGTTTTTAAAATTAAAAATATATAGTAATACTTAAAATTTTACAAACATATTATTTAGTTGTGGTGCCCAAAGTAGACTTTGATTTCCATGACCAGTTTTGGCAGGTATGCTTTAAAAAAAAGTGCAAACCAATTTCTTTTTTCTTATTGAACTAATATTGTTACTTATATAACAAAAAAAAGTTGGTAATTATTTAAGATGATGTCGCACTAATATCAAGTTGAAATTAAATTATATTCCATGTCTTTTTTGACCATAGTTTTAGACTTTAACTATTATAGGGATAGTAAAGTTTGATCTCAATCTAGTAAATTCTTAATTAAAGAATTTAGATTTTATCTTTTTATCCTAATACTATTTTAAGTTTTAACAAATGTTAAAATAATTCTGCTCATAACTCTTTTAACATTATAAACTTGAGTTTATTACTATATTTTAAGTTGAAGAGTTGATAAACACTTGATATTTTTTTTGTAATTGGCTTCAAAATTTTCATACTTAAACTTTTTAGTTGTGAAAACTTTTAAGTTATGTGCCTCTTATAGTCTTTAAAATAAAAACAACTTTTTTTGTTTGTTATCTTTTATTGAAGTGTCATTTTTAGAGAATGGGTATAATTACATAATTGGTGTTGCTTGACCTTCAAAACTCTTCTTTTTACCAAGAGTGACAACTATTGATTTTTTAAATAAAAGAGAAAAAATAATGTTAGAATCATTCTAAATTATTAAAATCAAGCACTGTGTATTTTTACTAAATTATTTTAGTTCTTAAAATTTGTATCATAACTTATCAGATTCAATTTTTTTACTTTTTTAGATTTGTTTTCAATGATTTGTTTTGATGTATCTTTGGTTCTACTTTTTCAGGAGTTATGATAAAACTATTTTAGAAACCTAATTAGTATTAAGCACAATTTTTCAACTTTGAAACAAGAAAATGAGCACAAACTAGTTAGCCTCGCATAGCTTATAAACTTAAACTTTTGCTTGTCATCATTGTTGTCAGTGTAGTACTTTAATAAAAAACAATTTCAGAAAAAAACAGTTTTAAATGTAGAAAAAAATTGTGCAACTGTTTAAAATAATTGTAAAATAAGACCATATAATTATATACTTTAATTTAAGCTAGTTAATTACTAAGCCTGCTTTTACACTAATAAATCAGTCCTGTAATTATTTTCAATATAGTTTATTCTCCAAATAGTTTAGACAAAATTCAAGAATTTACATAATTTTGTTGTAATTTTAAGACTCAAAAGGTTTAGCTTTTTATAAGACATTTAAAAATTGTAAACTAAAGTATTGTTTATTAAATGTTATTTGAAGTATTGTTAAAATAAAATGTTTAAAGTCATGTTTGAAAACAGGCATCTAGTGTTAAAATAGTTACTTAAATTATAAAATTGAGAGATATGAGTGGCACTGAAAGCTTATCAAAAAGACCTATTCGTAATCAAACTGTTATTCGATATGAAAAGTAAGTAGTTTATATGTTCATATACAACAGAATAAGAATATACTACGGAACAAATTTTTATTTAAAGTTATAATTAGACTCATTTTTGTAACTTAAAAGTATTTACACAGTTTAAACATTTTATTTAAGTTTAAATAAGTCATTACTGGTTGACAAAGTGACAAAAGCAAGGAAACTTAACTTTTATGCTTAAAGTCACTCATTATAGATTTTGACATTTTTAGAACGCCATTGAGTTCTACTCCATCAAAATTTTAGCAACTATCATAACTTTGTAGAACTAATTTAATATTTTATTTTTACTTTTTTTGATAAATAGTATTTTCAGAAGCTACTTTGGAGACCATGAGGTATGTTAGTTAAAAGTAAAATTTAATACGATTCAATTTATTTATTGCTCTTTAGCATTTGTTTTGTATAAATAGTTGAACAGTATTTTGAAAACTTATAAATTTTTCATTTGCCGTAGTGGATAATTTTGTTAGTATTTTTCATAAATTAAAAATTTACTTCAAGCAAATTTTTTGAAGTTGTTGATATATATCTATATTAGTTTTATTATCTGTTAAGGTGCATTATAGGAGATATTTATAGATAACAAAGTTAAGAAGGTTTTGTTTTTCCTTGTGTTTACATTTTAGAAATATTTTATTAGATTTTATTCATAAAAGCTAGATACATGTATTAAGTTTTCACAACTTTATATTTTTCATAAAAACTTATAAAGAACTTATTAGTATAAACTCTTATAAGTAACTTTTGTAAATTTTAACTTAACTATTAACTGAATAAATAATTTTATATTTTCTTTAAGAAATATTCTGAATCCTTTGTCAAGCCTTCTAATACTGAAGAGATAGTATTGAAACTCATGGAATATTTGGACAAAAAGTATCTCCAATCTGAAGTAAGTCTTTTTTTTTGTTTTTATAAAGAGAGAAGAATAATAAAACTGTATTATAAAGTTTAAGTTTATGTATTCTTCTCGTAAATATTTTAAATTTAATATTTTTTTAAATGGTCAAATACGGTATAAGTGATTGCTTTGAACTTTTGATTATAGATTTTTAAAATCATTGTTGCCTGTTAGATTTTTGAAATAAAACAACTTTGATATTAAACTAAATGATAATTCTTAAAATCTTTATACTATTTATTTGGCTAGTTTTGGGGTAAGGAGAAACATAAAGCACTTAAATACAGTTGTTCTCATACTTTGTGTTCTGTTTTTTGCAGTTTTTCATAATTGAATGTTTTAATGTTATTAAAAACATTAGAGAAAGTTTCAATCGTAGCACATAGTCTCTGCTATTTATTAAACAATTAATTTACTTATACTATAATTCACATAAGTATTAAGACCAAGGTTTCTGATTTTTTTTCAAATGGCCCCCTCATACAAGACTACTCAAAAAACTACCATTTAAAAATTCTTAAGAACCTTTCTTTGCTCTTCATCTGCAAATCAAGAATATCAAGTGTAAGTATTAGTAATTTAGCAAGCTAAATAGTAACACTTTTACAACTGCCTAAAATTTGAAAAACGTACCACCCCCCCCCCTTCCGACCCTTTACTAGTTATTGCCCCCAGAGGGGTGGTATTGCCTACGTTGTAAAACTTAGATAAAAATCAAGCGTGAAGAATCAATTTAATTTTTTTATAAGTAGAATAATATTAAGTTTTAGCTGGAAAAAAATTTACAAAAATATTTATAGCCCTAAAAAAGTTTAAAAACTCGATAGTAAAAATAATATAGCTAGCTGTATATTTATTCTTACACAATTTTTTAAGAACAGCTAAAAATTTTTGGGTAAACTTATGTACAGTTTTGTGTACAACTTAGATTTCAAAAAAAAAAATTCAAATAGTATTTTTTGTTGCTAGAGACAGACTTTTGTATTAACATTTAAGGCCATAAGTGGCTCCATCTTTATTTATTTTGTAGAGATTTGATTTAGCTATTACAAAGTTTTAACCAATAACCAAAATTCAGAAAAAAAGAACCAACTAATTAATTATGGGAAGGTATGGTGCCTACAAAGCATGCTAATATTTAAAAATTATATAAAATCAAGGGTTTTAGGTCGGACTGCAATGATTACAAGAGAAATTTCTTCTATTGCTTGTAAATATTTTGCAAAATTGTTCTTCCTCGACGCCAGAAGCTTCCAAGGAAAGTATACCTTAAGTCTCAATGTGGATTTAGGTCTAAATGATTACTGAAATGATCTTCTCTGTACAGTTGTAAAAGTACTGTATTATCTCTGTGTGTATAGTACTGTATAGTTGTAAAAGAAATGTAATGAACAAAACATGTCATTGTACATTGCTTTTATAAAGCCTTTGGTATAGTGAGTAGAGAAGTACCGTTTGCTATACCTTTGAATATTGTTGCTTGAAAATTGTGGGAAAAGGAACATTTTTAATTAATTAAAGTATTATTTTGTATTTTTATTAATTATATTCTTGAAGCAATCTATTGAACTCTCAAACTTTGATCTACTGTATTTCAAATATCTCAGACGTTTGTTTGCTTATTATTAAACAGTAAAAAGCAATTGATGACTTGTTTAGAACTTATACCACACCAAGATATTAAACTATTTTTCTTTTTTTTTTAGTTTCTTTTGCCTTTAAACCTAACAAATGACCTGTTAATTAATTAAAACATACAGTGTATTTTTAAACTATTTAAATTAATTAATTTATGTTTACATATTTTTGAAGGACGAAAGTTCCACTGTAGACTTTTCAAAAGAACTAGAAACAGATGTTAGTTTATGTGAAAAAGTGGCAGACATATCTCTTGATATGGTAGGTGACTTTTTTTTTTGTTTACTAAATAATAGAAGCTGACATTATTTTTCTACAAATTTTATTAAAAAAAAACCTATAGTGCTTGTATTTTTCTTAAAGAAAAGTATTAAGCATCAAAAAATTTAATATCAAACAAAATCAAATGTAATTTTATGCAAATTTGGCAAGTTTATTAACAGTATGATGGGAATGAAATAATTGAAGATATTAAAAGATTATTGTCAATTTTATTCAGATTATCACTTTTGCAAACTTCAAAATTTTCTTAATTCAAGCTTTAAGATTGACAAAAACTATTAACATTAACGAACTTTTTTTCAGATTTTTTTTCAATTTGTTACTAAAAAATTTTTTTTTGTCATATTTTCAGTCAAAGAGCTTGAAAATCGAAGATGAGGATGAAGAGCTTATTCGGAAGATCACAAAAAATCCCCTAATTGAAGAAAAACAAGATGAGGGCTTTTCTCTGAGTGTTACACTGGTTTGTTTATAGATCATTTAGTTTTGTACATGTTAAAAATATTTCGTTTGACATCTGAGCTGTGTAGGACTTTTGATAATTTTAGTATAATTTTTTAAGCGTTTTTTTTTTGTTTAATTTTATTTCTTATTTCAAATTTAGTTACTAAAGAAGCCAATAGGCAGAATTTAACTGTAATTAATCTTTTTTTTTTTTTTTTATTTTTAAATTTAGTTATTAAATTAATTAAACAAATATTAATTTATATTTTATTGAAAATGCCTATTTTTGTGTTCAGTTAAATAAAACAAGTATCAAAAGTCTAATTTATGAAATCATAATTGAAGAAAAAAACTTATATCTCAATGTTTTAAAATTTTAATATTTTTTAATATAAAATTATAAAGCTTGTAGACCCCGAAGACTGAATTTTTTATATTTAAAAAAAATAAGTTAGTTCTTACTTCATCACAATATTTATATATAGGGTAGTAAATACTTTGTAACTTTACCTACTTCCAATAGCAATTAATTCTGTAAAATTAGTTCTAGCTAATCTATCTGTTATTTATAGTTTTTTATATTTTTAATTTATATATGTTTCTTAAGGTTTATTTTTGTAATTACCATGTTTAAGAAGTTTTATAAAAGTTAATTTGTATAAAAATTAACAAGTATTTTAATATAATTGTTTCAATACATTTATGATACTTATTCATCCCAAATAAGTAAAAATAATAATTTTTCATAGCTCAATCATTTAAAATAGCTTAAGTGTTTTTAAACTGAGAAGTTTAAGTATGTGTGTCAATTCGTTTCTTTTTGTTAGGTGTTTATCTAAAAATATCTATGTTTTCTGTATTCTAAAAACAAATTCTGCATTAATCTGTTAAAGTATTTAGGAAACTATAAGTTAAGCTTCTACTTTTATCAAGTCTCAATGAGTATAAATAAATGCTTTCTATGCTATTTTTTAAATAACAATTAATTATTTTATACTTCATATCGTTTTTTTGTTAAAATAGTTTAGTAAATTACGTTTAATATACAATTTATTTCAGTTCATAATTAAAAAATTTACCCGCATTAACTTTTTTACTACTACTGTGCTTTCACAATTTTTCATTTTTATTTAAATAAACCAATTTTTTACTCCTATCAACACCATATACTATTTTCAAAGTATCTTAAATTAATTCAATAATATTTTACAGTAATTTTGTTAAAAAGACAAGGTTAATACTGTGTTTAAAATATGTTTAGAACCTTGTAGTAGGTGTTTCTAAGGGTTTTTTGTTTGACTTAAGTAAATAAAATAAAATATACATTACTATAGTTTAAAATTAATAAATTTTAAAATTTATTTTATAGTCTTAAAAATTTATGATTCATTTAGACTCCTATAAAATAAGTAAACCATAGTAGTATATTTTTAAGAATTTAATTAAGAAAAAAAAGTACTTGTAATGAGAAAATTTTCTATTTTTTATAAATATGTTTTTGTTTGTCTACCTCTGAGAAAAAAATATTAAAAACTTGAAAATTCTCATTTGATTCTTAATACAAATAGACAAAAAGTATTTGACTGATATGTCAAACTTTTTTTAAATAATAATTTTAAACTTTAAAGTAATATTATAGATTTGTTTTACTGTTTTCAATATTAAAAAAAAAAGGAATAATTTGTTATTTTCAGGAAAAAGAAAGAAATGAAAATTTGATAAAATCTTGGGATGTTGTCAAACCTTCCTAATTACAATTTTTATTTAATCTTTACTTGTCGTACAAAGTTTCTTTATCTTAAATTGTTAATTTTTATAAAATTTCTTTTTTCCTGACTTGAGTCATAAAATTTTCTCTTAAACTTAATTACGAATGTAAAAAAATATTTTTTGATTAATGCTGTTTTAAATTGCAGTTATATTTAATAATTGTTCAGTACTTAAATTTTAATTTTTTCTACACAGATTTTATTTTTTTTAGAATTTTTTAAAATAGAAAGTGTATTAAAAAATTATCTAGAACTTTCAAACCAACTATTTTAATTTAAAGGGTAAATAAAATAATGTTTCATGGTTTTTGGTTTATTTGAGTAATAAGGTTGTGACAATGGCAACAAAGTTTTAAATGACAAAAGTTTAATTTTCTATAAGTACGTGTTACAATAAAATAAACTATAAAAATTTATGACTTAAAAAGTAAAGTTATTTGACAGAAACAGTGTCTTTTGTTTCTAATTTTAAACTTAGTTCTAAAAGAATATTATACTGTTTATAAAAACAAAGGTAAAAAGAGAAAACAATGAAAACTTTTTTTAAATATAAAATTTTTAAAGTTTTTAAACTCAACACTTTTTTTAGTGATCATTTCACTTTTTCTTATATCACTCAAGTGAAAGTAAAACCATGTTCTAAAAGAACAGTTCTTTAAGTATTACGTTTTTTTTTAAACTTGCTTTAAAGTGTTATCACCTATTTATAACATACATTAGTTAAACTATTTATGAACAACCATAAAAACATTAGTGTACAAACTAAATTTTTAAAATAGTTTTTTTTAGGTTTTTTAGTCAACATAGTACAAAAAACAACAAAAATACAACAGTTTATAACATAAAACATTAGTATATAATGATCAATATATAATCTACAACAATATATGATCTACAACAATATATAAAATAAAAAAATGCTTATGTATACTATACTTGTTTTTTATTATCATCATGTTAATACACATTTTAAAAATATAACTTGAATTGGTTTTTGCTATATTTTACTGTGGTAGTTTTAAAAACACCAAACCTTAAAGTAAAATAATAACTCATAAAAAGCTGACAATAAATAGCTTCGTGCTGCTTAGATTAATCTCATCTCAGAAATATAAAATAGAAAATTAAAAATTTACGGAGTTTTAGTTAAAAGATTTTTCTGTGAGGTAGAAATTTTAACTAATAATGAAAATATATGATTCTATAAATCATTTTAGTTATTTAAATTTTTGGTTGTTATACTTTGTGAGGTGTATAATACCAATATAAAGGATATAAGGTTTCGTAAGGTTTAAAACAAAACAATTAAAATAAAAAATACCAAAGTCTTTATTACTAATTTGTTCATTACTTGATAAAATTAACCAACTATTAGTAATATTCTAAAATAAATCATCTAAAGCTATACAATTATTTTTTTAGTTGAAACTTTTAGTTTTTTTAAGATAGGTAACATAAAAAAAACTAGCTAAAACTTTTACTACTGACTTGGTGAATTAAAATAGTAAATAAAATAATTTTTCGTGGTTTATCACCTAAAGTAAAAAAAATATGACAAAGCCAATAAAACTTTTGTTAGCTCAAATCGTAAACTTAAAAGTGTTTTTTTTTCAATAAAAATCTGGAAAAAGTTTATTTTTACATAAGTACGTATTACGACTAACTATAAAGTTTTATGACTAAAAATTTAATTTGTTTAACTAGTTTAATGTCTTTAGTTTTATTTAACTTAAAGCCTATTAAAACATTTTATTTTCTACTAACCAAAACTCATAGCTGAAAATAAAATAACATAAAAAAATATTTAGGCGAACAGTTGAAACTGTTTTAAAAATAAACTGTAGAATAACTTCTAATTGACCTTTTTTTTAATTTTAAAATCATTTAATTTTTATTTTACTACACAGCTTTTATTAAAAAACGGAAATAAAAATCAATTTTTTTGTTTAGTTTAGTAGAATTCTCAACGTAAAGTTTGTTTTAAGCGTACTTTATCAATTTTATTTAACTATTTATCTTTTAATTTTTGTATATCATACATTAGTTTAAACCCATATAAAAACCCTAAAAAAATAGAAGTATACCAACTAATGTTTTTACCATGGTTGTTTATAAGTTTTGTAGTTAACAAAATAATAAAAATACTTTGCAAACATCAACTCCGTAGAGCTGTTAATATTTTACGAGCTGCAAAACGCCGTAAGTCAATATTGTGTTGGCTCGCAAAAACAAACGTTTGTTTGATCTAATTAGCTCTTCTGGATTGGATGTTTACGATTTAACGCTTTGTTACGTTATTTTTTATACGAGTATGGTGTGTTAATATAACGTATACAACAATAAGAATAAAAAATTAATTTACTATACATGATTGTGTTTACTTGAAATAAAAGAAACATAAATGAAAAAGTTATCGATTTGAAATTAAATGTTGTAAATTACTTTCATAGCCTTGGTTTTACTTTTTTTTCATCAATTTTAAAGTTATACAAAACTAAGAAGTAATAAATGCCAAATAATTCTATCAACTTTTGTTATTTAGATATAAAAAATCTTAGTTAACAAATAAAAAGTTCAACATGTTTGAGGCTTTTTGCTAGCATAGTTTTAAATAAATCAGAAAGTTTAAGTCAAAGAAGCTCTGGTTTAAAAATAACATACTTATTACGATAATGTTTATAACTAATAATATTTAACTATAAAAAAATACATCACCAAAACTAAAACAAAATTAGTTGAAAACAGTTACAGAGAGTGTTGTGAAACTTTTTCAACCTTATAAACAAACAAACGATGATAATACGCAATAAAACATTTACAGTGTTTCTTTAACAACCTGTAATTTATTCAAAAACAACTACCGAAAACAATTTTTTATAAAAAAGTCCCTTAAAGCTTTTCGAACAGACTGTAGTTAAAAAAAGTAAACGTTTGACTAATTTTTAGCCTTAAAAACTTTCAAAAGTAAAATGAAAATAAACACTGAAAAGTTTTAATTTACAACAGCATTCAAGTTATTTTCAACAAGATAGTTGGTTATTGAAAAAGATTTATGGGTGCTCTAATATTAAAGCTAGTCAAGGAACTTATAGCAATAAAATACGTTTACAACAGTTTTTGAATACAAAAACAATTTTTTCAAAATGTTTTGTTTAAACCATTTTGCTTATTTTAATCTCATAGAGTTCAACACTTGATTGCTTATTTTTTAATTATAAAGTTTTTTCTATTTGTGCTCATAAAGTTAGGTTATAATGATTTGTATTTGTTATCTGAACTAAAAACATTTAAGTTAATGAAATCGTTTACTTTTGAATATAATTTTGATAACTAATTTAAATTTAAACTGAAACGTCTAAATAAACTAATGTTTTAAAATTTGAAAAGCACACTTATATAAAATGAGTTTGATAACGATATACTATGATACTGCGTCTTAATTCCATATAAATAAACTGTTTGAAAAATTCATTAAAAAATTAAATTAAAACTGTTTTGTATACGAATTAATACTTAATGAAATGTAAAAGAATACTAATTTTCTTCCTTAACTTAAAAACAAACAAATAAAATTTGCAAAACTACAAACAATTGACTATAACATTTTACTTTAAATTTATTGAATTTAAAGAAAAGCTTTTTCAATATGTCGACAAGAAGACAAAATTCACTCTTCTTGTTTAATCAACCCTCTATAAGCTTAGACTGGATAATCGAAAGGTTCTTCGTGGACCAGGTCCCAGGACCAAAAATTTTGAGCGTCTTTTTGTCGTTCAATAAACTATAAAACATTAAAACCTACATTACTGTTTTTATGAAACATATTTACTGTTCTTTTTAAATTCCAATATTCGTAAAAAACTATTTAAAAGCCCTTCGAGTGGGCTCTATATATATATAAGTATATCTACCTCAGGACCCAAACCTTGCTACATAAATGTCTTCTATAAAAAAATTTAAAAAAAGGCAAGAACTGAAAAATGCTGGGTTTCTTAAGTATATTAAAAAGCATTGCTTCAACAATGCAAAGCACCGTAAAAGGTGCTAGGTTAGACATAAACTGTTATATTAAAGTTAATGAGACAGGTGAACTAAGTTTAAATTAAGTTTCGCGATAGGCTAATGCCTTTTAAGTTTGATTTTTTAAATGTAATTTGTAAACAACGAAGGTTTGATAAGAGAAAATTTTAAATAACACACTTCAGCATATAAACAAACTGAGATGATAAAAGTGAAGTTGAATAAATACTTTTGTCTTCCTCATAATTCTAACATCCGTTTTAAAACTTAATAACTTTGTTTAACATTACTTGACATCTAAACTCTTAAGGCGAAATAATTAAGTTATAATTGGATGAAAGGCCAATTAATGATTTTAAGTTGCTATGTTAACAGCTATAAAATTTTGCAAATATTTTTTTTTATTTTAATACAAAGTTTTAAGTATAAAGATAGAAATTTCTAAATATTATTACAAAGCTTATTAAACTTTACCTTATGAAAAAGATATATAATTTTACAAAATATTCGTACTGTTTTGGTAAACACATTTGATTTTTTACAAAAGTGTATAGTAATAATTAAAAGTAGTAGAACTTTAAACTTAAAATGTAAGTATAAGACGAATTTACTTTTAGAATAACAGCACATATCAAAAAATTTAATGATTAGAAATATTTAAATATACTAGTAGAACTTGATAAAACTTTAGCTTTCAATATCTAAAAAAAATTTCAAATCAAATTTAAAACAAAGAAAGTTTAAGCTCCAAACGTTTGCTTTATATTTAACAAAAAAAAAACAACAAATTAAGTAGTAAAAACTAAATTTAACTATTTCTGTCTTAACAACTGTTATAAGAACAAAGTAATAATTTACAGACTGTGGAAAATTTTTACTGAAATGTCGGTGTTTCATATTTACGGGGTCAGTGAGCAACGTCAGTTGAAATGCTTTATATTAGTGTTCAGAGACGGCGATGATGATTTACTAAATGTAAGGTTTGTGGACGCGGGCAGAGATGAAAGACTCCGCGTGGATGGCTTTCTCGGAGCATGGGGTTTGGAACACATGAGAGACTCCGTTCATGAGGTCGTCAAGGAGTTACGCGAAATAAGTTTTGATTTCGACGAATCGCATTGGAAAACTATCCATGTGTTGCCGAGAGAAGATCACCGTTCGTGCGACAATCACGCGCCCCAAACTCTGACGCCCCAGCCTGACGTGGCGTTTTTCCATGACAACAAGTGCTCCGTGTGTCTGAGCTCCTACAAGGAGATTCTGGATGCGGAGCTCCACATCGTAGTCCCGTTGTGCGGCCACCCTCTGTGTTGCAGGTGTGGCGATAGAATCGAGGCAATGGGGCAGGTGTGGCGATAGAATCGAGGCAATGGGGCAGTGCCCAAAATGCAGACGAGGCATCGTTGCCGGTCAGTTTGTCGTGATGAGGTTCAACGCCAACTTGGAGATGGTGGTACCAGACCGGGAAGTGTACTTGTGAGTTTTCGATTGTTGAAATTGTTTATGACTTAATGGTTGTGACATTTGCAGTTCATTGTATGATCTTATCAGTTTTGTTATAGGTTACTAAACACCTTAGTTTTTGATCGAATGCTTTTGTTTAATTTGTCTGTTTCATTTTAATATAAAAAATTAAAGAATAAGTTTGTTTTTTATATAAATATAGGTGAGTTTAACTTATGCAGACTACTTAGAATCATTCCTTTTAATTACTTAGGTACAAAAATTATTATTTTTCATACAAAGCCTTATACAGTATTGATAAAAATAAACTACTTGATATATTTGAATTTTTAGTTTGTTGCTTAATATTTGAATTCAATTTTAAAATAAAAACAATAAAGCGATTTTTTTTTATTTCCAACACTTTTTTGTTTTTATAACTCACTTCATGCTTGATAGTAAAACGCTGAGTCCCCATCCGAACCTAAAAGAATAAATAAAATTGAAGTAAAACTCTATTTTTGTCCTCACAATAAAACTGTGTTACGCTCATTTAAGAAGTTTTTTGTTTTACAAAACACTATTTGCAAAAATTTCAGAACAAGAAAAAATATTTGAAACGTTAAGCTACTACTGATATCTTTTAAAATATTAAACGTTTTGAATATTGTCTGACTTTGATACTTTTTGAAAATATCAACAAAGCAATGATAAAACGTGAAAATAGTGTTTGTTTTATTTATTTAACTGCATTGTGCCTACAAATTCACAGTGCACTCAAAAGATGCTCAGATAGATTGAGGTTAAAATTACAATTCAAAAGGACTGAAAAAGTTGTAAGTATTATAACCTTAATACAAGTTGTTTATTATACTATAGAAAAGTGTAAAAACTAGAACAATAAAAAGTAATAAGAACTTAAGTAAAAATTTTATGATTTAGAGTTAAAATTTATCTTATTCTTTTAAAGCTCTGCTTTTACAACAAGTACTTTTACTAAAACTGTACTACAAAAATTATCTGTAAAAGTAACTTTAAAAAACCTGTTGTCATTACAAAATTACTAAAAGTTTAACTTAGGTGTTTAATTTTGTTTAAGCTAAAAATTTTCAACTTGAAGAGGTAAATAAAATAAATTATTAATAAAATTATTTTTAGACAACAAGTTATTATTTATTATAGTTTCTGACATTTAATTTTATGTTTCTAACTAGTCTTGAGCTATTGAAAAACGACATGAAGTATAGAATATATGTTTATCGTACATTAATATATCTACTCTAGAAGTAAACTTATCAATATAAGTGCAAATTGATCTTTAACTTTGGACTAGTTTAGTTTGTTACAAAAGAGCTTGTAAATAAAAGGTTTACTTACAATATCATAAGATTTAAATCTGTTTTTAATCCTAGTTTAATAACTAGATAATATCAACAATGTCTACTAAAAGAAATTTTGATAGTAAAAAATGATTTGTACTAGATGTAAAAAAAAACAGCAAATTGGATGTAGAATTAATTTTTTAGTCTAAGTTATCAGTATAAACACTTTGTTTCAAAGAATTACGTTATTAACAATGTTTAACTTTATCAGAAGTTTCGAGTTATGATTACAATGTTCTTCAAATAGACAGTTTTTTTTATTACAGCTTAATGAGGTTGTACAAAATAAACATATCTATTGTACGTTTCACTTAGTTTAAACTAGATTAAGAATACAAAATTTTTTTTTATCTTAGTAAAGTAAAACAACGATACAATTGTTAAAAAAGTACCAATTGCTGAATAATTGTACCAAGAAGGTTTTTGTAGCAAAACCAAAGTGAAACAAAAAGCTATTAGAAATTAATTTGGTTAAATCTATTGTTAATATAAAGTTACACTGTTGACCCAAATAAACAGCAAGTTTACTATTTGTATTTAACAAAATTTTAATAAGATTTTCTATTTGATGAACTTTTCAGTTAATGATGTTTTTAAATGAAACCTTGAAAACAGACTGCGTATTTCTCTTTGTTTTTGTTGGTACAGTAGGAACATCTAAAAATAACTCGCATTTTAAGATCTTTGCATTCGCGTAAGGTACGAACTAAAACCCAAAAATTTATCGGATTTAAGTTAATTAATAATGTAGAGTATTTTTTTTAAACAAATGAAAGTAAATAAACAAAAACATGGCGTTTAAAACTTGATCATTGTGAGTATACAACACTTGTTTTTCCTTTTGATGCAAAGTCTACTTAATTCATGTTTTATTAGAAATAATTATATATTGGCTATTATTTGATTTAAAAAGTTTAACTTCTTTTTAAAACTTTTGCCTGGGTTTAAAGTTCGTACCTTATTGATTTTCCTACTTTACTTGGATTTTAGAAACTAGTATAAAGTTAAACATTTTGAGTCTGAAAAGCATGAAGTATTTTTTTATGAAGTAGTACCTAATAGTTTTAATATTACTTATTGAACTTATAATATTATGTATAAAGAATTAATAACTTCGGAATTAATTTTGAACTGTTTGTAAGTTAAAAGTGATCATAACTAACAAAAACAGTAAAGGTATAAATTAATTAGAGTTTTTGGAATCAAGTTATTAAAAACAGTTAAAAATAGATTCAAATTTGTATTAATAATTTTACAAATACCTCATTTCGAATAAAAAAGTAAATAAGAAAAAAATAAAAGTAAGCAAATCTGGTTAAGTATAACATATTTTTTATTATAGTTTCTGACATTTAATTTTATGTTTCTAACTAGTCTTGAGCTATTGAAAAACGACATGAAGTATAGAATATATGTTTATCGTACATTAATATATCTACTCTAGAAGTAAACTTATCAATATAAGTGCAAATTGATCTTTAACTTTGGACTAGTTTAGTTTGTTACAAAAGAGCTTGTAAATAAAAGGTTTACTTACAATATCATAAGATTTAAATCTGTTTTTAATCCTAGTTTAATAACTAGATAATATCAACAATGTCTACTAAAAGAAATTTTGATAGTAAAAAATGATTTGTACTAGATGTAAAAAAAAACAGCAAATTGGATGTAGAATTAATTTTTTAGTCTAAGTTATCAGTATAAACACTTTGTTTCAAAGAATTACGTTATTAACAATGTTTAACTTTATCAGAAGTTTCGAGTTATGATTACAATGTTCTTCAAATAGACAGTTTTTTTTATTACAGCTTAATGAGGTTGTACAAAATAAACATATCTATTGTACGTTTCACTTAGTTTAAACTAGATTAAGAATACAAATTTTTTTTTTATCTTAGTAAAGTAAAACAACGATACAATTGTTAAAAAAGTACCAATTGCTGAATAATTGTACCAAGAAGGTTTTTGTAGCAAAACCAAAGTGAAACAAAAAGCTATTAGAAATTAATTTGATTAAATCTATTGTTAATATAAAGTTACACTGTTGACCCAAATAAACAGCAAGTTTACTATTTGTATTTAACAAAATTTTAATAAGATTTTCTATTTGATGAACTTTTCAGTTAATGATGTTTTTAAATGAAACCTTGAAAACAGACTGCGTATTTCTCTTTGTTTTTGTTGGTACAGTAGGAACATCTAAAAATAACTCGCATTTTAAGATCTTTGCATTCGCGTAAGGTACGAACTAAAACCCAAAAATTTATCGGATTTAAGTTAATTAATAATGTAGAGTATTTTTTTTAAACAAATGAAAGTAAATAAACAAAAACATGGCGTTTAAAACTTGATCATTGTGAGTATACAACACTTGTTTTTCCTTTTGATGCAAAGTCTACTTAATTCATGTTTTATTAGAAATAATTATATATTGGCTATTATTTGATTTAAAAAGTTTAACTTCTTTTTAAAACTTTTGCCTGGGTTTAAAGTTCGTACCTTATTGATTTTCCTACTTTACTTGGATTTTAGAAACTAGTATAAAGTTAAACATTTTGAGTCTGAAAAGCATGAAGTATTTTTTTATGAAGTAGTACCTAATAGTTTTAATATTACTTATTGAACTTATAATATTATGTATAAAGAATTAATAACTTCGGAATTAATTTTGAACTGTTTGTAAGTTAAAAGTGATCATAACTAACAAAAACAGTAAAGGTATAAATTAATTAGAGTTTTTGGAATCAAGTTATTAAAAACAGTTAAAAATAGATTCAAATTTGTATTAATAATTTTACAAATACCTCATTTCGAATAAAAAAGTAAATAAGAAAAAAATAAAAGTAAGCAAATCTGGTTAAGTATAACAAACATCCTTAAACTCCGTAAATAATTTTAGCTGTGTAATACATCAAATTTAAAAATTAAATTTAAGCATTTAAATATTCTCAAAAACGCTGCTAAAAAATTATGACTATTCAATTGTTACATAACTGTTTGACGAAAAAGTTTGACTCTTAGAATTACATAATTTATATGACACTTACTTTATATAGGTTATTTTTATAACAATTTTTATTTAAGTCTTAACAAAACATTAAATAATAATTTAACTATTTGTAATTAATTATATGCAATGTTCATACATAATGGGAATCTTAAAGTTCTGCTTTGTAATTTTGAGTACGCTCTTAGGACAAAAAATATATATATATGTTTGCATAAAACAACATACTTACTATTAACTTTTTATAAAGTTTTTAATCAGAAAAAATTAATCAATATCAAAATTAGTATGATATTGAGTTTTTAAAGTTTTACAAAAACATAAGTTGTTTTAAAATATTAATCTATTTCAATATATATATTTGTTTAATTTCTAAAATTTTAAATAAAATTTTAATTTAGTTACTTTTAAAACTTAAAAATCACATTAGAAAGTTAAAACTCTATTTATTCAAGTAATTAAAGTTTATAATCAATAAATTTAATATTAACAGCTAACTAAAAACAATGCTAGCAAAACTAAATAAGTATTTTACATTGAGACAGAACCACGATTGTACTATACAAGAAAAATGTCTGAGAAAAAATGGGAGCAATTAGACTTTGACAGATTTATCGCAAAATTTAATGAAATTTGCAATTATACTGGAGACAATCAGGAACTTACTTTTGAGTTCAAGAACTTCATCGCTTACATGGATCTCAAAACAACAATTACTGAGGATATTGTGCGGATTCGGTCGTTTACAACTGAAGTGAGGAATTCAGAAGAACGAGATTCTTTGAAGAGGAATATTGAGGATAAGTTGTCCACATTGAAAAATGATGCTGAGAGATGTCCTTGTGTGAATTTATCCTGTAAGATTCTGTAAGAAATTGAAGAAAAACTACCAGGAAATGAAAGCAAATTGTTGCAAAGCCCGTGTGAGATATGAAAATGAAGACTGAATTAAAGATTGTTCTTAGCATTTCTTCACTTTTTTAAAACAGTTAAATACAATTAAGCAGTACAATAGGTTTTTTTAAACAATAATTCCTTTGTTTTAAAATCTTAAAATACTTTTGACGAAATGATTTTTAGATAATTTAAAAAAGTATTTAAATTGAATTGAATTGTCTCAGATTGAACTCATGTAATGTTTATGGTATGTTTCAGCTGTTTTAAAATGTATTTAACTTTAAGATTGCAAAATTAATTTTAAATTTTATTAACATCTGAAAGTAATGAGTTTAAAAGACATAAATAGGACACGGTGTTTATTTTGTAGATTCAGTTTAAGTGGTTAAACTAAATGCAACAGTAGTTATCAAGTTTTAATAAATGACACTTTCCAAGTTTGTTTTAGTAATATGAATCGTGTTTTATCTTTTAGTTATGTAACTTTCTATAGTTTTCAGGAAATAAAAAATATTGAAACTTAGCCAAATAGCTTTTTAGATAAAAATGCGTTCTTTATTTTTCAAAAAAATATTTATTTACGAAAAGTAGTCAATATATTTACAATTTTTGATTCTTTAATAATAATTCTGCAAAATAAAACTCCTTTTAATTTTCATCATTAATGTTTTAAAGAAAGGTAGTGAAAACATATACAAACTGTTTTAATAGAAAAACAAGTTACTTGTCAGCTTCTTGAAAATATGACCTTATGTAATTATTTTTATTAACCCTTATCAAGACACTGGTAAACACTTAATATGTTACATGAAAAACTTTACCAATAAAACAAAAAAAAAAAAATAAACTAGCTCAACCCAAAAATTTATGAAGGGTTCATATTGTAAAACATTAAACAAAGTTAATAATAAAAGCTCTCTTTGATTTTATGCCTTTATTATTCCGTTAGTGCTTTTCTATAAACTCTTAAAAAATTATTTTTTGCTATTTTATGATAAACTATTTGAATATTAATAAAGTGTATTTTGATCCTAAACTACGTAATCGTTTAGCATAGAAGCGATGTAACATTAACTATACATTAAACTTCAAACTTAACATCTATAAAATATTATTAACCCTAACTTAGACAACAAGAAATCTATAATTTTTCGACAAAGAGTTTATTTAATTTCATACACTAAACTATTAAACTAAATACTTTTTATTAAAATTTTTTATATGACTACACCTAATTTGAACTAAATCAGCTTTGGTAAGTTTAAAGTTTTTTTTTTTGAATTGTACTTTAGACAAGTATTTGTTTAGACAATTTTTATTACTGTCAAAGTTTTTTCTATTTAAATTTAACGAATTAGATTTCTTCAAAGTCTAAACACGTACTTAAATACTACCTTTTTAAAAAACCACTGATTTATCGTAAAACAATGTAGTTAAATCAGTTATATGCGTAATTTACATATAATTATTTTATAATTTCAACTGTTTAGTAGTAATAAAGTATGATGATATTTTTTAAAAAACTTAATTTTTATACTCTGTAATGAAGTGATATTAATAAAAGTATAAGATCACAATGTACAAGCAAGTAGAGTTAGTTTTAGAGTATATAGTTTGCTATTGTTTAAAGCCTTTAGCTGTGTTTAACGTTTCATAAGAATTAGTCAAAAATAATTAATCACACTAAACTTTTTTGTTTAATAATAAGTCAAAACTAAACTCAGTACAACATGTTTTGCTATTTTCTAGTAAATACTCGTTTATAGTGTAAATCATGACACATAATGTATTTCAAAGTATTGAGTGGAAAATAAAAACTGCTTGAGTGCAATTGTTTCGAAACAATTAATAATTGACATATAATCCTGATTATTAAAAAACATTTTATTAATTAGTCTTATTTTTTGTAGCAGTTACAAACATTATTTTTTGACAACGGTTTTCTGAGAAATCTAGTTCAACTAAAGTTCATTAAATGAAGTACTAATGGTTTTAGTAACTATAAAACTTGAGTTTATTTTTGCTTTTAAAAGTTTAATTTAGGTAGATTATGAACTTCTTTGGTCATATAATCTTTTTGAGCTTACCCAAATTAAATAAGATTAAAATGTTAAAGTGTTTGAGTATTTAAAAAGCTAAAAAATGTTTTTAATTTACTGAAGTATAATTTTTTCGTTAGAAAAATAGTTTAGTTGAATGAATATTTTTTATAAAGATTTTTTTTGCAACAAACGTATTAGGAAACCAATTAAAGTACTTCTTTTAAATTGTTATCACTAAAAGTAATTTGTGATCTTAATTAAAAATCATAAAATTAAATAATAGTATCTGATTGAAAGCTAGTATTTTTTTAAATACAGTGTTTTTATAGCTTCACATCTAAGCTTTTATATTATGCAAAAAAAAATATTTTTACCATGACTTTGTACAAAGCTTGAGGTACACAGATAATTTAAATATTATAAAGTCTAAAATGTACTAGTTAAAATTTAAAGAGTTTATTTTAAAAGAAAAGTGTATTTGGAAAATATTTAAAACTCTTAATACGAAGTTATTTGTTTTAGGTTTAACTAAATATTAATTTACTAACTTTTTCTTAAATTTAATTAGTTTTAATTCTTAAATAGTTTTTTTTACAATCATCTAGCAATTTCGGAATTATATTAGTCTAATACTAGACAAAAAATTAATTAAATCTAAAAAATCTGTTAACAGTATTAAAGAAACAATAGCTCAGTTTCTAACATCTAAAATTTCAAAAACGACAAATTATTTTAGCGTTAGTCATTCAACTTCTATGATTTATAAAGAAAATTGATGATTTTTATTACTTTGTAAATTGAAAAGTGCAGTTAATTTGTTATATTTTACTTTATTTGCTCAATCTAACATGTTATTTCCATATAGAGTATTATCTAATAAATTATACTTCTAATTAACATATTGAAACTAAGTACTTTCGATAAAAACCGATCAAAAACGTATTTGTGTGAAACTTTGTAGACTAGTGTGAGAAAATTCATATAAAAAACCAACAATCTTTATTTACTAAACACATTAGCGTTATCTGAAGCGCTTACCGTCAATAAAAACCAATTACTTAATTTGTATTCAGGTTGTTTGTATATGCATTAAAAACTAATTGTTTTTAATTCATGGTACGTAAAATGACTAAATTACATTCGAAATAAAGTTTCGGCCATAAATCTATTTAATTTACTTTTACTTATTTGTTTATTAATAATGTTCCTAAATTTTAATTTTTAGGTGTAAAAGAGAAAACCCAAAAACTCTATTTAGGATATAGTTTTTAAAATAAATTAAGTTAAAAATATATATATTCATTATAGTCTATCATATTTTTTCTCTATATGCGGTCTTGCAAGTTGTTTATTTTATTTTTTGCTTAAAAGTAATGAAAGCATATTTACTTTGTAGTATAACCAGCTTATCGGCTTGAATGTTTTCTTGGTAACAGATGTCTAAGTTGATTAACAAGGCTTAAAACGAAACATACTTAGATCAAAGAGAATTTGTATTTTTTTATAAGTTGAACTCAAATCATGTTTATACAAACATGTGTTTAATTTCTATAAAACTGTTCTTTTTTAAATGCAATTGCAATTAAAGTTAATTCTAACCATTCTCAAACATAAATATGTTTAAGATGATAGAAAAAATACCAACTAAATGTTTACTTTCGAAAGAAATGTCAGCAGATGAAACGTTATGAAAAAGATAACCTTAAATTTTAAGTTTAAATGCTTAAGTAACTGTGTGACTTTAAATTTTGGTTTACTTTTTTAAAGTAACGTCTTGATTTATGACAAAACAAAACACCTAATTAGATGATTAAAAAAAATCACCAAAACTCGATCACTAATTGAATAAACATGCTTTAGCGTTGTATATAAGCAATACAATTGCAAACTTAAAAAACTTAAAGTGTGAATTGGTGAATCTAAACTTTTATTAAACAACAGTTGTATTTTCATTATTATAGAGAACATAGGTTGACACGTTTTTTTTTTAAGTAAAGCTTAACCAAACAAGTTAATCAATTTATTACGACGTTGGATTGCAATATTGAAATAAAACATTGTAACTGCTGTTTTATTTTTCTTGCATGTTTCTACAAATTACGTTTACATTAAAATTAGTTATAGTTTAAATTAGGTTACCTGAAGCGAATTGCATAAATTAAATCTATGTTACAACTTTAGACACCTGCTTAAATTACACTGTTAAACTAGCACTTATTTTTATGCATGCAAAAATTGTTTCTATAAATACTGCACAGAGTTACGTATTTTTTAAATTAGTTCAAGTTAAAATCAGTACATCGAAAGCGAATAACATTAAACAAAAGTTACAGCTGTTTTTTATTTACACAATTAAAAACAGACACAAAACAAACATGTCTAAAAGTACAACTGTGTTTTCAAAAAGTATACAGTGAAAACATCATAACATGTTTATACATAAGTAAGCTTAGAGTAGTTTCTTTGAACACTGAAATTCTGACTGCTCAGAAAATGGAAAATAATAGTATAAAGATCATAAATATTTTTCGGTTACTTTTCGCTGTAAAGTGTTGAACATTATTGCTTTAATAGATCGAATGTAGTCAGGTTCATTTGAAAGAAATATATAAAACATTAAATTAAAAAATAAGTTACTAATTTATATGAAGTTGAAAATTAATTTTAAGAATATTTACATAGAATGTATTTCAAACTTTTCATATTTATACACTTTCAAACAAAAGTGTCACAATTTTTATATGGATTAATGTTGGAAAAATAGAACCGAAAATTTATTGGTTGTTTGAGTAAAGGTAAAACGGACAAACTTTTTTTTTCTCTCTCGCTTCTCTGAACTTCGTTAAACTTTTTCATTTTTGCTTTTTCATTTAGTATTTAGTTTTGTTACGAAAGCATGTCAGATGAAAACTTGAAGCCAAGTGACTAAATTTTTTTTTCTGATTTTTAAGTTTTCGTTTTATAGTCTAAATTTTCGAAATTTTTGTTGTAAATATTTCAGTTACAGCTAATTTAGCTATTCAAGAAAGTTTATGTTCTATTCTAAACAAACTTTACGTTAAATCATTCGTTTGAAAACATAAATGATTTTGAAAGGATTTTGTATTAAAATAACCAAACGTGAACTGACTTCTTATAATGGGACTAAAATATCTTTTCAGATAAGTTATACAGCAATATTTCAGGGTCTTAGCTTGAAAAGATTTTGTGATTAAACTTATTAATTAATTTTACTTTTTTCAATTGATGGTTTTTTGGTAACAAAGTTGTCAATATGTATTTTTTAAATTCAAACAAAGCTTTTAGAGATTTAAAAGTATATGAAAAATTTTAGATAAAAGACAAATACTACGACGTTGGGAATCAAATTTGTGAAAATGTTATTTTTTTTGTTTTCTCTTTTTATTTATATTGTAGAAGCTGTAAAAATAAAACATGATGTGAGCTGGAATCCAGAAATTACTGAAAAGTAAGTTTGTTTTGAAATCATTAAAATTAATAAAATTGAACTTTTTTGGTAGTTTTTTTTACTTGTGCTTTTATCTTTAAGATATAGTGATTTTAAAATGAAATATTCTCTGTAAAAAAAGTATAAGTGAATGTTTTTTATAATTATTTTTAACAAAAGTACAAAACACTTAATATTTGGTCAAACTTTTTAAATATCAATTAAGTTATTAAATTTATAACTAAGTTAAAAATTTCAGTTGTTTTCTAGTAAGGCCTAAACAACTTGAAAGCAAAGGTGCAAGGAATTTCTAAAATCTTTTTATTGTTTTTTAAAAATTAACTTAAAAGATTTTAATATGTTTAGAAAATTTTAGTGGAGAAGTTGTTTACCTAAAAATTGTTTCGCTTTAAAGATTTTTTTTAGCTGTGTGTAATTTCAAGTTATCTATGTTTACGTTTTGTTTTGATAAAAAACAGTTTACTTGTTACATATAATTTTGTTAGATATTTTATGCTTAAAATAAATAATAAAATTCAAGTAAGATATAAACAAGTATAAAGATATACATAGTTCAACATAAGTAACTGAAAATGCCCTAATTTTCTGTAAATTTATCTACTTAAAAACTGTTAATGCTTAAAATTTATTACTGCTAATACCAAAACGTTTTTACAAAGACTAGTAATAATCTTAATGGTAAAATTTTAAGCATCTAATTAGTTTTACTTTAATGTACTTCTTTTAAGTCATTTTCACAACATATTTATAAAAAAATTGTATAGTATTTTTTTTTCTCAACAGTTTATCCTATGGTAACGTATTCCAGTACAGTGTAAAAATAGGCGAATATATGGACATAATATGTCCCCAGTATGACGTAGATGAAACAAAAATTATGACGTTTGTTATTTACAACGTCACTAAAGAAGTGTTTGAGTCTTGTGGAAAAATTAATGATGGTTTGCTTTTTTACCAATATCAAATAGATTTTTTTTACTGGTAGAATACCTTACTCACAATACTGAAGTTTAGACTATTTCTTATTTAAATAGCTTTGTTTATCAAAAAATAAAGTTAAATAAGTTATCAAGTGATTACCAACTATGTTTAAACATTGTTAATAACTATTTATAACATACATTTTTATAGGTGCAATAAAATTACTGAACTGTAACAGACCGACAAAAACCACAAAACTGACAATGAAGTTCCAAAAGTTCAGCCCGAACCCAAAAGGACTTATATTCATTCCAGGAGAGTCTTACTACCTTATGGGTAGGTTCATATAAACTATATAATTATAAATATTAAAATTAAATCACTTTAAAGCACCTTAAGTTGTTAAAGAAACTGTTATCAATATAAATGATAAAATGTTAATTTCTGTGTTAAAATATCTAGGTATCAAGTTAAATTTGTTAGAGTTATAAGATGCTTTTTCTATGTATGATTGCCTATGCTTCTCAAGATAGCGTTGTAAAATTGTTATCGAACTTAAAAAAGCTTTTCTAAGAAGTTATGTTGAATAATATATAAGTGCTTGTTCATACTTAAAACTCTTTATTCTGCAAAGATTTATCTCTGTATCTATGTTTAATTTTGCTTTTAATACCTTTAAATTTATCCAAGTTTTGTGCACTGTATTGTATATATGATTTTACTACTAAAAACTAACTTTTTTTACCAAAAATCTTTAATTTAATAAACTTTTTACAGCATACTCCAATGACAATCAAGCAAAGTATTCATTAGAAAACTGTGAAAATAAAATGAGAATGAAGATTAAAGTTCGCCCGAAAAGAAAGCATAGCCATGTAAAGAAAACTGAAAATGTTTCCACTACAACAAATATACTTAGGACATCGCCAAAATTATTGGTTACAAAGCCCTACCAACAACCTACTACACAATCAACTACAACAACTACAAGTTATATTGAAGTCAAACAAGCTGGTCTTTATAAAGGTTTGAATGTTTTTATAGTGATTTAAATTAATAAAGGAAGATTTATGTTTACTAAAACTTTTAAATAAATAATATAATTTTGTTTATAATAAATCAATTTTATAGTCATAACAAATATATAATATTAATTAGACAACAAACTTGCACAATACTTAAACAAGGGTTTTTGTAGTAAAAATAGTATTTTTTGTCATTTGACTATTTTTTTGATATTGGCTATAAATAAACATATGATATTATGCTTTCCGTTTCACTAAGCATTCAACGATCATGTAGTATTTTTCGTTGAAGTGCTTTTTTTGCCCACTCGACTAAATGTAGATGACCTTTTTATTATTTTTATCAAGTGCAGTTTCAAGTGGTGTAATGATGAAGTTCATCTTTTGTTAAATTGCAGCACATGCTGTTTATTTGCAGTGACACTAGTAAAAAATACGAATTATATCAATTAGTTAAAAAAAAGTACTTATGTTTTAGAAAAGACTAGTAAATGTCGGAAATTTAAGACAATAAACCAGTTTCAGCTTTGGTTAACTATTTTGTGTAAATTTTTATTCATAAAAGTGTTACTGAAAAAATCTGGCGCTAGAAACCAAACATTTTTAGCGTTTTATTTTTGTGCTTACAGCTCTTTCGGTGTCAATAATATATTTTGAAATAACCTAATGCACTAAAACTAAAAGTAATGTACTAAAAGTTAACAGAAAGTGCTTAGTTTTACATTTATCTTATTTGTGTCTTGCAGGTGAGGGCGGCCGTGGCTTAGAAAGCAGTTCAATTGTTACGTCATCAAACGTAATACTAGTCGTGACGTCACTGATCGTCGCTTTTTTCATAACGTGAAGCATTGAACCATGAATTAAACAGTTGTGTTTGGAATTAGTTGAGATGGCAAATGTCGGAGAAGTGAATCTGTGTAAGAATTGCAAGCTCAGTAACAGGAATCTGTGATGATTAAGACATGGCAATGTTTAGGCAGTGAAGGCAGCGACAAAGCATGACTAATTTTTGCAAAGAATATTTATTTTGTAGCTTTCAAAGTAACTTTAATTTTCAAACATTTAAACAGTTGCTTCACCACTGCTCACTGTGTTTAATATGTTGTCTATATATTAATTTACTAAAATATATAAGTTTTAAATAATTGTTATGTTTTCAAGTTTTGAATAGTTTCATGAGGTCATTTATCAAAATATTTATTTATTAGCTTATCTTACGTTATACTTTTGTTTGCATTGTAAAATTTTTTTTATTATTTAAGCTTGAGCTGCCTAAATTCTTTAGTTTTATTAAAACAATGCTTGTTTAAATTATACTTTTATTAAGATATTCCGTTATAAGTTTTCTTTTTTTAAATACCATGAGTAATTTTTTTTCTTAATACAATTTTATGATAATGTTTTTTGTAATACTCATTAAAAATTTTCTGCTTTTGAAACAACAATACTTTAACATTCACATCAATTATATTTTCTTAAAAGTTACATTTCGAAACGTTTTTGGTAACATCGCTAAGAATAATACAAATTTGTATAAAATAAAATTTAACATTTGTTTGATATAAAAAACACTTGTAAGCGTTTTTAAAACAGTAAAATTAAAATTTAAACTGTTACTTTACAAATTTCGTAATTTCCTTACAATACAAATTTTTTACCAAAAATACGTTATTTTTTTAAATAGCTTAGTACATACTAGTTTAAAAAAAAAGCATTGTGATTACATGAAAATGAACAATTATTATTCTTTATTGAACGATGAAAAAAGCGCTCAAAAATTTTGGTCCAAGGACCTGGTCTACGAAAAAACTTTCGGTTATCGAGTCGTACATCACATGCTTATACAACTTCTTACGAGCTAAAATCTTTCTTTTTTAATCTTAAGTTATAAACCTTTAGAAATAAAGAAACAAAAATAACTTAAGTACATAAAACTAAGCGAAAAATATTATAGTTTTCATATTTGTTTAAAGTTGACCGTTTCAACCAATGGTGTTGTATTTGTAAAAACTACATGTCAACATCATATTGTTACAGTAAATGATTATAAAAACAACTTTTGTTGCGTGTTTTCGAGTTTGTATTACCAATGCAGCGTATAAGCTAGTAAAGTAACTTTCGAAATAATTATTAAATTTTTAGATTTTATGGCTTTAGCTTAACTATTTTTTAAAACTTTATTAAAATAAAATATTAATATATTGTTACAGAGTTTTATAACTTCTACTGGACTATGGAGAAAAAAAGAATTTGTTGAGCATCATGTTTTTTTAGAAGTTATATAAGGCTTCAAAATTAAGCTTAAGCTAAATATTTAGTTTAAACTTTCTTTTATACTATTGTGGTAAACCAGCAACATAAAACTTATTGATAAGCAAAGTTTTGAAACTAAAGAAACAGATTTAAGTTATGATACATATTTATTTTAAGCAATTGAAGATAAAAGTTTCAACTAGTAATATTCTTATAAAAAACTCTACAATCAAATAAGTTTTGCTTCAGTGTATTTTGCAATAAACTAAAAAAACTTTTAGCTCACATCTTTTGATTATTTTCGACCAAAATGCGCTAAAAAATTTTAGTCTAAAGACATGGTGTACTAATGGTGTACACTAATGGTGTCCAAAGACATGGTGTACACTGTTGAGTCGTACACAACGGATGCAGTTTAATGTCTCGACTTAAAATAACTACATTTTATTTTTTAGCAAATTTTATGCCCTTCTTTAACGAAATAGTTTAAATTAACCAAAAGTTTTTATTTAATTTGATTACCTCTTGAATTAATTTGAACTACTTGTTTAGTTAAAAATTGATTTAAATGTTTTTGAACTTTAAATATTACGTAACTTATAAGTAATTTTGTCTGAGACAATTAAACAATTTATTGTTCTATCTTCTTAGCTATGCGTTAAGCTTACATAAAATAGATAATTTTCATTGCAGCTACATAAAAATTACAAATTAATAAAGCAAATTAAAACTAGTTTACCTTCGGCACCTTAAAATACACTGACTTATAAACTCTAACCCTTACTAATGAAAAATTATCACTTATAATATTTTGAAGAGTTTGGTTTTGGTACTGGTTTAACTATAAAAGTTTTATATAAGTCACTCATTATAATAAAGTTTATTAATTATTTTTTTTAGCGCGTTATCAGAATAAGCTTGCTAAAAACTGATAATATGGCAAGAGTTTCTCGCTTTGAATAGAATTTGTCCATTAGAACTCGCAAGCCGAAATTTTGTAAACAACGAGATTTCTAAATCTAAAAAAATAATAAATAGCGTGTTTATAGTGTTATTATTGTGGCTTATGTTTAAACATTATAATATTTAAAATTATTAATGACCAAAGAATGGTTATAACGTTGTTTGAAAATAAATGTAAATACTATCTATTCTTTCTGTTGTTTTTATTAACGTTTTTCTCCTAAGTTTTATTTCAAATAAAAATTAGCGTATAGTTACTTCTGACGGCACTTATTTACAGTAAGATGTTGTAAAAGATTTCTAAAAATAAAATCTATCACAAATTATTTTAAGCTACAATTTATCAAGTTTTGAAGGCTTGTTAAATTTTCAAGAAATTAAATCTTTAACTAGTACTAATACAACAAAATGAAAAAATTACGTACTTAGTACACTGTAATTTACATAAAAAGTTCAGTTTTTTAGAAGTTATAAATTAAATATTGAGCAAAACATGAACAGTTTTGAAAAGTAGTGAATAATAGTAATAAAATAAACTAATCGTACCTTTTTAAATTTATTAGTAAATAAATTGAAGTGTTAAATACTATCAATTGCATTTTAATGACAATTTGTTTGATGTAAAAGCAAATGCAACTTTATTAAAAATAAAGAGAAGAGACTGCACATTAAAATAAACACACCATTTGCTGCTTCTCGAACGTGCAAATTAAGTTTGTCTTCATCAACTTTCTTCAATGTACATATTTGAGTTCTGTGAGTTTTGTCTGTTGCATAAACTAAACGTGTTAATAATATTCAATTGATAAACTAAAACTTGTTTACTAAAAGTTACTTAACAAAGTTCAGCCTTTATAAATTAAAACAAAATAGTAAAAGGATATGTTTTTTGTTGTTTTGCAACAAGTTAATAAACATCAAAATTAAATCTTTTCATTACATGATCAACTATGGTAATAGAAAAAACTAAACAAAAAACCATCATCTGTTTCAAAATCTAAACAATGCAATTAACCTATGAATGTTGAATCCTGCCCAAATGCATACCACACTTAAGAGGAGGAAAAATATGCAGAAGTAGGGAAGCAACTTGAAGAAGACTTTTGGTACGTTGGGTACAAGAAAGTACAAATAAATAAACAGCGTAATCTTTACAGTTATGCTGGTAGAAAAATTCTGTAGTGTTTGTATCATTTTGTTATGAAATATGTTTTTTTTAAACTTTCTGAAAAGTTATGATAGTAGTAAGTGAATATATGTATAAAATTAGCGTATTTTCAGTGAGATAAACTTTTCAAACGAGTTATGATATTATATTATAGTAATTAAAAAATGTTAATACTGTGTAAACCTCAAAAATTAGCTTTAATGAAACTAAAAATGGTCAAAAGCTAACAATGGAACTTAAATTGAGACAGAAAATATTGTTCTAAATAAAAAGCATCTCAAAAAACATTTATAAATAACTTTGGTACATTTTAGAAAAGTATATGGTTAATTTTCAAAATTTAATACTAGTGTAGACATACAATGCAATTATAAAGTTGTATACATACGTTTACTAGTTACTGTATTAAAAATTTTAAAAACTCTATTAAACCTACTTTTTTACCAAACAATAAATGACTAAATATTTAAATTTGAATTTTAGCTTATAAAAACACCAGTAAAAAATTGTTTGGTTATAAATGGTTTTAATACTCTTATGTGTTAAAGTACTAGTTAAAGATCTTTACTTATTAACAAAAGACTGATCTTTTTGATCAAAATTTTACGTTTTTAAAGAAATTCTATTAAGTTCTTAATGATTTCAACAGTTGTTGAATAAATTTAGTTGATTATTTACTTACTGTGTTTCACAGGTAAGAATTTGTTATTTATACATTTTAAACAATTTGACCATTTCATTTTGTATTTTAAAACCAAGTAGACCCACATATTTAAATCTCTTAAATATATCAAAGTTTTACCTTATGTAGCTAAATTACTAAAGTAAAAAACCAAAAGCATAGACATCATACACAATACATTACAAAAAAATATATAACCACAATATATTAGTTCAGCTTCAGATTTAAACTAAGTTATTGTCATTTAAAACTTTTCAAAATTTTGGATATCTATAATTTACATTTTCTCCTGTTTTGAAAGACTACTTAAACTTAAAGCCATTTTAAACTATAGATATATATCATGGTTTAAACGTTTTAATTTTTTATCCTGTCACTCTAAATGATTGGTTATTGAATGACAAAAAAAAGTGGACCTTTCAGTTATTAAAAGGTACACCACATTGGTACCTTTTAACGTCTTGTCCAGGACAATAAACGTACCTTTTTTTTTGATTTTTTAATTAGTTAATAGATCCTTGTCTTTAGTTAAAACTGTTGCACGTTAAATAATTGATAAACTGCTATCGAAATCTAAAAATTTTGAAAACTATACTTTACAAGTACGTTGAATTGTCATAAAACTTCAACATTTCACACAGTATTTTATAAAATAAAAGTTATTGATATAAGGAGTTTTATTTTGGATAAAAGACTATGAAGATGTTTTTACGGCTATTTTTACGTGTAAGGTTAACGTCAAATTTACCGATTTAATTGTTTTAATTAGTATTAAAACTTCAACAATTGGTATTTTTTCTCTCGTATATATCTTAGTTTACAATAACTTTTTTAAGTGTTAGTTGTATAGTTTTTTCTAATCCCTGCCGTTTCTTTGCAGACAGCATTTTGTTTTAGAATTCAGCCGAAAATCAGTTAAACCATTTATTAAACTTGCTTATTCTGGAACAGTAAAAGTCAAGTCTGTAGTTTGTTTTGTTGAAATGACTTAAATGCAACTGAGCTATACCTAACATTATTATTTAGTGTTATTACTTCTTGGAGTCGAAGAAAATAATATTTTGAATCACAATTTCTAAATCTATATGAGTTATAAAGAAACGTGCTAATTAATAATGTTAATTATGACCGGTTTCTATAAGAAAAGAAAATCTGACCATATAAATTTTTTTTTCTCACCAAAACCACTTATAAAAAATACTTAATTAGAACATTTATTAATATTTATACAAGCTGTTTGTTTAGTAGATTACAATATATTTTACAGTCAGCACAATTTATCATAAATCTATATCAGAGGCGTGTTTTGACTGGTTTCCTGTTTCCTGTGAACCCTCTGAAAAAAAAAGAAAAAGAAAAAAGATTCAAATAATATCACTAATAACCTTGTTTAATGACTTTGTTTCGGTTATATATTATTATTATTGGAGTTTATTGTGCGAAGATGGACACAGCCATTAAAACCTGAGCCGCTACAGAAAAAAGAATTTCGCCGCTGACTGTTATTAAAACTATATTTACATTTTATTTTTTTATCATTTCCTCTCAAATTATAATTGGTCTGAGAAAAAACAAAAAACTGATTGAAAAATTCTTTACATTTACCATTAACAATTTAAAAATGTGTTATCAAGTCAAACTGCCATCTTTTATACTCTAGAGACTCCAATCTAAGCTTCACCAATCTATCTTTGTATGAGGTATTTGAAATGTTGCATCTATTACAAACAAAGCGGGTTAAATTTCTCTGCACAGACTCAATTCTTATAATGTCTTTTTTTAAATAGGGTGACCATATTGGGGTATTGTATTCGAGTTTAGGGCGAACGTAGATTTTAAATAATTTAGTAAAAAATACTAGCAGAACTGGTCTTAAAACTTTTAAGTACTTGATATGATGAATTTTGAGCAAATTTATATAAATAATTACATGTTCGTTCCATTTTTGAATTTCAGATATATGTATTCCTAAGTCTTTAAAAAATTTTACTGCTGGTATTTTAGTTTCATTAATTAAAAGGTTAATAGGGAAGGGTTTATTTTTATTGATAGTTAGAACTTGGCTTTTTTTTTTTGAATTAAATCAACTTTTCTTGTTTTTTACCATTCGTAAATATTATCTTATGTTATTTGTAAAGAATTTTCTGACTTGCTAAATACTTTTGCGTCATCTGCAAATAGACTTATTTCGCTTTGAATGTGAGCATTAAAAGTAATATCGTAATTTGATAAACTTTGAATAATGAATGTTGAATTTGTAGCACTGAAATATTATAAGTTTCCGTAACGAAAAATGCTCGTTTTTGCTTAGCTGAAATAGATTTAATATAAAATTTCAATTGTGACGTGATAATAGGTAAAAATTCTAAAGTAGCATTTTTTTCTGGTAAATTTTTTACTAAGATGCTATTAGTTCCCATTATAAATTAATACTTATGTAAATAACTTTTGATTAAACATTGTTTTTGAACTAGTAAGTACAAATGTACTTAAAAAATGTCCAATATATTCACAAAGTTTTATTTTACTTAGTTGGTTGTATATAATAATGTAGTGTGAAGTTTCTGTACTTAAACATTTATATTTTTTGTTTATGTGTTAACCAACTGGGTTTAAACCTTGAAATGTTCAATTCAGAGAGTTTTAAAAATCATCTTTAGACCACTACACCACATGGCAATTTATTTTTTTATCATTTAATGGTATTTCAATATTTTTATTTGAGCTGTTTAATTTTTGTTTATCTGTTGGCCACAAAATTGATTCTTGATTTTTTGAACTTTCAACTTAGAGAGATTTCAAAACCATTATTAGAATCCCTGCACCATCAGGAAAACATTTAGTTATTTTAAAGATGTTTTAGTTTAACTGTTTAAGTCTAAACATTTCTTTAAAGAAATTTTAATTAACATTGACTTAATTAATTGATTTTTTTTTCTTTTTTATATAGATATATAAATGTAAATAGTTTGAAATTTAAAAGAAAAATTTGTAAGAACTCCATCCATACTAACATTTTAATCAAAATTTAAATTCTCTTTATAAAAAATTATTCTAGTTTTTATTATTTGATAATATTATTTCGTGATAAAAAGGTTAATTTTTTATAGAGGTAGTTAGTTATGTCTGTAACAGTTGTAGAAATAAAAAAACGTTTGGTTTTAAAAACTTTCATTGGAAGAAAAAATTCAAATAAAGATGAGAGAAAGAGCAACTCCTGATGTTGAAATTACTCAAACAGCCAAAAAAAGAAGTTGATATATTTTTATAACAGTGTCCAGTATGATTTAATACTAAAATAAAATTATAAACATTTAATTAATTCACAAATAAAAAAGTGTACAATAACAACAAAGTTAATCAAAATATTGGTAAGTTTTAATTTATAATGTTTTAAAAAATGATTAAACATAAAATAACTACTTTTTAAAAATTTTAGTGGTTTAAGTAAAGATTTCAATCAATTGGCTTATATAGCTTAATAAAAAGAGTTTTAAATTATCTGTAAAAATAATCTTTATTTCTACTAAAGATATATTATTGCAATTGTCATTATATATACTAAAAATTTCTAAAAAGTGTCTAGAATATCTCATAAAAATATATATTAAATAGAATATAAGACTATTTACTAATACAATTTTTCTCTGATATAAATAACTTATATATATAGTTTTCACAGTTAGTTTCTATCTACTACTAACATAACAATTTTAGGATGGAATATTCCATAAAATCAGGAACAAACTTTTTCAATATAAAATTGAATAAATTAACCAGTAAAAAAAAACACATAAACTCAAGGTAAGAAAATTTAACAACAGTTGGTATGACAGAAAAGGCTGGTTGACATATTGCCCTATAAAAAACTTTTCTCTGGTTCTTTGAGTTTAAATTTTTTTTAAATTAATACAGTATAATAATAAATAAAATGTAATATTTTTCTTTTACTACTTATATGTTTTTTTTTTACTTCTAAGCAGAAAAAATCATTTTAAACACAGAGTTTTTCGGCCAAATATTGCGTACTTAACTGGCAGTACATACCTAAGAAATGCGTACTTAAGCGGCAAGTTAGAACAAAAGAAAATTTGTAGACACGCCCCTGATTTATATAAACAAGTATATCATAAAGTATAAACTGTAAATTAAAATAAGAGATGTATAATAACATAGAATAATTTACTATTTCAACAAATTTGTTTTGAGAGAAAGTTTATTGTAGGTGAAAACAAAAGTACAAACTGTCTAATAATATATTAGTGAAATAACACAAACTGTCAGTATTTATGATGATGACATCTTTTACTTTCTCATTTGCTTTTCAACCTTCTTTTTGTGCTTTTTCTTTTTCTAAGTAGTTGATCAGCATTGTTAATAATAGAGAATCTTTATATATAAATTTGAAAACTCAACTGTAATCATTATTTTGCATGTATAACTAATAGTAAAATTTGTTACTAAAAGCATTAATAATAGGTAAAACAAAAAGTTTAGTATTTTCAATACGCATTTAAGTTTATGAAAAGTCATAACTTAAAAAACGTAAATACTTAATGATAAAACTTGTAAGCTAGAAGTTAATATTAGCACTAGTTTACATCAAAACTTATAACATTACTAACCTTTTTGTTTAGATGTTCATTGTTGATCCATTTAGAGTACTTTTCAGACACTATAGTGTAAGTTTCAACCACTATGATTCCAACTGCGTAAAATACCATCCATTCTATAATGAGAACTATTACATGCCCTGATATCATGTTGTGTATTGTTTCTAAATCTCTGTTGTAAAGCAGAAAATTTAGCCTTGAAGTATAACTAATTAAGTAAACTGTTGTTTATGCCTAAAACTAGGCTTGCCACTTTTATAATTATTTCAAAAACTACTCGAGCATGGAAATTTTTAATAAAAAATAAACTTCTTACTAAGCATTAATTGTTTGGGTGGCAATAAAATATTAACTCTTTATTTATCCTTAAAGTACGATATAAAGCTTACTTAGGAGGAAGTTTATATAGAACAAAGCTAAAAGAACTCTAAAATAACAACAACTAAAGAGTATAATAAAAAAAATATCCTGTACTTTTTGTTTAAAATTAAAAATGTCTTCTATATAAATAGATATAGTTTTTTATTGAACAAAATAATTACTTAGTTCTAATAACCATCTAGTTAATATAGTAAAATATTTTAGTTGGAATCTTAACACATAATACTTTTAACAGTTCACTGAAATAAATTAATACCTTTCTATATTAGATTTTTTTAATATTGTTGTATTTTACTCAAACAAATTAAAAGCATGAGGTTAGCAAAATCAAAGTAAAACTAAACACAAAAGAATTAATCTTATGCAAACTTTTTAATTTTTAAGTATTATAAGAGTATAATATAACCTTAAATAAAAATGTTACTCTTTTAGAAAGAAAAATTTTACTTAAGTAAAACCCTTTTTAAGCTATTAATGATTATAAACTATAATTTTCATTAACTTAGTCTAATAAATAATTCAATATCTCAGTGATATTAACAATGGATATAACTAAGCCCACTTTAAAAGCAATAACTTTATCAAATTCAATATTTTGTGGAAACAATTCTATTGTACTGTTTAATTCATACTAACCAAGGCAAAAACTAATTTTAAAAAAAGTTAAATACTGATAAATGAAATTAGCATCAAGTTATATGTAAAAATGATAAAATAGTACTTGATAGACCTGTACTTATTGGATGTTTTTATTATATTATCATTGCACAATTAAGTCAACAACAAAATTAAAACTAAGAGATTTGCTATAAACTATTATGGGTTTTTCAGATTCAGTATTCATAATATGATGTAGATCAACGATTTTCTTTGGCAAAATTCACTTATTATTATATTTTCTCTATTTTAGGTTATGTAATTAATATTTTATTAGTTGTAATTTTAATTTATAAGTTAGTATTGTATTGTTTAAAAGTTTTTTTTAAGTTAATTAAACTCTTGAAGGACTTTTTATGTTTGAAAAGCTTAAAGTTCAAAAGATCTAGTTTTTAGCTCAAAGTTAAACATCGTTTTGTTTTTGGGGGTAAATTTAGTGAAAACCTTCCAAAAAAGGATAATAATTCAAAAATTATTAAGAACCGCTGATCTAAAACTTGATTTATTAATTCAAGGTTTATCTAGAATCTAGATCTTGGTCAACTATTTTCTAGTTATTTTTTTATTACAAAAAAGGTTTCTCAACATGCTACATATTGCTTCTATTAATTGTATTAGTGCAAATATTAATTAATCTTCCCTAAACTTTGTTATATACATTTTTTTAAACTTGTTTTGTAAGTTTTGGTTGCGTAAACTTTTCATAAAATATTCTGGCCTAGTCTAAGATTTAAAAACTGCTGAAGCTCGGTAAATAGAAAAGAAAAAAGTTAGTTATTAACTGGAACATATATATACAACTAACATTTAATAACTAATAACACTAATAACTTGTTTTTTTTTTATTCTAAAGTTATGCGAAACATAAAACATGGCGCAAGTAACTTTTATAAGTAAAAACTAATTTAAATTTTAAATTTTCTTCAGTTTTTCTTTTCGCAATCTTTCTTTTCTCCCAAACTCCTATAAAATTTAATTTGTCACGTTTTAATCTCTAATTTTTTTAAATAAAGATAATAAAATAAACACTTTAACAAATTTCATTACTTTACAATAATCAATAAATAATACTATAATGTGTTTAGTATTTTTTATAGAGTTTTCTAAGGAAAAATTTAAATAAAATCAAACTCTTATTTAAAACAAACACAATGCAACAAACTTTGGTTTAAGAACAGAGTAATATTCCATGTGCCAAAGTTGCAGCTTGACAAAGATCACCAGGGCTAAATACTTTACCAGGTAAGTGGTAAAATACCCCAAGGTGACTCCCATCTTTTGCAATGCACAATCAGTGAGGTAGAAAGTCAATGGCATGTTCATGAGAAACATCAGAAATTTCGCGACGGGACAAACCATTATGTCAGTATTTTCTATTATAAACTCTGCAGGATATTTTGGTAATAAAAAAATATTTTTTAGCCAAATTTTCAATTAAAGATCTATAAATTTACTACTTATTTTTGTTGGCAACCTGTTGTTTACTTAACGAACATTACAATCCCTTTTTTTTTTCATTTTAATGTAAACTTAAACTTTTAGTAACCATATAAAAGGGTTTTATATAACTTTTATACACATCAAACTGATTATACTAAACTTGTACTTTAAACTGTAAAAGTTTCATGCCAAAAATAAAAAACTTAAAATTTTTAATAAAATGACTAGTTTTACAACTAAACTGGCTTATTTAAATAATTAATTAAATATTGAAGTTTTATTGCTCTAGCTCAGCCTTTTATCTGTTAAGTAAAATATTTAAGATTTATAACTTTTTATAGTTTTACGAAAATTGATCATGTCATTTTAACTATGACAGAACATAATCTAGGCAAAACTTTTAGCCTTAGTTACCAAAAACTAGCCTAGTTTATGATCAAACTAAAAACTAGTATTGGTAGCCTATAGTTAAAAATATTGCATTTTTTAAAGCTTGAATAAATAATGAAATGCAAACAATATTAAGTTTACATATTAGCTAGAAAGAAAGCTAAACATTAGTAAAAAAAAATAATTAAATCTAGCTTTAGATTTAAAAATAACCATAACAAGTTTTACTTATGCAAAAAACTGCGAAAAGTCTGAGTTAGCCTGATTTTGATAATATTATATTTTTTTAAAGTGTTCTAGAACAAAAAACACATTCAACTTGTATCTAGCACATCAGTTGAATTGACCATTATTCTTTTATGTTTTTTGAAGTGCCGTAGCAAAAGCTTGACTTGAAAAGTTGAAAGTATAGCTATTAATGTCAAAGATTTTTTTATTTTCATCTCTCACTATATATATTTTTTGAAGTTAAAGAAAGGTGAAATAATTTTTTAATCAAAATTGGAAAACTAAATGTGATTTTAAAATCCAGCAACTAAAGGTATTAGTTCTCTTCTCTAATATACAGGGTTGCCACTTGTTTTTTAAAAAAGACTTCCATGTTTTCCTTATTCTTTCCAGGTTTTTAAAAGTACACATTTTTGGGACTATTTTTAGTTTCAAGTTAAGTTTAAGGTAAGATCTGTGTTAAACAATATAAAAATATTAAAAAGATACTGTAAAGCTACTTTAATTTTTTTTTAATGAAAAAATTTTGATGACAACACATTTTTATTAATATAAAAGATATTTTGAGTCAAATCAAAACTTTACTACTGAAGATGTGAAAATTGTTAAAATTCCAGGTTTTTCAGGTTTTTTCAATGATTTTTGTTCAAAATTCCAGGTGCTTTTCAAAGTTTTTCAAATTCCAGATTTTGCCAGGTTTTTCTTTGCCTAAATTGTCAAGTTACCGGTTTTTCCAGGATTTCCCAGGTTTCCAGGTAAAGTGGCAACCCTGTAATATAGTCTTACAAATTTTACAGGTCATATCTTTAAAATTAAAAGTTATTAGGGCAATTTATAACTTATATACAAGATTTATACAAAGTTTTCTTTTATTTTAAATTGTAACCCTAGCTCTTTTACCTACAGTTGATTTAATAGAATGCCTTATGCTTTAATACAGTTTCATTTACATAACTCAATGAAGTTCTATTTAATGTATAATAAGAGACATTTTCAAATAGATAAAAATATTAATTCTACTTATGGTCACACTCCATCAAAACTATGACTATACAAAAGAAAATAAACAGAATGAGATTTCAATTAACGTAGAAAGTAATATAACACATTAATGTAGATTTAACATAGCTTATATATTTGAACAATTTATTATTAAAAAAATAACTTTGTATAAAGAAAGTATGTTTAAGTTGTAAAAAAGAAACTAAAACCAGATATGTTAAGTTGTAAACACACAGAGATTGTGGATTACTTAATTTATTAGCACTACTCGTCAAAACTATATCTTATAAACACTAGATGCTATTTTAGTCTACTTTATACAAATCTGGCAGACTGTTAGAGTAATTAATCTGTTCTAAAAATTTGATAACAAAATGTAATATAATCTCTATATCTTGAAAACACAGTTACTTTTAAAACTTTTATAAATCACGTGGAAAATTATAATAATCCGAGATTTAGTGTAGTTAATTATAAAATACTTGAGAACTATAAAATATATTAATCTAATTTAAAAGATATAAATTAGTTTGAATAAAAACTTTAGTAGTAAACTATAAAAGGCTTAATATGCTATAAAACATTTAAATCTTTAAAATATTTAATGCAAATAAACAAAGAATTTAAACATTAAGTCTGTATATAAACAATACCAAGAAATAAAAATACAACAAATACAGTTTAAGCTATGTAATTCTTTCAGTATATACACGAGTAAACAATAACAAACTAAATCTTTATAAAAAGTTTAAGGAAAAGCTATGGTTCAATTAACTTAAGTCAGTAAAGTTATTTATTTAAACTTCACTTTCATATATGGCTATTAGGTGTATTCAAAACTCGGTATTTTATTAAACCAATCAGAATAAAGCTGCTTTTATCTTTTCAAAAAGAACAATTTTTTGCTTTTGTTTTTATACTTAATTGATACAAATACTACAAAGAAGATAAGCTACACTTCAAATTAATACACATATAATAAAAATAGGAACTGGTCAAAGTTGCACGAAGACAAAATTGAACGAGTGACAATTTTGCACGGAGGGTCATTTTTGCAGGAAAATAAAAATAAAAGAATCAATAACTATAACATAAATTTAAAAAAAAAGCTACTGATCGAGGGTAAGGGTTAGGGGTAACAGAGTGATAGTAAAATAAAGTAATGACTAATAAAAACAACAATAAAATAGAAATCTGAAAGGTAATTTTTTAAATAATTTAAAAAGCTACCGATCGAGGGTAAGTGTTATGGGTAGCAGTGATAATAAAATAAGTAATAAAAAAAAAGTTTTTTTTTCCGAATTTGGGTAGTCGTGTACCCTATATATGGAGATTTTTGGACCTGGTATTAATTTTATAATGAATATTATTTTGAAAAACGTTACTTTAAAGTTAATTTAAAAAGATCAAACGAGTTTTGAATCCACCCTGGCTATCTGTTTACAAAAACTGCATATTCAACATTCAAAATGATGAGATGCAAGTAAAATGAGCAGATTCATTACAAGTTATGAATGATAGCCTAAAATTATGCAAAATAATTCAAAAAATTTGCTTAATATTGGTAAAAAAAATTCTTAGTAATATTTTATACTTCATGAACTTTCTTTTGTAAAGATAATTTTCCAGAGTTTTTGTAATAAGTTACAAACTATCATATTAAATACTTTTAGTTGAAGGAATTTATACTTGTTACTTTTTTAAAAGTATTTATGTAAAAAAAAAATTTTTCAACTTTTTTAATAGAACTGGATACTTAACTGTATACTAAACTTGATTTGTATTAAGCTCTTTTGACAAAAATTAGTTTTATACTGTTAGCTGTAAATCCTTGCTCTCTAGCTACATTAATTTAATAGATAGCCTGCTACTTTAATACAGCTTTATTTTCATAGTATACCTAACTTTAGTTCCAAATTAGTTCCATTTAATATATGGTTAGATAGACTAAGAAATATTAATTAATGTAATTCTTTTATGATATTTAAATAAATTTGCCTTTATTATGAAAAAAACACTGCCAGCTTGAGGTTTTTTTTTGATTATGTAGTAAGTGACTGAAAAAAAGTTAATGACCTTCATAAAGTATCAATTGTAGTAAATGCAGTAAATTTTCAAAACAGTTTGAACTTGAATAATAGCTGGTCTGAAGGTTATTTACTTATACCCTGTGTTTTCATTTTAAAAAGTCTTAAAGTTTTTTCAGTTTAGTAGTGATCTATCATGATAGAAAATTTTGATCAAATATTTTTAGTACTCTTAATCTTTGTAAAAACATTTAAGTAGGATATAAATTTTTTTTTTTATTATTACGGTACTTAATTTGTATAAAAACTCTAAATCAGTCTAAAATTGCAAGCTAATACTCCTAGTTCTCTTAGCTACAGCTGATTTTATTTGGTAAGTTTTCAGCTATAATTTACATTTACTGTATTCTACATAAAGATTTCTTTATTATATTTACTTTGTAAAATTTAAGCTTGTTAGTTCTATGTAAATTTCTCAATAAATTTTAATTCTGCAATTACTAATTTTTTTTTAATTATACTAAACATGTTTCATTGTTTTATTTGTTGAACAAATAAAAAAATAATTGTTGTTGACCCAAAGTATTTTATAGTAGTCGTACTAAGTATAAATACTTTAATGAGTGTTACTTTAGCTCAAATAGATTTTTTGCAATTTTTTAAAAGTTGTCTAAAGTTTAAGTCTAATTATTTTCCTTATCTTTAAAACTAACTTAATTTTTTTTCTAGGAACACTCATTTGCCTTTAATTTAAAAAGCCCATTGGATTGGGGTTTGAATTTATTAGTGGGCCCCTATAAAATTGAACTTTTTTTTTTATTTTAGTTATTTTAGCTTTTCTCCAAAAATAATTAAGAATTTTTTTTTAACTTACTTATTAAACCAAGTTTTTTATGATGAAGTTTTTTTCCTTAAGTTTTTTTTTAAGATATCCCCCGAATATCCCCAAATAAAATTATCCAAAATATTCAAATTTATCATGGCTTACTGCAAAAATATAGTTTTTTAAAATAAATTTTACTTACAATATTCTTATTTTACTAAGTTTTATGTTAAGAAAATATTAATTTTTCCAGTTTTTTTTTTATTTCATTATATGACCTATGCAAGTTTTACATAAATTCATAGCACTTGAGTTAGAAATAACTCAAAATAATGTAAATTTATGTAAAATTTGCATTCATATAATAAAGTATAAATTTAGAAAAACTATTGTTTTCTTAATATAAAGCATAGTTAAATAAGCAAATGAAAACAAAAATTATTTGAAAAATTTTATACTTTTGCAGTAAAGCATGATAAATTTGATCATTTTTGAAATTATCATTTGGGGATATGTTGAAAACAAGTTAATAGAAAAAATAATAATTCCACCATAAAAAACTTAGTTAAATAGTTATTTTGAAAAACAAGCTTTTGTTTTTGGAGAAAAGCTAAAATTAGTAAAATGAAATTTTTTATGTTAAATTATTAAAAGGGCCCCACTACTAAATTATAACCCCAATCCAATGGTTTTTTTTAAATTAAAGGCAAATGAGTGTTCTTTAGAATAAAAAAATCTAAGTTAGCTTAAAAGATAAGGAAGATAATTGGATCTTAAGTTTGGACATTTTTTATAAGTTGCAAAAAAAGCTATACGATCCAAAGTAACCCTCTTAAATTTTTTCTATCTTTAATTTTGAAGTAATGGCAATTTTAAAATGAAGTTATATTTTCAATAAACTCATTAATAGTTATGAGAACTAGGAGTAACAGCTTAGTAGAATGTAAAACTGGAAAATATAAGATAAGTTTTATGTATAGTAAGTATAAATTGGAAAAAATTTCAATTGAAACATAAAAGTTTTATAAGTGATTAAGTATCTTAAAATTAGTTTAATGAAAAAAAACAATAGTATGTTTATTATAACTTATAAATACTTCTTTTACTTATTGTTACATTAGTCATGATCTTTTTCAATAAAATTTTATACCTCCCCTAAACTGTTTTAAAATAAAAGAACCAACATCAAAGGTATGAAAAAAATTAACACCAATTTTCTACTTTTGCTTTGGTACTTTTACAAAACTTAAAAGAATAAAGTTTCAATAAATGTAATATTTATGTATACTTTAATTTATCTATTTATTTTGAGTGGTTTTTTTGTCAATGAACTGTATTTATAAGTTCTTTGATGTTTTTACCAAGTGTTTTGATACTTTTAGAAATTTTTCAGTACTAAATTGTCTTCAATTATGCGTTGAAAAGCTTTGAAACTTCCAGATTTTATTTTAATTATCTAATTAATAATCCGTAGTTGGTCCTAAGACTCCTTAAAAACTCAATTGTAGTTAAACACACTAATTGATAACCAAAAAAAATAGTGATGTTATATCATAGCAACTTATAATTTACAGGTTTTAACAATTATATACAAAATATAAAAATGGTAGTGTCGACTGTTTACGAAATGCTGAAGCAATATTATCCATCACTGGACGAAAAGGTCTACTATTTGTTCTTCTTCATCCTTCTCACAATTGTCCACATCGTTGTTTTGTGCTTGATGTTATCCAAACGTCATGGGTATGTTATTTCAGTTGTTTTAATATTTTGTTATAAGGTTTTAAAAGCTGATAAAATATTTCGCTTTGTTTGTTTTAAAGTTTTAAGCATGTTATTCTACTTTTTAAGGTTTGAAAAAAACGTTAATAATGTAAATGATACTCTTTTTTTTCAGGAGACCCCAAAAGAAAGAATCTGATGAGATCACAATCAAGGTAAATTGTAAAAAAATTATGGTTTGAGAGCAACCTTATTGTTCTTATTGTTTTATAATTTCAATTTTTCGAATTAAATGCAAGTATTTAAAACTAAAACTACTAAACATTATTCTTTTTTTTTTTGCAGATCACGCATAAGAAAAAACCAAAGAAAAAGGAGGACTAAACTTTTCTTCTGCAAAAAGCGCCTAATGACATTTTTACTTATAATTTTGTCATGTTACAGTTTTGCACAATTTTAGAATAAACTACTATTAGTATAGTTTAGTATTATGTTGTTTAAAATTAATATACTGCTTAGTTAGATGTTTGAAATTGCAACTTTGTATTTTTAAAAACTACATGTCAAATTAAACACCTTAGTTAAAAAAAAATGACAATTTATTTAATTACTGTGAACTCTGCACAGCTTTTGTACGCATAAGAAAACACTTATACGAGATAAATTTATGCATCAACAACTTACTGAAATAAACACTCCAGCCCAATTATATAAGCTTTTGTTTACATTCCAAGCTATTGTTGTTGTTGAAAGGAAAATGTAAATTTAAAAGAAATACTGCTAGCAGTTTTGTTAAAGCGCTACGGTGTTTCCATTAATATTTATTAAGTTATTAAAAATTTATTACTTGTTAAATTCTTGATATGTTTTGTTAAGGTGGCATACAGATAAGGATAAAAATAAAAATAAATTTTAAAAAAATGCTGACTCAACAAATAGCAAGAAATCACCTTACCGTTACAATTGGACCCTCCTTCTAAAAATAAAGTTTGTCTTTTTACACAAAGTAATTAAATGAACTTAGATGTTATCCAGGAACTTAAAAACAAACTAATCAAGCTACAGTTTTTATTTCGAAAAACGAGCTTAAGATATAATTTTGTTTAGCGGGCCACATTCACATGCTCGCGGGTCGCAGCTTTCTCCTTTGCAGGCCATTAAAAAAAAAAACATGATCGTAGATGGTAAGAAAGTCCCCCGACGTATAGGGAAGAGAAAGTCTGATGTTTTTTACCATGAAAAAAATAAATAAAATTCAAGCTTTAACTACAAAATATTTTTCAACCATTAAGGTCGATTGTCCATTTGTGCGTTACCACACACTCAGCTAGTTTGATACTTTCAGAAATGTAAAGAAAAACTCCTGACTCAGACAAGATAGTTTTATCAGTAAATTAGACTTGTTTTAATATAATTGATTTAATCAGGTTACTTTCTTAGAAATTAAATGAGATAGGGTTGAATTCTAAACTAGGTATCCTACAGTTTGTCCACAGATATCCCTGGTTCATTACTAGGTTTTCAGTTTAAAAGCTTTAAGCATATAAACTTACATACCTATCATAATAAATACTTTGAAAGTTGCTCCTAGTTTTATTTCATAAACAAAATGCTTACTTCCTTATAGTTTTTCTTTTAAATAGTTTTTAAATTTTATCAGTACTTTTTTTGGTAACATCATCAGCTAACTTAATTTTTAAACAAATCAGATCACAAAATAGTTTTTTTTATAAACTTGGTTTGCATACAAAATGTTTGCCTACCCCTGATTTAGTTTTTATTTTAATTTTTTAACTTAACCGCTGTATAATTTTATATGACTCACTAAAACTACTAGCTAAACTGTTCTTCCTTGTTGCTAGCTTTGGTTTTGATTAAAGTTTAAGATTTGTATTATAGTATTGAAAATTATACTTATAATTATATTATAAAGTGGTCCTATCAAAGATAGTTCAGACTTAAATTTAGATATTTAAAAATAAAAACTAATAGTTGTGACAAATTTTAAATTCATGCTTTTAGTGATTCATATAATATGTGTATATGGAATCCTAAAATAAGGTGGATTTAAAAAAAACTGAAAAGAATCTTTAGTGACTCATGCCAATGTTTATTAACTTTTCCATAAACAATATGTAAAAATTAAACATGGGTAGAGGTCTTATATGCACGAAGGGACACTTTTGCACAAAAGGTCAAATATGCACGAAGATGATTTTGCATGATGACACTTTTGCACAAAGGGTCACTGTTGCAAGAAGAGACATTTTGTACGAAGACACTGTTGCAGAAGGAATTACTTTTGCACGGTTTGAGTTTTTTTTACTACTAATTATATTTTTTTCTACTATAACTATCACCCTTAGCCCTTACCCTTGGTTGGTATTCTTTTGTTTTAATTTTTTTTGTAATTTATTTTTTATTAGTTTTATTATCTTGTCGTTGTTTTCAACAAAAAAGTTTTGTTAGGTACATATATATTTATTTCTATGTCTGTTAGCCCTAACCCTTACCCTCGGTCAGTAAGTTTTTTTTTTATCAATGTTGTTATTTTTTTGTTTAGGACAAATAATTGTTTTTTTTAAATGGTTTTTTTTTTACCCTCGACAAAAATCATTTGTGCAAAAGTGTCCCTTTGTGCATATATGACCCTTCGTGCAAAATGTCTTCAGGTATATTTGACAAGTTGCCGTTAAATGTAGCTAGCAACTTTTATTGAAAAATTTAAATACAACTTAGTACTCGTCAAATATTAATAAAACTTATGCTTAAATTACCTTAAAATATGCTTCTCACTGTGGTAAAAAAAATATATTGAAGATCTTAAAAGATATCCTATTTATAAAAAATCTAAACAGAATACACTGAAAAATCTACTTTGGTTTTTTCTAACTAACAAAACCTGTCATTTTGTTAGTGTGATCGATTATTATTGTGTTTTCTATTATTATTTATATCAATTTTAACTTTACAGTAAAAAAACTTTACAACAACTAAAAAATCACACAAGTATATTAAAATCCATTTATTATATCTAAATTGTCATCTGTTCAGCATGCAAAAAAATAATTCTACTAAGACTACTAAAAATTTTTATTTATATTTCTTATTTCATCAAGTTATCACCAGAAAAGGTGGATCAGTTAATTATTTTTTCCTTGCTTAAGAGTCACTAGAAGAAAATGTCGACTCATAATTGAGTGAAGTTGCTTCAGGGTCAATAATTTTTTTACTCGATTCGGTCTTGAATGAATTTACTTCAGACTTATTAGAGTTTTCACTCGATTGGGTCTTAAGTGAATTTATTTCAGACTTATTAGAGCTTTCGCTTGCTTCTTCTTTGGTAAAATATCCTTTTCCGTCGCTGTGGAAAGGACCGGTTACTCCAAAGGCGTAATGATTTTTCCTCCAATGTTCTCCCTTACCCATACGTTCACTGCAATGTAGTAAAATATTAACAACAGTTTTTTTTTATTTGTAGTATGTTTGTTATATACAACAAAACAATTTTGTTTATTAATTTATTGTTAAAAAACTATATTATTAAAAACATAAAGAATAAAAAATAACTTACCCTTTTGGGTTGGTGCTTTCACAAGTTATCCTGTCATAAAATGATTTGCTTTTGTCATAAAAGAAACAATCTTCTTCATTTTTGTTGTCCAACATTCTTTCCAACTTAATACAAAATTCATAATCTTTCTTCCAAAGTTCATTATCAAACTTTTTGTTATTCGCTTCAAAGTCGAAGTCGGGTACGGATTCATCAAACTCTTCGCGTGTTGCAACTTTTTTGGTGTTTATTTGAAGAGGTGTTTGATCTTCAATGAGTGCTGAACCGCTACTTTTTGAACACTGCCTGTGAACTTCTGCTAAAGTAGTCTTTTGAATGTCTCTTTCGGAATCATTAAGAGTTTCAGGCGGACCATCCAAAGAAAATGTGACAATTTTTCCGTCAACTCCAACTATCTCAAATTTTCGAGGCATAAGCTTTTTAATATCATCCAATGTCATGGATGGTATTAAAAAGCGTTTAGTTTTACTGAAGGGCTCAATTGAAGTGGTATTGTTAGCATTGTCGGGTGTAAACTTTCGTAGCTCACCAATTACTACGTTCTGGCGATCTTCAGTAGTGATGCTGCCAGATTCAGTTTGAGACGGACTTTTGTCTACGAGCGGTAAACTCATCATGTTGCGTTGCACAAGTTGATAGTTATTAAAACAAAACTCTGTCAAAATACATAAAAGAATTAAAAGTTGTTGATCAAAGAAACACCTTAGCTTTATATTATAAACACTTGAATTATTAAATAAACATTATCTAAATAAATATAAAAATAATAAAACAATAAGAAAATGTTCGAGAAATATTTTTAGTAACTATAGAGATCGCAACATAGCAGGCAACTAATAAACGACAATCATCAGAAGTTAATTTAGCAAAATTGTTTCTACCAACAGGTATTATCAAACTATGAACTCTGAAATAGTAGGAATTTTTTTTTTTAAGTTTTTATAAATAATCTCATCTCGGTCCATTAATATCTTTATTTAAATTTCAGAGTTTATATATTTACCTGTTGGCAAAAAAAATTCTGCTTTAAACTTATTTGCATATCTAATTAGCTTATTTCATATTTGATACTACTTATTTTGTTTAATCAGAAGATAATACCTTTTTTGTTTATTAGATTATTATAGAGTCAAAGTTAATTAAGTATATTTAAAGCAGGCTCAAGTTACTATTAATGGTAGTAATTTTATCCAATGATCTACTTAAGTTTTACTCAAAAGGCAAGAAATATTCTTAAATTGCCAAATCTACCAATAAAGAGGTGTTATATTTTTAATTGCAACTTGAGACCAGTGGTACTTGAAACACTAAAATTGATAATAAAATTCTGTGCAACCTAAGCTTAAAGCTCCAAAAAATTTACTTACTATTTCCGCCAATTTTTCAGAAGAACCCTAAAGTATATGTACATTTTCAAAACATTCCGTTAGTATTCCTAATATTATTTTTTAACTTTTCATTGAAAAATCTTGGTAGGTAATAGATTTTGTGCATGGAAGACAAATCACATTTGAGATCAAAAAATTTGCCTTATTTTTTCTAAAATTTCAATTAGCTATAAGTAAAAACTATTTTGTTTAGTGAAAGACTACTTTTATTTTTATTTCTTTATATGTATATGTAATAACCATAATCATCCTGATTATTCCAGCAAGCCTGAGTTTTTAAAAAATCTGACATTTGAAAATCCGTATATTCTTTAAGCTTAATTACACTTATAACTAAAAGCTACAAAAATACTGATCAATAAAAAATAAATTCAATAGTCTTTTTCTTGATTACGTACTTTAAATAACACCTAAGATTGTATACTAAACATAAATGTTATTATGATATAATGTAGTCTTTTTTATTGCTTTGTATGTGATTTACTTCACGCTAAACCAGAGCTTACCAGCATAAAAGTATAGTTAAGTAAAAAGTAACGGCAAGTATACTTAAAGGTCAGCCTGGCTAAAAAGTGCTGAGTGAGCAAAAAAAGCTGAGACAGCTTTTTTTCATGTTATTTTTAGTGTTAATTGTTTGAACTTTGTTTCAATATATGTTTGGTTAAGGCGGATTAGGGATAAGCGTATAAATAAAAAACACACAATAAAGTATTTAAAAATTTGCTGACTCAGCCTTTTCAGCTGAGACTGTGCTTTTAGTACACTTTCTCAATACTAGTAAAAAAATTATGACAATATTTTCACAACATATTCTGCCATTCTTACTGGATTTAATCTACTTAATTTCTTTTAAATTTATTTCAATCAGGTTTACATCATTTAGTTTAAAGAATTCCTGAGACTAATACTTTTTCTCTGTTTTTCTGTTTTTCACTTAAATCAGGTGATGATAATCTAATTAGAGTTGCTTTCTTTCCACGCTTCAAGTATATTTACTCAAATTACTATGTTTACTAACTTTATGGATTTGCCTTAAATATTATTCTTAACATTTGTAAATAAACATATGGTGGGTGTTTAACTGTAATTTTATAGTTAAAATATTACAAATTTTCTTCACACAAAACTGTTTTTCTTTTAATTGCAGCTTTTATAATGCTGCATTTATGGAAATTTATGATTATATTTCTACAGATTTAACTAGCCTGAATTAACTAATAAATAAACTCAGCAAAATAATCAATAAACTTAAAAATTAAAACTATTTTAGAAGTGTTAAATAAACTTAGTATTAAAACAAGAACTATTTCAACTTTTCCTTAGTTTGTTTAAGAACTTATATGAATTTTAATTGGGGTGATTAAATGGCAACTCAAAGTTTAACAAAGATAGTTGTTTAGATAATTTTATGAGCAAACAACTTCTACTTGAGACTAGAATAAAATTTAAAAGGAGCTGCCCCCCTTGAATATTTTTGCACTAGTAGTTTATAAAAAGATAAGTAATTCATCATTTTAATATTTATTAATTAAAAAAAAATATGCCAATAGATTTAGACGTTAATAACAAAAAAGAAATAAAGTTATACTATATAGTTACCCTTGAAAAAAAAAACTACATGCTTGTACTAACTTTTATTAAAGAACTTAATAAAAAAACTAACTAACTACCTCTTTAATTTTTAATAGATAAGTATAGTTTACTTTAACTAATTGAAAAACTTCTATAATAAATAACCATACTAAATGAATATACTAAATTTAAAAAAAAAAAGACAATTTAGTATTTTTAAATTTCATAGGATATTTAAATTTTAAAAATAGGCAACAAGGCCAAATTAATGAATAGTAATCAAGAATTTATATTCAAATGGTCATTATACTTTTTTTTATAACTGATTTTGTTAAAACAATAACTACTTAAAAAAAATTTGCTTTATTATTCAAAAAACTATCATTCTTTAATAACCGTTAATTAAGTTGGTTAATTGAAAAATGCATTTACTATTAATTTGTAAAAATTTACAAACGTTGTAGAGACAATTTTTGCAGCTGAGTTTGTTTCTTAAAAAACTCATCAAACTATGGGTGGTTCACATAATAAAACTAACAAAAACAATGTATATTTACTACAGTACATATAGTTTAGTGTTTAATCTAACTTAACGTTAGTGTTACAGCAGGTGCTAAGATTAATTGAATAGAAACAAAGAGTTCTGAATACTGAATAACGTTTGCATGTTCAAACTTCATGCTCGAGTAATTAAGAGGAAATTTTCTCATAAAACGCGGCAAATAAGCTTTGAAGTATTGTTAGCATGAATCTCCTTGTTGCAAGACGAAAAATTTTTTAATTTTAATTTAACTGTTTTGTGTTTGTAGTATTAAGTTCTTTAAACATTTATTGTAAAATTATGTATTGTTGTTTAAAAATTTGATTTAAATTTAAGTACTAATATAAAACAAAATACTTTTTAATCTCAGGTTTTCTCAAAGTTTTGTTTGTTAATGAAAAACGTCAAAGTAGCTAAAATTGAAACAAACATTTTCATGTTAAAGTATAAACATTTAATTGAAATTTTTGCTTTAAAAGATTTTAAACTCACACATAAAATTAAATGAATGATTTGTTTAACTTGTAAAGGTTTTTATTGTTAACGATATATACAAATTACTATTATGTAACTAATTATTAATGCTAGTTCGTCTTAATTATCAAAAAACAAGCTTAAATTATTACAGCTATAGCAAATCGTTTTTTAAACATTTTGTAGTTAGATTTCAATATTACATATCAAATTACAAACTAAACCTATTAATTTTTGTAACTTTTTGCTTGTTAAAACTGATACATGCTAATGTATTAAACTTTAAACTGTTTAACGGAATTAATATTAAATGACATAATTGTTTTACAAAGTTATACATAAAAAATTCGAATAACTTTTTTAATCTTGTCCAAAAAAATTGGGTTACAGAGATGAAATTTTACAAAAACAAAATAGTTCAAACAAAAGTATATTTCAATGTCAAGTTTTAGCATAAAAGTTTAATTTTGAGGAAAGTTGCAGAAATTTTTTTAAGCTAAGCACTTACTCAAGCAAGTCTCTTAATTTCTAGCTTTTTTTCTTAGATGTACTTGGCTAGTTTTTTTGATTATTTACTAAAAAATATGAACATTATAACGTCGTTATTTTAATTATTGATGATTCACTGTTTTTGAGTTAAAATATTAAACAAAACTATTTCTATAATTAAAGTTTGATTAAATTTTACAACTGAAAAAAGCTTTACTGCCAACAAAATTTGATTACAGCAAAAACTGACTTCATATACAAAAACTAAAAATAAACTTAATTACTAACTAGTAATAAAAACCTTTTCAGAGCCCTTAACATTTTGTATCAATAATTATTCATAAAGATTTAAGTTTCCTTATCTTTAATGTTCAAAGTATTTAAACTATAATCATAAACAATTTCTATTGGTTTTAAAAACTTTTGCTTGTTCTATTAAATCAAACTACTACCTTATAACTTTGTTTTCTTACTGTTTTTATTTACATTTTCAGAGTTTGACAAAATTTTACGGCCATCAGATAATTATATTCAAAAGCGTAGATTAACTACGAAATAAACTTAATAATTATTTTATTAAGACTATTTTAAATTTGTAAAAAGATAATATAAAGTTAATACTTAATGTTCAGCAGATCAAAGGCAGCAGAAAAAAAATCATATGTCTAATTTCTACAAATTGAAACTAGTTGCTATTAGTTTTAAATATCTAGCTAAGCAGTATGCTACTATAAAATAAACAACATAATGAACTATACTTATAGTTTATTCTAAAATTGTGCGAAACAATAAAATGACAAATTTGTAAGTAAAAATGTCATTAGGCACTTTGGCCGAAGAAAAGTTTAGTCCTCCTTTCTCTTTGCTTGATCTAAAAAAAACGGAATAATATTTAGTAGTTTTAGTTTTAAATACTTATACTTTTTTTTTATTAAAATTATAAAACAATAAGAACAGTAAACTTGCTCTAAAACCATAAAATGTTTTACAATTTAGCTTGATTGTCATCTCATCAGATTCTTTCTTTTGGGGTCTCATGTGTCTGAAAAAAGAAAATTACAATTTTAATGATTTTCTAAACTTTAAAAGTAGGATAACATGCTTAAAACTTTAAAACAAACAAAGCTAACTATTGTCAGCTTTAAAAGCTTTATAACAAATATTATAGCAATTAAAAAAACATACTCATGACACTTGAAAACCACCAAGCACAAAACAACAATGTGGACAATCGTGAGAAGGATGAAGAAGAACAAATAGAAGACCTTTTCGTCGAGTGATGGATAATATTCCTTCAAAATTTCGTAAGCATTCTCCTTATTTTAAAATGATTGTCGTGCCTCTACACTGCTGAACAGTAATTGTTAGCTTTATATTAAACTTTTTACAGTTGAAAGTTTACAGTTTGAAGTAAAATATTTAAAATTAGTTTAAAGTTTATTTTTGACAGTTAATCTACGCTTCTGAATATACTACTATGATAACTGTAAAAATTATTAAACTCAGGAACGGTAAATAAAGTCAGTCAGATAGTACAAAATTGAGTATATGATAGTAGTATAATTTTAAAGAATAAATAAATGGTGTAAAAACCAACAGAAGTCTATATGATTATAAATTAAAGACTTCGAGTGTTCAAATTATCTATTAGTCATCCAAAGTAAAGCAATTTAAGTTTTTTTTGAATTATGATCCAAACGAAATGTTAAGAGCTCTGAAAACGTATTTGTTAATATTCAATACTTAAGTTGCTTGTCTGTGTTTGTTAAATGCAATAGTTTGTGTATAACAAACTGATAAAAACTTTAATTTTTTTAATTGCAGTAGTTTTTCTTTTGAGTACGCAATTTGAACACAGTCCAAAAGTTAGTAGCTAAGCACTACTGATATAAAATAATAGTTTAATTAAACATTACTTTATGTATATTTATATTAAATCTGAACTTTTTTGCTTTAATTAGCCAATAAACTAAAAGTTACAGCATATACTTTGAAGATAATATGTTACTTGGCTTAAATGAAATAACGCATATCAACTTAAGTTTTAATTTAAGCATTTTTAATTTTGGAATTCAGTGTTTAGTTCGTACACATTGATCGCAACTAATTTTTTTCGATGATAAAGAATCATGTTTATACAATTATTTAATGTTAAAAAATAGATAACAATCATATTGTTTCAGATAGAATTCTCTTAAATTAGTGTAACTAATTATCTTATACTTGAAAGCAAAAAAAATAAAACAACGCTGTGACAAATATAACAGCAATTAAAGTTCTTTTTTTTTCATCAAATACGTAAAATATTCAGGAGCTGTATTATTAACAACTAACAACATTTTGTGTTTTATAAAAATTCGGAATCTTACGATCATTACATAGCACTTTATAAATCTATATGATTTTGTAAGTATAAGACGTTTAATCGCATTAAATTTCTACAAGCTTTGAAAAAAACTGATATCATTAAACTAAATTGTTTTCTCATACCGAACTTTTTTCATGATTTTTATACTATCAGATTCTGTCCTTGACAAGACATTAAAAATTATCTGTGGTGTGCGACTCGATAACCGAAAGGTTTTTCGTGCACCAGGTCCTAGGACCAAATAACTTGAGAGTTATTCTCTGTCGCTCAATAAAAAAAAAACTTACCATTACCAAACTCGATAGTAACATTGTCTGGATAATAAAAAGAGTTAGATATTTCTCTGTAACTAATGACTAAGTATAACAATTTAAAAGCTTAAAACAATATTTTAAAATCTGTCTACAGCTAAAGTTATTCCGGTTGTCGCTAATTCATTTGAAAGGGTTTTTCAAAAACATAACATGAAAATATTCTAATTATATAACTAACAGTGAAATTTTTATTTTGTTTACTTCAAAATAAGAAATTGCTTGATTTAATTTTAGTTTAAAAAAAATTATATTTAAGACTTTTTTTTTCAGTTTTATACAGTATATTTATATAAATATTTTATTTTATCTTTTAAGTAGAGTTGTGTAAATTAAAAGTTTGAATCACGACCGATTTCGGTGGCAAAAAATTGCGACCTCTTCAAGCATAATTAAATATATTTGTTTATATTTGTAGATATAAAATAATAAATAAGATTTTTCTTTTATAAGTCTTTAAAAAAAAAAGAAGTTTATTTTTGTGTATGTAAAAACTTGTGAAAAATAAAATGTAAACAACTAAAAATTTTTTCTTTGTAGAATTTCAAATTTACTAAACAAAACTGTTCTGGTTAAGATAATGAACCAAATAAAGCTGATTTGTTTTGTTAAACAATCATTTTTGACACCATTTAAAAAAACAAAAAAATATTTAAATCTCTTAATAAGGTCAGTCGAATATTTTCTTTTTAGACATAAATATTTTAAATTTTAAATTTTACAACTACAAGCTGTTACAATATAAAAACAATTGCAAGTTATTTTTACTTTAATTGAGAACTTGTTTTTCATCAAAAACGTTTCCGAAAAGAAAACTATATTATATAAGTCTACTACCTAATATTCTAACAATTCTTGTCTGAAATAAATTATTTTATTTGGTTTTAAAATCAATAAATGCAATCATGGGTTACACAAAATTTTAACTTCTGAATTTTTTTTTTATTTAACGTTTAGAATAAAATTAAATAAAATTTGAATTTTTTTTACATCAAACAAGTATTTTTATTATCAAAATTTTATTTGTTCAAAAAATCAATTTATTTGTGTTTGTACAATCTCAAGTAGGCGTCTAATGCTATGGCAAGAACGGAGAAGGAAATTGTGATGAGCAGGAACTTTGTGTAGAAGTAAAACGAACTTTCTTTTTTCTTGCGTGTCCTTATTGTGTCACCTGTAAAAAATTAAATCTTTAAAATCTATTATCTGGTGACCTGGCTGGAGTTCTATTGTTAGATTATTAACAAAATTAAGTTTTAAAATAAAGTAAAAAACCCTATAGTAAAACAACCATACGCCCTCTTAAACAATATAAAAAAATCAAACTAAAACAACATAAAAATAATATTCTTAATAAATTTTGCTACCTGGTTGCAGTTCCTGATACCATTTACGACACAAAGTCAGGAAAAATCCCCAGGAAGAGAAATAAAAAATAGCAGTGAAGACGAAAGCGCACAACAAGTGGAAAGGTTTCGTCATGTGATACTCAATTGGCAAACTTCTGGGAGAATAATCGTAATTCAGCATTTCGAGTGTTTGTTTATTTTAACCTGAAGGAAAGTTATAAACTTTTTGAAAAAGCACACAATTTATTTTTTAATACAACTACCATTTTACTATCTAATTTTACAACTGCTAATTTAATTAACTATTAATTGGCTTATTTTAAATGATTGCAAACTAAGGATATTTCATTTTCACTTTTTCTTTTTATAAATAAATATAAATTAACTTTTATGCTGAAGAAGCTTAATAAAAAGATATAAAAAGTTGCTATTGACATTGATATATATTGTTTTCTTGTAGTTCTATATAAATATTATAAAACAGCCGAAATCTCTTAAGTTAATCAAAATTCTATTTTTGTTATTGTTTACACTTTATTTAAAATATTTGTTATTTTAAGACGAGACTATTTTCATATCTGTGTTATATTAAAAAATCAATACAGGCATAATTTTCATGCAGTTTTCAAATTATATTTTTGATTAAGTATATTAACAATCTGTGTAAAAAGTTAAACTTAAAGTATTTTAATCATACATAAGGAATTTATAACTAAATTTCATAAAGTACACCTAAGTTAGATAAACGTTATTTTACTATTTTTATTGTCTTTAAAAAATAGTTCTACCTGGTAATTAAAATGTAGAATGATCATTGTTAAAAACAGGAACATCTTAAGTAATATTGTTTACAAACAAAGTTTTTAAAAAAATTATCTAACAGATACATAAATAAAAACTTTTATAACTTTTTTGTTACCAAGACTAACATAGAGAAATATTCTATGATATTAATGAATTTTTACTTAAGCAACTGAAATAATGTTTTCTAAAAGTTTAAAGAAACACATTAGTATTATGATTCTAAAAACTTTAATGATTCATGAAAAAAGAAAAAACATTTTACTTTACTACACTCACCCTAGCTTATAACATTAGTATTTAAATTCAATAAATCAACTTAACTAAAAAATATATTTGATTTGTGTAAAAAGACATTTATCTTCAATCTGTTACACATTTTCAGCTGTTAGCTTTATTAGCTAAAACAAAATCTAGAGTTTTCTTTTTTGAAGAACATTGCATAATTAGTATTTTCAATGGAAGGTATCAGTTCCATCCTACACTAAACCTTTAAAACTTAAGTAAGCTTTATGGTTATTTCAATGTAAAAGTTGTATTAACTAAATGTATAGTTCAATAAGTTGGACTTAGAATAACTAATGGGCGGCTCATGGTTTTGCAATTTAGGGTAGCACATATTTCCTTGTTTCATAATTTTTAAACAAAACCCAGCCTAAGTAAATAAAAACTAATCCTGACATTTGTAAAATTGAAAAACAACTGACAAAAGCAAAAAACCATTGTTTTTTAAAAACGAATACTTATTAAAATTAGAGTAAAAACAAAACAACTCAAAATAAAGAAATTGCTAACATTTAATTTTACAAAATTAGCTTGAGATTTTGGAAAATAGCTCAAGTCAACCTGGATTTTTAAAAAAAATGCAAAAAAGTCTGAGCCAGCCTGAGTTTCCATAGAATTTTAAATTTTCTTTGTTGTCTACAAATTACACATTAATATAGTTTAAAATTTATACCCAAAGTATAAACTTTTAAAAAATTTGATCTTTTTTGATTTTTTTAACTACCCATGCAAAAACAGAAACTGCAAACAATGATTTAAAGTTAACTTTTTTTTTATCTTTAACTCTGACTTTGATTCTTTTCTTTTCATATAGGTAAGAGAAAAGTATTCATAGACTATTAAAACAGTACAGCAATATTTTAGTACTAAATAACAAAAATCATTGTCAAATAAAGGGAAATTTAAGTCATTTTTCTTGACTTAAAAGTTACAAAACACATTAATTTCTTTGTCTTTGGCTTTAAAGAGTACTTTTTACAAAATTTAATAGCTAAACGATAGAGCTTAAATAAACATTTTTTTGAATTAATATTTATTGCGTTGGTGCTATTTTGGCTTTTTTTTCCTCGGAACATTACTAGAAAATTCCATATATTTTTAACTACAATTTTTTAATACTTTTCAATAAATTTAATTTATTGATCAGCGTCTTTGGTTTTTGTTTAAAGTTAATACTTTTTGAGATATAGGCCATTTTTTGTTTTCTATTCAGTTTTGGTCTTTGTTTATGACCTTCCTGCTTAGTCAAAAAAAAAATTTAGGAAAAATCTAAATTCACTGATTAATGAATATATTTCTTATAACTATTTAAAAATAAATACTTATTCTAATTTTACTATAAAACTATGTTGTAAAAAAAAGTTATAGACCCTTTTAAGGTCTTTTAGTTCTTGCATTATACTTTTATAAAAATATTAAAACAAGCTTTTTGTTTAAATTTAAAATGTTTAATAAAGATAAGCCGAAAATATCCATTTTTGTCTTTAGCTACAACCCAATAAACCCAAATTAACAAAAAAAACATATTTTATTAGCTCTATCATTTAGCTATTAAATTCTGTAAAAAATATGCTTTAATTACAAAAAACAAAGAAGTTTATGTGTTTTTCAATTTTGAAGTCATAAAATAGGTCTTTCTCTCAATTTATAATGATTGTGGTGATAGACTTATACTAAAGTTCCAAAATATTGCCAATTCAAGTCCCCAAATTGTTCTAATTAGTAAAGTGTCAAGGCAACTTTATATTTCTTAGTAATTTTATCATATTTTATTAAAGCCGCCTTCCATTATTTATTACAAAAAAAAATTAATTTCTAATTTAATTGAAAAAAAAAAATTATGTTCCAAAAGTGTATAACATGAGACTGTAAGTTTGAATATAAAATTAAAGATTACTTTGTGAATGATTTGTTCAATAAAAATAAACTTTAGACAGGAACTTTAAAATTTTAATCAGATTATCTACTAAATCAAGTCTAAAAAAAAATGTCAGTTATGGTTCATTCAAGTTTTTTGTTATTTATTTATACCTATTCAATTTTATTGAATATCTTTAATGAACTACTACAATTAATAACTATAAAATAAATTTCATTTAATTTTTATTAAAATTTAAACTTTAAATGTTGTTTTATACCAATACTGCATATTGTTTTCAATATAATACACTAACTATGTCGTAAAATTTTATAGACTATAAATCTGATTAGTTTTATGTTTGTACTAAGTGTAACACACTTAAACTATCAGTTATTTTATCAAAATATCTCTATATAGTGTTATGCAAATTATATATTTTATTTTCAAAATATCTTTAAAATGTTCTAAAATTTTTCATGTTGTAAAAACTTTAATATCAAATGCTTGTTTCTCATTAACAAACAGAAGTAGAAGACAATTATTTTCTTCTTTGAATGCAGCTGTTTGCAATAGATTAAACAACAATCCTATACAGCAGGATTTCCCAAACTATTTTCATTAGGCTCCTTTAAAGTAATTAAAAAAGCTATCGCCCCTTCAACAAGATTACTAAATAACTATCATTAAAACACTTATGACTTTTTTTTTTTTGGAATTCAAGTTGAGTTTATGTTTTTAATAAGTTCTCATTACGAGTTTGAAAGTATTTTATAATAATAACAATGTCAGTCCCTCTGTTTTTCATAAACACATTTATATTTTCTTTATCATTCCTCACTTTCAAAAAACATCTATAGTTACGAGTAAAGATATGAAGCACTTTTCGTGTTTATTAAATTGCCAGATTAATTTTCTACCTTGACAGTTTTAAAAACTAAATAAAAATATTTATTTGATTTTTATGTGTTAAATATAAATCTAATGTGTATGTTATGTATATAACATTACAACTTTAGTAAAAGTTCATTTAGCTTTATTTTCAACAAATTACTCAGCGTCAACTCTGGTTTGTAGGGGAACAGGTCAATATTGCACGAAGACAAAATTGCACGAGGTTACTAAATTTCACGAGGGGACTTAATTGCACGAAGACAAAATTTCACAAGACAATAAAATTGCACGAAGATAATTTTTGCACTAGAGTAAAAAAACAGAAAAAAAAGTATTAATAAAAACAGAAAAAACAAACTAAAAGATGATTTAACAAAAAATCAAAAAGAAAAAAAGAGTTACTGATCGAGGGTAAGGGTTAAGGGTAAAAGTGATAGTAAAAATAAACATTTAAAATAAAATTATTAATTATAAAAAAGCTTACCGACTGACGGTAAGGGTTAGGGGTAACAGTGATAGTATAAAAAAAAACTAAAAAAAGTATTCAAACCGTGCAAAAATGTCTCCGTATAAAAGTGTCTTCGTGCAAAAGTGACCCTTCGTGCAAAAAAAACTTTCGTGCAATTTTGTGCCCTCGTGCAATTTTGTACTTTCGTGCATTTTTGACAGCTACCCGGTTTGTAGGTATTGAATTCTAGCTTAACTTTTTGAATTGACTTGTTTTTATATGTACAAGGGTAAACGTTTAAACCTAAAAAAAAATCAATTTCTGCTACCCAAAAGGTTATAGAAAATTAGATATTAAAAACTCGCTAATAAATTTCAAAGAAGTAGTTAATACTTTTACTAATTAGTAATTAGCTGTATTTTTTAGCTTTATGACTAATAAAACATACTTTTCAAACTGAATACTTTTTTTTAAAGTGCTAATGAATAACTACTTTACCACGTGCTATAAGTTATTGTTTTTTCTAATTATAAAGAGAATATGTTAAAGTATTGTGAAAAAACTTGTTGTGATTGACTTCTTGTGGACATAGAAGAGTAACAGTGAGTATAAATAACTCAATTAAGATAAATACAGTATAGCTAATTTGTTTGAATAAAGTTTTGTAATGAAATAAAGTATTAATTTAAGAATATTTGGCGTGGACTTTTAGATTTTCTTACATAGTTATTGTTTTAAGTTTTTTTTTGTTTCTGAGTGTAAAAAGTCTGGTAAATTTCTAAAAAATTTTATATGCATAGAACTAATAAATATGTGAACAGATAAATTTTAAATTATATTGCATAACTTTTTTTGATAAAAGAAAATTACTTTTCATTGAAACGATAGTAACTTATAAATGTTTTATAAATAAATAGCATTTGCAATGTTTTTTTTATACCAAGATAGCTTTTATTATAAAACTTGAGCTACATATACTTATTGTATTATGTTTATTGTAAAAGCTCTGAATATAATTTACCAAGTTTATAGTAGACCTCCCTACATTAAAATAGGTTTTATGAAAGTAATATTACAAATCTGTTGACACTTGGTTTAATATAGCTTTTTGTTTCATGCTTCTTATCATTAAATATTTAAAGTGCTTTTGAAAGCATGTTAAGTTTATTAGTTGGTGAAAGAAATAAATTGACTGATATTTTAAAAACTAAGTTAGTTTCTATATGTTAAATATAGACAAAATTTTCTAAACTTTTTTTTACAGTAACAAGTTTTTATCTTTTTAAGAGCTTAACACTCTTTAAAAATAATGTACGAAAGAAAACTTCTAAATCTCCGTGACATTCACAATCTACCAGAGAAATTACACAAGGATGAACCAAAAGATCCAGTGAAACATTTTTCTGCTGACCTCAACAATTTATCTATCAACGACAAAATAATCGAAGTTGAAGACACAAAAAGTCACTTCGATCAGGAAAGTTTGATCTTGAAAGAAAAGCTCAGTCAGGGAGGGTGTGGCTGCGTTTTTGATGCGACTTACAAAAACCACCCAGTAGTTGTCAAGTCGTCTCTAGCTGAAAACAAAGATAAATACATTTCATACGAGCACAAAAACCTGAAACTTCTTCAGCAAGATCAATATTGTGGCATTCCGAAGGTCGGTGACGTTTTTGTTCACAGCGGGAGACAAAGTTTCATGATGCAAAAGCTCGGGAGCGACCTCTTTGACGTGAGGAGAAAAACCCCCGAGAAAAAGTTCTCTTTGGAGACCACTTTGAAGATAGCCTTGCAAACTTTAGAAATACTCAAGTACGTGCACAGCTGCGGAATAATTCACAACGACATCAAGCCGGCAAACTTTATGACCGGACTGAAAGATCCGAACAAAATCTACCTGATAGACTTCGGATTTGCCAGCAGCTACATGAGAGACGGTGAGCACGTTCCTTACGAGTACAACGTGAAGAGAAGAGGAACCTGGTCTTTCAACTCGCTCAGCTGCCTGAAGAAGAGGAGTCTCAGCCGGAGGGACGATCTCCAATCGCTCGCTTACACTCTCATTAAAATGAGGGCAGGCAAGCTGCCGTGGGAGGAGTTCACAAGGAACAAAGAAATCGAGAAAAGGGAGAAAATCAAGATGACGATCAAGTTGAAGGAGTTTCCCGCGAAGGATATTTGTAAGGGGATGCGTGAAGAGTTTGCCACTTTTCTCAGAGAAGTGAGGAGTTTGAAGTTCGAAGAAGAGCCTGATTATGACAAGTACTACAGAATGTTTGAGAAGTTACTGAAAGAAGAAGGTTTTGAAAATGATGGTCGGATCAACTGGAACTGTTAATTATCTATGCCAAATAATGTTATTGTAAAATAGTATTATTGTTTTTTTATATGAATATACAGCAAACTCACCTACTTTTTGTGTTTAAGTCATAACGTTTTCCCCTAAAGTTTTTTGGCACAATTACTTTTGACATTTTGGTTTGTCCTGGACAAGACGTTAAAAGATATTCGAACGACTCGATAATAGATTTTTTCGTGCACCAGGTCCTTGGACTTAATATTTTGAGTTTTTATTTTCTCGTTCAATAAACAATAGTTTAGATTATAAATGTTATTTTTAATAAATACAGATTGAGTAATAATTTTAAAATTATTTATTTACGCTATTAATTTTTCTTCATCGTTCTCTTTCTTTTTTTATCATACAAGTCGATTTATGCTACGTCCATAATAGATTTTAATGATAAATTATAATCGTGATTGAAATTTTATTTATTTTTTGTTTAATATACCAAGTTACAACAAAATAAAGTTAATAGTATAACTAGTGTTTCCTATAGTTCGCAGTAAGTATAATTTCAGAAACTACATTGACTTTATAAATTGCTTTTGCATTTAAGTTTAATACAAAGTTGTTTCAAAAATATTTATTAAGAATATATCTAATCTTATTTGTTAGCTCAACCTTAAAGAGACAGTTTTGTTTAAAATTATAAATAATGACTTCTATCAGATCATTTATTGCAATGCATTGCTTTGAGAACAAAAAAGTACACAGAATGAAGTTTCTACTGCAAAGTGTTACTACAAAATTTTTAAATCACTGTAAATAAGCTGGTATCTCATTGTGCTTCATGATACCAATCTATAAAAAGTTTTATCTTCACAAAAACATGCATTAGAAGTTCATCATTCTTCATCTTCCGATGTATCAAATCTGTCGAGTTCATAATCATCATCTGATGTTTCACTGTCAATTTCATATTCAGATTCTTCGTGATTCCTGTTAATTTCTGGAAAATCACATAGCACGACAAATATTCCAAATATTGGGATGAATAATAACATGCACAAGCAATCTATTGCCTTGTTTGCAACTCTTATAAACTGTTTTATCATGGTTTATAATATTTTGTAAAATCTGTTGGTAAGTTGAATCAAGTAACATATTTTTTTTAATCAAAAAGTTTAACAAAATATTGATTAACGATTTATAAAAGTATATACAATTTTTAAAAAGTTATCTCAAACAAAATGTCTTTTTATAAATTCGCTTGAATAAAATGTACTACTTCTATTATAAAGTGTAATTAACTATTACAAAATATTTTAATGGCTTGTATTAACAAAAACTAACCAATAAGTATGTTTTACTAAAAGCAATCCAGTTTTTAAATAAGAACTAGAAAATTAAGTCAAATCTATCATCAAATAGCCATTATAAGTTAGTTGCGTAAACTCTTTATAAAAGTAACAACTTTAGTAACAATCTAAAAACTTTTTTTTTTATTTTTTAGTTAAATTTTTAATGTTACTTAATTTTCTGGTTAAATAATACCTAATTAGTAAATTATAAACACTGAGAACGCTCTAATAACACATAACAACGAAAAAATAGTATGATAACAAGAAATTAGAAGTAGAATAGTTAAACATTGATAAAAGATAAACTACAAGCAATTTGATGTTTTAATAAAGACTAATATACGAAATAAGAGGTTGAAATTTTAGAAAGTACTTTAAACTACTTTAACTAAATTGTAGCTTGAAAAAATTTCTTTAGTAAATGAAATCGAATTAACACTAATTATAAAATAGTTTTAGTAGTTAAGTATATTGTGTTGTTTAGTCCTTTTAAGCATTAACAAATTTAATTTATTATTTTGTAAGATACATACAAGGATATATTGAAATACAGCGTAACAACCTGAAATTAAATAAATTTACATAAACTTGAACAAAATACAAAGACTTACAACTTTTTTTTCATACAATAAAACAAAAACACTTAATAAGATTTTCCAGAATTTGTAAAAAGACAAATATAAAAGTTAATTGTTCTAACTAACTACATACTAAATTCTATATATGTATTACTTTTATGTAATTTTTAATAAATCTTACTTCATACCTTCTAGCCTTTATGTAGATTGCAGGAGATTAGTCTATTATTTTTTAGAAATAAAATAGCTTTCTTTATAATAACCTTTGACTAAGTAGAACAGATTTAAATTATATTTTAACTTTTTGAAATTAGCTTTAAAGTATTTAAAGCTCTTAAAATTAGTTTTACAATTGTGAGTAATTATCTAATTATCTAGTAGAAACATTTGAGCAAAGTTTAAATGATGCATCTTAATAATTGAAAAGAAATCTAACAATTCAAAACAAATTTTTATCTTAAAACTTTTATTAGAATTAGTTCTAAAATTTCTATTAAACTGAGTTTAACTTTAAAGGTTAAAATAGTGAATAAAATAGACAAACTTTAAGACATAAGTTTATGGTTTTCAACTTTTCGGAATTTTCTCTATATACATTTGTAACTTGATAGCTACTTTACTATTACCTATGTAATGTATCTAACATATTTTCTTTGAATTATTTAACTTACTTAGTTATAAAATTAAATTATAGTGAGTATTTCAAACTTGTTAATTTTATATTTATTGATTAGTGTATTTAAGTGCATGTTGTTGCATTGAGTAACTCACACTTTAAAATAAATAATGTTTAACTTATTTTTAAAAACAGTTCCTTATAAATTTTTTTGGCTAAATAACATATTTCAAAAAATTAACTACGTAAGTTTGAATTAATTTAATAACTGTGTTTTAGTCTATTACAAGTTTAAAAGCTACACAACTTAATAAATTATTTAAAAAAGATTGTTTTGGTCTAATTGTTTATGAGTTAGTTTATTCCAGTTCGATCAAATGGGTGCTGCAACAAGTTAAACTACTTTTGTGGAAGGTTTTTGAATAATGTCATTTAAAAGCAGATACTTTGTTTTGTGCATCTATAAGAAAGACATTGATCTTTTTTCAAATTTGTCATTCTTTTTATTTTATAATGTATAAGTTAGCTAAAGAACAAATACTTACAAATTGATTTATAATTAATTGAAAAAAATTTAATCTAAAAGAAAATTACTGCAAAACATTTGATCTTAAACAAATATCTTTATCTATTTATGAGTTATAAAAAGTACAAACATAAATAACGTTATATTGACAAAATTCTTATTGTAAAATTGTAACAACAACTTACTACTAAAATAACTCATTTTGCTTAGAAAATATGTAAATTGTTAAGTTTCTTACTAAAATGTGACACTACACTAAAAATAAATGTCAAATTACCCATACATGTATGTTAAATAGTAATTTAAGAAAAATATTTCTTTTCTAAACTTACTTTTTTAAGTTTGATTATAATGACTCGTTTAAAAAAAACTTCAAGAAGTAACTAAGAACAATTAAAACAGCTTCAGTAATATTTTATTTATATAACATTCACTGTGTAGTATCCACAGCATGCGCATCAAAGGTGCCATAGGGGGTTATTAGGTCAAAATTAGAATCTAACACTAGACATTCTTGAGATGAAAATGTAGAGAAAAAAAATATTTTAGGTGTTTTTAAAGTAGTCTTTCGAAAGAGGCCACTCGAAAAAAAAATTTGGGAAGCCCTGATCTACAGTATAAAAACTATACAAGTTAAAATACATTATCACTGTTTTTAAACTCACTTATAGCTGATTTAATCTAAAAAACTTTTACATCATCAATACAAAAAAAATGTGTAACATACATATTTTAGTTATGTTTTTACTTACAACTAAAAAAACTACCATGTATTAGAATTAGACCATTCAAATGTAAAATATCACTACGGTTTGTTTTAAAATTTAGTAAAATATTAAGTTTTGTTCAAATAAAAACTTTTCAATCCAAAAAATACAAAATAATAAAACTAAGAAAGTACTTGTCGCTTTCACAAAACTTTTAAATTATAATTAAAATTCAATCTTAAAATAATTGTTTCTGCACTATTTTAGTTATATTCAAATTTAAACTTTAAGCAAAAATAAAAACTTAACTAATTACATTAAATAAGCTTTTCTGATTAACTACATAAATCCAACTAGTGGTTAAAATAATTAAATAATAGCAATGTAAGATTGAAAACTTGAAAAAGAGTTGTTAATGAATAAAATATGTAGCTAGCCCTAGATTAATCTGCAACTTGTGTCAAAAAGTACTAAATATCATGTTGTCTATGCACACTTAAAAATTAAACTTTAAATGCCACTATCGAATATTTATGGTAAAAATATATACGAATTTGTTTATCCCAAGCTCATTATTTTAGTTGGAAATTTGTTTGCATGGTTATACAAATAATTAAAGATTTATTTTTTTGAAATACTGCTCGAGACTTTTCACAGACTATACTGCTTTATAAGTTGTATTTGGTGATACAAATAATACACTTTAATTTTTGAACGAGTCAACTTTATTGTCAGTGTTTCCCAATGATTAATACTTGATCTTGAACTTGAGTTAATTTTGTCTAATAATCTTAGTTGCAAATATTAGTAGAAATTAAAACAAACACTGCTTTATTTTTGTTTATTACTGACTAATCAAAAAATATACATTATTAGAAAAAGTTTTTGTGAGTCTAATATTTTCGTCAAGGCAACAGCTACTTAAAACAAGTTATTGTTATACATTTATAAATCATTGAAAAAAAATGTTAAATATTTTATAACTAATGAAGTTTACCAGTAATTTATTAACAAAGTCTAATAAACTGTGGTACTCCAAACCAGGATTACCATGTATTCCAAAACTATTTGGCATAAATCGATCAACATGACTTCGTTGGTCTCTATAGGAAAATATATGACAGTTTGTAAATTTTCTCTTTAAAATTTTCGTTTAAAATTATTTTTTACTCCTTTATCAAGGAAAAGGCTACCACTGAAAACGTTTTGAATCACAAACTTTAAACGTTTTCAGTAAATACCCTTAAGTCTTTTAGTTTTTTTTTTTTTTGTAATAATCTTCTAAAAACCAGTTGAATGCCGTTATAAAGTAAAAAATTGGACAAAGTACCAAAACTTTTTTTTTTAATTTATAGCTTTATAATAAAATGAATTGTAGATAAATAATTTCACTGAATGTATTTTCACAAAACGAAACAAGCTCAATGCATAAATGTTCTAAATTAAAGTAGATGGAAAAGATTATATATCCATAGGTAGTCTTGTAATATCATTTGATAAAAATGTGCAGCAAAATTCAAACAAAACATCCTTGGAAAGCTTGCCGCCTTCTTCAAGTTTAAATCTGACACTGGCGTTACAATCTCATACTTCTAAATAAATATTCCAGAGCTGCTTGTTAATAAAGGCTTTATTTAAAAAGCTTTTTGTATTAACCACTATAGTAAAACAATGTTTTAAACATTTATAAGTTTTTAATGAATAAATGAACACTCAAATTTTTTCTTTCCAATATGTTTCGTCAAATTCTCTTCAGGGAAATTACAATTGAAACAATACAATAAAACACAATAAGTATATATACAAAAATTTTTACAAATTAATTAATTAATCGATTAAGTAAACGTAAATGTAAACAACAAAAACATTAAAAATCAACACAATTGTATTAACCACTATAGTAAAACTATGTTCTAAACATTTACAAGTTTACTTGTGCAGTCTTGGTAAGTTGTAAAGTTTTGCAAACTGGTAATAAAATGCAGCATTTTTGATTTTTGTTAAATAAGTTTTGACATTGTATTATTTTCGGTGTTAGTTAGTAGGAATTTTGAAAGCTTTGTACTTAAAACTAGTTGGTCTTCATCTTGATTTATTTTAACAAAAATTTATTAATGCTTTTATTATAAAAACAGTGTATTCATGTAAAAAATAATAAATGCGTAATATAAATGTCGTTTCATATAATGAAAAGTTGTTTTACTTTATGCTTCTTGTTTATTTAATAAAAGTATGTAGGTTGTCTTACAAAACTTCTTGTGCTAAGGCAAAATAAAAAATATGTTTTTGATTTAGTATTTAATATTTAAATTTTTATTAAAGTTTTATAACTTTTTAATGTGCTTTTTTTTATAATGATAATTTTCATAAGTTTTTTTACAAACAACTATAGTTTAACAAATAAAATAACTTTAAATATATTTTTATATCTAAATAATAAATGCAGTTACCTTTTTCGAAATCTTTTTCTAAATAGTACAAGCTTTCAAAGTACTTTTCATCTTTTTATTAACTTAACTTAAAAAACGATCACTATTTGACTCAACGAAACTCTTCAAGATTTTGGAATCATCTTTAAGTTACTTTTTTCTGATACCAGCTTTACTTTTGTAGAGTTTTTTTGACATGAATTTATTTATTAAAACTTATAAATTTTTTAGGAACTTAGTTCATTGCTGTTAATCCAATATTTTGTATCAAAAACTTTATTTATCTTTAACTCCAAACTTTTAATTGTTACTTTGTTTACTTATGATTAATTACAAAAGCGGGATAATTATGCTTCAATTAAGTTTGTTTCAATAATCAATACTACAAACATTTAAGTTAGTTTAAAGCAGCAACCATTTTACAGATAAAACATATTTATATGTCAACACTTGTAAACCTTTTTTTTTTTTTTTGTTAAGTATTTTACAAAGTTGTAATTACAAACATTACTTAAAAATGAAAAAGTTTCATATCTTTTATATCGGAGTTTGTTGAGTATATTGATGCATATCAAAAACTTAATTTGTATAACTTTTAGAAATGAAGACATGACTGTATAAGTTTATATAAACTTAAAATAATTGGACGCATAAAATACCTGGTATGTGAAAAAAACCCTCAGTAATCTTGCCATACAACTTTTTTTAAATAAAATAACTTAAATTCAATAATTTTGCTTTTAACAGGATAGTAATAAAAAACGCACATTGTTTATTGAAGGATAAAAAAAAAATTGGTCGAACTATGTGATGCTCTAAAAAACCTTTTGGTTATTGAGTCGTAAACCACTAATAACAACGTCTAATAAATTTATTAGACACTATTTCATTTGTTTAAAATTTGTATACCTATAAGATATACCTCTTTTCTCACTACTTAACTAAATATTTTACTGACAGTAAAACTATAATAGAAAGTATCTACAATTTAGAGTTTAGACTATCAAAATGTTACATAACCATAGCTAATCATAGCACACCATTAAGTTATAACCATAGCTGGTCTAATTTATAACTGACATTCAAATTACAAACTAATTATATGCATTATCTTATTAAATGTAAAAACAATACATTTGTAAATGTTTTTAGTGTAACTATTAGGTTTGTACTTCAGTATGTTTTCTCAGTTCAATCCAAAATATTCAATTATGACCTTGGTCTTTTAAGGTAACTGTTTTTTAGCTCATTTATTATTGACAAACTAGATATTTTTTTTAAATCTTGGTCAGAAATAAAAAATCTTTAAATAATTTCTGATATCTTTTTACTCAATGTAAACTTTTAAAAAACATTTAACAAAATCAGGTAAAAAGTTACTTCAAACACAAATTAGATACTTTTTAATTAAAAACATATAGTTTCTATTCTCACAACTTTGTGACATTTTCTAGTCCTTTTAAAAGTATAAAACCAATTACTTTTTTATCATATTTTTTTCAATGAATGTGTTTAAGAACTCTTTTAATAAATGTGTTGACTTCATGGAATTCGATTTTAATCTTCTACCTAAATACTAAAAATAATATAGTAAAAATAACTTTAGAAATATTGAAAAACTTAAAGTAAAGTTGTTATGTTAGATAAATTGTTAGAGAAAAACTTAATGTAAAGATCTTAGGACCAAATATTTTGAATGCTTTTTTTTGTCTTTCAATAAACTATAACTATATTGATAATTTTTATTTTACTCTAACAAAGTTTCTCTCTAAATTATTAAATTTTCAAAGTACAAACACTTTTTTTTAATTTATGTTGTCATCTATATTCTTCACATTATATTTTTTGTTTTAGCTATTAAAAATTTAAAAACATCTCAGTAAAAATATTTTTAATGTTACTTTAATAAAAGTTATTTATCTACTTTATCTTGAGATATCTTTAGTAAATGAAATTATTTGCTTTAAGTTTGTATGACTATTTAATTAGTATTTAAATTATATTAGTTATAATAATCAAGTATTAAATTTATAATAATAAAGTACAAAATTTCATTATGAATGAACTTAATTTTCTTTTATTTAAAAGTGCACATATTTCTATTCCCAATGAATATCACTGTCTTAAACTTACAAAAAGTAGTATTATCCTAGCCTAGAGATTTCGGAAGCTAAACATTATACTAAACTTATTTAGTTCAAATACAAACTAAAAAGCTGTATAAAAACTATTGCTAGTTTACAAATAATAGATACTCAAATTAAATATAACAATATAAATATATTTCAAAAACATATGCAAAATATTTTTATGATATAACCACAAAACGTTGTATTCATTTTTAAAGAGTTTTAATAAATTGCTAAACATAACTTTAAGGTTTTATTTAACTTTTTAAATAATATTTTTAACTTATATAAAAAAGTAAAACTTGTTTTTGATATCTTTATTATCTTTTAATACAAGATATTTAGATGTATTAGTTATACTTTTAATGTGAATGAGATTAATGTGTTTATAAAACTAACCTGTAACACAATAACCTGTTGTGATACAATTATCTAGGTCCTAGGACCAACTTTATTAAGCACTTTTTTGTCGTTTAATAAACAATAATGAACGTTATCATTTACTTCTTATTACATCTAAACTAATGGATGTCAAATGGATTACGCATACTTAAACAAATTTTCATTAATTTTTAACTTACTTTTATGTTTTATAAACGTTGTATTACACTCATTAGTATATAACTTTAAATATTGATCACCTTCGAGTTATATCAAAACAAAATTAAAAAAGTGTACTAATATTATTGAAAAAAAAAAAGGTTTTATAACAAACATAGTGAATTTTTAATTATTTCAGTAACCTAAAAACTTTCTTTATTTCGATAAAATAAATAAAAAAAATAAAATAAATTAATATTATTTGGATGTCAAATGGATTACGCATACTAAAACGTAATGAGTTTCTTAACATATTTATGTGTTTTATAAACTTTTTATTACAATCATTAGTAAATAACTTCAAGTATTGAACACCTTCGAGTTATATCAAAACAAAACTAAAAAATTGTACTAATATTACTAAAAAAAGGTTTTATAAGAAATATAGTGAGTTTTTATTATTTAAATAACCTAAAGTACTTTTTATTTCAATAAAAGCTTTCAATTATTTTTTTTTACTGCAAGTTAATTGCTATTATGTATAAATTTTATTTATGTACTCAGCGTAGTATCACTCGTTGTTTAAAAAAGAAAGTTAACAAGATTAAAAAAGTTTTTGTTAATGTATTTGTTACTAAAAGACGAGTTAATAGATGAAAAATAATTTAAATTATTAGAAAATGCATAAATATTATTATTGTCTATTTTAGGAAAAAAGAGCGCTCGAAATATTTGTTTCTAGGACCTGGGTTCTGGTGTACGAATAAACTTCCGATTAACATAATCAGCTCGTTAGTTGTTACTAAGTGTACCAAGTACAGTTGCAAAAATTAAATAAATAAAAACTGTTAAAACTTAATAAACAATTAGTTTTCAATTTGAATCTTTATGTTTGAGTTTTTTGGCGATTTACTTTTTGTTAATCTGGCAACTACGGTAGCAAGCAGAACTAGAACAAAAACTGTTGTTTTAATATTTTGTAATAAGCTTTTATCTATATAAATTCTTCTTGCTATCGAAACATAAACTAGATTTAATTTTTTTAATAAAAATCTCTGAAATGATTTTAGGAAAACAAAATTTTTAAATTTTTTAAAACAAAATAAAAAGTTTTCAATTTGCAAGATAAATTTAATTAAACATTTTTTAACAGATTAATACATAAAATACTAATATTTTTTTATTATATGAAAAACATTTGTAGAAGATATTAAATTCAATATTTATAGTTACACTACAAAAACTTAGCTTCAATATTAGACATGATTTGAAGCCATTTTGTCAACAGGAGAACTAAAAATTAAAAAAGCCATAAAAGTTCAAGTAAAATTTACATTCCATTTGTATACAACTGTAAGTTCTTCCAATCTTTGTCAGCTAAGAATACAAACATCCAGTAATCATGGGTCGTATGCATTGTCCAGGGTTAGTATTTGACTTTGTTGCATACATTATTTGACTCATATTATCTGTTGATTGTTTTGAAAATCCCACTCAGACAGTCACCATGCTTTAGTAAGTAGTTTTACCATAGGCTGTGTAACCTTATTTATGAGCTAGTCTTGCTATATCTGCAGTAAAAAGTCCCAGTATAAGAAATTGTTCTAGTAGTTTTGTTTTAAGTACAAAGGGTTTTCTTTTATCCTCCCTCAAGTTTCCCTGATTTTTAAGTTAGAAGTTGGAGATCTAAGTTAATTCAAAGGAGTTGTTTTGTTATATTTACACTGACAGTTTTATAAGAAAACCTCTGCCACTAAATAAATTTTCAATTTATATTAAATAATTTATCACTCATTATTTCACACCAATTAATTCTATAAAATTCAGACCCAAGTAAATATTGTGCAGAGTAAGCATCTAAATGTACAAGAAAAATTAACAAATAAATACTTGGGTGTGGTGTACCACATATTTATTTAAAAAATTATCCAGGGTATTATTTTAAAATTTTATAAATTTTTACTCAAGCCTAGTACTTACTTTTTAAATTGCTAGCAAGTTCCAGTCTTCCAAAAAATTAAAAACCAATTTCAAATTAATGTAGTAATGTGGGCTAATGTTTTTCCTATATTTAAAAGTAACAATTAACTAACTTATTAATTTATATCAACCATACCACATTACATTTCCAAGTCTAGGCAAATTCTAACATGTAAATTTACAAAAATAATCAAACAATCATTTCAAACAGAAAAGGTATCTCAGGCTCAGCTCTGCCATACAGCCGCAACGTCGCCAGTTGGTGCAAGCTGTCCGCCGAAGATGTCAAGGAACACATCTACAAGTTGGCCAAGAAGGGTCTCCGCCCATCCCAGATTGGTGTCATCCTCCGTGACTCCCATGGTGTTGCTCAGGTTTGTTAAATTATATCAATTCTTAAAGTTTTTATTGAAATTTAGTTAAAATCTTTTGGCTTAGTTTAATTATCTAAATTTTTTGTTTTATTAATGTATATTTAAAAAAGTTCTATTAGTTATGTGTCAGTATATGTGATTTTAAAATTATAAATTAAATATTTTTAAATAAATTTAAGTTGCATTAAGATGACATAGTCTTTAAAAAAAATTGTTTACAACACCCTTACTTTGCCAAGTAGTTTGCATAAAAAGTGGCTGTAAGGTCACTTTCAAAGGGCTCAAGAAATTTATCTGGGCCAACACAGTTAACATTCTGTCATACTTCTGTCATAAAATATATGTATTACCTTTTAATGTATGTTTTTAAAGCAATTATAAAATTACAGCTGACTATTCCATATCAGGGTCCAAATTGAGTTAGGGATTTCTTTTCATTTAAAAAAGAAACTAATTTTAAACATTTGATGAAATAAAAACAAATGTCCTTATAATATTTATGCTCACCCACTTAACAATGAGTTTTTGAGAAAAAATGTTTTCTATATAATATTGCATATTGCAACCAAATAAATATTTTGTAATATACAAATCTATTATATATTATAAAACATTTAATTATTAGTTTAATCTTTATCAATTAAAATAGCTATATAAATGTATTTGAAAATAAATATGATTATTTTAGTTTATATATGATAACAGATAATTTTGTTACATGTACTGTTGAGGTATTTTAGAGTCACATAATTATCTCTGCCATGGTAATTTTTGTGCTACATGCCTCATAAATTAATAGACAGTGGCATATCCATTGTATGACTTAATCAATACTCATACGATCGCAGAAAGCTGTACATTTATATTATATCAATTAATAAAAATGTTTGTTTAAAAAAAATAATTGAGCTTATTGGTAAATTTAGTATTATAAGTTATATTAAAAATTTTTATAAGATGTTGTCAGATAAGGGAACACTTGAGTTTAGAGGGACTAATTGTGGACCATTCAATTGAAGATTAATATATATTGAAAAAATAAATTGGTGGGTATACATCTAAGGACCATTAAGTATGTTCTAAACTTTTTGGTTACTGTAAAATGCTTTAATTGAGCTATATTAATAAAGCAGCTTTGTGTAGGCCATCACACATATAGGAAACCATTAAGCAGTCTTAAAGGATCATAGGATCTTATTAATACACAAAGTTTCTTATTTTCAAGTTGCAATTGCCCATAGTAACACTGTGTTGAATAATTGATAATTTAGTAAACTTGTACCTTGTTAGTTTTAGAAAACTTATTTCTCCCAGCATTAAATATTTACATTTAAAAATACTGTTTTCAAAATAAGTTTAACCTTAGTATCAAAATTTTGATGTTTTTCTTTCAAATATTTTTAACTTCATTGGAAATTTTTTTTTCATAATATGAATTATCTTAATATCTATTAGAACAATTATTAATAAAATATAATTAATGTTTATTATGCATCTAAACAAGTATTATTTAACAGGTCAGACATGTCACTGGTAACCAGATCTTGAGAATCCTCAAGTCAAAGGGACTCGCCCCAGAACTTCCAGAGGATCTCTACCATTTGATCAGGAAGGCCGTTGCCATGAGGAAACATCTCATGAGAAACAGAAAGGTATGTTTTTGAATTTTGGATAAATAAATGTTTGAACCTGGTTTCAAACAGTTACTTTAAAAATTAGCATGATTATTATAAGCTTTAGGGATGATTATTTGTTGTTCATGTGCATTTTATTATTTTTTTTTAAATAGTTATTTTAAACCAAACTAATCAAGTTAGTTAAATAATAAAAATATTCTTTAAAAACTACCAAGCCTGAGCTAGCTTGGAGGTTGGTTGTTAAATTTAAAATTTGAAAACAAAACTATCACATTTATAAGTGAGTTTTTTTGATAAACTGTTTTGTTAGTCATTAATAACCCTTGTTAAGCTTTATTTAAATGATGTAGTATTGTTTACAATTAAAGCTATTGCACTTATCAATTTTTATTTCCAACTATTTTTAAATTAAAATGGTCTCTATACTCTAAAAAATTGCTTAATTTTATTTACACCTTGAACATGGTATTTAAAATTTGTGTATTTTTTACTTAACAATTTTATGTTATGTAATGTTTGAATACATTTTTGTTAGTTGTGCTCAAAAAAATAAAAGTTTTTAATTTTATTCACACAATTCAACATTATTTGTTGACTTATCATTTTTATTCATGTAATGTTTGAATATATACTATATTTATTTGACATTGAGGTATTTTAGAGTCACATAATTATCTTTACCATGGTAATTTTTGTGCTACATGCCTCATAAATCAATTGACAGCGGCATATCCATTGTATGACTTAATCAATACTCATACGATCGCAGAAAGCTGTACATTATAATATCTATATTAAAATTATCACAGATGTTCTTGTGCTAAAACTTTATTCCGACTAACGGCGTTTCACTGCTCTCAAATAAATTTAAGAACAGATCTACGGAGTCTATAAAATGTTAACACACATTAGAAAAAAAGTTGTTTTAGTGTGTTAACATTTTATAGACTCCGTAGATCTGTTCTTAAATTTATTTGAGAGCAGTGAAACGCCGTTAGTCGGAATAAAGTTTTAGCACAAGAACATCTGTGATATACATTCCGATAAGCTTAGCTTATCAGGATCTCCAGGATTTAACGCCTTATAACGTTACATCTTATATTAAAATTATTAATTTTACCTGTTTTATTTGTTGTTGTTAACTTTATAACATCAACATACTTCAATATATTCTTAAATATTATAATAGAATTCTGTCATTTCACATCACCAGTGATTTTCTTGAAACCTTTATTAATTTACTAGTAAGTAATACAACTACAAACACTAAATTGTTTATATTTCAACAGGACACCGACTGCAAATTCCGCTTGATTTTGGTCGAGTCCAGGATCCACAGGTTGGCCAGGTACTACAAGAGCAAGGCCGTACTTCCCCCAAACTGGAAGTACGAGTCAGCCACCGCCTCAGCTCTCGTCGCTTAAATTTGATTTTATAATAAACTAGTCAATTCAAAACTTGTGTTGTGTGTATTTATATAAATTGTAGTGTTTTTGACAAGTTACTCCATTTGCTGTGTTAAGTGGAGAAGTATTAATAATTTTATTTTAGGACCTAGTCTAAAACTGTTTTTGTGTCTTCTTTTCTCTTAAATCTTTAGGTACAGACTACTAGTCTTCAAATAATATAAATTTTCCGAAGCTCAAAAATAATTACATGGTTGTTTCAATATAATCGTCAAATTCATAACACATACTTAATTTAGTCTGTTTTCAGTCCTGATAATATCTCTCGACTCATTTTGTGTTCAGTTCTATGATAAATTGAACAACCAAGATAAAAAAATATTAAAATCCCATTAAATTTCATTACTTTATACATACAGTTTGCATACATCTCAAGGTTGCTGAATAACCTGAAATTAAACAACTAATTTGAAACCAATAAGTTTGATTAAAAACATAAGTATTTAACTATCTAACAAACTGTTACACAACTGTTGATTAAGCGCGTACTATCTCTAACATAAATAATAAAATAAAATTGATAAATTTGTGACTCCACGTGTTAAAGTAACCCGTTCCCATATAATTTAGTTTCTGTGAAAATAAGCCCCACAATTAACCCGACACTAATTTGTTATGCAACGTATTTGGTCGGCAGGCCAGGGACACGTTCAAAATCCACCCAGTCAAATTCGAGAACCACTTACCGAACGAGGGCTAGGGGTAACAGTAATAGTAAAAATAAATATAAGTAAAGAAAATTAAAAAAAAAACTGGATTTGATAGTAAACCGGCAGGCCGTACGTGGAAAATTCGGTATGAAAATTGCAACATTATCTAACTAAAATGATACACTATTTTCAGGGTTGCCACTTTACTTGGACAATTTAGGCAAAATAACCTGGAAATTTAAAGTTTTAAAAACCTGGAGGAAATTCGAAAAACCCAGAAAAATTTTTGAAAAAACTAACGGCAACCCCGTATTTGCTCCTTTACTGAAACCTCTATCAACGAGTGTGAAGTTAACTTGAATAAATTTATAAGAAATGTCTAAACTTTCGACCCAATTACTTTCCTTGTCTTACTAGCTAACTAAAAACTTTTTTATTCTAGATTACGGTCCTTTGTCTAAAAACAAAAAAAAAATCTTTTGGATTGGGGTTTTGTATTTTGGGTGGGGCCCCTTATAAAAAATTTGGGTTTTTATTTTTTAAGTTTGTATAAAAAAAATTCTTAAATCCTTAATAATATGTTTATAAACGGCTATAATTTTTTTTACTAACTGTTAATATTTTGAACAGTTTGGCCTTAACTCGGTTTTATATCAATTATGAACTCAAACTCATAAAATAAGAAAATATATAAAATAACCCAATTAAGAATATTATTAATTTTTTTTTACTCAAACTCAAAAAAATAAAAACAACTCAATTTTTTCTAAGGGGCCCACTCAAAAAACGAAACCACAATCCAAAAGATATCTTGTTAGTTTTTAGACAAAGGACCGTTCTCTAGAATAAAAAAAAAAAGGTTTTAATTAGCTACTAAGATAAGGAAAATAATTAGATCCAAAGTTTGGACATTCAAAAAAAAATTATTCAAGTTAACTTCACACTCGTCTATATCTATTGTTAGCTTCATTGATTTCTTATTCAAGCTTCAGTTTTTGCCCTAGTTAAAAATTCGTTCATTGGACCTGATTAACGCTAGCCATACGTTGGCTAGCCGTGGTTTTTTAAAGCTCATTCGATTTGAGACCGAAGTCAAAAATATAAGGAAAATAAGTGCTGAAACTATGAACAAAATTGATTTAAAAACATATTCTTCGAGTTTAAAACATATATTTGTTTTCGGATTTTGAAGTACCAACAGTTTAAGGTGATTGAAAGTTTTTAGTCACTTATGATAGTTTAACTCCACGGCAACTATGAATAAAATCAGTTAAATATTTAAGGTCAAACTGTTTAAATAATCAGATGTTTTGAAAATAAAACTTCAAGGTTTATTTTACTGTCAAGATCAAATAAAAGTTTTTTAATTTAAATACTAATAACAAAGATATTACTAAAACAAAAAGTACTGACTCTTTGAATTCATAGTTAAATTAATTCACATCGATTGCCATTGCTTATCTCACAAGGACGTCTTTTAACATCGAGGTTCTAAATTTGCGTCTCCCATTTTAGTTATTTTAGAAATTTTAGTTACTTAGTTCTGCTTCAACAGACAGTTTTCGCTTGTAAGTCAGCTAATCTAGTTTATACACAAAAGTATAAGACAACAAAACAATATACTCCGACATACGATCAGAAGCACTCCAGTTTTACTTCTTGTAGAAAGAAACTTTTGTAACAGCCTTTAAATTTATCTTTATTTAATTATTTTAAATTTTCTGGGACACAAATCCAAAACTTTGGACCCAAGATCAAGTCTTGTTCTAGGTCTTTCAGTTATCAAGTTTAATTCTTAAGAAAACCTTGTACTGTCTGAGTGAAAAGTATGATCAACATCAAATCCAGTCATGCTATTCCGCATTAATTTACATACTTGCAATTTAAACACATCATTTGATTTCAGCAGACCAGTTTTCACAAACAGTGGGTTTGTTTGGGTCAAAGCAGGCACATGACAAACATACCTCACTATTCTTTTTTGCGTACTAACAACTTGTTTCAAATAACATTCAGCAGCACCACCCCAATATGGGTATAAAATAAACTATAGTACACCATTTTAAGCGTACTCACATCGAAATATTACCTCAGCTATGACAACAAAAAACAACTTCTAGACATTTTTGAGTTGAGAGATCTTAAGTGAGCCATCCTATTCAGTTTTACATCCAAAACCACTCCAAAATTTTATACTTTCACTCTGTTCAATATTAAATCTATTAATATTTACTTTAAAATCAAACTTTTTAACGTATTGTTAAAAAGCAAAAACTTAGTTTTAGAATGTTTAATAAAAAGTTAAATTACATATAAACTGTTCACACAAGCAGACTCACTATGTTGGTAGCTTAAGCAAGCATCATCAGCAAACAATCTCATACTAATCTCAGTAAAAGAAAAAAATCATATATATACAAAAAAAACAACTATGGATACAAATAAAGACCCTTGTGGTATTCCAACATTCACGCTCAGACACAACAATATTTATAGCAGTTGATTGGCTTCTATTATTTAGATAGCTTTGTAGTAAATTTAACATAGATACTTTAACATTATTATCTTTTAATTTTGACAAGAGTAGATATAGTTGACAGTATTGAGTTTATTGATCTTCAAATCTGTCATCGAAAGTAGCAAAGTTTAGGAATTGCAAATAAACCAAACGTAATAAACCAGAAGCTTCTTACACATTTTATTTATCAAACTACTGCAAAAACTCAGCCAACCCATTTTTTAGCAACCATTAACTGAATTGCTGTTCAGAACCGCAACTTTTAAATGACCAACGAAATTTGTTTATAATGTTATGAAAACAAACTTTAATAGAAAAATAAATACATATTAAAGCTTGGTTAAAATAGAAACTTTTATGCACACACCAAAACTAAATATAGTTTACACAAAACTTGTTTTTCATGTTTCGTAAATTTGATACATTGATAAAATAAGCAGGTTTCAGCCAATTAATGTAGGAACTTTTAGGAAAGCAAACAAAGAGTAATGTCCCATGTTCCTGAAAAATAATGGTAACAAAAAAAAACGTTTAAAGTTATGCTGCAATATAGAGAAAATTATATTAAGTTTTATGCTACCTTCATACACATATCTAAAATAAAATTGTTTTTATTATATTTCTCTAAAAGCAAACAATTTTCAACAGAATTAAAAATTTTAAACAAAAGATCTACGAGCTTATTATTTTTAAAGAGTTGGGATAACTTTATTCCACGGTTTATTTTAATCAATTCTTTTGTATGGAAAGTAAACAAGAAGAAGTTTCTGTTTTAAAACTTTAAGAACAGGAGGAGGTAGCCTCGAAAAACGATAAGTTTATAAATTTTAAATGTTAATTAAAGAAAAAATGTTTTGATAAATAAAAAAACTGTATGACAAAAAGCTAAAACATTACATACATAATAAATGTTAACAAGAATTTGAGGATACAAAATATTTATAAAAAATCCTGAGCTTTTAAAGTCAGTTTTAAAAAAACTGTTGTTTTCTTTCAAATAAAACAATCCTAAGAGTGGCTTTTTTTTTGTCATGGTGAATAAATAAGCGAGCTTGGAAATGTGAAGAAAAACATGAAAATATAAAATGCTCACATATAAACCACATTGTGGCATGTCAGTTTCACTTAAAAAAAAGTCGTAAAAATGAAAATTGTTGCTTTAAAAGCAACAAAATAAAAAGTGTTCGAAGTTGTCTTTTGAAATATAATCAAGGTTGCGTATAAATAACTTTTTACTTTTGTTTTAATAAAATACTGTTCAAGCATCTTGGTAATGCTCAGTTGGAAGCTAAATGTGACGAGTTGGGAAAATACGGTCAAAAATTCAAAGCCATTTGAAATTTGTAGCTTTTGACTATTGTTAAGTTCTAGTAGCAACAATCTTGAATACACAAATCAAAAAGATGAAATTGTTTTTATCATAAAATTAAAAAAACTGATATTGAAAAATAAAAAGTAGTTTAAAAGAACTCATTTTTGAAACATGCATTAATTCTACTTTTTCACTGAAAACAATAGAAGATAAAGTTGATAATACTACATCCTGTAAAGAAAACCAGATGATGCAAAACTCAAACTAGCAGGTTTACAGCATAAGTTTTTAGATTCTTTTTGTTTTACAAGTTGTTTTGTATTGTTATTTTAAATGGTATTCTTCAACAAAAAAGAAGTTTAAACTTTACAATGAATATAAAGATATAAAGGTTGGAAAAATAATCTTTATTGGTGTGTGAAAAATAAATACTATAATAGAAGTAAGTATTTTAATATGTTGCTTAATTCTATAAATCTCCAAAATTTTGTTCCCATTTGTCAAATGAGCTTTGTTTTTTTTCAAAACAAATCATATTTTTAGATGTTAACACAAACTTTAATAAGGCTGAAAAAATTCAGATTGGAAAAAATAAACTGTTAACTTTCAAAAAAAGTTTTCTTTACAAGTTTTAGCAACAATTGTTGATAAAACTTTAAAAACAATCTAAGAAACTAAACCTAGTAACTTGTGAAAGAATACTTAAACAGATACAAAGAAAGATTTTTATCACAAAAAGATTTAAAGTGTAAATAACTTTTGTAACATACAGTATTATTTTTTATATAAAAGCCATGCTAAAGTTTAAAACCTATTGAAAGTTTTCTTTTCAATTCAAAATTTTAAATATTAAGTTCATAACTTTGAATTGATCGTTCTCTTTATCATTAAGCCGAGAACTTTTTTTGTGATCAAAAAGTAAAAAGTGCACAAAAGTTATCTTTTTACTATAAAAGTTATGCTAAAACTTAAAACAAGCAACTAGTGTAGAAATTAAGAGGATGTTTAAACTATTAAACTTAATAAAGTTAAATAATATCCAAGTGTTGAACAAATAATCGCTTGAAGATCACCCAGTAGAAATCCTTAGCTATAGAAGGAAAAAGTGAGCTTATTCTCTAGCAATTATGTAGAACTGGTAAAAGGAGTTACGAAACAAATTTAGTTTTTTTTCTCACTGTATTGTCAGAAAAATATGTTATAACGACCTTGTAAACAAACTGGTAGCAATAATCATTAAAAAAAAAATAACGATATCCCAAGAAAAATATCTCAAAGCAGATATATGGAACAAGGCGGAATTTCAGAACGGTGGTCTGATCAAACTACAAAGGGGAGCTCTTCAGGGAAATCCCCTCTCCCAACTGTTGTTATCAAGGAGAAGTTTCTTTTGGTAAGACGAGAACCGGCCACATTGCTTTCGCAGACGACCTCGTGATTTGTGCTAACAGCGACACACAAATCTAAATCCTAGCTAAAAGATTGCTGAGTCTACAAATCATCGCAGAAAAGAGCGTGCCACCTTGTTTTTACAAGAAGCAAACACACAATCGACAACAAGAACCTTGCATTAACAATGGTATCCTCAGACGGAGTGCATGTCAGAATACGAGTATCTCGGTGCTATAATCAACACGGTGGGAGGTAAAATTTCCCCAATCAGCCTAGAAGACGTGGAGAGTAAACTGAAAACACTGAGCCGCAAAAAACTTGATGGGAAAATTTGACCGCCTCTTCAACAAGTACGTGCGAAAATGGCTTCGCATACGATTGCCCTAACATCTTATTCAATGGATTCGTTGCAAAAGGAGGTTTAGGCATCCCAAACATGCATGATACTATATGTAATCGCAGATTCCTCAGGTTTACAGACGAGGATGACCACCCGTACGCTCAGGTGACGCTCAAGCAGAAGAACACATTGAAGTCCCCGAACTGTGTCGAGCTGGACGAAAAAAAAGAGTTCTTCCATTGAAGTGAAAAAATTGAACTTGTTCTTAAATAATAAATTTTAGTTTTTAATTCATACTGTACTCTGGGCTGGGAAGCAACACAGGCACTTCTGAAGCATTGTAGGACAGAAGGAGGGTTCAGCGGATTAAAAGATGTATGCCAGAACAATCCAGTAAAAAAGAAAAGGAGTTACAAAATAAATTTAAGTTTTTTTCAATCTATGCTGTATTCTCAGAAAATTGTGTTATAATGACCTTGAAAACAAATGTGTAGTATGAAACAAGTAATAGTTATATTTGTGTCAATATAAATTCAAAGAAGTAAGGATCAAGAGAAACTATCTTCCAAAAGTTTTTTTGGATTAACTTAGTTGCAATGAAAGGGTAAAGAAATGTATACTAGAGCGATTTAGTTGAAAAATCCCAAATTTCGGTAACTAAATTTAACTTTTTAAAGACAGATAAGCATCTTACTGTTTGATAGTCATTCAAGTTACTATTTCAGTAATAACTGTTCAAAATATAGTTTTAATTGTTTGCTAACAAAAGATCCTAGTAAAGTAACTTCACTGGAATATAAATAAAAACAAATTATACAGTAATCTTCCTTTATTCTACCAACATATGTTTCTGTGTGTAAACGAATCAACACACTTCAACTGGGTTCTGTAAAAAAAATAATTACTGTAATAAGAGAATAGAAGCATAGAATAAAGTAGGTGTATATATGTTTTCATTAAAATAAGATATATTCTACAGATAATAGTTATTAATATGTGAAATACTTAACATTAAATCCGACTGTTATAAAACTATATGATATTTGTAATTATTAAGTCTAAAATAAATAAGCTAAATTACACAACAAAATATAATATAAACAAACAACTTACGTTAATAGGAAAGATAACTAAATCAAAATTTACCGTTGTTAACTAACGAAAAAAATACATTCGTTACAACTTATGATTACGTCACGATGTAAATGAGGCCACCTAAACTATTCAAAACCACCTAATCTAACTGATGGTTAATGTTTTATTTTTGTTCAAAATAGATTACATAAAAACAAAATTAATGTTCTTGCAGTACAATTTGAATAGTTTAGGTGGCCTCATTTACATTGTGACGTAATTATAAGTTTTTTTTTTTTTTAAATAGAATTTCAAAACTAACAAAAAGCAAAGAATCATTTGATAACGCGAAACAAATCTACCAAAACGCTTTAAGCAAAAGCAACTTCCATCATAAGCTCGAATATAATCCAACAATCAATAACAACAAAGCAAAAAACAGAAAATGTATATTTTACAACCCACCTTTCTGTGAATCAGTGAAAACCAAATTCGGAAACCTCTTTTTAAAACTGCTTGACAAGCACTTCCCACAATCAACAGAATTACACAAAATCTTCAATAGAAATTCCACCAAAATATCATACTGTTGTTCCCCAAACATTAAAGCACTAATAAGTGGACATAATAAGAAACTGCTAGAAAAACCACAAATAGAACCGGAGCTATGCAACTGCAGAAACAGAGAGCAATGTCCAGTAATGAATAAATGTAAATTAGAAAATGTAATATACGAAGCAATCGTCTCATCTGAGAAAAATAAGAGAATGTCATATATTGGATCCACCCGAAGAGCATTCAAAAAACAAAAACCACAAATGCTTCGTTAATTTTGACATTAAGAACTTCTACCCAACTATTAAAAGAAAGCACTTAATAGATGCAATCAACTTTTCCAACTCTTATTCAAGGTTCACAGAGTTTGAGATAGAGACAATTTTGCACACATGCAAATCAGTAATGTTTTACGATAATAATATGTGGAAAAAAACCAACTCCGATGACAACTTCGATGTACCTATGGGATCATTTCATGGCGCCGAAATATGTGACCTTGTAGGTTTATACCTATTACACCATTTGTCCACGATTATAAACATTGAGTCAATTGGACTCTACAGAGATGATGGACTTGCCGTTATCAATCAAACAAATAAGAGTAATATTTGCAAAATAAAAAACAAGATTACAAAAAAACTAGCAGACATAGGATTCGACATTACAATTAGCGCAGGTGAAACCTCCACCAACTTCTTAGACATACATTTAAACCTCCTAACTGATGATTATTGCCCATATGTAAAGCCAAACGCAAAGACCATCTATATTGACAAAGATTCTAACCATCCTAGAACAATTAAGAAAAATATCCCAAAAATGATCGAAAATAGAATTTCAAAACTAACAAAAAGCAAAGAATCATTTGATAACGCGAAACAAATCTACCAAAACGCTTTAAGCAAAAGAAACTTCCATCATAAGCTCGAATATAATCCAACAATCAATAACAACAAAGCAAAAAACAGAAAAAGAAAATGTATATTTTACAACCCACCTTTCTGTGAATCAGTGAAAACCAAATTCGGAAACCTCTTTTTAAAACTGCTTGACAAACACTTCCCACAATCAACAGAATTACACAAAATCTTCAATAGAAATTCCACCAAAATATCATACTGTTGTTCCCCAAACATTAAAGCACTAATAAGTGGACATAATAAGAAACTGCTAGAAAAACCACAAATAGAACCGGAGCTATGCAACTGCAGAAACAGAGAGCAATGTCCAGTAATGAATAAATGTAAATTGGAAAATGTAATATACGAAGCAATCGTCTCATCTGAGAAAAATAAGAGAATGTCATATATTGGATCCACCCGAAGAGCATTCAAAAATAGATTGTACGAACATAGAGTATCATTCCCAAAACCCAACAAGAAGAAACCCGCCAACTGCACACAACTCGCCAAATATATGTGGAAATTATATGAAAAAGGCGAGAAACCCACTATTGAATGGAAAATTCTCCGACAGACAAAAAGCAGATTTAAACCAAACTTCATGTGCTCGATATGTAACCTTGAAAGACTGTTTATAGCAAATGCTAACCAGAGAAAAATCCTTAATAAAAGAAATGAACTAGTCACCCAATGCCCTCATTACCCTAAGGAATACTTTTAGTTTATTTTTTATCGCATTAACTTAGTTTATTTAGTTTATTTCATTCTATTTAATTATATTGTTACATTGTATTTATGTTTGTATTGTGTAAAGATTTTGTTTTAAAGTTACAACATTCCCGTAAAAAGACCATTTCTGTTCTCCAAAAATCCCCTACAAATCTTAGTATTTACATTTTTTCAAAATCCTAATATATTAAATGCTTAGTAAATAAACTTTCAAAATATATAAAATCTATAGTTAATAAATTATTTAAACCAAACTTACCTATATTGCATTTTAATTTAACTTAGCTTTAAAATTTAACTTTTGTAAACTACATATTATTTAAAACTCATATTTCAAATGTAAATATTATTTTCATTTATGTGTGTATTTTTATTTTCCAATTCATCGCTCTGTATACTTTTGTTTTCAGCTTTTTTTAGCGTCTGATGAACTGCTCTGCAGGGAAACGGCGTAACGCAATAAAAGTTTAACAATAAGTTTATATAATTATGTAATTATAAGTTGTAACGAATGTATTTTTTTTCGTTAGTTAACAACGGTAAATTTTGATTTAGTTATCTTTCCTATTAACGTAAGTTGTTTGTTTATATTATATTTTGTTGTGTAATTTAGCTTACTTATTTATTTTAGACTTAATAATTACAAATATCATATAGTTTTATAACAGTCGGATTTAATGTTAAGTATTTCACATATTAATAACTATTATCTGTAGAATATATCTTATTTTAATGAAAACATATATACACCTACTTTATTCTATGCTTCTATTCTCTTATTACAGTAATTAAATTTTTACAGAACCCAGTTGAAGTGTGTTGATTCGTTGACACACAGAAACATATGTTGGTAGAATAAAGGAAGATTACTGTATAATTTGTTTTTATTTCAGTAATACTAATGTAGCTTTTCGGTTGAACTGAAATTAAACAAACGTTGTGAAAAAAGCTGATGCTGTTGATTAGCAGAATTAATTTATAACTCTCATAAAAATACCAATTGTTTTTATTACCTATCAACTAAACTTACGTATAAAAACATGTTACTTTATTCGGGTAACATTAAATTTAGACAAGCCATTACAGTAACCGACTGATAACTCAATAGTAAGTAAATAGTTTTATTGATACTTCCAAAAACAGTTTATTTAAAAGTAAGAAAATATTAAGAATTATAAATACAGACTGCTTGAAACTTGTGTAGACGAATAAAAAAGAGGAAAATTACAAGAAAAATTGTGAAATTAAATGTTATAGTTTGTTATATAAACTCAGAATGGTCTAGACTAGTTAATAAATTATTTTACACATGAAGTTTCGTAATGAAGAAACTTTTGATCTGCTGATTACAAAAGAAGATGCTTTTCATTATTTTTGAAATGGTAATTACCTTTTAGTTTACCAAAACTAAATGTAAAAGATCTAACCTTTTGTTTATATAGTTTCTTAATAACTTTTAAAGCTCTTGGTACCCGGCCTACTTGGTTATTAAAGAGACTTCTAATTTTGAAGTAAAACAAACTTTGTAAGTTTTAAACAACACAACAAGTTTAGTACTTTTTCAAATGTAACTGGTAAACAATGATATCTGCGTACTTTTTGCTTTAAAGTATTGAACAATGATATCTGAAGACTTATATGTAAATTTAGCTTTAATTATTACGTCATATTATTTTGTTTGCATAAGATATACTAATTTTTAGAATAGCAATCTACACAGCTAACAAACTTTTAGTGAGTAGTTTTTATATCAAACTTTTTTAATATAAATTAAATTTGAATCCAAACATAATCAACAATAATCTAGGTAGTTATTATTTTTACTTTATCACTTGAATTTATTTTGTATCTTTTTAAGAAACTCATAACAGTATACAATTAACTTTACTTAAACAGGATATTGTTTTTATATTACTATTTTATTGTCTTACGCTAATATGTTAAACCTGCGAATAAGGTTTTTTTCTTTTATTTTACTTTGATGTAAAATAGTTAGTTTTAAAAGCAGTTTTACTTTTAAACTCAAACTAGTAAAAAATAAATACTATACATATTTCATAAAAGCATATATGCTTTTATTTTAATTCACTAAAGTATCATCTTAATTGTAAAACTCAATCGTATGCTAGTATTTTCCAATAAAACTACTATAATACCAGCCTAATTATACACTTTTTTATATGCCTACAGTTAATTACTTTATTGTATACCATATTTATTTATAAGTAATTAATAGGATATAAAAATATCTCTATCTTTATCGGAAATAAATAGGCATAGCAACTTAATTTAGTTATAAAATAAACAACAAAAACTATGTACAATTTATTGCTTTCACAAACGAACGATTCAAAATGGTGCGCGACGCTTAAGTTTTCTACACAATAATCTTATACGAACTTCAATATCGATAAAAGTTGAAAAAACAATACTTATCAACGTAGAAATCCTATCAAAATTGTTTCATATCGTACCACAGCTTACGTCTTCGGCCTCGAAGTCTCACGTAAGCTGTTTTATATCGTTCTCTAGTTAACCTCTGCGGCCGCGCAGTCCCAAGCCAACTATTTTGTATCTTACTGCCATTCACGTCTCCGACCTCGAAGTCTCACGTGAAAAGCTGCAACTACTTCCACGAAGGAAGAGTCGCCCCGTTGAAGCGGCCTAGGTCCGCTCCGTAGGGTAGTTGAGGTATAATAACCTAATTGTAGATGTGCTTCATCGTTTATATACATTTTTACTCTCTCTTTTGCAGGTGGCTTGACATGTTGACAGTTGCAGGTGTCTCGTTGCATGTTGGAAGCTGCAAGTGTTTCGGCATGTTGGTATATGCATGTTGGAATCTGCAGGTGTCTCGGCATGTTGGAATATGCATGTTTGAATTTGCAGGTGTCTCGGCACGGTTTTAATAGCCAGCTCACATACTTACCTGGTTATGCACACAGCAATTAATGAATACAAAATTGTATTTATTTTGCCTTTGTCAATCAAAAAATATCGAGCAGAATTTAAAATATAAATTAGGGAACTGTTGTTTTATTTATTTGAAACTTGTCTTTTTAGAAAAAAAATTTAATTAAAAAAAGTTTTAAAATTTATTCTAATTCATGCATCGACATATGGACAATTGAAGTGAAATAAGTATAATTTCACATAAATGTCCAACAGCTTAATTATTCTCAAGAATTGAATATTTACTATCGAATCAACTAGTAGCGCAGATTTCATTTGACTAAAATTACACAGCTAAATATAAACTTCCATCAAAGCAGAGTGGCTTTAAACAATTGTTCTCTAAATACAGCGGTTCTAAAACTTTTTTTTCAATTAGTTCCTCGAAACTAGGCACAGTGGACTCAGGTATAAAAACGCAGTATATTCATTATATACAGATTTACAAAAACTAAAATTATAGAACTATATAGAACCTATACTTTTTATATGTAGAGTGTTACATTTCAATGATTTTTTTAAACAAATAAGTTTTTGCACACTATTTAATATTTTATAACAAGTTTTGACTATTTCTCTAATCAATGGAACTGAAACGATTGATATAAAACATAAATTCATTGGTTTATTATAACTAGATAAGGTGTTTATTATAATCGAGAATCTCAATATATTATTAATTGAGTTGTTGTTTAGATAATTTCGTGAGTTAATGATTTTTTAAATCCATCTTTATTAACTGAGTCTGTTATCAAATACTAAAGTTTCTAAAAAAGTTATGAAGATTAAGTAGAAGTTTGGCTTCCAAATAAAACCATTTGTATTTTAAAATATAGAAGTTTTCACAAGTTTTAAGTTTAATCACCTCAATTCTAGCAATATTCTCGTTGAAAACACTTGTATTATAAAAAAGTGGTTTAAAAAAAAATCTTTTAAGTTTATTAAACTCAGGAAATTTCTGATTCAAAAAATTGACGCTCCGTGAATTTCTGATATTTACCTAAATTTATGATATGGTTGTTTGGTTGAGGTATTAATTCGGTTTTATAATTCAAACAGCTCATAGCTTTCGTTTAATATTTCCAAAACCACATCTAAGAGGCTTGGATCAATAATTAAGCTTAAAAATATTTTTAATGATTGTACTAAATCTAATATTTTTAGAGAGTTTGTTTTGCTTCTCCTTTTTTTTTGGTATGGAACTTATTTGAGTTGCCAAACTTTTTTGGTTTCAAGTTGCTCAGAAAATATGTAACAATATTTTTTTTTATTCGGTAAAATAATTAAGAACATTTTATTTTTATTGTTGAACATTAAAAAAAGCGCTTGAAAATTCTAAATGTAGGTCTAAAACCCTGGTTTTTAAAGGAACCTTTCGGTTATCGAGTCGTACACCACAAATTATGTTTGTATTGTAATTATACAAGGAATATAATTTACTTAATTACATTTGTTTTGTAAGTATTAATATATTACTAAAAGTTAAGAAAAAGTTGCTGAGAGTCTGATTATAGTTGGTATAAGATGAGTTTTTTGTAAATTTTTGGTTCTAAGCACTGTAAAAATAGGGTGCACAACTACTCTATTTTTGATGATAAGAATTTAAACAATTCGATTTAAAAAAGTTTTAGATGCAGTTTATTATCTCTTTTAACGAACATTTTTGTCAGACACTTTTTACTATTGTTACAAGAATTTTAAATGTTTTTCAGAAATGGCTAAAATTGGCTTTAAAATGTAGTAATTTTTAGTATTACTGACAAATTCTAACAAAAGCTTTTTACAATTTTTTTTACTATCAAAATCGTATTAACTATCTTAACTCGATATATTTTTTTAAGTGTTTGTATTTTTTTTTGAGTTGTGGTGTTTAGCTTTTTTAAAGAATTTGAATTGTCATTTAATAGTGAACTTTACTTGATTCTCATAATCATTTAGTGGAAAAAGTATTATCTTAGAACTCTATAACACAGTTATTACCTTAAAGTTAGTTTCAAACTAAAAATCTAAAAGGTGTTATTTTCAAATCCTGAAGAAACTCTGAAACCTGGAAAAAGTTTGCCAAAAACATTTGGCAACCCTGAACTAAATAATACATTTAAAGTAGATTTACAGTAATTTTTCTATGTTGTTGTACTACTTGACACAGTATACCGTAAAATATAATTTTTAAACTAAAAATAAACTCCGAAACGTGTACTTTTAAAATCCTGGAAGAAACTCAGAATGCCTGGATAAATTTTGCTCAATTAATAAGTCGCTACCCTGTTAATTGTATTTGCTTAGCACAAGTTGTTTTCCAGATAAAAAGTACATTAAAGACCATAGCATAAGTTGATATACAAAAATAATTAAAAATAAAGTTAGTAAAAACATATACATATGATTTTAAGTTATATAAATTAAAGTTATTATATGTTATAAATATTAAAAAATCACTAGTTGACATATCAAGTGTTTAAAATGAAATTTAAAACATAGTGACACATAAACTAAGCGTGGATTTACAAAAAAAAACTTTTAAGGTTTGTCTTTAACTAAAATAAAAAAAATTGTTGATTGCTCGTATTGGGTTTTATGTTATAAAAATAAAATACTATATAAAGCAAATTTATCTCATGGCAAAATGTTGTCAATTGCATTTGTGTTTAAAGATAAAATTACCATCTCAAAGAAGCTCATAAATAGTTTTTACTTTTTATTTTGTTTATCAAGGTTTATTGTTAATTGAAGTAAAAAATGGTGGATCATAGAAAAACAAAGGGAGGCCTGCAAGGACAAAAAGAAAAGAAAGATGCTGGTAAAAAGAAAAGAAAGATGTACACTCTAGCAAACAACACAAAATGCACTAGTGACATATTCAGGATGGTCTACGACAAAAAAAGCATGAAAAAAGAGGGAGTCTACGTAGATAGACTGTACAACTGCAGGTTTTAAAATGTTTTGATAAGTCTTAGTTGAAATATCTGTATACTAATCTTCTTATTATAAGTTTATGCTAGTTTGATATGTTTTTCGTATAATTTAAATAAGTTCTGTTCTAACTGAAGTAATTCAAACTTATTAAGGTTTTATAAATGTTTTGTGTTAAATGTATTATTTCAGTTTGTTCTTACTGATGCATTGTTTTGATACACTTTAGTGTAAAGATCCCTATCTAATGTCTATCTAATGTCTCTCACAATTAAGTTATTTACCAAACGCAGGCTGCAGAACGAGGATCACCATCCCGCCTGGGTAATCGCAATACGTCAGATGACAGAAGACAACTCATACGAGTATTATGTGGAGTACTGCAAGTCACATTTAGCTCATTGGATACCCAGTAGTCACATACAGGGTGAATGCACAGAAGCTGACTTGGATGGGATTCTTGTAAAAACTGCTGAAGAAGTTTTCATTGAGAAGAAAATTAAGATTGTTGAAAAAGCTGCTATAGAATGGAATATGTCAATAGATAATATTCATGACAAAAATTATAGCTTTGAGGAGAAAAAGAAATACTTAAAGTTAAACAACCCTCCAAGAATCAAGTGGCAGAAAGAAGTCTACTTGGGTCTAAACATACGCTTAATACCCTGTTATCCAAGTGATTACACAAGACACCATGAAAAAGCGCCTGTGCTTTATATTTGTAGAAAATGTTTCTATCCTCATACGGAAGAAGGCCTTCTGTATGATCACATGGAGAATGAGTGCAACAATTTCAATCAACCTGGCAGAGTCATCTACCAAGAAGCGGAAGGAGAAGTTCTTTACCGTTTCTACGAAGTGGACGGACTAAAACACGAAATGTACTGCCAGCAGCTCTGCCTCTTTGCAAAGTTCTTCGTCGACAGCAAGACTGTTGGTTACACTGTCAGGGATTTCATGTTTTATATTCTAACAAAAACTGAAGGTGGCACGGAGCAGGCTGTAGGCTACTTTTCAAAGAACCGCAAATTTGCCATCAATCCTGATGTGAAAGAGAACCTTTCAGTCATTCTGGTCTTCCCGCCATTTGTGAGAAAGGGTTTTGCGTTCTGGTTGATTGATCTCAGCAACAAGATTGGAGTAAAACAAGGGAAATGCGGAACTCCTGAAACTCCCTTTAGTGAGAGCGGATGGTACCTTTATCAGAGGTGAGGATTTTTAATATTTATTTTATTAGGTGTCAATACCTAAAGATATTTAATTAAAGTGATTTTTATAGATTTAGTGAAGTACAATAATCTTACTTGATTATTTAGATTTATTGAGAGGAATAATTAATAAGTTGGTGCTTAAATATTAATTAACCAAAAATAAATGTTATTTTATTTTTATATTTTTTACAGCTACAGGAAAGCGGCGATAGCCAAGTACCTGAGCGAGAACATGCCAACGACGGAGGTCAATTATGCTGACGTTGCCAGAAACACGGGCATGCTTGAAAAAGACATCATACCTACCTTCAGAAGGATGAAAATCACTAGTAAGAGGAAGGGTAAGCCGGTCAGTGAGGAAAAAATAACAAGTATCGTTGAAGAATTGAGGCCAAAGTTTGAGGCTAAGAGGTGGATCTCCATTGAGAAGTTAAATATCGAGGACCATCCCGTCAAGAAGCCCAAAGATCCAGCAATAACGGTTGAGATGAATCATTCTTATCCTTTAAGATCTTTGACGAACCGTGGTTTGAAAAGAAGTACGCCTCCTTAAAGGTATTTGGCTCACGTTAACGCCAATTGGGACAATGCAACTAAACAATGTTTTTTGTGTTATTGTTAATTGTCTTTTTATAAACGTAAGTGCTTTACCATCAAATTCTTATAAATTAGACCTGCAATATCATTTTTAGTCAATTAGAAGTTTAGAGTATTTTTTAAGTTAAATGGTTGAAATAAGTTTGAATTTTTGGTAATTGCAATTTTTGTGTTTTTATTTTCATATATAAAATAAATTTTCTTTACCTACTAGAGCTATTTTATCAAATACTTAAATTTTCGACATAATTTTATCATTAAAAAAATAAAATTCAAAGTAGCTTAACAGTATCTTTTTAATAGTATTATACCACTTACAAAGTTAATTAATGTTCAAGAAATAAATAGAATTTTATATTTAAGACTATGAACTTAGAGATAATTTTTCTTCTATAGATTATGGAAGTTTTACAAATGTAAATAACTTATTAAACGAAATAAGTCCCGGTAAATAAATAATAAATGGTTATCAAAAATACTAATCTTAAATTAAGTCTAACAAAATGATGATGTTTAGGTATAAATATATTATCAAACTTAAACCGTTTATTTTTAATGCTGGAATTTTCAAAACTTAAGTTTTAATCACCTTTTTTCTTATTTAATGCGACTAGTTAAAAATACTTCCATTATAAAAAATAGTATCAAGAGATTTTACTTTACACTTTTTAAAATCGAACTTATCCAAATTTATAGAGAATCGGGTCACAACTGCACGGAGAGTTTACACAAGCTTTAACTTTTTTATTTTCAATATTACAAGATTGTTTACTAGTTTTTTTAAAGTTTTTGATTGCGAAAGCGACTTTCTGATACCCAAGTTTATAATCTGATTGGTTTGGCTGATACGCACTCTAACTTGATTGAATTTTTTTATTTACAGGTGATAACTTTCAATTTCTACTTTAAAAGTCTGATCTAAGAACTTTAAATCAAAAATTAAGTTGGCAAAAAATTTTAATATTTTTGAGATTTTATTTTGCTTCCAATACTTTGTTCTGGTAACTTACTTAAGTTGACTTGTTTCGTGTTGCTTAAAAGTATATGTACTAATATAAGTTTTGTTTTATTCCTTAGATTAACTAATTAAATATACTTAAATATACTCGTATTGTAAACATTAATGCAATACTTAATATTGAGAAAAAAGAGTTGACAACTCTAAGAATCCGAATTCCGAACATAGTTGCTATAAGTTGATCTTTTTAGATTTTTGGTTGTAAACGTTTTCATTTGATGTAAAAAAAGAAGATTTTAAATATAAAAATAATTATTAGTTTGTGTGTTTTAAAGCACGTTTATATGAATTATTTACTTACAATAGTTACTTGTAACAAACTTATTTGTGACAACCATTTAAATTTTTTGAATTTGAATTTTCATGATACTTTGAATTTTACACTTAAATCAAATGTTTTTAATCATGAAAATTTAGTCAAAAAGTATTATTTTAAATATGTATAATTTAAATAAATTAACATTGTTTATTTTATATATTTATATTTATTTTATACTATATTTATTTTATGCCAACTTATGTTTTGAATGCAAATTTTACTGATTTGAACGTCTAATCAAGCTATTAGGTTTGTTCATGGTATGAAACAAATACAAAAAAAAACTTTAAAATTAAAAAAAGTTATCCATTCTAAACTATAATAAAGCAAGGTATAAATTAAAAAATTTCATAACAAAAATTTTGTGAAGCGTTTATTTTAAAACAAATTTAAAACTGATATTTTGACAAATAGTTTAAGACAAACCAAGTTTTGACGAAAAAAAGCTATAACTGAAATTTTGATTAAGACAAAACTTACTGACCATTAAAAACAAAGTAAGAAAAATGTTAAAGTTTTTTACTTTTGTTGTTGCTTCTTTTAAGCTGAATCTTTTGTTTTCACCTCTTCATATAAAATCCCTATATATGCATCAACGTTCTAGCACTACAAAAACTGTAAATCAAATGTTGAACTTTGTTTGTTTACTGTCTTTCTACAGATACATTTAGCTATTGATAAATGTAGAAAACTATACAACACTAAAATAAATTAAAGTATGTTTATATGGAGTATATGTGTTTAGCAACCAAGCAACCTAAAACTTGTTTAGTTTTCTAACTTAAACTTGAGCTTGTACACAATTCCATACTTCTATATCTAAGGCTTTTATGTAATTAAAATTTGTTTTATTTTCTTTGAAACATGTCTTTAAATTACAAGGTTAAAACAAAATGCACATTTGTTGGTAAATATTGTTAGTAAAAATTATCTTTGCCAACATCAGTATTTTAAGATGTGTTAGAAAATTAGTGTCTTTAGTGTTAGAAAATTTTAGTGCCCCTAACTTAACTGAATTATCAATGTGTTGTAGTTTTATTGTTAGCATTCATGAGGTTAAATACAACTATGATGTACCTAAAGCACTTAACTTGTTTGAAAATGATCTAAATTACTACTATATCAGAATTAAATGCTCTTTGCTTTGGTTAAAATATTTAAAAAGTTAAATGAAAAAGTTTTAAAACCTCACTCTTTTGATTTTTTACCTATTGTAAGCTTTCCCATAGGGATACAAATTGTAAAGATTAAAGCTATCAGACTTTATCTTAACCTTTGAAGGATTAATTTTATTTCATTCAAAAAATGTTCTTTGAGTATAAGTTTTTCTGCAGAAACAGACCAACAGTTTTTTAACATTGGTTCGCATTAGAAATAATATAAGAATTTTTACTTAACTAAGTTTTGCAAATGATTACAGTTTCTTACTGGGTTCTATTTTGATGATACTAATCTAATTGTTGTGAATTAAATAAAAACTGACAAACTATGAAGAACAGATTTTTAAAGCTTTTAGCTATAATTTTTTTTTTGTACAAATAGTGATGTAGTGCCATTTAAAAGTATTGTCAGACACAGAACAAAATTTTGTGTATAGTAAGGTATATTATTTTTGCAATAATCATTTTATTAAGTATGGTATACATACAATTTTTGATTATTTTTTAATATCAAAATTTTCACCAGACTTTTAGTGCACATCCAAAAATGATTTGTTTGATTAGAAAAAAAACTTAAAACAATATTGTTAGGATTTTTTTAAAGAGTTTGTGGGTCAAAAAAGATAAGTCTGGTAGATATGTCAGTAATATATCTTTTAGTTTTAATGTGGCAATAAAAACCTTTTTTTTAAACATTATGTGATATTTAACGCGTTTTATTGCGTTATGGTATGAAAATTAAAGAAATCGTAAATAAATTGTTTAAAGAGTTTAAATAGGCGTTTATAAAGTTTATAAAAAACAGAGGATTTTTAGCCGTTAAAAAATGCTTTTTCGATTGTAAACTTTTCTTACGGTTATTTTTATTTTTGCGACTTAAAATTAAAATTCGGTGGTTTTTTTCCACTGTAAATAATTTCTGCGATATTTATTAATAGTATTTAGTTTATATACAGACAGTATAGTTTTTTTTTTCGTATATTAATGTTCACGTAATTTTGAGAAAATTCTATTTACAATGTGCATTTCCAAAAGTCGCACTTGAACGTATTTTTTCCCTTGCAATAGACCGTATAAACATGGCAATAAGAAAACGGACTGTAACATTGTGCTAAAATCTAGAACACTTCACGTACAATTTTGAACAAAAAAGATGTTTTAGTAAGTTGAAAAAAAAGTTTTCTATCATTAGGGTATTTATCAAAAATATTTCAATTTTTGGAAATTACTAATACTTAGGAGGTTATCTCAGTGAAGGTTTATTTAGTTGCAGTACTTAGTATTTTTTACTCACCGAAATAAGTACTGAAATTAATTTTAAGCATTAATACTTATTCTTCTATTTTTTACAGTGTATCCACAAAACCTGGAATATTTGAAAAACCTGGAATTTGACAATCTAGACTATAAAACCTGTAAAAATCTGTTATTTTAGAAATATTGAAAAAAAAAACATGGAATTTTGAACAAAAATCACTGGAAATACCTGGAACTTTAAATAATTTTCACATGTTAGTAGAAACGTTTTGATTTGACATGAAAATCTATCATACAAATAAAAAACATCATAATCAAAAGTTTTTTTTATTGAGAAACACATTTAAAGTCGTTTTGTCAACATCTTTATAATTGTGGTATATTTCTCAGTTTTAACTTTAAACTTTATTTTAAACTAAAATTAGACCCAAAAACGTGTAGTTTACAAAACCTGGAACAAATGGTTTAAAAACCAGTGGCCACTCAATACTAAAATAAACGAATTACGATGCTTTTTTTCCAATATTGTATTTGTCAGTTATTGTCAGTATAATTATTTTTATAAACTTAAGTTCAGTACTTACTTTCCAAACACAATTACAAGTATTATACTACAACCTTATTACCGTAATTTAAAAAATGATTTGCGATAAATATTTTTGAACGTCGTTCTTTCAACGATTTTTATTTTTCGCTAAAATAGTTTAGACGAAATTAATGCGATCAATTTAACTAACAAAGAAATGGATATTAAAATTTCTTTTAATATAAATATCAAATATTTCTAGTAAACTTTCTGGCTACCTGTAGATACAATAACAGGGTTGCAACAAAACCTAGAATCCTAGAAAAATCTGAAGTTTAAAAATTTAAACTAAAAAACGTGGAATTAGAGAAATTATGAAAAAACCTGGCACTTTGAACAAAAATCATTAAAAAACCTCGAACAAATAAACTATTTTTACATGTTCAGTAGTGAAATCATATTTTCCGCAAAAAAATTTAATAAAAAGTTTTTGTCATCATCATTATTTTTTTATTATTGAGAAACATTTTATAATAGCTTAACAATATCTTATCAATGTTGTTATACTAATTAAGACAGGTTTTTACCTTAAACGTAAATTCAGACTAAAAATAGAACCAAAAACGTGCACTCTTGAAAACCTGGAAAAAATTTACTAAAAACAAGTGGCAACCCTGCAATAACAACTTTACGAAATGTTGAAAAGCAAGTTTTATTTATAATTTGTTTTGTTACTATATATCAAAAAATACTTTTAAAAAACGTATACAAGCCTAAAAAACTAAGGTTGTAGAAAAATAATATCTAAATTTATTTCTTTAATAATTTTTTTACTTGTGGCTATGTAAAATTAGTTTTACCTAATAAACTATTCATTAATGATAGTTCTATTGACCAGATACCTAAAATCAGAGGCGTCCCGCGGCATACTGGAGCTGTTATTATATCTGGTCAAATAAATATCTAAAAATTGTAAATTTTTTGCTCTTTTTCATTGAATTTAATGATAAATTTGTCAATTTTTAAAGTTTTTCAATGGACCTTTAAATGTTCGGTAAATTTGAGATGCAAGCTCAATCTGTGTCAGCTGCGTTTTAAACATATAAAGTTTTCCATACAAAAAGTTGTTGAAAAGCTTATTTTTTGAGCTGCATAAGTTGCAGCACTATGTGAATCAAAAATGAGTCGTTAAACATAATACATTGGAAAATGAGCTTAATGTAAACAGACTGAATATATTGAATGTAAAAATTTTTCTTTGAGTAGAATTTTACAAGGTCGAAATACATATAAAAAAAAAACTATAAAGTCAAAAGTTATGAAAAGTTCCTAAAAGGTGTTGTTCTTAGAACTTACAATAGTTTTATATGTGTGTTTCTTGGACAATTTTTAGTAACTGTTTATAATAAAAATTTACAATTTTTTTACATATTATTTTTTTTATTTCATAATACCTTAGAGCAGTGCTTCTGTACCTTTTTCTAGTGGCGGAACCCTTTTCCAAAGTTCAACTTCTCCGCGGAACCCCTAATCTTAATTTTACATAAAATGTAAATAATATTTACATAAATTTTTAAATTTCGATATGCTTCGCGGAACCCCTGAGAGTAGTCGCGAAACCCTAGGGTTCTACGGAACCCCATTTCAGAAGCACTGCCTTAGAGTATTTAAAGAAAATTAAATTTTCATATTCTATTTACATATGAAACTTGGATTTTCTAAAGATTAATTAATATGGTTTTTTGATAATTTTAATATGATTGAAATGAGCAATATGTAGCTAACAAGTTACATGCAAGTTTTAAACGTATTTTGCCCAGCTGAAATAGATTTCAAATAAAATTTTAATTGTGACGTGACAATAGGTAAAAGTTTTAAAGTAGCATTTTTTTCTGGAAAACTTTTTACTTAGTTGCTCTTAGTTCCCATTATTAATTGTTACTTAGTGTAATTAATTTTTTATTAAGTATTGTTTTTCAACTAGTAAGAACAATTTTTTTTTTAAATGTCCAATATCACCACTTAAGTTGTATTTTACTTAGTTGATTGTATATAATAATGTTGTGTGAAGCTATTGAACCTTGAAAAGTTTAATGCAGAGAGTTTTCAAAATCATCTTTAGACCACTACACCACCTAGCAATTTATTATTTTATCATTTAATGGTATTTTAATATTTTTGTTTAAATTATTTAATTTTTTAATATCTGTTGGCCACAAAGTTGATTCTTGATTTTTTGAAGTTTTCCGCTCAAAGAGATTTTAAAACCATTGTTAGAAATCCTGCACTATCAGGCAAACATTTAATTATAATTAAAAATATTTCAATTTATAGTTTTAATTAAGTAATTACAAATGTAATTTAATTGTAATAGTCTAAACATTTTTTTAGTGGAATTTCAATTTTTATTTAAATTGTTTTAATTTTGTATATCTGTTGGCCACAAAGTTGTATAAGACTTGTACAATTGTATAAGTCTAAACATTTTTTTAATTGAAATTTCAATTTTTATTTAAATTATTTTACTTTTGTATATGTGTTGGTCACAAAGTTGATTCTTGATTTTTTGAAATTTTAACTCAAAGATACTTAAAAACCATCATTAGAATCTCTGCACCATCAGGCAATCATTTAGTTATGATTTAAATTTTTTTAAATTTAATTGTATAACTAAACATTTTTTTCGTGAAGTTTTAGTTTTTATAGATTGAATTACTTGAAAAAATTATTTTTATTATAAATAGATATGTAAATGTAAAGAGTTTAAAATTTAAAAGAAAAGTTTATAAGAACTCAATCTTTACTAATATTTAAATCAAAATTTGTAAGTAACTTTTTTCTGGTTCGTTTAGTTTTAATTTAACTAGTTTTAATACAGTATAATAAATAAAAAGTAATAATCTTTTTCTATTACTTTTATATGTTTTTTTTTTATTTGTAAGCAGAAATAAGCATTTTGAACACAGAGTTTTTCGACTAAATATTGCGTACTTAACTGGCAGTGCATACCTAAGAAATACGTACTTAAGCGGTAAATTAAGAACAAAAAAAAATGTGAACCCCCTTTGAAAAAGTCTAGACACGCCTGTATTGTAATTACTCTCATTGCGAGGTCGACTTACAATGTTTATTCCCAAAATTTTATTATGATTATCATTTTCTGAAAATTAATCGCAATAATTTGGCGTCAATAAAAGTATTGTAAGAATGTACTAAATTACAATATAAAATATTTCTAGTTTTTTCTTTAAATAAGTATAGTATTAAGTTATATTTATTGAACAATAGCGACTCAACGAAATGTCGAAGCAAATTTTTTCTTTAATTTTTTTTTACAATTGTTAAAAAAATTCTTTTACAAAATGTATAGGCCTAAAAAATTAAGCATAAAACATTAATTCTGTTGCCAAGCTGTATATAACTTTTTTTAGAAAAAGATTTTGTATTTTACGGTACGATTTTTATTTTTTTTAAATTAATAAGTAATTTATAAGATTACTTTTTTACGTTTTTTTTTACGGAACTTTGAAATATACTCGGAATATTTTTCCATTGTATAACATTTTAGTGGTAATACTCAGTTGTTTCCGTACATGGACATAACTAATTATTTTTTTAGCTTAAAATAACGGTTTCCACAATTGCGAGTAAAATTATTTTTCGATCTTTTTTTTTCATTCCGCTATCTTAGAACTATTATATTTAAAGTTTAATCTGTTTTTAAATATTCGCTCAGCTAAAAAACATGTTGTTTTCGGGACTGATTTAAAATGAACGTAATTCCCCTAAAATATTTGCTAAGTCAGCATTTTCTAATCTTTTTTTTGAAATTTAGAACCTTAATCCTAACCCTCCTTACCCAAATTATTTATTTTTTTATTTATAACCTTAACCCTGACCCACCTTACCCAAACATAAAAAACAAAAATTTAATAAATGTTTTATGCTGACTCAGCAAATATTGTGGAAAAACCTAGAATTTTTGTATTTAAGAGAATAACTATTTCAAACTTAGTTAACTTTGTAAGTTTCATACTGTTCAGGGTTTACTTTCCATGCAAACCTTCAAATATTTTAATCAAATAAAATAACAAAATAATAAAGTTTTATCTATTTATTAAAAGTTACCTAATTGAAAGTCAATTTACGATATTTGTTTAAAATTTTTTTGAAAGATTTCTTTTCATTAAATTAATAAAAAAAAGAACTGTAATAATTTACCATTATAATTTTCTTTAAGACTTTTAAACTGGATTTTGAAGAAATGGATAAGTCTTAATTACTGTCTATCATCTCATTTAGTAAATGTTTAAAAATAAGTATTTTACCGTAATAATTTTATTAATCAGACCTGCAAGATTATTTTATTTATTTAACTTTTAATTTTTTTTTGATATATGGCTAAAAAAGTTTTAAAACTTATTTAGTTTGGCTAATTTTTAGTTATTCACAATTTTTTGTTTTTATAAGTATGTATTTTAAATATGTTTTTTTTGCCATTAGATCTTACTATTTATATCTACAAAAGCTTTTTTTTCGAATATATATTGCGTGTTTAAAATGAAACCAACTAAAATTTTTTTAAGAATTTTAACTGTCGGTATTGCCCAAAAAACGTTTATAGTTGCTGACTAATATATTTTTTTATAGAGAAATTAAAGAAAAAGTAAGTAAATAGATTTAAACTGTTGTAATTTTTGAACCGTCATCTAAAGATTCGACTTCAACAAATTATCCATACTACGAAGATCATCCTTAAAGAAGCTGCAGGTGAGATAATTAAAAATATTTAACAATAAACTATTATAATATTGAAAAATTAATAGCAAATGGTCAAAAAAGTTCTGGAAGTTTTTCAGTCAGTTTAAATGTAATAAATGTATCTTATCTTTAAACGCTGAATTAGTTTCAATTACAACTTGATGTTTATATTGTGAAAAAGCATATGTTTCTAATTTAAAAAATAAGTTTTACTCATACATTTTTGACATTGTATAAGCTCACTCCATCTGAAAATTTCTAAAGCATACGTTTAATATTGTATTTTTCACATAATATTTTTTTTAGAATCCAATCCCAACTAAAGTTGTTTCAAGTCAAACAACAAAACATCCAAATGTTTACTGATGCTCACAATGGCGTCGACGAGTAAGTTATTTTTTTTTTTTGTTAATTTGTAAATTAAACTCGTTTTAATCTTTAAATGTTTTAATTTTGTTACAAGTATCGGCAACAAAATGAACACTGTTAAAAAATATTCAGCTATCTGAATATATCGTGTGTTACTTAAAAATTCTACTGAATTTATTTTAATATTTTTTAGTCTTTGTTAAGGTTTATATCAATTTTTTCAAACAATATAAATAAGACACAATTTTTCAGAACAAAATATATTTCATGCTTCTTTCGTCAGTTGTATACTAAACAATAAAAATAAAATTTAAAATCTAGCTAATATAGTGAAAATGCAATCAACGTAATTAATAATAATAAAGCAAAGAGTAATTAACAATACATAAGTACTTATAATTACAATGCAACTAAAAAAATAATAATAAAACAGAGCAACAACTTATAAAACAATTAAAGAAAACAACGAAACAGTATAATCAAAATCTTTATGTTTACACAACTTAGGTTTTCTTAACAAAATACAAATAGATTCAAGTTCAATTAAATTCGAAATATGAAAACAACTTTTAATAATTTTAAATCTTTTAAAATTATAATTACTAGCACATTCAAGGTTATTTACTAAGTGTTCAGCAATAGCAGATCTTTTTGAAGCATTTATTACTCTAAGTCTAATAGATTTAGTAATTAGTAACTTAATCTATTAGAGTAATAAATGCATCAAAAATATCTGCTATTGAATTAATGTTAAGATAAAAATAATAATCAGTATATGAACTTATTTATTTTAGAAATCTTAAGTCACTTTTTGACAAAAGATAAATCTGAACTCTAACATTGTTATAAATTTCAAAAGTTAAATGGACCAATTAGTGTATTTGTTGTGTTACCTGTGAGTACTGTATAACTGCTATGCTATCTTTATAATTTATAAATATTTACAGATTTTTATCTATTTTATTTAATTTACTTCTTTAAAACGTTTTGTTTTTTGCTGAACAAATTAATTTTTATTTTAACTCAAATCGATAGTTTGATAGTTTGATAATTACAGGTAATTGTACTAGCTGGAACTTGAAAAAAAAAACGTTTAACACTTTAAATTTTTACCTTAGTATTTTAAATATGTGTGCGTAAATTAAAACTTTATTTTTAACTTAAACTTTATTAACTTCGTTACAAATATCAGTACTTAGAAGTCCTTACTAATCTTGTGCGGACAAATCGCATTTGTATTAAGATTAAAACAACTTTAAAACTTAGGAAGCACAACAAATAATAGGCTCTAAACTTGTTATTTTAACAAAATATATCGTATTGTTTCTGAAACTTATAAAGTAAACTTTTTACTGTAAAATCTGAAAAACTTATTTTATAGAAAAAACTGTAGCCACTAAAAACCTTTTCAAAAACAAACAACTTTTACGAAAAACAAAGGAACATGTTAAGTCTATACAACTTAGTTTTTTAAAATCAGGTGGTTTGAATAATAAGCTTGTTAGAACGTCTAAGATTAAAATAATTTTCAGCGCAAATCAATTAATTTTCGACTGTAGCAGGCTATTATAAAAGTTGTTTTCTAAAAACTAACGTATTTTTTTCACCTTAAGGAAAATTAATGAAGTTATCTACATAACACCTAATCTGATGCAGTACCAATTAAACGTTAATGATAAATTAAAAAAAAAGTTTCAGTAAAATATTGTTTGCATATTTTATTTAAAAGTAAATGATTTTAAGCACTATAAATGTTGGTAAAAACCAGACAAAAATACTTTAGACTGTTTAATAAAATAAGATGATAAAAACTTTTGTTTAAAGAAGTTTTTTGCTATAAAAATAAATTGCATGAAATAAAAGAAATCTTAATGATTTTAAGGAAACTACAGGGTTTTGTAAAAGAGATGGTAAACTACTAATAATACGGAGTTATAAAATATTATTAATATAATTTTAGTTTTACTTTTTTATCTTCAAAAGTATATTTTTAATGACTACTACCAGAAACGTGTTATTCTAAGTAGATAACCAATTTGAAACATTTAGATGGATGTTACCACAATCTGAATGTGACTGGGGTGTGGTATGAATCTACTTCAGAAAATATTCATTTTGCAATGAACGCTCTGAAACAAAATACACTTATCAGTTAGTTACTTCTCAAAAATTTAGAAGTTATTTTGATAATTATTAACAAGGTCCTTTTTCTTTTATTACAAAATCTTATACATTAAACAAGCATATTGTACAAACTTATTTTACTTTTCAGTCTACTTATTGAACTTCAGTGTTTTAAAATTTGGTACTGGTGTTATTTAGAAGTATTTTAAATTTGTTATTAACAATTACTTCTGAAAAATATAACAGATTTTGATAATTATTAACAAGGTGGTTTTTGCTTGATAACAACATCTAATACATTAAACAAGCATATTTTCAAACTTATTTCCCTTTTCTGTCTACTTATTGAGCTTAAAAGTTTTAGAATTTGGTACTGGTGTTAATTAGCAGTGTTTCAAAGTTATTATCAACAGTTATTTCTTTGGTCTGTACGTTACTAGAAAAAATAATTTTTGACACGATTGATATCTATTTAAGATATTACTAACACTCATCAGTAGTATAATATATCTAGGAACTATGCTTAAATATTTCTTTCTGAATCTACATACAATTTGAAATTACTTGTAACATGGCAGTCATATTTTACTTTACTCACGAGAGCTTACATTGGTATTTTAACTTTATACTCTTTTTAACTTCCCATAATTTGCAAATCACAAAAGCTCTTACTAGTCATAAATTCTTATTCAAACTTATTTACCATGACACCTTAATTTAAAATAATTACATTTAAACGTTCTAATAAACAAATACCCATTTATCAGAATATGCTTTTTCTAGTTATCTTACAAACCAATACGATCTTTTAAAACTAAACAATGAATGTTATTTTTTTAGAAAATATTCTTTAGAATCATTTATATCAAATAAATATAAAATCCTTTATAAAATCCTGGTTTAGGTCTGCCACTATGTAACTTAAAAATGCTTTTATTAATATGTACTGATAATAATGATTAAATACGGTACTGTTTGGTTAGTTATTACATTTGATAAATCTTTTTGGTTTTAATTGGTTTCAATCAAGCAAGTTATTTACAAAACTTTTCTCAGTAGTTATGATTTAAATAAATTTACAGTAGGGTTTCCACAAATCAATTTCACCCCTGATAGTAATTAAACTATTTACTAGATTAGATTCCCCATTTGCTTTTTAATCCTATATTAATTATTGTCTCCAAAATGTTATTAAGGCAGAGTGTTGCCCGTAAGTTAAATACCCTGCTAAAAAGTATGTAGCCATTACAAATTAAATTTTTAATTGTACTATTCCACATTTTTAAACTGCATTGATAAACCCTGTATTTGATTTTCTTATCTAGATACAGCTTAAATAACTAAAAAATACACCAACATATTAAGAAAGAACTCAATCTAATTTTATTCAAGTTATTAATTAAAACTATGTATTTATTTTGTACTAAAAACTTTTAAATGATAGAATACCCTACTAAAATCTTTAAAATATATCAGCTATTTTAATTTAAATACTTATTATCTTAAATATTTCAATTTATATTTACTGAATTTATAACAGCCTAAACTTAATTTTCCTTAGTTTAAACCTAAATGTTAAAATAATTATTATTATAATACGCCAAACATTTAATCAATTAGCTCAATTTTATTCTAAACGACATTAACTAAGGATGCAAACTAAATATGAATGCAAAATTATTAAGACACACTAGCTTTTATGATGTTCCAAGAAAAAGAATATGAAAACAACTCTGAAAAAGAGCTTGTGCAAAGTGAAGAATTTGAATATGAATTGCAAGATTTTACCAAACAACTCTATAAAACAACACTCTTTCAAACAGCATTTTAACACTAGTATGTAATATAAATTGGAACTATTACATATAAAATTAACACAAATTTGGCACTGTGTACAATATATTTTAAGCATATATGTAAAACACATTAGTCAAGGTGGAAATAATTTGAACTTCAAAAAGAATTAAACAATCATTTTAAATAACATGCATTTTATTTATTTAATTTTATTCAGATAATAAAAATTATTATAATTTTATGGTTTGTTTTCTTAAATGTTTATATTATTTTGAATTTAATAAATTTTCTTTCAAGAAAACTTTTTATAATGGTTTCTTAAATGAGACTCGTTATTTTTGTTTGATAAATTCTAAACTTTATATAAATTATTTGCATTTCCGTGTGCATTTTATGTTGATAATATGAATAAAAATTATAGTCATCTGAAAACATTAACTATGTTAATTTACATGTTTAAAACTCAAATACTACCCAAAATATTTTTTTACTTCAGACTTGCTTGTTATTTTTCATTTAAAAATCAAAAATTCCACCTTACTAAGCACATATTGTAACACTATAAAAAAGCACAAAAATGTAGTGACACGCAAAAATCGAAACTTAAAATTCTTCCCCATTCTGTGCAAATTTCGAACAGCTTCGTAAAAGGAACATCCCAGAGAAGAGAACAGAACAGTTATGCATCAAAATCTATAACTCAACTTTGTGCAAAGGAGCCTGTAATAGATTGTAGTAGATTGAGCAGCTTTTTGGAAGAACTATGCACATCAGGAATGTCTATAAAGATCAATTTGTGCTGTTTGTGGGGAGACAAATAGACTACAAAGCAATACAAGATATAGCAAGATTTTGTTGAAAATGCGCAGAAAAGGCGTGTGATAACTGAAGAGAAGAATTTTGGAACAATTGAGAATGAGTATGTAGCAAGGAACATCACAAATGAAAAAATAAAAAGTGCAGAGTAGGGTACGAATATGCACAAAAGCACTTAAGGGAACAAATCTGTTTAGTTTAGAGGGAAGGATGACGCTCGTCAGAGTTGTTAAAATTTTCCCTTCAACCCTGGTCCTGCGCGAAACGGCTAATGATCTTGTTCGTCGTCTTCGGAACTCTTGATTGGAGTACCTTCATTGGGTTTGGAGTCTGAATTCTGAGTACTGTAGTTCAACCCGTCTCTGATATGGACGGAGGGATCCAAACGTTTCTGGCCCTGGTGATCTTCAGGTGCGACAGTGATGTCTGAAGTTGAAGGCGTTGTGACGTCACCAAGCTCGATGACGTCATCGGAAACCGGAAGTGTCTCCCCTACCTTCTTTGTGACGTTATTTTTGACGACTACTGAGGAGCTGCTTGCCACCTGTTGAGTAAAAAAACAAATTGTTCTTATTTTTTAATTAGTTTGTAAAATAAATTAATACATTGCAATGCAAAACATGTTTATATAAAAACTTACAATAAAATAAGTATTAAAATAATTTCGCACCACATGCAGTTTATCTTGAGCTGTTGTGACGTCATAAATAAAATTAATTTATCATTTTCAACTTTAATATATAAATTAAAAACAACAGAAATAATTATTGAAATCGCAATGCAGTACCTGTGATTCATCTGGATTCTTCTTCGATTTTGCGGCGGGCTTGGTTTTTAGTGTTTCATTAGTAACAGAATTAGGGTTCTTGATGAACCTATTAGTTTTTGGATCCCTGTACCTGTACCCCGCATCCCCTGGTTTGAACTTGGGTTTTTTGACTACCTCTGAGTTGCTGGCAGCCTGTTGGTTTAATATAATTGGTCACATGCTTAAATGGTTTGTGATTCTTAACTTAGTTAAGAAATACATTGAAAAAATAAATGTATAATTACACCACAAGCTTCAAGAAACTTTGTATTTCTTTGGTTAAGTTGATACTCGGTAATGTCTTGGGCAACTTGGACATATTTTAAATTAAATAGCACTTTTTTGCAATTTTTAAAAATGTCTAAACTTTAGATCCAATTATTTTCCTTATCTTTAGCCTAACGAAGATTTTATTTTTATGCTCAAGATAAGGCTCTTTGCCTTTTTTCAAATCTGTTGGATTGGGCTTAGAATTTTCGAGTAGGCCCCTTAAAAAAATTTTTTTTTTGGATATTTTTCTCCAACCGATGTTTTAGCAAGAAAATTTTGTTATTTTTTAAATTTAATACTATATTCTTACTTTGCATATTCATGAAGGAAAAAGGAGATTATTCATTTTCAAATATTGATAATTTTAGTAAATATGCATAGTTCATGTTTCACATTAAAACAGTTTAGATAAAAAAAGCGTTCACCCTTTAAAATAGTCATAATCAAGTGTATTAAAAACATATTTTTTTATGCAACAGTGAGGCTTGAAAAATTGAGGGTCTTTAAAATTAACAATCGGGCATACTTGTATATATCATTAAGAAACTAGAAATTTGGAAAGAAAAAACACCCACCCTTAAAAACGCAGCAAAGTAAAAATGTTTAAAACAAAAATTCTGGCTAAAAAATTGGTTGCATTAAAAAATCCAAATAAAAAAATTTTTAAGGGGCCCCACTTAAAAAGTTAAGCCCCAATTCAATTGATTTTTTAATAATCAAAGGCAATGGAGCTCTAGAATAAAAAAAATCTGTTTTTTTCGAAGGTAGTAAAATTATTTTATCTTAAGTTTGGACCTTTTTAAAAATTGCAAAAAATGCTAATTGAGCTTATTTAACGCTCGTTTAACACATTGTAACGCAAAGTTTAGAGAATTAAATAAAAACTCATAATTTATTAACTTTTAAAACATGCAATTTATCTTGAGCTGTTGTGACGTCATGATTTAAAAGAGTTTCTAATTATCAACTACAATAAATAGAATGACAAACAACATAAATAATTATTGAAATCGCAATGCAACACCTGGGGTTCATCTGGGTTCTTTTTCGATTTTGCGACGGGCTTGGTTTTTCGTGTTACATTAGTAACAGAATTAGGGTTCTTAATGAACTTATTAGTTTTTGGATCCCTGTACCTAAATCGCGGATCTCCCGGTTCGAGCTTGGGTTTTTTGTCTTCCTCTGAGTTGCTGGCAGCCTGTTGTTTTAGTACAATTGGTCACATGTTTAAATGGTTTTTCATGCTTAATTTAATGAAAAAATACATTGAAACAATAAATGTATAATTAAACTACAAGCTACAATAAACTTTGTTTTTTTTTAAATTTGTGGTTATTTTCTTTTATCATTTTCGGATTTGTGGTCTTTAAAAATATTTTTATTAAAGTTATTTTTATATCAACATTAGAATGCATTTCATAGGTTTATTGCAATTTTATTACTGGCCCTAAATTTAAATTTAGTAAATACTTGACTAGTTTTTTTCTAACATCAGCATGAACAAAGAGCTTTCATTCTACTAAACATACTTTTTTAGTTTTCTTTTGACCATTGTTAGGCTCTTTCTTGTTGCCGGTTTTCTGTAAAATTTTATGATTACTTCAATGTTGTAAAAACTTGAATATTAAGTGGGAATACTTATAAGTTTATAAATTTTAGATTTGAGTTAGCACATACTAGACGCAACTTGAGTTTTAATAAAGTTGTAAAGTTTGTATATATTTCTTAGCGGAAAAATCAAACCTATATTTAATAAAAAGTACCTTTGCTTTTTTCTTTTCACTTTCATCCTTTTTCGTTTTCACCGTTTGTTAAAACAAAATATACAATAACTTATTACTTTTATCAATAAAAACAATCTTCACATTAGAGTTCGTTTATAAAAAGTTTCACTAAGTTCATAGTACATAACTATTTTTTGATGATGAAAATTTATTATATTATATTTTATTGTAGATATAGATTTCAGGTGTTAATTACAATATTTATAAACAATTGCTACATACCATTGTGAAGGTAATTAAAGTATTTTGTTATTTTTTATTTCCAGTTTGTAGAAAAAAGCCAGCCAAAGCTCAAAAATATATAATGTAGAAAACTTAAGTTGTTAAGAAATACAATATAATTGTAGCATAGATATGAGTAAGCTACTTTTTATGTAGTTTTTAAACAATTTATACATTAATAAATTCCTGTTGCTATCATATAATTAAAACTTTATCAACAAAAAGTAGACATAATACCAACTTAAACACTACTCTTTGAAAAAATTTCAACCAAAATCATAAAAATTTTGTCATAATGAAACTAAGTACAACACATATACCTTAGATTTGTTCTTGATTTCTTCATCTAAAGACTTCATATCATCTGATGACTCATCACTGGAAGGAGAATAATCGGAATCACTATCATTTGCCTGTTAATAATAAATATGTATAAAAAAAAGGACTAAAATAATTGAAATAAAAAAGACAAATATTAATCTGTCATTTGCCTTGCGCTTTGGGGTCTGCTGATTTTTTTTTATTAACAAAATATATTTATTTATTAGTTCTTGAACAATAATTGAAAGATATATTAATATCTTGGTTTACAATTAGTATCCAGTCGGATCCGGATAAAATTTTCAAAATAGTATCCGGCTAGATCCGAGTTTAAAAAATCATTAACAAGCTGGATCTGGATACTGGATCCAACATGTCAGATATTCGAAATGCTTCGGACCACCAAAGACTAAAATTTTTCGGATCCGGCCCGTTGATTGAAAAACGTTGCCCATTCATATACTACCCACAACTTGAGTTTTTGTATACTTCTTAGCCGATATATTCAAATATATATTTATAAAAAAGTACCTTGCTTTTTTCTTTTCAAAGTTAAAACTGTTAAAATAAAATATAAAATAACTTATTACTTTTATCAATAAAAACAATCTTCACATTAGAGTTCCCTTATAAAAAGTTTCACAAAGTTCAAAATATTTTTTTTTTCGAGTGCCTATTACACCATTGTGTAGCTAATTAAAGTTTTTTGTGGTAATTTATTTCCAGTTTGTGGGAAAAAAGCTATCCAAAGTTCATAAACACATAATGAAGAAAAACTTAAATTCTTAACAAAATACATTATAATTGTAGCAATTATTACGTTTTTTAAACAATCTATATTTTAGTGAATACCTGTTGCTCTCATGTAATTGTAACTTGACACAATTAAGAACAAAAATTTACATAATACCAACTTAAACTCTACTTTTTGAAAAAAGTTCAACCGAAATTATAAAAATTTTATCATATTGAAATCAAATACAAAACACATACCTTAGATTTGTTCTTGATTTCTTCATCTAAAGACTTCATATCATCTGATGACTTATCACTTGGAGAATAATCGGAATCACTATCATTTGCTTTCCGCTTTACAGCCTGTTAAAATTAAATATATAAAAAAAAGAAAAAAAGTATTAAATAAATTGAAATAAGACAATTATTTATCTGTCATTTTCCTTGCATTTTAAAGCCTGTTAAAATTAAATATGTTAAAATTGTTTAAGTTATCAACTAATTTTACTACAAAAATGAATATAAATCTGTCTTTTGCCTTACGGTTTGTGGTCTGTTAAAAATAAATACGTAATAAAAAACAAAAAATATTTATTTATTTGTTCTTGAACAATAGTTGAAAAACTAATCTGCTGAATTATTTATTTGTAGTGTAACTTATTACTTTAATTAATAAAAACAATCTTCACAATATAGTTTCCCTTATAAAAAGTTTTACAATGTTCAAATTTTTTTTTTAGTGCCTATCACACCATTGTGAAGCTAATTAAAGTTTTTTGTGGTAATATATTTTCAGTTAGTGGGAAAAAAGCTATCCCAAGTTCATAAACACACAATGAATAAAAACTTAAGTTCTTAAGAAAATACAATATAATTGTAGCATGGATATGAGTAAGGAATTTATTACGTTTTTTAAACAATCTATACTTTAGTGAATGCCTGTTGCTCTCATGTAATTGAAACTTAATACAAAAATAGACATAAAACCAACATAAACATTATTCCCTGAAAAAATTCAACCATAATACTTAATTAGTGTCATAATAAAAACAAATACAAAACATATACCTTAGATTTGTTCTTGATTTCTTCACCTAAAGACTTCATATCATCTGATAATTCATCACTTGAAGGAGAATAATCGAAATCACTATCATTTACTTTCCGCTTTACAGCCTGATAAAATTAAATATATAGAAAAAATATTTCAAATTAATAGAAATAAAAAAGACAATTATTAATATGTCATTTGCCTTGCGCTTTGGGGTCTGCTGAATATTAAATCTTTAAAAATAACAAAATATATTCAATTATTAGTTCTTGAACAATAATTGAACGATATAATTGTATCTTGATTTAAAATTAGTATCCAGTCGGATCCGGATAAAATTTTTAAAATAGCATCCGGCTCGATCCGAATTCAAAAATCATTAACAAGCTGGAACTGGATACTGGATTTAATATATCAGTGTTTCGGGAATGTTCCAGACCACCAAAGACTAAAATTTTTCGGATCCGGCCCGTTGATTGAAAAACGTTGCCCATATACTACAGTAACTTGAGTTTTTAGAATACATTTTTGTATACTTCTTAGCCGAACGATCAAATATATATTTATAAAAAAGTACCTTGCTTTTTTCTTTTCAAAGTTAAAACTGTTAAAATAAAATATAAAATAACTTATTACTTTTATCAATAAAAACAATCTTCACATTAGAGTTCCCTTAAAAAAAGTTTTACAATGTTCAATTTTTTTTTAGTGCCTATTACACCATTGTGAAGCTAATTAAAGTTTTTTGTGGTAATTTATTTCCAGTTTGTGGGAAAAAAGCTATCCAAAGTTCATAAATACACAATGAATAAAAACTTAAGTTCTTAAGAAAATACAATATAATTGTAGCATGGATATGAGTAAGGTATTTATTACGTTTTTTAAACAATCTATACTTTAGTGAATATCTGTTGCTCTCATGTAATTGAAACTTAATACAATTAAGAACAAAAATAGACATAAAACCAACTTACACATTACTCTCTGAAAAAATTCAACCATAATACTTAATTATTATCATAATGAAACCAAATACAAAACATATACCTTAGATTTGTTCTTGATTTCTTCATCTAAAGACTTCATTTCATCTGATAATTCATCACTTGGAGAATAATCGGAGTCACTATCATTTGCTTTGTTCTTTACAGCCTGTTAAAATTAAATATATAAAAAAAAAAGAAACAAAGAATTAAATTAATTGAAAAAAAAAAGACAATTATTAATCTGTCATTTGCCTTGCATTTTAAAGCCTGTTAAAATTAAAAATATTAAAATTGTTTAAGTATTAAACTAATTTTACTAGAAAAATGAACATTAATCTGTTTTTTGCCTTACGTTTTATGGTCTATTTGAGAAAGATTACTCAAAAAATGAAGGAGGAGATAGATTTTTAGTGAAATAGTCTTTTTTAGCTTTTTTAGTTTTCGCCTTCCATAAGGAACGTATTGAACGCCCTTTCTTTGATCGCTTATATCCCAAAAGTTACTTTGAGTTTTTTTAAGCGGTTAAAAGTGTCTGATAGCTCAAATTAAATTCTACAAAATAAGATCAAGTTGTAAAAAACAAAGTGAACCCCCCCCTATGGCCTTAAAATAAATACGTAATAAAAAACAAAAAATATTTGTTTACTAGTTCTTGAACAATAATTGAAAAGTTAATCTGTTGAACTATTTATTTGTAGTGTTTTAACTTATGTGGGCTAAAATAAATAATTTTATATATTTGTGTTGCGTTTGTGACCTGTTAAAAATAACAATATGAAATAAAAACAGTTGTGAAAAATACAAACTAAAATTTTTTCAAGTATTTCAACTAAACTGTTAAATTGTAATGTGACAAAAAATAATCAAAAACATTTAATTTGTTGTGGAAAATTATACATAAACTAAAGAATTTCTAAAATCAAACTTAACTGAATGTAAAATGAAAAAAAAAACAATGTAAAAAAAACAGTTGTGAAAAATATAAACTAAATTAATTTCGAGTATTTCAACTAAACTGTTAATTTGACATGTGACAAATAACAATGAAAAATATTTAATTTTTTGTGAAAATTTTGAAAATTTATAAACTAAATAATTTTCAAGTGTTTCAGCTAAAGTGTTTAAACAAAATCTGTGAAAAAAAACAATCAATTTTTTTTTTATTTTTTGGTGGAAAATTATACATAAACCAAAAATTTCAATAACTATATTTTCACCCTCACTACAGCAAAATAACTTCCGTCATTTGCGTTGCTTTTTACGGCCTGTATAAAAGTCTGTTAGATAGAAAATAATGTTGAGTAAAATTAAAGTATTTAGTTGAATGATATCTATTGAGTAAATTAATTAAATTGGTTTAATATTTTTTTTTTCTAATTATAAAAAAAAAACAAGTAAAGCAATATTACTTAGTTTTTGAATGTATTTTGAAGCATTTAACTTTATAAAAACGGAATGACTGCAACAAGATGTTATTAATTTTAGTTTAGTGAACTAAATAGATTGTATTTTTTAAGTATGCATCATGTTATTTTAATTTAAGTTATTGTTCTTTTATTGTGAACAAATCTCACATCTAGTAAAGTAAAAATTGTACAGATTATTTTAGAATTTAGTAGTAAGCTGATAATTATCAACACTTGATTAAGTAGCTTTTTATAAACTTTTAATAGAAGGAAGTATCTAATAAAGTTTTATAAGAACTTAATAATAACTTCAAATATCCATAGATAAACAAACAACACAATAATAAACTAAAATAAGTGGTAAATTTATATTGTATCATTTAACTAATGAAATAAAAAAAACTTTCTTCAATCATTTGCAGAATTTTATTTTGTTATTTTTTTAGCAGTGGTTTTAAATAAGTAGTTTATCAAAATTGTTTTTTGAAATTTAAAAGTACTGGAAAACTTCAACATTTGTTTTTGGTAACTAATTCAGTATAAATAAAACTTACTTTTTTAATGAATTTATTGTTTAACGTAATGCAAAGTAATAAGTAACAATGGATATTTACTGTTGTTACTCGAATTTATTTTAATTAGTAGGAATTATTTACAGATACCACAAATAAGGTGGTTAAGCTTAAACAGATGATAAATAATTAAAGTATTTAAATAAATTTCTTATTTTTTAACAAGTTCAAAGTTAAAAATCTTTCAGATTAACTACACAATTTCATATGTAAATAAAGTTTCATCGTAACTTTATTTGAACAAATAAGATACTTCCTTATATTTAATTAAAAATAAATAAATACTGATTACTACAGAGTTATAAGCTATTCTGTGTGACTACAGCTTTACTACAGTTGAGAATATTTTGTATAAAAACAACAACTTAAGATAAATTAAGATGAAACGTACTTGAAAAGTAAACTTGATAAATTATATTTTTCCAACTCCCCTAATTAAAGTATCAGTCTTGCCTAGGATTAAACTTTTCTGAATCAAATATAAAACTAAAACTTTTTAAAATTTTTTGGAGAGATTTCTACAAAACTCCAGATTGTTTTCAATAAATCTAAAATTTCAGGTTTTCTCCGGCTATTTTGCCTGGATTGTCACATTACAGATTTCTAGCAACCCTGTTTTATGACTTTACAACCTTACCAACCTTTTTTTCCTTGATATCGGACGATTTCTGGTCATTCTTCTTCCTACCTGCATCTACCCCCTTCTTGACAGCTGCATGTTGGGTCAGACCTTTAAACAACTCCTGTTTCTCGATTTTCCCGCCTTTTTTACTTAGCGACGATTGCCTAGATGAATACTGAGCGTACAAAGCAGAGTTTTCAAGATTTTTTACTGTAACCTTACTGGCTACTATTACATAATTTAGTATTATTGTAATATACATTAACATTTTAAAAACAGGTTATTAAAAACTTTTATTAGAAGACAAACCCAACCCAATTTCCTAATTTATACAATTTAACTTTAATTTATAATTGCCGTTTATATTATCATAAAAAATTTAATCTTAGTGTATAACTACCACTCTTTTTTCATCTGAAACCGATGGAGCCATTTTTCTTTTCCCAGTACTCTGAGTCTGTCTGCTTGGAATACTGTTAGCTGATTGGCTCTTAATGCTGGGCGTTGATAGGCTCTTAATACTTGATGTCGATTGGTTGGATTCCTGGCTGGAGTTCTTGGATAATTGCTGTTTCTGGTTGTGCTGAATTTTAGAAAAAAAGAGTTGACAGTTGGGTTGAGGCTAGAATTGACATTAACATTAAAACCTAATTACTGACATAAAATTGTTGTGAAAATTAAATTTTAACTGCATTCAAGGTCAGTCCAAAAGTAATACAAAAAATATTTCAAACAATTTACTAATAGATACTTTTAAACCTAATTTTTGTTATATATCAAAAAAGTTAATTAATTACAGAAAGTGTGTTGGATATTAAAATGAAAAGAAATCTTACCCCGTTTACGTCGTTAGGAGCATCATTTGGAACTAGGGAAGTTGTTGATGCATCTGCAGTTGGGGTGAGATTCTACAATAACGTGTGTTTAAACTAATTTCTTAATATGTATAAAAGAAGATAAAAGCTACATAATATGAAATATTTAGCCAATAATTGAACAATACACTTATTGCAGTTTTATGGATTTACAGTTATTTTTAAAAGTTTCCTGGTTTTTTGAACCATTACTATCAATAATATTAATGTGCAAAAGTTCAAATATATTCCTGAATGTCTTACCTGCACGTCATGTATGACTTTCTTTGGGGCATCTTCGAGCTTCTTGAAATCCTCGATGTCTAACTTCTCTATGGAGATCCACCTCTTAGCCTCAAACTTTGGTCTCAATTCTTCAACGATACTTGTCATTTTTTCCTCACTGACCGGCTTACCCTTCCTCTTCCTAGTGATTTTTAACAACCTGAAGGTAGGTATGATGTCTTTTACAAGCATGCCCGTGTTTCTGGCAACGTCAGCATAATTGACCTCCGTCGTTGGCATGTTCTCGCTCAGGTACTTGGCTATCGCCGCTTTCCTGTAGCTGTAAAAAATATAAAAATAAGATAACATTTATTTTTGGGTAATCAATATTTAAGCACCCAGTTAATTATTCCTCTCAATAAATATAAAGAAGTAAAATTCTGTACATCACTAAATCTATAAAAATCGCTTTTATAAAAATTTTTTAGGCATTGACACCTAGTAAAATAAATATTTAAAATCCTAACCTCTGATAAAGGTACCATCCGCTCTCACTAAAGGGAGTTTCAGGAGTTCCGCATTTCCCTTGTTTTATTCCAATCTTGTTGCTGAGATCAATCAACCAGAACGCAAAACCCTTTCTCACAAATGGCGGGAAGACCAGAATGACTGAAAGGTTCTCTTTCACATCAGGGTTGATGGCAAATTTGCGGTTCTTTGAAAAGTAGCCTACAGCCTGCTCCTTGTCATCTTCTGTTTTTGTTAAAATATAAAACATGAAATCCCTGACAGTGTAACAAAGAGTCTTGCTGTCAATGAAGAACTTTGCAAAGAGGCAGAGCTGCTGGCAGTACATTTCATGTTTTAGTCCGTCCACTTCGTAGAAACGGTAAAGAACGTCTCCTTCGGCTTCTTGGTAGATGATTCTGCCGGGTTGCTTGAAATTGTTGCATTTATTCTCCATGTGATCATATAAAAGGCCTTCTTCCGTATGAGGGTAGAAACATTTGTTGCACAGATACAGTGTGGGTGCCACGCCATGGTGTCTCATGTAATCACTTGGGTAACAGGGTGTCAAGCGTATGTTGAGACCTAAGTAGACTTCTTGCTGCATCTTGATTCTTTGAGGCTTCTTCAATTCTTTGTTTTCATCATTTTCTTCTGCAAAGTTGTATTCGCCCACCAGATTCCATTCTAAAGCAGCTTTTTTAACAACCTTAATTTTCTTCTCAATGAAAACTTCTTCAGCAGTTTCTACAGGATTCCTATCCAAATCAGCTTCTGTGCACTCACCCTGTATGTGACTTCTGGGTATCCAATGAGCAAAGTTTGACTTGTAGTATTCCACATAATACTCGTACGAGTTGTCTTTTGTCATCTGACGAATTCTGGTGACCTTGGCTGGAACGTGGTTCTCATTCTGAAACCTGCGTTTATCAAAATAATTTAGTTGTGAGGGACATTAGATAGAGATCTTTAGACTAAAATGTATATAAATAATGCATCATTAAGAACAAACTGAAATAATATATTAAACACAAAAAATGTAAATACCTGTAAAAATTTAAAAAAACATTTCAGTAAGAACAAAAGTATTCAAGTTATACGAAAACCACAAACAAGCATAAACCTTATGATAAATAGTCTAGTGTACAAATATTTCAACTAAGACTTATCAAAAATGTTAATACCTGCAGTTGTACAGTCTGTTTAGATAGACTCCTTCTTTTCTTATGCTTTCATTGTCATTGACCATCCTGAATATGTTACTTGTGCAGTTTTTGTTGTTTCCTTGAGTGTCCATCTTTCTTTTCTTTTGACCAGCATCTTTCTTTTCTTTTTGTCCTTGCAGGTCTTTCTTTCTCTTTCTATAATTTGCCATTTTTTACTTTAATTAACAATAAACCTTGATAAACAAAATAAAAAATAAAAACTAGTTATGAGCTTCTTCGAGATGGTAAATTAATTTTTAGCTACTGATAAATTATGGTAAATATAATGGCTAGTATTTTGCTATGAGATATATTTGCCTATAATTTTCAATATTTATAACTATAAACAAAACATGAGCAATCAACCTTTTTTTTTTTATTAATGACAAACTTAAAAATTTTTTTTCCAAATCCATGCTTAATTTTTGAGTTTTTAATTATGTCTTATGTCCACTAGTGGTTTTTTATGATATATAAAGTAAAAAACTTTAATTTATATAATCTAGCTTCACATGTATATATCAATATTTAATTCATTAATGTTTATTTTTGTGTAATAATCTTGTTTTGTCAGAAAACTGATATGCTAAGCAAACACAATTAAGTGGGTAACCACATTTATTTAGCAAAATTTCTTCAGGCTTACTAATTTTTTTCTAGTTTTTAAAAGTACACATTTTTGATTCTATCATTAATTTATAAGTATTATTTTTAGGTAAAAAAACTGTGTTAAATTGTATAAAAAATTGAAAAGATACTTTGAATAACTTTTTTATTTAAAAAAATGTTGATGATTTCAATTTTTATTATCTATATGATAGATTTTTTGTGTCAAGTCAAAATTTTAATACTTAAATGTAAAAATTGTTACAGAATCCTGGTTCTATAGTAATTTTTGTTCTAAATCCAGGTTTTTCAGGGTTTTTTCAAATATCTCAAATTCAAGGCTTTTTCAGGTTTCTTTGCCTATATTTTAAAATTCCAGGTTTTTTGGCAACCCTGAATTATGGTTTATCATAGCAATGTAATGTTATCTTAATTTAATTTCCTGTATAGAGTACTGTCTATAAATAAATTAAATTTTGTTAAAATGTTTTAAAACATTTATTTTACAACTTTGATCCCATAAAATTTTCCTCGTAAATCTTGCCTGAGAGTAAAAAATGTGTCCCTATTCTTTAGCCTTTATCATTTATGCTGCTATAAAACTATTTGGTTAGTACTAAGTAAAGTTGTGAAAAAAATTAAAAACTTGTAAGTGTTAGTCCTTTCTAAAAAAATACGTAAATTTAAAAATAGAAAACTTATGAAATTGTTATTTTCTGAAATAATACAATAGAGGTTTTATGTGATATATTATGAAATGCTAAATGTAAAAAAAATAATTAAATTTAAGCTGGGTTGCCACTCTTTGAGGAAAAGACTTTCATGTAAATGACTTTCATGCCTTTTACTATTTTAAGTTTTTTCAAACTTTTAAGATGAGATTTAAAACTTTTCACACATGATAAAAATTCAATTTTTTAACAAAATTAATTGTAATATAACAAAATGTTGACTAAACCCATAAAAATTTAACAAAAAGACTTTTAGAAACCTTAAATCTACCATGAGAATTTTATTAAAAACTAAACTCTCTTGAGTCATTCTGAGTTTTTTGGATTTTTTAAATTAGCCTAAAATGTCAACACTGAGACATCCTGAAATTTTCAAACAAGTTTCAAATTCTCCTGAAATTTCCTGAGTTTGATGCTCTGTGTTAAAAAAGACACTTTAAAAAATGAAAGAATGTCTTTTTTTAGTGCAAAAATGTAGGTCTGAGTTACATCAAACTCCTTTGAGTTAGCCTATAACTATAAGTCTAACAATTTTGTTTATAATTTAAAAAAGTTTGAATCATAAAAACTAACAAATTTATTAAAGACCTACACAGTTTTTGGCCTGAATGTGTGGCAAACCTGTTTTAGAATTTCAAAATGAAATTATGCTAACAAATTTGTTGCAAAAAAGACACCCACACCCTAAATATTATTTTTTAATTTGAAAAAAGGACTGATAATTATATTTGTATGACAACTGATTAACAAGAAATTATCTATTTCATTTTAAGAAAATATTACTAAAAGTAAAAAGCATAACTTGAAAGCCATTAAGAGTCTTGATATTTTATTTCTTTTTTTTAAGCTTTCACTGACAATGTGTTTTTTTTTAGAAAAAAGCTTTGACCCCAAATTATCTTAATATTTACATTCCTTCTATATCCTTTAAATTTACCAATTTATTTGAAAATTATCATATAACCCTATATCTATCAATGTTCAGAAATATATTTATTCTTTCAAAAATTTGTTTTGCAAACTAAGTTTTGGTCAAAGACCTCGTCAGTGCTTAAATAAATTTTATTCAAATAGAAATGATTAGTTTATAACATGTTTAGAAATGATTAGTTTAGAAATAATATAATGTTTAGAAATGATATACCACGAAGCCATAATGTTTTAAAAAAAGATTCCTGTATCCAAACTGATGGAAATCTTAAATCTAAGTAAGCAATTTAAACCTTAATAGCATAAAAAAAAATAAAAACCTTAATGATTTAAATTAAGGGATTGGGTCAGGGTTGCTTCTTTTTCAATCAAAAAACTGTCCTGAAATCATTCTGATTTTTTCAAATCCTTTAAAAAGGTTTTAACTTTTAAAAATTGGTAAAAGTCAAATACAAAATAAATAATAAAAACCAACACATTGATATCAAATCAAAATTTTCATCCCAATATCATTCAAAATCTAGAAAAAATCTGTTCTGATAATTTCTAAAAATCAAAGACGAAGCAACTGTTTTTTTAAAAATTTTCTCAAGGTTTTTAAAATTTCTACTACAATTGTGGAAGTAAATGGATTTTCTTTTGTATAATTAAAAGGTATATTTAAGGTAGCAAACTGTGTTAAATAATATATAAAAGTTGAAATGATAATGTTAAGATACTTTAAATGTATTTTTTTCTAAGAAAAAAAAGTTTGATAATGACAAAAAAATATTATTTATATGATAAATGTTTTGTGTCAAATAAGAATTTTATTACTAAACATGCAAAAATTGTTAAAAATCCCAAGTTTTTCAGGTTTTTTACCCTAAATTTTCAAATTCCAGGTTTTTCAAGGATTCCAGGTTTTGTGGCAACCCGGCAAAGAACTATTTTGTGTTTTTTATTGACAAACAAAAATACCCAGAGTCCGACTGAACTCAAAAATAAAATTCGTACCATCCTGAAGATATCCTGAGATCTCCAAAAAATTCAAAATACCATAAACTGTTTTAAATCTAAAAAAAAGTATTAAGTTTTTTTTTAGATTTAAAACAACTTATACTATTTTCTGATATGCATTATATCAAGTTTAAGAAAAATGGTAAAAAAAGGTTTTTTTAAATAAGTGTTTCAGTTAATTTTCTGTATTTTTCTGCAAGCAAATTTTTGACAAACTTCATGAAGAACTTTGAGTGGTTTTTACATTGTATATGGCAAAAACTGGTTGGATTTTAACTTACTTAACTTTATAAATATTTGAAGCAGAAAAGTAGCTAGACCAATTTTGAAACAAATAAATCAAGATCTATCTAGCTTAATGTTTAGCACTTAATTTGACCTTCTAATCTGCAAAACTATTTAATAGTCAATGGCCTATTAGACCCCATTTTCAGCCCATTTTGTCATTCAGTTTTATTTTGGTTTAATTTTATTTGTTTGATTATACTAGGTAATAATCATGTCATTTCAAATATTAGCATATAGTGACATTATAAAATATTAACTATCTCATATAAACTAAAAACTAATGTTCCACTATAGTTTGATTTTTAACAATTTGTTCTTAGGTTTAATAATAAACAACTAATACATGCAAAGTTCGTATTTGTTCCTTAACTCACTCCATTATTAAACTTCCATTTAACATGTGCATTAACATTAAGAATTTGTCCTTTTATGGATTATAACTTTTATGTTTAAGACCAAAAGAGGGATTATTTTTGTTGAAATGGCTAATGTTTGAAAGTTTAGAATGTATAGCGAACATGTTAGAAAGCACTACTTTGTTTACTCGAGCGTGAAATTACTAATTTAAAACAAACTAAAGCTTATACGCTTCATTGCTGTAACACCATAGTAACTCGTAGCATTTAAACAAGTCTGGTTTATAGTTTAAGATACGTTTAAAAATACTTATACTTAGTAAAAACAATTAACTTTAAAATGAAAGTTAACCAAACAAGTTTCTTTTTGAATAAGGTTTTATTTATAACTGATGACCTTTGTTTTTGAGCAAAACATTGTTTTGAAAATAAATTCTTAAAATATTGAATATTATGTTATACTCCTTATACTGTGCTGGACAAGACATTAAAAGGTGTCCGTGGTGTGCGACTAGATAACCGTAAGGTTTTTTGTGCATCAGGTCCTTTGTGCATCAGGTCCTAGATCCAAACAATTCGAGCGATAATAAATAAGTCGAGATCTTTAAAGACATAAGTTTTAAAATATGTTTCAACACAAATATTGAGGTCAATAAGTGCATTTTACCAAAACAATAGTCTAAGCCACAATACTGAACGCAGGTGTAAAATAAATAAAAATAAAAACTATTGTAGAACAAATTGTTACAGGAATGACAAAAACACTGCTTGTGTTTCTGAAGCCTTCTATTTTTAACATTAAATTAATTTGTTTAATTCCTAAAAATTAAACACAAAATATATTGTTAAATAATGAATAAAAAACACCTCAAGGCAATTGAATATATTCTATTCTACTGTTAAAATTGTTTAAGCTATTTGTAGTTTATCAATTTTAACGTTTTATAACTGTTAAAAGTCAAGTTTTAAAATAGTTAAGACATTAATGAACGAACTTATCAGGAAGTATATTTGAGCTTTAAAATAATTTTAAGTTTACATTCAAATTAAAACGTATGTTTATTGAACAAACTTTGTTTAAAATTGTAGTGAACAATGGTCTTAGAAGTGTGCACACCGGCGCAAACTAGTGTGCACGTAATTTATTTTGATGTGCACGGATCCTAATTTGAATATTTTAAACTTAGAAACTTACACTACACATTCTAGAGTTAGTGATAACGATCAAAGCATTTGGTGCGAAGAATAAAACATCTCTTTACCAAACCTGACTAAATTTATAATAACTACAAACGACTTGATTGATTTAGTTTTCGTACATACAAAATAATGGTGAATAAAGCAAAACAATTATTAAAAAATTAAGATGTAAGTGACTTCTCTGATGGCGATAAAAGCATACAAGGTTCTACCACTTGACTTTAAATTTGATGTATGATAAAAATTTCTTTCTTAACTTCTGTTTTTTAGTTTAATTCCTTATACTAGGGGCGGGCAACTTTTTTCTAGACTGGCCAGATTTTTTCTTGCAAAAATTTGTTTACATACTGAAACCAAAACTTAAACGACATGATAGTTTAAAGAAGCAAAAAGATTACAATTCAGATTAAAAATCATAAATTGACATGGTTTGGCTTAAAATATTTTCAAGATATTTAGGTGACAAGCCGCCAACTTAACAGTACCTAAAGTGGTGAATGCATAGATCAGGGTTGCCAATATTTTTTGAGAAATTTATTCCACGTTTCAAAAAGTAGACATTTTCGGGTCTATGATTAGTTTAAAGCTATTTTAAGGGTAGAACTGTGCTAAGAAGTAAGACAAAATTAAAAATCCACAATGTGTTTTTTAATCTATGTGATAGATTTTTTGTGTCAAGTTAAAATTTTATTACTTAAATGCAAAAAGTTTTCAAAGTTCCAGGTTTTTTAGTTATTTTGGCTCACAATTCCAAGTTTTTTGGCAACCCTAATAAATCATATGTCACCAGGTACAATTTAATAAATTTTAGAAATGGTAACTTGCTCAATTGCAGTTAAAAACTATTTAAAAAAACTGAAATTAACGGATTTAGACTTTAGCATGTTAATTTAGTCTGTAATTTGAAAATTGTCGTCAAAGTAACTCCATAAAAGTGTTCGAAAACTCATAACCACAAATTAAAAACGATCAATAAATATTGCAAGGCTCACTGGACAAGATTCCTTTGGTTAAAATTTTTTCACTGATCAGTCACAGAATTGCCACTAGTTTTTTCAAAATGTTCCCAGGATGTTCAAATTTCTTCCAGGTTTTTAAATGTCCACATATTTGGGTCCATTTTTATTTAAATTTAAGGTAAGAAACTATGTTTGATAGTAGAAAAACAATGAAAAGACACTGTAAGGCTACTTTAAATCTGATTTTTAATAAAAAAACTTTTGATATTTACAAAAATTTATTGTTTATATGATAAGTTTTCTGAGTCAAATCAAATTTTTCTACTGAACATGTGAAAATTCCAGGTTTTTTTTGCCCAAATATTTCCATGTAAAGTGACAACCCTGCAGACATAACTGCCCAGGCATGGAGATAAGTAGTATTGGATTTGTAAGGCCATAATGAAGTAATCACTTAACATGGATAAATATGATGTCATGTATATTTTTAAAAGTGCTACTATGTCAAACAAACTAAAGACATTGTACTTGAGAAACGGGCTTTGCAAATCAGTCTAATGGTACAAAACTGGTTGATGTGGTTTTAAAATTTTCGGTAGGCAATAACCAGTCAGGGAGGAATCGTTCAATTCAGAGGTAGTTATGGATTTTTAAACAAAACTTACGTTAGATATTCTTGGGTTCGTAATGAATTTAAGGACGCATTTATCAAGTTGAATTTTAGTTTACTGGTTAAAGATAGTCTCGCTAACCTCAAAAGATTTACGACTTCTTTTACTCAACCGACAATCATAATAGATCCTAGTGTCAATGTGATAAATGATACAAGGTCCAGTATGGGTCAGGAATAAATTAATCGTGCGGCTTGAGAGGTGAATGACTATAGATTCTATATTGTTGGGGGTAAAGAAAGACCGGGCGCTAACCAACCACTAGGATTCTCTTTTTTATTTCTTCATTAAAAAAATGTAGAGAGATTGCAAAAGCGTGGGGAAAATATTTTTGACATATAATTTATGACGTTTAAAACCATTTCAAGATATCAATGACAATCTACATTAAAATCAAGTGTAGTTTTTTCAACAATTGGACTCAAAAATTCTGTCCACAAAACTGATGGTAGAATAAACTCAACTTAAAATCAATTAATCAAAATATATAAACAAAACAAGCGAAATTGAGAAGACAGGTAATTTATTAAACAGTTAAAAAACTACATAATCTCCTTCAAAAAAATTTTAGCCGAAAAGATCGAATCCCATGTCATCGTCGGACTCCGATTCGGATTCCACCTTCTTCTCCTCTTCTTTCGCTTCTGTGACGTAATAATAACATGTTAATTTAATATTTATTAAATAAAAAACAAGTTACAAAGAGTATCATGAACTTTTGGAACCACAAGCACTGTCTAAGTATAAAACAATTTGTTAATTTGAAGTAAATGGATCAACAATTATTGCATTTTACAAGTTTCTTATATTTGAAATTGTGTTGAAAAATTCTTTCTACTTTTCTTAGTTTATGTGGAGTCATAATATATACTGTTAGTTACTATTTTACACAATTGTTATTATTTTGATTAGTCATAGGGCAAATACTTGTGTATAAGTAAACATCAATTTGTGAACAAAAAATACATCTAGAATTATATAAATGGGGCTAGTTAATTTCGTGGAGTCAAAAACATAACTTATGGTTTAAATTAAATAAATATATAATGTTATTAATGAGATAATTCTTAAACAAAGACGTTTTTAAGCTAATAAGTCAACTTGACAACTTTTAAAATTAGTATGGCCCTACAAAAAAGATACTTTTTTTAGTAATTAATATAAAGACTTTTAATAATATAACTAATACTTAAAAATATTGTTGCATGTAAATTCAATTTGTTATAAATAGAGCTTGGAAGTTTTAACATGAATGGAAGTAATGTAATTATAATAATGTAATTAAATAAAACATCACTAGAAATTAAAATATTAAAATAAACATGCACTAAAGGGTATACATGATAATTATTAATTAATCTGATCTGATTCAAATTGTATAAAAATCTAGTGTAAAAACTACCAGATATAACATCAAAAAATTTCTAGTATAAATTCAAATTATTAAAAACAAATTTTATTATTCAACTATGATTTACCTTAAGCAAAACTAAAGAAATGTATTAAAATATTATTCAATTCTGCATAACAAGTGGTGAGGTACAATTTTTAATTATTTTTTTTTTGAAAAGATTAAAAATATTTAAATTTATATTTTCTAGCTTTTATATGAAACATGTGCAAATATAAAACTTAAATTTTAAACTTGGTTGGTTGAAAAGTACATTGTTGGAGTCAGCTGGATGAAATTATAATATTTTTTAAATTATTTGTACATAAATGGGTTCAAATTTATTTATTAATATTTAAAAACCATACAAAATTTGATTTTTTTATAGATTAAAATGTTTAAATAACTAACCATCTGCTTGAGCAGATTATAATACTTTATTACATATTTTATTACAAACTAAGATTAGCAAATTAAATATTTAATTTACTACCAGATTTTGTTGGCAGAAAATAAGCTAATAAATTATCAAGCAGGATCTAAACATTTTTCAATTTTCTATAATTTAGTTGCACACAAATGGGCTCTATCTATTTATATATAATAAAATTATTACATACATACACATAATATACGAACTATATTACTTTTATTTTAATAAATATTTGTATTTAATTAAATTATTTTAATATAAATATATATATAACATACCTAATTCTTATTTATTTATTTATTATTTATATAAACTTAATTTACCTTCTGCAGGAGCAGCATCAGATGAGGCGGCAGGAGCAGATCCTCCTGATGGAACTGAAGCCAAAAGTTCCATTCCTGAAATAAAAAAAATTTTATTTAATACAAGTTAATAAAAATAATTAATTAAAATTAAATTTTATTTATATATAAAACAAAGAAAATTAAAGGTTTTTACTGTTTAAAATTGTCCATTAGTTTATTTATTTCTAGATTTTTCCCAAAATCTTCCTTAGCTTCTTCATTTTTCACATATTCCTATACATATCAGTATACGTATCAGTATATACTTACAGTCAATAAGATGAATTGTCATTTACAAACTAGAGGCTAATAAGGGGACACTTTTCACAAAAACTAGAATTGGGATGTTGGTGGAAAGTTAAAGTTTAGTCAAAATATACTGAATTATAGAAAACTGATAATTTTTTTAATGAAAAACTAAATTTAGAAAAAATATTTTTGTGGAAGAGTAAATGAAAAAAATACCTTTAAAGGCCATAAAGGTAAGAGCTTAGTTCTAGAATTAATTTAAATGAGTGTGAATATAGTAATGTGAATATTTTATTTTTTTGAAAATATTTCAGTGACTTATAGCCATGTTAATACAAAATGTACTGGATGTTATTCTAAATGTTAAATGAACTGTTTTTGTGAAAATTGTGAATTAAGTATTTGCTGGCATGATGTCAGCCATGTAAGTGACAGAATTTCAAGTTTCTTTGTTCATTTGTTTATTGGATTCAAATTGTCATTGTAATATGTTATGGCAAAGAAAAGTATTTAATTGTTTCAAAATTAAGACTATAATATATATTATAGCCATTAGTATTTTTGTTTCTTATACATGTGCTGTTTTAACAACTAAATGACCACAAAATCTTAATAGGCATTAAAAAGATAATTCAAATTGTAAAATAAGGTGAATTGGTACCTAATAGAGAATTTTAATATTTGACCAAATCACAAATAGATGACAATTTTCAGTTCAGATTTCAAAATATGTAAAAAAGTTTTACAAAACTGAAAAAATGTGAATTCTGTAAAATGATTTATTATAAATAGCCTAATGAAAATAAAACTGATGACAATTGACTGAAACTTTGATTTTATTAAACCTAACTCTTTATTCTACTTAGTGTATAATTTTGTAAAATGATAATTTAATCATAACACCTCTACTGATGATGAATAAAAATTTCAACAGTGTAAAAACTTGGATTATTGAAATTATTTGAAAAATAAGTTTACAACACTGAAGACTCTTTATATAAATATGTAAGAAATAAGCAACTTTATCATATTGAATAAACTAATCAAAAAAAAAATAATGGCAAACAATTTTTGCAACCAAATAATTCAAATGTAAAGGAATCTGGCAAAAAACTTTGTTTGCTTTTATGTATAATAGGAAAATTAAACTTAAAAATTAGCCACAAACCTTTGGCAAGGACCTCTTGGACATTCTTTCCCTTGAGGTTGTCAACAACCAGCTGCATCCGCTCTTCATCCACGTCAACTCCGACGGACGCCAGAATGGTCTTCAGATCCTCCACACTTGGGTTGGTGTTCCCTCCCAGGACGGCTAACAGGTAGGTTGCTACGTAACGCATGGTTTAAGCTGTGATGCACGAAAACGTATTAAATACAACCTGGAAGAATTTGACCATTTATATTTAATGTAAATTTTACAGTATAGATAACAGTGATGTAATATTGTAACACATTAAATACACAGGGTTGCCACTTGTTTTTCAAAATAATTTAAAGTTTTCAAATGTTTACATTTTTGGGTCTATTTATATGTTAAAATTAAGTTTAAGGTAAGAAACAGTGATAAATAGTGGAACAACAATAAAGAGATACTGTATGTATATTTGTATAAAAAATATTTTAGATGATAAATTTTTTTTACTAATTTAATAGATTCTTGAGTCAAATACAAATATTACTATTGAACTAAAAACTAATAAAACTTCAGGTTTGTTTCTTAATTTCTCAAATTCCAGGTTTTTTTTTTGTTTAAATAATCCAGGTTTTGTTTTCAGGTAAAGTGGCAACTCTGCATACATATACCTAACCAACATTATACTCTTCATGTACATTTAAAGTGTATATGAAGAGATCTAGACACAATAGTTTATTTCCAATTTTAAATTCAATAAATTTATTCCAACATTATTTTTTTAAACTTGAATATACATCTAACATTTTTTATTTTAAATTGTAATCCACTTTATCAAGTTAAATTAAAGTAACTACAACTTTAGGGATCCCTGATAAACAATTCTTATGCAGAAATTTTTTAACTATGTAATAGTAATAATAATAATAATAATAATAATAATAATAATAAAACTAAAATTTATATAAGTTAAACCATCATAAGAAAAATGAATCTCCTAATTATTTAACTTTATATAAAACATTCATAAAACTATCATTGACAAATAAATCATGATATCAAACTATAATATTTATTTACTAGAGATTAACTAATTTCAAATATTATCTCAAATTTAAACAGTGCAATCAGAATTCTTAAACAGTTTCAAAATTTCTCAAACTCATATAGTTCATATGATATTAATCTATTAACATCACATGATAAATGAGATTATGCTGATGCAATTGTAGTTCATTGCTTCAATTTTTTAAACAAAATGGTCATCTCATAAAACTCCCTAAGCTAAACTTTTTTGAAGTTTGCAGGGCAGTGCTTTTAACAAACAGGCTACCAGAAAAGAAAACGAACTCTGAGTACTTAATAAACAGTGGTTTCAATAATGTATTAATAGACTCAAAACAAGATCATGGCACGGCTTATATACAAAGAAGAAAATATAAAAAAAAAGTGATCTATTACAACCCTCTTTTTAGCTCAACATTAAAGACAATAAAGACATAAATAAAAAACTTCTAAAGTTATTAGACAAATTTTTCCCTAAAAACGGACCTTTCAACAAAATTCTCAACAGAAACACAAGTAAAATAACCATTTCATTTATGCTTAACATCGAATCCGAAACCTCCAAAACACATCTTAAAGTCAAAGAAAAAGTAAAAACCAGAAAAAAATGAATTAATTTGGAATTGTAGAATAATAACCTCATGACCAGTAGAAGGTAAATAAATTTCCAAAAGAGTCGTATATAAAGCTACTTTCACATATAATAATGAAGAACTTTATTATATCGGAACCACCGCAAGAAACTTCAAAACAAGATACAATAAACATAGCATAGCTACAGAAACAAAAATTTGAAAGAATCCACAATATTAAGTTCATTTATTCAGACTGCTAAGTTCATCATATTATGATCAAAAACAATGTTAAATGGAAGATATTACATAAAATCGATCAACTTAAACTTTATAGTTTACTGAACGACAGAAAAAAGCACTCAAAATATTTGGTTCTGTGACGTGGTGCAAAAAGAACCTTTTGGTTATACGTCTTGTCCAGGACTAAATAAACCGAGTAGAATATGCACTCTATGTGATATAGAAAGATTGGAAATAGAATTTGATGACAAAAATCATCCCTTAACTCAAGAACTAATTTAGTCATTAAATGCAGACATTTTACTAATTTTTTCGTTAAATCACAACATTGCCATGTCTATATTCGCAATTTTTACCCTTTCATACGTTTGTTGTACTTTTGTTTTTTTTTTGTATATTAATTTTTATTTTTATTATATACTATATTTTAAGTAGTTATTATAAAATTTATCTAACCCTTATAATAACTCAAAAGATAGTTTAATTATAATTATTTAACTGTTAATCAAGAAGCTAATTTAAGAGACTTAATTAACTTAATCAGTAATAATTAGAATATATTTACTGCTAATAAATAACTTTAAATAACAGTTTATATAGCCTTGTCTGCCTTGCTTTATGAATTTTTATAGTTCGTGATCATTGCTTTATGAATGAAACATCGTGTTGAATAAAAGACTCTGAGTTTGAAATTGTTACATTAATATTACTTAATAGATATTTCTTAGTTTAGTCTTAATGTTCCAGTATTTTTTGGTTATCATCTTCATAATAAAACTATAGAAATAAACCTTAACTTTATAGAAAAATAAAATAACCTTTAGTATGTTTTTTTAAAAAAACAAAACTGAAGTATATTGAAATCTATAGACGTAATCTGTAAACAATTTTAGTAAATTATACTACAAACTTAAATTAGTTTTTGACTATTTTACTTAGTCTCACATCTTAGTCGACTAAAGAATAATAATCTGTATTTGTTATGTTCTACAAGACAGATTTTTTTTATGAGTTTCAAATTTATAAAAAATATGTAGTCATTTTAATTAGTAACAACAATTGCTATTGTATGATATGATAGTATGGATATTCTTAATTAGTATTTTTAATTAGTATGGTTAGAAATATTTTAAAACTTTTATACATAAGTACTAAATAGTTATTTCTTTTTCATGTTGTTTTAATGATATAAAATGATTAGTACTATTTAATTTAAGAAATTTAGAAACTGTATTTAAATATATTGTATTTAGATTTTTAGTATTTTATTTAACTTTAAGAGGTAGCAGTTTTTTCACTGAAACCCGATTGTGAATAAAATATTTAATTTGGTCATCTTCATTTACATAAGTTCAAAAAAAAGAAAAAACATGAAACTTTAAAAGTTTTCGTTTTTGCTAATAAGACAAAAAATTAAAAATTTTATACTTAGTACAAATATAAAACTCTTTAAATTTTAGCTCACAATGGAAATTATCTACATTAAAATGTATCTCATATTAAAGATGTTTTACTACTACATTTTTATTTCAGCAGTGTTTATTTATAAGTTATTAAGTGAACACTTACTAGAAGAGAAAAGAAGCCTAGATATAGGTTCCTATTAAAATATTTCTAATTTTTTTGATTTCGAAACTTAATTAATATATAAACTTTACCATAAATTCAACCTTAACATTAAAATAAAATTAGTTTAGTTATAAGTGAAAAAATGTTTTTCCATGACTGTTACATACCTTATTATTTAAGTTTTTTTATTTAAGCACTGATGAGGTCTTCGACCGATCTTGAATTAGTTTGCATGATAAAGTCTTGAAGAATAGATATAAAACTTTTATTATGTTAACCACAACACAACAATTCAAATCAATTAAAATTTTATATGTTTTGTATAATATTTAACTAATATATAATAAAAGTTTTGTAACTTATTAGTTTATTTAGTTAGATTTAAAAAAAATTAATAACATTTATCTGTATCACGAGATTAACTCAGTTTCAAAGATTTGTGAAACAACTTTTGTAATTTAACTAAAAACTTTTTGTTGTATTTCTTATAAAATCAAACCTATTATTATCAAACTGATGCTAAATAGTTGGTTATTACTAAATAACTGCACTAAAAAAATCATTTAAGTTTTTTACCCAGGTATAAAAGAAAAATGATAGGTTCAAAATAAGTCATGATTTTTACAAATGAATTAAATGAACACACTGAATAGTGAACTAAAAAAAAGTTTTTGGTGGGAAATCAGCCATTTTGTTTCTTCTGTGATTTTTAAGTACTTTAAAGTGAAGAAACATTCAATTCTCAATTAAAATAGCATCTAAAATTACTACATGGTAACTGGTTTAATTAAAGTGTATCTAATATATTATCCACGAAATATGTCACCTTAATTAAGGAAATATAGTAAGTTTTATTTTATAAGAACCACTCATTAAAAAAATATTATTTGACAAATTTCCCCACCTTTTAAAATGAACAAAAAAGGTAAATTTTGGCAATTTTTGGCTAATTTGTAATTTTTTGACCAATTCATCATTCAATTTCTTAATTCAAAAACATTTGAATTATATGAGATTCATAATAAATAATTTTGTCTTTATTTTTTTGTGGAAATATTCAAAATACCAGTTTCATTTACCTCTTGTTGTTTTACATAGGGATAATTATGGTCGATTAAAACCAATTATGCCTTATTGCTACTTCAACTTTATATTTTAACACATGTTAAACATCTACACTAAAGAATAAGTTTATAATTACTTACCAATGCAAACATTTTGATAAGTTTGTTTTCAAATGTTGTAGATTAGGGTTTTAAAAAAGGTGACTATAATGCTCTGATTGTAGTAACAAATTGAATAGATGTTGAATTATGGCTGTTCTACAGTTCCTTACTTATGGACTATTTAGATGATTTGGTCTTTTAACGTGCATTACTTAGTTGTCCTTTAAAAAGTTATTTTAATGAAATTTAGAACTGAAATTATTGGTGGCAGTGATACTCAAAACAAATATGAAAACTAATCTTTTTATTGAATATGCAGCTTGATGACCGAGAGGTCTTTTTGAGTATCCAGGTCCTTGAACCAATTTTTTTTAGCAAATTTGAGAATTAGTCGATTTGTTGAACAGGCTATTAAATTGTAACCCAATGACGGAGGGTTTCCTGCAATGCATTGAAAAATCTCTGAATTGAACATTTCAAAAGCAAAACCCATCGTTCAACTAATACAAAAATATGAGAAGTATTACAGTATTATAAAAAGGCTAGTTTGAATTTAGTAGCATCATATACCACTACTTTTTTTGGGTAGCTTGAAAATCATGCAAATGCTTAAATTAGCATTCAACTAGCTAATCATGTTAAGATTTCCTGTATCAGCAGAAATTTTAGAAGCTTTAAAGTTAGATAGTTTTTGAATTTTTTAGTATCTTTACATACCATTATCCCTTTGATTGATATAAGTAAAAAATCGAAAAATACAATGATTAAAATCAAAGATATCACAAAGAAAAGCTTTTTTGCTGACTAAACAGTTATGATTTCCAATTTTTATGCTAATGCTTGCATGATTTACAAATCACCAAAAAAAGTAAAAGAAATCGTAAGCAATCCATTTGAGTTACCTAAACCAAATTTAAAAGTCTTTTTAAGTTGGTTGTAAGCCAACCCAGGTGGAGGTTTTAGAATATAAAAAGGTACAAAAAAGGGTATAACAGCAAGTTGATTAAAATTTGGGTTGTTGGGTCTGGTGGCTAAATGAAGCTGGTAATGTAAGGGTGCACAATTAAGGGAATCCTATTAAAATTAACATTTTTTTGATATTAGTGTAAACTGGGGCAAGTTTGATTTTTTTTCAAATTTTTGCATACAAGCACCACAATATTATTCTCAAAACTTTATTTACTTGAATACAAAAAGTTTTGATTTGAGAAACCTGGTGTTGACCTGTTTTTGTTGATACTTTTGTTAAATTTTTGTCATTTTCACAGCACCTATTTAAAATTTTTCTCAATTTACTAATATTATAAAGCCTATAAATATCTAGAAAATTTTTTAAGTTCAATAAGAAGAAAAGATGTTGTCATATCTTAAAATTTAACTTGATTTGTTGTTTTTGATGGTAGAAGGACATCAGACTTACTCTTCCCTCTTCCACAATAAACAAATTTTCAATAATAGAAAACATTTTGATAGAACTAGGTATAAGAAAAAATCAGTCAGTTATATTATCAGATAAAACCAGGAAATTTTTTTTTTCAAAATTTGATCTAATTTTATAGAGTTTTAACTAGGCTACAACAGGTTCTTTATGGGAGGAGCAAACTAAAACAGCATAAATAGACTATTTCACTAAAATTCTATTTCCTCCTACATTTTATGAGATAAACACCTCAAACATTCAACAGAAAATGTTATTTGCAATGATAAAAAATTCTGTTAAAAAGAATTTAATAAAAATCTACTAAATAAGATTTACAAAAAAAGATAAACAAAAAAAGTAGTTTTTTTTTGTTTGTTTGTCATTAAATTTTATTTTTTCAAATTTTCAGGTTGTTCTAAATATTGCAAGGGATATTTCTTAAAAGTTTTAAGTATTTATCTTTAAAACATAAGATAATTTCAGTAATCATAGTTAATTACTGTTTTAGTTTGCTCATCCCATAAGGAACCTTTTGTAGTCTCCAAGTTTGACCAACTATAACTCAAAAAAAATTTTGAGTTTCAAAAATCTGTTAAAAGAAACTTCTAGCATAGGTAGAACTCAATAGAATAAGACTAAATTGTGAAAAAGGTGGTTTACCCCCCCCTATGCCCTTCACAAACAGTTCAGATTGATAAGTTTGCAAGGATTAAACTTATTTTAAGAAATAAAATAAAAATGGCCACCTGTGCTGACATTAACTACAATGCTAATTACTCTAAACTTTAATGTTGAGATTTTTAAAGTTTTAACATGATTGCATATTCTGTTAATAAAGTTCAAAATAATTCAAACTGCCCTATTGCTTTCTCATGCTGCCCTTGTATAAAGCAGAATGTTTTTGTGAATGACTCTTAATTTGTACAACAGTCTAGAATTAAGGGTGTAGGGGGGTCAACCTTGATTTTTACAAGTTTTTGCAAGGGTCAATATAAATTTATTTGGAAAGCTGTTAATTAAAAAGGTGCACAAGTGTTTATAAATTTATATTCCATTTTCCAACCAGAACTTTTGTTTCATTTACTAAAAAAGTTTCAAGTGTAAATGGCTTATTAAAATTGAATAGTTAGTTTTCTTAAACAGAAACAGTTTAAAAAATTTCATAAGTATAAGACACAGATACGTAAAATAGTTGAAAATGAAAAATGAAATGTTTTTGTTTTAACTCTAATATACAATTAAAATCCATTTGAAACAAAGGTGTAATAATATGCTTTACATTTATATTTATTAGTTTTTAAAAATTGTAAATTTACTGTGAATTATTATAACAGTTAAATTTTGACAATAACAAAGCAACTTCCTACACAACTCTAAGCTCCATATTTTTTTGATATTGTTATTTTCTAATTTTATGTAAAAAAATTTACAATGTCGTTAAACAACTAAAATATTTTTATCAACCATAAAACTAGTAAGGTTTTTCCTAAAAGTTGTCATTTTAACAAACAATTAAGTTTGATTGGATTTTTTAAAAATTTGATAAGTATGTTTGAAATTGAAACAAAATTAGTTTGTAAAATTGCATGGTCTAATTAAAAACTATGTTGAGGGCATAGGGGGGTCCACTATAGTAAATGTTAATAAATAAAACTTATATTTTGCAAGTTGATCTTATTTTATAGCTTTATCTGAGCTATCATTAACATTTATAACCACTTCAAAAAAATTTAAAGTAATTTTTGAGATATGATCAATCAAAGTTAACGACCTCAATAGGTTCCTAATAGAAGGCACAAACTAAAAACACAAAAAAAGACCGTTTCATTAAAAATCCATCTCCTTCATTTTTTAAGCAATCTCCTTCAAATTTTCACAGAAAGTCTATTATTAAATTTTGAAATGATTGAATTAAAGAGTTTTTAAAAATTTAAAAACAAAAATTTATATACAAAAAAAACCTCCTATTATTTTTGTTTTTTTAATCTAAAGTTGAATTTTTTAAATTTTTTAAAATTCAAACATTCAAAGTCTTTTAAACTATAAAAGGAAAGTTTCTTGAAAGTTTGAGGACTCTAACTCAAAAAATAAAGAAGAACATAAATTTTTATTGATTTTTAAATTTCCAATAAAATTGACCCTGAATAATTTGCAGTCTATATGTTTGTATCAGAAACTTTTTATGTAGTTTACAATATCTCAAAATTTAATCAAGATTTTTAAGTTCCATAAAAACTGGTTTGTAGTTTTGTACTTCAAGCTTTCATATAAGATGTTATATTTATTAAAAAAATGTTGGACCCCGCTATACCATTGGGATGTAGTTATAGTCAATATAATGCATTTAGTTGAAATGACAAAATCATTATCTAGTTAACTCACACAAATGAAAACTTTAATCTGTAAGAATTAAAAAATGAATGTCAATATGAAAATATTGAATTATGAAATGTTTTGGAGTATGCTTTAATTTAACAATCTTTTTTATTATATTGCTAAATTGCTTGCTGTAATAAAATTTTGTTACTGCAGAGACGAAGAATTACTAATAATGTTTTATAACCTTTAGGGCATAGGGGGAGGGGGGGAACACTTTTTTTTTTTTTTGAAATTTGATCTTATTTATAAAGTTTTTACTTAGCTACAAGGTGCTAATTACAAGTTTAAAAAAATCAAAATAATTTTTGAGATATAGCTGGTCAAATTTTGAGGCAACATAGGTTCCTTATGGAAGGTGCAAACTAAAACATCAAATAACTAGAAATCACTAAAAATTTAACTCCTTCTATGTTTTTTTAAGATAACTACCTCAAATTTTAAGGAAATTTTCCTTGCAAAATTTAGAAAATTCTGTTAGAAAGAATTAAAAAAAAAAATTTATACCAAAAAAAAAAAAACAAAAAACAAAATAAACTTAACTTATTTTTCTAGACTGTACTTACAATAAAAAGTTTTTTGATTTTCTTACAACTTAACTTCGTACTAAACAAAAAGTTTTATAACAATGGAAAGTTATTAAGGCCACAGAGTAAGGACACATTTTTTTTAGTTGTCAGGCAAGACTTACCATAAAATTCTTGTAGGGCCAAACTTGTAAAAGAAATGTTATAAAATATTTTAACAAAATGACCATTTAACATTTATTTACAGACAGTACTCTATACAGGAAATCAAGTTAAGAGAACATTACATTGCTTTATTAAACCATGCTGTATTTGCCTTAGCATATATGTTTTTCCAGATAAAAAGTTACGTTGAAGACCACAATATAAATTGTTACATGAAAATATGTATAAATCAGATTAGTAAATTTATATACATGTGAAGCTAGGTTATATGAATTAAAGATTTTATATTTTATATATCATAACAAATTATTAGTGAACATACCAGGTGCTTGAAAACAAGTTTACAAACTTAAAGTTATACATAAGTTGAGCTTAAAGTTACAGGAGTTTTTTTTAAGTTGGTCATAAATTTGATTATAAACTCTTGCTTGCTCATATTTGGTTTTTAGTTATAAAAATTAGAAATTATATTAACAAATTTATTTCCTAGCAAAATGTTAGCAATTATATTAGTAGCTAAAGATTAATTTTCAATTTCAAAAAAGCTCATAAATAATTTCTAAATAATTTTTTATATTTTTTTGTATTTTAAGGTTTATGGTTAATTAAAATAAAAAATGGTGGATCAAAGAAAGAGAAAGAAAGACCTGCAAGGACAAAAAGAAAAGAAAGATGCTGGTCAAAAGAAAAGAAAGATGGACACTCAAGGAAACAACACAATTTGCACTAGTGACAAATTCAAGATGGTCTATGACAAAGAAAGCGTGGGAAAAAAAGAGGGAGTCGTGGTAGATAGACTGTACAACTGCAGGTTTTAAAATGTTTTGATAAGTCTTAGTTGAAATATCTGAACACTAAACTATTTATTATAAAGTTATGCTGGTTTGATATGTTTTTGTATAACTTAATTAGTTTTGTTTTTTACTGAAGTATTTTATTAAACTTCTTCAGGTTTTTTACATGTTTTGTGTTTAACTGTTTCAGTTTCTTCCTACTGATTGTTTTGATAAATTTTAGATCTCTATTGTCCCTCACCACTATTTATTTACAATGAAATTTTAACAAACGCAGACTGCAGAACGAGGGCTACCAACCTGCCAGGATCATCAAAATTCGTCAGATGACAGAAGACAACTCATACGAGTATTATGTGCACTACTGCAAGTCAAATTTTGCTCATTGGATACCCAAAAGTCACATACAAGGTGAGTGCACAGAAGCTGACTTGGACGGGGTTCTAGTAAAAACCGCTGAAGAACTTGACAATGAGGAGAAAAGTAGGATTGTTCAAAAAGCTGCCGAAACATGGAATATGTCAGCAGATAATATTTATGACAAAAAGTATAGCTTTGAAGACAAAAAGAAATCTTTGAAAGACCCTCAAAGAATTAAGATGCAGAAAGAAGTCTACTTGGGTCTAAATATACGCTTAACACCCTGTTACCGGAGTGACTACATGATGCACCATGGGATAGCACCCATACTGTATCTGTGCAACAAATGCTTTTATCCTCATACGACAGAAGGCCTTCTATATGATCACTTAGAGAATAAATGCAAAAATTTTAAGCAACCCGGCAGAGTCATCTACCAAGAAGCGGAAGGAGACGTTCTTTACCGTTTCTACGAAGTGGACGGCCTAAAGCACCAAATGTACTGCCAGCAGCTCTGCCTCTTTGCAAAGTTCTTCATTGACAGCAAGACTATTTGTTATGCTGTCCGGGACTTTTTCTTTTACATTCTAACACAAACAGAAGGTGACAAGGAACAGGCTGTAGGCTACTTTTCAAAGAACCGCAACTTTGCCTACAATCGTGATTTGAAAGAGAACCTATCAGTCATTCTGGTCTTCCCGCCATTTGTGAGACGGGGTTTTGCGTTTTGGTTGATTGATCTCAGCAACAAGATTGGAATGAAACAAGGGAAATGCGGAACTCCTGAAACTCCCTTTAGTGAGAGCGGATGGTACCTTTATCAAAGGTGAGGGCATAAAAGTTATATTTAAAACTATATAGGAGTTAATCACTTTTATAAATTAACAACTAACAATTTTTTTAATGATTTTGATAACTTCCAATTATTAGAGTTTTTATAATAAGCAACTTCAATTATCTGGTGTCTTTAATATCCAGATTAGTGATGTTTTTTAAAATTAATTTTAATAAATAAAACATTTTGATTTAATTAAATTTTCCACTTAATAGAGTTGTATAATACATTTTTTGTTTCAATTAATTAAACAGCTTATTGTAATTATTGGTTATGTTACAAACGTAACTTTTTTTACAGCTATAGAAAAGCAGCAATAGCCAAGTACTTGAGCGAGAACATGCCAACAAAAGAGGTCAAATATGCTGACGTTGCCAGAAACACTGGCATGCTTAAAGAAGATATCATATCCACCTTAAGGAAGATTAAAATTACTCGGAAGAAGATTGGTAAGCCTGTCAGTGAGGAAAGAATGAGAAGTATCGTTGATGAATTGAAACCAGAGTTTGAGGCTAGGAGGTGGATCTCCATGGATAAGTTAGATTTTGTCAACGCTCCCTACATTGAGGTTCACCCGGCCAAGAAGCCCAAAGATACCCCAAAGAATGTTTTAAATGAGGTGCAGGTTAGACTTTAAATAAGTAATATATCAGATTTTTTTTTGTTGCAGATTAATATAAATAATAGTAATTAATAGTATTAAGGCCATAGGGGGGGGGGTCCACTTTGTTTTTTACAACTTGATCTTATTTTGTAGAATTTAATCTGAGCTATCAGACACTTTTAACCGCTTAAAAAAACTCAAAGTAATTTTTGAGATATAAGCAATCAAAGAAAGGGCATTCAATAGGTTTTTTATGGAAGGCAAAAACTAAAAATGCGAAAAAAGACTATTTCACTAAAAATCTATCTCCTCCTTCATTTTTTGAGTAATATTTCTGAAATTTTTACAGAATGTGTATCATTAAACTTTAAAGAGATCTATTGTAGGAATTTTTTTAATTTTGAGTAAAAAAAAATTTTGTCAAAAAACTACCCTTTTTTTTAGTTTTTTGTGGATAAGTTTTATTTTTCAAAATTTCAAAAATTCCAACAATAGGATTCTTCAAAATATTAAAAGGAACATTTCCTGAAAATTTGAAGAAGATTGCTTGAAAAATGAAGGAGAAGATAGATTTTTAGTGAATTTTTAAATTTCCGAGAAAATTGACCCCAAAAAATCTGCGGTCCATACGTTTGCATCGGAAACTGTTTACAAAAAATAAAATATCTCAAAAGTTAAATGATATTTTTGAATTCTATAAAAACAGGCTTGTAGTTTGTATTTTAAGCTTTCATATAAAAGCCAAAGTTAATTTTTGTAAAAAGAAATGTCGGACCCCCCTATGGCCTTAATTCAATTGTTTGTAACTGTTCAAAAAACCAGGAAACCATTAAAACTAACTGTAAATCCGTAAAACTGCAGTAAGAGTATTGTTCAATTATTGGCTAAATATTTCATATTATGTAGCTTAGTTTTATGTTATATTATACATATGTATTTTAATTTAAGAAATCAATTTAAACACACATTATTGTAGAATCCCACCCCAACTGCAGATGCATCAACAACTTCTCTAGTTCCAAATGATGCTCCTAACAACGTAAACGAGGTAAGATTTCTTTTCATTTGAATATTCAACACATTTTCTGTAATGAGTTAACTTTTTTGATATTACAAAAAGCAGGTTTAAAAGTATCTATTATTAAATCGTTTAAAATATTTTTTCTTTTACCTTAGGACTGGCCTTGAATGCATTTAAAAGTTTAATTTTCACAACAAATTTATGTCAATAAACAGGTTATAATGTTTATGTCAATTCTAGCCTCAACCCAACTGTCAACTCTTTTTTTTCTAAAATTTCAGCTCAACCAGACACAGCAATCATCCGAGAATTCCAGCCAGGAATCCAACCAATCAACATCTAGTATTAAGAGCCAATCAGCGCCCATCATTAAGAGCCAATCAGCTAACAGTATTCCCAGCAGACAGACTCAGAGTACTAGGAAAAGAAAAAGGGCTCCATCGGTTCCAGAGGCAAAAAGACAGGTAATTATAAGCTATAATTTAATTTTTTATAATTATAAAAGTGGTAATTATAATTTAATGTTAAATTGTAATTTATTAGGTATATGGGTTGGGTTTGTCTTAAAAGAAATTTTTTAATAAGCTGTTTTTAAAATGTTAATGTATATTACAATAGTACTACATTATATAATTAGCTGGTTACAATTAATAGTTATAATTTATTTTTGTATTGGTGCCGTTACCATTAATAAACTTAAAAACTCTATTTTGTACGCTCAGTATTCACCCAGGCAACCGTCGTCAAGTAAAAAAAGCGGGAAAATCGCCAAACAGGAGTTCCTAAACAGTCTACAGGCAGCTGACAAGAAGGGGGTAGATGCAGGTAGGAAGAATGACCAAAAATCGTCCAATACCAAGGATAAGAAGGTTGGTTAGGTTGTAAAGTCATAAAACAGGGTCGCTTATAACCTGGAATGTTACAATCCAGGCAGAAATAACCTGAAAAAACCTGGAATTTTAGAAATTCAGTTTAATAGTTAATTTATCAAGTTTACTATTCAAGTATGTTTCATCTTAATTTATTTTAAATTGTTGTTTTTATGCAAAATAATCTTAACTGTAGTAAAGCTGTAGTTACACAGATTAGCTTACAACTCTGTAGTAAATCAGCAATTATTAACTTTTAGTCAAATAACTATTTATATACTTAGAATATAAGGAAGTATCTTATTTGTTCAAACAAAGTTTCAATGAAACTTTATTTACATTTGAAATTATGTAGTTAATCTGAAAGGTTTTTAACTTTGAACTTGTTAAAAAATAAGTAACTTTTTATTAACTTTTATTATAAGAAAGTATCTTAATTGTGCAAATAAGGTTTTAATAAAACACTTAGGAACTTAAAAATATACAGTTACTCAGAGAAATTTTGTAACTTTTCACCTCATTTTAATAAACATTTGTTAAAGCTGGGGAGAATTTTTTTTATTATACCACTCAATTTATCATTTAAACTTAGCCAACTTAACTATTGCTATATCTCCCACTTTGTGGTATCCTATCACTTAAAATGCATAATCCATTGTCACTTGTTAGTTTATTACTTTGTGATCATCTTGAAACAATTGTAAAGAAATAAACTCAATGAATAGTATTTTGTTTTTTGATACGAAAGATTAAATTCAAATCCACTAAATTTAAAAAAAAGCGTTGGTATGAGCCCAATTTGAAACTGTTGTTTAAAAAAAAAGTTAATTTCTGCAAATAATTGAAATAGTTAATTTAATATTTAAATGATACAAGACAAAGTTAATTTCTGCAATTAAATATTGTATGTCTTTGTTTAACTAAGTATTTAAATATTACAAATTTACAATTTTTAAAATATTGTGTGTATTTGTTTATTTGCTTATTTAAATATTACACATTTACAATATATTATGTGTTGTTGTGTTTTTGTTTAATTGGGGTTTTTTACTACACGTGTTGTTATTAAATGAACAGTAGTTTTCGCGTTGTAATTAAATTAAAGCTATTAAATTTTTTATCACAAAATAAGTATAAAAAAATTTCAAAATAGTTTGATGTATTTTAAATTTTGTGGTAAATGCCGTATGTATAATTCTTTATAAAGTATTATCAATGTAACTACGTATTTTAAAAATTACTACAAAGTTTTTTTTTTAAAGCTTAATTTGCTTAATTAAGATATTTCCTTATATTTGAAGTTTATACTAGTTAACATAATAAAGTATTGGTAAATAGCGATAAGTGTTAACAAATACTAATTAACTACAGAATTGTAAACTAATCTGTACAATCTATTACAGTTGAAGTTTTTTCGTACTAAAACAACAATAATTTATGTTAAAACAACATGATACATACTTCAAAAACAAACTAGATACAAATGTATTATCTCTAACTCACTGTAAATGAGAAGAAAGAACTTTTTATGAAAATCATGCAAATGTTTCAATCTATGTGCAACAACTAAATAATATTTCCTTTTCTTGATTTTCATAAACTTGGCAAAATATGTATTTTCTAACCCAGTTGAGCTAAAACACTTATTGGAAGTTGTTGAGTTGATATATTTTCAAATTTTACTCAACAAATATTATTTTTTTTGTTCACAGATTTTTATGCAAGTCTTAAAAAGCAAATGACGGAAATTATTTTGTGATAGTGAGGCTGAATATAAAAATAATAATAATTATTTAGTTAATGTATAAGATTCCACAACAAATTAAACATTTTTAGTTGTTTTTTCTCGCATATTAAATTAACAGGTTTAGTAGAAACACTTGAAAAAATAATTTAATTTATCTATTTAAAAAATTTATACAAAAAATTAAATGTTTTTCTTTGTTTTCTGTCACATACAAATAAACAGTTTAGTTGAACTACTTGTAAACAATTTAGTTTATATTTTTCACAACTGTTTTTTTTTTTCATATAGTTATTTTCAACAGACCACAAACGCAACACAAATTTATAAAATTACTTATTGTAGCTCACTTAAGTAAAACATTAAGTTGATATATTTTCAATTATTGTTTAAGAACTAATAATTTTTTTTTCAAGACAGATACTCTTCTTTCTAGTAACAATTAGTTTAATATTTTTTTTATTACTTATTTATATCAGAACACAAAATTCAAGGCAAATGACAGATTAATAATTATTTTTCTTGAAACAATTATTTGAATACTTTTTTGTATTTTTAACAGGCTGTAAAGAACAAAGCAAATGATAGTGATTGCGATTATTCTCCTTCCATTGATGAATTTTCAGATGGTATTAAGTCTTTAGATGAAGAAATCAAGAACAAATCTAAGGTATATGTTTTTTATTTGGTTTTATTATGACAAAAATTAAATATAATGGTAGAATTTTTTCAGAGAATAATAATGTTTAAGTTGGTTTATGTCTATTTTTGTTGTTAATTGTATTAAGTTTCAATTACACGGGAGCAACAGGTATTCACTAAAGTATATATTGTTTAAAAAACGTAATAAATGACTCTTTCATATCTATGCTACAATTATATTGTATTTCTTAACAACTTAAGTTTTCTACATTATATATTTTTGAACTTTGGCTGGCTCTTTCCCACTAACTGGAAATAAATTACTACAAAAAACTTTAATTAACTTCACAATGGTACTGAGCAATTGTGTATAAACACTGTAATTATATATTTACAGAATAAATTTTCATCATCAAAAATTAATTATGTAATTCGCTGTTAAAAAAAAAATTTAAGGTAATTCTAATGTAGAGATTGTTTTAAATGATAAAAATGTTAAGTTATATATTTTCTTGTCGTTTTAACAGACGGTTTTAACAAAAAATAATGAAAGTAAAAATGAAAAGGATAAAAAAACTAATGTAATTTTGTCAATAATATTTTTGATTGTTTGAACATGTTATATATAAACTCGCTGTACAACTTAATAAAAGTTTAATATGCTTCTATTATATGCCAACTCAAAACTAAAATTTATAACTTATAAGTATTCCCACTTAATATTCAAGTTTTTACAACATTGAAGTAATTATAAAATTTTACAGAAAACCAGCATCAAGAAAGAGCCTAACAGTAGTCAAAAGAAAACTAAAAAAGTAAGTTGAAGTTATTATCTGAACTTGAAAACTTAAATAAAAGTTTAATTAATCGTTTTGAAATTTGTTAAAAATTTATATTTGGTTTGATTCAAACAGTCGATTTCTTGTTTTAATTTTTTATGAGGCGTTAAAACAAAAACCGCACATTATTTGTATATTTTGTCATGATATTTTTTACTCCTAAGTTTTTTAAGTTTAACGTATAATGTGTAAGGTATTCACTTAAGGTCAATTAAGGTTCGTTTTTTTTAAAAACATTGGAGCACATGTATTTATAATAGCTAGATATTTTAATAACTTATATATTAAGTCTACAGGGTTTGATATTTAGCAGCAAATAAATATATAAATTTGTTTTAAGCTTTTTTATTTAATTCCAACATGATAGACAGTACAGATTATTTTATTTTTAGCATAAGTTGTTTTGTCCATGTGTTTGAGAAAGTTATAATTAGGTTTAACAAAAATAATTCGTATAGTTTTCAAGTGATGTTTGGTGTTAAAATATAAATTAGTTTTCAGTATTAACAAACAGTGATTATTTTTTTTACTTAATTTTTTTAATTTGTTTAAGGTGCATGATTAGAATATAAATAATTATAATCTGTTTGTTAGTTGAATTTTTTTTTCAAGATTGATAACAAACTAGTTTTTATGTTCTTTAACTTTTTTAATTCTTCAACAAATTAGTATACCACAATAGATCGAGCAAAAGTTGAGGTCTTGAGTCTGGCTACTGAGGTATCAGCAAAAACTTTTCATTCATTGAATTATTACTAATAAGGTAAGAACACTATTTGAAATAAAACTGTATTAGTAGATGGCTATGTTTCTTTTTTTTAATTAAAATTTTTATAGATGTTATCTTACATTGAAATATTCTTGATTTATATTTAAAATATTTAGTTTCATGTTTCAAAACTCATTAAGAAGTTTTTTTTTGAAGTTCCACTGAATAAATAAAACAAAAAAAAAACATAATAAACTTAGATCAAGTTACTCAAGAGTTTTATGTTTAGTAGAATGAAAGTTCTTTGTTCATGCTGACATAGAAAAAAGCTAGTCAAGTATTTGTATTAACAAAGTTACCAATAACCAATCGCATTGCATACCGATTAAGTGCATTCTAATGTTATTTTTTATAGTAATAACCTTGGTTAAAATATTATTAAAGACAAAAAATCCTAGCTTTTGCCAAAAAATAAACAAAAAATAAAAGATAAAGTTTTTCTAAGCTTGTGGTGTAATTATACAGCTATTTCAATGTATTTGTTAATTAAGTTAAGAGTACAAACCATTAAAACATGTGACCAATTATATTAAACCAACAGGCTGCCAGCAACTCGAAGGAAGTCAAAAAACCCAGGAAGTTCAAACCAGGAGATCCGGGATACAGGTACAGGGATCCAATAACTAAGAGGTTCGTGAAGAAACCTGCCGCTAATGAAACTCGAAAAACCGAGCCTGCTGGCAAATTGAAAAAGAATAAAGATGAACCACAGGTGCTGCATTATTATTTCAATTTTTATATTTGTTGCATTGTGATTTCAGTGACTAATTTTATTAATTGCCATTCTAAATACTATTGTTGAAAATGAGAAACTTTTTTTTAATTATGACGTCACAACAGCTCAAGATAAACTGCAGGTGTTGCATTATGGTTTCAATGACTAATTTTATTGTTTGTCATTCTAAATACTATTGAAAATGAGAAACATATTTAATTATGACTTCACAACAGCTAAAGATAAACTGCAGGTGTTGCATTACAATTTCAGTAGTTATTTTATTATGAGTTTTTATTCAAACGTGCTTTGCATTACAAAGCATCAATACATTTTACAAACTAATTCGAAGATAAATAACAAATTTTTGTTACTCAACAGGTGGCAAGCAGCTCCTCTGAAGTCGTCAAAAAAGACGACACAAAGAGGGTAGGGAAGACACTTCCGGTTTCTGATGACGTCATCGAGCTTGGTGACGTCACAACGCCTTCAACTTCAGACACCACTGTCGTACCTGAAGACCACCAGGGGCAGAAACATTTGAATCCCTCTGTCCACATCAGAGACGGGTTGAACTACAGTACTCAAACTTCTTTCTTGCCTTCTAGAGACTCCACGCCAAACGAAGGTACTCCAATCAAGTCATCCCAGCAGAAGCCAGGGCTGATTCTTGGTGATAAGTTGAAAGCCGCGCTCGCAACCACTTCAGCTGGAACTGGGGGACAACAAGCTAAAGATGGGGATATTTTTAAAGTGCACTTTGGCCCAAGTGGAGTTTCGCAGACGGGTCCTTCCGTTCATTCACCGCGAGCTTCTTCTTCACAGAACACTCCACAATCACCAATATCAACATCATCAGTGCAAGCTCAAAGGAGATCTGGTGCTTTGCTTGGAGCTCCTATTCCGTTTGACAATTCATTCCTCACGCAATCTATGCAGAACAGTCGATCTTCAATGGATGATATTCTTGCTCCTCCTACACCCACCAACGCAGCACTGCCTCGATTACCGGGAGGATGTAAAATCTTGCACACACAGCAACACCCAACCACGGATAACTTCGCTGGCAGTTCATTTAAGAGCCCGCAAAACCCTTCAATGCCCTCATTGCAAGTCACTCCCCCTCCCACGATGAGTATGCCCCCATTGCAAGTTACTCCATCTCCTACGATGAGTATGCCCCCATTGCAAGTAACTCCCCCTCCCACGACAAGTACGCCCTCATTGCAAGTTACTCCCCCTCCCACTACGAATATGCCCCCATTGCAAGTAACTCCCCCTCCAACGACGAGTATGCCCTCATTGCAATTTACTCCCCCTCCCACGACAAGTATTCCTCCTGGCAATGCGAGGATCGACAGAAGGAATTCTGTTCCATCCACCTCCACACTCGTCGCCAGAAACCCACGGAACTCGTTCCCCCCCTCATCCTTCGCCTCTCCCCCTCCACAAACGAGGAGACCTCAGATGCCTCAACGACCTTCGTTGGACAGAATCGGAAGGAGGGGCGCGAGGGCTCTGAGGGCTCAGCAAGGAGCCAACAGACGTCTTGTACCCATACTAAGGTGGCCAGTGCAATTCGACCAGCCGGCAGTCAATCAGATGCTTGGAAGGGGAAACGCGAGGAACCCTCCCCGTCAAGCGGGTCCCGAAGATGACGATCTAGGTCTTTAACTGCTTCGCGCAGGACCAGAGTTGAGGGGAAATTTTATTCAACTCTGACAAGCTTCATTCTTCCGTCTATACAAAACGGACTTGTTCCCTTTTTAAGTGCTTCTGTGCAAACTCCTACACTACACACAAAACTTTTTATTTTTATTTGTCATGTTCCAAATTCTTCTCTCCAGTTACCACACGCTTTTTCTGCGCATTTTCGACAAGATACTGCTATACCTTGTATTGCTTTGTAGTCTATTCCCCACAAACGGCACAAATTGTGCAAACTGATCTTTTTAGATGTTCCTGACGTACAAAGTTCTTCCGACAAGCAGCTCAGTCTTCTACAATCTACTACATCTACCTTCGCACAAAGTTGAGCACAAGTATAGTTTTAGATTTTTGATGCAAAATTAATTTTTTTTAAAGCTCTCTTCTCTGATAGCCAGATGTCCTGTTATGAAGCCTGCACGACACGTGCACATAATTAGGGAAGAATTTTAAGTAGACATTTGTTCCGCTAAAGTTTGAATGCCTTTGATATGAAATTAAATAGTTTTTTAAGTGTTACAATGTAATATGTGCTTAGTAAGGTGGAAATTTTTTGATTTTTAAACGAAAAATAACAAGCAAGTCTGAAGAACTCTAGCTAAAAGTATTTTTGGGTAGTATTTCAGTTTTATAGTTAATGTTTTCAGATAATATAATTTTAATTCTTGCTATCAAACCTAAAATGCATATGGAAATAATTTATATAAGGTTCGAACAAAAATAACAAGCATTTTAGTTGGTAAAAATTAATAAAAAGTTAAATTAAACAAAAAGTTATTAATTCCCAGAATGAAATAAACATTTAAGAAAACAAAAAGATAAAAAGTATAATAAATTTTATTATCAGTATGACATTAATCAAATAAAATGCTTGTTATTTGAAATGATTGTTTAAATTGTTTTTAATATTTAAATTTATTTCCACCCTAAATAATGCTTTTTTTATATAAATGTTTGAAAAATAATTTACACAGTGCCGAATTTGTGTTTATTTTATTTGTAATAGTTCCAATTTATGGTACATACTGAGGTTAATGCGCTGTTTGAATTTTTTTTCTAACTTGTATTACAGAGTTGTTTGATAATTCATTTGCAATTCTTTTATAAATTCTTCATTTTGCACAAGCTCGTTTTCAGAGTTGTTTTCATATTCTTTTTCTTGGAACATCATAAAAGCTAGTGTGTCTTAATAGTTTTGCATTCATATTTAGTTTGTATCGTTAGCTAATGTCGTTTAGAATAAAATTTTTGCTAATTGATCATATGTTTGGTGTTTTAAAAAAATAAGATTTTAATATTTAGGCTTAAACTAAAGTAATTTAAGTTTAAGTGTTTTTCAGTTCAGTTCAAATAAATTGAAATATATAAGATAATAATTTAACTTAAAATAGCTGATGTAATTTAAAGATTTTAGTAGGGTATTTTAACATTTAAGTGTTTTTAGTACAAAATAAATATTTCCTCATTGCAAGGGTTGCCACTTTACCTGTATTTTGAGAAATTTTGAACAAAATTCATTAAAAACCTAGAATTAAAAAAAAAACTTTTACATGATAATAGTAAAGCTTGGATTTGAAAAAAAAATTCTATCGTACAGATAAAATTGTTTGTCATCATCTAAATTTTTTATTAAAAAATAAAGTAAAAGAAGCTTTAAGATGTCCATTTAATGTCGTTAAACTATTTAACACAGTTTTACCTTAAACTTAACTTTAATCTAAAAATAAAACCTTAGAAGTGCAATTTTAGAAACCTGGAAGAAATTTTGAATACCTGGAGAAAAAATTAATAAAACATTTGGCAACCCTGGTAACGGCTAATATACTTTTCATCAGATTATTTTAGTATAGATAAATGATAGTACTAGTTTTGTAGCTGTTTAAGTTAATATGCAATCTTAAATGTAAACAAAAGTTTTCTATTGTCGTCAACACGCAACTTAAATAGAATTTTGGAAACAATAACAACTATGGGATCAAATGAGTAATTATCATGTAAATTATTTGATTACTGCCAGGGGGTGAAATTGATTTGGGCCCTACTGTAAATTTATTTAAATCATTGTTAGTGTAATATGTGAGTTTGTAAATAATTTGTTTGAATGAAACCAAATTACAGCTCACTAAGACAATAGAAAAAGATTCAATAAGTATAATGTTTAATTAAATAATAATACCGTAAGTAACAGTTCATTGTAATCAAGTTTGACAACAGAACATATTTATAAATGTGCTTCTAAGTAACACAATGGTAGACTTAGATTAAATGTAAGGATTATTGAAGAACATCTGCCAAAGAATTAATATTTATTGTTTAATACTCAAAAGATCGTATTGGTTTGTGAGATAACTAGAAAAAGTATATTCTGATAAGTTGGTACTTGTTTATCATAACGTTTAAATGTAATTATTTCTAATTAAGGTGTCATGGTGAACAAACTTGAATAAGAATTTATGACTAATAAAAGCTTTTGCGATTCACAATTTATAGGAAATCATTAAGTATATAAACATATAATTTAGCAAAGTCCCTCTAGGCAAACTAAAACATGACTGCCGTATTCGAACTGTTGAAAGGAAAATTTAAACATAATTTCTAGATATATTGTAATACTTATGCGTAATAGTTTAAATTAATATTTTGGATCCAATCAAAAATGACTATTTTCTAGTAACATGCAAACCAAGGAGTTTGTTGAAAATAATTTTGAAATAGTTTTCAAAAATAACTAAAACAAAATTATAAAACATTTAATCTCAATGAGTAGACAGAAAACGAAAATAAGCTCGTACAATACGCTTTTTCAATGTATAATATTTTGTAATCAACAAAAAGCACCTTGTTTCTAATTTTCAAAAAAAAACTACTATATTTTTCAAAAGCAACTAACTGATAAGTGTATTTCACTCCAGAGCGTTCATTGGAGAAATAGATATTTTCTAAAGTTTCATCGTACTACACTCTAGTCATATTCAGATTGTAGAAACATCTACATCTATAATAGTTTGATGGCTTGCTACTTGAATTAAGACGTTTCTGTTAGTATTAACAAACAAAATATTTTGAAGGGTAAGTCTAAAATTAAGCCATTAATGTTTTACCAAACCTGATGATTAGTAGTTTATCACTAAAGTTATTATTCAGTTTGATTAGTTAAGAAAGCTTATGGTTTAGATTGGTTACCAAAAGTTACTAAAATTATGAAAATTTTATTTTAATGTACACATCTGACAAAAAAATGTTCCAAATTCCAAGTATTATTTATCCTATTTTCACTAGTTTTTTTAGTGAGTTTTAAGAAAACTTAAATAGGATTTTTTAAAGATGTGCTAAATACTTAAAAAAAAGTTTTTCTTTTTGTTATTTTCAGGCTGTCAAATCAATTTTAAATTAGTTAAGTACACATTTTTACTTCAGTTTATTATTGAGGTCTACTTAGTACTCGTATTTGGTTATGTAACATCTGTAATAGTTTTCTTTTCAGTTTTTATGGCAATAAAATACTTTTAAAATGCTTACAATATCAAAAAATTAAACTACTTGCACAGTAAATGTTAGTATTCTTAAACTTTCTAAAAAGCTGTTTTGTAAATAAAGCAAAGTTTTGTAGACTTCTTATAAGTTCGTTCGTCAAATAATTTTAAATAACTTCAATTGTTTCTGTAAGACTGAACTTTGGTAAACAGTTTCTTTTATTAACAAATGACAGAAACGTTATGACTTTTTATACAAATATGACAATTACATACAATCTACAATTTATTCCATTTTTTAAGTTTTAAGTTTGTTTCAACTTTCATAAATTTGCAGCTAATCTTCCAAAATTAGAAAAGACGAACTCCTGACATATTAGTTAACTTTAGTTTGATAGTAAGGTTGTTAAAAGTAGAATTTAAGTTTTCACTTATTTTAACTTCTGAAAAAAAAAACAAAACGTAGAAAACTTTTTTTCTTTTTTTAGTCATTTCATTTTAAAGTTAAGTACTAATTATGAGTACAAATAAAGCTTTTTAAAACCAGTAATTTCAACTTAGACAGCATTAAATTAACATATTATAGTTGACAAATATATGATTGTATAAGACTGTCTGAGGACACTTTGCATGCTAAAAGAAGTCTTAGGAAAGTTTTAGAAAACTTACACCAAAAAAATGTACCGTTTCAGTTGATATTTACCTTTTTTGAAGTAAACTACTAAATAACTTCTGTTTGACTACTGAATTGCTAAATTAAAAAATTATATATTCCAGGCAATTTAAAAAGCTTTTAATAAAATACTAGAAATTCTGCACCTGATTGCGAAGACCTTAAACATTTTGAACATGATGTTTACCTTTTAGTTAAGTCCATAGAATTCAGAAGATATAAATCACCTTTCCAAAAAAGAATGGTTTCTGATATTAAGAAGATAAAATCTTCAAATAAAGTCATTATTTCTAGCGAAAAACAGATAATCTCTATTCTATTGATAAAAAGGATTACAATCGACTCATGAAAAACTGCTTGACCAGCGACTATAAGATAGCTCCAAACAATTGCATTGAACAGATTAATTTAAACGCAGCATCTATTCTTAAGGAATTAAACATACGAGGAAAAGTAAAAAAACTGCACCAAAAAAGTGCTTTTTTGACAATCAAAGATCATAAAAGAAGTTTCCCAAATTCAATAGAGTGTAGATTAATAAACACGATGAAGTCAGATATAGGAAGAATTGCTAAAAAGATACTTGATAAAGTTAATTTCGACATCAAACTCAAAACCAACCTCACTCAATGGAAAAATTTATTTGAGGTAATTGACTGGTTTAATAAAATCTAAAACAAAAAGAAGCTGTGCTTCTTGAAATTTGATATTGACAAGTTTTATCCCTCAATATCAAAGAATGAATTAATTAAGGCTTTGAAATTTGCTGAGACATATACTAATATAACCCCTCAAGATATAAATATTATATTACATTCCTGCATGAGTGTCTTATCAGATTCTAAAGGTGTAGAATGGGTTAAGAAAAACGACACTAACAACTTCGATGTGCCTATGGGCAGTTATATGGGTACAGAAATTTGCGATCTGATAGGATTATATATCTTGTCCGATTTGTCTTCAATTGACATTTTAGTTTCATTTGGGCTATATCGGGACGATGGTCTAACGGTTTTAAAGAAATCCAAATGTGAAAATTAAAAGGGTAGCTAAATGAATCAGAAAGATTTTCCAGAATCATGGGTTTAAGACAACTGTGGAAGCAAATTTAATCCAAACTGACTATTTAGACATCACAATGAATTTATCAAATAACACATATGCCCCATTTCGAAAAGAAAACTCGCATATAAGATATATAAACAACCAATCAAATCACCCTTAACTAATAAGAAAGAGCATAGGTCCAATGGTTAGTAACAGATTAGGTAGACTTTCCAGTAGCGAAGAGATTTTCAATAGCATCAAAAAAGACTACAATGAAGCCTTGGCTAAAAGCGGATACAACAAACTCAAAAGCTACAACCAAACTATCTCGAAGCCCAATAGAAAGACCAGAAAGTCCAGGAAAATTATTTACTTCAATCCCCCATTCTGCAATTCTGTAAAAACAAACATTGGTAAAAAACTCTTGGATCTTTTACGACCTCATTTTCCAAGAAATAACAAACTTCACAAGATCTTTAACAAAAACACCATTAAAATTTCATATAGTTGCCTTCCAAGCCTAAAAAACGTAATAAATACCCATAACAAAAGGATTTTAGATGATTCAAATGAAAAAGATAAGACTTGCAACTGCAGGGACAAAACCAACTGCCCTTTTAAAGGAGAATGCTTACTAAAAGGTATCTATAAGGCTTCTATTAGGAATAAGGAATACATAGGATCAACAGGGGTATCCTTCAAAAAAAAGATGGCAACAGCACAAATACAGCGTACTCAAGAAACCCAAACAACTACTCTATCCAAATTTGCCATTTCAAACAATATCAATTTTGCCGAAATCAAATGGCAAGTACTATACAAAGTTAATAGCTCAGTCCCGAAGAAAACTGACAACTGTTTAATCTGCAATCTGGAAAGAATGGCTATAGCCGAAGCAGATAGAATTAAATCATTAAATATCAGAAAAGAATTGACCGCTATGTGTCCCCATTATAAGTGTTGTTATTTTTGATTTATTGTTTGCTTGTTGTGTCTTATTTTTACTATTTTTACCATCTTAAATGTTAAACTTAATCTTTAATTATTAGACTTTTATAAATTTTATGATAATTTACTAATTAAGCATAATAAGTTTATATAAAGTTATTAATTAATTTCACTCAAAAACGTCTATAAATTACTTAATTACTAATTTATGTCTAGTTAGTGCTGATTAGCCTAATTAGTACCAATTAATTTGATTATTTTTTATATATATATCAGTGTGCTTCATTTTTATTGCTACCTAACTCTGAAGATCCTTTTTTAGGTGGATCCGGGTTAGTATGGTTGCAATTTTGTCAATAAATTAGTAATTAATTAAATACTATAAACAATTTATATATTTTTACTGAGTTTTCAAAGTTAACAAACTAGTTACATACATTTTCAACTATACTTATTATTCCAGTTAAAGTAGAAAATTAGTCTATTAACGTTTTAGTTGAGATTGTAAATTATAGGACATAAAATTTTTTTCTCGCTTTACATTGTATTATACCTTTTAACAACCAAATTTCAACTTTTTTAACTGTTCTTTTTTTACAATGAAAAATTTTTAGCTTTTCTTTTGTCAAAAATTTGTAACAGATTCGTATTGAGAATAAAAAAACTGTAACACTGACTACAACTCTTAATTATTGTTTTTATAGCTATTTTAACAGATTAGTTAGCTTATAATCTCTACATTGCAATTAAACTACACTAGTTCAAACAAAAGACAAAATAGTAAAATATTTTTATAAAAATGTTTTTAAACCATTTAAAATATTCCAGAGAATTAGAATTTTTTTATTCCCAACTATTTAAAAACTATTTATTTTATCAAACGTTGCTAACTTGGAATCTACTTCAATAACCCTCGTTTTGTTTTCAATTATTTTGATATTTTTTCCATTAACCTTTGGATTGATTTCACCATGACCTTACTGTTTAATTTTTGTTTTGAATTTCATTTAACTTTGCTAAGGATTGTAATTTTATAATCTTTAACTAAATATTATAAATTAAATAGTAACAATTAAAACGGAATAAAAAAATAATTGATTTAAAATATAAAAGGAAATTGTTTACTGACTTAAGAAATTTTCAGTAAAAAGTCGTTAACTACAAACTCATTAATAACGACTGTAAAATTTATTTCTTTTTTTAGTAATATTTCTGCATTTATAAGATAAAACAAATTTGAAAACTTTAAATAATTTCAGTAGAATTTCAAGTAATACACAGTGTATTCAGAGAGCTGATTGTTTTTTAACAGTGTTCATTTTGTATTTGACTGCCTATACTTGTAACAAAATTAAATTATTTAAAGACTAAGATTAATTTAAATTAAAAATTTTAACAAAAAATAACTTACTCGTCAACACCATTGTGTACATTTGTAAACAGCTTGATATTTGTTGTTTGACTTAAAATAACTTAAATTGGCTCTGGATTCTATAAAAAAAATATTTAAAAAATACTAGGGCGGTATCTAATGTATGCTTTAGAAATTTCAAGATGGAGTGAGATTATATAATTTAAAAAATGTACGAGTTATTCAGATTTAAAGAATTAGAAACATATGCTTTTTTACAATATAAACACCAAGTTGTAATTAAAATTTATTCAGCATTTAAAAATAGGATCCATTTAACACATTACAACTGATTTAAAGATTTCTACATTTTTTTGACTATTTTCTATTAAATTTTCAATATTATAATAGTTTATTGTTAAATTTTTTTAAATTATCTTACCTGCAGCTTCTTTAAGGATGAACTCCGTAGTATGAATAATTTGTTGAAGTCGAATCTTTAGATGACAGTTGAAAAATTTCAACAGATTAAATCTATTTACTTAATTTTTCTAGAAAAAAACACATCAGTCAAAGTCTATAAACGTTTTCTAGGCAATTGTGACAATTAAAATTCTTAAATTCTTTTTAATCTCATATCAAAAAAGCAATATATATGTTCGAAAAAAAAGTCTTGTAGACATAAATAGTAAGATCTAATGGCAAGAAATACATATACAAAATAATTCTTAATAAACCAAAAAAATATTAATAACTGAAATTAAGTCAGCTTAAAAACTTTTAAAGCCATGTATCTAAATAGTCTATAAGTTAAATATAGAAAAATAAAAAAAATCTTGCAGGTTTAACTAATAAAATTATGAAAAAAAATATATATAAAAGAGATAAATTTAAACATAACAGAACTGCTGTTAAATATTTATATTGTCCTAAATTGCATGTCCTAACAAATAAGCTTATGACTGTATAATGTTTTAATTTTTTAATATTTACTAGTTCTCCTCAAACAACGGATTTGTTTCTTGATCTTAGAGGATAAGAGTGTCTTGTCTCAACCGCTGCATATTTGGACTTCTTGGCGGGACGAACCTCAATGTAGGGAGTGTCGACGAAATCCAACTTATCCATGGAGATCCACCTCCTAGCCTCAAACTCTGGCTTCAGTTCTTCAACAATATCTCTGAGATTTTCCTCACTGACCGGCTTACCCTTCCTCTTCCTAGTGATTTTCATCAACCTGAAGGTAGGTATGATGTCTTTTTCAAGCATGCCCGTATTTCTGGCAACGTCAGCATAATTGACCTCCGTCGTTGGCATGTTCTCGCTCAGGTACTTGGCTATCGCCGCTTTTCTGTAGCTGTAAAAAAGAAGTTATGTTTTTTAACATACACGAATGATTACGATAAGCTGCTTAATTATTTGAAAACTAAAAGACTGTTATATAACTCAATTAAGTAAAAAATTTAATTAAATCATAACTTTAAACTAATCTAAATTAAACAAAAAATCACTAATCTGGATATTAAACACACCAGGTAATTAAAGTGGCTTGTTATAAAAACACTAGTAATAGAAATCTATAAAAAAAAATTAAAAAAAACTGGTGTTTGTTAATTTAATTTTTTTATAATCCTTTATATATTTAGATATAATTTTTAAGCCCTCACCTCTGATAAAGGTACCATCCGCTCTCACTAAAGGGAGTTTCCGGAGTTCCGCATTTCCCTTGCTTCATTCCAATCTTGTTGCTGAGATCAACCAACCAGAACGCAAAACCCCGCCTCAAAAATGGCGGGAAGACCAGAATCACGGAGAGGTTATGTTTCAACTATAAAAAAAATTTAGTAATAAAATAATAATAATATATAAATAATACAATAACGGAGAGATCAATAAAAAAACCTTTGAATTGTAAACAAATTAATTTATAAGACTAATATTCAAAAATATAGAAATTTTCAATAAGCGAACAGGAAGTTATCATGTAATGACAATAATTTAATATATATAACCAATAAACCTTTTCTTTGTATGCAAATTTTCGGTTCTTTGAAAAGTAGCCTACAGCCTGCTCCTTGCCACCTTCAGTCTTTGTTAGAATATAAAACATGAAATCCCTGACAGAGTAACAAATAGTCTTGCCGTCGATGAAGAACTTTGCAAAGAGGCAGAGCTGCTGGCAGTACATTTCGTGTTTTAGGCCGTCCACTTCGTAGAAACGGTAAAGAACGTCTCCTTCCGATTCCTCATAGATGACTTTGCCTGGCTGCTTGAAATTTTTGCACTCATTCTCCATGTGATCATACAGAAGGCCTTCTTCCGTATGAGGGTAAAAACATTTGTTGCACAGATACAGTGTGGGTGCCACGCCATGGTGTCTCATGTAATCACTTGGGTAACAGGGTGTCAAGCGTATATTGAGACCCAAGTAGACTTCTTGCTGCATTTTGATTCTTCGAGGCTTCTTCAAATCTTTGTTTTCATCTTTTTCTTCTGCAAAGTTGAATTCTCCAACCAGATTCCATTCTACAGCAGCTTTTTCAACAACCTTAATTTTCTTCTCAATGAAAACTTCTTCACCAGTTTTTACAGGATTCCTATCCAAGTCAGCTTCTGTGCACTCACCCTGTATGTGACTTCTGGGTATCCAATGGGCAAAGTGTGACTTGCAGTACTCCACATAATACTCGTATGAGTCGTCTTCTGTCATCTGACGAATTCTGGTGACCTTGGCTGGAACGTGGTTCTCATTCTGAAACCTGCGTTTATCAAAAGATTTAGCAAAACACAATTGATAATAAACAGTTTGTTGATCTTTCAAAAAAATCACCAATACATTACTAATTGTAAACTGAAATGCATTTGTTAAAACTCTTGCCAACACACATTTCATAATGAAAATTGCAAAGATATTTCGACTATTACAAATTTATACAACACACAACACCTTATTAGAATTTAACTTAAGTACAACGTAACCTTACCATTTAAGAAAACGTTTTTCATAGTTAACAATATATTAAACATTATTTATGCATACATCACCTAAAATAGTACTAAAATAAAAGCACATTACTACAAATAATCTTATCATGTACCTTCAGAATAAGACTAATCAATACAATACCTCAGCAAGAATAAACGGAAGTCAAATCGTATTATAGACATACAAAAATTTAATAACCTGCAATGGTATATTCTCTCCACATAAATTCCCTCCTTTCTACCCACACTCACCAGGTCAGTAATGATCCTGAATTTATCACTGGATACCGGTGTGTCCATGTTTATTTTGTTTTGATGAGCCATAGCTAACAAAAAACCTTAAGAGACAAATGTTTTGTTCATAATTTCTGAGTTACTTAAAGTTTTTATAATTATTTTCGTGCGGTATGTCTAGTAATATTTTTGTTATGATAGCAATTTATATTTTAAAATTCAATTATGAGTAAGCTATCAAAAAGTTAAGAAAAATATATTTTAAAAGGATTTTCTTTTAGCTTCGTTCAGAAAATAGGTGCAGTTTTACTATTTTGTTACTACTTGATAAAGTGGAACTTTTCTCACAAAAAACCTCGTAATAATTAGAGCAGTTAATTTCCATTTTTTTTATTTAAATTACAGTGGAAATGTTAACAATAATTTAAATAATAAAAAACCAAAAAATACTGAATATGTTTTATATGTATTCAGTATATATATATATATATAAATCGGTCATCGAATTGCATACCAAACATACAAGAGCTTATGCTCACTCTTAAAAAAACTTTTCAAATCTTGTTAATTAGAATTTACGATTACTATTTAATTTAAGTTATTTTATGAGACAGACCCCTTAAAAATGTGTGTAAGAGTTTGAACAAGATTGGTAAATTGTTTTTAAATTTCTTTCAGGTTTTTTTTTTCATGTGTTTTGTTTTTTAAATAAAACTAAATTTTAAGTGAAAAATATGATTTAAGTTCTATACAAACATAACAAAATACATAAAGCTACTTTAACTGCACATTTTAATGAAAAAATTAAGAATTAAAAACAATATATTTATATGTTATATATTTTTTGTATGTAATCGATTTTTTTTTACTTTTAATGAAAAAATAGTTTTAACTTCTTGGCTTTCAAAGTTTGACTTAGTTCAAAATTCCAGGTTTTTAATTTATATTTTTTTCTAAATAAGTAAATTCTAGGTTTTTCCAGGATTTTAGGTTTGAACTTGTTTGAATTTAAATAACGTGAATTTTCATTCAATGAGTTAAGTCGTAATGTACACTTGGTAATAAATTTATATAAGATAATTTTTTAACAATTTAGTTTTTTTGATCATCATGTTATCAATACAAGCTAGTTATTTATTTTTTTAATAAAGAAAACTCAATTAATTAAAAATTAGGAGTTGTTTTTAACTCTTTAAAATATATATTTAATTTTCATAAAACTTGAAGTTTATTAGAACATAAATAATAATTTTATAAAACTTTCAAAAGCTTTATACGTAAATTTGGTTTTATTACATTTTAAGTATAACCAGAATATGTTTTTAAAGTATATAGTTTTAAGATATATTTAAAAAAACGCTTTGTGAAACACCTTTTTGTTATGGTTAAGTAAATTCTTTGCAAAGTTTATGTCAAAGTAATGGAAAACATTACAATTGGTTGAAAGAAAAAAAAAAGTTAGTACTCACAACTATGGTCAATCAAAATGGTGTTGAGAAAGACCTTTTGATCACTAATCTACACAAAATTTACTTGTAAACAATGTGTAACTTCAAATGAAAATTTTTATCTTTTTTTTTATGATATCATTATGATAAAAAAAGATAAATTTTATAATGAATAAACTATTGTTAAGTGGTAATAGTTGTAGAATAAAAAAAAACATTTTTTTACATAAAATTTTATTATTTAAATAAATTAAAAGCCCATGTTTATTCTAAAGTTGTAAAAAAACTTTTACTGGTGTACAAAGTTTGCATTAAACTGTTTCAAACTTTGACATTGCATTAGTTCTATCAAAACTTTTCAAATTAATTATGAGTAACAAAAACTAAGAACCTTTAAAATACAAAGATGTAAGTTTAGACAAGCATGTTTCTAAAAAATAAAATTTATGCAGGAAACAGCATATATAGTTAAAACTTAATACACTAAGCGTGTATTTAACCCTTAAATTTTTTTCTTAACCTTTGAGTGTGAATATCTAACAATTTTAAGAACTTGTGTATGTGGTATAACGGATGAAGTTACACTTTCTTTTGTTATAAAATAACAAATGAAATCAAGAACAGGTTTTTAACTGAATTGGTAAAAACTGTATTTCTATACTAATAAATAGAAAATCAGTATTTAAACCACTTCTCGGTTTTACTTGTATACTTCCATATTATGACTGCCATAAGTTTTACCTAGAGTGTCAGAATATTATAGCTTTAATTAAATTAGCTACATACTATTTAGACAATTTTAACTGTTGTGATATTTATGATTCAACTAGTTTAACTTCAAGGCAAAATACATAATGTTGTCAGGTTTGCCACTCTAGAAGTCAAACTATCCTGAGTGACCTTAAATAGTTCTGAGTTTTTTAATTACTTTGTAATACATTAAAAGAAAAATGTTTCAAAATTACTAAAAATTAAGTTTGTAAAGTTTGTTAAACTTTTGTAAAGAAAAATGATTATAAAATACCAAAATATTGTAACTGGAACAAGTAAATCTCATTCAAGATCTATAAAAAACCTAGACAAAGATTGAAAAAAATATTCTTAGTTAGACAAAAAATTAACCTAAGTGATCCTGGGTTAAAAAAAAATTCAGACTAATTTGAATTATCCTGAGTCATCCTAAAATTTTCAAAACTTTTTTAAATTATTTTGAGTTATCCTGAGTGTGTGGCAGGCTTGTGTAATCAAAAAAACAATTTTTATTCAAAACTTCTCCTCAGAAATATTTTCAAGTTGAAAACTACCAAAAAATACTAATAGTTTTTAATTTGGTGGATCAATCCCTACCAAAACTTTGTTTCATTTAAAACAAAAGAATTAATCACAATCTACATGGAAAATTTTAAAATTGATGCATGGTTGCCAAATGTTTTTGACAAATTTTATACAGGTTTTCAAAATTTCAACTAGGTTTTTTAAAATACTAATTTTTGGGTCTATTTTTAGTTTAAAATTAAGTTAAAGGTAAAAAACTATGTTAAATAGTATACGAACATAAAAAATTTGTTTTGCTACTTAAAATATGTTTTTTGATAAAAAAATTTTGGTCATAACAAAAAAGTATTATTTATATGGTAGATTTTTCGAATTAAATCAAGTTTTTCTATTCAACTAGTAAAAATTGTTAAAGGTTCTAGTTTTTTCCAGTTTTTTTTTTGCAAAATCTCTTAAGTTCCAGGATTTTTAGCAAAAATTGTCAAACTCCTGGTTTTTCCAGGTTTCCAAGTTTTTTGGTAAGCCTGTGGACGGTCATTTTACCTGACCAATAAATTTCAACTATATTTTCACAACTTTTAAGTTTAAACTTTCAAATGAGATGTAAACTTTTTCATAAAGAAACAACTACTTATAACTAATTTAAACTTTACAGTTCAACCAAAATTAAAAGGTTTTAATACTTTGTAAATATTTAAATTTACTTTAATTTCTATATCTTTATGTTGTAGTTGATTTATTTAAAATTATCAACTAGTATTTACTTTGTCTACATACTAGTTGAAACATGTTATAAATAATTTTTAAAAATGTATGAATTATAATTGAAAATAAATTAGAAGAAAATTAAACAGAAAATATTGTTTAAGATTAAAAGTTAACACAAGCAATATTATGTGATTACTTTTACTTAAATAGAGGCGTATTATATGTATCTACTCAATTTAAATGAAGGCTTTTCTAGTCTACTAAATTTAGTGTTTCCCCTCTGTTTTTTTAAACATTTCTATAAATTTCAAAAACTATAATAGATACAGACTTTAAACATTTTAGTACACCAGCTAAGTTCTGTATATCTATATACATTTTGTGAAGCTTTATTTTAGGTAATTTTCAAATACTTATTTACATTTACATTATACTAATAACATATTTCGTAGAACTACTTGTGTTGCATACAGACAAATTAAAAAAAAAAAATTTTTAAGAGAGAGCTAAGAATTTTCAAAACTTTGAACAAGCACAATATCACCGTTATTTTTGTTATCAATTTAAAAATCGCGTTAACTTAGTCAAAAATGTTACGATTAATTTTACGTAAAAAAATCGTAACCGACCTAGACACAAAAAATACCGTAAACAGAATTTTATTTCTTGTGATTTTAATACATGTAATAAAGTAATTTCAAATACCTGGAGTTGAAAAGCAAGTACTCAAATAAAACTAGTAAAACAAACAAAAAAAAAAATTTTTCTCAAGAATACGACGTGTGAATTAAAACAGTTTATCGATTTTATTTTCTTGCACTTACGGTGTTTATTATAAAACGCAAAAATTACTTTAAATACTTATATTGGTGTACAAAAAACACATTAATACAACAACTAAGTAATTTACACTAAATATCTTTCAAGTATTTAGTTCAAAATCTAAAATTTAATAATAAGAAAAGCAAATGGTGCTTGGAAAATGTTTTTTTAAAGCTAAAAATGTTTTGTTAAAAAACTACATTCATTATAAAATATATTTTCTCAGAAACATTTTCTAGTATTGAATGTTGAAAACGACTAAAATATACTAGGTTGTGAAAAAACTTTGGCTTGAAAAATACTTTAATTTAATTTACAAAATTTTATTTTTGCATTAAGTTTTTTATACTTGACTTTGATTTTATCTGAATGTGCAAACATAACCTTAAATTAAAATTCCAGAAATATATTGATCCTCTAGAAATTTATATTATACTTTGTAAAAATCTATATAATATCTATACTAAAAGTTTTAAAACTGACTATCATCTAAGATGGCTAAAAAACTTCAATTATATTTCACAAATTTAAGTTTTAAAACTTTTAATGAGCTAATATAAACTTTTTCAAAGGAATATTTTTAATCAACTAAAACTTTATATTTTAGCCAGACTTATAAGTTCTTAACAATTTAATATATTTAAATTTACTTTAATTGTAATATATAGAATGTTACCACTTAAGTAGGCTACTTAAGATAACTTTAGATTCAAGTTTTTTTTACGTTTCTTACATGAAAAAAGAAAAAAAGAATAAATCATACAAATCATACTTGTTAACTTATACTTTTTATGAATTTCTGTTGTAATTATATTTTTTTCCAAGCTTTTGCTATAAGGTTGCATCTAATTTGTCTACATATTAGAAGCACACAGAAAAAACAAATAGTATTTATGAATTATATTTAAAAACAGGGTTGCCACACAAAATTTTGTAAAATTAGTCTTATTTTTCAGGATTTTGACCAATTTAGCCTGAATTTTACTTTTCTTTTATGTACGAGTTTTAGTAAACCTTACTATTTGAATATGCATTCTGAGTAAGCATATTTTAATAAAAATGTATTTTGAGTACACATACTTTGACAAGTACGCACTTCTTATTTAATACACAATTTTGAAGCAAAACAAAAACTTTCAGTCAAGTTTTTATTTTATTTTATTTACTAGTAATTTTTAATTAAAATATTTATGTTGAGTAGCTGCTTCAGAGTACTTCAGAGAAAAATAAATGTAATTGTAAGTTATTGGAGTGTAAAATAAACAATAAAAACTTAATTATAAAAAATTTTTCACTGAACTAGGTATACTTTTTTTTTAACTACTTACCAATTTGCAAATAACTTTAAAGTGTAAGAAATGTGAAGTAAACTATATACAAAATATATAAACAGACAAACCATACACATAAACTTGGTACATAAAACCAAACTAAGTGCTTAGTTCTAAAGATCTTAACAACTTACTTTAACAAAAAACTGTCTGATTCTGATTTTTTTTTTAGTGATTTTTGTTCAAAATTCAAGGTGATTTTTTTAAATTTTCTAAATTTCCAGGTTTTTTAGCCTAAATTGTTAAGTTGCAGGTTGCTTTAGGTTTTTTAGTGACCCTAGATTTAAGGACTTTTTGGTAACTTTTTACCATTTTGAGGCTTTGAAAATCACAGGGTAGTCAAATTGTTTTGGCAAATTTACTGCTGGTTTTCAGAATTTCCTCCAGGTTTTTAAAAGTACACATTTTGGGGTCTATTTTTAGTTTAAAGCTAAGTTTAAGGTAAAAAACTGTGTTAAACAGAATAAAAACATTGAAAAGATACTGTAAACCTACTTTAAATGTGTTTCATGATAAAAATAACTGATGATAGCAAAAAGTTTTATCTATAGAATAGATTTATTGTGTCAGATCGAAATATTACTATTGAACATGTTAAAATTGTTAAAAATTTCGGTTTTTCTAAGTTTGTTTTCAAACTTTTGTCAAATTCCAGATTTTTCCAGGTTTTTCCAGGTTTTCAAGGTTTTTAACAACCCTGTCCAGGTTTTTCCAAGTTTTTTAAAGTGATTTTTGTTCAAAGTTCCAGATTTTTCTAGGTATTTTTTTAAAGTTTCTCAAATTCCAGGTTTTTAGCCTAAATTGTTAAGTTCCAGGTTATCTCAGGTTTTTTGGCAATTATATTTTAAGGACTTTTTGTTAATTTTTTACCATTTTGAGGCTTTGAAAATTACAAGGTTGCCAAAAGTTTTTGACAAGTTTTCTACTGGTTTTCAATATTTACTTCAGGTTTTCAAAAATACACATTTTGGGGTCTATTTTTAGTTTAAGCTAAGTGAAAGGTAAAAAAATTGTATAAAGTAGAATAAAAACGTTGAAAAGATACTGTAAAGCTACTTTTAGTGTGTTTTAAAATAAAATAAATATTAATGATAACAAATAAATTTATTTTTGTGTCAAATCAAAATTTCACTACCTAACATGTTAAAATTTTCAAAATTCCAGTGTTTTCCAGGTTTATTTTTAGTGATTTTGTTCAGAATTTTAGGTTTTTCAAGACTTTTAGGTTTTTTGGTGACCCTGTCTAAGTTTTTCTACTTTTTTTTTGGTGATTTTTATTAAAAATTCCAGGTTTTCTAGGTTATTCCAGGTTTTCAGGTCTTTATAGAGATTTTTGTTAAAATTTTTAGTTTTTCCAGGTTTTGAGGTTTTTTGGTGACTCTGTCTAGGTTTTTTTTCATGTCTTCTTTAGTGATTTCATTCAAAATTCCAGGCTTTTCCAGGTTATTTTTGGCAAACTTGAAATTAAGAAATTGTGTAAATTAAAACTGAAAAATTAATTCTAACATTTTAACATTTTGAACTAAAAAAACTGAATTTTGGTCCTTTTGTCCTTAAAAAACAGACTTAGCCTGACTGTTTCCAATTTTTCCAAAAAAAAAGATTTAGTCTGACTTTTACCTACTAAGCATGGACCCGTGGCAACGCTGTTGAAAATGTTTTAAACTTAAACAAAAACAATTGTTCAAAATCAAAAATCCAGCACAAGATATATCCGATAATTTCATAAATAGAGACGTATATATGTATTTTATCAGCATATGAAATATTTTGTAATCTAGTGAAATAGTGTTTCACCTCTGTTTTTTTAAACATAAATATTTTATAAATTAATATAGAAATAGGTTTCGAATACATTTTTATATTAGCTTATACTTATAGGTCTCCATACATTTTGTAAACGTGTTTTTCGGTAAATAGTATTAAAATATTTATAACTAACTTGCAATAAAAAATTATATTTCTTTATTACTATGTATACGAATACGACTGAAAATTCACGCACATAATTGAAAAATCTAAAAATATTCATTGGTTATTTTAATGGTGCACGATTATCGCTGTATTTTTTAAAAAGTATGTAATTTAAAAAATAATAATTGCTAAAATGCGACGTTTTGAAGAAACATTAAATATATTTTTTTCAGCATCACAGGAAAACAGACTTATTTGAAAGAAAAAATTAGAAATGTTTTATATAAACACAATTTTTGTACCACACTGGTATCACAGCATTTATGCAACTACTATTCATAAAAAAAAAAAAAGAATCGTAAAAAATAAACATTTCAAAATAAACAAATATTTTAGTTATATAAAGGAATACAGCTTATAAAATTATCTTAAGTAACTGTAAGTATGTCAGGAAATGATCTCAGACTTATAAAACTAACATAATTAACTAAAAAAAAACAATTAGATTTTAAAATACGACGTTTTAATAAAAAACATTGTTAACTGATTTTTCTTACATTTACGCGTGGTTAACTACAGACAAAATTAGTTTAAAATATCTGTACTTTGCGGGCAAAAATTTTTGTACTGTTACTAAACTAATTTACATTGAGAAGGTGTAAAAATCCCTATAGTTTAAATATTTGCTTAAAAGTGCTAAAAAGTCGGAAAACTGCTTTCTAAAATTTTTAAAACGCTGTTATTGTTAAAATTTAACGAAAATACTTGCTTAAAAATAAAAAGCTATAAGTTGTATTCTACAATAACATTTTTTGAAATTAAGGTGTATTGCATGCTTCTGCGAATTGCTATAAATAAAATATTTTAAAATTTACAATGTGAAACACTTTTTTGCTTGGTCATAAACAATTGTTTTTAAAAGAAATAAATTTTGGTCATTTGTTTTTCACAACGTTACTTTGTTAAGTACGAATACATTTCTTAAGCTACTCTTTCAAGGTTGCCATTTTTTTTTGGCAAATTTTCTCCAGGTTTTCAAAATTTCTCCAAAGTTTTTAAAATTAATTATTTTTGGTATAAATTTTAGTTAAAAAATAAGTTTAAGGTAAAAATTATGTTGAGTAGTATAACCACATTGAAAATATATCTTAAAGCTTCTTTAAATGTTTTTTAATAAAAAAAATTGGATGATGAACAACTTTTTTTCTATATAATATATGTTTTTTGTCAAAATTTAATTTTACTACTAACATGTAAAAATTGTTTAAAATTCCTGGTTTTATAGTAATTTTTGTTCAAAATTCTACGTTTTTTCAAAAATTTCTCAATTTCTAAGTTTTTCAAGGACTCAGGGTTTTATGGCAACCCTGATCTAAAAATCGAATTTCAATGTTTATATAAAACATCTTTTTTCAATTTAATTTTCATTATTCTTAACATTTATCTTATTGTTTAGCGATAACTAAAAGAAAAGTAATATTGTACGTAATAAGAATATCAAATGTTTTAAGCTTTCTTTTTCAAACAATTTAACGTTTAGTTTATCATTGAAAATCTAAAAATATTCTATTGCATTAATTATTAATATACCCTTAAGATATTTTAGAGAAAAAAAAAATCATTTATAAAGAAACCTAAGAATAATATAAACTTTTAATAAGTACATTGATTTTGACCTTATAAATTTAATTATCGCCAAATTGGTGAATCAATTTCAAGAAAAAACAACGTCGTCAACTTTTTTTACTCAAAACAACAGAAGTTTGAGATTTATTGATAATGTCCTTTTTAAAATGATATTTTCCAAAATGTTACTGTTGTTTTCAGTATTGGAAAATTTACGATATTAATTTTGCTTAATTTTACGAAGAAAAAAATTGTTATAATACGATTTTTGGAAACAATTAACGTGAAACGACCTTGCATTTAAGAAACTGTTAAACAGATAGTAAAACTTTTGTAATATCTGTAATTGTGTAAGGAAATCAAGTTTTAAGTAAAAGATGTGTAAAACTGCTTTTTTAAGCACATTTTTACTAATCTTTTCAAATAAGAAAGATTAAACTGAAACATAATTCATCAAAATACGACGTTTGGAAATCGCTTTTCCTCAAAATCACGTTAACATAAAATAAACAATATATTGGAAACAAAAAGAAAATATCAAAAATTAAAAAAATATTTTCCTTTGATTAAAATTTCAATACTGCGATCAAAAAGCGGAAAAATAATTTACACAAAAAATCTACTGAGTTTTACGTTTAATTGCAAAATTCGTAAGAGAGGATTTAATTTAAGCGAACTTTTACGCTTTTTTAATAGGCTAAAAAACGTCTGCTGTTCAAAAACGTTATAAACGCTTTTAACTCTTGGGTCAATATGGTTAATTTTTTTTTAATTGCCGACCACTGAATTTTTTTTTTATATTCCCTTACGTTAAAAGAAAACTGCTTTTGACACATTAAAAAAAAAGTATAATACTGTGATACCAACCAAATTTTTCTTTATTAACATTCAAAACCATTAAAATAAACCCTAATAATCTTTTTTTAGCTTTTCTAAGTAAACACACCATTTTTGGATGTACACTGAAAATTTAGTGAAAATTGCAAATTTAAACAAAATCAAAGAATTGTATGTAATGTACAAGAATATTCCAAGAATAATTTTTCTTACAATACACAAAGTATTGTCAACATTTTTAAAATGAGGTTTCAATATTACTATTTGAACAAGTTTTATGTTTAGCTAGAAAGTTTTAATAACCTGTTTTCTATAAATTGTCTTTTTTAATACAACATAAAAAAAAGTATGATCGAAATTTAACCCAGGTAGAAACTTTAATCAACATGTAATTTTAGTAAAAATGTAGAAAACTTTGTTGAGTATAAAAGTGTATACCATTTTTTATGCAAATCAATGTGAATATACTGGTCTGAATTTACAGAAAAGATGTACACTTCAAGAATATTTGGATATAAAATAAAATCAGTCCAACAAAAGTTATTGAGAAAATTTGATAACTTTTGTCTTTACAATTTGAACCTTTATGTCAAAGTTTACCATCACTAATTATGTAAAACTGTAGGACTATAAAAACATTTTCACATTTAACTTATCTTGATATTCTTACTAAAACTTTGAGAGTTTAATTCCAATACAGTGGTATTATAGATCGTATTTTAAAAATATAGTTTTATAGCTACAGTATAGTTAAATTTAACCTCATAAATGATACAAAAATGCACAACACATTGGTAACTAAGTTATGTGCACTGTAATTTTCTGAGACTATAAACTTCTTAATGCACTTCATCATAATTATTTACCATGAAGTTTATACACATATTTCAGAAAAAATAAAACAAACTTTAATTACATGAAAACCTTAGATATAGAAGTATGGAATTGTGAAACAAGCTCAAGTTTAATTATAACTTAACAAACTAAATCAACTTTGTTTGCTAAAAACACAAAACAAAAATATATAAATATACTTTAATATTTTTTTTAGTATTGTATACTTTTCTACATTTATCCATAGTTAAGCAAATCTGTAGAAAGACAGTAAATAAAACAAAATTCAACATTCGATAGATTTTTCTAGAGTTTGAATGTTAATGCATATGTAGGGATTATTCATGAAGAAGGGTTAAATTTAAAATGTTTAGCTTGACTGACGGAACAACAAAAATGAATTATTTAAACACATTTTTATAAATATTTTTTATCAAAAAAATATTTGTTGAACTAAAATTCCAATAACAGCTGTTTTTTCGTCATTTTTTGATCTTGTTAAATTAGTTTAGCGTAAAACGATTAGTTTTATATTTTTTTTTAAATAAACACATCAAAGTAAATTTTTTATGCAACTTTGTTGTTTACATTTAAATTTTTAGTAAATAATATTTAGTTGTAACATTTAAAGTTAGTTATTTTTGTATTTTTTATGCCATTTCACCATAAATGAACGTTATAACTAGTTAAGACGTCATTTTTGCATGAAACTCAGACAATTCTTAAAAAGTTTGCTTTTCAGTCATAAATTCTCACAAATCAAGTTAGTAGAGATGTATTAATCATTTTTAGTTGTTTATTTATTTTGATATAAAAATAACTTTTAGTTAAACATTTATGACTAGGTTACGGTTTAATGATAAAATTCGGTTACATGACAAATTAAAGTTTTTGAAAATTCAAATTCTTGAAAAAGTTTAGTGACGTAACTCAAAAAGTGAATTATATTTTTGAAATGTATAAAAACCTCAATTTAGGTCTAATCAGTAAGATTATGATATTAAAAAAATATATATTATTATTTAAATGGTATAAAATATTTTTTTTAATTACTAAATTTTTATAAAATATTCAAAACTTTTCAAAAATAACTGATATTCACGTAGTTAATTCTTAGGAATACAATAGAAAAAAAATTATAAAAAAAGTTCATTGAAAACGATTAAGAAAACTAAGTAAAACTTATGAAAATAAAATACAAAAATATGTCGGAACTTGAATCGTAGAGTTTGAATGATCGTGCCCCCGTAAAATTCAGAAGGTTGACAAACAAAAGTTTAAAAAAACTCAATTTTAGGTATCTGTGATTGGGTTCTGAATAACGTTTTTTTTAAAATTAAGTATTGCATTAACGCTTACAACACACGTATTTATTTTATTGACGGTCAAGTAAAATAAAGTGTTGCTGCATATACTTCTAGAAACTAAAAAAAAAACGACAACTCAAATAAGTTACCAAAGCAAAAAATTGAAAGCAACACAAAATTTAAAAACATATTAGATTTGGTACAATTTTGAAGGATAGCTTAACTGTTTATCCAAATCTCCTAGATTTAGCTTTGAAAGTAGAAAACGAAAGCTATGCGTTAGGAAATGACGTTAAAAAGTACCCGAGGTGTACGATATGATAACCTAAAGGTTTTTTTGTATGCAACAGGTCCATGGACCAAATAGTTTGAGCGTTTTTTTTGCGTTGTTAAATAGACTATATAACTATAAAATGTATTAGACATAACTATAAAACCAAACTAGTGTCATTGTAAATCAGACCAACCAGATTACAAACTTGTAAAAGGATTAGAATTAAAATTATGAACTCTTAATTATTTTTAACAAGACTTAAAACTGTACAAGGTGATTGAAATTTAAAAGTTTAAAAAGTTATACATTTGAAAATCTTAACGGTTTTGATTGGAAAGTAAATTTCAATCAAGTTTTATAAGTTTTTATACTTTAGTACTTGATTTCAATCCAAGCTAATAAAAATATCTAAGATATCTACTTTAATTACTTAAAGTAGTAGACTAAACACATAAAATATAAAGATAACATCAAGCAATAAAATTACTAAAACAATGTCTGCGAATATTATGAAGTATTAACATTCTATGCTACTAACACAGCCAGATGATATTCAAAATTATATAGTTATAATTTTATGTTTTTTTGTTACGTTTTTTTTTTATAAACATCGCAGCAGACAACCTACAAGTTAATACTTTTGATTTACCAGTTTAAAACTTCAACAAATTTTTACACAAATTAAGTTACTTGTTGTTATAAATTTATTATATATACTATAATAGTTATAACTTAGTATACTTTTACGACTATAACTGTGCGTTTTAACATATATATTTATGTGTCTTTATTGTCAGATAACCTTGCTTGTTTTACTGAAGTTTTTGATAAACATTTCATTGTGATTAATTATTTTGGCTATATATTTTTAGAAAGTTATTTACAACTAAAAAGTTTTGATTGTCTAAAGAAAGTAGAATTTTTTGAAATTCTTAGTCTTATGTATTATATATAATATTATTTATTTATTGAAAATTAAAACAGGTTATCATGGTTGAGATATTTTTTTGGAAAGGTTATGTTAAATAATGAGATTTCATTATATTTTAGTCATGAATATTTGTACAGCTGCAATTTTTAATAAAAACTAAAATTGAAAATTTTGTAATTTGTTTTGTTGTTACTTCTTATAATTTTGATTATAATTTTTTATAATATCAATTTTATAAGTATTCATTATTTATTATTTTTATTGCCTGTATTAACGTAATTTTGAAAAAAGTAAGTTTTATTTTATAGATAGATTAAAATTTACGGTTGTGATATTTACAATTTGTAAAATATCGTTAAAATTTTTACTTATCTATTTTTAAAGTAAGTCGTATTTTGCTTGAGTACATTGTTTTCAAATGTTGCAAACACTTTAGTGCTTTTTTCAGAATTTATTAAAAGTTTACATGACCTAGTTTCTAATTTTCGATTAGTTTTTAGTTTGAAGTCTTAGCGAAACAAGTTCGCTGGAATGTATAATAAAAACAAATTTTCTTTTTAGTTTTAAGCTGACTTATGTTACTTGGTATTAGTGATGTACCGGATCCACAATTTCGGGTCCGGCCGGACCCGGATCCGGACTTTTTTTTTCAAATTAGAATCCGGCCGGAACCGGACCCGGACTTTTTTTTTCAAATTAGAGTTCGGCCGATACCGGATCCGGACTTTTTTTTCAAATTAGAATCCGGCCGGAACCGGATCCGGACTTTTTTTTTAAATTAGAATCCGGCCGGATCTGGACATCAGACAAAAATGGCAATATCCGGCCGGACCCGGACCCGGATAGTGAGTCCGGTACATCACTAGTATAAACTAGTCTGAGTTAAAATGAGGTTTTTAAAAACTGAAAAAAAAGAACTTTAATCTAATAATAAGTAGAACAGCTAGCCACAAGGTTTACAAATTTAGGTGTTGTTTACAATTAAAAATCTGAAATCAAGTTCTTGAAGAAAATACACTAGAAAATTACAAAATATTGAAAACTGGATCAGCTCAAACTCATTCAAAATCTAAAAGAAAACTAGCCTGAGTTTTTATAAAAAACTAAACTAGTCTGAGGCAGTCCAAGATTTTCTAAAATTCCCAAAAATTTTTAAACTAGCAGGGTTGCCACTGTTTAAGTCAATAAAACTAGCTAGAGTGAGTATAAACAAGCCTGAGTCAGAATGAGGTTTTTAAAAACTTAAAAAATTACTTTAATCTAATAATCAGTAGAACAGCTAGCAAAGATTGACAATTTGGTAGTAAAGTTGTGGACTGATTGTGGTACATTTAATTTATTGTACTACCCATCATAATTAAATGCTACCTTATTTAATTAATATCTAACAAATACTAAATTCTAACTGAGACTACTTTCTATAATCAGACACGACAGTTTTGAGTGATGAATCTTTTATATAAAACACAACAAGAAATACTAGCATATACAAAACTATTAATAACTTTGGTAACAATTTAAAAACTGGGAGCTATTTAAATCTATAACAAAAGACTTAAAAAAATAAACTAAAAGTTAAATAAAACTTTTAGTAAACAAGAAACTGTAAAATTTATAATAAAATATTAAACTATAAACCTGGCTTAAATATTTAAACAATTAAATACCAGTTGAAATATTCACTTTTAAAACAAAACACTACTTACAATAAGCATTCACAAAAAGTTCAAGATATTTTGTTGCTTCAAGCTGCACACCAAACTAACTAACTGCTTAAATATAAACTGCCTGTCATGTTCTGATGTTTTGTTGCATCAATATGTATTTAGTTTGAAACATTTCGTCATATGATTCTCATTGGCTCGTACATTCAACCGTATTAACTTTAAATAATCTCTGAGCTCAACTTTAAACAGCAAATATGGCAAGTATTCATTCCAAAGTTTTTAATTTTACAATACATGTAAAGAGTTGCATTTCTGAAATGTTTATTTCATAATTTAAATGTAAACAAATGTAAATTAGTCACGTCTACAAAATGAGCCAATCACGGTAGATGTTTAAATTTAACTGACGAAAATGACTCTTATTAATATACACAGGGTTTATTTTTGAAAAAATACTTTTGAGTATGCTCTTTTTTACTAACTAGATCCGGGTCCGGCCGGATATCAGTTAGGATCCGGCCGGACCCGGATCCGGACTTTTTTTCAAAATAGAATCCGGCCGGAACCGGATCCGGACTTTTTTTACAAAACAGAATCCGGCCGGAACCGGATCCGGACTTTTTTTTCAAATTAGAATCCGGCCGGATCCAGATATCAGACAAAAATGGCAATATCCGGCCGGACCCGGACCCGGATAGTGAGTCCGGTACATCACTACTTGGTATTAACAAATTTACACACTTCATATTGACCTACTTTTATTTTTTTTCAACACAGCATTTGTGTAGATGACATTTGCGTCAAATAATACCAGGTTTGTTTTTATTGTTGTAGTTGACAGATACGTTTTGCCCGTGTATGATGGTTTTATAACAATATTATCTCTTTGAAAAATATATCATATACCTTTTTTGATATTTTATGAGAATTTACTTACGTAAGTTGTTGTAAAACAAGAAATACTTTTAAGCTTTCTTATATGAAATTCTATCTTTAGTTTTTGTTTTAATATATACTTTCCAATTTTTTGGTTTCACAGATATTTGTTAACATTATATTAGTCTATATAAGTTTTTAAGGATTTAATTAAAAATTTTGTTTTGATTTATAGGTAATTTATTTTTGAAGACGACAGTTTTTGGTCTTACATGTAGAGCTCTTTTTGTACAAAAGTCTATCAAATTGAGCTTCTATAATTTGGACGGACGAAAGTATTCATTTAAATATAATAATAAAAAGCTCAAAAGAACTTACATGTATATGTTCTTAACTAACGTAAAATTTGTTGTTTTACAGACCTTACCTCTTTAAAGTTAAAAATCAAAGCAATGTTTTATGGTAACTGAAACATCTTTAAAATCTATAAATTCAGAAAGTAAAGAAATACTTTTCTATTATTAATTGGAAAATTTTTCAATGATTTATGTGTATGCTAACTAAAGTTTAAGTTTTTCATTTTAATTATTTCAGTTTTATCTGGTTTGAAGCTTTACGCCTATCATTATATATTTATAATCTGTAGGTATTTAAACACTCAGAAAGTATAACTTACGGAAAACAAATAACCGTTTTAAACATTTTAAAGGGTTCAGAAAAAACAAAACAGTTTTAAATGAATTGATTACATAAAAAAGTTTTGTATTTTTTAAGCTATACTCTTATTTTATAGTTTATTGATAAAAGATTTGTACTTATTTTTAAAACAGTGCTAGAATTTTTGCACTGAAAATAGCTACATAAAGAGTAAGCGTATTTCCAATTTAGATAGAACAAAGTTTTAGGTAACTGTAAAAGACTGTATAAAAGTTTCTCATAATTTACAAATCTGTCAGCCAGTGTAAGACGCATATTTGTCATATTTATAGCTATTATTTAATATGAACAAGTAAGAACCGTTGCTGGTTTTATTTAGTTGCTTAAATGTTATCGATGTGGATTAGCAGAAACATTTTTAAGTTCTGAATAAATCATATGAACGTTTTGTGCCTAAGTTGACTTTATTTACTTGAAAATATATTTAGCTTTCTTTAAGTAAAAAAATCGGTTTAAGACCTTAATTAATTCGGTAATGTATTCCTAGTTATTTCCAAAATATATTATTTGAATAAAAAGTTGTTTTTTATTACTAACTAGTTAAGTATTAATTATACATTAACAAGTTTGTACTTGTGCAAGTACAGAAAACTAATTAAGTTTTAATTGATAAAAGTAGCTATAGCTGTTAAACAAAGTTTCAGTTTGAAATAAACAAGTCTTTTTTCGAAAAGTAACTTAGAACTTTTTTTTTATATTTGAAACCCTAATTTAACTAAATTATTAAAATAAGGTTTTTGTATAGCTTTAAAAAAAATCTTTTAAGTTAGGGGATTTTTTTAAGTGTAAACTTTGCGCAACCCTTGAACAAAAATACCACTGCTGTTTATATAAGTAGACATTAGCTAACGGCTTAGTGTATACACGTGGTTTTTGTAAAACATTTTTGTTTATTTTTCCTTGCAAGCAATAACTATACACTCTTTCTTATATTTAATTTATTTAAACTTAATAAGTCAAGTAATTAAACCAAACAATAAGATATTTACAATGTATCAATAGAAACTTTATACTTAAATATCACATTAAAAACATTAGATCAAGCTACTGGGCAACTAAAACCGATTTTTTGAAATAATGATATAAGATTACATCAAACAGTTAATGAGGAATGTTTTATAAAAACTTAAAAATTGATGTATTTGTATATCGCTGTTAACAAGTAATTTTTATCAAATTTAGTAAACTCTAAATTTTATATAAATTGTGTTGCCTAAATTTCTATACTCACATAAATTTTTGTCTAATTCAATAAGCTTACATCAAAGGGGTAAAATACTACGGAGCTACTTTTAAATAATTTCAAAGGTCATCATGTTACAATTTTATTTTAATTTACTAGTAGTTTTAGCTGATTTAATGATAAATAAGTGTTATTTTAGCCCAGGGAACGGCAAACTGCAGCCTGCAAAGCAAAATTCTACGGCCCTAGAAGTACTTTTCGGTTAAAAACATGTTCTTTAAAGCAAAAAAAACTTTAAGGTAAAAAACTAAAAATTAGTCTCTTGAATTAAAAAATGCTACTTATTAGTGTTTATTTTGTCACATTTTTAGTTTAACATAGCTTTTTAATTTTTTTTAATGAAATTAATTTAGAATAACTACGACACTTTTTGTTAAGCTTTTCAAAATGTAATATTATTTGAGTTGTTTAAACAATAGGTCAGAAGAACAACTTTTCTAGTCAGAAGGCAAAATTTGCAAAAAATATTATTTGATGGTCGGATAAATTAAAAAAAACCTTCGATAACGTTATAAATATAAAAACTTAGTATAAAATAAATAAATAAATAACAACCAGAAAACATTTAAGTAGTTGTTTAATAGGCATATAGAACCGAGTTAAGAACAAACTTATAATTTTTTATAAAAACAATAAACATAAGCTGTTTTCAAGCTTTAAAATACGCCAGGGGTCAGATTTTTTTTCCATGAAGGGCCGTACTTCAAATCAATTTTAACTTTTTGACTTTATTGGTATTGTGAAACAATAGTAATCAATAATCCTACTTTTAATCGTTTATTATAAAATCAAGTTTATTATTTTTTTTGAATTTTAGAAGGCAAATCCTTTTGTAAAATAGCTTGTATATACTGTTTTGCATTTTAATGAAGTAGTATTAACTATAGTGTAAAAAGCTTTACCCTATTAAATAAAACAAAAAAATAATTGAGAATGTTTTAACTTTTATCATATCATTAGTATCATTTTTTTTAAAAAGTTTTTTTGAACTAAATAAAACAAATCATTAATACGTCACAAAAAGCTTGCTACTGTAAAAAGGTTACTACCCTCAGCAACTTCTAAAAAAAAAACTTGTGAGTTTTTATTAGTTTAAATTAATTAAAAGTTCAGTTTTTACAAATTTTATTTTAGTTATTATGTCAATTTTATAGCTTAATTGTTGTGTTAAATTTTTTATTTATTTCTAGTTGCTAAAATATTATACTGTTGAAATTCGGTCGAAAATGGTCTAAAATTAATTTTAATAGTTGTAAAATGTGTTTTTCAAAGTTTGTAAAAAATATTGTTAGTGACAAGTCTCAAAAAATATCAATTAAACAAGAAGTTTTTTATTTTATATTTTAATGTACAACGAATATTTTTTAAAAATTATGGCATCTTAAAAACTTATAAAATATATGATAATAGCTAATAACTATAAATATATTTAGAAAAAAAATAATTAAATGTTTTCAATAACGAATATTAGTTTATTCAGCATATTTTGAGAAAAAGTCCACACTATAGTGTGAATTTTAGAAATATTTCCATAACAAAAACATGTTTTTATACGTATGTGTCAAATAAACAATAAATAGAGCTAGCTAAAATGTAAAACTTATTATTATACAATCATAACATACAGTGTTGACAAGCTAAACATTATTTAAGATAATCAACTATCATGGAAAAACGTAAAAAGTTATATATTTTAGCAACTTTAATATTGCTAATTATTACAGTAATTGTAATTATTTCATTAACCGTCTCTACAAATAGCAATGAAAATGATACGAGCCAAGAGACTGTAACTAAAAAAACTAAAGAAAAAAGTAAAAAAGGTGAGAGTTCGATTTTTTTTTGTTTTATAAATTTATATTAAAAATAATTATAACGACTGTTAATCAATTATGCAAAGATACTAACACTTTTTTTACGTTATCAGAAGCTATTTAACATGTAGTAAGTTAAATTTGAGCATTCGACTAACTTTATTTTAGGAAAAAAAATATTTATAACTTAATTTATTACTATAGAATGTTCCAAACTACCTGAAAACATTCAAAATGGAAATGCAGTAGTTAAAAACAAAAGAGAAGTTACTTTCAATTGTTATTCAGGATACTTTTTATCGACAGAAACACATCATTTTATTTGTAAAAGTGATGGAACTTGGAATTCTGATGATTTGAATCCAAAATGTATTAAAAGTAAGAAGTTCAGTTATTCATAACCGATTATGTTAACTATTGAATTTCATAAAACTTTGTATAAAACTATTCAAAACATTTTAAAGTCGTAACAACGAAAACTAAAGATTTGTTTTTATCTTATTCTAGTTTTATTGTGTTTTTAAAATTTTGATTAAAAGGTTGTGGAGTGTTTCCTTTAGTCACGAATGCTAAAAAGCAATTAATAAAAAATTTCACCATAAATTCAATTCATCAAACTGAAGTTAGTGTGAAATATGTTTGCAATGACGGATATTTTTATACTTTGGACAATCCAATCGTTGATTGTACAGAAAATGGGTTTGGTAAAATTGGAAAATGCGTAAAAGGTAACTAATTCATTTATGTAGTTTAAAGCTCGTCGAAATATTTTTTCTACAATATTTGTAATGTAACTGTACATTCTGGTCTTGTTTTCGAATGTAGTATTATGCAGTAAAATAAATACTAAATAACTTTTTCGACTTAAGGACAAGCTATGTATTGTTTAAATATGAACTTAAGTGTTTTTAACTTTTTCTTAAAAAAATTTTTTTTGCTTATAAGTATTTAGTCACATAAGAATTCAAAAAAGGTAATGATTCATGTATAATTACTAAGATTGCTGTACTGATTTTATTAAACTTATTTCTACTACTTTTGATATAAGTGTTACACTTTTTTGATAAGTTCGTAACGAAACAAACTACAGTTTATATGCTGTTATAAGTTGTTGCCTTTAAGTATTATTTTTATTAGAAGTTTATTCAACTTAATTGAAATGAGTCTTTTATGTCAGTGTAGCTTAAAAGTGAAATTTATTACATAATGAATAAGAAGTTTTGAGCTTTAGACTTTCCAGTTTGTTTAATTTAAATAACTGTTCAAAGAATAAAAATTATATATTGCATTACTTCGTTTTAAACCCGATTATTAAGTTTAGATTATGATAAAAGTAATAAAAATTATACACACAAAATCTTGAAACTGTCTAGTTACAAAAATAAAGTTGTTTATAGTAAAAATTATTTAGCTGAATTACGTCAAAGTATTATTTTTTCTGTTTGTCAAAAGTTTTTAAACATTCTTTTAAATATATTTTGAAGCTTTAAATGTATTGTAAACAGCTTATTACTCTCTAAGACGTTTTAAGCTGACCTTTACAAGTAAAAGTTAAAAGTTTCCTATCACAGCAAAACAACCTAAATCATTATTAATGATTTTAGTTGAGAAAGTCTTAGTTTAATAAAGCATGTTCTTATTTTCATGTATGATTAGTATGTTTAACAAATCTTGATGAAAAATCTATGTTTTGATGGTCTTATAACTATAAAATTTAAGCCATACCAAAACTAAATGAGTTAAAATGTAGTTTAAAAGTTTTTTTGCTAATAGTGTATAAACTAAAATTTCAGATATTTGCTAATTTATCAATGTACAAATTAAAATCGTCTCCATATTACTTATGTGTGAAAAACATACTAAGTATTATTATAATATTTATGTTTTAAATTAACACTTAAGTATAGACAAGAATTTTAATTTGCTGAATAAACGTATTTTATAAGTTAATAGATTTAAATATAACACTTTATTATGCAATTGCAGTTATGAAATACAAAAACCTTTTTCAAATTTCTAAAAGTGACTTAGCTTAACTTTGTAGAAGTACTCGTATTAATTAAGAAATTACTAACAACTTATTTTGGTTTGACTGAATTAATGTTGATTTTATGATATTTCGGGGAATTTAAGTGAGGGTAATTAAGCGACTGAGGTTAGCAAATGGAAAAAACTATTTAGTCTATAAAGTATGTATAAGAAGTATATTAGTTTTGCTTACAAAAGTCAGTACAAATTTATCATTGTATATTGTTTTTAATAAAAAGAAAAGATATAATTTACTGTTACAATTACATAACAACAATATGTATAGTTGCATAATATAACAGTTATTAAATTAATAATAGAACTTTTCTCACCTTATTCCTAGTTTTATTTTAAGTTTCATGAAAGTGTTATTTCTAATAATTTATAGTTTAGACTGAATTTAGTTATAATTGGTTTGTACTTTACAAGTTTGATTAGTATGAGTTAAAATAGCTTTATATCTTTACTTTGTATAATAAGAAACTAATTTAGTGTACTATTTTAGTTTGAAAAAGAATATATCTAGTAGCACAATATAATACTTGTTATGTTAATAGTAAATTTATTGGTTTAGTATTTATAAAGTGTTTGACTAATTAATAAACATTGTTTTTATCAACAATAAAAAAAAGAAATCTACTGTAAGTATAACAAATATAATATTTATATAAGAAACTAAAAATAACTGGTTTAGCTTAAACTATTTTCTATAAATATATAAGTTTTACCATTAGCTATATATTAAATTATATAGGTTTTACTTATAATAGAACAAAAAGAATTTATTGCAAATTAACTTAAAAATTTTTTCTTTAAAGTTATTGTTGTTTAACATTCAAATTATCTATTGAAAATAAAACAGATAAAGTTTGACAAAATTTTCCTTTTTTTTTGAAAATAAAATACGATGATAATTATTTATAGCTAAATATTTTTATTAGCTAAGATTACTAATTTCAAAAAAAAAAACATTGCAGGGGTCTTAATAGTCGGCGGGTATGATAATCCAAAAGCTGTTCAATTGTTTTCGTTTGCAAATGAACGATGGACATCTTTACCAGACCTACCCAGCAAAAGAAAATACCACCAATCAGTCACGATGAAAGACGGTATATATATTTTAGGGGGAAAAAACAACAAGGACGTTGACAAATACAACCCTTCCACAGGATTTTTTGAAAAGGTTGGTTCAATGGAAGAGTTTCAGTACCACTTTGAAGCTTGTGCAGTTGATGATGAAAACTTCATTTTTGCTGGTGGTTTTGATCGAGACTACAAAAAAGTAAAAACAAGTTACATGTACAACACAAAAACAAATACTTTGGAGCAAGTAGGAGATTTGAAAACACATAGACACGGTCATGTTCTTGTTAAGAGCGTCGACGGGGACTTATATGCGATTGGTGGTTCAGACGAAAACAATAACTGTTTAAACACAATTGAAAAGTTTGACAAGAATACTCAATCTTGGAATATTTTTGATGCAAAAATAAAAATTTCAAGACGCAATTTTCAAGCTGTAGCATATAAAAACTTTATTTATATCGTTGGAGGTATGGTAGAAAATGACAGAATGGCGGAGACCATCGAAAAGTTTGATACAAGGACGTACAAAGTTCAAAGTATAAAGGCAAAACTCAACCAAGCAAGAGTCGAGTTCAAACTTGCAAAGCTGAAAAACCTCGTATACGTAATTGGGGGAGCTTCGTTTGACTTGAATAAAAAAGGAAATCGTTGGGTTCCAACTGAATCTGTTGAAGTATTTGATCTTGAGCAGGAACACGTTGAAAGCACAGGTCTCTTTTATAATAACAAAGATTTCACTGCTGACATTATATAAAAATTATTTCTATTCTGTTTAATTCATATTTGGTTTTGTATATTTATTGGCATTGCAAAACTTTAAAGATAAAGCCATTATATTTGTTTTAATAATGACTATTTTTTATATTTAAAAAACTATCAAATACAACGAAACTGCTTTTATTTTGTCTTCATTTTTTTTCTGTATTTAGTTCAAAAATAAACTTTTAATTCAAAAAAATCTACCTATTATAAGATATCCTAGCTTTCAAGAGTTTTCTGCTTACTTAGTAGAGCCCGCTTAAAATAATTATTTTATAGTTTTTAAGGTTAGCTTAAAGCAAACTAATATTAAGTATGTAAAACTGCTGAATAAATGAACATATTCCTTTTTTATCGTTTTATAATATCAAAAATATATTTCTAACAAAACCAGTACTTATTACACATGAGTTTTTAAACGTATTGAAAATATCGTTTTTTTTTTCTATACACTTTCAATCGTTCATATCATAAGCTTTTAAATAAGTTTGTTGGATTTATTAAGTTTAAACAAAAACATTAACTGTTTTGTTATTGGTATAGTTTTTGGTAAAATTAGTTTTTGGAATAAACGCTTAAAAAAAGTTGGTGAAATATGTTTTTTTTTTCTGGATTTTTTTTTAAGTAAACCAGCTTAAATCCTAAAACGAGATCCTTTATGTTTAGAAAAGCTAATAAGAATAAATTAAAGAACTAAGTTACTTTAAAAAGCTGAAACTATGTTTGTATTAAATCTATATCCAAGTATATTTTTATAAAAGTCTTTTTTATATAAAGTATCGAAATGCTTTATTATTGTTTGTATGTAAGTATGAAAAAATTGTTATTAATTCTTCTATAACTAAGAAAACTAAAATATAATTTCATAGTTCTGTTAAATACTACTTATATTCGATGATAGTGCTAAGCTGTTAGATATATTTTGTTTTACATGTAATTAGATTTATACTCAAATTCATATAAAAGATAAATTTCACTATAAAGGCTAAGATTTAAATTTTAAAAATCAAGGTCAAATTAAGTTTATTAAGTAATAGTTGAAAATTTTTTAAATAGATTTAACTTTTTAGTACTAATTGAAACTATGTTGAATTTTTTAGTTAATTTCAAAACAAACCTAACAGTAAATAAATAATAATAAAAATAAAGTGTACACTTTTTAAACTTTGATAAAAGTTACTTGTTAACAGCGATATACAAATACATCAATTTTTAAGTTTTTATAAAACATTCGTCATTAACTCTTTGATGTTATAGCATTATTTCAAAATTTTGGTTTTAGTTGCCCAGTAGCTTGATTGAATGTTTTTAATGTGATATTTAAGTATAAAGTTTCTATTGATACATTGTCAATGTTTTATTGTTTACTCGTCCAAAATGTTCTGAAAATTATGTACAAAATTAATCAATTACTAGTAGTAACAAATAATTGAGTTGCTATAAATGATGAAAAAGTTTTATAATTCGTATGAATTTTTTTTTGGTGTCTTACTTTTTTCGCTTGTTGGAAAACCAAACACTTTTGGATTCAAAACTATTATTTTAAAGATTTTTTAAAGTATCAAATTTTAGGAAATTCAGTACTTTCCTTTTTCAAGTATCAAAATAAATCCATTTACAGCAACATTTAGATATTCTTACTTAATTATATACAGACCTCCGTATATGTTTGAACGACAATAAAAAAACATGCTCAATGTATCTTAGTTCCTGGTGAACGAAGAACCTTTCGGTTATCGAGTCGCACACTACAGATACATTTAACGTCTTGTCCATTACCATGTTTTGTATTTAGAAAACAAACTAATTATCTTAGAAATTTTAAATTTATTTAAGCTTTTTGTCGTCAAAACTAAGCGTATTAAAAAGTTGTAAAAATAAACGCAGTTTTCAATATACTAAAAAAATTGAGGTTTAAAAGTTTAAAATTGAACTTGTAAAGTTTACCCTTTTTAACAAATGTGTCAAACTATTGATAATCCAATCTTTAACAAAAAAAAAATATGTCAACCTAATAAAAATAATTGATATTTAATGAAAAATCATACTTTCTCCTTAAATTTTGAACTGAAAAATAATTTTTACTTAAAACTTTGCTATGTCATTAAACACCATTGGAATGTTGCAATTAGACTATTGACTGCTTCTTAAATAAATTACACTTTTATTTATTCTTTATGTCTGTTCTGCAAGTTACATTATATTGATAACATATTGCTTCTTCAAGCGTACAAGTTGACTTCTGCGCGTAAAATAAAAAAAAAAAATTGCTTCTTCAAGTTGACTACTAAAAAACTTACTTGCTTCTGTTTAAAGTTTTAAAATAAGTATAAGAAAACTTAGAGTTTCTAAGCCTAACAAGCAAAAGTTTAAAAAGATAGTATTTAAAAATTCGTAAGTTGAAGATTGTTTACAAGGTGGGTTTTGTTTGTAGAAATATAAATTGCGTGACATTCAAGTATCGGTTGTTGATAAAACAAAAGTTCTATCAGAAACTAATAAAAATTAGTATGTACATTCAACTACTAAACTTTAAATTAATCAAAATTTGAAATATATAAGCTTATCAAATTACAAGTTTCTAATAAATATGTATTAAGTCGCCCTTACTTTATAAACTTAAAACTTTTTTTAAAACTTTAACTAAATAATTTTCGACTAAAAAAAATTATATTTTTTAATTGCTTGACCATCAAGTAATTGATTTGAAGTAAATATAGGTCTAACTACTAATAGCTTTAAATAAACAGCTTTATAAATAATTTCTATCGTTATAAATATTTTCTAACTTTGTTTTAAGCAATTTAAATAGATTTACAAACTTAAACAAAATCAAATCAAAATGTAAACAGTTTTTATCATTGTTTAACTTTTTATTGTTTCTTTTAATTTTTTTCTTTTAAAATACCAATTAATGTTTTATTCAAATTAAATTAAGAAAAAAACGTTACATTAATCTTCTAAAAATTTAAGAGACAAAACGTCATTTAATATGTAGAAACTACAAAAACAAAACGCTTTTAAATGGTCTAAATTAATCATAGGCCATATTGCAAATTTAAAATTACATGTGCTTTAAAACTGCAATTTTCTTTATCACATACAATGCATTAAGCAAACCTAATTTAATTTTATGCAATTACCTTTATTTTATGTATTTTGGTGTAAAAATGAAAGTGAAAAGTTACGCACTTTGCTTTAAAAAGATTAAATAATTATAATTCTTCTAATGTTACAAAAACTCTTGCGCACGCTGTATAAGTTTTATGTAAATTAGATGAAAAAAATAAACTCATAAACTAAAAAGAAAAACTATGAAAAAAGTACTTTTAACTCTGTCTTCAAATTACGTGTAAATTCAAAGTATCATAAAAAGAAAATAATAAATTATATAAGTTTGGAAGGCTTGTAATTAGTTATTTAATGATTGATAACATTAAATACAGTAATAATCTAAAACATTAGAGTGTTATTTTAATCGAACAATTTTTTTAATAGCAGCTAGGTAAAAAAAATAATTATTCTCAATTTACATTAAATGTAAAGTCTTACATGTAAATTAAAACTTTAAAAGTTTTTTTTTTTGAATTTTTGGCTACATATGAATTGTAAATTAAATTTGTAATTTCGGAAAACAAGCAAATATAAATCGTAAGCATTTAAAACAACTTGCATTTTTGACCCCATTAAAAAGTTAAACTAGCTTCTATATACAATTTATTTATTTTGATAATTTTCTATTGAAAGTGTAGCTCTTATTATAACTTACTATTGAAATTAAATTGCAAAGATATTTGAAAATCAGCTGACTTGATGCTTATAGATAAATAAGATAAGTAACTAAGATTAACTGGTACAAAAGTTTTAACTATTCTTTCTTTTCTGAACTTAAAAACATTTGAAGTGAGCTTATGTTAAAAATAATGGTGTGCAAGTAATCATGATGAAAAAAATAGTTAACTTATTATGCTATTAATTGCATTCAGTAATAAAACAACTTAGTTGGTACAGTGTTATTAATCCACAACAACAATCAGATAGAATTTAACCAAGCTGTTCACTTAACCTTAAACACTTCAATTTTTAAGAAGAGTATGTATTTGAGTTATGACTTGTTTGCTTTCAATTTTGCGTGAAAACTAATATATTCCATTAAAGATGTATTAAAACTAATTTACTTACAAATCTTGAAATTAATATAAAATATATCTCCTCATAAAGTTAACATACAACTTTGCATCAAACTCTCATGAATGGAACACGTCATTTCCCTTATGACGTAACAATGCCGTATTATGGTCATGTGACGCTTTCAGTAGTTCAAGTTCAGCTTTCAAAAAGTGATAGTAGAAAAACTTGATAGTTTATGAAAAAATAAATTTTATGAAAATGTTTGGTACTTTTTGCAAGTTTTTTTTATTATGAAAATTTAGTTATTGAAGTATATTTTATTCCACATAAAAAGACATTTTGAAGTTGATTATAAACATATATTTGTAATGTTACATGTATTGTTTTTTAAATCAGTAGGTTATTAACTTAGTTTTAATAACTAAAGCAAAATTATATAAATTATCTTTTAACATTATCTTTTAACATTTTTTTATAAACTATACATATTGTCTTATCTTAGTTACTCAGTAAGTTATTGACTTATTTTATTTAATGAAAAACTATATAGTTTAAATTTTAATCTGCGTAATGAAGATGCAAGTAAATGATAAACAAAACTAACAACAAAAATAAGATAAATAGAACACAAAAGTATAATTTGAAAACATAAACAATTGAAGCACGTGAAACACGCTTCAAAAAAAAAAAGCATAGGAAATTTAAAACTTTTTGAAATTTACTTCAAGTATAAATTTATGTATAAGCAAATATTTTTAGTTTACAGTATTCAGGTGGAAAGTTACAAGTTCAAAAACAAAAAGGTAATCAGTTCAGTTGTTCTACGCTGAAAAAAAAAATGGCAAGTCATAAAATAAGGATCTCAAAATATCAATAGACTAATGGACGATATTTAAAACACTAAATATACTTCTTAAAAATTTAATAACAAAATATATACAAATAACAACGTTCAACTCTTATTCCACAAAAAAAAAACTCCGCTCCAAAATCCAAACTCTTCAGACTCTGCATTCGCCAACCTCTGTCATTATTACGTCATAATGTATACCAACTATAATATTAGGCAAGTTTCGAAATCGTAACATAAATTAAAAGTTCATTGATCAAAAACAATAGAGAATGTTCAACTATCTAAACTGAACAAACCCTATTAATTTCAATAACAACTTTTACATACCTCTGTTATTATTACGTCATAATATATAAAATTAAGGCAAGCTTCAAAATCATAACATTAATGAAAAGATCAATTAATTAAAAACATTTTAGAGTGTTCAACTATTTCAACTGTAAACAAATCCTATTCGTTTCAATAACCACTTTTACATACCTCTGTTACTATTACGTCATAATATGGTGCACTTCAGCTTGGGTTTGCCCTGCGCCTGCCTGATGCGCTGGTTGTTGACGACTTCTATCATCAGCTCGAACAAACTGTCGATGTTGTGGTGAACCTTTGCGCTGCACTCGATGTATTCCTCAGCTCCTATGCGCTTCTTCATTTCCAAACCCTGTAGAAGTCGTAAAATTAATTATTTTGACTTCAGGTCTAATCATTTCGTTTATTTAGGTTTATAGAGGTTAGAAATGAAGTTTTGATATTTAGTTTTTTCATTCCTTGTCAACTTAATTGGAGATCGTTCTAACATTACATCAGTATTTGTACATTTATGTTTGTATTTGAAAGCACTTGTTCACTGTGGTGTATATAAACATAAAACAAACCAGTTCGCGCGTAACTAGAGGTTCTTCTCCTTCGGGAATTTCCCCCTGATTGATACTGGAAGGGACCTGGGACGGATCCGGTTCAGGGGAGTCCCCAGTAATGCTGTCCTGGTCGTCATGGTGACAGGGGGGAAGGAGATCGCATTTGCAAGCCACCAGGATTTTTGGCATTTTCGGGCAGAAGTGCTCCAGTTCGGGGTACCAACGAACCTTTGGGTAGAAAAAGAACTGATTATTTTGTTAAATGATTTCTAAAAATTAATTGCAGTTACAAAAGTTTTTATTTAAAAGTTTTAAGTTTTTGTAATTTAGATGCAACAGGTTATAATATAAATAAAAAAAATAGTTTTAACATGTTTTATTAAAATTAGAACAAACCTCAACGTTTTGATACGAACTGTGTAGTTACGTCATACAAGAAACAACTTAAAAATTAACATCAAAAAACATTCTTTTAAAAACACACAAACCTCGACATTCTGGTATGAACTGTAATTTGTGACGTCATAACACACGACTGCCACGCTGACCTCATCGTAAGAAAGTGGCCGCAATCTGTCGTAATCTTCTTGTCCTTGAAAAAAAACATTATTTTCAATTGGGATGTTTTTTAGGTTAAATTAAAACATTTATTGCAGTTGCACATTATTCTTTTTTATTGTGGTTTTTTTAAAACTACTAACTCATTATAAAAAAGTTTCAGTGTTAGTACATATTGTATACATATAAAGACTTTTTAAACTACCTTTTGGTTTTAATATAAAACATCTCATATAATAAAAAATTTCAATCAGCATAAACGCTAATGAAAACTTATAAAGTTCAAAATGATGAAAATTAGTTGTAGAATTTTTCAGAACACTCAAGTTAATTAAATTTTTCTTTCAACAAGACCTTTTAGATGTTTAAAAAAATATATATCATAAACATAATTTATTATGACGTAATTATCACCCAGGGGTATGGTGACGTCATAGAACGTTCGAACTGCCTTAAATGTAAGCACAATATCTACAACTGAGATATCAGCGTTGACCTGCGTCAAGTATGACTTCATCACGCGTCGCCCCTTGGTGATTATTACGTCATAACAGAGACATATTGCAAACCTGCTGTGTCGCGTATGTTGATTTGCAGTTTCCTCTTACCAAACTCAACATCTGCCAGGTAATCTTCAAACACTGTAGGAGTGTATCCCTTAAAAAGTTATTAGTTTATTGGAAAAAGTTGAAAAGATCAAGAAAATTATGAAAGTTTAAAGTGTTACGTTATAGCAACAAATTGTGGCTTTCTGTGGTCGAAAAGTTCATAAACTTTTACTACATATTTGAGCTTTAACATTTTTTTTTTCAAAAGTTAATTTCAATGTAATAAAAAAAAACTTTCTGCTTTTTAGTATTTAATACCCTAAACTTTATTGCTTGGACTTCATAAAAAATTGTTATCCAAAGAAAAAAAGTATACTAAAATGTTTATGGACTTCCATGGTATTAAGTGTTACCGAAAAATAGTTTCCATACCTCAGGAATTTCATTGTTCAGATATGCGTGAATGAGGGAACTCTTCCCGCAAGAACCATCTCCGACCAAAACGACCTTCAGTTTGCCCGAATCCGATGAACTAATATGGTCGTTTGTTTTTTTTCCCTTCTTACCGGACCCGGATGTGCTAATTTGGTCGTTTTGCATTTTGTCTTTCTTGCTGGCACTTTCTTTGGTACTGCTCCGTTTAGACTTTGGCATTTTCCTTTTAGTTTAAGCTGAAAAATTGCTTCTGATAAAAATTTTAAATATACAACATTAACACAGTCTATATTAATGCTTAAACAAAAACTTGAACAGCAAAGTTCTTTTGTAATCATATAATCAAAAACAAAAAAATAAAGATGTAAATAGTTTTACTAATTTATAGCTATAAGTTTATATAGTTATTTGTCTTAAATAAAAAAATTGCTCAATTTACTGAAATGTAAAGAGCTTATATCAATAAATAAGTGAATAGCTATAAGTTTACAAAATCAGTGAATGTTTGTTCAATGTGTGACTCAATTTTTTAGCTCTATTTTTGTTAAATTTAAAGAGCATATAAGATTTTTAAACAGTTTAGCTTTATAACTAAATTTCAAGTACATATATAGTTTTGCACTAAATACTTTGTACTAAATGTGATTACACTTGAACTTTAGATATGTATACAAAGACAAAAAAGTGTAAAGTATGTTACAATAATGAATAAAATTATTAGTCTTAAAGTGTTTATCAACCGAAAAAAACCTTAAATTAAAAAAAAAAAGTTTAAATTAAGTCAACATATCAAACATATACATTTGTTTTTAAATCAATCCATAAAAAAACTTTAATGAAACAAGGCTATGTAAACAAAAACTTAAGATTAAAACAGGTAGAAGGTATAAAAAAGTTTTTAAAAAATTACAAAGCTATAACAAAATTGATTGTTACTTTTAAAAATAAACATAATACTAACTATTTATTTATATTTTGCTATTAATTAATTTTAAGTACCTTTAAGAGCCTCACAATACTGGCTACAAACTTAAAGTTTATCTCTTTAATTGTGAGATAATTACTGCAAACAAAATAATTCTTAATACATGTTTTTATTTGTACAAGTTTTCTACACTACAAACTAAAAAAGTTTACCTAGCAACTACTTGAAGTTAGTAAACAATTTTTATGTAATCAAAATACTTAATATTGTAAATTAAAAATATTGTAAAATAATTTTTTATTAGTAAATAGTTTTTTAGGCAAATTGTAAACATTAAACTGAACTATTTTAAAAGCAAGTAACACATAAACTGCTAGCTAACTCAATTTTTCGTACATTCAAGTTTCCGTTGGCAAATGTTCTTATAAAAATGTAGCACAATTAATTTACATTTAAAACTTTTTGTGCTTACTAGATAAAAATTACCTTTTTTTGCTACACAAAAGTGTAATACAAAAATTATTTAGCCTACGAGACTTAAACTGTTTTTGTTTTGTTATATCTCATTTAAATTTTTCAACTATACAGTTCTTTAAAAGTTAGAAAGCGTTAAAACTAAAAAAACTATGTACAGTACGCTTTATTAAAAAATGTTTGTACAAAAAAAAAAAAAACAGGAACTGTACAAACAAAAATAATCTTTTTTTAAAATTTAAACTCTTATAAAAGTATTTAGTAAACTAAAAGTAAGATAAACATAACTGACTTTTGTGATAAACATTGTAATATATTAATGTACAAAGCATTAAACACGCTTAGGTTTGAATTAAAAGTTAAAAAAATATTAGCAGGTGTACTTTAGATAAACCATGTACTTAAAAGTTTTTAAATCATATCAGCATTTAAGATTTAAAAAATGTTGAAAATGTTTTTTTTTAAAAATAAATGATTATAGTTTTGCTTGAATTAAAATAAAACAACTTTTTATGAGTAAAATTATTGAATATTTTAGTTAGAAGTTAAATAGAAATTTGCTTATTTTACTTGAAATACTGTTAGTAAATTTATTTTATAAAAAAAAAAGTTGCAAATCTTTATAACAATAAAAATATCTTTGCTTAATGTATTTTATTATTATTTATTGTACAGCAATATAAAAAAAAAAACTTGACCTAGGCACTATTCAAATAAAATAAAAAACATTCAAAGCTAAAATAAGAATTTCGATGTTAGACATAATATCAACCAACCAACACAAAAGTAAACTAAAATCTAGCATTTATATTTTCTATATCTAAAATTTTTCAAACAAGCATTTAAGTAGCTGCTACTAGGAAAGAAAACTGAAAATTAACACTTTAAATTGAGCGTAAGAGGAAGCAAAGAATTTTTGTTGAATAAACAACTTTGTTTGGCTGAAAATTTCTTCTTATTGACAATTATAAGCACAAAGCAAATGTTGTCTTTGTGGAAATATTTCATATAAAAAAAGTGGACTGTTACTAATAAACAAAATGTATTTCAGCACATAAAAAAAAATAAGTTCTAAATATAGCACAAAAAAAATCTGTGCAACTTTTTTAAAAGAAAATTTTGCTTATTAAGACTTGTGTAAAACTTTTTCTTTATTAAGTAAATCAATAATTGCATGTTCAACTTTAGTCATATAAAAACTAAAATCATGATTATGAAAAAAGTCGTAGAGTCATTTTGTGACTCATAGACCGTTACTCGCAATGTTTAATTACAAAACTTTTTAATCTTGCTTTTAAAAAGCAATCAATAGTTTTCGTTTGTTCTAGTGATCTTTATCAAAAGCATTCAAACATAATCTGTAAAATCATACTTTTTCAATCGAAGTAAATTACAGTATTAGTTAGGAATTTTCTTAGATTTAATAAAAAAAAAACACTTAAAGTTTGCTAACAAAACAGCTAATTAATAAAACTACTAAAAATAATTTATACAGATGCTACTATGTATATTAAAGAATAAATTAAAATAAAACTTAGTTAAAACAAAAACTTTATAAAAAAATTATTAATTCTAAAAAAACTATTAATCTGCAGTCATAAAACCTCCAAAATATTCATTCAAATATTTCCGTATCAAACTTACTTTCCATAGCTACTGAACTATCGAATGAAGCTGCTAAGTCTCTGCTCGCGCGCCTTATTCTTAAAACAACAAAAATTACTTTCCGAAATTCATTGTGACGTATCAAATCACTTTTAAAAACTCATTATGACGTAACAAAACAGCGACCGAGGCTTTAAAGTAACAATAAAATGTTTTGTAATACATAAATTTTCTCGTGTTTGTTCAAGACATTTCTACTTTTGTTTGTTGACATTAAAAACTTTACCTTTTCTGACGTAAACATTGCGAAATCAAATAAAATGTATATACTTTAGACAACTTTATAATAAATTAAAGTAGCTGAAAAAAAAATTAAATAACTAAATTCTTAATCAATATAGATTAACAGAGCATACTCAACTAATGTAAACATCGAAATAGATAAGGTATGAGCAAACGAGCTTTTTCAAATGACTAATCTGTATTGCCTTTCTCAACACCATAAGTAATTAATAAAAAATGCAAAGATACTTAACTAAAACTTTTTACTCAATAAACCACTTCATAAATAACATTTAGCAAAGTTTTAGAAGTAAAGGAATTTATTTAGCTGCATTAAATTGAACTTGAAGTTTAAAACTTGTATGAGTAAACGGAAATTAGATTTTATTGACGTATTGAATAAAATATTCTATGGTTTATGTTTTGAAATTTGTGTATGAACTTTTCTCTTAAAGTTGCTGAAAGAATATTAAATTTAAAATTCACTATAAACAAATAAAAGCGGGGTTAAAGTTAAAAGTTCTGTTGGAACAAACCCTAGTTTGAAATTTTTAACTAAAAACTAGAACTATCGTTTTATCTATTTTAACGCGATAACAAAATATGTTAATTCTCATTGGATTTTTTAAATTTACAGTCTATAACTTCAAAGAAATATCTGCTATCAGACTTAAAATATTATACATTACACTGTGTTAATAATAACAACTAAACTGAAAGCCACACAATTCTAAAGACTTTACAAACATAAAATTTTATTTTTGTTTGAAAATTGATAAAGTTAGCTCTAGATATATATATATGTATTAAAAAATATCATTAAATTATAAAGTTATTTTAACACAAATTTTAAAGGTACACGTTATAAACAAACTTCAATGTTTTTATAAAAAATACTTAAACAAAAAATTACAACAAAGAACAAAAAGGCTTGTGTTTATTTTAAAATATTTTGTTAAATGCTCTTTTATATGTTTTGTTTGAGCTTTGTATTGTTGAATAATCTGTAACCTTACTAACAACTTATAACTGAAAAAGAGTGATATTATTTCCGCACAAAAGAACTTAATAATCAAGCTTATATGTTATTGTAAACTCCTTTTATTGTAAGAGACTAAAAAGTTTGAAATATTTGCTACGCTAGATATAAGAAGCTCTATTTATAAAATTTCAAGAGCTAAAAACCTGGTAAACAAAAAATAAAAGAATTAATTAAAGGTTAATGTTTATTTACAAACAGAGTTTTTTACATTGTAAAAACTATTAAATGAGCTGATCACATAATTAGTTCAGATTTCTTTGTTGTTTTATTACCTTAATAAAATAAAACTATTCTAACATATAATAAAAAAGTGTAGTGAAAATTGACTTTATCCAACATTTAATAAAACTTTAAATCATTCAAAAAGTACATCTTTTAAAAATTTAGCATTGATACTTAACTTAAATTTATAAAACCGTGGCAACTTTACCTCAAAATAAAATAAAAAAGTTGTTTACAAAAAACTATAAAAAACTTTTTGTTTACAAAAGCGCGTATCAGCAAGCTAATACCCCAAAAGCATTCAACACATCTAAATTAAGTTGAGAAGTTTACAAACAGAAGAAAACATTAAATTGAACAGCGTTGAAAAAACTTAAAGGATTTAAAGCTCACGCGCGGGTCTTAAGCCAACAAGTCATAATTAGGTAGCCTTCTAAATTGAAATAAATCCCCAACAAACTTTAAATAAATCTCAAATAAATCTCCCAACAATAATATCGCCACACGTCTCGCTTCCCTTGAATGAAAACAGCTTTCGTCGTGAACTTTATGAACCTTTTTAACGGACAAAAAGCAATGTGTTTAAGTTTTAAAACAAATATTTTCGCTGATAAAGCAACAAAGGGTCCAGTTTATTCGAGTTTGAAATGTGAAGAATACAAACTGTTAGCGCTGTACAAGTGATTTGTTTAACAAAATTTTGAATATTTTTTAGAAACAAAATTAAAAAAAAAGGTTCTTTATAAAATAAACTTCAGTGTTTCAAATTTAAGTTTTTATTTAAGCTGAAAAGACTTTTCGAGATCTAGTTTTTTTTACGTATTTACCAAGTATTTAAACAAATTTTAAAAACTGAAATTCTAACAAATTCGACTAACATTCCTCGTGTATTAATAATAAAATATTACAAAAATTCTATCCAAATGTTTCTTCACAAACGATGCGATTAAAAGTTTTATGACGCCACACAACGAAAACTCGATTATCAAACTTTTTTCGAAATCTCTGTAGACTTTGTCGCAAAACCAGTTTGTTTAGCAACCGCGCGTTAAAATCAACAAGTTATGGGAACACTGGGGCTTGAAGGCCCCAAACAAAAAGTATAGATGTAATCTTTCATCGTTTGGTCCATTACTTGGTGACATCAAACAAAAATGTCAGGTCAAAAAGGTTCGAAGAATTACACAAAAGGTTGTCATAATTTCAAGTGTTTAATTGAGTTTTGTCCGTTTTTGTTGCTCGTTTCAGTTGGATTTTTGAAAGTGATTACATTAAAGTTTTAATTCAGAGCGAGATAAAATTTTTCCATTAAAATATTGCAAAACGGTGAAGTTACATATTATCAGTTTTTCAATAAAAATTATAACACCATTTATTAGTAAAATAAAATTGTTTTTGTATTAGCTTAATGTATACATTTTTAAACTTAGCTACGTCAATATTTATACTTTTGTTAAAAATAATCTAATCTAAACCTGCAGTAATTTTGCACATTTTGGTAATAATAACATTTTGGAAATACCTTACCTACACTAGAAGCTTATTGGAAAACTTCATTTGGTTTTAGTGTAAACAACTAAAGAATGCCAATGGAATTTTAAGTGCTCTGCTGTAAAACTACGTATTAGCAACTGTAATTACTATAAGTGATTTTTCTTCAAATTAAATTTTGTTTTCATTTAAGTTTAACTTAAAAATCACTATTGGTAAAAATATTGGATTTAAGTAAAATTTTTTAGAGAAATCGTTTTAATAGATAACTGAAAACTGTTTTTTAAACAAAGAAAACGACCAACTAATAAAAAAAAACAAAGCTTTTTTCGAAAGCATTATCGTATCATAAAAGTTTAATTTAATCAATAGCAAAGGAAATAAATTTCTGCCGGAACCAAAATTCCACCATTATTTTTAAAATTTTACAAAAAATACTTTTAAGTTCTAAAACTAAAAACTTAAAACATAATAAAAAAATAATAAAAATATCTTCTAATTAACTAGTTGCGTCACAAATTTTTTAATAAATACTTTTCAAAATAAGTTCAGTTTTAAACAAGTTTTAGCTTTGATGAAACTCTAAAGTATTTTTTTTAAGTTTTTGGGCATATAAAAAACTATAAGTAAAAAGTCCATAAGTATAAAATGATCTGTAGAAAATAGTCAAAATACAAACTAACAAATTGCGTTACCATATTTTCAATACACACCCGAAGACTCAAATGTGTTGGAAATCAATAATTCTTTCACGCGACATGTTGGGATCAATATACATTTGTGTATAAGCACGTTGCTAGTTTTTATTAATTTGAAAAGTACTAAAGATATTTGCCACACACTAAGATATTACCCATAATATTAATTATGTTTTTTTCGTCGTTTTTGTTTAGTATTTTTTGTTTAATTAAGATATAAGTTTGCAATTACAACTTACTGTTCAACTTATTCTGTATCTAGTTTTTATTTATCAAGAAAATGATTAGAGTGTCGAAATGCCCACATTACTAGTCGGGTATCTTTTAAAAGCTTTTATTGTTGCTTTAGTTCTTTAAATTAAGACTTTAGCTTTGAAACAACAATTTAAAGGTTCAGAAAAAATACTTGGTAAAAAGCTATGTAAATCTTCTCTTTTAATTTTATTTAAACAAACCAGAACAAAAAGTTTTATATAATAAACAAATGAAGTAAAAATGAGAAAAAAAAATCTGTGCTTAATCAACTGAAACTAATAGAATTTTTTTCAAGAAATAAAACTTTCAAATTTGCAACAAACAAATTCATTAAATCTAAATAAAATACAAAAAATAACTAGTTAAAAAGTATTCTTTTGTAATATTTTGTTCAAAAAAACCTAAGCATGATTTAAGCAACTTGAAAAAAAAACTTTACATTTCTTTGAGAACAGCAACAAAAAATTTGCTTTTAGAAAAACTGAACTGTAAATTCAATGTTTTCTTTGACTACACTTAAAAGGCTGACAACAAAAAACTTTTAATCTGGTTGACACTTCAAGGGGCACCCGATCACAAAAAAGTTGCCACTCAGTAGTCAAAACAAAACTGGACACAATAGAAGAAGGAGAAGAAAAAATGGAGAAAGGAGAAAATTTCGCGCTGAAGAGCTTCTCGTCGTTACTGTGATGTCATACAGGAGAATAATGACGTCACATTTGAGATTCGTGAGAGAAATTGTAATTTTTTGAGTTTTGTTGTTGCACCTGCGAATTCTGATTTGGTTTGTCAGGTTTTGTTTGTTTCTTTTTGTAAATTGAATTTTAGTTACCAAACGCAAAGGTATTTTGAGAAATGTTATGAAAAATGTAAGTTTTTAATATATTTAGATTTTTAGTTGTTATTCAAAACGTTGTCTGTACATCGGAAATAAAGATTTGTTAAGAGTGACACAATATTATAACATTTTAAAGTATATTTTAAAATACATTGTTTACTTAAAGCTTAAAGTGTGTAAAGTTGTACTTTTAATTATGTTTAATGCAAATTAATCCATGGTTATCAAACGCTGAGGTAAATATTTTGTCAGTTCAATTAAACAACTATATAAGTAATAACTAAAAGAGCTTTTAGTACAACGTAAATAGGAAATAAAGAATTGTTATGAGGAAAAAAACTGTTTTAATGGTTTTATAAAATATTCCAAAGTTATTTTTTCTATTTAAGTGCGAAGCATGTAAAAAATAATTTTCGTTTCAAATTGTGTTTTACTTACCATACTTAAACATGTTTAATAAAATATTTCTACATGGTTTTGTTTTTGAAACTATTTCGAATGCTTTATTTTACTTAATACAATAAAAAATGTTTGATTTAGTTACAAGACAGTAATAACATTATAATTGTATTAAAACATTTTTTAGTTTAAGCGCTAAGTACGTAAAATGTACAATTTCGTTTTATATCTAACAAAAAAAGCTTATGACATGAAAATGAATTAGATTTTTATTAAGACATTTTTGTATAAAATTAATTTTTTCTTCTTTACAATAAAAAACATCAAGTTTAAGTTTTGTAAAATGTCGTATGATTAATTTAGACTATTTAAGAACTTTTTTTTGAGATTTGTGTTTTTTACGTTAATAAGTGACGTTTTATGTCTTTAAATATCTATTGAGTTAATTTAATGTTTACTTCTAAGTTCGAAAGACGTAGATGTATCCTACTTTAAATCTACAAACACATTAAATAAAAAAAGTACAAAGCTAATAGCTGTAAATTACTTCATAAATTTAGGTTTCTCATTAGGAGTTTTTATGTGATTAAAGCAATTGTATCTTTTTTGTAAGTTTAAAATAAACATGACTTTTTATTTTCATATGTCGTATGATTAAATTAGACCATACACCAGCTTTTAAATTATATACATTTTTGTTTTTTACGTAAATAAATAACGTTTTATCTTTCTTAACATAAAATATGTTGAATTTAATATTTTTTTTCTAAATTAAAACTGTACTTTAGAAGACAATAATTTAAAGTGAAAACACAGTTTCAACATATGTTGTCTTTCTTTGTTGCTATTGCAAAAAAAACAACAATAATTAATTCCGATTATTTTAGAATTGATTGAAATTTTAAGGTCTACTAAAGCTAAAAATTAAGGTCTACTATACATTCAAAAAAAACCAATAGTTCATACAGTAAAATATTATTAACAAGAAAAACGGTTTTACAAAAAAAAAAAGAAAATGATATGTAGGATTCTAGACGAGTATGCGATTTAAAACTTCAGATATTTAATGCTTTAAATTTTATCTATAATAGTCTACTACTTTTAACTAACTTTATACACTGTAAGCTTTATTTATATTTGTACAAAAAAAAACAGCCTACATTGTAAAAAAAATTCAACTAAAAAATATGTTAAACATTGTTTGTTTAAACTTTTATTTGTTAGTCTTAAATGTTTTTAGATTATCTATACTTTATAAACTCGTTGCTTTAAAATATTATGTATATGTTTTTTAATTTGTTTGTAGATACTAATTTTTACGCTTGAAAGAGCAAAACGTAATCAATGTAATTTTAATTTTAGCCCAAACACAATCTTTCTTACTAAAAGTTAGTAACTTTCAGGACAAGCACAACCATTTTTACTAAAAACTTGTAATTTATTCAGGAAACAGTCATTAGCCTAATTGAAAAATTCTTAAGGATTTTAATGACAAAATAAAGTTCTCGCTACAAGTAAAAAAGAGCTATAAAATCAAAAACAGTTATAAGTATGTTTCTTAATATAACTATTTTATACTTGGTTGGCGTTTGTTTAAAATAGATTATATTTGGACGTATTATTTAGACTATACTTAATAATGAGACGGGTTTGTTGAAGAAACTAAATTCAAAAAATTCCGCAAAATATTTAAATATAAAATCTTTACTTTATTTTTTTAATACGATGAAAAATATTTTTTTAAATGTTTTGATAAGATATTTATAAACAAGGTTTAGCGATAGCAATGTTTATCTATAATTTCAAAGGTTCCTATAATAGTTTGAATACAATATAAGAATGCATGTGTACATCTTTTTAAGCTTTAGTAGATAAACTATATCTAAATGATAATGTAGATGTTACCTAAAAAACAAATTATTTTTTCAATTTAAGAAACTTGAAAAATTCTTAAGACTTTTTTTTTTCGACTTACAGTGTTTCATTCTAACCAAGTGAAAGCAATATGATTTAAAACTATAAACTCTGTATAAAACTTGCTTTTTATCGACAAGCTTCGATAATTTGTTACAAACTATTTTTTTCTAATTTTGTCAAACACTTTTTAGATAATTTAATTTGAGTTTTTTAAGTAGGACTAAAGTTTATTTTACGTATACCGTCCCAGTTATAAATTTAAATTAACTTTAAGCTCACTAAAAATAATTCTTAAATAAACTAACATCAAAGGGTATAAATGCTACGGAAAAAGTTAACATTATTTTGAAAAGTCATTATGTTGCAAATTAAGTTTTTTTTAGTAGTTTATTATGATCAACTACTGTTATTATAGCTATTAGTATTGGGATAAAATCGACAAAAAAATTATTGTAGGGGTGAGCATCATGATAAGTTTTGATGATTTACATAGAAGTATATATATTAGTATAGTATTTTAATGCACTCTACTTAACTAAAAAATTTGTTTGAATAAAAAACCTTTAGTTAGTTTAAATTAAAGCCTATATAAAACTACAATAACAAAACTGAAACTTATTTAGTAACATTTCAAACAAGAAATATTATACATTCACATTTTGAATTGAAGCAACTAATATCAAAATCATAACTTAATTACAACAACAACTAAGACATGCAAAGTTAAAAGTTTTAAGCAATTTACCTAGTTTTAAAAACATAAGAGCCAAAAAAAAAACAGTATTCAAAAAGGCACAAAAAAATTTACTACACTCAAAAACTTTTATTGGAGAGAAGCAAAGTAAATGCTGTTTAAGAATGAGCTTTAAGTGTTTATCAAAACTTTTCTACTGAATGTATGAGTTTTGATAAGTAGCAGGCAAATCTGAAAAGTGGTGACGTCACTCGACCGTGACGTCGAAAACGATTGGAGGTTCGTCACCAATGACGTGGTGTTCGACCCGATCCAGGGAAATACCCGTAGAAGCGAATAACGCGAAAGTGATGACGTTGATACACTCCTTGTTGAACGGCAAAGGACAGGAGCGTGACGTGGGTCAAGCGTTTGAAGCATTCTCAAACTAATTAAAAATCTCTAAATAAACTATAAAATTCATTATAGTATTATAAAGCTGTAAAAGACTTTATTCTTTTAAAAAAAGCTTACAAATACAAATGATTTGTTAAAATCTTAATTACATGTAAAAAATACCAAGTTAAAAACTTTTTTTAAAACTCGTAAAGTTTCAGCACACGAAAAAAACCACGCGTCGCCACTAATTAAGTAGTTTACGGGTTGTGCAAAATCATAAGTAAAATATTTATACTTTCTAGATTTACTTTACGCCAACATATTTTGTTGACACTCATTTTAGTGCTGAAAATAAATGAATTCTTTTGATTACTCAGCTATTTTTTTATAAAAATAATAAACGTGTTATATTTTGCAAACAATTTTTTTTTATAATATTTTGAAAGTTCAAACTAACTTTTACTGCTTTTTATTAAAATTTAAAAAAAACTTTTAGTTTTTATATGACTAAATTTGCTTTCAATACCTAATTTTACGTAAAAAAATAATTATCATTTTAGTTTTAGTAATGATATGCCTTAAGTTTAAAAATTATTAAGTAACATAATATAGTAAAGTAATCCATTTGTAATAAATATATTTTTTTAGATTTAGTATGTTGATTACTTATTGTTTGAGTAAATTTGTTAACATTTTAATATTTTAACGGTTTCATTAGCAACTCATTCGGTTGTAATTAAGTATGAGATATACTTTGTTTACAAAACTAAAAAAAAAACTTAAATATACTCAGCTAATCAAAGTTACTATCATAAACTAGTTTAAATTATCTATGCGTATATACACTAAATTTAGCCTTTCATTTATTAGTTTAGTTTTTATTTATTCATTTAGTTTTTCATTTATTATAAAAAGTTATAAGTTAAGTCTAAAGAGTTATAACCAACTGATAAAAACTAATTCAACTAGAAACTGAGAATTTAACAAAAAAATTTTCTGGTACAAATTGAAATAACACTTAAACTCTTTTTAATTAAATTTTAATGTAAAAAAATAGTTTAGCTGCTAACAAATTCTGATAAAGCATAAAAAATTTGTAATTGTTTATCTAAATTTAAACGTAATTCATCTAATTTTCTAGAGTTTAAAACTTAACAAATAATAAAAAAAAAATTTCTGTTATAATTTCACATGTTTTACATGAGCCGAATACTTTTAAAAAGACTAACAATTTAATCTATAAATTAACTAAGAGTTACACCTAAAATCATTAGTTTACTTAATTAAGTTTAAAACTCACCTTAAATTTTATTCAAACTAAAAAAGTGTTTTGATTATTATCAAAAACGCATATAAAATAAGTTATGGTATTTAAAGTACTTATGATAATGTAAAACGTAAAAGGAAAACGAAAAAACAAAAATTTAATTACCATTGTTAATAATCATTACTAGTTTTTTTTTCGGTAAAAATATACCAACTTTTAGTTAAACAGAATAAACTAAGTAAGATAATAAATCTAGAAAACTAGTTCTATTTTATAGTAGCTAATTTCGCTCTATGTTAAAAGGAAAGAACAATAACAAAAAATATTTTTTGAATAATACTTGTTAGTTTATTAAGTAAAATTAAAAGTAATATTGTGAACAAAAACAAAAGCTTTACATCTGTAATAAACATTTTCACTAACTTGTACATATAAAGTTTTGGTTTGTTTGAATAAGAGTTTTATTTTTCAAAGTTTTTTTTTTGCAAAACAGATTAAACTATAATGAACTAGAATAAAAAATAGTAAGATTTTACAAAATGTTAGCATTAAAAGCGTAATTTCCATATTGAATACTTTCCTTCTAGAGTCTTTTCATTTTCAAGATTTAATATTTCAACAGTATTAGTTGCAATCCCAAATTTTTCCATTTTGATCATCAATAAGACCTCTAATTATGTAAGCCAGGTTTTTAACCTTCGCAACTGCTAACAAATACTTTCCAAAGTTGAGTTTTGCCTGTACAGTCTACACCTCCCCCGTTACTTTGTTGAACTTTTCAATTGAATTTGCTATACTGTAGTTCTGTAACCTACCGCCATTACTAAAAATAAAATATTTATATGCCACGGCGTTAACATTGCGTCTGGCTAAATTTAATTTAGTATCAATGAGGCTCCAAGTTTTAGTTTATTTTGTCAAACTTTATCTAATAAATCTTAAATAATAATAAATAATGATAAATAACTTAAATCTAATCTAACTATTTTTCTGTAAATTCAACTATATTTATACAGTAACGATGGTTTAATCAAGATAAAAGTTTTAATTAATTAATAAACTAATAATGTTTATAAAAATACATTTTTTGTGTTCTTAATGCTGTAAATTAATCGTATGGAAGAACCTTAAGTTTTAAGGAACCTTTAACCCTTTAATAATAGATATTTCACACTTATAAAAAACAAACTCATTTTATCATATATTTAATAAAATGTATACTGTAAACAAATCTAAAGAAAAATTAAAAAATTAATTAATACTGTTGATAAACACTCAACAGCACTTGTATGATAACCTTTTTAGTTTTGAATAAATAAATAAAATACCTTAAAAAATATAAAAACCTTTAAAACTGAACACATAACGTTAACAAACAATAATTATAAATAAAAAGCTTTTTATATAAGTTCTCATTGAAAAAATTCACAAAAAATAAAACATTTTATGATATTTATTAATTGTATCTAAATTGTTTAAAAAATAAATTTTTTTTGAGTTAATAAGAAGTTTTTTTTTATCATACAACAAACAGCAATTTTATTATTAACAGTATAAAATTGAATAATTAATAATGATTTGATAATAATTACCAGGTAGCTTTTATTTGAAATATTATATATACTCGTATTATTTTAAATAAAAACAAACTTAATCGTTTATTAAATACTTATTAATCGAATTCAATTTATCCATAATATTTACTAAATATGTTTAAATATTTTATTATAACTTTCTTTTTACATTTTTTGAACTACAATCAATTTGTTAATTTTAATTAATGTGCTCGATTTTAAATTTATTCATAAATAATAAAAACATTGCTATTATCCCTAATACTCCATTCGTTTTTTTATGAATTTTCGATTATTGTTCTTTTTTTCTTCGCATTAAGACTTATATACTTGTATATAAGTCAGTACAAGTATGCAGTACAAGTTGTTTAAGGTTTGTCACGGCATTCAATACAATTAAACTCATTTAAAAAATAGTAAAAATTTTGTACCAGAAATATGTGCTTGTTGAGTACTTTTAAAAAATGTTTAAAAGAAAGGTTTCTTCTTTAAGTGTTAATATATAATGGTCTGAACGATATGAATAAACATTTGTAATGTAAATATAATTAGCTGTAATTAAATTTTTCTCAAACGTTTTAGTTGTAGATCTTTTTGTTCTTAACTTTGTATTTTAAGCTTAAAGTACAACATTTCTTCTTAAAAGTATCAGTTTATAAATTGTATGAATTAAACTGACGCTAAAACATTTTAGTGTTGATATCCTATAAATACCTTTTCTTTAACTTATACGTCTCTTTTCAATTCTGTTATCTTTTTAATTGTGTATTTATTCAAAACAAATTTCTGCAAAAAAAAATATTCACAGTTTTTTAGTTCTATTTTGAAAAAATTTAAATCTACTTATTTTGTTGGTTTTACGAACAAAGTATTTTTTTGAACGTGAAATAAAGTTTAACTTGCCCTTGACAAGACGTTAAACTGTATCCGAGTTATGTGCGATAACATTAAATTTTTTTCGTACAGGTCCTATTATTTTTGTTTATTGTCGTTCAATAGCTGCTAACTCGATTTAAACCAACTATTAACAATCAATGTGTATCTTATTTTTGTAAATATTTATTATCAAAAAGTTGTTTTGTTTTTAATAACTTTTTAACTTCTGTTAAAACACTTACTAACTCTTTTTTTTTGCGTCGTTTAAAATCAAAGTTAGTCAAAACTTTAAGTATATAATCAAAGCAACCAACTAGTTAAAGCAATAGTTTTAAAATAATATAAATGTAGTACCTCCTTATACAATTAAAAACTTCTTATTAATTCGACATTTTTTATTAATATCTTAATTAAAGAAAACAGTTAAAGGGCATGTTGACTTTTAAAAGAAAGTAAACAAATACACATAATTGAGGTTTATCGAAAGAAGTTTTACAAAAACGTTTGTATAAATTTATTATGTTTTACAAGTTTGAAGTTTTTTATATATTTCGTAATAGCTTTAATTTACGCAATTTTAACACCAAATTGTTAAGTTACTTATTACATAGCATTCTTAATTTTATAAAGTTTACTTGAAGTTAATTAATTTTTAAAAGCAAGTGCAACCTATTTTATACAACTTAAATACACATATAAGTTGGTAATTTAAGATATTTATTAAGTAAGTACTTCAGTTGATTACATTTACATATTTTTTATTATTGAATTTTACTGATGTATTTTCAAAAATAATGGTATTGCAAATGTATAATTGAACAGTTTAAAAATTTTGTTGTTGTTTTTTTACCAATTAGGTTGTATTTATATCTTGTACTTCACTATTTAAACGTTGTTAGAAAAATATTTTTTTTTACTTTTAGTTAGTAAATGTATACTTTTAAACTGATTAGATTAAGAAATTTGCTTTTAAAAATCATTTAAAAATTCAAACAATTTAGAAATAAAATATTTATTTAAAGTCTTATTTTAGAAAAGTAGGACAGTTTTTACATTTATAAAAACAAAACATTGTTTAGAAACGTTTAGAATGAAATACACTTTTGGTGTATATTGTCTTGTAGTTTTTTGGAACGTTTCTGCTTCAAATGAAAAATTTAAACATTTAAAAGCATTTAACGAGATGAGAATTGGTTTAGAGGTCATAAAAATAACTATAAAAAATAATGCTGAAGTTAAAAAGGTTTGAGTTTGGTTTTTTTATTGATTTTAATACTTTAAGTGTAGTTTTTTTTTAAAGTATTTCACATAAGTTTCTTTTTAATTTCTATAATATTGATGTGAAAACTATTGTAAAAAAAAAAAACAAATTACATAAAAATTAAAACAAATTAATATTAATATCATTAAAAAATTGAGTCTATCATATTGTTAATATACAAAACTTTACTTTAATGAACCAGTGTGTTTAGATAGTTTTTTATGAACAGCTTTTTAACAAAGTTACAGAAAAGACATTATAAAAAACTTCAACACTTAAATATAATTTTTCACAGTTTCGAAATCATTAATAACTTTTTTATAAATTAGTTCTCTAACCTAATAATTTGAATGTATAATTGTTTACTAAACTTGTTTTATAGTAATCATGACAACTTAAGTGAGACAAATTAAACGGTTAACAAAAACTTAAAAAAATTGTTATGTTTATCGTTATCAGTTAATATTTATTGTCAATCAAGTGTATAAACTTTTCGAAGAATTAAAGTTTAAAGACTAAAAAATTTATTTAGTAATAAAACAAGTTACAATACAATTTTTTATTTTCAGTGTTTCACTCAAAAACCGTGCTATCTACCACATAAAGTGGTAAATAATTGTTTTTTTTAGTTATTATTAATTAAAAATATTTTTTTAGAAGTATTCAAGGTTTTTTTTAATGAGCTTTCTTAAATTTTGTATTAATTTTTTAGATATAAAAATTTTTTAGTTAAGACGAATAAATATATAGCTATAAAACACAAAAACGTGTTCAAAAGTATAATAGATCAAATTTATAAATATAATGATAAGAACAAAGCGTTGTTGATAACTTTTTTTTTTAGTTAACTTAGTTTCCAAAATATACATTGCTATTGCTTACTAACAATTAAAAAGGTTTGTTAAAGATGTTTAGTAGCTTATATGAATTAAACTTGTTTCAGCTGTTTCATTTGTTTAACTTTTAGACGAACTTGAAAAAAAAGTTGTCAACAATCTAAGTAGTTGTAGGGTTATCAGACAATCCTTTTACGAACTATTTTTTATGTTTGTTTTTAATTACAAATCAACAAAAAATACTTTATTATATAAACAGACTAAACAATTTTTAGTTTTTTAATTACTACTCCCGCTTAACTTTTCAGAAAAAATTCGGTAAAAATTGGAATAATATAATGACTACGCTGGACAATATAAACAGTTGTGCTGGTAAAACGGATTTGGAAAACAAACTTATTGACTTCAATGCTCAGTTGAATGGATATTGTAGACATTTTTATGATGTAAGTTATTAACAATACTTTACTGGGTAGTTTGTTACTTTTGTTTACTAATTTTGTATTACATGCGTTTACTAAATTTAGTTAAAATTAATTGCTTTAACGAAAGTTGTTATTAAATAAACTAGTTATAAAACAATATTTTAAAGTTTTTCCAAAAAATTTCATTTTTTGTTTCAATAAACAAAAAGGTCCAATTTTTAAAACTATGCATGATAATTTTGAAACTTATTTTAGAAAGATGTATTCAGAAAACAGCAGTTTAAAATTTTGCCAAGTAAGTTTAGTTATTGTATCAATAAATAAAAAATTCCAATTTTTTTAAAAACATAAAAGTTTTAGAACTTTTTTAGGAAGACGTACTGAGATATTTTTCACGAAGTATTAATCGGATGTGTCAATTGCTGAAATGGACATAAAATCAAAACTAGGTTAAACAAAACTTACTAAATATTTATTTATTTTAATTTTGCAACTACTTTAATTCACACAAAATTTTCAACCAACTTTCCAAAATTTACATTCCATGTTACATATAGTCACAGAATTATTAAATTAATAGTTAAATATTGTTTTACTTAAATAAAACATTTCATCGATATATAACTTTATAAGTAATATCCGACAAATGACAATTTTAAAGTTTTATATATAACAAAGTGTAAAGTAAAAATGCTATTGAGTCTACTGAGGCTTGTTTGATTACTAGCTTATACAACTTAAACACTGTTATATTTAAAAAAAAAAATATATGCACCTTTAAAGTTTTAAATATGGAAAAAATAACTTGCGTTTTATTTTACAAACTATTACTCTACGAATATTGAAAAACAATAATTAGAGTATGTTTAAAACCATCTTAAAAACTCGAAGTTTGTTTTTTCATATATGTATTCACTAAACAGTGAGAGAATATAACAAATTAAAGTATTTTCATAATAATTTTTTTTAAATTCTGCTTTAAAATTTTTGTTTTATATATTAATCTTTGCTACTTATAATATCTATTAAAATTTAATTATGTTCAAAACAATTATAATGTGTTAATATAGCGGCAAAAAAAAATTATTTTTAAGTTTTTTTTTAATTAAAAACTTTTTTGAACTAATTAAGCCTTACAAAGCCTACTAAAACATTAGACAAATAAAAAACTAACTTTATACTTTAAGTATAGTTAAGTATTTATCATAATACTTTTATTTTTTACTAAAATCAACTTTTTAATTCATAAATGTTGTTGTTTTTGAAGTTTTAAATTTTAGTGTTTTTAAAACAATAAATAAGTATTTTAAACATTGTTTTATTATAAGTTTAATCTTCTCTATATTCAATGTTGGTTACATGTGCAATTAGTTGAAGGATTTTTAAAATAATATAAACTTAAAATACTTAAATATGTTTCGGATCTTAAAACAGTTATTATCTTTTTTTTTTTGCTTAAACAGCCTCAACCTTTTTTTTTGACATTGTTTTTAAAATTTACATATAACTTATTATCATCAAATGCCGAAGTTAGTACTAACGAAATCAATTAAAAATATTTACACAGAAAGAACGAAGAACAATAAGAAGAAGCTGTGATGTAACTTTATTCATTGTGTTGTACGAGAATTAAATAAGTATGTATACTTCTTCAAAACTTCTTATTTTTAAATACCTATTTTTTATGTTACTATGCTAAATTACTTTTAAGTGGATTAATAAACACAAATGAATTATTATTGAGAAATTCCTCGGCTAAATTTTCATTTAGAAATTTAGTGCTATAGGAAAGTTACTAAAAGTTTACATAAAGTATTTAATTAAAATGCCTACGTTGTAACAAATTTATAACTAAAGATTTTGCATAATAAGTTATAAACTTGTATTTACGTGAACTATTTTTAAATCAGTTGTGTTTAATAGATTTATTTAAAATTATTTTTTATTTTTTATTTTTATAATAATTATAACAACTGGTTTTTCTGTTTATTTAGCTATTTCAACCTCAGTAATATATAAACACTTTTATGGTAGGTAATTGGGTTTTTCGGGTTTCAGATAACAATTTAATATCTGGATAAGTAGCAGATTACAGAACGTACTATGTTTATTTAAAATAATTAGAACTAGTTTTATTTTTTGTTTTTGTTTTTAAATAAATCACACTAAACTATATTAATGTAAGTGTAACACACTTTTAACTAATTTGTTTAAATGTTTCAACTAAGAAATAAATGTAACAACTGTAACAAATTATTTTGAAAATATAAATAAAACTGAAATCAGTTTAAGTGTTTTCAGTTTATCAAATTGTTAATAAATATAAGTCTAAAAGAGTTACAAGAAAACGTTTTAGAATTAAAACGTAAAAAAATAATTTACTTAGTTAAATCAAAACAACCGATAAAATCTTTACCTACTAAGGCAACAAAGAGTACTTTTTTATTTTGTTTTATTTCGGGCTTATAAATTAAACCGCATTTTAAAACTGATAAAAACAAAAATTAATTTAAGTACAACCTAAACTTTATCATAAATATCAATTTTTGCTTAACTAAGCAATTAGTTAAACTGTGTAAGCTGTTTAGTTTCTGCAAATAATTTTGTTTGAACCATAAAAACATGTAACAAGTATATAACTAAACCATTTGTGGTTTATTTTATAAGTTCATGATACATATCAATGCAAAGGCTTTAATACTGGGGCTAGTTTTTCTAATGTTGACTTTTTAGTATTTAATTAGTTTTAACGGATATTTATTTCGGCTGTCATCAACAAAGTTGAGATGTTTTGTTATCGATAGTAAATAATTAATCTCACCACATGACCGTCACCATAGCATCCAAGACAACCTAAGACTGGTTTCGATCATATTAGGACTCATCAGGCAGGCATAGCAGCGAGAAACCGCTGTTGTGATCTAACCAAGTAGGTTTATTACATAGATAAAAAAAAAACTTCACATATGCAGTCACAAACTTAAATGTCATAGTAACTCCTTAATGCATCATTGTCGAAGTATTTGTAATATCGGTTATATTATACATATATTAATTAATCATAAGCATTTTTTAAAAAGTATTGCTACTAATTTTAACGTGGATAATGTTTTAACAGCTTTCAAAAACCACTTTTTACACATTTGAATAGATATTTTTAACAAAATGTTGTTCATTAAAGACTGCGTTTGTTTATCTGACGTATAGAATATATTTTTAAAATGAGGTATCCATTTAAAAAAGTTAACATATATTTTTATCAAACTCTAAGTAAAATACGTTAACTTGTTCAAAGATTTTTATTTTAAAATGAATGTATATTACGAGCTTTATGCTCGCTTCAAAATTACTACCTTTTGGTAGCTGAACCATTTATAAATCTTGTTTAAAGTAGCTTTTCCGCTAGTTATGTACTTTAGGTGGTAACCTTTAGTTGCTGGTTAAACTTTATGACGTCACTAAATGAGAGTTTAACACAACCATTCAATATTCAACACTTAAAAGTTGTGCTGTTATTGGAATGAAACAAACGTTTCTCAAAAAGAACACTATAACTAAAAGTTTAAACATTTTATGAATTCATAGCAACTTTAAAATATGTTCAAACGTCAATAAAAGAAATCATGCTTACAACTAAAACAAATTTTAGTTTATGTTTCATCAGGTATAAAGTTTTAACATTTTGAACTCTAGAGAGCATAAAAATCAAAGCCTGTAAGAAAAAACTGTATCCAAAAACATTATACGACTAACGATGATTCGCTGCATTTAAAACTAAGCAGCTCTGTAGAGTAAAATTATTTCAGAAGGACTTGTTATACTTTATATTTTATTTTGTTTGTATCATAGCATAACCAAGCTATTAATTTTTACAGACAAAATCTTAAGAACTAAATTCGATCCAATTTTTTTTTCATGAAGTGAAACCAAAGTTACGTTATTTATATAATATTTACAATAGTATTGCTATGTGCTAGACATACAATAATATCACAGTTAGGAGCAATCTTTATAAACTATTTATTTGGAACTTTTTAGATATTTAAATCAACCTGGGAGTCATTTTTTAAGATAAACATACTTCATTAAGAGTCCTTTTGTTAATGTGACAGAAATCCCCTAATATTTGCTGAGTCAGCATAAAAAAATAATAATTTTTTTATGTTCTAATTAGTTTTCAATATGTTTGGTTATGGTGGGTTAGGGTTAAGGGTATAAATATTTAATAAAATTTAAATTAAAAAAAAAATTGATGACTCAGCAAATATTAGGGGAATTCTTTCACATCATCAATCGGGCCCCTTCATTGAGTAACTAAAAAGCATTTTTGAAAGTTAAGGTCATCCATTATAAGACTTTTATACATTATAGATAAAATAACAAATGTAATTAAAAAAACATTTATTAGTTTTCGATTAAATAAAACCACTATTTTTGTTAAAATTGAGTACGATTTTACTTTTGTTCATTTATAAATAAAAATAGTATTATAGTTAACTTTAAAAATACTATAGAAATATATAGTTTAGAAAAATATTTTAAAATTTTGTTATCTTTTCAATAGTAGTGTTTCAACCTATCAATGTTTTTATAAACCTGTTTCTTAAGTAATTTATTACCATACTGAAGTAAAGCAAATGATATAAAATTAACTTTTTACTTTTGCATTTTACAAGTATGGTTTTTATGCAATCTCATGATAAATGTAAATAAAAACCGTAATAAGACTGACTAGCATTATTGTAAATTATAATTGTCGAATAACAAAAATGATTTTTAAAATAGTTTTAGTATTACAACTAAAACAGTTTTAATCTTTTATACATTGTTAATAAGTATTCATAGAGTAATTACAAAATATTGTCAACTATAGCTTTTATATGTGTAAATATGTATATTAAACTGTATTTGTATATATATACCATCTGATTTATACTTATTTGTTTATGTTTTTATATATAATTTTTTTATTACAAATATACTACATATATAACTGTACATTTTTATACAAAAGGTTAAATATAAACACGTATAAAATACTGTTATTCAGCTCTTCAACTAATTTTTAAAATTTATATTTAGTATTGACCTAAACAAATGCATTTTTTATCTAATTAAATAATGCAACGGTTATTAAAGTGTATGTTTTTGTTATTTTCAGTCAACAAGTTAACGTTGGATTTTAATTTTTTTAAATAAAATTATTATTTTGTAATAGTTTTTAACTCTGACCTAAGTTTGAATAATTTTTAAAGTTATGATTTTTATGATGTATTCAAAAACAAAACTTATATATGGTAAAGTTTAGTGTAAATTTAAAATTTACAGTGGTACTTCAGCAGCTTTTATACAAAAATTATAAATTTACAAAACAAAATTCTTGTTCAGAAACATTAAAATGAAATACACCTTTTTCTTGGTATTCTTTGCGGTTTTTCGCAACTTTTTGCCTTCAGATGCCATCATCGGAGAAAATAAAAATAATAAAAAATTTGGAAATGATTTGGACGTAATAAAAACTTTAATTAAGAACATTCAAGAATTGAAAGATTAATGACGTTTTTTATTGGATAAAAATAATTATTTGTTATGAGTTATTTTTTAAGTTTGTGTTTGTTTAATTTTGACTATTTCAAATCCAAAATATTTAACATTTTTTAGTGAAAAAATCTTTAGTAGAAAAAGAAGCTGTGATGTAATACGATATTTGATGATTCGACAAATAAATACGTATACCACATATACACTTCTTTTGTTAAGTAAGCTATTTTTGTATAAGTTACTATGCTAAATTACTTTTAAGTGGATTAATAAACATAAATAAAATGTTATTAAGATATTCCATTTATTTAGAAGTTTAGTGCTATAGGAAAAATACTACAAGTTCACATAAAGTATTTGATTAAAATACCTACGTTGTAACAAATTTATAACTAACAATTTTGCATAACAAGCTATAACCTTGCTTTTATTTGAATTTGTTTTTAAATCAATTGTGTTTAATAAACTCATTTCAAATTAATTACTATGTTTTGCTTTGTTATTAACTATAAGAACTGGTTTTTTGTTTTTTTTAACTATTTAAACTTCAGTAATATATAAATACTTTTCTGGTAAGTAATTGGGGTTTCGGGTTTCAGATAAGTAACAAACGACAAGTCGTACTATGTTTATTTAAATAATTAGCACTGGTTTTAGTTTTTTGTTTCTAAATAAATCACACTAAACTGTATCAATGTAAGCGTAATACACATACAACTATTTTGTTTAAATGTTTTAAATCTAAGAAAAAAATGGTTTCTATAATAAATTATTTTCGATGTAAAAATAAAACTAAAATCTATTCAGCTGTTTTCAATTAATTAAACTATTAAAAGATATAAATTTGAAACAGTTAAAGAATAAAAGTTTTATGTTGAAAGTAAAAAAAATTACTTAATTTTCATTCGTGATAAATAATATCATAAGTATTTAAAAACTGACAAAAATATAAATTAATTTTAGTACAATCCGATTTTATCATGAAATAAAAATTTTGCTTTAGCATGCAACTACTTAAACTGTATAACCTGTTTAGTTTCTTCAACTATTTTTGTTTAAACTAGAATAAAAGGTAAGAAGTATATAAGTAAACCATTTGTGTTTTTTTTTTGTAAGTTCATGGTACAGTTACATGCATAGACTTAGGGGCAAGCTTTACAATACTGACTTTTTAGTATTGATTAGTTTTAACGGATATTTATTTCGGCTATCATCAGCAAAGTCGAGATGTTTTGCCATCAATAGTAAATAATGAATTTCACAACACGACCATCGGTAATAGCATCCGAGACAACCTGAGACCCGGTTTTATTCCTCATTACAACTCATCAAGCAGGTGTAGTCGCGAGAAACCGCTGTTGGGATCTAAACAAGCGGAATTATTACAAAGATAAAAGAGAACTTCATCTATGCAGTTCCAAGCTTAGCTATCTACTTTATGCACCGACTTCGAAATATTTTTATTGTCAGTTATATTTGATATATAAATCATAATTAAATAAAATACTTTTAAAAAATATATTGCTACTCATTTTCACGAGAACAATTTATAAGAATTTTCAAAAGTCGCTTTTCACACATTTGAATAGAATTGTTTAATACAATGTTGTTTAATTAAAGACTGTGTTTAATAATCTTTCTATTAAAATATATTTAAAAAGTTAGGTATCCATTTGTAGAAGTTAACATACATTTCTATCAAAGTCTCAGTAAAATACGTAAACGTTTTAAAGACTTGTATTTAGAACGAATGTAAGTTACAAGCTTTATGCTCGCTTCAAAATTACCACCTTTTAGTGGCAGGTAAAATTTTCCAACCTTGTTTAAAGCAACTTTTCTGCTAGTTATAAACTTTAGATGGTAAGCTTCAGTTGCTGGTTAAACTTGATGGCGTCACTAAGTGAGAGTTTAACACAATTTTTCAATGTTCAACATTTAAAAGTTGTGTTGTTATAAGAATGAATCAAGGTTTCTTTTAAAAACAACAATTATAAAAAGTTTAAACATTTTATGTATTCGTAACAACTTTAAAAGATGTTCAAAAGATAAAAAAAATCATAGTATAAATCTAGAATAACTTTTAGATCTTCTTTTATCATATATAAAGTAAAACGACTTTGAATTATTAAGATCACAAAAAAAAAAGCCCGTAAAAAACCAAATAAAAACTTTTAAGACTGACGTTTATTAGCGACATAAAAGTATAAGTAGCTTTACAAAGTCGTATGATTTCAAAGGCACTTGTTGTTGTTATTTTTTTTTGTTTACAGTTTTCCAAAACCAAACTGTTAGTTGTTACAGACAAAACTTAAAGAACTAAATGTGCCCTGATTTCAAAATAAAATAAAAGTGTTATTATTTATGATATATTAATAATAACATTACTATTTGCCATACATACAGTAGTATTATAGTTTAAAATCAATGATATCATAGTTAGCTATAAAAGTATAAAAAATATAATTTAGAAAAAGATAAACGATAGATTATAAAATTTGTTATATTTTCAATAGTAAGGTTTTACATTAACAATGTTTTTATAAATCTTAGTTTTTAGTGATCTCTAACTACACAGTAAAAAAATGAGATAATGATAATAACTTTTTAAGTTTGCATTTTACAAATATAGTATTTGTGCAATCTCATGATAGATTTAAAATTAAAAACGTAATAAAACTGACTAGCATTTTTGTTAATTATTATTATCACAGTGATAAGATTATAAAATGAACTATTAATAACAATGTTAGGATTACTCCTGAATTAGTTTTAATCTTTTATGCACTGTTCATTAGCACTTATAGAGTGATTTAAAAGCAAGTTTCATAATAAACTTTTGTACGTAAAAAGATACAAATAAAAAGAATTTGTATATATAAAGTGACTGATATATTTTGAAGTGTCTGTGTTTTTAAATATAACTTTTGTTTTATAAATATACTATATATTTACATAAATTAATAAATATATACATACACATAAAGATTATATTTAACCTCGTATACATAGTACTTTGTATTTGCATTGAAAAATTATTTGTTATCTATACTTTAATAATGTAAAGGTTGTTAAAAGTATGTTTTTATTGCTTTCAGTCAAGAAGTTAATGTTAGATTTAAATATAATTTTATCAAAACTACTACATAATTTATAGTTTTTAACACTAGGCCTAAATTTAAGTATTTTTTAAAGTTATAGTTTCTATGATGTTTTTCAAAAACAAAAATTATATAATAAATTTATAAGTTTAAATCTTATTGTATTTTTTTTTATTCGATTATCATTGTAATAAAAATAAGCATACAAAAAAAAATTTAGAAACATAAATAATGAAGTGTACCTTTTTCTTGATATTCTTGGCGGTGTTTTGCAATTTTCTGCCGTCGGATGCAACTATTGGAGGAAATAAAAAAATCACAAAGTCTGGAAATGATTTGGACGTAATAAAAACTTTAATTAAGAACAATCAAGAACTGAAAAAGGTTTGTAGCATTTTCGATTGGTTTAATTTTCTAGTTTGTTATAAGTAAGTTTTTAAGTTATTATTTATTTAACGTTGTCTATTTTAATTACAAAATATTTAATTTTTTTAGGGAAAAGCGGTATTAGGTATTAAATTGTTATATTAAAAATCTTATAAAAGTATAGTACTGAAAAATCAAAATGTATCCGAAAAGTACAAGATTTTATATTAAAGTATATGTTCGGAAAAATAAAATTTTTATTTTCAATTAACAAAAATATAAAATATATTTCCGTATAATGGCTTTTGAAGAATTAATAAAAAAACTTTTTTTCTTGAATTTTTTTGTTTTAAACGATATTGTATAAATTTTAAAAATACAGAATTTTAAGTAAAACCTAAATTAATTTTAAATTTTGGGTTTTTACGAAGTGTAAAAGCTTTAGTTTTAAAACCAAAATACTTACACTTAAAAAATAAAAAATACAATAAAAGTAAGTTATGTTTCAGTTTTTTACTCCAGTCATTTTAGTTGACATTTTTAAATACAAAAAAATATTAACCTTATAACACTAAAATTAAAATAGTTAACCTTATAGCTTTAGTAACAAAAGTTTTCTAAAGTTTTGTTTGCATATTGTAGTTTAATTTGCATCTAAGTTTCACAAAACTTTTTTATTATTTGTTTAGAACTTTAATTTATATACTGTAAATTGTAATTTAATTTAAATCAAATAATTTATTTCAGTGTTTCACTCAAACACCGTGCTTCTCTCCATTTCCATATGACCTGGTATTTTTTTTATATTTTGATTAATTGAAAAAATCTGTTTTAAATACATTTCTTGATTTTTTTAAAGGTTGTAGATTCATAAATGTTAAAACATTAGCGAGAAAAAGTTATTAAAAAGTTTTTAACTGCATTTAATTTACTAGAAAACATCTATAGCACTTTGTAAGTGTTTAAAATTACAGATAGTTATTAATACTTGTAATTAAAATTAAAATTTATTTGATGGATTTAAACATTTTAACTAAAACTAACGTTTTTAATTTTACTTCTGTTAATGCTTTAGTTTAGAAAAACTATTAAATTGAAAACTAAGTCATGTGAAAAAAAATATCGTTAGGGTTTTTTAAAGTTTTTAAATAAATAAACTATTTTTTTTTCTTTTTAATTTAGTAGTATAAAACAAATGTCTTAATTATGTAAAAATTCGAGAAAAAAAAAGAAATTTATAAAGTTTTGAATCGTACCAACAATCAACTTTACAGCAAAGAATGAACGGTAGAAACGTAAGGAGTTCTCTGAACTCTATAATTGATTGTATCGGAAAACAAAAACAAAATAATGAAAATTTTTTCGGTTTTGGGTACTTGGACATTTTAGGAAAAAAAGTTGCTGACTTTCGCGCAAAGATAAGGGGCAACTGTAAACGTTTTCAGTGTGTAAGTAAAACTGTATTAAACTTCATATAATTATGAATCTAGATAGATTTTCATCATATATCTGTATACTAATATTTAACAAAGTATTAAAATCTTCCAAAAAATAGTTTTTAGTTTAAACATTGTGCTTTTAAATGACATTTAAACTGATTAAGAGAACAAAATTATTGACTTTTAAGCACAAATAAGTTTATATTGTATAAATTTTTGTTCTTGAGTAAGTTTGTATTTATTTTTTTTTAAATTTAATAAAGTTAAATATTTTGCACTACTTTAACAAAAACTATTGTCAAAGTTTTTCAAACAAAACATAACTTCAAAAACTTTTATGTTTAGCTAAATTAATCTGTTTTTTTATGATCAGTATAACAGCATTTTTAATAAATCAGAATGTGTAAGTTGTATAACATCTTTACTGTGTAAGTTATATACAAACTGTAATACATATTCATTGAATTATATTAATATACATTTTAAAAATTCATTAGTTTAGGATTTATTTCATACATTATTGCTTAAGTTAGTAAATAAATGAAATTAATAGTAACCTCAGTTGTAACAAAATTATTATTCAAGTAAGTATTTATTATTAGAACATTATGTACTTACAGCAACTTATTAAAAACAGTTAAACAGTCTACAAAAAAAAGTTGTTCAAAATAATAGGCTATACTAGTTTTATTATATTTTTCTTTGAAAAATTTGTAAAACGTTTTAATACAACGACATACTCTAAATGTTTAACATATTTTAGGCCGTTGTCCTCAAGAATGCTTCAAAACAATTGTATCAAATGTGCAATGATCTTAAGATGGCATAAAAATTACAAAGTAAGTTGATATTTAAAAGAAACTATTTTTATTCATACAACACAGTTCAAACTTAAAAGTTTGTAATAAAAAGATTTTGGGTAAAAAAATCAGATAAAACAGGTGTCAATCGTTAGCAAGGAGATAGAAACTAGCTAAACTTAGATATAAAGCTTAATTGAAACTTATGTGATTTTTTATATACATTTGTTTATTGTTTAAACAGCTTTGTACATAATAGTTTAATATAATGAAAATATACACAGATAAACGATGAAAAGAAAATTCTGAGAAAGTTTTATTCTGTTTACTTTCAAACAAACAAATTTATATCTACTATGCATCTTTTGTATTTAAAAAACCTTTTTTTAATGTTAATAATTTCGATTGTTCAAAAGAAGTAGATTTTTTTTTGTTTTACAGTTGTAATATCTAGTTATAATAAATTACTGTTAAAAATGTATTGGTTGACTTGTTCTTAATTGCAAAAATAAATTCTTTAAATGTTAATAACCAACTCCTAATATTCAATTCTTTAAATTTTAAGTATAATTTAGTCTTTTTTGAATTGTTCTGATTTTTTACAACCATTTGTTTATATTTGTTAATAAAGTCTTTCTGCATATCAAATTGTTTTTGTTTTACTTTAAGGAAGTTTACATAAATGTCAGTCAATGAAACAATTATAAAGTTTTAACATAATATTTTAACATTTTCAAATAATAATTCACCTCATAATTTTTAAATAATATTTAAAGTAAATATTGTCATCTTATTATCTGTATGCAAATATTATAAAGTTATTATACTATAAATTGTATGATTTCTAAAAATTAAATCTTACTCAGCCCCTTATTAGTTACGAATTTACACAAAAAAAATAATTATGACGTCACACCTGAATAGCGATGGCCATTGGTCCATCATTCATCAAGCCCTGCATCAGCAATTTTTCGGTACATCCCCCATAATATCCCCCAACGTAGGAACAACGAGCAACGTAGTCACGTGAGCATTTTGTTCCGTCACTAGGGCATGACGAGTCTTCGCCTGATTAAGAAGTTATTGTTTATCTATTTTTATAATAATATATACAGAATTATACTATATTATTGCTTATTATTTACAGTATTTTGATAAATGACTGGAGCATAATAAGTTTCGCCTGGTTTTTTACAAAAATATATATATATATTTTGCCATAAAAAAATTTCAAGTAGAAAAAAGAGGATAAAGATATAAATAAAGTTCAAAAGTATTTGCTAGTTGTTTTATTTATCTCCAACATTTTGGCACATTTGGAGAACAAGTAAAATTTCCGCATAATTAGGAGGTGGTATTTATTTTTTATATTATTTGCTTTAAGTAAAAAAAACTAATAGGATATTTTAATTAAATGAAAACATTCAAAATACAAGCAATTAGTTGTAGATTTGTGTTACATAGCCGTTAGTTATATTTAAAAACTGCAAAAAGATATTAATAATGTAATATATTTATTATAAAAACAATCGTTACAATGATTGACACAAACTGCACTGAGCAGTTTATTGTTAGAATAAATATTTTATTATTTGTTCACTAATATCAACTAACTAATCTAAAATTTCATTATTGAGAAAATTAATATTTAAGAAATATTCTTAATTAATTTTCATATTTATTTTTAGTTTTTTTTTTGTGAATCAAGTTGATATATAATAGCTATTGCCGTAAAAAATATTTTAAAATTTAAACAAAGAGGATTAAATGACAAACACATTTGTCTAATTTATCTTGCATTTAGATATAAAAACAAAAAATTAACAATTTTAATATATATCTATTCAAATCAGCTTGCATTGTAGTTATTGTTTGTTAATTGTACTTATTAACAATATACATACGTTTTTTTTGAATGTAAGCGTCATAAATCTATTATCAACTTAATGCGCCTAAACGCTTTTGTTTTTTTGAACAATGAGTTGTAAAGAAATATTCAAACACGCATTCACGTAAATATAACGTAAAAGTTTCAATTGTTTTTAAATAAAAATATAATTTGTGAGTATATAAATGGGTCAACTATTCTATCAGTTGTATTCGTTTTTTCTTAAGCAGAATTAAACAACATATTTTTTTTTAATAAATAACATATTCAAAAAAATTTTGCTTAAAGTTATTTGACATTAGTGTTCATTAATGTTTATAAAAGAATATGAATTTTAGTTTTATAAGTTTGTAGATTAAAATAAAATAAACATGGCATCTAATAGAGTAGCAATTACCGTTTTATTTTCATTGATTAGTTTGTTTGTTGTAATAAACTCTGCATCAATTAAATATAAGTAAGTTTATTTTTTGTTACATATCTTATTTATTTAATAATTAAAGATCAAATTGTAAGCACTAAAACCGAAGGTAATTTAATAATTAGATAACTTAGTTTTCAGCATCTTTGTACTTATAAAAACACAATTTTTCAGAAAGAACTCTGAGATCTCTGAGAATAAAAGCTTTAATGTAAAGACAACTGATGATAAAACATCAGAAAGATCTCATGAAAGATCTAAAAGATCAGCGCAAGGCTATTTCACCCATTGGAAATACTTGCACTATCACAATAGAGCTTTGGATAGAGCAGAAAAATTTGTGTTAGTTGATGCTTATTGTACAATAATACATTTTAAAGTAAGTATAACATTAAGTTAGTTGTAACTTTTAATTTTAAATTAGTAAAATGACTTAAAACAATGAATTAAACTTGATTTACCTGTGTTTATAAAAAAAATATAACGTCGTCTAGCTTGGTAAATTATTTTATTTTTTTCAGATCAAAATCTGGAATTGGAAACGATAAACGTTTTATGGAACTTGCTAAATTACACGGACTTAGTCATTTAATAAAAAATAATTAAACTGATCAAAATAAATATTTTATATGTGGTGTTTAAAAATCGTTATCAGTTTTTTTAATAAACCTGAATAAGAACAAGCTTATTTCTTACAAACTTTGAACTCGTTTTTGACTTTTAACTTAAAAAAAATTTAATAAAGATAATCTATTTTGAACTACTAACACTTCTGAGTCAGGTGATAATCAATAGTTGAAACTTTATGGTTATCCTTCAAAATAAATTTCTAATAAGTTAATCATAAATGAGCAAGGATTTTTAATAAACTTCTCTGAAAAGACATCGATAAATAAATAAATATAAACCTATTTGTCACTATATAGTTTATTATGACGAAAATGACTTACTTCTTGTAATCACACTTATTTTCATACAACTAATGCAGCTAAAAAGTTTCTTTACTTTCAGTATATGAGATTAAACAAGCTAAAAGAAGACAAACTTTTGTCTTAGGTGATGTACTTTACACAATGTAAATAAGAATAGATGTTTTAAGTGTATTAAATTTAGTAAAGTAAACAACAAAATCAGCTCGTACAGTTTTTTATCATTAACAATTGGTTATACGTACAACTAAAAAACCTTTTTATTTAAATGCTTACAAAAAATAAGAAAAATTTAGATGTTATACGAATTATTTTTAAAAGTACAGTAAGAACTTCAGCAACTTTTTTTTTGGTGTATATATTTTTTATTTAAAAAATTTAAATAAATATAAGTTAATTTAATATGTGTTTTGAAATCAGAAAAAAGATCAAGTAAGTAAAAATTTTTGATTTAAACTAAATATTATTTTTACTTAATATTAAGAGAACAACGTATTTGAAATAAACTAAGTATTAACCATTTTACAGATTAAACTAAAATTTTAAGGTATAAATAGCAATGTGTTATAGTTAAAAAAAATTAGGAATACATTTCAAAAACATATTAAAATACAATATTTATTTAAAGAAAAAAAACTTTTTGTATGAGCTTTTAAAAAGATATAAAATTTTCTTGTATAGTATTGTGCTTCTTGTTTAAAGGAAAAAAGTTAAGAAAACTTTTTGAAAGCAGTGTATTTTCTTAACAAAAACTTAAGTTTCCACTTTTGATTCGGGAAATAAACAAAATGCAAAAATTAAAAGCTGATAAGTTTAAACAAATTTTAACAAAATATCTGAACAAAAAAACATTAAAACAGATTTTTGTCCTTTTAATTCAGATATTTCTCTCAGTCATTAACATATGAGTACTAGAATCGATATCTGTTTTTTTACAACCATAAAAGTGTTTCCAATATTTTAAAAGAACAATGTTTAAAATTAAAACTGCAATCAACACTGAAAGCACAACAAGAAAAACGAAACTTGTAGAATGTAGACCTTCACAATCTTTTTTGTTTTGCTTTTCCAAAATTTGAGTGTTTAACGTATTGGTTGTGACTTTAACAGTACTTTCTGAACTTTGAATTGGAGTTATTTCATTTTTTTTCACTATTTTTGTAGTTTTGTATATTTCATTTTATGTTACTAATTTTGCAGTTGTAGTCATTAGATGTTGTTTTTCAACAGTCAGTGTTGTAAATACAATATTTTGATTTTCAGCAGTTGGTCTTGTAGACATTTCGTATTGTTTTTCTGCAGTAGATATTGTAGGTATTTCTTTATCCTTATGTGTAACTTGTGTTGTGGTTCCTTCTTTTAATTTTTCTAAATTACTTTGAATTTCATCGTAACAATTATTTGAATTCACACTCTTCTCTTCAGATGCTTTAAATGCAATCATCTGAAAAAAAAATTTAAGTTGTTTAGACTGGTTTGATTGAAAAAAATAACTTTTACAACTTGTGTGTTTTTCAAAGTTTTACTTTAGTGTTTCATAAAACATCGATTTACATAGTAAAATCTTTTTTTCTAAAAACGCTTTAATTTTACTGAAAAAAAAAGCAAATTGTTATGAAACAATTAAAATTTTATTTACAACCTACCGTAGTGTCATTAAGTTCGAAGTAAACTGTAAAATTTCTTATTTTAATAAGATTGTCTATTTTATTTTTAATTACATTTTCAGATGAAAATTCACTTTCTACAGGTTTTTCTGAAATAAAAAAATGTGTTTGTTCACATGCGTTTTACAAAATTAACTTTGTTGAATATTTTTTAACATCACTAAAAAATATATTTATAATAATATTTTCAAAATCATGATATAAACATTTTAAAGGAAAATACGTACTTAGATATAACCATGGTAAATATAGCTGATAACAGAGTTTAAATTAACCACAAAAATATTTGACGCACGTATTTATCAGTTTCAAAGTAATTTATCAGTTTGTGTTGTTTATTAGCATAAAAAGACATATTAAAATAAAAACTACTTGATGAAATTTTTGGAGTTGTTTCCAGCAAAGGGTATATTGAAAATGTCACATACAAACTATTATTTTTTACGTAATGTTTTACGTCACTACTAATTCTCAGTTGGGACCAGAGATGTTAAAATGCTAAAAGTTACTATGGTAATTCAGCAATGAAGTGTTTTATTTTTGGTTTGTTTTAAGTTAGTAATTTCACGCTTGAGTAAACAAAGCAGAGCTTTTTAACATGTCTGGTTGGGACACATAGACTTTAAACATTATTTCACTTATAAGATCATCTAGAAAATGATAGTTTTAAAATTATAAAATAATCTCGTAATCTAATTATATATATATGAGTTAACATTTTATAGAAAAACTTGTATAAAAATTTTTAAATTCAAAAACTTAAATTGCAGTAATACAGTTAAGCGTGTTTATGGAAGAACATATGTTAATGTACTTTAACAAAAAATAAAATATCTTAATTTCTACGTATTAAAAGTTATATTGAAATTAGTAGCTTTTGTAAACTTTTAGTAAAACTTTAATTGAAAATTCAACTAAATTGTAAAAATATTTTTGTTTAAACGGTTTTAGCATATTCTAACCTCTAAACAAATCAAATCTAGTGCTAATTTCTTCCAAGTGTTTCTTTGATATGTTTTCAAATTTTATTTGATAAATTTCTAACGGTCTATTTTCGTAACAGTGAGAAACGTCGAAATCTTTTCTATTTACATTTGAATCGAGTACTTCTATCTCCACTACCGTAGTTCGATAGTTCTAGTCATTTCATTAGGATTTATATAAAACAAAGCAGTTAATATTTACATAATTCATAGAACGAAAATAGAAATAATTACAAGAATGATAAAATTCGTAAAACAAAACAATATGAAAGCTTGGTAATCATTTATATTTTTGTGTATACTTTAATTTTTAAGAAGTGTAAGTTAGTTTGTATAGTTGATTAACTATATACTTACACACTTTTATTAAAATAAAGCATAGTAAATGTTTACTTTATACTTACAGAAATTTGATAAAAGTTACCTCACTGTCTAAGTAGTATTTGTGTTCTATTTGAGTTGGAATATATTCCAAGGTGTCTAAGTCTTGTTTTATTGTCAAAGTATTTAATACTGTGTTGTTCTAAAAAAATATATCGTTTGTCTAAAAACTTTTTAAAACCTTAAAAGTAAAAGTATTTTATTTGAAAAAGCAAACTATAAGTTAAAAAGTTTACAATTTATGTACACTAGCAGGCTACTTTTTTACTTTAAATATGTTTTTAATGATTGTAGCAAAATTTATACGGTAGTTTTTTAAAACTTTTCAAACTATTTAATCGCTACTAATTGTAAGAAAAAACAATATTTTTAGTTGTTTTAACAATCGTTCGAATAAAATTTTTGACTAGTAATTATTTTTTAGTCAAGTTTAAAATTAATCTAAAAACTCAAATTTGTGCAATGAACCTTTTTGATTTATGTTGGTACAACTTTAATATATTTTTTTATACTAAATAAAGGATGTCTTATCAATAAAACAGATTAAAAATGCTTAATTTAAGTCACAAAAACAGCTTACAAACTGTTTTTATAAGATGCTATAATACGACTAAGAAAATTTTGTTTGGAAAGTAACAACACCTCTTTAAGTTTTTTTTTATTTTTTTTCAACCACTATTTTTAACTCATTTACAATTCTAACCTCTTTATTTATGTATTCATGAATGTAATAATGCTCCACAATGTTAAAATTCATATGTGTTTTGGGAAAATTTGCGTACTCGTATGATTCAAAATAAAAAAGTCCTTGCAACCCATCAATTGAGAACTAAATGTAAATTAAATACCAATTCAGTAAGAAACACATTCTACGTTTAAAATTTATTCGCATGACGACGTTTCGACTTTCAATAAGTCATTATCAACAAATTACTGTGCAAAAATAAATAAAATTAGTGATAAACAACTAAGTATACAAAAAAAGTTTTCTAGGTGATATATTTTATAAAAATTTTATAAATTAAGATTATAAACTCTAATAAAATAACATTTTACATAAGTACTAACAAATTGTTAAACTAATATATATCAAACTAATCAAAAATTCTTAATGTACGGGTAATACCCGGTTTAATTAATTGTTTATTTAAAATTGGATTATAGCGTTTAATTAGTAGAGCTTCACTTATCAGGGTCTCAAATTTATTTCTACATTCTTTCAAAATTCCAAAATTATTAGCAGTTATTTTTTTATTTTTACAAACATTACAGTTGCTAGTATGATCCGATACCGATGTTTTGCCCTTTAAATGTTCTTTAATTCTTTCTACTAATGGTCGTGAAGTGAATCCAATATATTGGATACTCTTATCATAAGAGCATTTATACTCATAGACCACGTTTGATTTTAATTCATGGGGTGTCTTATCTTTATTACTAAAGTAATTGCTTACTTTTGTTGTGGTAAAAATTACTTTGAATTCTTCGATGTAGTTGTTTAGAAGCTTTTCTAGTTTCTTTTTATACTCGATACTAGGTTTTCCAATATAAGGTACCTTTACAACATTTTTGAAGTCTGAGTTACTTAGTTTTTGTTTAGTGCAGTCTTTATTAATATTAAGAGATCTTTAAATTACGTCATCAACAAATTTCTTTGGATAACCATTCTTAAAGAATTTTTCTTTTAAGCTTGTGATTTCTTGTTTGTAAATGTTATATGCGTAGAAGCTATAATTCTCGCTCTGTTTACAAACCACAGTATTAGAGCTCTTTTCCATTTAATTGGTGCCACTGCACTAAAATTTAAAATGACATCTGTATCAATTTCTTTTTTATGTACCTTTGTTGTTATTTCCTTTCTCTTTAGTTTGATATTAATGTCCAAAAATGGGAGTTCGTTTCCACCTAATTCATATCTGAAGCTGATAGACTTATGTAGTTTATTTAACTTTTTGTGGAATTTTTCGAATGAGACATCTTTTCGGAAGATACAGAATATGTCGTCGACATATCGAAGGTATAAAACTGGATTATTTTCATCTTCGGTGTTAAAGAGACTTTTTTCCAATGTTCCCATGAAATAATTTGCTATAGTAGGCGCTAGTGGGTTACCCATGCTTACGCCATCTATTTGTGTATATAATTGCTTATTATATTGGAACAAACCTCCAGTAACAAACTTTAAAAGATTTAACATATTTGATTGTGGTATGGTACTATCACATACTCCATTTGCAATCATCTGTAGAGTTTCATTTAGTGGTACATTTTTTTTTTAAATGTAAATTAATTAAATAGATCAACAAATTGTTGATCTTATAAAAACTATTCGTTATAAAAAAAAACTTTAAGATTTTATGTACATTATTTTTAATGCAGATTGCAGAAATGTTAATTTTTCAAAACAACTGGTATGCATATCTATTTTAACATAATACATATTTAAACAGATTTTTTCGATTTTTAAATTATTTATTTCATTATAGTCCATGTTATACAGTCAGTTTAGTGACTTTTTATCTCAAACAGTTTATAAATAATCTACAGTTGATTTAAATTTTAAGAAATTGAATTTGTTTTGGTTTAGAAATAAAAAAAATATATGTTTAATGTTTAATTTTTGTTAAAAACTAACAAAACTGTTTTTCGAACATTTCTTCCAGGCGGAACTATTTTGTATATTTAAAAACTTCACATCCATTATTTGAAGTTTTGTAAACTTTTTCATGAAATGAATCAATGATACTAAATTTTTTTTTTTACTTTACAGTATTACAGACATTTAGTTAAAGAAAAAATTAAAAAAAAGTTTTTACTCACTAGTCCGTACTATGATCTATATTGTATCTGAACAAGAGTCTTAAATAATCAAAATAAATGTCAGCTGTAATGGATGGCTTCAAAACATCTTTATAATCGAAAACTTCAGTTGATAACAAATGTAACTTTTCTAAATCCCTCTGATGAACAAGTGTAATGTTGGTTGATCATAACTTTTTCTTCCTTTGAATAAACTAACTTTTTAGTATTGAATTGATTTAAAATGCCTATTTATATTTAATTTTTATAATACCAAAAAATTATGCTATTGTGTTCAAAAGTTTTACTTCAATTGTTTACATTATTTTTTTTTTTAGAAAACACGTAAAAAGTCAACTATTTTAATTTAACAGTTGTAACAAAAGTTACTTAAGTAGTTTTGAAACTATTTAAATAAAATTTTACATTGAGTATAAACAAACACTGTTAGAAATACATAACATAAACAATACTTATTAGCAGCCAAAGACGGCAGTTAGTCTAAGTGTCAATAAAATAATTGAATTGGTTATCTAGTTTTTTCAATGTGTACAATAAGAACAATGTACATTTGAAAGTAACATAAAATAAAAAAAAACTTTGCAAACCACTTTGTAAGGTTCTTCTAGTCGTGTAACTTGTGGTACATAATCAGAAATGGAAACAGACATCGTTTTATTATAACCACTTTCAAAACTCACCTTTTGTTATAAAAGTTTAGCTAAAAATGGTTTATGATATTTTTATAAAAAACAAAATAAAAATAATAGTAATTTTATTGTTTTTTTAAAATTGAACTTTAGTAAAAACAGTAACCATTTGATTTTACACTTAGGTTTAGCTCAACTTTGAATATAAAGTATTGATATTTTTTTTCTTGGAAGGAGGTTCGAAGCTGAGATCTGTTTCATACTTAACGCGTCCTCCGTCAATAGGAAAACAGCTTCTATAATGAGCATACCGACCATTGCGAGCAAAATGTACATTTTCAATGCTCTAATGTTAAGTTTATTTAACAAAATTAATTATCAAAATTATCAAAATTAATAAGGCTTACCTTAATAGCACGAAACTGCTTGTCAAGAAAAACCCTTCAGTGGAATCCGAGTCAGTTTCAGAAAAGTTGTGGTGAAAAATTGTAGAATCATTGTAGTTTATATACTCTAAGTTGCATTTTTACCACCGTTTTCTTCTAACAGTTTTACAGCATTTAAAAAATAAAGACTAATTTAGATTTTAATTGTAGACATTTCAAACATATCAAACTGAAATGTTTCACTTATAACTTATATTACACACTACAATAACAAAAAAATACATTTAAATAAAACAAAAGGGTTGCAGTAATTTGAAGTATACTTTTTAACTACATTTACATTTTAGCGAGTAGCTGTATTTTTTTTAATAAAGAGCTTAAGTTCAATGCATTTTTTATTTTTACTAGCTTTGAATTTTTAATTTATACCACAGTTTTAAAACGATTTTGTGAAGCTTTACATTCGCCAAGACTACCTATATAAAATAGAATATGGCAGTTGCGAATAAAACTTTAAAGTATTTTAATAATCAAAAACATTCAGCATTAAATTATATTGTTAAACTAAGTGCGTACTTTACGCAAGTGCGTACCTATTAGTGTCCTTACCGATGTGTAAAGTGTAGTTGGTAAAAATAAAAAAAGTATAACATAGAAGTTAAGTAATAGTGTAAACAAGTTTATAAACAGGGTTGAAATTTTTTTGACTCTCTCGGGGTAGCTTAATACAAAATTTTAAACAGCAACATTTGAGCATCATACGCGTATACATAATGTTACACTATTAAGAGAGTGCTTTCACTCTGAAAAACAACAAGCTGACGACTTAGTCAGCTTAGGGATTTTATAACGCAAAGGTTATTGAAGTCGTCAAGGCGGGTTAACTGCAAGTGTTTTTGCAGGCATATAGGTTATATCTTGAGCTGACGTGGCCGTCGACTGAAGCAGGCGTCGAAAGACTGCAGCTTAAAGGTCGTATAGCAGACCTGATTGAGTAAGTAGCGAGGGAAGGTGAAGCGAGAGCAAGGCAGGTACCGTCCTAAGCAAGCCATATAAAAGCCGCTCTCTCGGAAGGCGTGGCAGCATATAAACGAGCTGTGACATGATTCAGCCCAATAAAAAGTACGTTTGAGTGCAAATATGATTGATTAAAGCATTTCTAGAGGTGAAGCTTCGGCCGGGCGACTGAAGCAGAGTAGGCGTGATACTAGAAAACGGTAAGGCGAAGCACTCAAATAATAAGTAAAAAACGGCTTAATCTCATAGTCGCTTTGAAAGTCAGAGGTCAGTATAAGCGAAACGTTTTGCAAGGGAAGCAGGAGGTTCGAGAAAACATTTTTATAAGAGGGGGAGGTCTGTTTTTTGGAAAAATTGTTGAAATTGAAGTTTTGGATTGTGGGAAGGGTCGGTAGAATATAGAAAGAAAGGTTGAAAAAATTTTGAGCAAAAAAGGCCTCCGAATTCGCCCGGGCGAATTCGGAGGCCTTTTTTGCTCAAAATTTTTTCAACCTTTCTTTCTATATTTTTTTTCAAAGGCGTTCGACGAAAGTCGGATGCCTTTTTTTTACCAAAAATTTTTTGCTATATGTTTTCAAAGGCGTTCGACGAAAGTCGGATGCCTTTTTTTTACCAAAAATGTTTTGCTATATGTTTTCAAAGGCGTTCGACGAAAGTCGGATGCCTTTTTTTTACCCAAAATTTTTTGCTATATGTTTTCAAAGGCGTTCGACTAAAGTCGAATGCCTTTTTTTTACCCAAAATTGGTTGCTATATGTTTTCAAAGGCGTTCGACGAAAGTTAGGGTTTTTTAATTCAAAACATCAATAGCCTAATTAGAAAAACATTTTGAACTCTTGATATTTATAATAAGCTAAGATATATTCAAAACAATGATAGTAGAAAGCCTTATTTTTTTTAAAGCATGTGATATAAAAATATCACAAACTTCAAAAGCTTCTGTTATCATTTTCGGTTCTGAATAATAAAGATAATACTTTTCAACTAATTTTAATATGTTTAGGTATTTCTTTTTTCTATATAAATTATTTTGAAGTTAAAGAATAAAGTTATAATATTTATTGTAAAAAAAGGCCAATAGTTAATTCAACTTAACAACTTATGTGAGATTTTGTTACCAAGTGCTAAAATTATTTATAAGAGATAATTGTAATAGAAAATCTAGAAGCTTAGGCAAGCAATATAAGTTTTTTAAAGATGAACGAAACTAAACAACATGTAAATAAAAAATTATGAACTAAATACAATGCAGTTTAATTAGTAACATAGACAAAATAATTCTTTTACATAAAATCATTTATTTTCTGAACAGTTTCAAATTTTAACATTGTTAAAAATAGTGATCAATTATTGGTTTAATTAATGCAGTAAAACTGTTTACATTTTTTCTATTAAAAAACACTTGAACTAATTGTTTGCTTTTACAACATTAGTATGTGGTTGTTTAGAAAATTATTACTGTGTTACTTTAGAAAGTTTAAAGAAAATTTAGTTAGAAAGTTTACTTTAATTAATGTTATGCGTTACTTTTTTAGATAACATTTTACTTTTTAGAATAACTTAAGTTTTACCAAAAGTGTAAAACATATGAAAACTTTTATAAATATTTCAAGTAATTTTATTTTAGAGCGTAGTAATAATACTATCAAAAAGTCAAAACTTAAATCAGCGAAAATATGTAGAGTCTAGAATAATTAAATGCATTAAAGCAATCAATTGCATTTAAAATTGGGCTTTTATAATTATGAATAAGCTTTAGATAACTACTCAAAATATAAATTTAAGTGTTTGTTAACAAAAGATCCTAGTGAAACAAGTTCACTGAAATATAAAATAAAAACAAATTATACAGTAATCTTCCTTTGTTGTACCAACATATGTTTCTGTATGTTCACGGATTAACACACTTCATTTGGGTTCTGTAAAAAAAAATACTGCAATGAAAGAATAGAAGCTAAAGTAGGTCTAAATTCCTGGGTTGCAACTTCCTGTCCTTACAAACGAACCATGTACAACATTGGTCAAAATTTCAGAGTTAAAACTCCATTGTGAAAACCTGTCAACACAAATAAATTGTAATCAACACTTGTGACCCTGAATTTTGACTTTTAAATTACTTATTTAAACATAAAAGGTGTTAAAGCCACAAAAGAGACATTTTTTTTTAATGGTATGGCTAATATATGTCTGGCTTTTGAAGCATTGAAGCCAACCTAATCTGAGTGACTAAAACTGATCAATCAGCCTTATATTTAAATAAAATTGAAAACAACAAAAAGTGAAAAAAATATGATAATCTAGTAATAACATTAAATTATTTGAGTGTGAGAAAATCTTGTTACAATGAAGTACATATAAATAAATAATTAATAAATTAATATGGTATAAAAAAGTCTGGACATTTCAAAATACACTTTTAATGCAACCAAAGTATAATGATTATTTATACAATTACTGTTATTATTTTACAATAATAATAACTTTGACAATTATTTTATAGTACTTTATACAGATTACTGTAAATACTTACAAATAATTACTTGAGAAAATAAAAACTTTTACTTAAATGTCACTTACTTAAAAATTTAAATACATAACAAAGTTTGAGTAAAAAGGGGGACTTTATTATTTTACACTATCTTATTAAAACAAATATTTAAGTTGTATCACTCAATTAAGTTTTTTTAATTTGAGAACAAAAACTTTAACAAATAAAAACTAGCTTTGAGGATTTAAAAGGGCCAACTCATGCTATAATTGGTAGAATACTTACTAAGTCAGAGCTGATCTCAAAAGGAAACAACCAAAGTACAAAGTGATGAGAAAAAATGAAATACTAAGTACATGCTACCCATTATTAATGGATGTTTGTTTAAATATGGGGACAAATATTTGAAAGGACATTTACAGAAAAATATATGATGTACTTTTTTATTATAAAACTGATATGAACTAACAAACTTATATAAAAGTTACTGCATTTCATCAGGCTTGATGAAAAGTTATACCAAACATATAAAAACCATTAAAAAATTTTCATGTTAAAACTTTGTTGGACATTTGAATTCAAGACTTATCTTTATAAAAATTTTGCAGCTAACATACTCAATGTTTAATTTCATTGTTTATATTTTCAATATTGCCACTCCTTAAGAGTTATAAAAACTGTTCTGAGTTTTATCAAATCCTTTCAATAATTTAAATCAGTAAGATCAATTCTTAAACAAAATTGTTTGTAAAATAATTAGCCATTTTAAGTTTTTAGAAACTTTTAAACTAGTCTGATATATCCTGGGTCATTCTGAAATTTAAAAAACTTCAAAGTGTTTCAAGTTGTTGATGTCTGAAATGTTTGAATGTGTGTCAACCTTGCCTACTATTTAATTTTAGAATTAAAAATTTGTTACATTGGAACTCTATCTATATTTTTATTTACGATTTGACTTCTAACACAAACAATTACTTATAATATCTAATCAAACTTTGTTGACAAATAGTTTAGTTATATTAATAATACTTAGTTTTATTTTTATTCATGTAGAAAACATTTGTTTTGTCACATCTACCTACAAAATTTTAGTCTTTGAAAATGCTAAACATGCAACTATCTAATGGTTTCAATGTTAATTTAATTTGATGACATTTATAATTTTTTGACTTTTTATGTTTTTTTTAACGTAAAACCTTTACTCATTAGATTAACTGATGCTTGTCGTTGGATAATGTTCAAATAATCAAGTAAGTTATTAATATATCAAATGATATATGACTTTCTAAATATGTATAAATATATTTCCAACCTGGAGAAATTGTGGGCAGCTTCTTTTTCAGGTTGTCCATAAATTATATCAAATCCAGGAGCTTTGCTGATCCGACTGTGACAATAAGGACTGAAAAAAAATAATACAGAAAAATAATGTAATATATTTTAATTAATAACACACTGAAAATAATAAAAAAATTTCTGATTAATACTTTCAGCCATGTAAAAAAGTTGTATAAATTTAAATTTGATAAATGTCTTAAGCTTTAATGATAGGGTGTAACACGAAAATAAAACTAAACTACAAATTATATTATACTCATACTTACTTGTTCTTTGGAGAAAAGAAAGCTATCTGTTTTGTTTCACTAAAATCTGCCTCAAACAATTTGGTCGTTTTCTACTTAGGTATCTTTTTCAATATTCAAAACATTCCATCTTTATCAAACGCTACATAAGTTAATCGTAATAATGACAAAAAATCAAGTAAACATATATTATTGTAAACAAACGTTAATAAACTATTAAAGTTATTAGCTTTAAAAACTGAAAAATTTTGAATAAAAAATATTCATATTTTTTATAGCTAAGTGTTTAAACGGAAATAAACATCAATAAATGCTTTCAATTTATTCTTATTACAATTATAAAAAATGAATAATGATAAAGTAAATCTTTCTACCACTAATTATACGTTTAAATTTTAAATTAATCCTGACTAAACTGATTTATGTTTAAAAAATCGTATTAAGCCTAGTTTAAATATTTACTATAATACTCTATAACTGCAAAAAATTAGAAAACCTGTTAAACAAATACTTTTGTCATTAAATACGCGTTTAAGTTTTAAATTAGTCACAACTAAACTGATTTATGTCTAGAAAATCGTGATAAGCGTTATTTAAATATTTGCCATAAAGTTCTAAAACTGCCAACAAATCGAAAACCTATTAAACAAACACTTTCTAAACATATTCTAAGCGTTTCCAGACAATTCGAAGAAATTTTTGTGTAGATTTTTGTTTTCAAAGAACTTAAAACTAACAAAAAATGATGAAAAAGTATGAAAATCACGATTAAACTAAGCTTAACTCCAAGGTCGGGTCAACAAATTAAATATTTTGTTAAAATTGCTTTTCTATAAAACTATCTTGCGAGGAGGTATGCAAAGTGAAATCAAAAGCGCTTGTTTTTCTTTTATTTTTTACTTTTAAACTTAAGTATATACAACTAGTAATAAAACTCAAGATTTATTACTTCAGTTAAACTAAAAACAATCCTCTTTTTTAAAATAATTTTAACAGCCTATCAAAAATTGTAACGAAAATAACTTTTATATTAAAAGAACTAAACATGATTAAAATTTTATAACAACTAAAAATAATTAATGATTTTAAACTAGATATGAGTCTAGGGGTAATTCATAAACCAAGGTTTCAATTAACAGATTAAAGTTTAGCATATAAACCAATTAGAGTTAGAAGTTAATAAAAGTACTATTTACGATTTCACTTAAGAAGAGACCAGTAAGTCTCGGTTACAATTTATTTTAGTTGATAACAAATTTAGTTGATAAGGTTTAGCCGAAATACAACTAACTACGAATCTGGATAAACAATTATCAAAAGACTTGTGCTTCAACTTTTGTTGTACTTATCGAATCGGGTCGCTTGAGAATTCCACTACTAGATTAGCCAATTAGAGCAAGCTTTTTTTAAGCCAATCAGAGGCTGTTTTAACAGTAGTAACAGTAGCTTAACAACAAATGATGCTAAGCTGAGAAATGTAAAACCATGCATTGAAATAAGAAATAAAATAAATAATAGAAGAAGAATTTAATGACAAATGTATATTATGATAGATAAAGAAACTAATTCATTTTCCTAGGAATATATAGTGATAGTTGTAAATTAGCTAGTAATGTCATAATAAAATTTAAAATAATTTATATGTAAAGTTTTGTATTAAGGTTAAATATATATCATCATTTTTTATTTGGTTTAGTAATATTTAAATTCGTTGAGGTACTTCTTTTTATTATTCTTTTGTAGCATTTAAATAGGATGAGTTGTAATTTACAAAAAATGGTAAGTGTATTTTTTGTATACTAATTTTTAAGTTAGATTGAATTATCAGTTTTATGTTTGAAACGCTTTTAAAGCATAAAATAATTTTAGCTCTTGTTTTCTACAAGCAACAGAGAATATAGAAGTTGTATAAGCCCTTCAGACCAGGTATTTTTGTTAGAAAAACTTACACTAACTTATTAGAAGTTAATAAATTTCTTGAATTTTGTAAATCCTAGGAAAATTCTTTAAATAAAATGATAAGACTTTCTCAAACTTCTTTAAACTACTAAAACAACCTATTAATTTATTAAATTTTTCTGATCCGTTATTTGTTCCCGTACAACCAACTTCTACATCCAAAAATTTTCCCACCAAAAACCTTGGTATTAAACAATTTTCTAATCCTTCAGGTTCAATCCTTTTAAACTCTTCCTTTCTCCACCTTCTAAAATCATGGCTTTGTTGACTTCACCAACTATTTTACCTAAAAAACACAAAAACCTCTTTGTGTTAAACAATTCTCTAATCCTTCAGGTTCAATCTTTTTAAAGTCTTCCCTTTCTTCTACTTCTCCATTTTATTCTTCTTCACCTTCTTATTCTTCACCTTCTTCAAATCCTTTAACATTGTTGACTTTAGGTGACCAAAATTTACAAATAGCTAACAAAACCAACAAACTAAAACCTAAAAAAGCTATGGAATTAATTTTTAATTGTTCAAATTTTTTGGTATTACTGATATTATAAGCAATGACATATCTAATAAAAAAATATAACATATAATAATTATGATCATACTCATTATTTTTGTGACTGGTCACAATTTAAAAAAGACAAATATTTTGATCTAAATGATAAAAAATATGTGGCAAAACTTGTTAAGAAAAAAGTTTTAATCGGTACATATCCAAATACAATAACACTATTTAGTAGATTATTTAAGCCCAAGTGTGGGTCTAACTTCTATATGCAGGTTTTTTTACTAAAGAATTTAAAATTATAAACTTTTTAAGTCACAAACCAATTAATTGTTTTTGTAATAGTGTAAATGAGCGTTTATTGTTGTAGAAGATTGAGTGAGACTGATCTTTTTCTATTAAAAAAAATAATTGTATGTATTAAAATTATATATAAATGATAATTAAAAGTTTATTATTCACAAATTGTAACATTATTAAGATCATTAACTACAGAATATAATTTAACTTTTGTTTATTTACAGATTTATAATTTTTTATATTCAAATTAAATAAATTTGTATATTATTTATTAAAGTAAATAATGGCTTCATACAAGAGGGAGAAATAGGATGACAGTGCTAAATCTATGAAAAAGGACATCATACTTCACATTTATGTTAGTTTCTATTTATATTATATTAAAAAATTATTCTATATGATTGATTGTTATATAAACATTCCTTGCAGTAATTAGATTTTTTGTTTATTTCAAATATTTTAAAATAGCAAAATTCAAAAACTTTTAAACTCTAAAAGGAACGTTTCCAGAAAGTTTGAGGTATATACGTTTGTATTGAAACCTTCTGCAAAAATTACAATATCTCAATACTTAAATAAATTTCAATTATATAAAAACTGGCTTGTAGTTTATACTTGAAGCTTTCTTATAAGCATATAAGAGCCTATTTTATTTTTAGATGGAATTTGAATAGTCGTGCACCCCTAATTCTATGCCTTTGAATCATGGGTAGGTAAGTCAAACAATGTATGTAAGATTTGGTAGAAATAGATTTCTGTAGCAGTCAGAGGAATTGACAAGATAGGTTTGCATACAATTGTTGGTATGTTTCCAACTCGAATTTAACCATTTTTTAATCTTTGTTTTAACAATTAAAAGTTGCTATATTAATTTTTGTAGCAGTCTGAAAAATCATATATAAACATTTTTGTCTAAGTTGGTGATCATACTTTTACTGTTTCTGAATTTTATATAATTTAGAACAATGAGTGTAACAATTAATTAATTTTTTTACAAACTCAAAGTTTTTTAATTTTATAAAAGTTTTTTGTTATATTTTTACTGTTTCTTATTCTATTTATATGTTTTTGATGAAAACACATTATACTTTAGTTATTTTTAGTGCAAAAAATAAAACTTCATTTTGATCATTATATGTCTATTTATACTACAATATTAATTATGAAATAAATGATTTTTTAATGTTTATTTTATGCAACAAAATTTTGTAAAAAATTTCTAAATCAAGAATAGTATAAATTTTTCAATCTGTCCATCTGATCTTCTAGCTATCAGAAAAGAGATGGTGGCAGAGCTTGTCTTAGGTTTTCTTTTTAATTAGAAATATTAGTAAGATAAAATTGTGTTAATTATAGTTTAATCGTTATTAAATTTCCGTGATAGTTATTTTTTGGTTATGTTTTGTTTGTATAATTTTACTTTTTATTTACAAAACAAAAAAAAATTGATTTTAAATTATGTTAAGTGTACTACTTAGACAAATTAAGTTTGATCCATGTTTCTATTTTGTTAATTCATATAGTTTGTTTTATTAAAATGTGACCAGGCTTGCATTGATTTAAACTAGTGTATTAGTTAGATTCAAATTAGCTTTTGTATGTTAGTTTAGAAACAGTTTTTATCAATGATTATTAATACAGTTTTTTTTATTAATTATGTAAACATGTCTGCCTTTTTTATTTATTAGTATATTTTAAAAATGTGAACAGGTTTGCCTTTTTTTAGTTATTTTTTTCAATTTTTGATGTTATTTTTGATGAATTTATTAAGTGTCTTAAAAAAAAAGTTACTGTTTAAAGCAGTTTTTTATCAATTGCTTTAAAGTTTCTTTACATTTTAAGTCAACTTTATATCTACAAAAAACTATTACTGATGTTTATTTTTCTCTTTATGTTTACTGAACTATAGCTACTTAATTTTTGTTTATTTTAAAATTCATTGATTTTTAAATGCTCAACTTTGATTGATTGTAATAAATAAGTAAAACAAACCAATTTCCAACTAATTTATAGTTAATAAAATGCTTTTAAAAGCTTAGTATTTTAATTTATTATAAAACCGGATGGTAGTAACTATATTTTACTGGTAATATACTGGTAAGTTAATAGAGTATATTTTTGCAAATTTTTTTTTTCACACAGACTAAAAAGTTTATAGTATTTTACCAGTTTTTTATTATATTTTTACTGTTTCTTATTTTGTTTATTTTCTATACATTTTTATGAAAAAATGTTCGTATTTTTGTTATATTTAAATACTTTTGTGCAAAAAATAAAGTTTTAAATTAATAAATATTTATTTATCTGTACTATACTACTAATTATGAAATAACAAATTAATAATTTTTTAGTGTTTGTTTTTTACAACAAAATTGTGTGAAAATTATTGAAAAAAGTTATATACTTTAAGATAAATACATCTTTGATTATAGATCATAAATATTTTATTCTATAGAAATGGTAAATGAGAACATTAAAAAATGTACAACTGGCTGGCTTTGAACCCAGGTACCCTAGACCTTTTAAATTTTATTCTGACACATCAACCCACAACGTTACGGCTCGCTTTCCTGAATCGCGGGTTTTGCATTTATATATCTGACACCTTTTTAAACTTCACAATTTGAGCATTTTTGATTGCGTTACTATGTGTTTTACAAACACATATAATTAAAAATTTTACTTAATATATTTTTGATTCTAAAATTTAATAGTTTTATACTTAAAAAAATTGTTAGATAATAAGGCTAAAAAAAAAAACCTGGCATTTTGAACAAAAATCGATAAAAAAAATGTAAAACTTCAGTTTAAAACTTTTACACGTGAAGTACTAAAATTTAAATTTGACACAAAAAATCTATTGTATAAATAAAAAAAATTCTTTCATGATAAAATAAAAAAAAATATTAAACAAAAACATTTAAAGAAGATTTAACATATTTTTTCAGTTTAATAATACTATTTAACACAATTTTTTACCACAAACTTAATTTTAAACCAAAAATAAACCTTTAAACGTGTAGCTTTTTAAAACCTGGAAGATATTTTTCTACCGACATTGTCAATTTAAACAATAGTTTAAAACTGTTAAAAGCTAATTACTATAACAAAATGTATTCCGGTATATAAGTTACTTTTACAAAAATCATTAACTGAAACTTTTTACAATTGTTAGTACTAACTATACTAGAGCTTGTTAACATTATCCAAAAACTAGCTTTTAAAAAGGAAACTATTTATTTATCTTTACTAATGTTAATAGTTTAAATACAGTTGATCTAGATGTGAAACGTTATAAAAATAACTAGTTAATTCAAATATCGCTGCTAAAAATAATTCTATTCAGTTCAGTTTATAATTTTATTAACTAATGTACAAAACTTAATAAACAGCTATCATATACCATTTACATATAAATCAACTTTGCCCTTGCAAAGTTGCGCAGTTGCGTTTGCAAACGAAAAATATGCTTTGGTTGAATATATAGTGGGTGAGACGGAGACCATTAAGTCTTAGCATTTCCATGTTAATGATCTGTTGTTGTTACCCAAATTTATTTTACAGCGAGTTAGTCATTGGCTAACCAAGTAGATGACGTTTTCAAAATGTTTGCACTAAAAAGTTTGACAACATGGTTAATGACCGCAATTTGTTTTTTTTTATCAAAATTAAATAAAAAAGAGAAAAACAATGGTTTCAAAATATTTTACGTTATTAAGAATATTCCAAGTTATTTAGATTTGTTTTCACTATTAAAAATTTAATTTTTGAAATAGAAATATAATCTTAGTACTAATTATAAATAAAAGCAACTTTTGAACAAAACTACTGAATTAATAGTCTAATTTAGTTACAAAATCATTGGTATTCGAACTCTAAAATAAAGGTTAAAATTTGTTTTATTAGATTAATTACAGTAAATCAAGATTTATCATATTCATTTAATTCAAATATTTTTTTTTAAAAGAAGTATTAATATAAGCAAGAAAGTATTAATGTATATTATAGAGTTAGACAAGACGTTAAAAGGTATCCAAGTAGTGTGCAACTCGATAACTGATATTTTGTGCGTATTTTTGTCGTTTAATTGATAATAAACAATTTATAGGACTCAAAAATAAAGTTTGTTAGTGTACATCGCTAGTTAAATAACTTATTAACAAAAATGTTTTTTTAGTTTGATTTGTTATTTTACTTTAAAATTAATGTTTAAAATTAAATAAAATATTTCACTTAGCTATAGTTTGAAAAAACTTATTTATGTCCAAAAAATTTACTAAAATTTCAATAACTAACATAAATTTTGTGTTATATTTTATTATTATGTATTTTTTACTATATATTAGTAACTGTCACTAAAAAAAGTATTTTAAGACAATTTCCTTTTTGTTTTGTATAAATTAACTAAAGACTAATTGCTTCACTTCAACTTGTATAAACGATTAGTTAAATATTACCACAAAATTAGTATTGCAATTTTGTCTTGTTCAATTTTTGACATAATAAAGGTTTAAAAATAAAGTATTTGTCGTATAATAATTTTTTACGTAAAAAGTAGTTCACTATTTTATTTTGTTTTATATATGTACTGTTTATTTTTCGCTCTGGTTAAAATAAAATTTAATTAGTTTTTGTTACTGTGTATCTGAGGGAATTTTGCTAGTAGTGGAAATCTCAAGCGACCCTATCGAATCAGTGGCGTCGCGTGGTATTTTTGTTAGGGGATGCTGCAGGTTAACAATGTCAAATTAAAAAATCCCCTACTTAGCAACATTTAGATAAAAATCTTAAGGTAGTATAAAATAATAGCAAATTCATCAAAAAATGAAGCTTTAATATACTTGTTTAAATAAATCTTAAACAAAACATAAAAAAACACACGTATATAAAAAAAAACACATGTTATACCTAGGTATATTTTATTTCAGAATTTATTTAGAAAATACTTTATTTTTACGCACTACAAAAGCTTTAAATACTAACAAACAACGTTAATTTCTGAGAAAATTTCGAAATAATCTTTAATTTAAATTTTTGGATATCTCGGATCCGTTCGGTAGTTTTTGTGAGATGAAACATGAAATAGTTTTTTGCTTTCAAAAAAATTGCGACAGTTGATCTCAACAACTGTTTAAATATAAAGACAGTTTTAGTTTTCTAAAACTCTAAATCCAACCTTGCTTTGAAAAATACTCGACTTATGAGACGTACCTCTACACACATGTATATTACTAATATATACTAATATAGACCTTTCATCAGTGTTTTTATATTTTTAAGGAACAAGTGTAAAATGTTTTACAAAGACTTAAGTTTTTTTTTTTTTGCAGTCACAGTTTATGTTGTTTTTTGAACGACAAAACTAAATTAAACTTATTTGCTTTTAAGTTTTATTTTTTCTTCTTATTTGAAACATAAAAGGACATAATTTTAAAATATTTACTTGAAATGTTAAAGTTTTTTGATTAAAAATGTTTTTTGATCAAATTTTTTTTAGTACTACTGACTGTTTCAGAAATTTTAGTTTTATAAATTCTTTTGTTTTAAAAACGCGCGTTACTACCAATATATTTTTTAAATGCAGTAAACATAAAACTGTTAAATAACTTAGCTGTAAAAACTAGAAAAATAGTGTATTCTAATTGTGATACTTAAACATTTTTTAAATTTATTAGGTTTTGTTTATTATAGTAAGTATTTTATAAAAAAAACAAAGGGTTTTTAGCAATTTTATTTGTTTTATTTAGATAAATTAAAAAATAAAAAAGAAAAGTTTTAATCTATTTAATGTGTTACATAGCCGTTAATTAAATTTAAAAACTGCAAAAAAATATTAAACATATAATATATTCATCATAAAAACAATTGTTACAATAATTGACACAAACTGCACTAAGCAGTTTATTGTTAAAAATTTTTCATTTGTTTTAATATTAACTAAATCACTTTTCATTATTGAGAAAATTAATATTTTAATAATATTCTAAATTAATTGATTAGCTTATTTATTTTTAGTTGTTTTTTTGTAATTCAAGTTAATATAACAACTATAGCCGTACAAAACATTTTAAAAATTAAACAAAGAGGATTATTCACAAACACATTTGTCTAATTTATCTTGCATTTAGATATAAATGCAAGATAAATTAAAAGACAAAAAGTTAAAATTTTAATATATATCTATTCAAACCAGCTTTCATTATGGTTATTATTTGTTAATTGTACTTATTAACAATATACATACGTTCTATTATGAATTTAAGCGTCATAAATCTATTATCAACTTAATGCGCTTAAACTCTTTTGTTTTTTTGAACAACGAGTTGTAAAGAAATATTCAAATACGCATTCACGTAAATATAACGTAAAAGTTTCAATTGTTTTTAAATAAAAATATAATTTGTGAGTATATAAATGGGTCAAATATTCTATCAGTTGTATTCGTTTTTTCTTAAGCTGAATTAAAAAACATAATTTTTTTAATAAATAACTTAGTCAAAAAAATTTTGCTTAAAGTTATTTGACATTAGTGTTCATTAATTTTTATAAAAGAATATGAATTTTAGTTTTATAAGTTTGTAGATTAAAATAAAATAAACATGGCATCTAATAAAGTAGCAATTACCGTTTTATTTTCATTGATCAGTTTGTTTGTTGTAATAAACTCAGCGTCAATTAAATATAAGTAAGTTTATTTTTTGTTATATATTTTATTTATTTTATAATTAAAAATCAAATTGTAAGCAATAAAACCAAAGATAATTTAATAATTAGATAACTTAGTTTTCAGCATCTTTGTACTTAACAAAAACACAATTTTGCAGAAAAAACTCTGAGATCACTGAGAATAAAAGCTTTAACATAAACACAACTGATGATAATACATCAGAAAAATCTCATGAAAGATCTAAAAGATCAGCAGCAGGTTATTTCACCCATTGGAAATACTTGCACTATCACAATAGAGCTTTGGATAGAGCAGAAAAATTTGTGTTAGTTGGTTTTTATTGTACAATAATACATTCAAAAAAGTAAAATATAACGTTAAGTTAGTTGTAAATTATAAACTTTGAAAAAGTAAAATGACTGGAAACAAATGAATTAAACTTGATTACCTGTGTTTATAAATGAAATATAACATCGTCTAGCTTAGTAAAATTGAAATTACAATTTTTTTTCAGATCAAAATCTGGAATTGGAAACGATGAACGTTTTATGGAACTTGCTAAATTACACGGACTTAGTCATTTACTTAAAAATAATTAAACAAACTGATCAAAACAAATATTTTAGATTGGTGTTTTAATATCGTTATCAGACTTTTTATAAACCTAAATAAGAACAAGGTTATTTCTTACAAACTTTTGACTCGTTTTTGACTTTTAACTTTAAGAAAATTCAATAAAGATAATCAATTTTGAACTACTAACAGTTTTGAGTTAGGTGATAATCAATAGTTGAAACTTTATGGTTATCCTTCAAAATAAATTTCTTATAATTAAATCACAAATGAGCAAGAATTTAAAATAAACTTCTCTGAAAAGACATCGGTAAATACTAAATATGTAAATAAATATATTTGTCACTATATAGTTTATTATGACTTAAATGACTTACTTTTTGTAATCACACTTATTTTAATACAAATAATGCAGCTAGAATGTTTCTTTACTTTAAGTTTATGAGATTAAAAAAGCTAAAAGAAGACAAACTTTTACCTTAGGTGATGTATTTTACACAATGTAAATAAAGAACATAAGTTTTAAGTGTATTAACATTTAGTAAAGTAAACAACAAAATCAGCTCGTTCAGTTTTTTAGTATTAACATTTGGTTATACATATTGAAGTAACACAACTAATGTTCACAATTAAATAAGTATTTATTTAAATGCTCACAAAAAAAATAAGGAAATATTTAATATGTTATGCGAATTATTGCCAGAAGTACAGTAAGAACTCCAACAACTTTTTTTTTTGTTGTATGTATTTTTTCTTTTGAAAATTTAAAAAACAACTTTAAGTTAGTTTATATGTGTTTTGAAATCAGAAAACAGATCAATTAAGTAAACTGTTTTAATATTAAGAGAACTGAGAAATACGTACTTGAATTAAACTAAGTATTAACCTTTTAACAGATTAAACTAAAATTTTAAGGTATAAACAGCAATGTGTTACAGTTAAAAAAAATACAAATATATTTCAAAAACATAGTAAAATATAATATTTATTAAAAGAAAGTACTTTTTGTATGAGCTTATATAAAGATTAAAAACTGTCTAAAAAATTTTCTTGTATAGTATTCTACTTCTTGTTTAAAGGAAAAAAATTAAGAAAGCTTTTTAAAAACAGTTTATATTCTTAATAAAAACTTAAGTTTCCACTTTTGATTAGGGAAATAAACAAAATGCAAAAATTAAAAGCTGATGTATTTAAACAAATTTTCACGAAATGTCTTAACAAAAAAAATCAAACAGATTTTTATCCTTTTAAATCAGAAATTTCTCTCAGTCATTAACATAAGAGTACTAGAATCGGTATCTGTTTTTCTACAAACATGAAAGTGTTTCCAATATTTTAAAAGAACAATATTTAATACTAAAACTGCAATCAACACTGAAAGCACAACAAGAAAAACAAAATTTGTAGAATGTAGACCTTCACAATCTTTTTTGTTTTGCTTTTCCAAAATTCGAGTGTTTAACGTATTAGTTGTGACTTTAACAGTACTTTCTGAACTTTGAATTGGAGTTATTTCATTTTGTTTCACTATTTTTGTAGTTTTGTATATTTCATTTTGTTTTACTAATTTTGCAGTTGTAGTTAATAGATGTTGTTTTTTAACAGTCGGTGTTGTAACTACGATATTTTGTTTTTCAGCAGTTGCTCTTGTAGACATTTCGTTTTGTTTTTCTGCAGTAGATATTGTAGGTATTTCTTTATGCTTATCTGTAACTTGTGTTGTAGTTCCTTCTTTTAATTTTTCTAAATTACTTTGAATTTCATCGTAACAATTATTTGAATTCACACTTTTCTCTTCTGATGCTTTAAATGCGATCATCTAAAAAGAACATTTTAAGTTTTTTAGACTGTTTTGATTGAAAAAAAATAACTTTTAGAACTTATGTGTTTTTCAAAAATACTATTTTAGTGTTTCAAAAAACAACGGTTCACATTGTAAAACAAATATTTTTTTTCTAAAAACGCTCTAATTTTACTGAAATTAAAAAGCAAATTGTTATGAAACAATTAAAATTTTATTACAACTGACCGTTGTGTCGTTAAGTTCGAAGTAAACTGTAAAGTTTCTGTTTTTAATGAGATTTTCTATTTTATTTCTAACTACATTTTCAGATAAAAATTCACTTTCTACAGGTTTTTCTGAAATAAAAATGTGTTTGTTCACATGCGTTTTACAAAATTAACTTTGTTTAAACATTTTTAACATCACTAAAAACTATACAACTTATTTTTATATATAAACACTTTAAAGGAAAATACGTACTTAGATATAACCATGGTAAATATAGCTGATAACAGAGTTTAAACTAACCACAAAAATATTTGACACGCGTATTTATCAGTTTCAAAGTAATTTATCAGTTTGTGTTGTTTTTTAGCACAAAAAGTCAATCTATATTAAAATAAGCTATGTTAAAATAAAAACTACTTGATGTAGAAATTTTTTGAGTTGTTTTCAGCAAAGGGTATATTGAAAATGTGACGTACAAAATATTATTTCTTACGTAATGTTTCACGTCACTACTAATTCTCAGTTGGGACACATCGATTTTAAACATTATTTCACTTATAAGATCATCTAGAAAATGATAGCTTTAAAATTATAAAATAATCTCTCAATCTAATTATATATATGAGTTAACATTTTATAGAAAAACTTGTATAAAAATTTTTTAATTCAAAAACTTAAACAGCAGTAAAACAGTTTAGCGTGTTTATGGAAGAACATATAATAATGTACTTTAACAAAAAATAAAATATCTTAATTTGTACGTATTAAAAATTATATTGAAATTAGTAGCTTTTGTAAACTTTTAGTAAAACTTAATAAAAAATTTCAACTTAAAATTCAACTAAATTGTAAAAGTAAATTTTTGTTTAAGCGGTTTTAGCATATACTAACCTCTAAACAAATCAAATCTAGCGCTAATTTCTTCCAAGTGTTTCTTTGATATATTTTTAAACTTTATTTGATAAATTTCTAACGGTCTATTTTCGTAGCAGTGAGAAACATCGAAATCTTTTCTATTTACATTTGAATCGAGCACTTCTATTTCCACTACCGTAGTTTGATAGTTCTAGTCATTTCATTAGAATTTATATAAAACAAAGCAGTTAATATTTACAACATTCATAGAACGAAAATAGAACTAATTACAAGATTGATAAAATGTGTAAAACAGAACAATATGAAAGCTTGGTAAATATTTATACTTTTGTGTATACTTTAATTTTTAAGAAGTGTAAGTTAGATTGTATAGTTGATTTAACTAACTTTTAACAACGAGAAATAAAGTTAAAAGTAAAAACAAAAGTGTTTTAAATTTTTGAGCTATATATTTACAAACTTTTATTAAACTCAAACAATAGTAAATGTTTACTTTATATTTATAGACGTTTAAAAGAAGTTACCTCATTGTCTAAGTAGTATTTGTGTTCTATTTGAGTTGGAATATATTCCAAGGTGTCTAAGTCTTGTTTTATTGTCAAAGTGTTTGATACTGTGTTGTTCTAAAACAAAATATACCGTTTGTCTAAATACTTTTTAAAACTTTAAAAGTTAAAGAAGCTAAAGTAGTTGAAAGGTAAAAGTATTTTATTTTAAAAAGAAAACTAAAAGTTAAAACGGCTTATGTTCACTAGCAGGCTACTTTTTTATTTTAAATATGTTTTTAATGATTGTAACAAAAATTATGAAGTAGTTTTTTAAAACTTTTCAAACTATTTAATCGCTACTAATAATGAAAAAAAAATTAGTTGTTTTAACAATCGTTCGAATAAAATTTTTGACTAGTATTTACTTTTTTAGTCAAGTTTAAAATTAATCTAAAACCTCAAATTAATGCAATGAACCTTTTTGATTTATGTTGGTACAACTTTAATATATTTTTTATACTAAATGAAGGATGTTTATCAATAAACAGATTAAAAATGCTTAATATACGTCACAAAAGCAACTTACAAACTGTTTTTATAAGACGCTATAATACAACTAAGAAAATTTTGTTTGACAAGGAACAACACCATTTTATTTTTTTTAAATTTTTTTTCTAACCACTGTTTTTAACTTATTTACAATTCTAACCTCTTTATTTATGTATTCATGAATGTAATAATGCTCTACAATGTTAAAATTCATATGTGTTTTGTGAAAATTTGCATACTCGTATGATTCAAAATAAAAAAGTCCTTGCAACCCATCAATTGAGAACTAAATGTAAATTAATTAAATAGTTCAACGAATCGTTGATCTTACAAACACTATTCGTTATAAAAAAAACTTTAAGATTTTATGTACATTATTTTTAATGCAGATTGCAGAAATGTTAGTTTTTCAAAACAACTGGTTCGCATATCTGTTTTAAAATAATATAAGTTTAAACTTATTTTTTCGATTTTGAATTTATTTATTTCATTATAGTCCATGTTATACATTCAATTTAGTGACTTCTTATCTCAAGTAGTTTATAAATAATCTACAATTGATTTAAATTTAAAGAGTTTGAATTGTTTTGGTTTAGAAATAAAAAAATATATGTTTAATGTTTAATTTTTTTTAAAAACTAACAAAACTGTCTTTCGAAAACATTTCTTCCAGGCGGAACTGATTTGTATATTTAAAAACTTCACATCCATTATTTGAAGTTTTGTAAACTTTTTTGTGAAATGAATCAATGATACTAAAAATTAAATATATTTTACTTTAAAATCTTACAGACATTTAGTTAAAGAAAAAAAAAAGTTTTTACTCACTAGTCCGTACTATGATCTATATTGTATCTGAACAAGAGTCTTGAAAAATCAAAATAAATGTCAGCTGTAACAGATGGCTTCAAAACATCTTTATAATCGAAAACTTCAGTTGATAGCAAATGTAACTTATCTAAATACCTCTGATGAACAAGTGTAATATTTGGTTGATCATGTATTTTTCTTCCTTTAAATAAACTAACTTTTTAGTATTGAATTGATTTAAAATGCCTATTTATATTTTATTTTACATTACACCAAAAAAACATGCTAATATGTTCAAAAGTTTTAACTTTGTTGTTTACATTGCTTTTTTATTTAAAACCAGTGTAAACAACCAAATTATTATTAGTCAATTATTTTAATTTAACACTTGTAACAAAAGTTACTAAAGTAGTTTTAAAACTTAATACAACTTTTACATTGGGTATAAACAAACACTGTTAAAAATACATAACACAAACACTACTTATTAGAAGTTGAAGACGGCAGTAAATCGTGAAATCAAAAATTAAAACAGCTAAGTGTCAATAAAATAATTGAGCTGATTATCTTGTTTTAATTTAATGTGTAGAATAAGCATAATGTACATTTGAAACATTAGTAAAATAAAAAGACCTTTGCAAACCACTTTGTAAGGTTCTTCTAGTCGTATATCTTGTGGTGCATAATCAGAAATAGAAAATGACATCGTTTTATTATATCCACTTTTAAAACTCACCTTTTGTCATAAAAGTTTAGCTAAAAATGGGTTATGATATTTCTATAAAAATCAAAAACAAAAGAATAGTTAATTTATTGACTTTTAAAAGTTGAACTTTAGTAAAAATAGAAACTGTTTGATTTTACACTTACATTTAGCTCAACTTTGAATATAAAGTATGGATCTTCTTTGTTCTTTGAAGGAGGTTCGAAGCTGAGATCTGTTTCATACTTAACGCGTCCCTCGTCAACAAGAAAACAGCTTCTATAATGAGCATACTGACCATTGCGAGCAAATCTTATGTTTTCAATGCTCTGTTGTTAAGTTTTCGTATCTTTTTATAAGTTAGTAAAATTCAAGAGTAGCTCGTACGAACTTACTGATTTATCAAAAGTAATAAGGCTTACCTTAATAGCACGATACCGTTTGTTAAGAAAAAACCCTTCAGTGGAATCCGAGTTAGTTTCAGAAAAGTTGTGGTGAAAAATTGTAGAATCATTGTAGTTTATATACTTCAAGTTGCATTTTTTAGCACCGTTTTCTTCTAACAGTTTTACAGCATTTTAAAAATTGAGACTAATTTAAATTTTGATTGTAAACATGTCAAACTTATAGAGTATGACTTTTGTGGGAATGGCTCAAATATGCACGAGGGGTTTTAATATGCACAAAGGGACTTTTTTTCGTAAAGAACATTTTGCACAAAGGGACATTTTTACACAAAAACATGTTTTCACAGAGGGTTGCTTTTAAAAGAGCGGTAATTTTTGCACGAGAGTAAAAGTAAACAAGTTTAAAAGGTACAAAATTATAAAAAACAGCAAAAGTAAAATAGTAAAAAAAAAGTTACCGACCGAAGGTAAGGGTTAGGGGTAACAGTGATAGTAAAAAAAATATATAAAACAAAAATAAACAAACTAAGTCTTTAAATAAAAAACTTAATAAAAAATCGAATAAAAAAACAAAAAAGAAAAAAAGTAACCGATCGAGGGTAAGTCTTAGGTTAGGGTAACAGTAATAAAAAAAAAAGAAAACAAGACAATAAAATATTTTGAATTAAATTAAAAAAAAAAGCTACCGACCGAGGCCAAGGGGAAAAGTGATATATTTTTTTAATAATTAAAGTTGATTAGGAAACTTAAATTTTTTTTTTCAACTTGTACAAGAGTGTCTTCGTGCAAAAGTGTCCCTTCGTGCAAAATTGTCTTCATGCAAAAGTGTCCTTTTGTGCAAAAGTATCCATTCGTGCATATCATACTCCTGCCCGTCTTTTGCATCAAGATTTAGTATAAAAAATCAAAAAATAAATTTTGTTAAAATACTTTTATTTCAACGCAAGCTATACAATATTTTTTTTACTATGTTTATGCGTGAATTATTCTGAACTTATAAACCTATTTTTTGTCAAAAACTACGGATAAATCTGTCTCAAGTAATAACAAATAAGCCAGTTTGTCTCTAGTACTAATAATTATCATATGTTCAAAGACTTTTTTTTTAATTAAAATTTTCACTATACTTACCTCTAAGCTCGTATCTACGTTTAGATTTGTAGTTTATAGTAATTGTTTTGTCAAACCGACCACTACTTTCGGAGTTTTCATAGTAAAATTTTTTAATTTTATTTTTTTCGTCGTATTCTTCACTTATCGAACGACCCGAATAGTTTGTTTTTGAATTTGGAGCTTAAAATATTTTTAATCAAAATTTAGTTTGTGAACTTAAAATTAATTTTTTTAACCCTAGTAAACTCTACCACTTTATATATTCATCATTAAAATTATTCATATACTACAGATAAAGTCTTTTTTCATCAATTAAAAGTTAAAACTACCTAAAACTATTTCAATACTATTACAAGACTATTTTTTAACAATAAATGATTTACTTAACTTTTAAAAGTTTAAGTTAACAACATTTTAATAAAAGTACAGTTTATTTTTTTAATTATAAAGCGGTTTATAGAATTACTTTAAAAATGTTGTTACTAAACACGAATTTAATTACATCAAATCATAAGTATAGTTCTTAACTAAAAGTAAAACTATCATCGTTTATTATGCTGAAAAAAGATAGTTTAATAATTAAACAAAACGTCCTAGATTAATAAAATAAATTAGACAGCTTGATACCAAGTAAACTATGTAAAGCAAAAACAATAAAAAATTGTATCGTTTTTCACAAATAAAACATACCGTTGTCACTAGTTTCAAGGAAAAAAACTGAAAACGCGTTGAATTTTTTTACATCTTTAATTCCAAACAAAACTCCTTCCTTTTCGTATTTTTCATCACATTTTAGCGCAAATACTAGCTCATTTGTTGTATAAATAGTCAATAAGTAAAACAAAAACTTCATGTGTCTGTATATTAACGAATTACACTAATACTATTTACTCTGAAACTTTTATTAAATTAGCTTATGTATAAAACAAACTTTAACTAAGGTTTTTAATTTACCTTGTTAAAAATTTGACAACTTTTCTGTAGTTTTCTTATTCTTCTTTAAAAATCAATAGCTTTAGAATTTTTTTATCTAACAAATTTTATTATATTAAAGTCGTGAATTGATTCATTAATAGTAAAAACTGTTAAAACGTAATTAAAAAAAACATACATAATTTGTCAATTGGACTCAATAATTTCCACAACAGACCAAATTTATATTAGAAATATTTGTATTAATTTATTTAAGTTATAAAAAATTAGAAAGTGTAATATTGAAAAAATAAGAATACTATTTAAGCCTTTTTTTGTAGTTTTATCAGTAAAAATCATGTTTTCTAAAATGAAAGTTTGTCCAAAACAAATGTTATTAGAAATACGTATATAAGATAAAAAAGATAAGATTAAAAGTTATTTTGCGTATGCTCAACATTAATAATAATAAAAAAAGAAACTGAACAGAAAAAGTGCCATCAGTAGATTAAAGTTCATAGTTAAAGCATAACTGAAATAAAAAAATTATAGTGTTATGAGTAAAAATCAAATTAAATAAGGTTTACGAAAAATCTAAACTTACCTTCTACTTTTTGAAGTCTTGTTTTAAACACCCTATTTTTATTTCTGGAGTTTGAAACTATTGTTGCGGCTAAAATACTCAATAGTTCTGTAAGAGCTTATGTTTATTCAGCGAATTCCTATTTGTTTTAGCAATTTTTTATTGATTTTTATTTTTAACAGTTTTATTTATAAATTTAAATTACCCCTAAGTAAATTATAACTTCAGGTATAAATATCTTACTTTTATGTTAAATCTTGTATTGGCTTAAACCCATTCTATTAGCGAAAATAAATTTTCAAAATTAAAGCAATACGTAAAAAATCTAAAACAAAAGTAAACCAGTTTCAATGGTTAATCAACTTAAATTTAGCGTTAATTTTTTATTACATTTACTACGCATTACAATTCAAGTTATGTAAAAAATATTAATGAACAACAACTCAAAAATTTACACATGTTTGAAAGAATAAAAAGTTTCTTATTTAAGTCTAAATAATAAAACCACATTGGTACAAAAACCCTAAAAATTATTTAAAGGAAAGAAAATTAATACGTACTAAAAACGATTACACTTTGGTGTTTTTGAAACTTATTTTAGCCTTACCTTAAAAATAGCTTAAACTCATAAAAACAAAAAATGCTTTTGTAGGACTGATTTATAAGATAAGGATGATAAAGTACTTTTTTAAACGTTTTATTGTAAATAAATTATATGTTGAGAATTTAAATTAAAAGCGCTTATTTTATTTTTTTATTATTCTTCAATTTAAGTATAAATAACTAGTAATAAAACTCAAGATTTATTACTCTAGTTAAACTGAAAACAATTCGCTTTTATATAATAATTTAAACAGCCTTGAATATTTTAAATTCTAATAGAAATGCAAAAAAACAATTATTTCAAGTAATTCAGTCAAAATTAAAAGTACATCTGTATTGATTAAAATAATTCTAAAAAAGAAAGCTTAAAGAAAATGTCGTTAACTTGATAAATTTAAAACATACCTGTTTTTATTTTATGTTTTAAAAGCATTAAAAAAAATTCTAGTGCTAAAGTTTTAATATGAAAAGTTAAATTTGTTTTCTTTAACTAATGGTTTTATTTAGTTAATGCTAGAGGCTCTAGAAAAATTGGGACATTATGGCTTTTTTTTTTTGAACAAAATCTAAAAAAATATTAACTGTTTGCTATTATTCTTTAGCTGATAAATTTTTTGTTTAGTGTTTTAACTGTTTTATATAGTTATTATATGAGTTTATAGACTTAATTATATTATTTAAAACATTTTTGCGATTTGCAAATTTTGTGTTTGTTTTTCAGTTTTGACGCTTTCACTTTTTGTAAATATTTGATATACTTAAAAAATCTAAAACATAAAATCTAGAACAACTAAATTACTAGTCCTCATTTTTAATCATTGTAAAATAAAACAGATCTGTTTAGTGGTTTAGTGGTGAATTAAAAAACTTAATTGTAAAAAACTTTTAGACTTTATTGTTAAGAATTGACATGCAGTAACTGCAGTAGCAGTAAGCTACTAAGTAAGCTTTTAACAAAAAAAAAAGAAATATTTGTAACTTTTTAATCAAGCGTGTGAATAATTTTGTTCAATACTTTAAAGCTCAGTATTTTATTACGAAAAAATAGTTATCACTGCAACTCTAGTCAGAGTTCAGATTGTACAAGAGCAAAATTTAAAAGATTATAACTATTAAGAGATCTAGTATTCTAGTCTCATGCCATTTATACTAGAAATAGGGTATGAATGAAATGAATGAACTATGAAGTTATTAAATCTGTATAAATAACAATTAAGTATTTCAGATCAAGCTATAAAAAATAATTAAATAAAAATTATATAAAATAAAAAGTTTTTGTGGCAGGAGTTATTATTTTTGCCCTTGTAATGTAAAAAGTCTTAACAAAAAAGTACATGTATAAAAACTTTTACAAAACTTATAAGTCGCGGAGTTGTTAACAAAAAAAGAAATTACATGTAGACCATTGGTGATTCTGTGAAGTCTAAACCTTTTTTATTTGTAATAAAGCTGTTACAGAGATGTCACATATTAAGGTTAGTTTAAAATATTTAAAACCAGACTACCTCAGTTTAACTTGCATACTTAAAACTTTTTTGAGGATTTTGATAACTCAGGCAGACTCCTGATTGTTTAAGGTTATTTTTGCAAATCTCTGGTTATTAATTAGGTATGAATTTTTTCTTATACATTTGTTTTTCTTAAATATCATAAATTTTTTTAATGTTTGTTTCACAAAATTGATTTTTGTTTCAATTTTGTCTTATTCTTTAAATATTAGTTAAATTTGCTATCATTTACTCTTAGGTATAATTACACAAGCTTAACTAAGATTTTCTTTTTATCTACTTTTTGCTTCAGCTTGATATTGTTGAATAATCTGATAAACTCAGGCTATTTTTATGTAAATAAGTTAATATAAGCTAGTTTTTGGTCCCTCAGGGTAGTTTTATTTCTTTGGTGATTAAACATTTAGAATTTATAGATTTATCAACTATAAGTTATAGTTTTATAATAACTATGTACTGATATTATATTTTGCTCTTTATAGTTGGAATTTATAAGTAGTTGAAAGTTTTTCTGAAATATTTTAAACAGTTTCAAAAAAGTTTTAGAAACAATGCATTTTTTAATTGTTATTTTTGATTAAAATTCAAAGCATAGTACTTCATTTATTAAACTTTTATTCACAAATGAAGTACTATGCTCTAAATTTTCATGGTTAATGAAATCATTAGTTGTACTTAATATTTTTACCAGTTTAGTTTTTTCATAGAAAAGTTTTATAAAGTATTTTGCAATACATGTGTGGCATATAAATTTAGTAATGCATATTTCAGATTACTTTTGAAAAACGCTAGCAGTTTGCAGTTTTTTTTTTCAAAAATTAGACTAGTTTTACTACCTTCATAGTCTTTTTTTCTTAAATACTTTTTAAATACCAAATTATTTCAATACCATTATAATTGTTTTAAAACTGAAGCATTATATATTTTTAAATTTAGGCTCTATTTGCTTTTCAATTTGCTTGTTTTTTATTTTTTGTATTAAAATAAGTCTAAATCTGCTCATTATTTAAATTAAAAATAAAGGCTGTTTTACATTTAACATATGTTGTAAGCATTATCAACAATTTTAATTTTTAACCATAATATGCTAAAGTTTTTTTCAAATATTACTGGATTAATAACTAATAAAATTTAGACATAGCAGCTTTAAATTTCCACAAAAAGTTTTAAGTTTCAGTATTCTTACAGCTAAATGTACTTCCATAATAAACTTTAAAAACAGACTTAAATTCAAAGAAATACATTGTTTGGCTCGTGATTTAAGTAATTTAGTATGAAAATGTACAATTTCAATTTCTTTAATTTTTTTTTTTAGTTTGCCAAAGTTATATCACAAGTATAAAAAAACAAATTGTTAAATATAATTAAAAGCTTGATAATTTTTTTGTATAATTATTACAAAGTAGTCAACTATTGTAAAATTGCGTGAATATGTTTTTATTGCAACCTTAATGAAGTAAAATAAACTTAATTGTTATACCTAGATAAGATATACCTATAAATTCAAACTAAAGGGTTTTGATTTTAGAGTTCAGCTCTGTTGATAATATAAAAAAGTGTGTAATAAGTTATAATGCATATATGTGTAGAAATTTAATAAAAATAATTTAAAAAGCCTGAGTTTTAATAACATTTTTTTTTAACTTTTCACTTAATACAATATTACTTTTATACAATTTTCAATAAATATACTAGTTAAACCCAAAAGTTTTAATTTTTTATTAAATTTTTTTAGACCAAAGAAGTGTCTTACTTAAAATAGGTCTAATGGCCAAAAATAAAGTTGTTATAAAGTTAAAGTGATTTAGAATCCCTACATAAGTGTGAAATATGAGTTTGATATTAATCTTATACTTTCTACTTAATAAACTTTACTGCTAAATTAAAGTTTTTTCTTTAGTTCAAACTCTCATTTTAAATAATTAATACTAAAAACATCATGTATCTGGAAGTAAGGACTGAAGAACATAAAATATATAAGCTGAAGTATGAATCAGAAACAACTGTAAGTTAACATTGATATCAATAAATTGAACTCTTAATTAATAAAAGTAAAGTTTAAAACTAAAGTAAATATAAAATCACTTTTAATTTTAGGTTCTGCAATTAAAGAAAATACTGAACGATAAATGCCCAACTCTGGTCAAAGATAAATTGAAAATCATGTACAATGGTAATTATTTTATTAATATTTTTTCGCAGTTTATTTTTTAGAAAACGTCTTAAACACAAAAAAAATCTGCAAGTTAACCATTTTATTTACTACAAGGTTTCAGTGGAAAAAAATTCCGACCTTGTCGAATAAAATTAAACGGTGAATTGCACTAAACAATTTTTGTTTATGTAATAAAAGTAAGTCCAAACTATTCATGAAAATTTCCTATAAAGTAGTTTAATAAATTCTTTTTTTAGTTTTAAACCTAATCCTATTTTTGTTTTCTGAAAAGGTGCTCAGTTAGAAGATTCTCAAAAATGCGTTGATTTCATCGATAGCAAAAGTGATAAACTTGCAAGTGTAATGGTACTGAAGGTATGGATGTTTTTTACTTTGTGAACACTGAATTACGTTTTTATATTTAGTTAATAGTAATCAGCTATGTTTTTTAAACGTAGTTTTTATAAGTTATAGTTTTTATAATAATAAAAGTTTTTAAAAACATTATTTCATTACAGTATTTTTGCTAATTTGTACAACCATAGCACACTATTTTAACTAGATAGTTTACAACTTCATGAAATTTTAAATATTTATTTTAGAATGAGAAGCCAAAGAATACGGAAACCAGTTCAAGTTTTAATGAAAAAATATTGTTAGTTTTTCTCTAATTAATAAAAAAAGCATAGCTACTAAGTTTAATAAATTTTTATTATTAAAATAATTATGAAAACAAATGATTTTATTCAGTTTGTTTTCTAATTCAGTTTCATTTAAAACTGCATATTATAAACATCATCTAAAATATTTCAAAAATTTTAAAACCTTACATGTTTTTTTTTTTTAAAATAATTAAAACCCTTTGTAAGTTTTACTGAATTCTGTTATGCATTTTTTAAATATAAGTGTTGCAAGGTTCTCCTTTCTAATTCTATAAGTTAGCTTTTAATAAACTAAGTGTCACTTACGTTTATTAGCAAAATGACAGCTAAAAGAGTATCAAGTTTGTGGTTGAAATCGAAATGCAGTGTTGTATAAAACGAAGCTTGTTTTTTTAAAATTTAATTTACTCCAGAAGTTCACTTAACAGGAACACAAGAGTTGGCCAAAAAAAATCCAATAAATGGTCGAAAGTGGAGCAGCTCCTTGTTAGAAGGTTGGGAGGTCTTTCAAGCAGACCAAAAATAATTACTAACACCTTCAGAGTGTCACCAACACCTCCTACTTATGAAGTGAAGGATAATCCTCTTAGAAGGTCAGGAGGTGTTTCATTCAAACCTAAACCTGTTATAGTGATACCAGGACAATCTACTTATGGTTGTTCAAGAAAACCAAGAGAAAATTTCAACGGAGAAACAATTACAAATTTCGACGAGGGTGATCAAGACGCAGATGATGATTTCAAAGGAGTCGAAGTCGAACACGACGATGAGAAGATTGACGACGACTGTCCTATTTGTTTGGTGCCTTTGAAAGAGGGGGGACCAATAAAAGGTTCGGGCGTTTGCGAGCACATTTTTCATTCAAAGTGCATCAAAGACGCTTTGAAACAGAGTCACAAGTGCCCTGTATGCCGTGCCGTCCTCAAGAAGAAACTAGGTCCATGTCCCGATGGCCACATGTACGTTAAAACCATGAAAAATGTGAAATGTCCCGGTTACTCCGGCTGTGGGACCATCCATATTGAATATGAGCTCTTAAATGGGGTTCAAGGGCCGCAGCACCAAAACCCCGGGGTATCGTACTTCGGAGATTACAGGAAAGCGTACCTTCCCGACAACGACGCAGGTAGGAGGGTTTTGCAATTGTTCAAGAAAGCTTGGAAGATGAAGTTGACTTTCACGGTGGGAAGAAGTTTGAGCTCTGGAGCTGACAACGTGATCACTTGGAACGACATTCATCACAAAACTTCTCTTCAAGCAGGTCCCTACGGATATCCTGACGCGACTTACCTTGAGCGTGTCAGTGACGACCTACAAGCTCTCGGTGTGACAATGGATGAATAACTCAGTTTAAGGAAACCTGTCTAGTCTAAGTTTTTTTCGTCAAATTAAGTTACTTCTTAGATGGTTACGTTTAATAAAAGGTTTTTGTTAAATTTTTTTCGTTTTCTTTTTTTATTTTTATTTCTTAATTTTATAAATATAATTTTAAAAGTGTCTGTTTTTATTTAAATTAGAGTAAGTTATAAAAGCGGGGATTACTTTTACAGTCATATGATTTATTGTTTTGCTATATGCATGGATATATGCTAAGATCTGCATTAATTTACAAACTAGAAAACTTGGAATGTAAAAATTTTTACTTTATAATAATTATAGCAATTAAGATAATAGTTTAAAGAATTAAACAAATGTATTACCTGTAATATATTATTTTAATACTTTAAAATTATGTAAAGGATTAAATTATTGTAATGATTATGTAAAGGATTAATACTTAACACTGTCAAAACACAAAAAAATATTAAAAGCTAAGAAAGCCTCAATCATCAGTTTTAAGTTAGTTGGTACATAAGTTTATATTAATGAACACTATTAGATAGTAAAGTATTTTTACAGCTCCCATAACTAATTACCATTAAGCTGCAGATAAAGCAGCCCTGTGTATAGAGTTATGTTTTTGATAAGATTATACATAGGTCCTTAAACCCACTAATACATAGTAAACTCTCAAAATCTAAAAGTTTAAATTTATATTATTAGCTTTAATGATAACTGGTATCAAATTTTCAATAAACGATAGTAGGAAATACTTTTATTGTTAAGGAGCAAAATAACATTAAAAAACTCTTAGCACTTGAACAAGAAATCCCTCAAATAGCATTGCTAGGAATTTAGGTAAAACTTGTATGTGTCATATATTTTAAAAGCAATAATAAACTGGGAAAAAATATCACAACATCATAAAAAATAACTATACAATCTGTTAAAAATAAAAATTACTAGATAGTTGTATATCTGTAAAAAAAATTGTGCAAAATTGGAATTTTTCTGAAAATTTTATTCAGGCTTATGGTATACAAAAAAAAATTGAAAAAAAAGTTGAAAAAAAAGTTAATAGCATCATTAAACTTATTTTTATAAGTATGTTTAAGGAAAAAATTTTGAAAAAAAGTGTATTTTTTAAGAAAAGGTTGTATAAATAAAATGCAAGAAAAAAACACAAACATTTTAAAAGGGCCCTTATCAAAAAGTCAAACCTCAATTCAATGGTTTTTTTTTAAATTGAAGACAATGGACCGTTCTTTAGAATAAGATAAAAATCGTTTTTTATTATCTTTTAAGATAAGGACATAATTGGGTCTTAAGTTTAGAAATTTTTATAAAATTCCTAAAAATTTTTCTCAAGCTAAGTTCACACTCTTTAAAATATATGCATTCATCACCACAAATCTTTTTTCTAGCAAAATTAAAACCAAATAAATACTAAATCTAAGTAAAATTAAGCCGCGCAAAAACAAAAAGTTTAAAACATTTTTCTGATATAGTTTAAAACATTTTTCTAATACACTTTAAAACGGTTTTTTAATACAACCTTTTCTAAACTTTTAAAAATGCATAAATTCTTAAACTAACAAGATCAGATTATATTTTCAAACTAAACTTACTGTACTGTACAACAAGTTTCATTATTACTACTTATAATAATTATAACTTTTCATATTTTAAATTTCTGTATAACATTGTACATAAACTTTAGCTCACTGATGAGTATATGAAGTTATAAATCTCATATACAAAACCGTCGTATAAACCTATTGTTTTTATATAATCAAATAAAAAGATATTATAACCTAGGAAGGCAAGAACAAAAAAAAAAACTATTTCAATAAGAGTCTATCTTCTACTACATTTTTTAATTAATCTTCTTAAAATTTTCATAGAAAGTCAATAAAAAAGAATGTATAGAATGCAGAATTGAACAAAAATAATCATTTTTTTATATTTAGTTTAAAACCGCAAAATTAAAATTAATTTCAACTATATAAGTAGGGTTTCCAAAAAGTTTGAGGTCCTTAGCTCAAAAATGAAGGAGAAGATAATTTTTAGTGATTTTTAACATCTTAGAAAAAAATTAACTTTGAAAAGTTTTCTAGAAACTTTTTACATAAATTAAAATCTTAAAAGTAAAAAACAAAATTTTAAATTCTATAAAAACTGGTTTTTTGAAAATAAAAAGTTGGAACTCCCTGTGCCGAAAACAATAAACAATCCTGTTGTAATAATTAAAAACATTTGAGTAACTTTTTTTTTTCAAAACATTTTTGCAGATTTTTTTATATTTTCAGTCATAAATTGTTATTATTGTTTTTTAAAACTGTTAAAATTATTTTTTTTTGTAATGCAAGGAACATATCCTGAAAATTTGAGATCAATAACTTAAAAAATTAAGGAAAAGAAAAACTTTTAGTGAGTTTTCCAAATTATTGAACTTTTCCTTATGGTAGGCGCAAGCTAAAAAATGGAAAAATGTTTCACTAAAAATCTATCTCCCCATACGTTTTTGAGTTATTTATCTCAAACTTTCAAGAAATGTTCCTTGCAATATTTAGAAAATTTTGTCATAACAAAGTTTAGAAAATTATAATTTATAAATTTTATATAAAAAATTAACAAAAAAATTTTTTCCAATTTTTTGATATAATTTTTTTATTTTACTTTTGTTACTAAAAAGTTTTCTTAATATTGCAATGAACTTTTTTAAAAGTTTGAGGTGATTATCTCAAACAACATAGGAGGAGATAAATTTTTGGTGAAATAGTTTTTCTTAGTTGCTCCTCCCTTAAAGTTCCTTAAAATTTTTGATTTCATATGGTTGTGTTAGCGTTTTTTTTCATAACTTGTTAACTCAAAAGTTGATTTTTTGTTCTATAAAAAGTATCTTATAGTATATACTCCAAGCTTTTAAATAAAAGCCTATGTTAAATAAAAAATTTATGTAGCCCTTAATATTAATAATTTAAAGTTTTGAAATATTTTTAATTAGTAGCCTGATAAATTTCAATAAGAAAATAATTACAAACTAAAATTAACAGCAATTTTTAATTAAGTTTTATGACTATTAAGGGCATAGGGGGGGTAAACACCCTTTTTTAATTTTTCATCTTATTTTATATACTTTTTACTAAGCTATAAGATGCTTTTTACAGATTTTAAAAATTCAAAATAATCTTTGAGATATAGCCGGTCAAAGTCAGAGCCAACAATAGGTTCCTTATGGGAGGTGCAAACTAAAACGGCAAAAATAGACTATTTTACTAAAAATCTACCTTTTCCTACGTTTTTTGAGATAACTACCTCAAACTTCTAGGAAATGTTCCTTGATATATTTAGAAAATTCTGTCGGAAGGATATTTGAAAAAAATAAAAAATAAAAATTTTATATAAATAATAAACAAAAAAAAAAAATTTTTTTTTATTTTTTTATTATAAAATTTTTATTTTTTAATTTTTTTAAATTCTCAGGGTTGCCACTCGGTCAGGAAAAGTCAGGAAATCAGGAAAAGTCAGGGAAAATTTAAAAAAATGACAAAAGTCAGGAAAAGTCAGGAAAAAATGGGGGGTTTTGAAAAAAAGTCAGGAAAAGTCAGGAAATTTGGAAACAAAAAGTCAGATTTTGTCAGTTTAAATTAACAAAATTTTCCAAAGCCTTCAATGGTAAAAATTAATTAAAAGTCCTTAAAAGTCAGAAAAAAAATCTAAAATTTTCCTAGAAATTTACAAAAGTATTTAATTTTATTTCCAATGGTTTGACCTGGTATAAATTAGTAAAGTATTCTATATAAAACTGTAAGAATATTTTAGTTTTAAGTGTCTCAAATCTTCCCTTGGTTGTGTTATGTTCTTTGTGAATTTTTTGTCTTTATCGATTGTTTTAAATAAAACTGCAAAAATTTTCTATTAACATATTGAACAATTACCTACTTGAACAAGCAGACTTTGTAAGCTTTTTAGTATTGATGATCTGTTGCAAGGACACTTCCATAGTGAAACTGATATATACACAAACGTTTATCTAGCATAACTTTAGAATCAAATTTTTTTTTGATTAAATAGTTGAGTTCTTTATAACAAAGCAGTGTTTTATGTAACAAGTTAATGTGTATACTTTACCTCTTTATAATTTTTTCAAAATTGTTTAAATTTATGGATTAAGTTATAAGAGAGGTAATGCCAAGATTAAATTTACTTATAGTTTGTATTTTTTGTAGACTAACTTAAGTTTTTAAAGTAAATAAGAGTATATTTATTTGTTACAAATTTTGTACTAAATGATAAGAGGAAATACTCTATACAACAGATATATAGTTTACTTTTTATGCCTTTTTTTACAGTTACTTAAGTATATTATTTTTTTAATTGATTTAAAATTTAAAGATTTATATTAAATAGTTTGGGTAGTATTTTATTAAATTAAGTAAACAATTTAAAAAGTAAAACTGATTTAGAAAAGTCAGGAAAATTTTGGTAAAAAGTCAGGAAAAAGTCAGGAAAAGTCAGGAAATTTTTCTCAGCTTGATCAGTGGCAACCATGAATTCTGTTCCGACAGAATTTTTTAAATACTGCAAGGAACATTTCCTGAAAATTTGAGGTAGTTATCTCAAAAAATGTAGGAGGAGATAGATTTTTAGTTATTCCTAGTTATTTGCCGTTTTAGTTTGCGCCTCCCATAAGGATCCTATTGTTGCCTCCGACTTTGACCGGCTATATCTCTAAAAATTTTTTGAATATTTTAAATCTGTAAAAAGCATCTTGTAGCTTAGTAAAAACTATATAAAATAAGATCAAAAACCAAAAAATGGTGTTTACCCCCCCCCCCCCCCTATGCCCTTAATGTTATATCAACATAAAAACTTTTGAGCAGTCATATGAGAAGAGTTTTGAAGTAACTGATTAAAAATGTTTCAGGGTTGCCACACACTCAGGATAACTTATAACATTTTAATTTTTTCAAAAATCCTAGGATGACTCAGGATACTTTGGGATATTTTTAGTTTTTTTAAAACAAAAACTAACTCAGAATAGTTTTGTTTATTTTATAAAAAATCAAGATACTTTTAAGGTTTTTAAAAGTCCTAGGCCAGTTTTTTCTGGTTTTTGTAGGGATTTAATTGATTTAGTTTCAATATTTGTTATTTTATAATCAATGTTGTTAAAGAATTTGATTTGTCACTAATCTGAAAAGAAAATTAAGGATTTATAAATACTCAGTACAGCATAAGGTCACTCAGATCCAACTCACTTAAATATTTTTGTAACCCTGATTTTAGTACAGGTTGCAAAAGAGTAAAAAATAAATTAGCCATACAAGTAATTTTAATCTATTGGAAAATACCTTTTTAAAACTAAGATGAACTTACTTCGAATAGGCGTCAAGAAAAAGATGTTTAGATAACCTAAAAAAATTTTTTAGAAAACATGAAAACTCTGACTATTGAAAGAAATTTTCTATTTTATGTTTAGTTTGTTCTTTGATAATAAAAAAAAACTTGTACATTATCAAAATAAAAGAATAAATTTTCCAAATCCCAGTTGTTTTATTTCATTACTAAGAAGTGAATTTATAAGTTTCATCCAAATATAAATTTTCATAATTTATCAGTATGTTTGTCAGAATTACATTCTCAACTAATTTTTTTTTAAATATTTTGTTTAAATTATTATAAAGATTGACACAAACTAAGAAATAAGTTTTAAATATGTCTTAAATACTATGTAACTAAATTTAATAACTGTATGTGCGTGCAGTAAATACTTAATTAAAAATAATTTACCTCGTATTTGAACATTTAAAATTCTAAAAAAAGTGATTTTTTTGGTATATGTGTATTGTATAAGTAATAGGTTTTGATCTTGCAAAGTTCAACTCACAGATTTTTTAAAGCCGTCATTAGGACCCCTTAATAATCAGGCCAATCAATGCATTTAAAGACATAATATTGTGTCCAACTTTTTTTTTTCAAAAGTTTACACTGGTTCTTATTCCAAAGCTAAAAGTGTGTACTATAAGATGCTTTTTATTCAACAAAAAAAATTCAACTTACTTTTGAGATAAAAGAAATTTGTAAAAAAAATTTGATACAACCATATGAATTCAAAAATTTTAAAAGCCCATTTCCTACAAATTTTGAAAATTTTACTAAAATCCTATCTTCATCTTTATTTAAAAACCAATTTAATTCAAACTTTTAAGAAATATACTTTTCAACATTACAAACAATTTGTAGGAAAGAGATTAAAAACAAAATCATTAAATAAAATTGCACAAAAATTAGAAAGAATATTTTTTTTTATTTAAAAAAGTTTTACATAAATTAAAAAGTATGTTGTCTACAATTGTTTAAAAGCTTAAATCTTCTAAAGCAATTGCTCAGAAACTGAGGTAGAAGATAGATTTTTAGTGAAATAGTCTATTTTGCCTTTTTAATTTGCGCCTCTCATAAAGAACTTATTAAACGCTCTTGTTAGACTTTAATTGCTTATATCACAATAGTTACTTTAAAATTTAAGAAGCAATTACAATAAAGTGTTTGAATTAATCCTTAAGCATTTTATTAAAATTAGTTGAAAATTCTAAACCAGAATTTCCTAAACTTTTTTCAAAAGGCCCCTTTAAAGAAATTAAAAAAGCTATGGGTCCCTCCAATAAGATTACTCAAAAAACTATTATTAAAAACACCTGAGACCTTTATTTTTTGCTCTTCATCAGCAATTCCAGAATAACTAGTGTGAGTTTCAAAACTACCATTGAAAAATCACCTAAGACCATTTTTTGATCTTCATCTGCAATTCCAGAATATCTAGTGTAAGTTTCAAATTATTACTTCATGGCCCCCTGTGGCTCCTTTACTGCTTATAGTCCCTTGAATATCTGTCTTAGCCCACTTTGGGAATCCCTGCTCTAAACTTTTATCTTAGTTTGTTTTGAACATACTTAACTTGAAATTTTATTTTGCTTTCCAAATGTTAGAAATGAACAGTAACTATTTTTCTTTCATTTTAAAGAGAATAAATATTTTATACATATCACTAATACTACTAGAAGCACATCGATGTGCAGTGATTTTTTTAATAATGAACTCTTATTCCTATATTTCAATAGAAAATGAATACATTATACCTATCATAAAAGTTACTGGTTTTTTTTGTTTTACGTTTTATAAATAAGTGTTAAAAGTAATTAGTTAATTTTTTTTTATTTCAACAGAAAATGAACATATTATACATATCATTATTGCTACTACTTGCACGTCAATGTGCTGCAGACACTCCGGCTAACTGCACACTTGATGATTTGGACGGTTTGTGGAACTTTCACTTCACCAAGGGTGGCGGTGACAGAGACATAGATTGCAGTAAAGAAAGTTGGTTTATTTTATTTGTTAAGGGCATAGGGGAAGTCCGACGTTTTTTTTTACTAAAAATAACATTGGACCTTATATGAAAGTTTAAAGTACAAACTACAAGCCAGTTTTTAAAGAATTAAAAAATCTTACTTAACTTTGAGATATTGTAATTTTTATAAAAAGATTCTGATACAAAATTATGAACCAGCAAGTTTTTGTGATCAATTTTCTCAGAAATTTAAAAAATTACTAAAAACCTATCTTCTCTTTCATTTTTTGAGATAGAGACCTCAAATTTTTAGGAAACGTTCCTTTTATAGTTTTAAAGACTATTAATGTTGGAATTTAAAATAAAAAAATAAAAAAATTAGATAAAAAAAACAAAATAAATAGGTGGTTTTTTTTATAAAAAAATGGGTGGTTTTGAAAATAAAAAAACTTCCTGCTTTCAATCTTTTTAAAATTTAATAATACACTTACTGTGAAAATTTGAAGAAGATTGCTTAAAAAATGATGGAGGAGATAGATTTTTAGTTACTGACTTCCATTAGGTACCTATTGAGGTCACCAACTTGACCGCTCATATCTCAAAAATACTTTGAAGTTTTTCAAGCGTTTAAAAATTTTTGATAGCTCAAATAAAACTATAAAATATTAATATCAACTTGTAAAAATCAAGGTAACCCCCTATGCCCTTTATAAAAGTTTCTAAATAATAAACTTTACTACATGACCATTATCAACAGTATCCTAGACAACCTATGTCTTGTTGGTGACTTTATTCATTACTTATTCATTAAGGGCATATAGGAGTAAATAATTTTTTTCACAGTTTGATCTTGTTTTATAGAATTTTAACTAAGCTACAAGATGCATTTTACAAATTTTAAAAATTCAAAATAATTTTGAGATATAGCAGGTCAAAGTCAGGGGCAGCAATAAGTTCCTTATGGGAGGCGCAAGCTAAAATGGCAAAAAAAGACTATTTCACTAAAATTCTATCCTCTCATATGTTTTTTAAGATAAGTATCTCAAACTTTATGGAAATGTTACTTGCAATGTTTATAAAATTCTGTTGGAAACAATTAAAAAAAAAAAAGAAATAAACAAAAAAACAGTTCTTTTTTGTTTTTTTTTTGTTATAATATTTTTAAAATTACTTTAAACTTATTAGAATAGATTTTCAGTGATTTCTTGTTATCTGCTGTTTTAGTTTGTGCCTCCCATAAGGAACTTATTGTAGTCTCGACTTTGACGGGCTATATCTCAAAAATTGTTTTGAGTTTTAAAAATCTGTAAAAAGGAACTTACAGCTTAGTTAAAACTTGACAAAATAAGATCAAATTATGAAAAAAGGTGATTTACCCCCTCCCCTCTATGCCCTCAATAAGAGTATATATGCTTTCAACATTTTTTTGTGTAATTTTATAGCAGTACTTACTTAAAAATGAAAAAAAGAATAGATATAGTATTTATTGTTTATTTACTGTTTTCATTTAAAAATAATCTTTTAATTAATTCTTAAACTATTTCTTTATAAAATTATTGAAAGTACATTAGTTAATTTTGCATTCAATGTAATTTTTAATTAAAAAAAATACTAATAATAAAAAATTAAATTTTTTTATAAAGGCTATAGGGATGTAAATAATTTTTTTACAACTTCATCTTGTTTTTTTATAGTTTAACTAAGCTCTAAGTTTGCTTATTCTTTCAACTTGAAATATTCCAACTATTTTTTAGATGCATGTAATTGAGTTGATAAATATAATTGATTAGTTATTGAATGAGAAATCTATAACAGTGAAAGAATAAAAATCACTTTTAATATATTTTCTTCTACTAAAGTTGCCAAATACTCAGGATAGCTCTTAATTTTTTTTTTTTATTTTCTTCTGGTTAATTCAGTATAGTTAAAAGATTTATTATAAATCTCAGGACAGTTTTTTATAGATTAAGAATGAGATTTGTTTAGTTTAGTTGCAATTGTTTAATATCTTATAACTAGTTTTTTTAAACAACTTGATATTTTTTTTAACTTATAGATGTTTAAAAAAATCTAACATTTGAAAAAACTTAAAACAGTTTCTTTTTTCTTAACATGTGGCAACCCTATGCTACGATTATTAAGATGAACACCTCAATTTTTTAGGAATGTAATTTTTATAAATGTCATCAGTAAAACATAAAAAAAAGTTCTATGACCATAAAACCAATTTTTTTGTTTGTTTTCGAAAAAAGTTTTATTCTAAAGTTTTAAAATTCTTCAGTAAATACTTCTTTAAATACTATAAGAAATATTTCATTAAAAAAATATCTTAAAAAATGTAGAAGAGATATATTTATAGTAGTTTTTATTTATTCACTGTTTTAGTTTTCTCCTTCTATAAGTAACCTGTTGTACTCTCTGACTTATCATCTATATAAAAAAAATGGTTTGAATATTCAAATACTCTGAAAAGCAACTTCTAATTAGGTTTAAAATATCTAAAAAAGTAGTAACACCCCTATGACTTATTTGTGGAGGGCTTAGTTTTATAAAATATAGACTAAAAACGTATAGAAAATTAGTTTTATTAAGTATAAGCTAATTATAAATATGAAATTGTAAAACTTATGTTAAGTAATTTTATATTTGAGTTTGAGGCTGTATTTCCGAGTTTTACTAAAAAAATATATTTTAGACTAAGGCTTTCCAAAAAAATTTTAAAATTTAAAAAATGCTTAAGATCTTTTTTTGCTCTTCATCATCAAGTCCAGAAAATCTAGAAGAAGTTTCAATTTATGACCTCATGGCCCCAAAGCATGCTTATTTTAGAAAACCCTGTTTTAGACTAATTCTTAACGTTTCATCACATGCATTTAACAAAAAATTATTATTAGTTTTGTTATAACAATTGTAATCCTTTGAGCTTATGTAATTTTTTTAAATTTTTCTTAAAACCTTTTACAGTTTTTTACTGCAAATAGTTTAGTTTCATACATTACATTTGCTAATCAAAATGTTTTAAAAGTTATGAAATAAAGTATGTTTAACTTATTAGTAATACTAAATGTTCAACTTACTAAATACTAGGTACTTTGCTTTATTGCACAGTATGAGTATGTTATATATTATTCACTAGTATCATAAACTCTTTACATTTTTAAGCAAGTATTTTAGTTGTTATAAACATTTGCAGCTGAGATAGTCAAAACTCTTCAATTTAATTTTCATGGAAAAAATAAAGTGACAAAAATGTTAGACGGCGAGCAAGGACATTTCAACTTAATCTACAATCAAGTTTGACTTTACAATTATGTTTTGTTATCGTCTAAACATGGTTTTATTTGATTTTGAAAATTGCATTGGTTTAAAGTTTTTCCATGCCACAAAAACAATGCTTAAAGTAAACTAAATATAACGGTATACAGTTTGCTGCTTTTTCAGACATGATTAAATTAAGTAACAAAAATTGTTAAAAGTTTTCAATTTCTTTTCTAATTAGTATTTCTATTTGTTTGTTTTAAAATAATTATATGTAAAATATGTTAAATGATAGTGTTTCGGTTAATTAATTTTTGAACTAACTATTTTAAGTATTGAAACACAATATAATTTATATCTAGTTATAAAAACAAATCAACAAAACAACTCTACAGGGATTTAAAGTTATGAATAAACTAAAGCCAAGTTTAGATTTTCTTAATTTCTCAGGGACTTAAAATCAAAGTTCTAAAACAGAAGTTTACAGCTATATTTATATTCTGAAATCACAAAAACTTTATAACTCAAATAAGATGATTAAATTGCATATAAAATAAATCGAACAAAATTTCCTTGAAGGATTAAATTTAGAGAAAAAATTGAAAAAAAAAGTTTTGTAACTTTTAAGAATTTAACTGATTTAGGACTACCCAGTAAGTAACAAGAAAAATAGTTAAACTTACAAGGTATTAAAACAATCTTTTCCGTATGTTATGTTATTATTAAGTAAAAAAAAATACACGGATTTGAAATTTGGTTTGAATATTTTTCCAAGCATAGTTTTTTATTTGAAAAAAATCAATAACAGTTTGCTAATGGGAAAATTTAGAGAAATTTGTGTAAAAGAATTTTAAATTCAACAGGCATTTAAAAAATTGATGGGCTCCAGATAGATGTTTAGACTTGAAAATAGAGCAATTTAAAAATACATTATAAATTCTAACTTTTTCTCTGTAGAATTTAATAAGTGATATTCAGAGTTTTCATGCCAATCTTTTACTAAAGTGATTCCTTTAAACTTTAAAGATTTAAATTAAAAAATTAAAAAGTAAGTGTAATTTTTACGGGGCTTCAAAGTCCTTTAGAATGTTTGCGTTGTTCAAGTACACTCTAAAAAATAAAATAATGTAAATTAAAAAAAAAATTAAATTACCCTTGTTAATCACAAAGATTCGTATATAATATTTAATTAAGATATTTGAAAGAAAAACTTATTTTTAGGGATTTGAAGTTCTTCTCGGACACCGTCGAATGTTCGCCTTCTTCAAGTACACCCTCCCCCTCAACTCAACCAAATTCGATTGTGACGTCACTATGGCAGGTTGGGCTCACGACGACAACAGCAGGGACTGGTCGTGTTTCTACGGGGAGAAGGTTGCCAAGCAACAGGGTGACAAGTTGAGGTTCGAACCAGGGGAGAGTTTTGTGAATAAGAGGAATGCGGAACTCATGAGCGTTAAAAATTTGTTAGTTTTATTTTGTTATATAAAGCATATTTAAGATTTTTTGATGAAGTATTTTAGTGAAACTTGCTAGCAGAGAACTTTTCTAAGTTTTACATATATAATAATATATTTATAATGACATATATTTATTGTTTAAGGGCATAATTTATTTTTAATCAAGTTAAAAATATTCTACTTGTTGCTTATTACCACTCATCAAAACTAAAACTAACTGTGGCAATTAATTTTTTAAGCGATCAAAGTTTGACAGCTTCATAGGTTTCTCATGGCAGGCACAAACTAAAAAGATTAAATCTTTCACAAAAAATTGATCTACTACAACTTTTAAGCAGTCTATAAAAAAATTTCAAGTCTAGTCTTTTTAAAATCATAAAAATATTTACAGGGGAATTGAAAACTTTAAACTACATTTTATTCGAAAATAAACTAAAAAACTTGACTTTTTTGGTCATAACTTATTTATTTCTATATGTGTTAACATGTTTTACAATTTATTGCAAGTAGCATCCTTGAAATTTGAAATATTTATATCATAATACAAAATATTAATAATTTGTCTGTTGTTGCTCTAATGACTCCAAACATTGTTATGATTGTTACAATGTAATTTGCTGAATTCTTTACACAATCGTTACTGCTGTGTTGTAGTTTTATCAGCTCTGTTTTAGAATTTTCTTGGTATTCATTAAATTTTTTTTTTGGATAATCAATTTTTTTCACATTTCGTTTTTAACAGTTATTACTCACAGTAATTTTTATACTTTGGAATGAAATCAATTGCCACCCTATAGAAAGACTAGTAATAAAAAAAAAATAAAAAAAAATAACTATACATTTAGAAAACTGTATCTATCCAATATTTTAACGATAAGTTCAACTCAGAATGAAAGAGATCAATTACTACCCTAAAGAGTGGTTGGTAATAAAAGTAATTAAAAAATAGATTATGCGTAGAAAACTATATCTTTAATTCTTTGTTTTTGAACTCAGAATGAAAGAGATCAATTACCACCCTAGTGAGTGGTTGGTGAGTGAAATTAACAGCCAGCAATCTTCATGGAAGGCCACAGAATACAAGCAGTTTGAACAACTCAGTTATTATCAGATTCTTAAAAGAAGCGGTTACGGTAATGGGGAGTTGAAAAGGTTAAATTATAATTTCTTTGGTTAACTTTTATATAAATTAAAAAATACAAGTTGTGGTTTACATTGTAAATCTTGTTTGTTAATTACAAAGTTAGCAATTATTTTTTCATTGACAGCTCATTTTCTTAAAAGAATAACTTAACTATTTTTCTTCAACAACCCACTTATTTTTGATAAACTTGTTATTATCGAGTATTATTTTATGTTATTGATAATCCTAACTTGTCAAACATTGTATGATGCTAGTTTACATTTCATGGTAAAATGTTTTTAGCTTTAAACTTCTATGATGTGAAACAGATTACAGCCTCACTTGAAGTTGTCTCAAGAAGACAAATCTTTAAAAGATCTTCCGAGGTCTCTGGATTGGAGAAACGTCGGTGGAGTTAATTATCTGTCCCCAGTCAGAAATCAGGTATTTTAAAATTGTAGTTTCATTTTTTTATTTTATTATTTGCTATATAAATTAATACATGGACTATATTTACTACATACTAATTAATTTTAATATTAATTGAGTTAACTACCTGTCTCCAGTTAGAAATCAGGTATTTTTTATCTATAGTTTTTTTTATTTATTACTTACTATATAAAATAATACATGTAATATTTTTATTACTTGCTGTATAAAATTTAAATATTAATTGAGTACCTATCTCTAGCCATAAATCAAGTATACAAATTAATAATATTATCCTAATATGTAAGATGTTTGGTCAGGTTGTATAAATGAAGTATTTTTTTTCACTTAAATTATTTTAGCTTTTTCTTTAACTCTTTGTTCAGCAGGTTTCCCAAGAAACTCGAGTTTAAAAATTTGAAAAAAAAACCTGGTATTTAGACTACTTTTACATAAAAAGTAATTAAATTTCAATTAGGTTCAAAAAGTGTACTAAATAAATTAAAAAATGTATAACTAATTTTTTTTTTTAATCACACTTGAATGTAGTTTTACAGTATATTTTTAGTATTCTTATACTATTTAAGTCAGTTTTTTTCTTAGATTTAATTTTATAACAAAAATTAAACAAAAACTTATTCTTTGAAACCTGGATAAAATTTAGTAAACCTTGAAAAGCTTTTCGCAAAAGTTTTGGCAACTCTGGTTAAACATCAACTGACTTCCACCTTCTCAATCAAAAAATTATTTTATTAACAATGTTTACTCAATAAGCTCATTAGTTTAAATATTCATATTCAGATTTTTTAGACTAATTTATAATATTTTTATTTAGAAAGTTCTAAATTCAATATGAAGCAAGGATTTAAAAAAAAACTTAATATTTGAAATCTTAAATGACAGCTTTAAACCAAAATATTATAATCAAAACACTTTTTTTTGAAAAGTTATGGAAACATTAAGTTCAAAAATTGCTAATTGTTGAGTTTAGAACAAAATTTTTATGCTTACTATAAATAATGATGCCATGTGGAAAAGTTAAAACCAGAAAAGTACAACATACTTTTAATACATTTATATGATAAGCTGGTGATAAAAATTTAAATTTAACTCCCATTTTATTATGAGAAACTTTAAGTTTAAAATCTAGCCATATAAAGTCTCCATAGTCTATAGTAAGTAATTAAATGATTAAAAAATTAATAAACTAAATAAGTTCATGGACTAAGTTTGAGTTTTATGTTTTTATGAGTGTTGTCTTTGTTATTTAAGTTTAAATCTCATACTCAATACAATAAAAAAAAATATAAAAATTTTACTTATTTAATTTTTCACAAAAATTATCAATCCATGTTATCTTATTTTGTCCTAGTAAGTTTAAAGTTGACTTGTAAAGTTACTTAGAAAAAGTGCTGTATATATAACCTTAGCTATTTGATTTTAGTTTTAATGCTAATTTAGCAAAAATACATCAGACACTAAATTATTTTTTACAAAAGCTTTCTACTTACAGTGAAGTTTATGTATGCTTTTTTTATTAGTACTTTTAAAGTAGTCATCTATAAGATGTTTTTTAATCATAAAGCACTTTAATATTTGTTTGAGTTTGGATTTAATACTAATTAATAAAACAATTATAAAATAAATATAGATAATTTAAAAAAAACAATTTTTACAGGGAAACTGCGGTTCATGTTACGCTTTTGCCTCAATGGGAATGTTAGAAGCCCGGATGCGAATCGCTACTAACAACACACAAACACCAGTTTACAGTCCACAATACATTGTATCCTGCAGTAGATACGCACAAGGTTGGTTTATTTTTGTATATTAACACACAAACACCATTATATTCTTCACAATGTATAGTTTCTTGCAGTAGATACGCACAAGGTGAATTTGTTTTTGTATATTAACACACAAACACCATTATATTCTCCACAATATATAGTTTCCTGCAGTAGATACGCTAAAGGTGGATTTATTTTTGTATATTAACACACAAACACCAATATATTCTCCACAATACATAGTTTCCTGCAGTAGATACGCTCAAGGTGAATTTATTTTTGTATATTAATACACAAACACCAGTATATTCTCCACAATATATAGTTTCTTGCAGTAGATACGCTCAAGGTGAATTTATTTTTGTATATTAACACACAAACACCATTATATTCTCCACAATACATTGTTTCCTGCAGTAGATACGCTCAAGGTGAATTTATTTTTCTATATTAACACACAAACACCATTATATTCTCCACAATATATAGTTTCCTGCAGTAGATACGCTCAAGGTGAATTTATTTTTGTATATTAACACACAAACTCCATTATATTCTCCACAATATATAGTTTCCTGCAGTAGATACGCACAAAGTGAATTTATTTTGTATATTAACACACAAACACCATTATATTCTCCACAATATATAGTTTCCTGCAGTAGATACGCACAAGGTGAATTTATTTTTGTATATTAATATACAAACACCATTATATTCTCCACAATACATAGTTTCCTGCAGTAGATACGCACAAGGTGAATTTATTTTTGTATATTAATACACAAACACCATTATATTCTCCACAATATATAGTTTCTTGCAGTAGATACGCTCAAGGTGAATTTATTTTAGTATATTAACACACAAACACCATTATATTCTCCACAATACATAGTTTCCTGTAGTAGATACGCTCAAGGTGAATTTATTTTAGTATATTAACACACAAACACCATTATATTCTCCACAATACATTGTTTCCTGCAGTAGATACGCTCAAGGTGAATTTATTTTTGTATATTAACACAAACACCATTACATTCTCCACAATACATTGTTTCCTGCAGTAGATACGCTCAAGATGAATTTATTTTTCTATATTAACACACAAACACCATTATATTCTCCACAATATATAGTTTCCTGCAGTAGATATGCTCAAGGTGAATTTATTTTTCTGTATTAACACACAAACACCATTATATTCTCCACAATATATAGTATCTTGCAGTAGATACGCACAAGGTTGGTTTGTTTTTGTATATTAACACACAAACACCATTATGTTCTCCACAATATATAGTTTCCTGCAGTAGATACGCTCAAGGTTGGTTTGTTTTTGTATATTAACACACAAACATTATTATATTCTCCACAACATATAGTTTCCTGCAGTAGATACGCTTAAGAAGAATTTAGTTTTTACATTAACACACAAACACCAGTATATTTTCCACAATATATAGTTTCCTGCAGTAGATACGCTCAAGGTGAATTTATTTTTGTATATTAACACACAAACACCATTATATTCTCCACAATACATTGTTTCCTGCAGTAGATACGCTCAAGGTGAATTTATTTTTGTATATTAACACACAAACACCATTATATTCTCCACAATATATAGTTTCCTGCAGTAGATACGCACAAGGTGAATTTATTTTTGTATATTAACACACAAACACCATTATATTCTCCACAATACATTGTTTCCTGCAGTAGATACGCACAAGGTGAATTTATTTTTGTATATTAACACACAAACACCATTATATTCTCCACAATATATAGTTTCCTGCAGTAGATACTCTCAAGGTGGATTTATTTTTGTATATTAACACACAAACACCATTATATTATCCACAATATATAGTTTCCTGCAGTAGATACGCTCAAGGTGAATTTATTTTTGTATATTAACACACAAACACCATTATATTCTCCACAATATATAGTTTCCTGCAGTAGATATGGTCAAGGTGTATTTATTTTTGTATATTAACATACAAACACCATTATATTCTCCACAGTTTATAGTTTCCTGCAGTAGATACGCTCAAGGTGAATTTATTTTTGTATATTAACACACAAACACCATTATATTCTCCACAATATATAGTTTCTTGCAGTAGATACGCTCAAGGTTGCTTTGTTTTTGTATATTAACACACAAACACCATTATATTCTCCACAATATATAGTTTCTTGCAGTAGATACGCTCAAGGTGAATTTATTTTTGTATATTAACACACAAACACCTTTATATTCTCCACAATACATTGTTTCCTGCAGTAGATACGCACAAGGTGAATTTATTTTTCTATATTAACACACAAACACCATTATATTCTCCACAATATATAGTTTCCTGCAGTAGATACGCTCAAGGTGAATTTATTTTTGTATACTAACACACAAACACCATTATATTCTCCACAATATATAGTTTCTTGCAGTAGATACGCACAAAGTGAATTTATTTTGTATATTAACACACAAACACCATTATATTCTCCACAATATATAGTTTCCTGCAGTAGATACGCTCAAGGTTGGTTTGTTTTTGTATATTACGCCCAAGGTGAATTTATTTTTGTATATTGACACACAAACAACATTATATTCTCCACAATATATAGTTTCCTGCAGTAGATATGGTCAAGGTGTATTTATTTTTGTATATTAACATACAAACACCATTATATTCTCCACAATATATAGTTTCTTGCAGTAGATACGCTCAAGGTGAATTTATTTTTGTATATTAACACACAAACACCTTTATATTCTCCACAATACATTGTTTCCTGCAGTAGATACGCTCAAAGTGAATTTATTTTTCTATATTAACACACAAACACCATTATATTCTCCACAATATATAGTTTCCTGCAGTAGATACGCTCAAGGTGAATTTATTTTTGTATATTAACACACAAACACCATTATATTCTCCACAATACATTGTTTCCTGCAGTAGATACGCTCAAGGTGAATTTATTTTTCTATATTAACACACAAACACCATTATATTCTCCACAATATATAGTTTCCTGCAGTAGATACGCTCAAGGTGAATTTATTTTTGTATATTAACACACAAACTCCATTATATTCTCCACAATATATAGTTTCCTGCAGTAGATACGCACAAAGTGAATTTATTTTGTATATTAACACACAAACACCATTATATTCTCCACAATATATAGTTTCCTGCAGTAGATACGCACAAGGTGAATTTATTTTTGTATATTAACATACAAACACCATTATATTCTTCACAATATATAGTTTCTTGCAGTAGATACGCTCAAGGTGAATTTATTTTTGTATATTAACACACAAACACCATTATATTCTCCACAATACATAGTTTCCTGCAGTAGATACGCACAAGGTGAATTTATTTTTGTATATTAATACACAAACACCATTATATTCTCTAAATATATAGTTTCTTGCAGTAGATACGCTCAAGGTGAATTTATTTTTGTATATTAACACACAAACACCATTATATTCTCCACAATACATAGTTTCCTGTAGTAGATACGCTCAAGGTGAATTTATTTTAGTATATTAACACACAAACACCATTATATTCTCCACAATATATAGTTTCCTGCAGTAGATACGCTCAAGGTGAATTTATTTTAGTATATTAACACACAAACACCATTATATTCTCCACAATATATAGTTTCCTGCAGTAGATACGCTCAAGGTGAATTTATTTTTGTATATTAGCACACAAACACCATTATATTCTCCACAATACATAGTTTCCTGCAGTAGATACGCTCAAAATGAATTTATTTTTGTATATTAACACACAAACACCAGTATATACTCCACAATATATAGTTTCCTGCTGTAGATACGCTCAAGGTGAATTTATTTTTGTATATTAGCACACAAACACCATTATATTCTCCACAATATATAGTTTCCTGCAGTAGATACGCACAAGGTGAATTTATTTTTGTATATTAACACACAAACACCATTATATTCTCCACAATACATTGTTTCCTGCAGTAGATACGCACAAGGTGAATTTATTTTTGTATATTAACACACAAACACCATTATATTCTCCACAATACATTGTTTCCTGCAGTAGATACGCACAAAGTGAATTTATTTTAGTATATTAACACACAAACACCATTACATTCTCCACAATATATAGTTTCCTGCAGTAGATACGCTCAAGGTGAATTTATTTTAGTATATTAACACACAAACACCATTACATTCTCCACAATATATAGTTTCCTGCAGTAGATACGCTCAAGGTGAATTTATTTTTCTATATTAACACACAAACACCATTATATTCTCCACAATATATAGTTTCCTGCAGTAGATATGCTCAAGGTGAATTTATTTTTCTGTATTAACACACAAACACCATTATATTCTCCACAATATATAGTTTCCTGCAGTAGATACGCTCAAGGTGAATTTATTTTTGTATATTAACACACAAACACCATTATATTCTCCACAATATATAGTATCTTGCAGTAGATACGCACAAGGTTGGTTTGTTTTTGTATATTAACACACAAACACCATTATATTCTCCACAATATATAGTTTCCTGCAGTAGATACGCTCAAGGTTGGTTTGTTTTTGTATATTAACACACAAACATTATTATATTCTCCACAACATATAGTTTCCTGCAGTAGATACGCTTAAGAAGAATTTAGTTTTTACATTAACACACAAACACCAGTATATTTTCCACAATATATAGTTTCCTGCAGTAGATACGCTCAAGGTGAATTTATTTTTGTATATTAACACACAAACACCATTATATTCTCCACAATACATTGTTTCCTGCAGTAGATACGCTCAAGGTGAATTTATTTTTGTATATTAACACACAAACACCATTATATTCTCCACAATATATAGTTTCCTGCAGTAGATACGCACAAGGTGAATTTATTTTTGTATATTAACACACAAACACCATTATATTCTCCACAATACATTGTTTCCTGCAGTAGATACGCACAAGGTGAATTTATTTTTGTATATTAACACACAAACACCATTATATTCTCCACAATATATAGTTTCCTGCAGTAGATACTCTCAAGGTGGATTTATTTTTGTATATTAACACACAAACACCATTATATTATCCACAATATATAGTTTCCTGCAGTAGATACGCTCAAGGTGAATTTATTTTTGTATATTAACACACAAACACCATTATATTCTCCACAATATATAGTTTCCTGCAGTAGATACGCTCAAGGTGAATTTATTTTTGTATATTAACACACAAACACCATTATATTCTTCACAATATATAGTTTCTTGCAGTAGATACGCACAAAGTGAATTTATTTTGTATATTAACACACAAACACCATTATATTCTCCACAATATATAGTTTCTTGCAGTAGATACGCACAAGGTGAATTTATTTTTGTATATTAACACACAAACACCATTATATTATCCACAATATATAGTTTCCTGCAGTAGATACGCACAAGGTGAATTTATTTTTCTATATTAACACACAAACACCAGTATATTCTTCACAATATATAGTTTCTTGCAGTAGATACGCTCAAGGTGAATTTATTTTTGTATATTAACACACAAATACCATTATATTCTCCACAATATATAGTTTCCTGCAGTAGATACGCCCAAGGTGAATTTTTTTTTGTATATTGACACACAAACAACATTATATTCTCCACAATATATAGTTTCCTGCAGTAGATATGGTCAAGGTGTATTTATTTTTGTATATTAACATACAAACACCATTATATTCTCCACAATATATAGTTTCTTGCAGTAGATACGCACAAGGTGAATTTATTTTTGTATATTAACACACAAACACCATTATATTCTTCACAATATATAGTTTCCTGCAGTAGATACGCACAAGGTGAATTTATTTTTGTATATTAACACACAAACACCATTATATTCTTCACAATATATAGTTTCTTGCAGTAGATACGCTCAAGGTGAATTTATTTTTGTATATTAACACACAAACACCATTATATTCTCCACAATATATAGTTTCCTGCAGTAGATACGCCCAAGGTGAATTTATTTTTGTATATTGACACACAAACAACATTATATTCTCCACAATATATAGTTTCCTGCAGTAGATATGGTCAAGGTGTATTTATTTTTGTATATTAACATACAAACACCATTATATTCTCCACAATATATAGTTTCCTGCAGTAGATACGCTCAAGGTGAATTTATTTTTGTATATTAACACACAAACACCATTATATTCTCCACAATATATAGTTTCTTGCAGTAGATACGCTCAAGGTTGCTTTGTTTTTGTATATTAACACACAAACACCATTATATTCTCCACAATATATAGTTTCTTGCAGTAGATACGCTCAAGGTGAATTTATTTTTGTATATTAACACACAAACACCTTTATATTCTCCACAATACATTGTTTCCTGCAGTAGATACGCTCAAGGTGAATTTATTTTTCTATATTAACACACAAACACCATTATATTCTCCACAATATATAGTTTCCTGCAGTAGATACGCTCAAGGTGAATTTATTTTTGTATACTAACACACAAACACCATTATATTCTCCACAATATATAGTTTCTTGCAGTAGATACGCACAAAGTGAATTTATTTTGTATATTAACACACAAACACCATTATATTCTCCACAATATATAGTTTCCTGCAGTAGATACGCTCAAGGTGAATTTATTTTTGTATATTAACACACAAACACCATTATATTCTTCACAATATATAGTTTCCTGCAGTAGATACGCCCAAGGTGAATTTATTTTTGTATATTGACTCACAAACAACATTATATTCTCCACAATATATAGTTTCCTGCAGTAGATATGGTCAAGGTGTATTTATTTTTGTATATTAACACACAAACACCATTATATTCTCCACAATATATAGTTTCCTGCAGTAGATACGCACAAGGTGAATTTATTTTTTTATATTAACACACAAACACCATTATATTCTTCACAATATATAGTTTCTTGCAGTAGATACGCTCAAGGTGAATTTATTTTTGTATATTAACACACAAACACCATTATATTCTCCACAATATATAGTTTCCTGCAGTAGATACGCCCAAGGTGAATTTATTTTTGTATATTGACACACAAACAACATTATATTCTCCACAATATATAGTTTCCTGCAGTAGATATGGTCAAGGTGTATTTATTTTTGTATATTAACACACAAACACCATTATATTCTCCACAATATATAGTTTCCTGCAGTAGATACGCACAAGGTGAATTTATTTTTGTATATTAACACACAAACACCATTATATTCTTCACAATACATAGTTTCTTGCAGTAGATACGCTCAAGGTGAATTTATTTTTGTATATTAACACACAAACACCATTATATTCTCCACAATATATAGTTTCCTGCAGTAGATACGCCCAAGGTGAATTTATTTTTGTATATTGACACACAAACAACATTATGTTCTCCACAATATATAGTTTCCTGCAGTAGATATGGTCAAGGTGTATTTTTTTTTGTATATTAACATACAAACACCATTATATTCTCCACAATATATAGTTTCTTGCAGTAGATACGCTCAAGGTGAATTTATTTTTGTATATTAACACACAAACACCTTTATATTCTCCACAATACATTGTTTCCTGCAGTAGATACGCTCAAGGTGAATTTATTTTTCTATATTTTAACACACAAACACCATTATATTCTCCACAATATATAGTTTCCTGCAGTAGATACGCTCAAGGTGAATTTATTTTTGTATATTAACACACAAACACCATTATATTCTCCACAATACATTGTTTCCTGCAGTAGATACGCTCAAGGTGAATTTATTTTTCTATATAACACACAAACACCATTATATTCTCCACAATATATAGTTTCCTGCAGTAGATACGCTCAAGGTGAATTTATTTTTGTATATTAACACACAAACTCCATTATATTCTCCACAATATATAGTTTCCTGCAGTAGATACGCACAAAGTGAATTTATTTTGTATATTAACACACAAACACCATTATATTCTCCACAATATATAGTTTCCTGCAGTAGATACGCACAAGGTGAATTTATTTTTGTATATTAACATACAAACACCATTATATTCTTCACAATATATAGTTTCTTGCAGTAGATACGCTCAAGGTGAATTTATTTTTGTATATTAACACACAAACACCATTATATTCTCCACAATACATAGTTTCCTGCAGTAGATACGCTCAAGGTGAATTTATTTTAGTATATTAACACACAAACACCATTATATTCTCCACAATACATTGTTTCCTGCAGTAGATACGCACAAGGTGAATTTATTTTTGTATATTAATACACAAACACCATTATATTCTCCACAATATATAGTTTCTTGCAGTAGATACGCACAAGGTGAATTTATTTTTCTATATTAACACACAAACACCATTATATTCTCCACAATATATAGTTTCCTGCAGTAGATACGCTCAAGGTGAATTTATTTTTGTATATTAACACACAAACACCATTATATTCTCCACAATACATAGTTTCCTGCAGTAGATACGCTCAAGGTGAATTTATTTTAGTATATTAACACACAAACACCATTATATTCTCCACAATACATTGTTTCCTGCAGTAGATACGCACAAGGTGAATTTATTTTTGTATACTAATACACAAACACCATTATATTCTCCACAATACATTGTTTCCTGCAGTAGATACGCACAAGGTGAATTTATTTTTGTATATTAACACACAAACACCATTATATTCTCCACAATATATAGTTTCCTGCAGTAGATACGCTCAAGGTGAATTTATTTTTGTATATTAACACACAAACACCATTATATTCTCCACAATACATAGTTTCCTGCAGTAGATACGCTCAAGGTGAATTTATTTTAGTATATTAACACACAAACACCATTATATTCTCCACAATACATTGTTTCCTGCAGTAGATACGCACAAGGTGAATTTATTTTTGTATACTAATACACAAACACCATTATATTCTCCACAATACATTGTTTCCTGCAGTAGATACGCACAAGGTGAATTTATTTTTGTATATTAACACAAACACCATTACATTCTCCACAATATATAGTTTCCTGCAGTAGATACGCTCAAGGTGAACTTATTTTTCTATATTAACACACAAACACCATTATATTCTCCACAATACATAGTTTCCTGCAGTAGATACGCTCAAGGTGAATTTATTTTAGTATATTAACACACAAACACCATTATATTCTCCACAATACATAGTTTCCTGCAGTAGATACGCTCAAGGTGAATTAATTTTTCTATATTAACACACAAACACCATTATATTCTCCACAATACATTGTTTCCTGCAGTAGATACGCACAAGGTGAATTTGTTTTAGTATATTAACACACAAACATTATTATATTCTCCACAGTATTTAATTTCCTGCAGTAGATACGCTCAAGATGAATTTATTTTAATATACAATAATACTTAGAATCCAGATAATTTACGGCGGTTAATTATTGTCAGTTAGTTAGTTTAGATCAGTGGATCCCAACCTTTTTGATGCCCCGCACCCCTAAAGTCTCTTAATTTGATCTCGCACCCCTAACACTATATGCTGTAATTATTTATTAATAATTTGATTATAAAATCGTTGATTTCATTAATTAATAACTTGTATTTTAGTTTTTATGATAGTGAACTATATTAACAAAAATAAAATACTTGGAAATTTAAAAACATAACAACTATACTCAAACAAGTTTTATCTATTTTTTTATAAGGTAGAAAACATCATGCTTCGGCCTATGACTTCGTCATTTAGTTTTTTAAGATTTGAAAAAATATTAAAAGTGAGGAAAAAGCACTAGAAAAGTAATAAATATTAGCCTTAAACTTAAAACAAAACTTTTTATACATTTTGTTATGAATATATGTACTTAAAAAATAAAATCAGCTGTTCTAAGTTAAGCTTATGTAATGTTTTGTTTTCAAAACTGTTAGCAGCTAGGAGGTTTCAAAAAAATAAAGGTTTGAGTTAACATTTTAAAAAGTTAAAAGATATTTAGTCTTAAACTGTCAAAAGATATGTATAAAAGCAAATACAAAAAATTTTGTATGCTTACAACATAAATAGAAAAAAGTAGATTGAAAAGGTAAACGGTTTAAGTTCAAAAAAGGAATGAATAGAAATAAAGTTCATGCATTGAATACTTTTGCTGATCTATAAAAATTGGTTTCACTAAAGCTAAAAACAAGTTTTCTTAAAAGGTATAACATACAGTAATTGCTGTGAACTTTACAATTTACTGATGTTAAATTTAAAAGCGCAACTTTCTGCACAACTAAGCTTAATAAAAGATTACATTATAAATAATAGACTTAACAGAACCTGTTCTTAACAGCTAATAAAAAACCTGCTGAAGATACTAATTTTTATCTAAGTATTTGATTTAAAATAGATGCTAGCTCATAAACTGTTTTAAACAATTAATGGCCAGTTAAGAAAATAAAATATTTAAAGAATAGATGATTAAAACTCACAGGTGTAAAACTCTAAGAAATCTTTATTGAAATGTTACTTCTAAATTAAGAGCTATTAAATGAAATTAGTAAAATGAATTTACTTCTAGAAAAGCGCTCTTGCTAATTATTTTTTTCAGAAAATTAGCGCCAACTTCTTTTTATAACAAAATGTACTTTTTAACTTTATAAAATTTATCAGAGAGTAAAAATCTCCTTATTTATAATACAAAAATGAAAAGCCATCTCGCACCCCCTGGATTGCTGCCTCGCACCCCCAAGGGGTGCGAGCACCCCTGGTTGGGAACCCCTAGTTTAGATAAATAATCTACAAAGTAAGACCAATCTTAAAAATGGAAAGGTGTTAACCCCATTTGGTGTTAACCATTTTTAGTTATGAAAATAAAGCTTTTCTATTGATATATGTCAAAAAATTTATCTCTGATAGTTTATTATTCTTTATAATTTTATTACTTTCTGTTTTTGTAAAAATGACATTTTTGTAAAGCTTTTATCTATAAAGGTAACAATTAAATATCTTAATTTACAAGAAGAATAATATAACTTTGTTGAATATAAATAAAATTTGTTTCAATAACTGGTTTAGCATAATAAATTTATTGTTATTTTTATGGTGCTAAATCACAAAATAAAACGTGCATATTAATGAGCAAATAAATAATTATCGTGCTGCTGTTAACTTTTACAATGTGAAAATTTGTTTAACGAGTTTTATTGCTTTGTTTACGTTTTTTTATGCTTTACAAAATGTTAATAGTTAAATTTTTTGTCTATCAAAACAACAGCTACTTAATGTTTTTAAACTTATTAGTTAATTTAAAATAAAATATGAATTATATTCTTAGCAATACTTTTTCTAATCAACTTCATCGAAATAATTCTACCTATTAACAATATGGCTCTTTAATTTTATTTGCTTTAAATTGATCTTTTTAGTAATTATAATAGAACTAAAAAGCATATTGTTATTATATACGATTATATGAAAAGCAATATAATATTTTGATTATTGGTTTAAGTTTACTAAAAATCCTTTTATCTAGTGTTTTTATACTTTAAGCAAATCTAAATTTTCTGATTAAGCTATGAAATCCAATTAGAAGTAGTGAAAATATGGTACTAATTATCTTAACTACATTTACAGGTTTAAGAACTTGCAACAAAGTACTATTATTTTTTATCTAAAATTAAATTTATCAAATTTACTTTAATTTGACTATATATGTAATTATATTGGAAGTTGCTGATAAAAGTTGCAGTTCATTATTATTAATTTTTTTTTAAGCATCTGAAAATTTTATTACCAGCTGTTTAAATATTTACGATACGATAATATATAAGTTTGTTGATAAGTTATTTTTATAGAGATAGCTTATATTAGTAAATTAGTGGTGGTTGGTAATACTTACACTAGTAAAATATTTACTAAAAGTTAGTGACTACTACAATATTTTTTAATAAGTTACCTCATAAAATAGGCTTATAGTTCATATGAGTTCATTGTTTTATTGTACTAATAATTATATTTTAAAAGTAACATACTCAAAAGTTGCTTTTTTATGTTGTAAACTCTGATAATGGTGTTATGTGTTCTACTTTAACCATAAAATTATAATAACTCATACATAAACTTTTTTTTCTTTTAGTATGGCTATCTATAATCCAGAACAACAAAAGTTTATTTTAACATAACTTGATCTATAACTAGAGTTATGTTAAATGTTTAAATAATACTCAATCAAATCATTTTACATTTTAATTAATGATTAAAACAAAATACAACGAATCATTAACATAAAGCTTTAATTTCAGTTACATATGATAAGATACAATGTTTTTTAATGATTAAAAAAACCATTAAAATTTTCAATGAACCAAATGCTTTTAGTTATAAGTAAATAATTCAGTACTCATATTGTTATTTTTTTGCCTGTATAAATATGTAAATTTTGAAAAATAGTTTACAACAATTTGTTCGTGTTTAGCACTTATAGAGTTTACCAAAAAATAACATTGCAACTTTATAGTTTACAATAATCTTTTGTGTTTACCATTACTAAAACTTTTATTAAAGTAAATTTTAAACACATACCATTAAAAGTTTACTTTTAAAAAGTCAGCTTATAAAAATAGACTGACTATTTTTATCATTAAAAAAATCTGCAAAACCTCACTTACACACATAGTTCTTATTAGTTCAAAATAAATGCTTTTAATGTTCATAACTTTTTAAATAGTATACAACAATCTGTTTGTGTTGAACACTAATAAAACTTTTATAAAAGTAGATTTTAAACACATATGTGTCGCTACAAAGTCATAATGACTAATTGTTTTTCAACATAAAAAGTAATATAAAAAGGAAGTAAACAGCTGTGTTGTTGCCAACACATACAATAAAATATTTAAAAATATAAAGTTTAAGCTGCTGTGTTATTTGAAATTAACTTAGTTAATAATTTATTTTACTAACGTATTGTTACAACTTTGCTTCAACGTTTGAACTAATAAGTTACTAAATAAATACTAAACACATAGTCAAAACACAATATAGTTATCATCTTTTAAGTTCATCTGAGTATTTTGTAAAACTAATATCAAATTAAAAGTTACAACAACTAGACAAGATAGTAACGAAAGTAAATAATAACTGTTTTTACTAAATCTCAACAACGTTTTCAAGATATTAAGTTTTTATGCGGTACCTGTTGTGTTCAGTGTACCATAGTATATCTACACATACCACAGTTTTGGTTTCCCTTGCTCTTGATTATATGTTGTTTACTGTTTTAGGTTGTGACGGGGGATTTCCATACCTTATTGCAGGAAAACACGCTCAAGATTTCGGAGTTGTCACTGAAGAGTGCTATCCGTACAAAGGTGAGTATTAAAAAATAATTCCTAAACATAGTGTATTGTAACTATCATACTATCAATACAGTTACTAAAAATGCATATTTTTGTTTATGTTGGATAGTTGTTTTTACACCCGTACAAAGGTTTTATACTAAAAAAATCATAAGTTGATGTATATTTACTAAAATTGTGTTTCTGTAGTAAAATCCTATAAATAAACATATGTTTCCAGCAGTTGTTTTGTTAAAACATTTACTTTTTAAAATTAAGTTTCGAAATACGTTTAAAAAAAGGAATATAATATAAAAAAAATTCTGTCTAGTGTTTTATAAAAAAACAGTTTTAAAACTATACTACTACTTTTTACAATAGCTGTTTAGCTAACTAAAAAGTTTTTGAAGACCCACTAAAATCTTCTACTAATTGCTTGCATTTTTCATGTTTTTATTAATTCTAAATGTATTTTTAGCCTTTTTAAAAACTAAAGCAAGTAATATAAAACATAAATACTTCCTCCTAATTATGCGAAAGTATTACATTTTGTTCAAATGTACCAAAATGTTGCAGACAAATACCATATCAAATCAAACAATAGATAAAGTGTTTTGAAATTTATTCTTTTTTTCTATCCTCTAATTTCTGATTGCATTTTTAATTTTATTCTTTTCAAGTATAAATTTAATTTCGAAAAAGACTTATCATGCCCCAGTCATCTATCAAAATTCTGTAAATGACATATAAAAATAGATAAACAATAATATTTCTTATCCATCATGCCCATCTGATGTTTAAAAATGTATGTGTTGTAATATTAAATACATTTAAGTGCGTATTATTATTCTTCATGTATAGGCTCATTATTCCTATATATATATATATATATATATATATATAAATAGTAAACATATTAATACTCATCGAATATGTTATATCAGGTGAAGACTCGTCTTGCCCCACTGACGTATCAAAATGCTCACGTGACTACGTAGCTCATTATTCCTACGTTGGGGGATATTACGGGGGATGCACTGAAAAACTGATGATGCAGGGACTGATGAAGGACGGACCAATGGCCGTCGCTATTCAGGTGTGACGTCATAATTAATATTTTTTGTGACGTCCTAAACAGCTGTAACTTCAGATGATTTGTTTTTATTACACAAGTTTAAATTTTTAACGAAAGTAGTGAAGATCGTATGTGAAAACATATCAGTATTTAAAAGATATATATTTATGTCTCTTTTGTTTTTGATGAAAGATATTAGGTTAAAGAATGTCTTTTTACTTTTTGACATGAAAAAATCAAATAATTAAAGTTTAAAATATATCAGTTTATGTTATAGCTAAGTTTTTATAATAGAAAAACACAAAACGCGCGTCATTAAAAAAATGTTTTTTGGTTTTACTGTTTATTTTGTGCACAGCAAACTATTTTCTATGCACACTATTCTGCACAAGTGCACACTTTGACGACCACTGATCTAAATTCTTTTTTTTTGTAAATAAATAATTTAAAAAACAGGTATACGAGGACTTTCAGCATTACAAGAGCGGAATCTACCATCACGTGACAAAAACTTCCCCTAACCCGTTCCACCGCCTCATTGGCTACAATCCGTTCCAGTTGACCAATCACGCCGTTCTGTTGGTTGGGTGGGGTGAAGATAATAATACTGGTAAATGTTTTCAGTTTTTTAAATAACGATACTGGTAAATATTTTTTGTATTTCTGAAAATAATATTGGTTTTTATAGTAAATTTATTTTTATATGTACATTTTTTTATCATTAAGTCTTTGCTTCTAATACTCGTTTTTTCATAATAGTGAACCGACATAAAATCATTAAACTAATATTTAAATTAAAATACAATAATTGAACACCTCTGGTGAAGAGCAAAAAAAAAAGGTGTATGAACACAAATTAATTTATTTAAATATCAAGAAAAATAACTAAGAGAAAAATTTGTTAAACATTTCAACTTACACAACAGTAGAGTTATAATTAATGCATTAGTTTATTAAACAGGGTAGGAATAATGGGTTGTGAAAAAATTGTGGGGTGTTTTGTTTTATTTGAGTTTACTAGCAAAGCGTATGTGAACTTAACATATTTAACAATTTCTAAACAAAAAATTGAGACAAACTTCATTCAAAAACATTTTTATTAAGCAAACGAGTAAATTTATTTTAGCTAACCCTACTTTTGTTATCAACTATTTTCCTCAGCAATTAATTTAATTAAGTAAATAAAAAGTTATAGGTTTTATAAGAAAAAATTCAATTAATAAAATAAATTAAAATTAAATAAAGATATATTTACAGTAAATTATTTATTAATTATTAACAGATTAACTGTATTAAGAGTTTAACAGGTGAGAAATACTGGATAGTGAAGAACTCATGGGGAGAAAATTGGGGTGAAAATGGATTCGTGAGAATCAGAAGGGGAACAGATGAAATTGCTATTGAATCATTGGCCCAGCAAAGTTACCCTATTCCAAAATTGTATTAAAGTTTTTAAAGATATACCCCAAAACCCCATAAAGAAACAATTGAATCATTGGCTCAACAGTCTTACCCTATACCTAAACTTTAATAATAATTCCTTTAGTTTAAAAAAATTAAAGAATACATTATAATTTGAGAATAACCTAAAAGTTTTCCTTTTTAGTATAATTCATCAACTGCTATGATTACAATCAACTTCAAATGTTTTTTAAATATTAGTACTAATATTTTAAGCCATGCAAGTTTTAGCTTATTTTTAACTTTTTAGTACTTAAGTTTTAACATCATTACAAAAATGACCATTATCAATTTGTTGTTCAATATAATGACAAATCTTAGCATTACTGATTTTTTTTTGTATACAACATTAGAAATTAATCTGTGTATGTTTTGCTTATTGCTTTAATATGATCATAAGTATAGCAATACATAAGACTCTAGTGATTTCATTAAACATTTTTATTTACAAGTTTTATTTTTACTTTTATCATAACTTTTTTTTATGTACAAACTTTATTTTATTGCAACTTTCGTTACTTTCGGTGTTCGTTTGAGTTAAAATATAAAATTTAAGTTTCTGTAACTGAAATATTTTTCTACTTAAAAAGCTTTTGTTGTATAAATACATTTCATTATTTTTAAAATACAATTTGTTTAGCTTTTTCAGAAATGTTTTCAGATACAATAATATTTCTAGAGATAACATTCATTGCCTTATCAATGCATGAACTATTAAAAATTTCATAGGTGTGTTAATTAACTATTACAAAACACAACAGTTAGGAGTTAAACAAGTTTTTATTCTGTCCCATAAAATTATATATTTTCAAATTAGATTTTAATGTGAATACTGTCAATGATAGAAATAGAAAACTTTTATAATTTAAGGGCTATGTTTACAAAAAATATTTAAATTAAATTTTCAGGACGGTTTAGTTTTAAAAATTGTAGCACATAAATTTAAAAACTCTAAAACGCAAAAGTTTTAAGTATTGACAAAAAAAAATTAAGTTACCTTGAAGCAGTATATAATTGAAATGGTAAGGTGTCTATGTTATAAAAATGAATCGAGGCATTATGTAGAAGTTTAATGAAAAATTAGAAGGTTTTTATTGCAAAATACCAATTTATTGCAAAGTACAAGGCTTTTTCCATTTAACAACTTTATTGAGTAAAGCTGTTAAAATTCAACTAATTTATTTTAAAAATAAATACTCACAAAACTAGTGCATCAAACGAAGTAATTTTATGAAACAATCAATTGAAAACTTATCAGCTTGATTATAAAAACTAAAAATATAGTAAGAAAAAAAAAGACTATTTAAAAACAAAGTGTAATTATATATTTTTTATCAAGAAATGTTTGATAATTAATTTTATTTATTTTCATAATTGTATCAACTGCTAATAAGCTACTTTGTTTTATACTAAATAAAGTTACATCAAAACAGTTTAAAATAATATCAAAGTTTAATAAAAATGTATTTTGTTCAACATATTGTGCACCATTTTTCGGCCTAGTGTGTTCTTTAGTTCTGAAAAACAGTTGCTATTTCTCAAACATATATTGTCACCTGAACATAGAAACCAGTAAACGAGGCATTTTTTGTAAAATCTGTTGATTTGATCTATCTATGAGAACCAACATGGTTTTAAAAAAAAATATAGACTAATTTAATATTAAATCAAATTTTTTTGATATATTTCTACTGGTTTTTTAATGAAAGATATTGTTAACTACTGCTATTAATGAGTGCTTGGTTAGAATTAGCTTCTAATTTTTATTATTTTTAGTTTCAATTAACTATAAACTTTATTAGATAACCGTTTCTTAAAACCTTTTTTATTCTAGTTTTTATTTTGTTCTGTTTTTCTTTAGGTAGTAGTATTTCGTTTCTGATGAGTAAATAAACTGTTTATTAAGTATGATGTGTAAGTAATTAAGTAAAAAGTATAGTTCCTAAGCAAAAGTTCTGTGATCTGTATTTGAATTTCTTAAAAAGGTTTTAGTTAAGTAAGACTGAAGTATACTTCAGATGAGTCTGTTTTTTTTTTTCTGTTAATCAGTTAGTTTCTTATTTAATTAACTTTTATCAATCAATTTAAAAACTTTTAATTGTTAAACTTAAATTTGCTAAGTCTTTTCAGAAAAAAGAGCTTTTATTCCATTATCTAATAAATAAGTTTTAGTATATTTTTGTATCTTTTAAAATTAAGTGCTGACATATTTTTTTGTTAATTCAAATCTCAATTACTTCCTAAAGTAAGCTTTGTAGAAACAGAAAGTTACACATAACCATAAATTTTTATACAAAACTTGATTTTTAACTGCAATTTTTTATAAACATTAGTTTTATTAAAACATAAAACTTGATACACAGGAAGTTGAACAAAAGACTTGAACCTAGTATAGTTTAGTAATCAACTTTAGAAAAGCTTTACAGTGGTATCACTTTTTTATAACTTTATTGATAATTGAAATAAAAGTATTCAATTTAATAAAAAAGTAAGTTTATTTGGTTTAGTTGGGTAACTGACAAGTTCAAATTAAGACAATTTAAATTCCAATAATGCTTACAAAATGTTTAAGGGACCATATCTCAGAAATTTTTATAGTTTTGAAAATAGCCAAAACAGTTTTAAATTTAATTTTTAAAGTTAATAAAGTCAAACTTAAACATTACTAAATAAAAGTTTTTATAAAAAGATAAACTCGGAAATTATTAAAAATTAATATATATTAAGACTTATTCAGCCAATTCTTGAAAAATACTTATTAGTTTCAATTAAAAAAAAAGCCTTGCAGGTATTATTCAGACCTATACACATATTTTAGTTTTTTTAAGTATATATTACTTCTTAAGTTGAAGCCCTTCATTTTTATTTCTATTAGTTTGAGTTGTCTAAATTTAATTGTTCGTGTACCCGTTTAATTGTATAGTTAGAAGGAGCGTGTCTAGACTTTTTCAGAGGGATCGCACAACTTTTTGTTTTAAAATATCTTTTTAACACATAAAGGTTTTAAATTAAAATAAAAGCTGTAAGACGCGACGCCACTGACAGCTGTAAAAACTTTTAATATAAAGTATATAAACCACTTACAAGAATATTGTTTACTTCGTTCTCACAGGTTTTTTTTCAAAGGGCAATTTTTAAACGAACATTAAGCTAGTAACAAACAATCATACTAATTAAACTTGTTAAACATTCGCATGTGATTAAAAAAGATCCGGAATAAATGTTTGCTCTTACTTAATAGAGATATTTAAATAGTAACTAAAGATTTAAGTTAGCAACAAAGTTTTATCATGGAAAAGTACAAGTACTGTAAATAGTTGTTCAATAGTCAAGGAATAAATTTTATAACAAGCATCAACTTGCAACATAAAAAAAAACTAAATAAACTTCTGTATTTTGAAATACTCTAATTTCGTTTTGTACAAAAGTATTCATTATATAATGATTGATTGTTAAAAGTTTTGTAGCTTTTAAAATAATAAGAAATATGTTTTTAAGTAAGTGTTTATTTATTGTTAGGGTATTAGAAAATTGATAAACAAAGTACCAATGTTAAATAACAAAACAAAAATAAACTTAGATATAAATAGTTTAAACTTATTGAAATAATGTAGAATTTTTATTCATTGATTATTTTTAAAACAGTTAATAAAAAAGAAATATTTTTCTTATTGTTATTTAGACAACTTTCTTTTTGGTTTGTTATAGTTAAAATTAAAATTAACAAAAAAATTTTACTATAAAAGTTACAAAGTCTAAAAAAGATGTACTACAGTGTAAGCTAGAACAAACTAATAAGAAATTAAGATAAAAGAATTTTACTAACTTATCTCAATATTTTTACAACCTTAATTCTATGGTACTTGCAATAAACGGATAGGTGTCAAAAATGCAAGGGTCGACAATGTTGCACAAATCGAAAATTTTTTAAACAAACTATTTTAATTTTAAATTTAGTTAGAAAAACATACATTTATTTATTAAAAAACAAAGTCTGTTTACAAAAAAATTCCAAATTATTTAAATTCTTGATTAAAACAGTTTAAGCTTGTTCAAAAGTGACGCTCCGTGTATTTGTGAACCATTCCTGCAAAAACATGTTTTAAGGTATTAAGTTTAGAATTAATAGTTAAAGATAAATCCATTTTTTAAAAACTTTAGACCAAGGTTTACTAAAGTGATTTCGGCTATCAGAGGGCAATAGTGAGTAAGTAAATATTAATTAGTAAAGGAGCAATACATATTAAAGAAGCGATTTAATTTTTATTTTTAGCCAAGTAGGCTGTTGTGAAAACGAGCTTAGGGTAACCTGATTCAGACGTATGTTAAAACTTAATAAAGTTAAGTTTTTATAAATATTTATAACTTTTTATATACTGACATTTATGTAAATCTCTTTTAATAAAATAAGAACAATTTAATATGCAGAAAGACTTTATTAACAAATATGAACAAAATGTTTGTAAAAAATCAGTACAATTCAAAAAAGTCTAAATTATACTTTAAATTTTAAGAATTAAAATTTTAACAGTTGGTTATTAACATTGAAAGAATTTCGATACTTTATTATTGCAATTAAAAACAAGTTTTAATCAAAAGCTAAGTCAACAAACATATTTTTAACATCAAATATTAGAGTGAGGTATTACAAATGTTAAAAAAAATTGTACATCGTTTGACTAATAGAAATTATAAACATAAAAAAAAAGTTTTTTAATACAAAATATGCATAGTAGATATAAATTTGTTTGAAAGTAAACAGAATAAAACTTCCTCAGAATTTTCTTTCTATCGTTTATCTGTGTATATTTTCATTATATTAAACTATTATGTACTAAGCTGTTTAAACAATAAACAAATGTATATTAAAAACCACATAAATTTTAATAAAGCTTTATATCTAAGTTTAGCTAATTTCTATCTCATTGCTAACGATTGATACCTGTTTTATCTAATTTTTTTTACCTAAAATCTTTTTATTAAAAACTTTGTTATTTTTTTAGTTTGAACTGTGTTGTATCATTAAAAATAGCGTTATTAAAAAATTAACTTACTTTGTAATTTTTATGCCATCTTAAGATCATTGCACATTTGATACAATTGTTCTGAAGCATTTCTGAGGACAACGGCCTAAAATAATTCAAAAATTTAGAAGATGTGGATGTATTAAACATTTTGCAAGCTATTTTACCAAAGCAAAATATATTTAGATTAGTTTTGCCTATTATTTTGAACAACTTTTTTTTGTAAACTGTACAACTATTTTTAATAAGCTGCTGTAAATATATAATGTTCACATAATATATACTTACTTGAATAATAATTTTGTTACAACTGACGTTGCTATTAATTTCATAAATTTACTAAGTTAAGCAACAATATATGAAAAATTTTTAAAATAATGAACTTGTATAATGTACATTAATATAAATCAATGAATATGTATTACAGTTTACACAGTAAAGATTTTATACAACTTACACATTCTGATTTAATAAAAATGCTGTTATATTCATCATAGAAAAACAGATTAGTTTAGCTAAACATAAAAGTTTTTACATTTATCTTTTGTTTGAAAAACTTTAACAATAGTTTTTGTTAAAGTAGTGTTAAGTATTTAACTTTATAAAATTTTAACAAAATTAAATACGAATTTACTTAAGAACCACACAGTAAAAATGTATACAATATAAACTTATTTGTGCTTCAAAGTCAATAAGTTTGTTCTGTAAATCAGTTTAAATGTCATTTAAAAGCACAATGTTTTTTACAAAAAACTAATTTTACAAAAGATTTTAATATTTTGTTAAATATCAATATATATATATATGATGAAAATTTATCTTAATTAAAAAATATACGAAGTTTAAATACAGTTTTACTTACACACTCAAAACGTTTACAGTTTCCCCTTATCTTTGCGCGAAAGTCAGCAACTTTTTTTTTCCTAAACCGTCCAAGTATCCTATACCGAACAAGTTTTCATTATTTTGTTTTTGTTTTCCGATACAATCAATTATAGAGTTCAGAGAGCTCCTTACGTTTCTACCGTTCATTCTTTGCTGTAAAATTGATTGTTGGTACGATTCAAAACTTTATAATTTTTTTTTTCTCCACTTTTTATATAAATTAGACATTTGTTTTATACTACTAAGTTAAAAAAAAAATTGTAGTTTATTTGTTTAAAAACTTAAAAAAAGCCTTACGATCTTTTTTTTCACTTGACTAAGTTTTCACTTTATTAGTTTTTCTAAACTAAAGCATTAACAGAAGTTAAATAAAAAACGTTAGTTTTAGTTAAAATGTTTAAGTCAACCAAATAAATTTTAATTTTAATTGCAAGTATTAATAACTATCTGTAATTTTAAATATTCACACAGTGCAATAGATGCTTTCTAGTAAATTAAATGCAGTTAAAAACTTTTTAATAACTTTTTCTCGCTAAAGTTTTAATACTTAAGAATCTACATCCTTTAAAAAAACTAAAAAAAAAATTAAAACAGATTTTTTCAATTAATCAAAATATAAAAAAATTACCAGGTCATATGGAAATGGACGGAAGCACGGTGTTTGAGTGAAACACTGAAATAAATAATTTAGTTTAAATTAAATTATGATTTACAGTATATAAATTTAACTTCTAAGCAAACAATAAAAAAGTTTTGTGAAAATTAGGTGTAAATTAAACTAAAAGGTGCAAACAAAAATTTTAAAAACTTTTGTAACTAAAACTATAATATTTAACTACTTTAATTTTATTGTTAAAAAGTTTAACCATTTTTTTTTTGAATTGCCAACTAAAGCAACCTAAATATAAAACTGAAAGACAACTTACGTTTATGCATTTAAAAATTATAGTTTTTTTTTCAATGTTGGATAGTTTATAGTTTTGGATAGTTTTAATACTAAAACATTTACAGTTTGAGAGTACTTTAGTAAAACCCAACTTTTAAATTTAATTTAGATTTTACTACAAGTTGTTCACTTTTAAAATTTACACGATAACATTTAAAAAAAATTTCAAGATAAAATTTTTTTTTATCGATTCTTCTGAAGCTTTTTCATAGAAATCTATTTTATATTTATGTTAACTGAAAATGAAAAAATATTTTTCTGAAGATACACTTTAGGGGTTTAAATAAAAACTCGTGTAACTTTTATTACATTCTGGTTTTTTACTATATAACATTATCAAAATGTTACTATATTTTTCTTAAAAGTCGCTTTGCCTACTATTAGTTTTTTACAAAAAATTGGTAAATGTTCTGTTATAGATATAGTCAAAGTTAAACAAATATAAACTTAAAAATTAACTCATAAAAAAAACACTCGAAAATGCTACAAACCTTTTTCAGTTCTTGATTGTTCTCAATGTAAGTTTTTATTACGTCCAATTCATTTCCAGACTTTGTGATTTTTTTATTTTCTCCAATAATTGCATCCGACGGTAGAAAATTGCAAAATACCGCAAAGAATAGCAAGAAAAAAGTACACTTCATTATTTATGCTTCTAAAAAATTTTTTTTTGTATGCTAATTTTTATTGCAATGATGATTGACTGAAATTTAAAGAAAATAGTAAAAAGACTTAAATTTATGAAAACATTATATTAGTTTTGTTTATGAACAACATTATAAAAAAGCTAAACTTTAAAAAAATACTTAAACTTAGGTCTATAGTTAAAAACTATAAACTGTATAGTAATTTCAATCCAATTTGATTGAAACTTAACGTTAAATTATTGACTGAGAACAATAAAAACATATTTTCGAAAACCTTTACTTTTTCAAAGTATAGATAACAAATGATTTTCTAAGGTTAATACAAAATACAATTTATATATGTTTAAATATAACCTTTACATATGTATATATTTATTTATTATTTAAATATATTTATATTTATGAAAAGAAAGTTATATTTAAAACATAAACTCTTCAAAACATATAAGTCGGTCTATATATACAAATTCACTTTTGTTCAAATCTTTATACGTACACAAAGTTAAAATTAAAACTTCTGAAATTACTTTATAAATGCTAATGAACAATGTATAAAAGATTAAAACTAATTCAGTAGTAATCCTAACATTATTATTAAAGATCCATTTTATAATCTTATCACCGTGACTATAATAATTAACAACAATGCTAGTCAGATTTATTAAGTTTTTAATTTTACATTTATCATGAGTTTGCATAAATACTACATTTGTAAAATGCAATCTTAAACAGTGATTATATTATCCCATTGTTTTTTTTTAATCGCATTTGTTTTACTGTGTGGTTAGAAATCACTAAAAACTAAGATTTATAAAAACATTGTTAATGTAAAACCTTACTTTTGAAAAAATAACAAATTTTATAATCTATAGTTTATCTTTTTCTAAATTATATACTTTTATATTTTTTTAGCTAACTATGATATCATTGATTTTAAACTATAATATTATTGTGTATATGGCAAATAGTAATATTATTATTAATATATCATAAATAATAACACTTTGATTTTATTTTAAAAACCAGATTACATTTAGTTATTTAAGTTTTGTCTGTAACAACTAACAGTTGGGTTTTGCAAAACTATAAACAAAATGAAAATAACAACAACAAGTGCCTTTGAAATCATACGACTTTGTAGAGCTGCTTATATTTTTTATGTAGCCAATCATCGTCAGTCTTAAAAGTTATTTTTGTTTTTTTACGGGCTTTGTTTTTTGTGATCTCTAGAATTCAAAGTCGTATTATGTTTGGTACAAGAAGATTTAAAAATTATTCTAGTTTTAAGCTATGATTTTTTTAATCTTTTGAACATTTTTTAAAGTTGCTATGACTACAAAAAATGTTTAAACTTTTAATTATAATTGTTTTTAAAAGAAACCTTGTTTCATTTTTGTAATAGCACAACTTTTGAATGTTGAACATTGAAAAATTGTGTTTAACTCTCACTTAGTGACGTCATCAATTTTAACCAACAACTAAAGCTTACCATCTAAAGTAAATAATTAGCAGAAAAGTTACTTTAAATAAGGTTGGAAAACTTTACCTGCCACTAAAAGGTGGTAATTTTGAAGCGAGCATAAAGCTCGTAACTTACATTGGTTCTAAATACAAATCTTTAAAAGGTTTACGTATTTCACTGAGACTTTGATATAAATATATGTTAACTTCATTAAATGGATACCTTACTTTTTTAATATATTTTACTTGAAAGATTATTAAACGCAGTCTTTAATTGAACAATAATGTATAAAACAGTTCTATTCAAATGTGTGAAAAGCGGTTTTTGAAAATGTTAATGAATTGTTCACGTGAAATTAAGTTGCAATATATTTTTTAAAAGTTATTATTTTTAACTAGGATATTTACTAAATATAATTGAAATAACATGTTTCAATTTACATTTTGAACTTGGTACATAAAGTAGATAGCTAAGCTTGGAACTGCAAAGATGAAGTTCTCTTTTATCTTTGCAATAATCCCGCTTGTTTAGAACTCAACAGCGGTTTCTCGCCACTACACCTTCCTGATGAGTCTTAATGAGGACAAAACCGGCTCATAGGTTGTTTCAGATGGCCGATGGTCGTGTTGCGAAATTCATTATTTGTTATTAATGGCAAAACATCTCAACTTTGCTTATGACAGCCGAAATTAATATTCTTTAAAACTAATCAATACTAAAAAGTCAGTATTGTAAAAGCTTGCCCCGATATTAAAGTCTATGCATGGAACTGTACCATTAACTTATAAAAAAAACCACAAATGGTTTACTTATGTACTTGTTACTTTTTTTTTCTAGTTTAAACAAAATTCGTTGAAGAAACTAAGCAGCTTATACCGTTTAAGTAGTTGCACACTAAAGAAAAATTTTTATTTCATGATAAAATCGGATTGTACTAAAATTAATTTATATTTTTGTCAGTGTTTAACTACTTTTTGATATTATATATCACTAATGAAAATAAAGTAAAACAAACAAAATCTCTATTTTTTTTAAATTTGTATCTAAAAACAATTTAATTAATTGGAAACAGCTAAATTGATTTTAGTTTTATATTTACTTTCAAAATAATTTATTATAAAAACTATTTATTTCTTAGTTAAGATCATCAAAACAAAACAGTTGAATGTGTATTACACTTACATTAACATAGTTTAGTGAGATTTGTTGCGAACCAAAAACCTAAAACCAACGCTAATTGTTTAAAATAAACATAGTACAACTTGTAATCTGTTACTTAGCTGAAATCCGAAATACCCAATTACTTACCAAAAAAATGTTTATATATTACTGAGGTTTGTATAGTTAAAAACAATAAAAAAACATTTCTTATAGTCAATAATAAAACAAAACATAATAATTAGTTTGAAATGAGTTTATTAAACACAATTGATTTAAAAACAAATTCAAATAAAAGCAAGGTTGTAGCTTATTATGCAAAATCTTTACTTATAAATTTTTTACAACTTAGGCACTTTAAATCAAATATTTTATGTAAACTTATAGTAACTTTCCTATAGCAATAAATTTCTAAATAGTAGTTTAGCCGAGGAATATCTCAATAATCTTTTATTTATGTTTATTAATCCACTTAAAAGTAATTTATCATAGTAACTTATACAAAAATAGTTATTTAAACAAAAGAAGTGTATAAGTGGTATACGTATTTATTTGTCGAATAATCAAATATCGTATTACATCACAGCTTCTTTTTCGACTAAATATTTTTTCACTAAAAAATGTTGTATATTTTGGATTTAAAATAATTAAAATTAAACAAACACAAACTTAAAAAAAAACTCATAACCAATAATTTTTTTATATCCAGTCAAAAACGTCATTAACCTATTTCAATTCTTGGCTGTTCTTAATTAAAGTTTTTTATTACGTCCAAATCATTTCCAAATTTTTTATTATTTTTATTTCCTCCGATAATGGCATCTGAAGGAAAAACGTTGCGAAAAACCGCAAAGAATAGCAAGATAAACGTGTATTTCATTTTAATGTTTCTGAACAAGAATTTTGTTTTGTAAATTTATAATTTTTGTAGAAGGATGACTCTAAATCAGAAGTTTAGACTAAACTTACCATATATAAGTTTTGTTTTTGAAGAACATCATAAAAATCATAACTTTAAAAATTATTTAAACTTAGGTTAGAGTTAAAAACTATTACAAAATAATAATTTTATTAAAAAAAAATTAAAATCCGACGCTAACTTGTTGACTGAAAATAACTAAAACATACACTTTAATAACCGTTGCATCATTTAAGTAGATAAAAAATGTATTTGTTTAGGTCAATACTAAATAAAAATTAAAAAAAATTAGTTGAAGAGCTGAATAACAGTATTTTATACGTGTTTATATTTAACCTTTTGTATAAAAATGTACATTTATATATGTAGTATATTTGTAAAAAGAAAGTTATATATAAAAACATAAACTAGTAAGAATATATCAGATGGTATATATATTCAACTACAGTTTAATATATTTATTTACACATATAAAGACTATAGTTGAAAATATTTTGTAATCACTCTATGAATACTTATCAACAATTTATAAAAGATTAAAACTATTCTAGTAGTAATACTAAGATTGTTTTGAAAATAATTTTTACCATCCGACAGTTATAACTTACAATAATGCTAGTCGGTCTTATTACGTTTTAAATTTTACATTTATCATGAAGATGCATAAAAACAATACTTGTAAAATGCAAGAGTAAAAAGTTAGTATCATTATCTCATTTGACTTACTATAGTATGGTATGGTAATAAATTACTTAAGAAACAGGTTTATAAAATTATTGAAAGGTTGAAACACTACTATTGAAAAGATAACAAAATTTTAAAATATTTTTCTAAATTATACATTTCTATAGTACCTTTAAAGTTAACTATAATACTACTTTTATTTATAAATGAGCAAAAGTAAAATCGTACTAAATTTTAACAAAATATTGGTTTTATCTAATCGAAAACTAATAAATGTTTCTTTAATTACATTTTTTATTTTATTTATGCTGTATAAAAGTCTTATAATGGATGACCTTTAACTTTCAAAAATGCTTTTTAGTTACTCAATGAAGGGGTCCGATTGTTGATGTGAAGGAATTCCCCTAATATTTGCTGAATCATCAATTAATTTTTAAATTTTATTTTTATTAAATATTTATACCCTTTACCCTAACACACCATACCGAAACATATTGAAAACTAATTAAAACATAAAAAAATTATAATTTTTTTATGCTGACTCAGCAAATATTGGGGGATATCTGTCACATCAACAAAAGGACTCTTAATGAAGTATGTTTAACTTAAAAAATGACTTCCAGGTTGATTTAAATATCTAAAAAGTTCCAAATAAGTAGTTTATAAAGATTTCTCTTAACTGTGATATTATTGTATGTCTAGCACATAGCAATACTATTGTAAATATTATATGAATAACGTAACTTTGGTTGCATTTCATGAAAAAAATTGGAGCAAATTTAGTTCTTAAGATTTTGTCTGAAAAAGTTAATAGCTTGGTTATGCTATGATACAAACAAAATAAAAAATAAAGTATAACAAGTCCTTCTGAAATAATTTCACTCTACAGAGCTGCTTAGTTTTAAATGCAGCGAATCATCGTTAGTCATACAATGCTTTTGGATACAATTTTTTCTTACGGGCTTTGATTTTTATGATCTCTAGAGTTCTAAAGGTTGTTATTTTATACCTGGTGAAACATAAACTAAAATTTGTTTTAGTAATAAGCATGTTTTTTTTTTACCGTTTGAACATATTTTTAAAGTTGCTGTGAATTCATAAAATGTTTAAATTTTTAGTTATAGTGTTCTTTTTGAGAAACGTTTGTTTCATTCCAATAACAGCACAACTTTTAAATGCTGAATATTGAATGGTTGTGTTAAATTCTCATTTAGTGACGTCATAAAGTTTAACCAGCAACTAAAGCTTACCACCTAAAGTACATAACTAGCAGAAAAGCTAGTTTAAGCAAGATTTATAAACGGTTCAGCTACTAAAAGGTAGTAATTTTGAAGCGAGCATAAAGCTCGTAATATACATTCATTCTAAATACAAATCTTTGAACAAGTTAACGTATTTTACTTAGAATTTGATAAAAATATACGTTAACTTTTTTAGATGGATACTTCATTTTCAAAATATATTTTATACGTCAGATAAACAAACGCAGTCTTTAATGAACAACATTTTGTTAAAAATATCTATTCAGATGTGTGAAAAGTGGTTTTTGAAAGCTATTAAACATTATCCACGTTAAAATTAGTAGCAATACTTTTTAAAAAATGCTTATGATTAATTAATATATATAATGTAACCGATATTACAAATACTTCAATAATGATGCATTAAGGAGTTACTATGACAATTAAGTTTGTGACTGCATATGTGAAGTTTTTTTTTATCTATATAATAACCTACTTAGTTAGATCACAACAGCGGTTTCTCGCGGCTATGCCTGCCTGATGAGCCCTAATATGATCGAAACCGGTCTCAGGTTGTCTCGGATGCTACTGGTGATGGTCATAAGGTGAGATTATTTATTTACTATCGATAACAAAACATCTCAACTTTGTTGATGACAGCCGAAATAAATATCAGTTAAAACTAATTAAATACTAAAAAGTAAACATTTGAAAAACTAGCTTCAGTATTAAAGTCTTTGCATTGATATGTATCATGAACTTATAAAATAAACCACGAATGGTTTAGTTATATACTTATTACATGTTTTTATGGTTTAAACAAAATTATTTGCAGAAACTAAACAGCTTAAACTGCTTAACTAATTTCGTAGATAAGCAAAAATTGATAATTATGATAAAGTTTAGGTTGTACTTAAATTAATTTTTTTTATCAGTTTTAAAATACGGTTTAATTTATAAGCACGAAGTAAAACAAAATAAAAAAGTACTCTTTGTTACCTTAGTAGGTAAAGTTTTTGTCAGTTGTTTTGATCTTACTAAGTAAATTATTTTTTACGTTTTAATTCTAAAACGTTTTCTTGTAACTCTTTTAGACTTATATTTATTAACAATTTGATAAACTGAAAACACTTAAACTGATTTCAGTTTTATTTATACTTTCAAAATAATTTATTACAGAACCCATTTATTTCTTGGTTGAAACATTTAAACAAATTAGTTGAAGGTGTATTACACATACATTGATACAGTTTAGTGTGATTTATTTAGAAACAAAAAATAAAACTAGTTCTAATTTTTTAAAATAAACATAGTACGTTCTGTAATCTGCTACTTACCCAGATATTATATTGTTATCTGAAACCCGAAACACCCAATTACCTACAATAAAAGTGTTTGTATAATACTGAGGTTGAAATAGTTATATAAACAAAAAAACAGTTGTTGTAATTAATAAAAAAAAAATAATAAAAGATAATTTTAAATAAATTTATTAAACACAATTGATTTAAAAATAGTTCAAATAAAAGCAAGATTACAACTTATTTTGCAAAATCTTTAGTTATAAATTTGTTACAACGTAGGCATTTTAATCAAGTACTTTATGTAAACTCGTAGTAACTTTCCTATAGCTTTAAATTTCTAAATGAAAATTTAGCCGAGGAATTTATCAATAATAATTCATTTGTGTTTATTAACCCACTTAAAAGTAATTTAGCATAGTAACATAAAAAAATAGGTATTTAAAAATAAGCAGTTTTGAAGAAGTATACATACGTATTTAATTCTCGTATAAAACAACGAATAAAGTTACATCACAGCTTCTTCTTATTGTTCTTCGTTTTTTCTGTGTGAATATTTTAGTTACTTTCGTTTTCTACTAACTTTGGAATTTAATAATAATAAGTTATATGTAAAAACTAAAAACAATGTCGAAAAAAAAGTTGAGGCTTTTTAAGCAAAAAAGAAAGATAATAACTGTTTTAAGATCCGTAACATATTTAAGTATTTTAAGTTTATATTATTTTAAAAATCCTTTAACTAATTGCACTATGTAACCAACATTGAATGTAGAGAAAATTAAATTTATAATAAAACAATGTTTAAAATACTTATTTATTCTTTTAAAAACAATAAAATTTAAAACTTCAAAAACAACAACATTTATGTATTAAAAAAATGATTTTAGTAAAAAATAAAAGTATTTTGATAAATACTTAACTACACTTAGACTATACAGTTTATTTTTGTCTTGTCTAAAGTTTTAGTAGGCTTTGTAAGGCTTAATTATTTCAAAAAACTTTTTTTAGTTTTTAATTAAAAAAACATAGAAATATCTTATTTTACCGCTAAATTAAGACAAAATAACTGTTCTAAACATAATTACATTTTTAATTTGTTTAAAACAAAGTTTGATATATAAAACAAAAGTTTTAAAGCATAATTAAAATATTTATTATGAAAATACTTAAGTTTGTTAAATTATGTCACTGTATAGTGTATACATAAATGGAAAAAACAAACTTCGAGTTATCAACATGTTTTTAAACATTACTGTTCTTCAATATTCATAGAGTAATATGTTTGTAAAATAAAATGCAAGTTTTTTTTTAGATTTACAACTTTAAAAGTTCATTTTATTTAGTTTATATATATAACAGTGATTAAATTGTACTACCTAGTAATGTACTACCTAAGTAAAATCAATCGCATTTTTAATTAAGATTTTGTTATATACAAAACTATATAATTGTCATTTGGCTGATATTACTTAAAAAGATTTTATATCGATGAAATTTTTTGTTTAAGTAAAACAATATTTAACTGTTAAATTTATAATTATGTAACTGTATGTAAACTACATGTAATATTATCTATAATTTATCTGATATGTTAAACTTTGGCAAGTTTGTTGTAAAGTCGTGTGATCTAAAGTAGTTACAAAATTAAGATAAATAAATATTTAACAATTTTTATTTAACCTTGTTTTTTTTTATGTCCACTTTAGCATTTGACACATCCGATTCATACTTCTTGAAAAATATCTCAGTACATCTTCCTAAAAAAGTTCTAAAACTTTTATTTTTTTCAAAAAATTGGAATTTTTTATTTATCGAAGCAATAATTAAACATATTTGGCAAAACATTAACCTGCTGTAAATTAACTACATCTTTCTAAAATAAGTTATAAAATTATTATGCTTGGTTAAAAAAATTGGACCTTTTTATTTACTGAAACAAAAAATAAACTTTTTTGGAAAAATTTTAAAATACTGTTTTTAAATTAGTTTATTTAATAACAATTTTCGTTAAATTTTCATTAAAATTAATGAATGCATTAAATAAAAAAATACTAAACAAAGAAAAAATTAATTACCCAGTAAAGTATTGTTAAAAACTTACATGATAAAAGTGTCTACAATATCCATTCAACTGAGCATTGAAGTCAATAAGTTTGTTTTCCAAATCCGTTTTACCAGCACAACTATTTATATTGTCCAGCGTATTCATTATATTATTCCAATTTTTACCGAATTTCTTCTGTAAAGTTAAACGGGAGTAGCAATTAAAAACAAAAATATTTAGTTTTTTTATACAAGAAAGCATTTTTTGTTTATTTGTAATTTAAAACAAACATAAAAAATTATTCGTAAAAGGATTGTCTGATAACCCTACAACTACTTAGATTGTTGACAATTTTTTTTTCTTGCTCGTTCAAAAGTTAAACAAATGAAACAGCTAAATTAAATTTAATTCATTTAAACTACTATACATCTTTAACAAACCTTTTTAATTATTAGTAAGCATTAACAATTTAAATTTTGAAAACTAAGTTAATTTAAAAAAAAAATGAACTACGCTTTGTTGTTATAATTTTATTTATAAACTTGATTTAAAATACTTTACCACACATTTTTATATTTTATAGCTATACAGTTATTTGTCTTAACTATAAAAGTTTTATAGCTAAAAAATTAAAACAACATTTAAGAAAGTTCATTAAAAAAAACCTTAAATACTTCTAAAAAAAATATTTTAAATTAATAATAACTAAAATAAACAATATTTTACCAGTTTATGTGGTCGATAGCACGGTTTTTGAGTGAAACACTGAAAGAAAAAAAATATTGTTACTTCTTTTATTACAAAATTCTTTTTTGTAGTGTTTAAACTTTAATTCTTTAAAAAGTTTATACATTTTATTGACAATGAATATTTACTGATAACGATAAAGCCTCAATATGTTATATATAACCATTTTAAAAGTTTTTGTGAACCGTATGGTTTGTCTAACTTAAATTGTCAAGGTTATAATAAAACAAGTTTAGTTAACAATTATAAATTAAAATTATAAGGTTTAGAGAAACTCATTTATAAATAAGTTATTAATGATTTCGAAATTGTGAAAAATGATACTTAAGTGTTGAAGTTTTTTTATAATGTCTTTTCTATAACTTTGTTAAATAACTGTTCATATAAACTATATAAACATATTTGTTTATTACAATTAACTTTTGTATATTAACAACTTTATAGACTCAATTTCCTTATAATGTAAAAATTATTTTGTTTTGAAATTTATGTAATTTGTTTTTTTTATACAATAGTTTTTACATCAATGTTATTGAAACTAAAAGAAACTTATGTGAAATACTTAATAAAAATCATACTTAAAATATTAAAACCAATAAAAATAAAACCAAGCTCAAACCTTTTTAACTTCAGCATTATTTTTAATAGCTCTTTTTATGACTTCTAAACCTATTCTCATCTCGTTAAATGCTTTTAAATGTTTAAATTTTCCATTTGAAGCAGAAACGTTCCAAAAAACTACAAGACAGTATACACCAAATGTGTATTTCATTCTAAACGTTTCTAAAATATATGTTGTTTGTAAAATTTCAAAAAGTGTCCTATTTTTCTAAAATATAACATCTAATAAAAATATTTTTTTCTAAATAGTTTCAGTTTTAAAATGATTTTTAAAAGTAAATTTCTTAATCTAATCAGTTTAAAAGTATACATTTACCAACTAAAAATAAGGAAAATATATTTTCTAACTACGTTTAAATATAGAAGAACAAGATATAAATACAGCCTAATTGGTAAAAACACAATAACAAAACTTTTAAACTGTTAAATTATACATTTGTAATGTTTTTATATTAAGAATGTTTCGGTAAAATTTAGCAATAAAAATATGTAAATGTAATCAATTGAAGTAAATACTTAATAAATTAACAACCCACTAATATGTACATTTTAATTACAACAAGTATCACTTGCTTTTAAAAGTTAATTAATTTCAGGTAAATTATACAATATAAATACTGATTTGTAAAAAGTAACTTAACAATTTGGTGTTAAAATTGCGTAAGTTTATATTTTTATGTAATAGTTCAAAACTTAAATGTAGTCACACAAAACTCATTTAACCTTAGTTTGATAATGTTTCTCTTTAATGTAATTTATTTTACTTTGGTTATATATGAACGTTTATCTTTTTATTTTGTCTCATTTAAAAGTTAAACTTACTTTTTAAGTGTTTACAACTTTAAACATTGTTAAGATCTAGTGTTAACTATAAAAGGTGGTATTATGTTTATAAAATTTTAAAATTTTTTATTTAATTAACAAATTGTTTAGATTTTATGATTTAAACCTTTGATATTTTTTAATCTTAGTTGACGCAATAAAATTAACAAACTAATATATACTTTAACTAACCTTAAAAACAATTAACAACTAATTTATTTTAACATATAAAACATATACTAAAACTAAGATACACATTGACTTTAAATGTTGGTTAAAGTCGAGTAATACTCAATTTTAATGAACGATAGAGTACGAGCGGTCAAAATATTTGGTCCTAGGAGCTGGTGTACGAATAAATCATTTGGTTATGAGTTTCGCACACTACTTGGATAAGGTCTTATTCAGGACTAGTTAAGCTTTACTTCATGCTCGAAAAAATACTCGGTAACTTAAACGAACAAGATAAGTAAATTTAAATATTTTATAAAGTAGAAATACAAAACTGTAAGTACTTTTTTAAAGATAACATTTTTGAATGGTTATACAATACAAAATATAAAAAGATTAAAAAGAGAAATATAAATAAAAAAATGGTATTTGTAAGATATAAACCTTTAGGTGTAAGTGTAGTTCAAATAATTTATCAAATAATAATTTTAAGAAGAAATGTTATATTTTAAACTTATATTAAATAGTTAAGACCGAAAAGATATATAAAAAAACGTTTAAGAAAAATTCAATTACACCTTATTATATTTACATCATAAATGTTAATTTAAATCATTCAGATCATTATATATTAACATTCAAACAAGAAACCTTTCTTTTATATATTTTCTAAAAGTACTCTACGAGCACATATTTCTAATAGAAATTTTTTACTATTTTATTATTTTGTAAATGAGTTTATTTTTATTGACTGTGGTGACAAGTTTCAAACTACTTGTACTGCATGTTAATGTACAGTTAAGTACATAAGTCTTAATGCGAAGAAAACAAATGCAACAATCGAAAAGCATAAAAAAAAGGAGTATTAGGAAAAATAAAAACAACTTTATTATTTGTTAATAAATTTAAAACCAAGCACATTGATTGAAATTAAGAGATTAAGTGTACTTTATAAAATCATAAAAAAGATATTTATAATAAAATATTTAAACACATTTACTAAATATTTTAGATAATTTGAATTCAAACTGTTAAGTATTTAATAAACAATTAATTTTGTTTTTATTTGAAATAATACGAGTATATATTAAATTTTATATTAAAGCTGTCTGGTACTTATTACTACATATTTGTTAAATATTCAGTTTTAAACTGTTAATTAAAAATTTGCTGCTTGTTGTATGATAATTTCTTTTTTTTAACTATTCACTTTGTATTAACTCACAAAAAATTGTTTTTTAAACAATTTAAATACAATTATATTAATATCATAAAATGTTTTATTTTTTGTATCTCTTATGAGTTTTTTTTAAGTTAAAACTTATATAAAAAACATTTAATCCATAATTATGGTCCGTTAACTTTATGTCTCTAGTTTTTTAAATACTATTATACATTTTATAGTTTTTTATTTACTTTATTTAGAATTTTAAAGGTTATCTTACAAGCGCTGTTGAAGGTTGAGTATATTTGCTTTTCACAGTATATTTGCGCTGTTGAGTTTATTTTGCTTTGTCATTATATAGTTTACATTTTATTAAATATATGTAAAAAGGCGTTTGTTTTTTGTAAGTGAAGTATTTTTTGTAAAAAAAGATTAAAAGGTTTCTTAAAAATAAACGGATTATTCCATACAATTTATTTTCAGCATTAAGTACACAAGGAATGTATTTTTATAAATTTTTTTAATATTTTAACTTATTAAAAATATTATCTCGATTAAAACATCATTATTGTAGAAGTATAGTTAACTTTACAGAAAAATAGTTAGATTTAAAAGAAAAACGAACTACTTAGCTTATAGAGTAAATAACACTGTTAGTTATATAAGTATTTCAAACTTTTAAAGTAAAGCTTAACTTAAACAACGATAACTTTTAAAGCTTTGTTTTTAAAATGCTTGGATCTTATTTACTGTAAATTAAACTGGATAGTACTAATTTTAAAATCGGTTTAGTGTAATGTTTTGCTGCTATTTCTTTTTACTTTTAAATGATTTATAAAGTTTAGATTAACAGTAATCTCGCTTAATTTTTCTAGTCACTTTAATAAATTATAAAAGTATTTTTAAAACAATACTTGAATTACTATTATATCTAAGCATTGTTTATTAGCAGTTATATACTTGCTCAAAAATTTTTCAGACACAACATTGTAATCTGTTGATCTTTTATTCAACTGACCTGTACAAATTTATTTTGCAAAACTATTAGAATGAAATATTAGTAGCTTTTCTATGAACATAGTTGACTTATTAAAACTATGTTTAATGTAAAAGCTGTCTTAATAAACATCCTATGTTTTTTTCTTAAGTACAATAACCTTCTTTTTTAGTACACACTTTGAACATAGTCCAAAAGTGCGTACTCAACAGGAAAAGAGTACCTGAATAATACCAGTTTGAATCAGAGGTTTAACTAGGAACACAAAGTTTCTGGCTTAAAAAAGCGTATTTAACTAGAAGTATAGAACTAAGGAAAGACTTAATAGGAAAGTTGCTATATATTAAAGTAAGAAATTTTTGTGGGTTTTTTAACTAAAGTAAAAATTAAAGAAGTTGTAAAGCGTAGATAAGTCTTTAAATGTCAGCTAGTAATGTAGAAGAAGAAGAATAGAAACTAGGCAAAACCTTATTTGTTAAAAATAAAATAATTTAAGTTTTGCAAAAAACAAAGTAACTTGTAAGTTATAAAAAAGTTGTACATTATAATACACTACAAATAAGTTTTTGCAGTAATATACTGTTCTTAGTTCACGTTAAAGTAAAAAACAAGGATGTTCTAAAAACCTAACTAAAAGCTATCTTTGATTTAATAATGTTTTATTTTTGATATTAAAGTAAATATAAAAAAAAAAAAGTAGATTTAATTTTAGAACAAAAAGGTCGATAAATATATTAAATTTAACTTTACTTTAACTAAGAGATTACTGAGCCTGCTAAAATTAGGTGTTTACTTATTTAGTTTGTTTAAAATTAAAACAGCAAAAAAACGTGTTTTAGCTTTGAAGGTTCTTTATTGAAATTAACAATGTTTAAAACTTATTGTACATCATATATGTTTTGAAAAGAAAACATTTAATAGAATTAACAACTCTTTCATTAGCGTTTGATAAAATTTCGTTAAGTTTAGTCAAAACAGAATACTATAAAATTAAAAATTAATAGATTAAAATTAATGCTTCTAAAGATTGCATTAAAAAAAATTCAAAAATCTAAGGTTTACATTTAAAGTTTAGAAATTATAGTTAGCAGTATTATAACAACTATTATATTGTACAGAACATTTTTATTATTAAGAAACATTTTAAAATGAAGTCAGCTGTTATTGTTCTTTTCTTTGTTGCACTTTGCAATTTCATGCCGTCATCGGAGGCAAAGTTTAAAAACTTGAAAAAATTTAACGAATTGAGAATAAAGTTGGAAGGAATAAAAATGACCATTAAGAACAATTCTGAAATGAAAAAGGTTTATGAATTTTTTCAATTGTATAATGTTTTATATGCGGTTTATCATTCAGTTTTTAAATGATAAAAGTTTCATATTTTAATTTTAATAAATGTTTTTGTTAGTTTTAAAAGTAGTATAAGGTGTTAGTAGTTTATTATCAAAAACTTAATAAGATATTACGGAAATAAGAGTTATCTGAAAGTTTGCACAAACTGATTTTTGAAATATTAAAAATTTAACATATCGTTCACAATTAATGCTAGAAGATTAACATAAGAGAATTAAGTTTTAAAACAAGTTGCAAATCTAAATGTTTGAACTTAAGTCACGAAAAACAACATTTACACATATTTATAAATAATTTAGTAGGTTAGATATAAAAAAAGCAGTTTAAATTAAATGTTAATTATTAATTTGCAGTGCTATACTGAATATCCATGCTATCTTCCTCACAAACAGGTAAGAATTAGTTTATTTCATTTATTTAAAAATTCAGTTATTTTAAATGTAAATTAATCAAGTGATAGTTAAACAATTAAATAAATAAAAAATGTTTTCAAATCATTAATGCATTAGTTAGAATTGATTTTGTCTCAAAATTTATCTTAAATTTTCCCATATTTACAAAATAAGAACTTTCGGAGTTTTATTTTTAAACTTCGTTTAACAGGCACAAATGCGTAAGAATAAGAAGAACATCCGGGCTTCGTTTCACAACATGAAAAAGTGCGCTGTAAAAACTGAAACCGATTTGAGAAGCAAACTAAAAGACTTCAGGTCGAAGTTGAACGAATATTGTGACCAGTATGAATGCGTAAGTTATTGAGTAAATATAATTTAATTTTAATATAACTATCAATTTACTTATTTCGTTATAAATTATGTTAAAAATTTATTCCAAAAAAAAAAGAGTTTTTATAATTGTTATTTTTCTTTGTTAATATGAACTTTTTTCTACTTATAAGTTACTTCATGTATACTCATGCAATTATATTTTGATTTTATTTTAGGCTGATTTGGTTGGATATTTTTCAAAGAGTGTGAACAGATTTTGCCAAATGATGAAATTTTTAAAAAGCTCATAAGTAAGTTGACTGACAATAAATAAAAAAACTTATTAAATTAAGTGGTTGTAGTAACTTTAGACTTTAAAATCAAAATTACAACAAAACTTATATTACGATAAACTAGAATTATTACGTTCTTTGAAAAACAGATAATTTAGGTACACTTTAACGAAAAAACAAAAAATTATTTAAACATTTTTTACAAAGTGAGCATTATACAATTCTGTCTCATACGTTTGAGTTGTATCGTTTTTATTTTTTATTTATTTTTGACCTTACGTATACAGATGTTTTCAATTTTTTAATACTCTATTTAAAAGTATCAAAAATAAAAAAAAATTAGCACAAATTTTATTGTTTTAGCTGTTGTTAAAAAAAAACAAACATTACTATCTTATATTTAGACGTTTTGTTTATTATTAAGTTAAGTACGTATCAAATCTAATAAACTTTAATTTCAAACAGAAAAATAACGGCAGTCAAAGAAGATCTGATGTAATTCCTTTCACTTTTTTATAGAAAACAAACACTTAATGCATGCAAATGAAAAAACTTAATTTTCTTCAGTTGACACGTGCATTAATTTTGGAGAAAAAATTTATTTATTAATTCAGTATACTAATTCAATTTATTTTGTATATTGTATATTATATTATACAATGTATATTAATTTAAAGTATTTTAATTATACTTTCTTTGGTAATTTTTTGATTACTATTTATTTACTAAAGAAAAAAAAATTATATAAATAAACTATTTAAGGTAAAATAGTTTCGTTATGAATAACCTTAAATAAAAACTGATGTATAGAAAATTGTAGAAAAAATTGAATTCCAATAATGTTTTAATTAAACTATGAATCAGATTTGTTGATATATTATCTTTGATATTAAACTGCTTATTTAATCTAAGTACTTATAGATTTACTTAAAAATTTTATTTTTTAAATAAGCGAGGTTTAATAGTTCAAAATTTAGTTTGAATTCATAAATATTAAGGTAGATATTTAATTAATATGTTAATGTTTGTTTTTAATTTTTAAAAATCTTAGATCTTTAATGACAAATTGTCTTCTAGTATTTTTCAGAAAATTTTTAAATAAAATTTTTTTTATATAGGTTTATTTAAAATTTACAGTACCTATTTTAAACCTTAATTTTTCATTACATCAAATGTAAATGAATGTTAAACAGGTTTTAACGCAAAATCTGTAAAATACAAAAAAAAATATTTTTTAGTTTTTGTTAATTCAGAATTAAGCAATAATTTTATATTTTAAATGAAAATAACTTTAATTATAGCAAATTTTCTCTTATATATGAATTCATGTTCTAGATAGGCAAAAGTTTAAACTGTAATAACTGATGTACCTTTAACACAAAGAAACTAAAAAATAAAAGTTTTAATGTGTACTACAAATTACAAACTAAAATCAGTGTCAAAAGCAACAAGCTGTATTTAAAATCAATGATTATGATAACGATAAGCGTTTTAATTCGTCTGTTTTGGTAATAATATACGTCGAATAGAAAAAGCGGAAAAATTGTTAAATAGATTTTCATCATTCGAAAACAGTTTTCTTATAATTTAAAAAAAACTAGGTAATCATTATAAAAACTCAAAAATACGTATACAATAAAACAAACTATATGCTTATTTCAGCATATAGTTTTAATATTTATAGTTATACTGATAATCAAGATTGACGTCAAATAAGTTAGATATTATTAGGATGCTTGTTAACTTATAATCGTGGTTTTTAACCAATTAAATAAATTAAAGTTTATTAATCTGTGCATTTATTGGGAAATAAATTCATGCACACTAGACTATAAAAAATGTAAATTGCCATTAAAATGCACTACTTTCTTATTTTAACAAAGACATGTTAAAAGTTAATCGTAAAAGTTATAACTATATTTTACGTTAAAAAAAGACAAAACCACAACATTAGAAAAATATTTTATTTTAAATCATAGAACTATTTTTGTGCACAGCAAATTAATTTCTAGTGTGCACAGGTGCACACCGTGAAGACTGCTGAATTGTAAAAATGTTGTTTTTTATGGTTAGAATCAAGAAGTTGTTAAATAATTAATATAAATTAGTCAGACTTTTTGTCTTATTTTCGAAAATAAAATGGCTTTTACTTATATTGTAGTACAACTTCTAATTTACTTGTATGAAATTAAATTTTTTTTTTTATTTTTAAGAGAATGACAAACCAATTAAAACGCAAATTCTGACTAAATAGAAGTAACAATAAAATCGTTTTTGTTTTTATTTTTCATTAAAAGTTTTACTAATTTTCGGCGTTTAGAAATGCTTCTTTACTTTGTTAAATTTGAGGTTATAGTGTTGGTTTTTATTTTCAGTGTATTAATGTCCAATATCCAAGTAATATATATATTTTGAAAACATTTTTATTCATTATAATGTGAATATTTGCTTTTCAAACACCAAATGGTTTTGTTTAAAAGAAAAATAAGCTGATTTCAAAATATTGTAAATTAGAACTTTCACACTAATTGATTGCATGCTACAAGATTGATGCTCGTTTTAATATTTGTTACCTTGAAATGAAAAAAATTAATTATACAACTTTTAGACTTTTGATAGAAAAAAATTCGTTCAAGATCTTAAGCTTTAGATTTTACTCAAACATCTCAAAAACAGCACAAGTATGTTCCAGAATCTTGGTATTAACATGCGCATGTTTAAATTTTTTGTTTGATTATTTATCACGAGCTTTGTGCTCGTTTTAAAATTATATTCGTGATAAAATTGAATGATAAGATTCATAACTTATTACAATTAAGGGAGGTATTTATTCACAATGAAAAGTTTTAGTTGCTGATTAATTGCACATGACGTCACTAAAAACTCCACAATGCATGTTTTTATTTATTTAGTATCTAAAGTGAGGACTTTTGTTTGAATAAAAAGAGCTTTCTAAGAAATACAGCAGTAGTTATAAAAAAATTAGTCTATGTTTTAGGAAAATGTTTAAAATAAAAATCAATATCCAACATTTAAAAGTTTCACTATTGTTGGAGTTGAAAAAATTTTAAGCTGCACTGTAGTTGAAAAAAATCCCTTTAAAGTTTAGAGAATACTTGAACTAAACTTTGTTGTTAATTAAATAAAGAAAATTAAAAGAAACAAGTAAATTAAATTAATTCTATTTTTGTAAAAAAAAGGGTTTTAATTATACACAGAAGATTACTAATTCATGAAAAACATATTAAAACAGAAAAATACTTGTTTTATTACCATTCAAATTTTTTACCTCTAAAATGCTAAATTGAAAAACAAATACTGTAAATGTCTAAAACTTCCAATATTTTTCATACGGTAAAAATATTAAAATTATAAAAATAAACGTTTTTGTAAACTATGTTTGAATATAGGTTAAGTTTAACTACAAAATAAATATCTCAAATATAACTTTGAAAACCAGTTATTTCAAATATTCTGTGTAATGAATAACCATTTGTTTATTTTTAACTAATGAATAGTTGTGTGAAAAATTGCTCGTTTAAACTACGCAGATAGCCGAACTTTTGTTAATAATTTTTGATGCTTTTAACATTTTGTTTGATGTAAAAAAAAAAACATTATCAGGCATTTCGAAGTCGCATCTTACTAGTTATTGCCCCGACTTACTATGGTTTTCCAATATATTCCTTTCTAAAATTTCTCTTTAATTGCACCTCATGTAAATAAATCTTGAAAATTAAAAAAAGAACCATAAATTTTATCTTTAAATCTATTCCTTCCATTTCTTATGGTATTGTTTTTATTTCACACTGTGAGCTATGATATCTAGTCTAATAATAGCAAAAAAAAAACAATGTAATCATTTTATTATAAAAAGTCTTATAAATATCAGCTTAAATAGTCAAAAGCTTATTAAAACAACTAATGCTCGTATAAGCTTTTAATATCACTTGTCATTGTTGAAACAATTATTTAAACCTTGCACTGTTTTGTATATTAAGAATTTTAATTTAATCTAATTTTTTGAATAAACGTAGTACTAAAGTACTAAAAGTTTATGATAAAGTCCAATCTTTTTTACCTTGACTCAACAGTTTATTTCAAAAAAGAAAAGTTATAAAAGAAAACATAAGCACTTTTATCTTTTTAAAAAAGACCTTCAGCAATCACAAAATATAAAAGACTAAAATACGTTTATTATTACGTATGTTGAAAATGATTTATCCAGCTAAAAAAACGTATTTGTGACTAAACGAAATGAAAGAAACGTAAATTGAGAATATAATTGTTTATTGAAAAATTATAGCTAAAATATAAAATTTTTCTATCAACAGCTCAACTAAAAACTAACGATTCTACATAAAAACTTCAGCAATTTAAATTTAATATATTAAGTTACAGCATGTTAAAAAATACAATGCAAAATGTTTGCAATGCAAAGTATAGTTATTGTAACTGAATACTTTGTTACTTTCACGGAACTTCTTGGAAATTGATCTGATTGGTTAAAAAATCTCGCACCAGCGTCTGATTGGTTACAGATCTTTGTAACTTTTCCGTATTGGTCAATGATTTCTGCATAACAATCTGTTGTTTGGTCTGCAGTATAACTGGCTTCTGTGCTGTTCACTGAGAAATCATCGTATTGTGTTGAGTTATTTGTATTGTTGTAATTCAGTTGAACTTGAGTGATGTTTATTGGGTTGACGCAACACAAAATATTCGGTGTTCTTCTCTGATATCTTCGTAATGTGATGCAGGGTAAAATGTTGAATTGATTTTGACTTTTTCTTTGAAAACTACTCCGCACATTCCTAGAAAATGAAGCAAACTAGTGTGTAAATATTTATGGTAATATGCTATGTGTTTAGTTTAAACGATCAAGGTAGTAAGCTCAAATAATTGTGAATATTGCAATCAGCAGGAATATATTCAGAAACAAACAAGAAATTTTGATTGCGTCATATAGTGGTCTTAAGCTTTTTTCTAATGTGTTTTTAATTTTATGTACATCTCAGTATAGTTCATTCACTTGGTCTAAAACGATATTTGTTTAAATAAACACTTAGATAGACACTGTTTTGACAAACAGCGGTTTAAACTTAGTCATTACAATAAAAAGTAAATCATCAAAAATATGAGAGAAAAAGAGATAGATCTTGAAAAATTACTGTCAACTTTTTATTAACAAGGTCAAACATAATTTTAAATAAAAAGTGATGACTAAAAAAAAAAAATTATGACATGACTAAAAGTCGTAACTTCACAGAAACTTACTATTTTTATCTTCTTGCGAATCAAACATAGAGTTTAGCTTGTGTTGAATGGTAACAATGAGGCAGTCCAGGTATGTGTCTCCATCTAGCGGTAATATAAATTGGGTGTTGGGTTTGTTACCGTTGACGTTAAAACCTAGAACTGCTCGGTTGGTATCTATATACCTGTGTAAATATATAATGTTAAATATTTATATGACTGTGTGAACAAATAATATTTATTATTTATGTACCTGTTTGGACAAACAGCATTTAATATCTATATAGCTGTGTGAACAAATAATATTTAATATCTATGTACCTATACATATATATAAATGTGAACAAATAATATCTAATATCTATGTACATGTGTGATCAAATAGTATTTAATATCTATTTATATGTGTGAATAAATAATAATTAATATCTATTAGTATGTGTGAATAAATAATATTTAATATCTATGTACCTGTGTGAATAAATAATATTTAATATCTATGTACCTGTGTGAAATAATAATATTTAATATCTATATACTTGTGTGAATAAATAATATTTAATATCTATGTATCAGGGAATTGTTATATCTTTTATTTTTACACTTGTTATTTAGTATTATTTGTTATTTATATACCCGTGAATTATTGATATCTTTGATTTATATACCAGTAAGTTGATCAGTTTTTATTATTTATGTACCGTATAACTATATATCTAATATCTGTATAAATGAAACATAGTATCATTTTTAGTTTCTTGCATACTGTTTAGTAATATTTTTTTCTCTTATACCTGTGAATTATTATTATTTACTATTTAAGTAATCGGTTTTTATATACCGAGGTAAACTAACTATATTTATTGTTTGTATGCCTGTGTATATTATTATATATCATTTATGTGTCTGTGTAAACTAATAAAGTTTTTTTTTTTATGCAAATATACTTACTAATATTATCTACTACATGTTTACCTGTAAACTGTTATTATAATTTATCTTTTTATTGATCTTTTTGAATTTATAAGCTTTTGTAAATTAAATATATTTTTACACTTTATATAACTGTAAACTAATATTACAGCTTTTTTAAAATACGGGTCAGTTAATATTTTTGTCATTTATATAACATTGTAAATTGGTGCTGTTTACTATTGATGAACTTGTGTAATTTAATATTGTAAGTTGTAAAGTATTTTTAATATTTTTAGTTGTTTGTACACCTGTAAAAAATTGTTGTCAGTTGAAAAGAATTAAAACGTTTTTAAATTAATGGTAATATATATAATTTTATTAATTTCTAGTTGTTTAGACTTGCTCTGTCAATATTTATCTACCTTATAATTGTAAGTTTAAACAATAAAAGTATACTTCGAACTAAATTTTACAGCTATTTATAAATTCAAACCATTGATATTTAATGTTATTAATTTTCAGTTTAAAAAAAACTTTTATTTTAACGAACAATTAATTTTAGAAAGTATACATCTCAAACAACTGGTATTTGTAAAAAAAAAGTTTATAAGTATTATACAGCTCAAAAAAGTATTAAACAAATTATATTAGAAAAGCATTATCAATAAATATAAGAAAATAAATAAATCAAAAAACTAACACGTAGTAGTCCAGGTTGTCAGGATAATGAACAATTTTTCTGCTTTCTAAAAGTTCATTCGTTCCTAGAGCTTCCAGTGCGCTTTTTAATGTTCTGAAAAGTAAGTTTCAAATAGTTATACATTAAAACTTGGCAAACCCTAGTTTATATTGTCAAACTTTAATAGTTATAAAGCACAAAAGTTACAGTAAAACTATTCTCTCTTGTTTATTAAGTTACTTGAACATAACTTGTTGAAAAGTTTTATAAATAGATCAAAGTATATCTACTGTCTTCAATTAAAACTCCTCTTAAAGAAAAGAATGATATTATTATTTGTACAACAAAGTTTTGTTTTAAAATTTTGTTTTGTGAAAATTTCATGAATTGAAAAATTATAACATTTTACTGCTTTTGAAACTTGTTTCTAAAATTTCCTGAAAAAAATATAATAACAAAATGTTTAGTAATGCTTAAAGTTTGCATAAAAAAGCAGCTAAATCATTAGCATGTTTAAAATTGTAAAATAGCTGTTTGTAAGAGAATTTTAAATCTTTCACAGAAAAGTTATTTTTTTACTAAAGTTTTAGTATCAAATACAATCGATAGGTTTTTATTAAATTTTTATTTGTTTAAATCTTTAACTTACTGTCTGTCGTTTACTAAGACTGAAGCTTTTTCGAAATTCTTTTTGTATGCTTTTTCATATTCTGAATGAAACAATTTAATATATTTAACAAAACCAAAAATAAATAGACTAAGATTATGTTTTTTTTATATATTCCTTATATTTTTGTAGAATTTTAAACTAACACTTGTTAATATTCATATCAAAAAAATCATTTCACAGTAATTAAGCCATAAGAATTACAAATAAAACATTTTGACAAAAACAAATTATTAAAAAAATACCAACAACACGTATAATTCGCATTTTTACTTTATAAAAACAACAATAAATAATAATTACTATAAAAAATTAAAAAAGTTTCTATCGTTTATAGTTCTGAAAAAGTCAAAAAAAAAAGAAAACAAAAAATGTTTTAAATTTTGTAGTTTGCACTATAACTTGTTTGTTCTTCTTAATTTTTAAACAATTAAAATTATAATCGTTATATCCCATGGACACATAAAAGCTAATATTTAAAACATACATTTAAGTTAAAACAGATATTCAGCTAACTTATTTTTTTAATAATCCAGGTTTCAAAAAAAAGCCAAGTATTTAAAAGTATTACCTTGCAAAGTTTTTTTTTAAATATTTAAGAATCTACTGTTTTAGTTATTACTTGTTCATTTTTAGAACAAATTTTAAAATAACCTCCTTCGATTCCGTTGATTAAAGAGTTTTGTCTCGAGGATTCTTCTGTAATTTAAAAAAATTAAATAAAATTTAGTCAAAATATTATATACAAAAATATTGATAATTATTGTTCAAAAGAATATTGTATTATATAATATATAAGATATTATAATAATATCAGTATTCAAACTATTCAAAAGCATAAAAGAAAAGACTATTAATCAATTTAATTTTGGTTTTGAAATTTTTAGTGTTTAATATATATCACCACCTTGGTTTGTTTCTTTGTTTTCCTCTTCACGTGTCCATGAATTACCTGTTTTTTTGTTTAATTTAGTTTCACAAATAACAATACTAATTATTTTTATCTTTACTATAGCTATCATGGCCGTAGTTATTTCTCCTTGATGAAGATCCTGGAAAAAAAAAAGTTTAAAAATGTTTGTTTTTTTAATATATGTTTATTGAATAATATATATTTTTTAAATGTATGTTTACTAAACACACATATAAAATTTGTCTTGTTTTCGCTTAGTTTAAGTCCTGAGCATTTTAAGACGTTTTGGAACAAATAAACACTTGTTTTTAATACATTGAGGATTTGATTTTAATACATACATGAATTTGTATAAATATTTTTTTAACAAAATACAAAGCTCTGAAGTAAACAAACGCACTGTGAAAGCAGTCAACTCAAATAGTAAATACGAGTATATATACAAATAAATATATTAATATTTTATGTATATGACTACTAATTTACTTTGTAACTTTTACCTCTGTGTCTAAAATTTACATGTTGTTTTTAAATTTTTAACTTTAATTTTCACAGATTAATATTATTAATATTTTTTATAACTACCATAGTTGTCAGAATCGTTGTTGTTATACCTTGACGAAGTTGATGAACTACCTGTAAAAAAATAAAAATAATGTAAATATAAAAAAAAGTATGTTTACTAAATATATACTTATAAATATAAATAAAATAAGTGCTTGTTGTATATAAAACAAACTAATTTTTGATGTTATAAAGTTGTTTAAACGCCTAAGGGCGTATTTCTAGTTCAAATAAAGTTTTATTTGAAAGTCTTAAATATTTTTACAAAAATAAGCATTAAGACGTATCAAAAAATTTTGGCTGACTGATTTTGAAACCACTTTTTGTATAAGTATAGCTATTTTTAAGAATAGAAGCAAACTAAAACTAAAAGTGAGGACCAACAATAAAAAAATGTTTTGCAAAAAGTGTTATTTCCAAGGTTAAAAAATTAAATTAAATTTCTTATACGTCATAATACTGTATATGTAATAACGAGTATGAGTATTTTTGTAAACTTTTTTAAGTCTTGCCATTAAAAATTTTCTTGCTCTGAAGTGACGCAATTAAGTGTTGAAACAACTGTAAGCAAATTGAAAGTTGTTTTTTTACACAATAAACACACACATACACATGTATAAATACAAATTGCTTATGTCGAAAACTATTTATTTATTTAACCTCCGTGCCTGTGTCTTGATCTGGAGCTTGATCCGCTTCTTCTAGAACTTGTCAAAGTAAAAAAGCAAATAAGAAGTATTATGAATATTTTGCTCATTTGCACAGCTTATTAAAAACTTATGTCTGTAATATATCATTTAAACTTATATAGAAAAAAGTTTATGTTGGTTTACTAAATTAATCACTTAAACATATGTTTTTAGCTTTAATTTTTAAACTGTTATTACATTTTTTTTTGTGTGTAATGTTTATGTTTACAACTTATTAATAAAAATAAAGTATTTAATGGTCAAAGAGGTTTAATTAAAACAAAATGTTGCTGTTGTCAATAAAGTTATGTTTATTTGTAAAATTTATAGTTTTCTGTTTGTTTATAATTGCTTTAACTAAAAGTTTATATTTTTGTAGGAGTATATAACTCTATAACTACAGGTATTAGTCGTAAGATAGTAAATTTAAAAGTTTTAAAAATTACTTTTATACAATCAAGAATTTTAAATATAAATCATATTTTTTACTGTTTTCTGAATAATTCATAAACCTTAAGTTTAGATAACTTTTATTTAGTAAAAAACTTAACAAGTTTTATGTTAATTCTAGAACATTCTGTCTTAAAAGAATTTAAACTTTTTAAAACAAATTCAAGTTTATTTTCTATTTAACATACAGAACTAATGTTTTGTAACAGTTTACAAATATTTAAAAATCTTAATACGTATTACCACTGTTAACACAATTTATTATCAAACAGAAAACTTTAAATATAATAATATAACAATACATATATAAACTATAGCATTATTTCAAACTAATAAACTAGTTGTATAAAAAAAAAATTTTTTAATCAACATTTCTTACATCTTAAAAAAGCTTATCTATTAAAAAAATAACAAATTTATGAATAAACTCAAACAGTTTAAAAATATTTTACTAATAGTCATTGCGTTAGAATATTGTAAAATGTAACATGCTCTTTCAAACATCAAAACTGTAAGTTATTCCGAATAAAATGTCAAGTTTGAGTTGTTCGCTCTAAGGTATAAAAGTAGCATTGAATGCTGCAAGATGAAATTAGCACATAACATTATCTCTTAACATCTAAACTTTTTCGTTTGTTTCAAAATTTTTTGCAGTATTTAGTGCATACTTTTATAATTAGTAAGTACTATTTTCTTATGAACAAAAGCTTTTAAAACGCAGAAAACACTACAAATGATTTAAATTAAGCAAAAAAAATTTAACTAATAAAATCCTTAAATTAATTTAGTTAGAAATAAATATCATTAAGTTGTTTCGTTTAGTTGAAAATGTTACAGCAAGAAAAAAAGTATGCTTTTCTACAATCGTTGATTAGTCTAAAATTTTTTATAGTTTAGATGCAGAAAACTTATTTAAAAGCTATATTAAAATTTATAATTATATTTACAAGTTAAAGTTTTTTATTCTAAAAAATTGTCATAAAACTTTAAAATAACCTAGCAAAATTGACGTTTAGTATTTTCACTTTAAATGTGGTGTTGTTTTTTAAGCATTATTTTTATAGCAAATACTGTAAACAGAAAATACAAGCTTTAATTTTGTATAAATACCAAACTTCTGCTTAAAAATGCATTGCAAAAACTTCTGCAATAGCTTTTAACATCATAATTTGTCTTTCCAGCGCTATTGACAGAAAAGCCAAACTTCAAATTGTTGTTAGTAGCACTAGACTACTAAAGGTTATTGTATGAAACATTTGTTTAGCTTTTAATTTCATTTGTAAATTCAACACATTTGTGAATTTAGTAGTGTGGAAAATTTATGTTTAATTAATGTTTATTTCGCTATACTGCTTTTTCCTTTTTCATGTAAGTAGTTTATATTATGATCGGTTATCTTTTTTTGTATTTTTACTTTAACTTATTTAATTTAGACTTAATAATTATGAATATTATTTAGTTTTATAACAGTCGGTTTTAACATTAAGTATTTTATCTATTATTAGCCTATAATAACTATAAAGCAACTATTTCTAGTTTAAATGGAACATGTACATTTTAACAATTTATTTTGAATTTTTAGAAATTTTAGTCTAGTTTAAAATATAACTACTTTCACAACAATAAAAATTGATAAAAAAAATTATACAAGTAGATACTGTTAAAATGTTTAAACTGTCTACTTTTTCAAAAATATTAAACAGTTTAAACATGTTATTTTTTCACGGTTAACATTTTTTACAAGTGTATTTGTATTCTTAAAGCGTTGCTAACTTTTATTTAAAGGACAGTAAATACTAATTAATTTACTAAAACTTATTGTTTGAAACAATTTTAATGTAAAAATGACTAAATAAGATTAAAAAAATGTATATATGAAATTTAGATCAACGATAATTTTGCAAAATACTTGCACAATCAGTTTAAAGGTTTTAGTTACAGTTTTATATTTTTATTTTGAAACATACATAACAGTATATTAATTAAAATTAATCTTTATTCTTCAAATAAATAATTAGTTAAGGTGTAAACAAACTTATTTCAGTAACTGTGCTTAGATTTTAAACAAACAACTTTTAGACAAAAATATGTTAGAATGTAATATAACGAGTTTAAAATAAACACTGAAAAGTTGCTCAGAATATATAGTCATAGGACCTGGTGCACGAAGAACCTTTCAGTTATCGAGTCGCACACTACTTGGATACCTTTTAAAGTCTTTACATTATGTTTTTAGTTAAGCTTAAAATTTTTTAGTTAGCTGAATTTATAAAGTTATGTTTACAATATTTTTTAACTACTTTAAGTAACTAAAAACTAAAACATGCAACCTGAATGTAATTTTGATATTTACAAATAAAAATGTAATTTAAATTAATGAGAATTTATTGCGCTTCCAGTAAATATTTACACTGAATAAAGTTAAGTTACAGAAGAAAATATATTAATATTGAAAGGAAAATGGAAATGTATTTATAAAAATTTATTATGCTTTTAAGTGTTTAAAACCTTTAATGACAAATTATTAACAAAAAAGTAATATTTTTAAATTTACTATTACAAATTATGTTAAAAAGTTAATGTATTTCACAACTCAGTAGAAAAGACAAATAAATTGTTTACCTAAAAAATTTAAGCAATTTATTATTAACTCTTAAATAGTTCGATAAAAACATAAATATCCACTGCAAGCACTATATATGATAAAAGCTTAGTTTCTAAATAAATATATACGTAAGTTTTAAACAAGTTTATTTAACTTTTATTTATTATAGTTTTACATTCAACTTTGTCAAATGTATTGAAAAAATATGTAGTTTGATATTATAACAAAACAAAGTTTTTAATTTTATTTATTCAGCATACTATAAACACAAATATGTTCGTCAAAAATAAAGAAAAGAAAAAAAAGTCTAAATATTGTTAAGCACTTGCTTTTTTAAACTATATACATGCATGCCATTAAACTATCAAGCTTTATAATTTTTAAAAATTTAGTATTTTGTTTTGAAAGATCGAGATAAATTAATTAAATAAACAGAGACTAAAAGCATAAATAATACTTTTGAACACATTTCATTAAGTATATTAAGTTAAATAAAAAGAAAACGTAAAAAAAATAATATTGTATACATAAAGTTTTAAATAAATAATACTGATTGCTTTAATACGCATTAAAATAATAAATGAAATATTAATTGAGTTTTTAATAAATAACGTTGAAGTATATATAAATAAATAAATTAAAATACAATTTGAAAATTGTTTTATCTGCAGCTGACTGGTATTCTCATTGTGTAGTCTATTTCTTCATTATTTTCATAAATTTTAAAGTCAACAACTTCTGTGTGCAGAACTTTGTCTTTTTTACAAATTGGAGCTAAAAACTGAATGGTGTCTAGTTCACTCTTATCAGGATTGAACTTGACTTCCTGCTGGTATTTGAACCCCATGTCGTCATTTGGGTGACATCTGATTTTAATCATGCTTGTTGCGTCATAGTCGGCACGGCTTAGGTTGTAGGTTTTGCAGTTGAATTTGTCCCAAAAATCTGTGAACCTAAATTTTTAAAGATTAGTTTATATAAAAAAAATATTGTAACTTTTATATGCTTAGATCAGGGGTCGGCAGGCAGTTGGTGGTCGCGGGCCAAATTTCAAGTTTCCAAAGTCTTCGCGGGCCGCAGTTTTAGTTTTAGTGACATTTGAATAATCTTTTGGTTTTAGTTTTAGACACACTAGAGAAAAGTTTTACTTTTATTCACCTTATTATTTTAAATGACTTTTAGCTATACATAGAATGCCTATCTAAATTAATATTTATTAGAATAGAATTTACATTGACTAATATATATAAGTGTTAATAAACTATGTACTTACATAAGCACTTAATAAGTTAAACTTAATACTTTTGTAATTCTACTCACAACCTAACTATCTATAAAAACCTAACTTGAAAGACAATTTATGGGTTACTTTTATACATTTGTTGTATTATCAACCCTTTTTTCATATTTTTAAGAATATTTACTTCAAAAAAAAGCTTTTGCGTGTTAATTAATTTACACTTATTGAGAAATTTAGTAATTAGTTAACTTAATAAAATTAATACTTGTTTGTATTCCAGAAAGCTAAAACAAAATCTTTAACATAATTAATTCTCGAATACTTAAATACGATATCTTATTAGTAACTAGTCTTTAACTAGTTGCCACTTAAAAAGCAAAAATGTCTGAGTTGTATTAAACCAGCCTAAGCTTATTAAAAGTTAAAAATGCTAATAAATAGTTGTTAATCAAGCTTAAATACTATCATCCTTATTAAAAAGTACACAAAGTGTAAGAAAATAAGAAAAAATTACAGTTAGTAAACTACACTATAGTCATAAAAACTATTCTGAGAATTGGAAGATTTCTTTAAAGTGTTTAAAATAAAAGTTTTACACACACCTGAGTTTTCAAGAATTTTAAAATAGCCTTTTGTGTAGCTACCCAGTTAGAATAAATTTCGCAACATAAAGAAATACAAAGGTTATTAACAGTTAATAAATTACATGCCAAAACAATATAAGACAGCTGGAATTGACAATTAATTGTTTTAAACAAATTAACAAAAGTATAAAACTTAATTGAGTCATTAGCGAAGTAGAAAAACTTATTTTTTATTAAGCATTATAGCAATTCTTTATCTGCAATAAAAGTATTGCATTTAAAAATAGTAACTATAAAATATAAGACGAGCTACAAGAATAAACAACGTTAGTTAGGAGTTATTGCGAGAAACGATAAAAAAAACAAACCACCACAGTCAGTTCCAACAAAGCACATGATTATCTTTAGTAACTACATAATGATCTGAAAAAATTGTTAAGGCAAGTTAAAAAGTAGCAAAATTTATTACTTAAATTGAGATACCGTTTATAATTGAAAACTTTTTTAAAGAATTTATGTTAGCGATAATGAAAAACTTTTTTTTTTCTTCAATGACAACAAAAAGTCGTGTTTAGGAAATGCAATAAGGTTATAAAGTCGCATAAATGAAAAAAGGAATTAAATCAATCTTTTAACATGAGAGCACTGATAGAAAAACTATTGCTCATCTGAAAATTTTTATTAGGAATGTTTTTACTAACTTTGACATTTAAGTAGAATTTCTCGGTTTAGTTCCAACGCGAAGCACAACAATCGGTGAAATTTTACAAATAAAGGTGCAATGCACCAATACAAAGTTTTTGGACCTACAATTTATTCTTTTATTTTTAGTATAAAGTTTAAATAAAGTTAAAAAAAAGTCTTAAAAAATATATCAATATTCAAAAGTACTGTTAAGCTACTTTAATATATTTTTTAATAAAAAAATACTTATTTGGTAAAATTTTTGTGTCAAAACGAAATTTCATTACTTTTCATGTAAAAATTGTTTGAAATTCCAGGCTTTTTTAAAAATTCTCAAATTCAAGTTTTTTTCCAGAGTTTTTAAGCATAAATTTTTAAATTTAAAGCTTTTCTGGGATTCAAGTTTTTTGGCAACACTGTTTGTTCACACTTAAATGTACACAATAATATAAATAAAATTTTGATTTATATCGGCTGCAAAACTTTAAATTTAATATATATTATAGCTTAAACTAACACTGTGGATTGAGCAAAACATACATCATAAGTTTAATCTGCAACTCTTTCAAGCAAAAAAGCTAGCCTGAGTTAACAAAAACATTCCTGATATTTTTGTTAATAAAAAGCAATTCTAGCCAAAAACTTTAAAAATGACTTAGTTTGCTTGAGATTTGAAGTCTTCAAATAGTGATAGTCTGAGTGTGTGGCAATGTTTAGTTGTTTATTTGCTTTAATTTAAACTATTTTGATTAACAATGTACAAACTTAATGAGTTTACCATCCGAAAATCTAGATTATATTAAATAAGTAGCTCCTAAAAACAGCAGTTGTGTGTATAGATATGCAAGGCATGAAAATTAACTTAGTTTGACAAAAACAATGTTTGAAAAATGAAAATGTATACCTAACAAAAACTATATTAATTTATGTCATATATATTATTTTATATTTGTCTGTACAAATTTAGATATCACATGTAGAAACAACAGTGTTAGAAAACTATGCATAAACTAAACTTAAACTAACTTAAAGTCTTAAATAAAAAGTGGTTTAAAATATGAGCATCTTTTAAAGTTGGTGTGCATAGAAATTAATTCTAAGTGCAAAGAAAAGTTCTAAAAAATTAACAAAATCAAAATAAACCTTATTTATTATTACTATGTTATTTTAAATGTTTTTACACTAAAATATAACATTTACAAATAGAAAATTTATAAAAGAAAATAAGGTATATAAAATATTGAAAAAAAATATATAAGCTATAAATAAATGACACTTTAATTAATATATGTGCATTACTTTTGTACAAAATGGATAACATTTGTATTTAGTTATTTAATAAATAGGTAACATATAACTAACTTATTAAATCCAAGCACTCTTTACACTCTTTTTTTTCGATAATTACTTGCTATTGTAAAAAAGAAGTTATTATGAAACTTAGAAAAATATCCTGTTAGAATGCTAATCTGTCTTTTTCACATTTTTAAATTAAAACAATGATTTCTTCTAATTATTTTAAAATGTTATACAGAGACTTAAAACCAAAATAATCAAGTTAAATCGAACTATCGAAAAAAATTTAAATTGAAATATATTTTTGCTCCGCGGGCCACATTTTCATGCTCGCGGGCCACAAAATTTCCTTTCGCGGGCCGCATTCCATTCAAAAAAATAACGTGCTCGCGGGCCGCAGATTTACCCTTTGCGGGCCGCAATTGGCCCGCGGGCCGCAGTTTGCCGACCCCTGGCTTAGATAATAAGTTGTACTTTACAAAATAAACTAACAGTTATTAAGTGTTTTAATTCGTATTTATGATCAACTAACATGAAAACTTTTTTCATCAAAAATAATAGCTTAAGAAATACTAAAAGTAAATCAAATTAAAATATTATTTATGATCGAAAATATATAAATTACTTATTTACAAACCTGATAACTTTCTTTCCGTCAAATGTTTTATTTTCGGTTATCACTGGAATATTTTTGAAATATTCATATGCATGATTGTAAGAAACTTTAGGAACTTTCAACTCTTTGTTGTAACAACCAATAGGTATGTAAGTAACATAAATGTAAGTAGGATCTTCAGATTTTGCAAAATATTTGGTCGTGTAGGTAACGTTGTTTTCGTGGTCGCACTTGTAAGCGAAAAAAGACGGTTTTTCATAACTTTTATCAGTGTACATTACATTCTCACAATCTCTGAACAAGACTCCTCTGGTTTTAAATTCTTTCATGCAATCAGCTACTTCGACAAAACTTTGAAATCTAAAAAAAGTACAAACAATAAAAATTTGACGAGTATTTTTAACACTCGAACTAAGTTAATACTTTTTAATTCATGTTTTTTGTTAATAAAATATTTTTTAAATAGCTTACCCGATTTTTTCAAAGGTGTATTCGTTTGTTGATATGTACTCGTCAATAGGTTCTGTATTAAAGAATTTGAAGTTTTCATAAGTATTGTTGTTCAAAGGGAAAGCAATCGAAGCAATCGTCATAATTGACACCAAGAACAATTTCTGCATGTTATATATATTTCTAATTACCGACAAAACAAAAAGTCAATTTAATCACATTTAAATATTGTCTTTTTTTATACTAAGCAAACATTTAAATACAAAACCATTCTTTTACTATTATCTAAAGAAAATAAAAACAAAAAGAATATTAAAAAAACTACAGAAAGCTTTAAATTTTAAAATATTTATTGCTAATTATTATTTTAAACAAAAAAACTTTTTTTTATTGGAAGAAATTATTATTTTTTATGCTGCAAAACTTTACAAATGCTTTAAAATGAAAAAAACTTAATTTTAAAGAATTAAGTTTTTAGTAATTCGTTTTACTCAAGGTTTTAATTGTATAAGTTAAGTTAAGATAACTTACCAAACTCATTTTATACAAGTTTAAATACAAAGTTTAGTTATATAAGTTTAGTTTTTTAAAACTTACCAAACTCATATCAGAAATTTAATTTATTTTTACAAAGTTATTGATCAGCTTGTGCTTTGTAGTTTTTATAAATATTTATATTTTTCAAACTAACTCGCGTGTTTTTATACAAAATTTTTAAAGATCAAACTAAAAAAAAGGGGATTAAAAGAGTTTCTTATTAATAAGAGACATTTAAAGTTTGTTTAAAATAAAATGTTACTTTTTCTCAAAAAAGAATGAAGATAACTTTCTCATAGAAAAATAAATAACAGTCTATTTAAAACGTTTTAAGAATTTTTTTTTATGTTTTAGAATATAACATTCAATTAACAGTTTTTTTTTTCTTTAGTTTTTTTAGAATTATTATAATACTAAAATTATATATACTTAATTAACACTTCAATATTCCAAATAGTAAATTTTTTTTTTGAAAATTGTTAAAAAGATTAATTTAAAATTTTTTATTTTAAGATTTAAAAAAACAAGTTCAAAATTAATGTTTCAATATTCCAAAAGCAATTAAACTTTTACAAAAAATCTAAAAAAGAGATTTATTATAAATTTGCATGATGTGTTATAAGTTCTGACTGTTTTTTTTATCAATCTACTTTAAATGTTTTAACTTGTTATTAATTTTTATGATACATAGATTTTATGGTACAAAAGTTCTGCTAATTTACATGGGTTTTGTAGAATAATAATCTTTTATTTTCTGCGGTGTTTCAACTTTTAGCTGATGAAAATGAAAGTTTTTGAATTGTTTGCTCAAACTTTCAAAATACTAAAAAAGCAGACCATTAAACCTTAATTACTTAAAAGAACTAACATCTAGTGTTTATGCCACGGTGTTTAGTTTTGTTTCTTTTATATAACGAATAAACATTTAATCTAATACTGTTAAGTCAGATAATTAGACTCAGAATGAATATAGTTGTTAAAGTTTAATATTTTAGAATATCTACAAACTCTTAGTTTTATATTTATTATAACTTGAAAAAATTTCAAAAATATATATTATATTACTTTATTTTTATTTTAAAGATATGGTTATTAAATTGTTATCATGACTTAGACCAAAAATAAATTCAAAAGAAAGCATGATTATGAATTTCTAAATCTTTATTTAGTTTTTTTTAAATATTTGTAAATGATGTAAAAGTTGTAAACGGTACAAAACTAGTTTGTAAACAATAATGAATTTGTTCGAATTTAAGTTTTGTGTTACTAAAATATGCTAATATCCTTTTATTTTGTCCATTAAGTTTTATTTTATTGAATTTAAGTTTTGTTTTCGTTTCAAAACCAAAGCTTAGTTATTATTTTATGAATAATACTGTTAATTGAACGATGAAAAAGCGCCTAAGAATTTCGTCTAAGGACCTGGTGTACAAAGGAACATTTCGGTTATTGAGTCGTACATCACTTACTTATAAAAATTTTTACGAGCTATTAGATTTAATTTTTCTACATTTAAATATTTAAATCTTATTAATAAAACAATCAGTTAAACGAAATGAAAATTAACTGAATATTGTTTATAAAAATATACTTAAAAACTTGTTTAGTAACAAAAGAACTAAAAGTAGATATCATTTTAAATCAACTTATAAAAGGAGATAAACAATACTTATGGCAAATATTTGAATACTTGAATGATAGCTTACAACCTTTAAAGAAAGAAAAACTGTAATACGCTGAAATATTTTTACGTTTAGTTTCAGTATTTTGTGCTAAAAGTGTTATTTTTATTTTATTTAAGAATTTCAACTGAAACTTTTTTAAGAAGTTAAAAAAATCAATTTTGGCAATGGGTTTTAATTTTTATGTGCTCTTAAAAACATTTTAAATTTATTTAAAATGTTCGCGATAAAACTTTTATACTTTAAACTTTTAAAAATTTCTAAACTAGTTAAGGTTTTTTATAAGTTTTAAACGGTTATCGGTTATTTTTTTAGAACATTAAACTAAGTTATTATAAACAAAAAGGCTGGTTTTAAATATAATATGGAAAAGTTACGTTTTGTGCTGTTGTTATTAAATATCGTTTATTACAGATTTGTATAATAAAAAGATATAAATTAAATAAAAAATAATACTTTTTACAGAAGACATGTATGTTAGAGCTTTGATACTTGTCAAAAAAACTGATAAAAGTCGTAATTTTGTTTTATTCGTTGTAATACAAAATAACAATAAAAATTATGTTTTGTGATGCATAAGTTTATATATATTGCTTATTAAATGACATAAAAGGCGCTTAAAATATTTAGTCCTAAGACCTGAAAACCTTTCGGCTGTCGAGTAGTATACGAGAATACAGTTTAACGTCATTGTCCAGGACAATAGGATTTATTCTAAATTAAATACGTAAGTTTAAAATTCAACAGTATTGTAAAAATTAAATAATTCATGAACAGCTTTTTAACAAAAATTGACTTAACGTTTGTTTTAAGACATTTATAATGTTATTTAAAATAAAAACATTTTCAAGTACTTTTGTATATGTGATTAAAATATAAGAAAACAAGCATTTAATATCGTTATTACGTTTTGTTTAAAATTATTATTAAATAGAAGACGTAAGTTAATTAACTCAACGTTAACTAGTATGAAAATGAAACTTTAGTGTATGAAAATTATTTCAACTTTCAGAAAATTTTTAGCAATACAACAAAAATTGAGACTTTATATAAGAAATATGCTCTTCAAATGAAAGATTCTCAAATTTAAAGGTTCACAACAAAAGGCGGTAAACATGTTAGTATCTAAACAATAACAAGCAAAAGTTAAACATGATTCAGCATTAAAAAAAATAAATATTCTTTGCCTTTCTGAAGTTTTAATCTCATTATGGTTAGGATCCTGTCACAGCTTGATTTGTTTTTTGTACTGCTGTTACAACAGTTTGAAAAAAATCGGTTTATCTATGTCAACTTTTAAAAAAATTAATAGTAATCAAACACTAGTTTTTTAAAAACGAGATATTGGGAAACATTACTGTTTTTAAAAACTCGTTACGTCATTGAACGAGAGAGACATTTAAAATATGAGAGAATTTGCTATAAACAATGTAAAGGGAAAATATTTGTAATGAGCTTAAAACAATCTTGTTGGTCAAGCTTGTTTTAGTTATTGTAGCCAGTTAATTTTTTTTTACTTAATTAGTCTACTTTTTATTATGTTATGTAATGCAGTTAATAAAATACTAACAAAACTTTTTGTTATGTATTTTATCAACTTGAAAAAAGAAAAATTACTAAAACATTTTTTTTTTATAAAGTTCATTTGATAAAAACAAATTACACTTTAAAAATTTATTTTTAAAATGTTGGAATAAAAGTAAACAAAAACTAACCGACAAAATACCCAGTGTAAACTTCAGACTTTCTTTAATTTGTACCTGAGGGTTACATGACAACTCAATTTCTCAAAAACATAATTAAAGACTATATCTCAAAAAGTAATTTAAATTTTAGAAAAATAAAAAGAGAGTATGTAGATCTTATTAATATCTAAAGCGACTTTAATTTTTTTGTCAAATCTAAAATTTTTTCAAAATATTTTTTTTATTTCTAAAAATACAACATTTTTAACTTTAATAAGGCCATATCTAGAAAAAATACTTAATTCTTTGCAAAAATAAAAAAATTGCCTTTAGATATCAATATGATTTACGTATACACTTTTTTTTAGACAAAATACATTATTTTTTTATTTCTAGCCGTTTAAATTTTTTATTAAGAATTTGAATTATCGGAATTTGAATTGTCGGAATTTGAATTGTCTGAACTTGAATAGTCATGCACCCGTACCTGAGACCCTTTCTTAATACTAGTTTCAGATTCTGTAATATTTGAAGTAAGTTTCAAATATGTATATGCTTGCCGGTCGCACTTATACTCTTCATTGGTCACATTTTTCCAACTCCAAGTATAGGTAGACGTTTTAATTTAGCAGAAGTTCTCACAAAATTTCGCTAAATAAATTGCTTAGTAAAAAATTAGTACCAAGTCATAGATTTCAGTGTCATAATAACTCCCTATTTTGATTAGGTTTTACATCAAGTATATCTTCTTTTGCGTTATATTAAAATAAGAAGTAATTTTTATGGATAAGTAAACTTTTACCACAATGATGGATTGTTTCTTTTTCGAATGGGTGTAAGTGATATCAAATTACATTTTGACTTCCGTTTAGTTTTAAGGGAAAGTTTGAATAACTCCATGTGTTCAGAGAATAAAATAGAAATAAGAATGCAAGGATTGAGGAGTATTGATAATAAAAGAAAATTAAAAGGATTGAAGCCTCATGACTCACGCTTGCATCATATTACTAGATATTACAGATTCAGAACTAAACCAAAGAACTAGATTTTACTTCTATCCACAAATATTCAAATGGAAATTTTAGAAATATCTTTTCCAGTTAACACCTAGTGTATAAATTGAAAATTGAAAGGTTTTAATAAATTTTTAGCGCATTTTTTGTCCTTCAAATAACAATTAGTTCTGCTATTTAAAAAATTTAAAGGCAAAAAATAATAACCTTTAATCATTTAATAAAAACTTTATTTATTACTAATTTATAAAGTGTTTGATCTTTCTTTGTAATTCTGTTGACTAACTCGTCTCTAGTTTTTTTTTTCTTTTGATAGTTTTTATTTTAACTAATATACAAAACTATATTTAATTTTTCTTATATAGACTTTTTAAAATTTTTTGTTATCTTTTTAGACTTAGCTCTGAAATTCAGTTATTATTCATTTTAAAATGCAAAGTTGGATACACAGTTCAACTCAGTACCTAGAAATTTTTTATAATTGCCTTCGTGGCTTCTTAAGTTTTTTTTTACATTTTATGATTTTAAAATCAAATAGTTTGCGGTGTGATTTATTGTCATCAGCTAGAATTTAAACTATTTCAAAATTTTGTTTATTTCTTCTCTTTTTGTTTTAATTATTAAAAATTACTAAATAAGTAGAGTTATCGGAAAATTTGCTGTTTGTTTTACTATATGTTATTAAACTATATGTCCCGCAAAATATATAAGAAGTAAATTGTTAAAATAAAACCTACCTTAGGTTTTTATTCAGCCGAAGGGTAATCCGGCCATAACTGAAAAAAGATAGAGTTTCATGACCGGGTTAGCGAGGATACACTGTTTTCGAAAAGAAATCTTTGTAGTCTTAAAGCTCATTGCATTCAGCATTCACTTTGCATAATTTAAATCTAAGTTCTCTTACAATGTTAACGACTATCTTGTTTTTAGACATAACGAATCGCTTAAAAATTACTTTTCTTACAATTTCGTATATAAATAAATAATTTATCAAAATCTCAACAATTAGATACTCAGAACAATTTTAAAACAATTTTTTTTGACACTGTTGTAAAATCAGTGCATAGAATAAACAAAACTTTTTACTTAGCAGTATAATACACCTCAGAATGCTGCAAAATTTTTGTTTTTTTGTTTCATTCTATCGTTAAAACCTGAATGTTGTTTAACAATTGTTTATTATACTATATCAAAGTAGTACTTCAAAATCGTTTAACAAGTACTACAGGTACAGTAAATTAAAATATTAGCTCATTTGAAAAGAACACTTATTATTAAAAAAAGTCAATCTTAGCTGTTTTTTTTAAGTTTTCTTTGACTTTAAAAACTGCTGCACGTCAGAGGACGTTCACCTATCGCTGGTCTATGGCTCGGAAAGAAAACAAATTAAAAAGATAAATTTGAACAAATAATGTTTAACCAACAGATAAAAATTGTTAAAAGTTTGATAAAGGACTTGTAGTATTTTATTTTAATTTTAATCTAATTTGTTATAGCTTAAAAACGAGCCTTGTTGTAATGTAACAGTGTTTCCCCTAATATTTGCTGATTCAGTAAAATAAAAAAGTTTTCTTCACTTTTTTTATTTTTTTTAGTTATGAATTTTTGATAAATTTTTAATATATTTGGGTATGTTGGGTTTGGTACAAGGGTATAAATTGAAAAAATTAGAAAATTAATTAAAAAAAAATCTTTTTTATTTTGCTGACTTGGCGAATATTAGGAGAATAACCGTTACATTGCAATCGGACCCCTTAGAAACAAGCAACATACGTCTTGCAGACTAAATTGAGTATTACGAAATTTTTGGAGTTTGAAAATTCAAATTTGTACCATTATATACTCGATTAAAATAAAAATTGAGAGTAAAAGAATTAAAACTTTGTATTTGTAGAAAAAATTCTTAACATTCATAAATACTAATTTTGTAGAAAAAAGTACTATTTTAAGAAAAATCTAAAAGAAAATCTAAAGTAGTCAACTTTAAAAAAGAAATACAATTTAACTCTATAGATCTTTTTATCTTATTATATATCGATAGTTCACAAAAGTATTTTTGTTTGTTTCTTATCTATCAAATGTCCTTATAAGTTGTGATTTTTTTTATTTTTGTTTAAAAATAAGCAATGTAAGAGCCAAAAAAAACTTGGTTTTATTTACTTTTTCAAATTTATCGAACTTCTGCATGTTAATAATAGTAATTATTTTATAAAGAAACTACAATCTTTAAGAAAAACGGTTTATACAGTATATTGTTTAAATTCTGTTTATGATACTAATTTGTTTTATATATCTACTTTTACCGTAATATGTAAACTGGAATATTTATAAACTATTTGTTCAAGTTGGTATGCGGTTGTGGTTTATGTATTATAATAGTACTTTTAAGTAAAATATAAAAATAATTTAATGCTGTCACTTGTTTTAAAAAGTTTCTAATATTTTACTAACTTAATCAATAACTAAAAAAGTAATTATTAATTTAGTTATTTCTACAAAGAAATTTCTTAGAGTTGGGAGTAAACTAAATTACTAAATGATAAATGGATACATTCTTGGACGGTGATTTATTTTGGAAATACTTTGTTAAAATACTAAAGTTGTAAAACTGTTTATTGTTTTTTAAACCTGATCTGAACGACCAACTTACACTTTTCTGATTTTACTTTTTGGCGAAAGCTACAAAAACTGACTAATTTACTTCAATCTATTTCGGGTTTTCTTTTCAAAAAACGTAAAATAAATAAAAAATTTTTGAAAGCAGTTGAAAGTATAAAAACAATTTTATATGTTAAACTAAAAGTTAAATGTATAAACCCTTGAATATACCTATTAGTTATGGTTTTTTCTTGATTTATTTTAAGTTTAAAAATAATTTAACAAAAAACCTTAAGTTAATCTTACAATTAATGATGTTTTACTTATTATAAATTAAATTTCTCGAAATTCAAAAAGTTTAGGAGGTTGTGAAGATTTTTTAGATATGTGTTTATAATACTTACGAACTCAAACTTTTAGAGGTTTCAGTAAAAAAATAACAGTTACTTATGTTAACAATATAGTTAAAAAAGCTGGACAACAAGCTATAATAAAAACTTAATAAGTTTATATAGAACTAGTGATGTACCGGACCCGGATCCGGACTTTTTTTTTTCAAATTAGAATCCGGCCGGAACCGAATCCGGACTTTTTTTTCAAATTAGAATCCGGCCGGAACTGAATTCGGAATTTATTTTTTAAGTTAGAATCCGGCCGGATCCGGATATTAGACAAAAATGGCAATATCCGGCCGGCCCCGGACCCGGATATTGAGTCCGGTACATCACTAGTATAAACTAACCTGAGTCAGATTGAGGTTTTTAAAAACTGAAAAAAAGAACTTTAATCTAATAATAAGTAGAACAGCTAGCCACAAGGTTTACAAATTTAGGTGTTATTTACTATTAAAAATCAATCTAAAATCAAGTTCTTAAACAAAATACACTAGAAAATTACAAAATATTTAAAACTGGATCAGCTCAAACTCATTAAAAACCTAAAATAAAACTAGCCTGAGTTTTTATAAAAAACTAAACTAGCCTGAGGCAGTCTAAGATTTTCTAAAATTCCAAAAAATTTTCAAACTAGCAGGGTTACCACTGTTTACGTCATTAAAACTATCTAGAGTGAGTATAAACAAGCCTGAGTCAGAATGAGGTTTTTAAAAACTGAAAAAATTACTTTAATCTAATAATCAGTAGAACAGCTAGCAAAGGTTGACAATTTGGTAGTAAAGTTGTGGACTGATTGTGGTACACTTAACTTACTAGTACTACCCATCATATTTAAATCCTACCTTATTCAATTAATATCTAACAAATACTAAATTCTAACTGAGACTACTTTCTTTAATCAGAAAGAACAGTTTTGAGTGATGAATCTTTTATATAAAACACAACAAGAAATACTAGCATATACAAAATTGTTAATTACTTTGGTAACACTTTAAAAACTGGTAGCTCTTTAAATCTATATCAAAAGACTTAAAACAATAAACTAAAAATTAAATAAAACTTTTAGTAAACAGGAAACTGTAAAATTAAAAAAAAACTGTTAAACTATAAACCTGGCTAAAATATTTAAAAAATTAAACACCAGTTGAAATATTCACTTTCAAAACAAAACACTACTTACAATAACCATTCACAAAAAAGTTCAAGATATTTTGTTGCATCATAATGCACACTAAACTAACTAACTGCTTACATATAAACTGCCTGTCATGTTCTGATGTTTTGTTGCATCAGTATTTAGTTTGAAACATTTCGTCATATGATTCTCATTGGCTCGTACATTCAACCGTATTAACTCTAAATATTCTCTGAGCTCAACTTTAATCAATAAATAATGCAAGTATTCATTCCAAAGTTTTCAATTTTACAACATATGTAAAAAGTTGCATTTCTGAAATGTTTATTTCATAGTTTAAATGTATACAAATGTAAGTTAGTCACGTGTACAAAATGAGCCAATCACGGTAGGTGTTTAGTTTTAACTGAAGAAAATGACTCTTATTAAGTTACACAGGGTTTAATTTTGAAAAAATACTTTTCAGTATGCTCTTTTTTAATAACTAGATCCGGGTCCTGCCGGATCTCTGTTAGGATCCGGCCGGATCCGGATCCGGACTTTTTTTCAAATTAGAATCCGGCCGGAACCGGATCCGGACTTTTTTTTTAAATTAGAATCCAGCCGGAACCGGATACGGACTTTTTTTTAAATTAGAATCCGTCCGGATCCGGATATCAGACAAAAATGGCTATATCCGGCCGGACCAGGACACGGATAGTGAGTCCGGTTCATCACTATATAGAACCTATATATAAAGTAAGGTACTTACATATTTTTAGTAAGTCTATTTACAAGCTTCTTAGTATTATTTATGTGTAGTGCTTGCAGCGGATACAAAACATCAAAGTGTTAACAGATAATTTTACAAATTCATATCAAACAACACATAACTTTCAAACACTTAGCTTGTTGTTGTTTTTTAAAGATTTTTTACCTTTTATTAAACATAGTTTGTGGTTGTGATGTCGTGGTGAACACTCGATAAATTTATTTAAAAAGCGAATGTTGTGGAGTGTTTTGCGCAGATATTTGTGACGTGCTTCTAGCATTAAAAAAAAAACACATTTTTATAAAAAAACAAGCATATTTTTATATAAGGAGTAAACTTCGTTTGAATTAGTATAAAATCAGCGCGTTTTCTTAAAAAAGGCAGTTCTAAAAACCATCCGTCACTAAACATTGTTAAACTGTGGGAAGTAACGTCGTGGAGAATCTATCACTCAAGATATTAAATCAATAGTTGCTATCGACGCATAAAGGACTAAGAGTTCGGAAATTCACTACGATTGTTGGGCGATAGTTAGTATAAATTCGAGGAAACTGTTAGTCTATTGACTATTGTATTATTTTTAAATCACGTTTTGTAGTTTTTGCATGCACTTATTTCTCTTATAATTTTGTAAATAAATTTCACAACTAAAAAAGAAATATATTTTAGCTTAAACCTACTTTATTAAAATCATATATGTCTAAACATTATAATAAGAATAAGGATAAATATAAACCGTTGTCTTTACAACAAATCACGACTCGCTCGAATAAGAAGAAAATGGATACCAGGGCAGATACAGCAGCTCACAGTGAACGTTAATTCACAATATTTTTTTTAATTTAAATACATCTTTTTAAAATTAAAGTTCAAAGAAAAGGGTTAAAATTCACAGTATTTGCCTTTTGAGATCTCTAGAATTCAAAACCGTATTATTTTATATCAGTTAAAACATAGTCTAAAAGTTATTCTACTTATATGCTATAATTCTTTGTTTAATTATTATCGTAAATTATTAATAGTATATATATAATTGTATACATAAAGTGTTTTACCTTTCGATTGTAGTTGTCTTTTTAAGAAACGTTGTTTCATTCTAATAACAGCACAACTTTTAAATAATAAATACTCAATAATTGTGTTGAACTCTCACTTAGTGACGTGATCAAGTTTAACCAGCAACTAAAGCTTACCATCTAAAGTATATAAGTAGCAGAAAAGTTGCTTTGAATAAGGTTGGAAAATTTTACCTGCCACTAAAAGGTGGTAATTTTGAAGCGAGCATAAAGCTCGTAACTTACATTCGTTCTAAATACAAATCTTTAAACATGTTTTAAAGTTGCTATGAATACGTAAAATGTTTTAACTTTTAATAATAGTTGTTTTTACAAGAAACCTGGATTCATTCTGACAACAGCACGACTTTTAAATGATAAATACTCATTAGTTGTGTTGAACTCTCACTTAGTGACGTCATCAAGTTTAACCAGCAACTAAAGCTTACTATCTAAAGTACATAAATTGCAGAGAAATAACTTTAAACAAGGAGTAAAACTGTTTCTGCCATAAACAGGTAGTAATTTTGAAACGAGCATTAGGCTCGTAATATATATATTTGTTCTGGGAACAGGTCTAAATTGCACGAACAGGATTTTGCACCAAGGGTCATTTTTGCACGAATTACATTTTTGCATGTGTGTAGAAAATAAAGAAAAATTTCAAACGATAAAAAAACAAAAAGTTGTTTAATAAAAAAATAAAAACAAAATTACTGACCAAGGGTAAGGGTTAGGAATAACAGTAATAGTAATAATAAAAAAAAATTAACAACAAACCTCAAAAAAAAAGTATATGGAGAACTTGTATATAAAGTTAGCATCTCACATACTTAAATAAGTTTGCTTACAAGCTTCTTAGTATTATTTATTTATAGTGCTTGCAGCGGATGCAAAACATCAAAGTGTTAAAAGATCTTTTTACAAATTCATAACAAATAAGACATAACTTTCAAACATTTAGCTTGTTGGTGTTTTTTAAAGACTTTTTATCTTTTATTAAACATAGTTTGTTGTTGTTAATTCACAACATTGTTTTTAATTTAAATTCGTCTATTTTTGAATTAAAACTCAAAAAAAAAAGGGTTAAAATTCGCAGTATTTGCCTTTTGAGATCTCTAGAATTTAAAACCTTATTACTTTATATCAGATAAAGCATAGTCTAAAATTTATTCTACTAATATGCTACGATTCTTCATTTATTATTATTGTTAAAAATTTATAATATTTATTTAATGTAAACATAAAACTTTACCTTTTAACTGTAGTTGTTTTTTTAAGAAACCTTGTTTCATTCTAACAACAGCAAAACTTTAACAAAATAAATACTCAACAGTTGTGTTGAACTCTCACTTAGTGACGTCATTAAGTTTGATCAGCAACTAAAGCTTACCATCTAAAGTACATAAATTGCAGAGAAATAACTTTAAACAAGGAGGAAAACTGTTTCTGCCATGAACAGGTAGTAATTTTGAAGCGAGCATTAAGCTCGTAATATATATATATTCATTCTGGGAACAGGTCTAAATTGCACGAAGACGATTTTGCACCAAGGGTCATTTTTGCACGATTTACATTTTTGCACATATGTAAAAAATAAAAAAAAAACGATAAAAAGTTAAAACTGTAGCAGTCTAACAGACATGCTCTGTTATAAATTAAGAGAATTGAGAAAAAGGGGTCACTATATATACTACGCATGAACGATTACGTTACTTTTATCGCGTGCGCTTCTTCATCGCATAGACGATACAGAACAAAAGTCAGTGTTTTACTTTTTGCTAGTTTTAGTCTTATATTATACTTGTGTTCATTTACTTACGATTATAAAGTATTTATTGTGTTTTATATTTTACGTTGTGAGTTCTTTTAATAAATAATTGTGTTTATACATTTTTGTTGTTTTAGTTTATACTACTTGACCATTCATTCGCGGTATATCAATCGATAAGTAGCGCGACATGAATTCAAAACAAGTTGTAAAAAAATTGGTCAAAATGACAACTCGCTCTGAGTCAGCCAACCTGCCTGACCCCGTTGTTAGCGAAACAGAGAAGTCTCGACCGCCGGCTCCGTCTAGGAAAAGTACCGAAGAGCCGAGCGATCGTCACAGTGGCGTCCTCCTCGGGTCCGAACCCATTTTTATAACCAAACAAAAAACCTTAGCGAGCAGACAGAATTGCGAAGCGGGTATGCAGAGCACGGATGCCTCTGCATACCAACAAAATATTAATAGCGTACCAGGAGCAAAGGAGGACTATAACGCCTCTTTGCGTCCTCAAAATACGCACGGTTTATATACAGCGAGCGTAGAAAATTCGCACTCTTCGCTTTATCTAAGAAATGCAGCTGAAAGTGTACAAGCTAGTCCGCACCTTAGTTTTAGGCAGGACGATATAGAAAACCTTAGCCGAACAGATTTAGAGCTAAGAATAGCATCGATAAAACAAAATCGTCGCACGAACGCTTTACGTAATGAGTTACGTGCACTAATGACAGAATCCTTGTCAGATAATAGCAATGTTTATAATTTAGAAAATGGCGCTCGATGTGTTGAAACTGAACAAGATCGATTGCGCCGTAAGATAGTTGAAAATACTAAGTTATTCCGACAACTTTGAAATATTTCGGAACCTCGCGCGGAACTCGAATTATTCGAGTCGCGCTGTAAGTCGTTTCATATCGATAGCGATCGTGAGAAACTAGAGTTATTAATTCACATTTGGCCTCGAGATGACATAATAGATATTCGCGAAACTAATAGCGAGTGTCATTTTAATTATCCTAATTTAAAAACTTATCTTATTGGCAAAAAATCTAGTTTGCCACACATACTTCGATTTAAACAGAGTACCTTAGGGCAGGCGTCTTTCCAGTCAGATAAATGCCTAGCTGAAAAGTTGTCTAAAGCTGATAGAAAAGTATGATAAAGTATTTTATGTCAGCTATATGTCCAATCGAACTAAAAAAGAAAGTCGAAGAAGCTTTTACGCTTAAACTAGAAGATTTTTTAGTAAAAATTGAACATATTTACTGTGGATCTCACTCGGAGATTCTAGAAAAAGCTCAAGAATTTCGTTATGAGCAAAGATCGCAGAATTTTCATAAAAAGAAACAAAATAATGATAAAAATTCGCATGTACAGCAATCTTCGCGTCGCCCTTATAGACATATTCAAAGTAATCAAGTTGAATACGATCAACAAAACGATTATAATAATCAAAACGCGCGTTACGACAGTAATATAAACTATCAGAACGTAGCGAACAATAACATGGGGTTGGGCAACGTTCAGCCGAACCACATGCAGTATCAGAATGTAATGCCACCAAACGGCCAAGTTTTTAACCAGAACCCCGTTCAGGTTAACAATAGATATAATAATTCAGGGTATACCCATGGTCCAAGTAACTTCCAAAGTCAAGGGCCTCCATTTAATCAAAGTTTTCATAGTCAAGGGCATCCCCCAAACAACCAAAATTTTCATAATCGGCAGGGCCCCTTTAATCAAAAAAAACGGGCACCCCTCCTCCCGACAGTAAGAGGTAGGGAGGAGAGGGGAGAGCCACCTCTTGTTAAGGCAGTCGGCTGTGTGTTTAAAACATCCGAGCAAACTGATTTCGACTCAGAATCAACCGCATTAACGCACCTTAGCGGCGATATTAGTAACCTTAAGACTTCTTTAAAATCGGGAAACGAGTCAACAGAAGCAGAAAATTTTAGCAAAACAGATGATGTTCAGGTTGATGTCGAACAACAGTCGACTTCTTTCGCGCTGGTTACCGATAGTCATAACGACAGCGTGAACGCGTATAGTGACGCCACAAAAGTACAAAAATGGGGATTCCAATTAGATCAATGTTTCGTCGATAATCCAAAAGACCTACCACAACACTTAACGTTCGTTGTGAATAGAGGGTCTAACTTTCTGTTTATGGTAGATACCGGTTGCGAAGTTAGCATTATACCCAAGTCGTTCGTTAGTAAAGTAGAAAAAACTTTTCCTCCTTATAGTCGGTCGATCAAGGGTATAGGAAACGGCAAAATGTACGCTATAGGAAGTACAACTCTTAAACTTCAATTAGGCGATTTACCATTAATAAATCATGAGTTTTGGGTCGTAAAAGGGCAAACACCTTTTGGGATAATCGGAATGGACGTCCTTAAAAGTAATAAATTAGTAATAGATCTCGCTAACTTAAAGCTAACAAATAATATTTCGCTTAAGACAGCAAAGCTTTTTTATCCAAATGATTTACCAGTTTCGATTGTTAGAACAGTGAACTTCGCCGCAAAATTGTCGAATGACAATTACCGCGAGTTAGAAACTAGATGCCAACAGTTGGTTAATCAGTTCCCAGAGTTAATCCAAACGCCAGATTATAACACACCGCCGAAGCATAATCACAGGCTCGAAATTGTGTTAAATGATTACAAACCTAGAGTAATAAAAGCAAGTAAGCTAAATAGAATACGTCAATTAGAAGTAGACAAACAGTATGCTGAACAAGTAAGAAGAGGCGCCTTAGTGAGAACTAATCTCAATTCCGGTATGAGCGTATCATCTATTACTTGCGTAAAGAAAAAAGATGACACGTTACGAATTTGTGTAGACTACACCTACATAAATTCGTTCACGCAATCTTTATCTTATCCTTTGCCGCGCATCGACTCAATTCCGGAAAGAATTCCGGGGGGCACACGTTTTTTTTCAAATTTAGATTTAAAAGAAGCGTTTAGGAGTTTACCGCTGTACCCAAATTCGCAACGTCATGCAGCGATTATTACATTGTCAGGCGTCTTCGTACCTTTGCGGACACCTTTTGGACTGCGAAATGCACCCGCAGGGTTCCAAAGGTTTATGGAGGACATCCTCCTTCCGTGCCGACATTTTGTAATGGTGTATATCGATGACATATTGATATTTAGCAAAACCAAAGATGAGCATCTTGCTCATTTGTCTTAAGTTTTAGTTATATTATCTAACAATGGACTTTATTTAAATTTAGAAAAGTCTAAGTTCGCGAAATATAAACTTTTGTTTTTAGGTAATACTGTAGGAGTTAAAGGTATAAATGTAGTAGATGAAAAAGTTAAAGCGATTAAGCAATTGCCATACCCAACGACACGCAAAGAATTAAAGCGTTTCGTTGGGATGGTAAATCATTATAATCGATGGTTGCCTAATATAGCTCGTATAATGGCACCTCTAAACGCGCTGACAGGTGGACCGAAGTCTACAAATAGAACACCGATTGTTATGGGCGCATTAGAAATGAAAGCGTACGACGAAACTATTTCAGAATTAGCAAATGCAACCACGCTAGCTTCCGAAAACCACGCAAAGCCTCTCTGCTTGTATACGGACGCCTCAGATACTCATGTTGGGGCTGTCCTACAACAAGAGAGTGAAGAAGGCGTAATGCGTCCATTAGCGTTTTACAGTAAGAGTTTAAATATGCTGCAAAGAAGTCGTAGTGTTTTTTATAAAGAATTGCGTGCCATTCACCTCGCGTTAAAACACTTCCATCACAGAATAATATGACGAGAATTAACAATTTTTTCAGACAGTTTATCGGTAGTAAACGCAATTCAAAAAGGCCCAACTACGCAACCCCCGAGTGAACAACGTTGGTTGTGCGTAATAAGAGAATATAGTCCGCACGCAGAACATGTTAGCGGCTCAATGAACGTAGTTGCTGATTGTTTAAGCAGACCACCACAAGTATAGATAATGTTCGGCAATGCCAGTTACGATAGTGATTACGCGTATACTTCTGAAAGTGACAACGATTCAGATAGTTCGGCAAACGATTCCATAGGAGAGACAGAAGAAAATATAATAATAAACTCAGATGATGACGCAGTGGCGACTGATAATCGATTTTTAACTTGTGACGTCGCCGCAATAACAGAATTACAAACCGAAGATCCGGAAGCTATTAACTCGGCCAAAATGCAAGATAAAGTAATCGAATATGTCGGTCCAGAAAAAATGGCTGTCATCAACGATGATAATAATCGGCGAGTGATTGTCCCAAAATCATTACGATTTAGCGTTTTCGATAGCATTCATAACCGTTTCCATTTAGGTATTGATAAAACAATTGAGAAAATCGCGCAAAATTATTGGTGGCCTGAGTTAATTAAAGATGTGAGTCACTGGGTTCGTAGTTGCGTTATTTGTCAGGCATCGAAAGTAAAGCGACATAATAAGCCAAGCATGGCTTTTACCCGCGAAAGACGCAGCGATTCCAATACGTTCATATTTACCTCATGGGCCCGTTAAATATCGAATCCAGTAGGTTTCAATATATACTAACAGCTAAAGATAGGGCTTCAGGGTTTCTTGTAACCGTGCCCATCGCGAATAAAAAAGCTAGTACAGTAAAAGACGCGTTTTTACAAAATTGGGTAGGTAATTTAGGAATTCCACAGATTGTGGTTTCCGATAACGGTAGGGAATTCATAAACACTATTCTACCAGAAACTTTTGATATGCTCGGAATTGATCATAGACTTGTACCGCCGTATACTCCGCAGTGTAACGGTTTTATCGAGCGGCAACATGCCGTAATAAATGTCTATTTGCGATCTTTGCGAAATAAAAAAGAGTGGGCGTTGCACTTGCCATTGTTGACAGCTAACATAAATAATACACTCATTGAAGGTTCTCCATTTACACCATCGCAGTATACCTATGGTACAGGTACGAACTTGTCGGGTCGAGTATTATTTAATCGCATATACAACGAAGACGACCTAAATCCAATTACAGACGATAGCGACACAAGAATCTTTCTATATAACATGTCTAAAATTTCTAGAAATTTTCAGCGACGTAGTAGTGAAAACGTATACTATGAACCAAATATTTTTAATTGTCAGTATGTTTGGGTCAAGCAGCATAATAGGACTAAGTTAGAGCCTCTTTACCACGAGCCTTATAAAGTTCATGCGAGACATAATCAGAGTTTAATAATTTGTAAAAATTCAAGGTTAGTAAAAGAGAATATAAGGAATATAAAAACATTTGTTAAGCGGGAAGAAATTTATAATAAAACAACAATTGATTCTTCGACGAATTTACAGCATGATTATAATTTACGAGAGCGAAAAATTGATATAAATTACGCTGACGAATCGAGCGAAAACGAGTTTTAGGTAAAATAAACATAGATCGAATAAGCACGTGCGAAGATATAAATCACCCTCAACACTCGCAAGTTGTTTCTCAAACATGCGACAACAAAAGCACGTTAGAAGGTCGTGTATTTTAAACTTGCGATTTATCAAACACGCGTTGATGTTTTTCTTAATAAAAGAAGCGTTACTAACAAGTTTAATTTTTTAGCAAATTAACGCATTTTTTTCTTGAACGAAGGGTCAAGTTTTAAGAAAATGTTGAATACATGTTGTTATTTTCCTTGTTTGCTTTTCAATCTACAACCTTTAAAAAGTTAGTGCATTTTTTGTTAAAAATACTTGTAAAGTTTTAGTTTTCTAGAAGTTAATTTCAATTAATTTCAGTGTTGTTTATTGTTTGTGTTAATTTTTTTCTATTTTCTCAAACATTAATATTTTATATTCTTCTTTTCGTTTAAACGTAAAAAGTTATTTTTTATTTGTTATACACTTTTTGACATAGAATTAAGCCTTAAATAGGTTTGAAATTGTTACAATTTTCAAGCGTAGTAACTAAGAATTCTTCTTTACCTTGAATTAGCAAATTTTGTTATTATTTGAAATTCATACTAATAACATAGAATAAAAATTGTTAAACAAGTCATGTTTAAGGATTATATGACAAGTCTTTTACGTAAGTAAACAAGTATATGTTAATATTTTTGTTTAAATATCAAATATCTACTTTTGATATATTTTTAAATAAATAGGAGTTGTTCTTAATTTATAGTTTCAAAACAACTTATTTCCTGTACTTGTTTTAAAATTAATGCAAAACGATTGCTTTGATTTTTACTCCCACATTTTATATATACTAATATGTTTTTTTTGACAATTTATTTCTTAGTTGTTGTTTTATTTCTTATTAAAGAAAACATATTAAAATGTAAACGCACTATGAAATAAGTAATAAAAATCTATTTGAAACTTAATAAGTTCAGTCTAAAAGTTAATTTATCTTACATTGTTGTTGTGAACTTTATGCAACAATAATTCTGAACTGCGATCGATGAGAATTCTGATTAAATTAATTAAGAGTAGTGTTTCTAGCAAAACACAATGACTGAACTTTTTATTCTCTTGAGTAACAAATTACTTTCTTAATTGTTAAGCTTATTAGACAATCAGTCAGAGTTGTTTTCTGTTTCAGTTCAAAGTAAGGGAAATGAGTTGTAAATCGTTAACCTTTTTTGTCTGTAAATATCATCTTGTCTTGTATAATTGTAACAATGCGAGAAGGCTTCAGCGGAATGGTTTTTTACGACGTGTTGCAATGATTATAGCTATTGTTTAATAAAATATTATACCTCGTTAAGCAAATTGAAAGCTTATTATAGTTGTGATATTTAGAGAACTATTTTAAAAAGGTAAAACTGAAGTTATTTCAAAATACAATAAGACTGCAATTTAATTTCTAAAACAAAAATTATATCGGCCGGTTGAAGCATTCTTTCAGTTATTGTTTGATATCAAAGCTTACTTTATTTTTTACGTTAAACGATAAAAATAGTAATTGTCATTATAAATACTATGTTTAGTTAATAAACTAGACGATTTTATTAAACTATTTTAATACTTATGCTATATTTAACGCTTTTTGTTTGCATATGACTAAACAAACATACAACATGGATTATTACGTCATATCTACACTCCCATGTTCTCTCAACATGGAAATATTTCTTCTTCTCACCGATTCACATATAACGTCGAATTTTCATTTTTTTGTTCATCGATATCATGATAAGAGTAGCACTATCGTTGTTCATGTTAACGATGTCAGTGAAAGCTGAAACGTCTTCACGACGACACATACTTCCAATGTGCACAACCGAGATTGTTCGTAATTACAAGTTGGATATGCCAGGAAGATGTAATCCAAAAAAAAAATGTTACGAGAATTGATGGTATCACAATCTACAAACCACATAAAGTCACGGTTGAAATTCCAGCCTTTGCATGTAGGAAAGAAACCATTATAAACGAGTGTACTTATTATTTTTTTGGATCACAAGTTTGCGTTGAAACAAAACGGATATTTTCCGTTGTGGATACAGAATCATGTAAGCTGGCAGCAAAGACCAGATATACTACGGAAGGAAGCCATGTTCCTTCCAATGATAAGACACTTGTCACCAATAATCAATTGAAACCAAGGTATCAATATCTTACTACGCTTACAATCGCTACAATCAATTTTCGACTGGCTTCATTGTCGGTAACAAAAAACATTGTAACTGAGAAAATTTCGCACCTTACCATGGGTGAATTAAGTTGTGTAGGAACATCATGTACAGCAGAATCGTGGAGAATTGTCTTGCTTTCAAACAAAACGCTGTCGTGTGAAACAAAAACAAGTTTGAGAAACAAAACCCTGATAATTCATTCCGTTTCTAACGGCCATCTCTTTGAAATTGAAGGGTCGAATATCATCGCAAATAAATTGATTAGCTGTGACAAGAAAGCTACTCAATGTATTAAGCTTGAGCAGAATGAAAGGTCATTCTGCACTTTTTCTGGACATGTTTTTATTGTCCAGAAAAACACTAACATTTCTTCTAGCAAACTTGGAGAAAATGAAACAACAGCGACAGCAAAACAACTGGGTGCGGCAGTCTCAGGAGTTGCCCATGGTAGCCTGTTAAACATCAACTTACTGAAGAATTTTTTCTAGATGACTTTATGTGAAAACGCTCGATCTATCCTGATTTCGCTGAGAGGATCTGAAAGGATAAATCCTTCAGAGGTCCTTTCCCTGTTTTTGGAGCGGGAGGTGCAAGCAGTGTACTCTGCTGGGAGTATGTGCCAACTTAAATGCTCCATGGTTGAAGCATATCTCCAACCAACTTTGATGGTTAACGGCAGAGAGTCTGATCGCCCGTTGTTCAGGACTTATACTGGGCTTGGTACGACACTGTCATCTTTACGTCAAAACAGGTATCTGTCAACGAAAATAACATTTAGCGCCTCTAGATCAAATAGTAGAATGTTTGAGTTCAAGGACAAAATTTTGCTGTTTAATAATTCTGTGTTGACTGAAACCAAACCATCAGTAAAAAAGCTATCGTTGAAAAGCTTAAAAATTAAGGAACAACTTTTTACAATAGATGATCAAGAGTTACTGAGGGATTTCCAACAATTGTCATCTTCTCAGGAAGAGGACACCAAACAACAGATTAGAAATCTAATCTATCTTGAAAAACGAAGATATGCTGCAGAGGGACTTGACATAACCGGTTTCCTGTCAAACACAGATGATACAAAGTCAAGCGTTTTTGCAGATATCAATGACGCTTTCAAAAGCACCATATGGAGTAAAACGGAAGATGCACTTGATACGCTATCCAGAATTTATACGATCATCGGATCAGTATTGTTGATTGTTTTCATCGTACAAGTCATTAAACAATATATCAGAACAATCCGGAGTACTGAGAAGGATGCTGCGTAAACCATATTGACTGTTTGGAACGAATAATTTGAACTTTATAGGTTTGTAACAATACTAGGGTTGTATACTTTTAAATTTTTAACTAAGTTTTTTACAAAACTTGCATGTTACTAAATTTTATTTTTTAACTCGTGTTTTTTTGAAATTATTGTATTTGTAAAAAAAAAAAAAAAAAAAGTTTAAAAATAGAAAAATAAAATAAAAAATTAATAAAAATAACTATAAAAACATAAAAAAAAAATTTTTACTCAAAAAAAAAAACTATAAAAAAAGTGTTTTGTATGTGTTGTTTTGATATTAGTGTTAAGTGTTACTTTTTACATAAAAAAAAAAACAAAAGTATCGTTGCATGTTACAATATCTACTTTTTATTGTTAGTATGTTTTCCTAATAGAAGGATAAATTGAGCCAATGTGACTCCCTTGTATTTTACTTTTTATGTTATGTCGCTAAATTTTTTTTGTACATACAATTTTTTTTTAGCTTACATTACAAGTAAACACTACATCAACGTTATTTTAAGCTTTATGCTTTGTGTATTAAACTTGTTTAGTATTGCATGTAATCGAATTTCGTGGTATAAGTGATATTAACATCTTTAAAATTTTCTATACTCTCATTTAATTCAAAAAAAAATGACTGGAGTGGGGAAAGGGGAGCGCTCGGAAAATGCGTTATTGAAATCCCTAAGCCTCCACAGTCATTTCTTCTTCGGGCTAGACGGAGTGTAGCAGTCTAACAGACATGCTCTGTTATAAATTAAGAGAATTGGGAAAAAGGGGTTGTTAAAGCACTATATATACTACGCATGAACGATTACGTTACTTTTATCGCGTGCGCTTCTTTATCGCATAGACGATACAGAACGAAAGTCAGTGTTTTACTCTTTGCTAGTTTTAGTCTTATATTATACTTGTGTTCATTTACTTACGATTATAAAGTATTTATTGTGTTTTATATTTTACGTTGTAAGTTCTTTTAATAAATAATTGTGTTTATACATTTTTGTTGTTTTAGTTTATACTACTTGACCATTCATTCGCGGTATATCAATCGATAAGTAGCGCAACATAAAATCAAAACAAGTTGTAAAAAAATTGGTCAAAATGACAACTCGCTCTGAGTCAGCCAACGCGCCTGACCCCGTTGTTAGCGAAACAGAGAAGTCTCGACCGCCGGCTCCGTCTAGGGAAAGTACCGAAGAGCCGAGCGATCGTCACAAAACTATAAAAAAACAAAAAATTCTTTATTGAAGAAATTAAAACAAATTTACTGACCAAGGGTAAGGGTTAGAAGTAACAGTAATAGTAATAATATAATAAAATTAGCTAACAACAAAACTCAAAAAAAAAAGTATATGGAGAACTTATATATCAATTTAGCTACTTACAAAATTTTGTAAGTTTATTTACAAACTTTTAAGTATTATTTATGTAAAGTGCTTGCAGCGGATACAAAACATCAAAGTGTTAACAGATATTTTTACAAATTCATAACATACAACACAAAACTTTCAAATGTTTAGATTTTTAGTGTTTCTTAAAGACTTTTTATCTTTTATTAAACATAGTTTGTTGTTGTTAATTCACAACATTGTTTTTAATTTATATTCGTCTTTTTTAAAATTATTCTTCAAAGAAAAGGATTAAAATTCACTGGATGCTAATTGTTATATACTCTTATATAGTTCGATTAAAACATAAATATTCCCTGTAAACACTATAAACTAAAAGTATGCTTAAGTTTGTGAAAACATGAGTAGCTAGATCTATACATAAAATCTCAATAAGTTTACTAAACTTATATTATAGTTTTAAATCCAATTTTATCAAGTTTATTGAAAACAAGTAGTTTAGTTTTGTAACAAAACCAGGTTTTTGATTTTATTTGTTTAGCATAATATAACATAAATAAGTTTATCAAAAGTAAAACAAAGCCTAAATATTTTCAAATGTTGTTTTATTTCAAATATATACATTGCAATCAAAACTTGTAATTTTAAACTTTATTATGTTGTTTTGTAAGTTTTAGCTAAACAATATAAATAAATAGAGACTAAACGCATAAACAAAACTTTTAAATACATTAAATTAGCTATAATAAGTTATATAAATAGTAAATGTATAAATAATAATGTTATATAAATAGTTTCAACTGAATAACACTAAATGCTTCAATATGCATTAAAAATAATAAAACAAATAAACTTAATAAATACAAATATTTAACGCTGAAATATAAAAAAAACTGTTTCAAAATTGTATTATCGGCAGCTGACTGGTATTCTCATTGTGTAGTCTATTTCTTCATTATTTTCATAAATTTTAAAGTCAAAAATTTCGGTGTGCAGAACTTTATTTTCTTTACAAATGGGCGCCAAAAACTGAATGGTGTCCAGTTCACTCTTATCAGGAACGAACTTGATTTCCTGCAGGTACTTGAATCCCATGTTTTCATTTGGGTGACACCTGATTTTAATCATGCTAGTTGCGTCATAATCAGCACGGCTGAGGTTGTAGGTTTTGCAGTTGAATTTATCCCAAAAGTCAGTGAACCTGAAGATTAAACATTAGTTAAAATGATAAAATGTTGTTTAAATTTTATATGCTTATATAATATAGTGTACTTTATAAAAAAGGTTAACTTTTTGTGTTCTTTCGATAGTAGTTTAATATATATTTATGATATACTAAGATTAAAACTTGTTTTTATTATAAGTAATAGCTTTAGAAGTACTAAAGTAAATCAAACCAAAATGATACTTATGATCCAAAAATATGTAAATAACCTATAATACAAACCTGATAACTTTCTTTCCGTTAAGTGTTTTACTTTCGGTTATCACCGGAATACTTTTGAAATATTGATAGGCATGGTTGTAAGAAACTTTAGGAACTTTCAACTGTTTGTTGTAGCAACCAACAGGTATGTACGTCACATAAATATAAGAAGGATCTTCAGGTTTTGCAAAATATTTAGTCGTGTAAGTAACGTTGTTTTCATGGTCGCATTTGTAAGCGAAAAAAGATGGTCTTTCATAATTGTTATCAGTGTACATTACATTCTCACAATCTCTGAACAAGACTCCTCTGGTTTTGAATTCTTTCATGCAATCAGCTAATTTGACAAAACTTTGAAATCTAAAAAAATTGAATCATGCAAATCTTAAAATTCAAATGAAATTATTAATTTTTAATTATTTTTTTGTATTGGTTCGATAGTAACGAAATTCATGTTTATGATAAACTAACATGATTTTTTTTCATCATAAATAAAAGCTTTAAAAATACTAAAAGTATATCAAACCATAATAGTATTAATGATCCGAAAATATATAAAATATTTATTTAAAAACCTGATAACTTTCTTTCCGTCAAGTGTTTTATTTTCGGTTATCACTGGAATATTTTTGAAATACTCATATGCATGGTTGTAAGAAACTTTAGGAACTTTCAACTGTTTGTTGTAGCAACCAACAGGTATGTACGTCACATAAATGTAAGAAGGATCTTCAGGTTTTGCAAAATATTTGGTCGTGTAAGTAACGTTGTTTTCATGGTCGCATTTGTAAGCGAAAAAAGATGGTCTTTCATAATTGTTATCAGTGTACATTACATTCTCACAATCTCTGAACAAGACTCCTCTGGTTTTGAATTCTTTCATGCAATCAGCTACTTCGCCAAAACTTTGAAATCTAAAAAAAAAAGTAGAAATGTTGAACATTTTATAAGTGTTTACAAAACACAAACTTAATTATTATTTTTTAATTTATGTTTTTTAATTCCATTTTTCTTAAAACAACTAACCCGATTTTTTCAAAGGTGTAACTGTTAGATGATTTGTATTCGTCAATAGGTTCTGTATTGAAAAATTGAAAATTTTCATATTCATTGTTGTTCAAAGGTAATGCAATCGAAGCAATAGTCATGATTGACATCAAGAATAATTTCTGCATGTTATTTATTTTTTAATTACTTACAAAAAACAATATCAAATAAATTAATCTTTCTTTTATGTTTAAACATACAAATTTTTAAAAAACAAAACCTTCCTATTAGTATATAAAAAAAAAATATTACATTAAATTTACAGAAAACTTTAAGTAAAAATAGATTTTTAAACTTTTCTTTAAATTAAAATTATAAACAGTAAAACTTTTTTTTTGAATTCAATTGAATTGGAATAATACTTACTTATACTTTAAAATTATAAAAACATTAGTAAACTAAAAAATTAAGTTCAAATCGACTTCAAACTTGAATCAAAGCTTAAGTTTTGTATTAAAAAGAATTGAATTATTAAAGATTCTAGTTTTATAACTCAAGCATTTATAGACTTACCAAACTTTTATCGAAGCTTTTAAGCATTTTATTAAAGTTATTTATTTGTTTGTGCTCTTTAGTTTTGTAAAAACATTTATATTTCTTAAACTAACATGTGTGTTTATATACAAATTGTTTAAAGATCAAATTAAAAAAAAAAAGAATTTAAAAAAAAGTTTTTCTTAATAGTAAGAGACATTTAAAGTTCGTTTAAAATAAAATGTTACTTTTTCTCAAAAATGAATTTAAAATAACTTTCTCATATAAAATTAAATAACAATATACATTTAAAACATTTTAAGAAATGTTCTTTAATGTTTTTAGAATACAATATTGAGGTAAGATTATTTTTGTCATTAATGTTTTGGTCAATTAAATATACTAAATCTATAAATGGTAAATTATTATTTCAATGTTTCAAAGAATACAGTATTTTTCGTTAATTCTTATCAAGATTTAAAGTTTATACAAAACTTTTCGTTTAGAATTAGAAAAAGTATTAAACTTTAGCGAATTAATATACTCAAAGCAAGTGAAACATATACAAACAAACCTAAAAAAGAGTTCTATTATACATTAGTATAATGTGTTAAATTTTTTTATGTGCTATCTTATATTGTTTTATTTTGTTCAATTTATTTTGTGTGTTTGAATTTTTTACTAATGTTTATTGTACTTGGTTTTAAAAGCACAAAAAGTTTGCTTAATTTCAACGTGTGTAACTGAATAAGAATCTTTTATTTTACGCATCTTTTAGGTGATCAATATAAAAGTTTCAAAATTGTTTACTTAAACTTTGAAAGTATTAATTTATCAAACCTTTTAACCTTCAATACTTGATTAATTTTTTTTTTGTTTATGCTACGGTGTTTAGTTTTGTTTTTTTGATATAAAAAAAATCAATCTAATATTTTTAGGTCAAACTAGATTCATATTGAATATATCAATTAATATTAAATAACTCTGGAACAGCTATAAACTCAAAGTTTGGATTTTACTAATAATTTGAAGACAGTTCAAAATTATACATTACTTGACAAAATTTAGTTAAAGAAATTTTTTAATAATTTATTATCAATATAATAAAAAGTATATTAAAAACAAAGCAATTAATTGAATTTTTAAATCTTTATTTTAGTTGTGTAATACTTGTAAAAACTGTAAAAATTTTAAATGGTATAAGATTAGTATAAATCAATAATAAGTTCGTTATGAATTTAAGTTTTGTAACACTGATATATGCTAATATATTATTATTATGCATATTGAAAATTACATTATTATTTCTAAGTTTTGTTTTCGTTTCAAAACTAAAACTAAGTTGATTTTTAATTACCTCATAAAAAAGCATATTTTTTTGTAAACATTTCATAAATGTTTTCTTCTTGCATAATATAAATCCGAATACTTTCAAAATACAAACGTATCTTTTAATTTAAGCCATAAAAATTCGCTAGAAACAATCACGTCTCTTACAATTTCGTTCATAAAAATACTCTTGTTTGAATGTGATAATAAATTCTCAGATTTGGAAAATTTAGTTTTAAAAACTGAAGTGAAAGCAGTGCAAGTAATAATATAAGCCAGATATCCACAAAATTAGGATATTACGTGATCTCAAACCGTTTTAAAATTCAGATCCAGTCTGGTATAGATTTGGTAACTTTTAGTTTTCCTGGAACATTTTCCATGTTAATTCCCCACAAGAAATTTCTCATCATAACATCATAAACTCTAAAATCTCTAGTGTAAATTTTAAGTAGAATTTTGTGCAATGTTTTAATTATTTTCAATTATCTATATAAACTATTTAAAAGAGATAAAAATTCTAGAGTATTTTGTTGTTTCTTTATTAAATACTTATCACTTTGAACATGCAAAGTTTATACAAGTGCTAATGATATTAAAACAAAATTTATTTTTATATAAGTATTTATTACGTACCACTAGCATTTATTGAAATTTTTAACATTACATTAAGTCAATCAAATTAAAAAAACATTATAAAGACAGACAAAACAAAATTAGTTAATTATTTATACCTGATAAACAAACAAAAAACTGTGATTTAAGATTTAAAGTTTTAGAAAGTTTTATAATTAATGCAAAGTTCAATTGAAATTCTTTAATTAATAACCTTTATTTTTTAAATTGTTCTAGCAACTTATAGTCTTATAAGTTATTACTTTATACAAGTTATAAAGAATGGTGTTCATAAATTTATTTTTTTTGCTACTAAAAAAAAGTTTTAACTCTATATATCTTTTTACTTTGTTATATACAGATAGTTCATAAAAAATTGTTTTTGTTGGTTTTTTGTCTTTCAAATGTCCTTATAAGTTGTGTTTTTTAGTTTTGTGTAAAAGTGAGCAATGTTAAAGCTAAATAAAATTTGTTTTTTTTTTTTCCTGTTGAGATTTTGCATATTAACAGTAGTATTTATTTTATAAGTAAAGTACAAAATAATTGGTACTTTGAAAAAGTTGTTTACATAGTATATATTGTTTAAATTTTCAAGTTTTCAGTTTAGCGACGTTGAGTACAATAAGTTCAAAACTAACAAAATATTTTATTATTTAGATTTTAGCTGTTTATGGTACTTAATTGTTTTGTATATCTATTGATACAGTTTTAGTTATATTGGAATAACTATAAACTATATGTTTCAGTTGGTATGGGTTTATATATTACAATAGTAAGTTTAATTGAAATATGCAAATAGTCTATTGCTGTCTTGTGTTTTAAAAAGTTTCTAATATACTTATTAACTTTATTCATAACTGCAAAACTATCATTTTATTATTATAGATATTTCTATTAGTTATTAAATTAGTTTTTTTTAAAGAAATCTTTTAGAGTTAGGTGAAAACTAAATAACTAAAAAGTATAAGGATACATTCGTGGGTAATGTTTTGTTCATGAAATATTTTGTTTAAACACTTTAGTTGTAAAACTGTTTATTGTTTTTTAAACCTGAACTAAATAGTCAATGTACACTTTTCTGATTTTAGTTTGCGGCAAAAACTGACTAACAAAAACCGACTAATTTACTTAAATCTACTTTGGGTTTTCTTTTCAAAATAAACAAAATAAAGAGAAGAGTTTAAAAATAATAAGGATAAAGGATAAAAACAATTGTGTATGTTAAATTCAAAGTTATGTGTATAAAAACCTTGAATGTTTTTATAATCTATAGATAATTTTTGCTTTTTTTTATTTGTCAAAAAATATTAAACTGTAAACTTTAAGTTAATCTTAGAATAAATGATGTTTTACTTATTTTTATTTTAAGTTCTCTAACCTGAAAAAGTTTTGAAGGTTGTAAAGCTTTTTTAGATATATATTTCTAATAATTTTTAAGTTGAACTTTGAGAGGTTTTAATAAAAAAAAGAACAGTTACTCTTGCTAACAATAAAGTTAACAAAGCAATATAACGAACTATAATAAACAAAAAACAGTTTATAGAGAACTTGTATATAAAGTTTGCATTTCACATACTTAAATAAGTTTGTTTACAAGCTTCTTAGTATTATTTATGTATAGTGCTTGCAGCGGATACAAAATATCTAAGTGTCAACAGATCTTTTTACAAATTCATTACATATAACACAAAACTTTCAAACATTTAGATTATTGGTGTTTGTTACTTAGCTTTAAAGTTTTTTTTTTTTTTAAGCACAGTTTGTAGTAGTAAAAGTTACTTCAGAGTGCTGTTTTTAATAAACAAATCGTCTTTTTTTTCGTTTTAAAGTTAAAATTCACAGAAAATTAAAAAACATTTAATCTCTATTTATTGTTTCTAGATTTTTTTTTGTAATTTGTCATATAAACTTAACACTTCAAGAAATCTATAACAGGCATAATGTTCATAAAATTAAACCATTGAGTTATAAACTAATACATAAAACCAAAATTACTTAAACTTAGTCTAAACTGTCCAAGTCTTGTTATTTTTGCACTAAAGTTGTTGTGGATTAGAAGTTTAGTAAATCAATCAACTACTACCGTTTTTTGAATAAAAACAAATTAAGTGCAGTCGAAAATATTTACATAGTGGGTGTTGAATTATTAACAGTAAAAATAATTAATTTAATCAAACCAAATTACTAATACTACATAACATGTTTTTGCAACTATAGAGAGTGTTAATTTTCTGCTTGTCAAAGTGATTTTAATTGAAAACTTACTTTATTTATTCTATAAAATTTAACAAAATCTAAAAATTTGATAATGTAAGCTTCAAAATTAAATACTGTGTAAGATTAGTTTTCAATTTAATTACACTTTCTTGCATACTATGTTGAATATAATGTCATATACATATTCAGTAAGAACTAAACTTAACTGTAATGTATGTATTAAATGTATAAGGCTCTCTAAAAATATAATTAGTTCTGTATTTTTGAAATAAAAATTGTATGATCTTAATGTAAAGTCATGTTGTTTTGTTTGACATATAACTTGTAATTTACCAGACTACTTGTAGTTGTGATATATACCGAATATTACAAGTTTAACATTTTTTTATTATCTAGTCACGTAGAAGCTTGTATATTGACCTTAAAGTATTTAAAACGCACATTGTATTTGTTATTATTAGATTTAGAGCCTTTGTAGATTTTGTCATACGCATCAAATGTTCAAGTGGCTTCACAAGTTCAAAGGCATTTTTCTTTAAGCAGATAAAACTACTAACAATACACGAGCTTTTCTTTTATCTTGAAAGCATAAAAACGATTTATATGCCGTTTAAACAAATGCATAATTTTATGTAAGCACAATTTTAAGCATAACTTTAATAAGTATGCAAAACGAAAGCTTGGCTTTTGAAGCTTAAATCGTTCGAAAAGTACATAAAGCTTTTAAAAAATTATGAAATAATAAAAGAATACTAAACGTTAGTTTTGTTAGGTTGTTTCAAGTTTTATAGTAGTCTTTTTGAAAAAAAACTTTAGCTCGTAAATTTAACTATAAGTTGTGTTATTTTTCATGAACGCTTATTATTCATTTAAATAACTTAGAAGATTTAATAAATATTTTTCATGATGTTAAGTCTTTATGTTTTTTAGTATTTAAACTAAAATGTTAATATTTCGAAAAAAGTTTGATATTTAATTTAAGATTAGTTCATTTTAGTGCTTTGTTTGTTGTACGACCTTCGCATTCCTTATTAAATATGTAATGAATGCTGCAAAAAATTTTGAGACAAAAAAAAAAAAGTTTAGTGGAAAGATAGAACGTCATGCATTATTGATTTCTCTTTCCCGAAATTTCCCTTTGGTGAGCATTCCATACTTAAACTTAAAACATTTTACGTATTTTTTTTATTGTTTTGTGATTTAGAAAGAAAATTACAATTCAAAAAATAATAATTTACTTGCGTTTCGTTTAAAATTATATTTAGTTTGATTTTTAGTTATAAGTTGGTTTAAAACTTTTAAGTTTTAATTTTTTAAACGTTTAAATAATTTTAGTTTTGAAAAGGGTGTTTGTTTAAAAGGTAATTCTGTATTAGATTAATATACCAATTTAAGTAAGATGATAGTTTATATACTTTTCACTTATGGTTTTTAAAAGTTTTGTTTTACTATAAGTTTTTTTTATCTTTACTATAACGGCTGACAATACTCTTTAAAATTTTTAACTTTTTTTTATTTATTATAGAACAAACAACAATTGTTATATATATTAACTACTTTGATATAAATTACATTTGTTAAAAAAATTCAATTTTGTTGAGCTAGAGCAGTTTATATACAACATAGTTAAATCAATTTAATTATTTATACTTTTATTAAAATTTCTAAAGAGAAAATTTTGTTAATGTGTTTCAGATTTAAATTTATAATTTATCAAAAATTTATAAAACATTAACAAAACTTTGTGTTTAAAAACCTTAATTAGTTTCTAGGAACTATCTAAAGTTGTTCTTTTAAAACTAATACCTTTAAATGTAGAGTTTTAGAGTTTTTTATAAATAAAATTTTAGTTTTTACACCTATTTTTATTAAAAACCAATTAAAAAGAAGTTATAAACAGACATAATTTTATTATCAATTTCGAACAAATTATACCAGTTTATTGCAAAAAGAGGGTTAAAAATTTATACTACCAAAGTACAATTCCTATGATCAAGTAATAAACAAAAAAGTTTGATACCAAAATTTTATAAACAAACATACAAAATGTACTTAAGAGTTTCTACTTTGATAACAACCAAAAACACATTTAAGTGATTAAATCGGTAAACCGATAAATAAAACATTTAAAAAAAGAACAAAGAAAATTATATAAAGTACAAAGCAGAATGACTTTATCAGACATAAAGATTTAATCATATGTTCAAACAAACAAAATAAATAAAACATTTCTGAATCGGTTTTGAACCTTTTTAAGTTCAAAAAATATATAAAACAATAAAATAGTTGACTTAGCACAGACATAAGTATTTGATAAACTGTGCTAATGAAAAAAATATATATTTTATTTCTAATTTGTCTTTGCACTTTATCAACTGCTAGAAGAAGCGGATCTAGATACAGATGGCCAAAACATAGACACAGAGGAGGTAATAAGTATAAAGTATATGTTGAATGCAGAAAAAAATTAAGTATACACATGTTCATACTAGCTAATGTTTTTTTTTTATAGAATGAATATTGTTACAATTATAGTATACTTAGTAACTTTTCTTAACTAAAAAGGATTGCTTTATTTACTAAGATATAAAGAACTTATTTAAAAATAAAAGTGCAATTTAGGTATTTTATTTACTACCAAATACGTTTAAAGCTAAATACTTTTGAAATATATATGTAGAAATAAGATAGGTATGCTTTAAAATCAATTTATATACAAGTGTAAAACTTTTGTTTGTTTTTTTTAAATATATTTGTTCTGATTTGTTTTTAAAACAGTTAGCAATTTAAGCCGTGTTTAAATATAACGACAAATTGAAAACTTTTATTTATTTTTAACAAAATGATCTTTTATTTTTTTAGAACTGTACAAATTAAAATTTTGATTTTTAACAGGAGGATCATCAAGGTATAACAACAATAACTACCCTAAGAATGGTAACTATATTTTTTTTTAAATAATGTTTTTTATTGAAATTAAAATGAACAAAACTAATCAAAAACAGACAACTCATGGAAGTATGAAGAGGAAAATAAGAGGAAAAAGCAAGGTGATTTTTTTGGATTATTTTTAATATTATTCATTCTTACAAGTTTATTAAGTTTTCTTAATTTTGGAAATTTTAAATAAAATTTTTGATAACAATGTTAATACAACTCGATTTTTTTTCTGTAATAAAGTATAGTATACTTTTTTGGTTTTTAATTGTAATAATTAAAGTTCTCGACCTCAGTTCGAGGAGATAAATGCAACTAAATATCCTTGAGAGTTGTTTTATTAATCAATACTGTTTTAGATAATATCATTATGTATAAATTGTTATTAAAGTAGAACTTGAAAACAAATAGTTAACTCTGATAGAGTGAAAAATTACTTTAAATCCTAAATTTCCAAGAAACAAATGTTATACTGTATTTACCTTTTATTAAGAATTTAACTGTTTTGATTATTTATTATTAACTATTAATAATTTTTAATTGTTTATTTGAATGCAGAGGAATCATGGAGACAAAATTATTTAAACAGAAGAATTTCAGGAGGTAGTTCTAAAGTTTGTGATATACTACATATATTAACTGTATAAAGTTTTTAAGTCTTCTGAGCAATTTTAAGATAGTTTGAACACGTTTTTGAGTTCACAAGACTAAATAATTGTTTAAAAGTTTTTGTTTATGTTTGATGTTTAATAACCTAGCATGCAACTTTTAAATAAAACTTTTATTTGATACTTAATAGTTTAATAGTTTAATAGTGTGTAAAACTTTAATTTCACTAAGAATGTTAGTAAGTATTGCATTAAAAGATCAAACAACTTAAAACTTAAATTTTAGAAATTAAACTAAAATCTTTTTTTTGTGTTAATTAATTGAAATTTATTATACAGAATACAACACAGCATACAAAAACAACTTCGAAAAAGCTTCAGTTTTAATACAGGACAGACAGTAAGTTAAAAGTTTAATAAATGCAAACTGATATAAAATAGGTCTATTTAGTTTTTGATTATAAAACTATAACTTAAAATTACTTTATTATTCAAAAATTGGTTTTGTTGGATTAATTAAGTTACTTTTTGTGATGCATTTTATATGTATGTAACTAGCAACATTTAACATTTTAAGTGTTTTAATACATAACTTTTTTAGGTAACTATTGAGCATGGTTTTTAAACTAACATTTATATACTTTTTAAATGTATAAATCTTTTCACAACACTAATACTATTTCTACAAACTTTTTAATATAAAACTACTTGACAGTTCAAACGTTATTTTATTGATTTTGGTGTTAAACAGCTTAAGTTACTGACAGTGTCGAAATGATTTTAAGAATTTAAGTTTCTTTTTGATAAATTTTAAATGATAAAGTTGTTTAGTAAACATCGATTAACATTGTTATACTTCAGTAATAAACCACTTAGAGAAACAAACGCAAAGTTTCTCAAAAAAATGCAATACATAGGAGACGATCAACTAAGGTATTAATTATTTATTTTGCGCTAGCATAAAAGCTTATTAGGTATCAGATTTTCTAGGACTTATCGTATTTATTCAAGGTTTTTGTAGTTTTTTGTTTTGAATGAAATTGAAATTTTGCTGTAGTATACACTTTGAAGAAAATTCATAACTACGTTACAATATTTATTGTTTTTGAGTAACTTTTTTACTACTTTTTGGTACATTTAAGTTTTTATTCCTATTTCAAACAGCTGATGGTTGTAAAAGAATCTTAGCTAAATAAATTTTCATTTATTTAAACAAATTAAAACTTAAGAGCGATTGCTTGAAATTTATCATTTGCTGTTTAAAATTAGAAAAAAATTGTATTATAAAACTGAAGACCACCAAAACATTAAATCCAAATATATAAACTTAACTATATATATGTATACATTTGTTTGAGTATTTGTGTTAATAACTAGTAGGAAAAAATCTGCTACTCTTATTTCTAAGTAAAGTTTAGTTATTAAATAAAAGATACTTATGTTTGTTTCATACAAAAATTAATCAGATTAATAAACATGCTAACATTTATTGTTTAATAAAAGTGAGCTGATTTTTTACAATATACATAATTTGTATGTTTATTCTATTATATAAAGAACAATAGGTTTATACGATCGTTTCTTATATGAGATATATTACCTCATATACTCATCAGTAAAGCTAAAGTATATTTTTCTAATTCGGTTTGAAACATTTTTCAATTCAACCTTTCCAAACTTTTAAAATGCATGAACTTTTAAACAAACGAGATGAGCGATTTTTTTCTAATTTAACTTACTGTACAAAAACCTTTATTATTACTACGTCAAAATACTTATAAGTTTTCAAGTTCTAAAGTTCTGTTAAACATCAACATTGCTTAACAATGGAATTTTCATACATTGTAAAAACATTGAAGCTTTTACATAATGAAACATTAACCCTAGAGCAAAAATAACTTTATGCTTGAGCAGTTTTCGTTCAGTATGAAAAAAAAAATTTAAAAATGTTGTTGTTTTATGTATACATGTATACTATAACAGACTGACTAATTTTTTAAAACTGTTATGAAATAATAAGTACTCGCATACTTCTTCATCTGATTTAGCCATCATTTAAAGCTTTTTGAATGTAAAAAGCAAATAATAAAGTTGAAAAAAATTCAGCCACAACCGAATTAATTGCTTTTTTTTTGTCTGAGCAATACCTTTCAGCTGCAAGCCCTTGACAATTTTGGTTGAGAAAAGTTTGACTTTAGTTTATTTAAAGTTTTTTATTAATAAAACTTTTTTTCGATTTATTTGTTATAAGTTTGTAAGGGTAAAGGCTTAGATTTAAAACTTTTGACTAGTTGTAGGAGTTTAGTTGTTGTTAGTCTAGAAAAGTATTACTTCACCTCATTCGCATATTATTATTGATAACAAAAAACGTTTCCAAACCCCAGAACTGCAACCGACCTCAGCAAACTTGTTTTAAATATATTACACGTTATATTTTTCAGAGGAATAAAGAAAGCTTTGAATGCTGCGGCAACATATAAACTTTTGAAAAGCAGAAGAATATTACATTTTCCAGACAACTTGGACAACTATTTGTTAGTCTGTTTATTTCAATTAGTTGTTACTTGTTTTTTATATTATGCTTATATTTCAATTTAATTGTTTATTTTTACTTTAAAAAAAGTTAGTTTTATTAAAAAATTTCTATACGTTTAGCTGTCATTTGAGTTTATCATTATTATTTCCATTTTAGTAGTTGTATATTTTTTTAAAACGATTTAAATTTAAATCTATTTTTAATTTAATACTGAAGTTCGATAATTTCCATTACAATGAGTTAAATTATTTGTTAATTTCATAAAAATATAAAGTTTAAAGCGTCTTGATTTCTTATTCAACTTACAATATTAATTTACAGGTATAAAAATTTTCACAGATGAGTTTAAAATACTAAAAAAACAAAACAGATTAGAACTCAAGTAAAAAAAAAACTTCAAACATAAATTATTTTGCATATATTTATAAACACCAACAGATCAAGTCTAAATTAATAACTAAGTTAATAAACAACATAAATAAGAATTTATCTCAAATCTATAAGAAAGTATAATTCAAATAATGATATTTTACACAGACATATAAACTAACTTTAAATTAATTTTTCAACACTCAATATTAATTTAAATGTATACAAAAAAAGTTTTATACAAAAAATAATATTTTACATAGACATATAAACTAACTTCAAAAAAATTTTTCAACTCGCAATATTAGTTTAAATAAGTACAAAAAAAGTGTTATATAAAATATAATATTTTACACAGACATACAAATTAACTTCAAATAAACTGTTTAACTCGCAATATTAGTTTAAACGTCTACATGAATGTCATATAGTGAAAGTCTAAACAAATAAATAATAAATAAAAAATAGCATCAAACTAAACAACTGATAAAACTTTAAAAGTTTCTATTCAGTATTAAATTTTAGACATTTTTATACACAATAAGTAATAATATGTAATATAAGTATAAAAATACCCTAGTGCAAGTATTCAAATACATAATAAGAATTTTAAAATATACTAATGACAAACAATCTTAGTACTCACAGGTTTAAATAACATTAATTTTCAAGTATAAAAATGACCAAAGCGCAAATATTAAAACAAATATTAATATTTAATAAGTGTATAAAAAACAGTAAGTATTAGGAAACAAAATTATAAAAATGATAAATTTCAGGTATATAGATGATAAATGTCATCTATTTTCAGGTATATAAATGATAAACGTTATTTATTTTCAAGTAAATAAATGATAAATGTTATTTATTTTTAGGTATATAAATGATAAATGTTATTTATTTTCAAGTAAATAAATGATGAATGTTATTTATTTTTAGGTATATAAATGATAAATGTTAATCATTTTCAGGTATATAAATGATGAATATTGTTTATCCAAAGGTATATAAATGATAAATATTATTTATTTTCAGGTAAACAAATGATAAATGCTATTTATTTTCAGGTATATAAATGATAAATGTTATTTATTTCCAGGTATATAAATGATAAACATTATTTATTTTCAGGTATATAAATAATAAATGTTATTAATTATTAGGTATATAAAAGATAAATCTTATTTACTATCAGGTATATAAAAGATAAATGTTATTTTTTATTAGGTATATAAATGATAAATATTATTTATTTTCAGGTATATAAATGATGAATATTATTTATTTTCAGGTATATAAATAATAAATGTTATTTATTATAAGGTATATAAATAATAAATGTTATTTATTATAAGGTATATAAATGATAAATGTTATTTATTTTCAGTATACAAATGATAAATATTATTTATTTTCAGGTATACAAATGATAAATATTTTTTATTTTCAGGTATATTAACTCCCGCACCGCAAGTTTACTTTTTAATGTCAACGGTAACAAACCCAACACTCAGTTTATTTTACCGCTAGATGACGATATACACCTGGATTGCCTCATTGTGTCAAGCGATCACACTTTGTTCAACTCCATGTATGATCTGAATGATAGTAAAAACAGTTGGTTTTTTTGATTATAATTTATGTTTTTATTTCTTTGGTGCATGAGTTTTTATTGTGATGATTTAGTTTAAATCATCGTTTGTTGTATTATTATTTCATTAACATAAATTAAAAGAAAAAAAATTGAGCAACTGAGTTGTACTGAAATGCATTAACTTAAAAACATGTTTCATATTGAACTAAAAAATGACACAGCTTAGATTTTTTACACTTTTAAAGCTCAGTTAGTAATTATTATACTGCAGTCTTTAAAGTCCTTTGAATTAAAAGGTTTTTGTGCCTTTTACATGCTCAAAGAAAATGTTAAAGTGATAACGAAATAAATAAAAGTATTTGCTAAAGGATAGATTAAAAATTTTTTGTCATATTTATATTTATATATTATTCATTTTTATTATTTTCACAGGAAAATGCGGAGTAGTTTTCAAAGAAAAAGTCCAAATCAATTCAACATTCTACCCTATATCAGATTACGAAGACATTAGAGAAGAACCACCGAATATCTTGTGCTGCGTAAACCCAATAAACATCACAGAGATTCAACTGAACAACAACTACACTAGCAATTCAACACAGTATGATGATACTTCAGTGAACAGCACAGAATCCAGTGTCATAGCAAACCAAACAGTAGGTTATTACACAGAAACTGTTTTCACTGAAGACACTTACGTCATGTTTGAAGACGGTCCAGAGTTCTGGAACCTGTCAGATGCGGAAGCGAGGAACCGATCAGGTTATTATCCGAGGGCTTCTGGTGAAGGTACAAAATATTCTTTGAAAATAACTCTTTTTTTAATGATGAGCATTTTCGCTATTGAAATTTGAGTTGTGTACAACTATAAAAGTTTTAATTCAAAATTGCTAGTTTTAACAGTGCTTTTGAAGGATACATGATTTTTGCACTGTTTTGTTTTCTTTAATCATTTATTACCCAAATTAAATTTTAATATTGTCAGTCTGTTTCATTTAATATTGTTGCAAGCACGTATTTTTTTAAAAACAGCTGTTGAAAATTAATTCAAATACATAAACATCAACAACTATGATAAAATATTTTTAAAAAATTTAATCCTTTAAAGAGTTTTTAGAAATGTATAGAAATACTCTTTTACTTTATTTTGCATGATGGGTGTCTTAAATAATTTTTTTTTAAACTTAATAATTAGTTAGCTATCGTCATTTTTTAAATTGAGCTGTCAAAGAACACAATCTTTCTTTTGTTTTAAATGTTTAATTTCTATAATCACTTATAACTTGAATAAACTTTTATTTTTTATAGTTTTGTTTCAAGCATAGATGATTTACAAAAAGTATAAAACTGTATTATTGATAAATTGTTGCTTAATACTTAACACAACCAAATAAAGATGAAAATACTTTTATTTGTTGTTAATGAATTAACTTTTATTTAAATTTTAAGAAATAAGTTTTAGAATTTTATTTTCAACTTTTTTTTTTGGTAAACTGTATACTCTGAAGAAAAACAGTGAGATATAAATAACCATTTTTAATACTTATAGATCAATTTTTATTTTAAAGTATACCATAGAAAAAACTAAAATGTACGAATAACTACTATAAAATGGATAAAGTAGTTACTTAAACTATGCTAGGTCTTATGATATATACTTTTTACGTTTATCGTCTTAATAAGTTTTACAAAGTTTTAAAACAGATGTTCATAGGTATTTTTTCATAATGATGTAATAGCTAAAAACGTTGTTTGATTTTTAGGTCTAATACTAAAATTTCACAGTGCAAACTATAGAAGTCTATGAGATTTTTTTGAAATACTTTTAGAAAGTAAATAGTTATGACAGTAATAAACAATAATCACTAAGTTAGGTAACATGCTCTTTGAAATTAAATTAAAACTACATAAAATAAACTTACACTTTATCTGGTATATATTTAGTACGATAAAAAATAAAAACTACTTTTTAAAGTTTTATATCTTTTTTACATAAGACGCAATTAAAGCAAGGTTTCTAAAAAACAACATATTGTTATTTGATTAAGAAGTTTTAGTAAGTCGGGAAATAATTAGTAAGGAAAAAAAGGGATTAGCGATTTTGAAACTTTGGGTACTTATAGAACTTTAAATAAAACTAAACTACACTAGATGTTTTTATGTTTGTAATAGATTAAAATGAGGTCAAGTTGTAAGTTTAATTAGAACTGAGGTCAGCAGATATTTTGATTTGTTGAAATTTGGCCTTCGACTACCAAATGCTTTTAGATTAATAAGGAGGGAGGAGGGCGTTTACAAATCCTGACCGTAGAAAATTCTGAATTAAAGCAATAATTTAAAAAAAGTTTAGTATAAAAGAAAACTTGAAGCAACTGTTTTTATTAACACTCTTCTTAATTTGACCAGTAAGTAAAAAAATATTTATTAAAGTCTTTGAGAATTTTGAAAAAAAAACATTTATCCTGAACTGTTAATTATTTTAGTACAAGAACGATCCTGACTTTTAAGAAAGATCTTCTCGAAATTCGACATAATAAAAATCCTTTATGGCTCAACAACAAAAATGTAAAGAGGTCAATAAACTTCCTAGCCACAAATCGGCGATGTAACGACAAATTAGTAAACATTACCGGGTCATCAAATTATGAAACATCAAACTATAAACAAGTTAGAAATCAGTATCTTCAAAAGAGCTCATTTTATTTGTTTGCAAACTTTCTTTTATTTAAAAGATATCTCGGTAGTCAGACAGTTTTTATTTGGGCTGAATCCGTACGTATGTTGTTATAGTACCTAGTAATAACAACATAACTAAACTACATTTCATAACTTGCGATAGTTTAATTCTGTATACTACTGAAAACAATCTGAAGAAGTTTATACAAGGTCGACTATTCAACTTTTATATTTATTCTGTTTTTATTCTCCTTTTAATTTTGAACTATACATTTTTTGATTCCCGTTTTATTAAATTAAAAATTTGTACAATTACACTTTCAGCAAAAATTGAAATAAAAAGAATAAAAAAGTATAAGTAATAAGTATCTCTCACGAAAAATATTTGATTGTTTATTTTAAAAACTTATGTACATTTGTAACAAACCTTATAGAAGTGTTTACGTTTATAAACAGTATATTGTTCGTTGAAAATTTCTAAATCTCGAGAAAACAAAATAGTTTTTTATTTATTTAGAAGAAAGTTTTTAACAACTTTTGTAGTCATTGGATTACACCTATTATCAACGAAAGTTTATTACGTAACTAAATAGATTTTTGTTGGAAAATATTCCTCAATAAAAACGATATTCTAACATGAGTACTAAAAACTACGAATGTATGAAAAAGAACACAGGGTTTTTAACAAACAAAAAGCAAATAGTTTTGGGTAGCTGTCAAATATGTACGAGTGCATAAAGTTGCATGAAGATACTTTTGCACGAAGACACTCTTGAATGAGGGGATAAGATTGCACGAAGACACTTTTGCAAAGGCAGACAATTTTGCACGGAGACATTTTTGCACAATTTAATTTATTTTTTTAGTATTTTTTTTTTACCTTACTATTACTATTACCCCTAGCCCTTACTCTCAGACGGTAACTTTTGTTTCTTATTAATTCTTTTTTTAATTTTTTTTTAGTTTTGATTATTTTGTTTTTTATTAGTTGTACTTTTTTATTACTATCAGTGTTACCCATGACCCTTACCCTCGGTCAGTAACTTTTTTTTTTTCTTTTTTTTTTTAATTCATCCTTTAGTTTTTTCAGCATCTTTTTTCTTTACTCTAGTGCAAAAACGACCCTCCGTGCAAAATAGTTTTTGTGCTTTTTTTTCCTCTCGTGTAAATTTGTCTTTGTGCAATTGTTTGCCCTTGTACAATTTAATCTTCGTGCAATTTTAACTCGTTCCCTATATTTAAAGTTAAAACTCTACTTAAAACCCATCATAAGTTCAACAATTTTATTACTTATTGTTTATAGAAAAAAATTAGAACAAACTTATTAATTTATAAACAAACAAGTACAATGAAAATTACAAGTACATAGTTATATAAATAGATTGTGTATTAGAACTATGGTATGATGAAATGCTGAGCTTCCAAAAGTATCATTATTAGATATGTAAATTTTTTTAATTTCAAAAAACGTTTCATATAACTGTCATTAAATCGAAAAATACGTTTGAAGAAGTTATAATAAATGAAATAATAAATTTAGTAACTTTATAAAGACAAATCACTAAACACAACAAACTCAAAGGTAAGCTTTTAGTTAAACTTCTACATATTAGTTAAGATATATTTGTTTAGTACTTTTGTTTTAATACTTTGACAGCTAAATTATAATGACTTTTAATTGCTACTAAAAATTACTAGATGATGTACCTATAAAAAACTAATAACAGCCAAGGAAACGACTTAAAATTACTTAACTAATAAATATAAGTATAGCTAGTGTTAGGTTTTTTAGACTTTTCAAATTTAAATTAAGTGTGTTGTATGACTCGATGAACTAGAGGTCGTTAGACCAAAAATTTTTTGAGAACTTTCGTTTCTTTTTTGTTCAAAAAAATTATCATTACTTTTAAAACCATCCACTAAAGTTTATAGAAAGTAATAAACTAAAAGAAAGAATGTAATGTTATAGTGATTTTGAAAGTTTGTTTTTAAGTGTAGGATAAAAACTAAAAATGCAAAACAAAACTATTTTAAAACATACAATTATTTTAAGTTTATTACCATAAAAATGACATTAATAAACCATGTAACATTATAAAACTTAAAAGTTATTTATAAAACTTAAGAATATTAAAAATATACATTGGCTTAAAAAGTTTATTACATACCTTACTACCAAGATGTAAACATCGGGTCCAAAAAATTTTTAAGGTACTATACGTGAAATTTAAACTAAAAAAACTACTAACTCTTTTTTGTTCTAGGTCAAATTAATATTATGAACTAATAATCCTTTTTTAATAAAAGTATTTCACATGTTAAAAACTGAACTTTTTTAGCTCTAAATATTTTTTAAATAATAATTTTTATTATCAATTAGTTTTTATTTTAAAACGTAAAACTTGTCCAGCTTATGTTTATGATACAACAATAACTTTTAGAAAAAATTTAAAATAGTTTTACAGTCTTACTTTATGTAAAATTAACTCTATACACTAACTACTTTAAGAAAACAATTTTTGTTTTTTGATGAACAAATTTTTTTGTCTTGTAAGTTACAAATATTTAAACTTAAAAGTTCGTTATTCGACAACAAAATAATATCTGAGCTAATAAAATAGCTTTTAGTTGATTTACCTAAAACTCAAATTAAGCTTGCTTACTAGCTTCTTTAAAAAGCTAAAACTATTTTATTGAATTATCCAAATTTTCTTATTTTAAGTAACTTACTCTAATTAAAGTTTTCAATTTTAAGTTTAGATAGTTTTAACATAAAGAACAAAAGTTTTTCCCAAGTTTTTTAGTTAAATTCAAAGTTTAGTGCTAAAAAATACATGTTTTCTTTTTTTATTTATAACACAAAGTAGATAAAGTAAATAGTTGGTGTGTAGCTTAATAACCAAAGGTTTTCTGTACACTAAAGGCCAAAGTTTTGTAACATTTTTTTTTATCGTGTTCAACAAATTCATAAACGTATATTCTACTCTTTTTTTTATATCTTCTTGAAACAAAACAGTTTTTTTTTGTTTTATCAAAAATTTTTTTTTAGTTAAACATTTTAAAAACAAATTGACAGAAAAATTAAGCGATAATGTATCTTAATTTCTTGATTATAGTTTCTAACAAATATTAAAAAGTTTATTGAAAAGTTTTTATAAAATTACAAGCTAGCTAATTACAATATAACCTAACAAAATCAAATTTAAACTGAATCATCAGTTTTACTTATAATAATTTTATCTAAGAGTGTTTTCATTTTCATTTAATTACAGTAAAAATTAAAAGTCTTTCCAATATGTTAAGGTTCTGTTAAAGCTTACGTTAAAAATATTAAACATAGTTTTGTACACATAGTTAGTTCGATTTAAACCTAAGAGTTTCCTAAACTGCGTTATCGGTTGAGGGTCTCTTTAAAAGTAAATAGGGTATTAGCTAGTAAAGAAATGAGTTATAAAAAACAGGAAATTACTTTCTAACTGTCTATTGCAGTGCTTCTAAACCTTTTTCTAGTGGCGGAACCCTTTTCCAACTTTCAATTTTTCCGCGGAACCCCTAATTTTAATTTTACATAAAATGTTTATTTAATTTTTTTTTTTTTAAATTTCGAAAGGCTTCGCGGAACCCCATTTCAGAAGCACTGGTCTATTGGGTTGGTGATTTTGAAAAAGAGTTTAAGAAAACCAATATTAGACACAACCGGTTGAAATTTTAACGAGTATAGACTAAAGCTATGTAAAAAGCGATTAAATAGATTAATGATAAGAAAGAGCCTAAACGTTTGTATACGAAAACTATTTTATAAGTGTAGGCGGCGCTAAGTTTATTTCAACCTTTTTTTAAGAACTTCATGTAGCAAGTTTAAAATGACTTTATCTTTTTAAACTTATGTTACTCTTGAATTTTTCTCTATTAAAAAATTAACCATTTGTTTATTAAAACTTCGTTTTATTGTTTAATGACACCGTCTTAATTAGAATAAAACGTATTTATTTAAGCGTCATCACGCGTTTATTTTGAAAGTATAAAAGTAAGTACAAAGTTTTAGCAATAAACAAACTATCATAACTTTTATAGCAGTATATTTCTCATACCAATATGAATTTGAAATTTTGAAATAAAATGACATGAATGAAATTAATCTTTATGAAGTAATCTAATACCAAAAAAGAAAATTTCATGATTGCAATTGAGAAATAATTCACAATATTTTAATAAGTTAAGACTTTTAATATCGCTTATTGATTGAAAACCACATTAAATCTTTAAAAAAAAACTAATAAAATTTAATTATTCTTGTATACTAATAACTGAAATTATTCAGAGTTAAGAAAACGTTATCATCTAACTTTACATTAACTTCATCTTCAAGTATTTTAAAAACAAGGAAAACAATAAATACAACTGGGTACAAAAGAAATAAAAACTCAATCAAATCTTTCCAAGTTTTATTAACAATCCATTCTTCATACTTTTGAAGAAACCTTTTGTTATTTTGTTTTTTGAGCTTTTGAATTTGTGTCTTTACATTTTTTTCTGAATGTTCTTTAATTTGTACCTGGAAAGAATTTAGAATTACACTTAAAAAAAAAATAAAACAAAAGTTTTTTTAGCTGTTAGAAAAAGATGTTTTCTAAAATTTTCATAACTGGTTATTTGAAATAAAGTAATTTGATTTAGAAAATTACTAGCAATGTAGTTCATACTATAAATTTTTATCATAATTTAGATTAAAAACTTTCATATTTTTTTATAAGCTCAACTTTGTTTAAATTTTACATTTTCGAAATTAATTTATTTACAATGAAAGTATAACTAATAAAACTTTTTTTCTAAGGTTTTTAAAACAATTTTTTTAAACAGTCTTTAAAATTACTTATAGGTTTGTTTATAAATAAAAATTGTAATAAAATAACTTCAAAGCTTATTGTTCTAAAGTTTTAACTGAATATTTCCAATGAAATGTTTAAAAATATATACACTACTAAATAAATTTTACATCAAGTATTACTAGTTGTCGTATGTGAACAAGTTTGTTTAAACTTAAGTGCCTTACTTAAATAACAACAGAAGCTATGATTTATACTTTTTAACAAAGTTTTAACCGCAATAAACTTATTAAAAAACTTACTACATACTTACTTGACAATTTTAACGTAATATAAACACTACAAGTTTTGTATATACTGTTCTAGTCTTAACTTTAACTGTTTTTAAGTAAATATTTGGCAAAACTTTAAAAACAGTTTTTCAAACACTTTGGTTTAACTAAAAGGTATTTGCAAAAAATTAAGTGCAAAAGTTTTTACAAAGTAAAAGTTTACCAAAATGATGTTCATTTTAAGATAGAATTTAAGTGTTGTATTTTTACTTTTTTTGTGTAATTTGTTTAAAAAAAATAACAAACATTTGTAGTCAAAAGTATTAATAATAAACAGACTTACTTTATTACACTTTTGTTTCAAACTTTCCTTCCTTCGCCTTTTTAACTTTTGTCTTTGCAATTTATTCTTTCTCCTTTTTACATTTGTGTTTGCCATTTCTTATTTACTTTAGGCAATATTTCTGTTTATGAAAATATTTCAAAGTTTTAAAGTTAATAAATTTTTGAAAGAGTTGATAAAAAAACTAAAAAATAAGCTAGACAAACTTTGTTTTAGAATTTAAATACAATAAAGATAACGATTATTTTTTTTTTATTGTGATAATGTTAAATTATAATGTTTAAACAAAACTTTAAAAGCAAACTTACCTTAAAGCCAAGTTTTTTAGTTTGAAAACTTATGTAAATCTAAAAGTTTTATAGTAAAACTTTTCTTAAAATAATTATCTATTTAAAAAAAACTACTTATAATAGTTTTACGTACTTTAGTTATTCTATCTTGTAAATATAAAAATATATTGTAGTAAACCTAAATATAATTTTAAACTTTAGTCATAATTGCGTTATATTACGTACTTAGTCAAATTAAACTGCCTAAAAAATGTAAATTTACATAAAACTTACGTTTATTATACAACTTTAGATTTTATAAGTAATGTAAATAGTGAAAGCTTTTTTTTATTAAAGTTAACTAGAAATCTGACTTTATAACTTAAAAAAATAATATACTAAAAATCATTTTGTGTTGATTTAAATTTCAAATGTAAAAAACATCGATTAAAATTTGATTTTTATAAATGCTCTATAATTCACAAAGCCGTTTATACTATTAGTTTATATAAAATAAAGCTAAATGTATCTCAATTTTTAAAGTCTAATAAAATAATTTTTTGAATCTAAACATGGGATATTTTTGATAATTTAAAGCATGAAACATTTTGTCGTTTTATGCAGACACTTAGTTATATTTTGTTATTCTAGCATAAATTACTAGCTGTATGACAAAAGTATTAGACTAAAAAAACAAAAATAAAATATGTTGATACAAGTTTAAAACAGTTCAATGGCTAAGTTGACAAATTGTGATTTACAATAAATTTATAAACAAAAAATTACGGTCAAAATAAGGTTATTTACTAACTTTTAAACAATATGTATTCTGTTAAAGTAAGGTCATTTATTAAATTTATCAACTGTATATTCACTGATAAAGTTTTTAGGTTTTAAAACAACCATTTCAAGCTGTTAATTTTAAATTCTGAAATCTTACATTTTAATATTTTTCAAGTTTCATGTATTTAAACATTCAAGGATTATTTGTAGCTTTTGCATTTTAATGAGTAGAAATGTTAACCAGTATAATCGAAATTATAATTGACAATATTATTCAATGTATTTTAGCTTTCTTCTTTTTAAGTTAAACTATTTAGTTTTTTCTGTGAATTTATAAACTTTATACTTTAAATTTAAGAGTGAAGAAGTTTATGGATTCATGTAATAAAGTATTTTCATATTCTTTAAACTGATAATTAACTTAATTTATAATATCGCGGTATAGTAACAGTGTAATTTTTTAAATCTAGGCATTTAACCTGAACTATCTAGCTTAAGGTAACAAAAATATAAGATTCTAATAAGTTTAGTTAATCAGAAATTGTTTAGAATACGCTTTTTACCCTTATTAAAATCTTTATTTATAATACTTTAAAAAAAAACGAACCTAAAGAAAGATACTTAGGGTTATTTTAAGTACAATAATATGTTAGGTGTCTATGGAAAATAATTACAGCTAGGCTCTATATTTATCAGTACTTGTTATTTATTTTTTTTATTACTAAAAATGCATTTTTATATCTACTATTAAATTTATTTCAAGTAATTAGCGGGCCGTGAAGACTTTTTTCTAAACAATGCAGACCACCGGCAACTTTTTGTTCAAAATGGAAAATATTATAGAGTGAGTTATACGCAACTTATAAAGGTTGATGTTAATTAGTTACCTTTTAAACTCAGTCATAACAATTTTTGGACAAATACACTAAAATAAATATTTTTTTTTGTGTATTTAGCACATAAAGATTTTAATAAAATTCCAATAAAAATTTTTCTTGAAACAAGGTCACAAATAAACTAATTTAATTGTTTACATGGTCTTCAACAGAAGTTTTTCGTACAAAAACTTTCGCTATCTCTATTTTCTCATGAAGACGGATGTTGCACAAATATTTTTGTGGGTTAACTTTGAGATAATGTAACCTTTTTACGGAGATAGCGAAAGATGATGGGAGTGAAATAGCTTTTTCCGTGTTACTTTTGTTATTTTTATCAGTTGAAACAGGTTGACGACTTAAATTTCAAGTAATTTTGACTTTTGGCACAGTTTTGACTACTCGGTATTATGACGTAACAAAACTAAAAGCGTGAAAATCGTGCTCGTATTTTTTGCTTTTTATTTTTAAATGATTTTGAAATTAACCAAGATAATGCTTAATTAGCTTATCTTAAATGTATAACTTTTTATTTAAGTTTTATAAAGTGATATATAAATTTATAGTGAATTATACACTCAAAAAATAAACAAAATCCGTATTAATTTTAATAACTGTTTTAAAGATGCTATTGCAACATTAAAAAACAAGAAGTTAACATTGTAATATCTTTTAAGTAGGTAAGAGTTTAAAAGTATTATAGACTTACTAAGTACAGTACACTAATTGTTGAAAGATAGTTTTTAAATGAAACTAAAAGAGACAAAATAAAAATTAGCTTTATCGTGCTGGAATTTACAAAAAGGGGTGATTTTTTTTTGTTTTTTTATAACAAAAGTTTTGTTGAAAATCAACATATTCCACTTTTAATAATCGTTCCTTTCGACCTGAAAAAAGTTATTTGTTTTAATGTTAATTAAAACAATATTTGAAAAGTTAAAAACCCTGTAAAGCTAAATTTATAAACATTTCAGTTAATTTTTAATTGTTTTCATTTAAACATGATTATTTACTTTAAAAGAAAAAGTAAAAACAAAGAACTTTTATCTCAACTGAAAAATAATATATATAAAACACTTCAAAAATTAAGTTTAATAACTTTAGTTCATGTAAAAACTTTTGTTGCAACTGAAAATCTAGATTATGTTGTATGTAAATGAAAATAACACAATAAAAATTTGTTAAGTATTCCGAAACGTACTTTACAAAACATAAACGTTGTTTCCAGTTCTAGCTTGATTAGTTTCAACCTAAACAAATAACAAGTTTTGACTTAATTTTTATAAATATAATCACATATAAAATATATTTTTGTGTGAACTAAAAATGCGTAATTTTATTAAAAACTAAGTATGTTTACATAATTTACTATATGTATCCTTACAATATGCATCGTATATAAAATATAATATATTTACCAAAAGTTACGATGTAAAAACTTCATACACATTTTTTGGATACGTTTGAAAACTAATAACTAAATTAAACAAATTTGTCTATTATTATATATTATTATTTTACGAAACTAATATAATGAACATATTAATTCTATAGACTTTATTTAGCTACTATTTACTAACATAAACTTAACTATGATTTAAACTTTAGCATACATTCAAACTTAAGATCAAAATGTAGTTTGTTTTGTTTAAAAATAAGATATTTATTTAGATTTTTTGTTTAAATTCTGTTTTCCATGATATTATCCAATTATATCTTTCTATTTTTCATATAAATACTGTTGAGGTCTTAAACCGAAACTTAGTTTACTTATCAATGTCTTGAAAGCATAAAATATAAACTTGTGTAACTTAAAACATTTTATGTGTAAAAAAATTAACAGTTTTGTTATAATTTGTTCTGTAGCACACTAATTTTGCTAAAAAGCTTCAAAAAAACTAATTGTTCTACCTAATACGTAGTATGAAAATTAATTTCAAAGATTTGAAATCATTATTAGAACAGAAACTTACTCTTCTTACATCTTGGCAGAGGCACACTCTTGTGATCAAGCAGCACAAAATTGTGATTGAAAACATCAGAACTTCACTGACGATGCCGCAAAAAAACAAAAACTTGTCAATTGGCCAGAACGTCTCATTTTCCTGTTAAAATTTTGTGAAATGTTAAGTTTTTTTTGTTTATTTTATGTTGTACTTTAACTTTTTCACTATTAATATTCTTAATATTTTAATTTTTTGATTGTGATGTGTAAATAACTTGTAATCAGAAGTTAATATCTTTTTAACATTGTGTAAATAAAAAGTATTAAATATTTGATTCAGATATTTCATGTAGTGTACATCGCTTGTGTAAAACAGCTTATTTTTGTAATTTTATATTGTATTTTTTAATTTTTTTGTTCTTTAAAATCATTACAACCTTCACAAAACTTTTTCTTGGTATAATACTTATTATAACTATCAAGTAGTAAACATATAAGTTAGGTTAGGAACAATTTAATTAATAATCTATTTAGTTATTAGTTAACTTTTTTAATATTTTTATCAATAAAAACATTTAAATTAACCTGAAAATTAATCGACACTAACACTTATTTTATAAAAATAGCCATTAAACAAGAAAAATAACTTAATTAAATTATTATATAAAAACTACATACAAATTACTTACTTTATGTTGTAGCGATACCAGCACTAATTTCATAAAAATAGCCATTGGAACCATGCTGAAAAAACTTATCCAAGCTGTAGATCTCGCCTTTGAAACAAAACAAAATTTAAATAAAGTTAAAATGTAATAAACTTTAGCAAGTAATGTTTTTAAAACAAAAGATAACATATAATCTATTGAAGCAAGTAAAGTTTGAAAAAAAAGTGTTAACTAAATTCATGTTTTAAGCCAACAAATAACGAGTATAAGCAAATGATTATTATTAAGATAGGGCTACAAATAATAAAATTTAGCATTTTTTAAAGTTTTAGTTATCTTTGAACAAATTTCCATATGCTATTGATAGCTAAAATTTTTAGCTATCTGAGTTTTGAATTCTACTATTTAGTAATTTACTAACTAAAAGAAATCTTTAAAAACATAGGTTATCCAAAGAATAGCTGTAAAACGTTAAACTTAAAATGATAAGAACTTAATTTTCTTTTAAACTTTCAAAAAAACTTTTTGATTTATTATTCTGTACTTTTAATACACTGTTATCGGCAGTTCGTTGAATTCTAAAACAGTTTCAACAGAAAACCGAGCCATTATTATTTCTAGAAACAGTTGTAAACATAATAAACTATTATTTTATAGAAAAAATAAAATAATAGCTAACCAAAGAACCAATGAAATTTTCTTTTCCAATAATGTAAGATAGACACCCAGACAGAAAGGGCTGTAATTTATTTTTCATTGTTACTATACTTGTCTTAATAGCATCTTGTTTAATTTAGGTTTTTCTACGTTACCAGACATTCGTTGCTTATTATGGTAGGCAGAATTATTATTTTTTGCCATTGAATTTAAAATTAAATGTTTGTTTTAAAATAACATATTAAAGTAAAGTGTGAACTTAATTGTTTTACTAACTTGGTTTTATAAATAAAAGATTTTTTTGAACTTTATATATATTTTTTGATTTTTGTTGTACTTTTAATTATTCGAAACTTGATAAGTAAATTAAATTATAATTTTATTTAAATAAAATAGCCAACTTTTAATTAGTAGTAGTTGTGAAACTTTTTAACGTTTTCAGAACGCTTGTATTATAAATATTAATAAGTTTAGCTCAAAGTAGTAAAAAGTTATTATATGATATTTAACTAAATAGCAAAAACTAAACTGTTAAGAAATACAAACTAAATACTATAAATTATCGAAATTAACAATAAAGTTATAAAAACTGTTTTTTTTTTGATCAAAACTTTACAATAAACAACGCACAATCACTAGGAACCAAAATTCTGCAATTCTAAAATAGTAAACTGTGGAAACCACTCTTCCGGAAGTTGAAGATGTATGAACAGGATACGTTTGCAGTGATTTCCAAATTTCAACACCGATTAAAAACGCGCAAATTGCCAACAGTGCAGTCTGAAAATAAATATTGTTTGATTTAACCGTGTTTTTTGAAATAAAAATTGCAGGTTAATTTTAGCTGCTTTTATGAGTACATTTAGCAGCACAGGCTGAAAAATAGTATTGTTATTCTTTTGCTTTTACACAGTTTTATGGGACATGACAGTAAAAGTTTTAAACGAAGCTGGTTTAAATTAGTTGAGCGCTTTTCAAAATGATGTTGTCGGTTTAAAACTTTTGTATTTTACTGAAAGATACATTGGCCTTAAGTTTTATATGAATTTTAACAACTTATCTAGTATGATAGTACAAAAACTTAACATTTCAATAAATAAAACGGTTCTAAACAGTACTAAAATTTTTTCATATCAAAAGAATGTTTATATAAAAAATTAACTACAAAACTGTAAACTTTATCACAGTTTAACAAAGGGTGTAAAAACAGCAAACATATATCATTTATTTACTAAGTTTTCATCAAAATAGCTAACTGACCCCACAGTACTGTAGACTAACTCTTATTCCTCTTTGCCTTTTACTTTCCTTTTTTACCATAATGATATTACGGTTTACAACTTTTTTAATATTAAGTATTACGTTCTTTAAAACAATAAACAAACTTATTGTCAACTTTTGAGCAATTTGTAGTTTTCTTACATTTACAGGTGTAGTTTTAACTTTCATAACATTACTCTTTTAGACGTTTTTTATCAACAGTTTTTTCTTATATAAAAAAGTAAGTTAAAGATTTTAGTAGTTTTTAATAAATACTATCAATTAATAAAATCTTGATTTTTGTGTTATATTTTCAACTTAGTTTTAACCGTCATAGCAGTAGCATTTAACTTTTATTTTTAACTACATTGTTAGTTCTACAATATATATATATATATAACAGCAATATGTAAAAATACATACTATGTTATAATAACTCATCAGTTTTTAAACAACTGCTACTTATCTTTTACTTTAAAATTTAGTTTCAACTGTCATAGTTACATAACTGTATCGAGTATTTTTATTAAATTCTATTTAAAGACAAAATAAAAAAAAAGTAAGTTTTAAATAGATTTTATTAGTTTTAAACATATCTTTTTTCTTTTTTTATAAGTGTAGTTTCCACCACAATGGCCATATTATTTTATCTCACTTTTTTTTTATCTAGTTAGTTCTAGGAAGCATTAAAATAAAAATTACTTAGTAACTGCTAAGTGTATCTTATCTATATTCATAAACTCCTATTTATCTTATGTTTTCAACCTTTTTTATGATAGTAGTGATGTTCCAAAATGTTTTTAATTATTATTTATTCCTTACAACAACAAACAAAAGTATTTAGTAGTTTTAATATGATAAATGGAAAAAATAACTGAATTATTACATAGATATAAAATATATATCGTATATAAATAACATAAATATATTGTTAGTCAAATTAAATAGTAACTAAAATTTTATTTAAAATTCTATAATATAAACAAAATTATTCAAAATAATAAGCTACGCTTCCTAAAAACAAAAAAAAAATGTTTAAGCTTGTAATTTTGTATTTGTAAAATTTAATGAGTTAATGAAATAACTAATAGAAAATGGTATGTAAAAATATAACTTTTTGTATTTTTCAACATTTAAATTTCCACATTTTAACTATTATCTAAAAGATTAATTTAATTTTGAAAAAATTAAATAAAATAAAAGCGCTATCGTTATTTATTACTGTATTATTGCTGAATACTATAGTAAAATCAACTACAACTTATAAATAGGTTCTAAAAATAAGGTAACATTCTTTAATAAAAATCTACAGTTTTATAAAAATTTTTAAAATAAGTAACTAGAACATACTGATGCGAAATATACACTAATTATATATAAAATTGTTTCAAACAACTTATACAAATGAGTTTGCTAACTTGTATAAAAGTTGTATATATATATATATATATATCGACTCTAACTAAAACTAAAGTTTTTGCATTATGATCACTGATAAAGTCTGGTAAATGTCATTTTCAGCCTTTTTCATCTAACTTTTCAGGTGACAGCTGTATTTCTGAGAAATAAAAGATGACAAAAGTAAACGATAACCAAACTACGTGCCTGCTAAAATGAAAATAAAAAAAAAATCATAGAAGTTTTTCTTTATCTCAATTTCATACGAATACAAGTGATTGCGAAACCCACAGACAATTTTCACCTGCATTTTTGAAAAAATTGATTTTGACTTTTGAAACAATTTTAATGTTGACTATTTTATCTTATTTAGCTTTTGTCAGAACTTGAACTGATTAATTAAGTCTTGCTAAAGTAAAAATGATAAAAAAAACATCTCAAACTTTGTACTTTCTACAAAATTATAAAAAGTCGATATGAAATTTCTAAATGTTGTTTTTTTTATTAAAATAAATTAATGATAAAGTTAGCTGAAGTCTCGTACAAAATTTTAGTGTTACAAAGTTGTATTAACTGAAAACTATTTTACGAAAACTGAATTCTGGTTTATCAGCTCTATGATATTTTATTAGGTAATTATAAACTAATTTGATTTTTTAATTACAATCTAAAAACTAAAAAAATCTACTACAAATTAAAGTTAAAACGTTAATTCTCTCAAGCTATTTGAATCGAATGTTTTAAAGAGTATTTGTTCAACATAATTTTATACTAAACAGTTATAGTGCTTAACGTGAAATGAACTTAATTATTAGAAGTATAAAAGCTTATTTAAAAATACATGATAAAATGTTATAGTGCATGTGTACAGTTTGAAAATTTCATAGACTCTCTATAAAAAATTTCATGGGAATTTTAAAACTGTTATTGGAACTTTACGAAAAATAAACACTCTTTATATTTATCTTAAAATAGTTGACGTCTATAGTTTCAAAATTGTTTACATCTGTAAGTAACATAAATGTCAAATTTAGACATGAGTTACAGAAAAAGTATGTTTAGAAACATTTCATAAATATTCTTAAAGTTAAACAAAATGAAGTTTTGAAATTAAACTTATCATCAGATGTTTGTAATGCTAATAAAAGTTTGTTTTCTAACTAGGAGGGATATTAACTAATCGTATTTACTCCCGTAAAAAAGGGAGTTTTAAAAGATATTATTTTAGAGATATTCTATGTTTAGTTTTTATTTATTTAATGTTATAGTTTTTTTATTATAACATTTAATTAAAAAAATACAGTGTGTGTATTATTTTGTAGGTTGAAAGCAATTTTTTTAAATAAACAAGTTTTTTATTAATTAAAACTGAACAATTTTAAAGCAAACACTAGCTAAAACAAAAAAAGCATTTGTAAATAAAATTTATCTAAAATTAACTTTGTTTTTTCTTTACAGATGTCTCGAAACTATAGTTGATAAGTATTTTTGTACATAGTTTTCTATTTCAACATAAGCAAATGTATTAGAATTTTTAGAAAACGGTAAGAAATAGCATTTTTGATAGCATACATGTTAATTCCTTATAAAACTGACCAAACTTAGTCAACTTAAAAAGTTTTCACTTTTATACATAAATATAAAACATCAGAGTATAAGACATTCGTTAAACTTTAGATTGCATAAGATCTATCAACAGTTTTACATATTATAAATATTCAACATTATTTTTATTTTTACTATAAATTAAGTTTCCTTAAACGATTTCTTTTTAATTTTGTTGTTAAAAAGCTACACGATATTTGAAAAAATAATAATGAAGTACTAACAAAATGATTTCATCTAAATTGGTTTTTTAAGTAATATTTTTAACGCACATGTTATTTTTAGCTTGTTTTAAAGTCCAAAAAAGTTTGTAGTTTGATATTTCAAAAACGAAATTTACGAATGTTTCCAGTTAGCTTCGATATAAACAAAATAATTAGCCTAAACTTAAAGTGTTTGGTTATATAATTAATAAAATGTTCAAATGAAAGTTGGAACTTTTATGTGCCTTTTAAATAATTAAGATTTTTAATATTTAAAAATTAATTTTCTTATGTAAACTCAAACAATGCAGAGTTAAATAATTCAATGTTTTATTTTATTAGTAAGGGTGAACGGTTATTGCTTAAGCGGACAGATACAAAGCACTTAATGTAAGAAAAGAACTGACTTCGATATGCCCCCACTTTAGATCTAGTTATTTTTAGTTTCAATTTGATATTTGTTTTATCTATTGTCGCAATACTGTTTATTATACCATCTTAAGCTTTATCTTTTTGTTTATTTGTTATTATCAATTTGTTTATAATTACTTTTTCATTTTATTTGAAGAGGGTTTTTGCTTAGTTTTATTTTACAGTCAATTAATTAACTTACCTTGTATTTGCTCAAACACGTAATTGCTAATTGATTAAATTACTTCCTCATTACCTTATCTCGCTATATATATATATTTGTGTGCTTCATATAATTTCATTTTCAATTTAAAAAAGCTCTGAAGAACCTTCTATGTGAAACGGCGTAAACGGAGTTGACAGTTGTTAAATAAAATATGTTTAAATGGTTATTGTAAATCTATAGTTTATTATTTAATATTCTACCGAAAATACTTTGAATAATACAGTTAGAACTAATAATATTCTCAATAAAAGTTTTTACGTGATCTTTTTAACAGTTTTTAAAGTTTTATTTAGTTTATTCTAAATTCGACTAATAGCTAAAGAAACAGTTATTAACTTTTGTATAATTTTAAACAGCGCTTTTCAGGTTATTAGATACAACAACTCTACAAACTTGAAATAGTTTTTACTGTTTTATCTATCAGTTAATTTTTTTTTCTATGTAGCATACATCTCAAAAACACCATAACTAATGTAATATAAAAAGCAATACAATAACTTTTATTTTAAGTTTTTTTTATTAAATGTATAAAATGATAAAGATTAGACGATAGTTCCAATACTATTGCACAATTGTCATGAAAAGTTGTTGAATCTTTTTTGTAACACAAACCATTATTGTAGTTTTTTATGAAACTTAACTTTTGAAAAACTACATCTGAAAAATTTTTTTTTTACGTTGTCAAATAACTAACTTTTATAGTATAAACCTATTTAAAATAAAAAGTATGTTTATACATTTCAATAACTTTAATAACAAATCTAAAAAAGATTTTGTTTTACCTTTCTAAACTTTTAAAATCAATCAGCATTAAAAAGCGATCGAAAATTACGACAGTTCAAAAATTTTCTCAAAAAAAAAAAAAACTTATTTGCAATTGTTTTTCAATCTCTTAAATGAAGTTTTCTTTTAAAAGCACAGAACAAAATTATAAATCGATAAAATAAAGATGTTTAACTTTTGTAATTAGTATACGTTGTTTTGAATGCTTGACCTTAGCAACTTAATAAAATATATACGAAAGGAGGCAAAATTTAAAAAATTATATAAATAAATCGCTAAAACCGTTTATAATGTATAAAACTTCACTGCTAATAAGAATTAATAGATATGAACTTAAAATATTTCATTTTTATCCGAAGTATGAATCATGAGCTTAAGCATATAGTTTAACATGAAAATAAAAATAAAAACATCACACAATATATAAAGTAACTTTTAAATTACAATTTTACTAAAACTTTGAGCAAAAAAAGGGTTGAGCTATTTTTTACTAAAAATTACACAAGCTGAATGGAAAAATACAAAAAGTTTTTTGAGAAAAAGCTGCAGTGGAAAATTACTAAAACTTTTATTTAAAGAATGATATGCTTAATATTTGAACTTTTATTTTTGTTTCAAAACATGTTTAAGCTAATTTTTTTACAAAAAAAAAAACCATAAAAAATTGGAGTTATACAAAACAATTATCGTAATTTTATTCTTATTGAACAACTTAAATTCCTTAATTATGTTTGAAAGCTTATGGAAAAAAAAAATTAAGAAATTTTAAAATATACTTAAAAAGGAAAGATTACAACAATTAGATACCAAAAATAAATTAGTATGAAAATTAAAATAACTTGTTTAACTTTTTTAAGAAAACAAAAACTATAAGAAGAAATTATTTGATGACTACAGTACCTTAAACAAAAAAAAAAGTTGTAATATAGTAAACAGTCACTAAGACAGTTCATGCATTTTTTCGTTGTTATATTGTTTGTTATGTTTTCATCAACTTTTAAAAAATAAGAATGAACAATAAGGAAGCATAATATTATTTTTTAACTTTTTACTTTCAATTTCTTATTTTGAACAGTTTATTGTGAACTTATATTAACATTTAAAACAATGTTTGTTTTAAATTTTTACTATTTTTAGTTTATTAAAGAAGTTGAATCACATTTAATTAAAGCCAAAATTAAAAAAAAAACTTCAAGTACAATGTTTATTACTTATGCTTAAACAAACGTTTTATGAAATATATTTGTTTTTTTATTACTTCAATAAAAATTAATTTAAAAAACTAATAGTTTGAGTTTTTTTTAAATCAGACACTTGGCTTTCTAAATTTTTACGACTTAATTTTTATAAATTAAATAAAATCAATTCGAGAGCTCGTCATGAGACTTAAACTTTTTTTATTTTGATATATACTTTTTTTAGACTTATATATCTGCAGTTTTTATTCACTTGAACATTTTAGTTACAAGACAGTAGTAGTTACTTTTGTCAACTATAGAAAAAATTTAATGTATTTATTATAATGCAATTAGAACTGGCTGTAAAAATATAGCTGACATTAATTACTGTTCTTCAGTGTTTATGTCAAACTTTGGTTATTTTTTATAAAGTTAAGACATTTTTACAGTGTAAATTATTGATAAAAGATAGTTTAAAATAGTGATATTATTATGGCTAAAGTTGAAAGTGAAACTGAGAAAGGAATAAGACTTGGTATACAGTATTGTGGGGTCAGTTAACTGTTTGAGTAAATTGAACAATAAATAAGATATTTTTTTTTAGGTCTTTTTATTAAATTTTAACATGATTTATGATTTTTAAAGTTAAAATATTTTCTGCTATTTATCATTTTTATTTTATGTAAACAGTTGAACACTATTTCTACTAAAGACTCGATAAATTCTTTATTAAAGAAATGAGTTATAAAAAACAAGATAAAAAATCATAACTACTTGCACCAAATTACATTGAACAATATTTAAGCTTATTTTTTAAGTTTTTTTATTTATTTTTAACATGATTTGTGACTTTTAAAATTAAAAAATTTTCTGCTTTTTATCATTTTATTTTATGTTAACAGTTGAACACTATTTCTACTAAAGACTCGATAAGTTCTTCATTAAAGAAATGAGTCATAAAAACAAGATACTTAAAGCTAATTGAAGTAAATTACAGTGTAACTTTTGTTAAACTTTTCAGACGGTACTTGTGGCGTTTTGCGTGTTTATACTGGGTGTGGAGTCGGCCAAAAGCCTTCTAAGTTCAACGTACATCGATGAAAACCTTTCTCTTTGGCTTCTTTTGCTGGTTGGTTGTTTCAAATTTTTGTTGCTTAATTACACATTAATTGCTTTTTTTGTTTATTAAATGGTAAATACATTCTAACTACACAGTATTACTTGAAAATAATGTATTATTAGATAATTTTTAAGTGTTATTATAATAAACAATTTCAGCCATTTCTAGTTGGGTTTTTTTCTTACATCATTGGCAAGGAAAAGTGCACTAGTTCTTTGGTTAGTTTTTGTTAACAAAATATTAATAAAACTCAAACTACAGTTAGAATTAGTTTTAATATAAAATTATTTTAACCAAAAAAAAGTATATATTTTTGCGATAGCTTTGTTTTACTACTATTTATTAGTTACAAGCAGTTATAATTATTCTGCAATTTTTTTTAATTTTAATTTTTTCTTGCAGGCAAGAGCAACCGCTTGGATCAGTATATTTAGCACAGTTCTGATGGGTTTTTATATGAAATTAGTAATGATGTCTTTAACTGATGGTGTAAGTATTTATACTGTTTTATATGACTCTAATTAACCTGATTTTTCGTAGTTTTCTTATTTAAATTAAATAATTACAAAAAATAATTAAAAAATTCAGTTATTAAGTAAATAAAACAACTGATGACTTACTGATGACGAAATTTTATTTATTTTCCACATGGTATTAAGAATTAGTATCACAAAAAAACGGTCATAATAAAAGTATGAACAGTATAGATAGAGCATTAAAGTTGCAATATAAAGTAACTAGAAATATTGAAAGATCATTTATTTAACATGATATGAAACAAATTAAAGAAAAAAATAATTGACTTTTTCTACAAGTTCTTCACATCCTAAATTTAAGCAAACTAAACACTGTTGCCGCTAGATGTAATTTTCAACTTAATATTGCTCAATTTGAGTTTTTAAACTTATTTACTTATTTAGTTTTAAAAAATATGGAAAAATAATCCCTCTACTAAAGGCTATACAAAAAGTGAATAAATATTAACATAAGTATGCTTTTTTATATAATAAGTAATAATATTTGAAAAACTACATACATTTTCATTTAGCCTGATTAACAGGGCTTTTATTTCGTCAAAAAATTTTTATTTTTTGTCTAATTTCTATTTTCTTTACAGTATATTTGAGTACCAGTATTACACTCAAATAAAATAGATAGTGATTGTGGCAAAAAGCTGCATAAAGCATATGTAACTTTTTTTTTAATTTCAACTTTTTAACGAATTATATCTTTTATTTTATAATACAGACTGTATTTATATACAATAAAAACATATAATTTTGCATTACGAAGTCTGAATATTATATAATAATTTTGTAAAACATGATTTTATCATGTATTTAAGTGACAGCTAATTTTAAAGATTTTTTTACGTATGGTTGTAAACTGGTTTTGTTTAAGTAAAACCTTTATTAACGCTTATTTAGTAACGAAGCAGTTTTTCAGTGTTAAAATTTATTTTTTTTTGTACTATATTCAAGTAAAGATTTTTCAGACAATTTTAACTTTTCAGGGCCCTATTTTTCCCGCTGTACACAGGTTTTTGTTTTTCTGCGGGCTGGTTTGTGAAATTCTGATGACCGCAATCACAGTTTTGTGTTGCTTGATAACAAGAGTTTGTCTCTGCCAAGACGTTAGTTTGTTTGTTATTGAAATTAAAATAAACTATTTTTTAAATAAACAGTTATGCGTCTAGCAAATAACTTTATGAACTTACATAATCCTTATATATAAATAGTAATAAATTATATAAATTATAAATAGTTTTTATTTGTCATTGTTAGTTGTAATCGTTGACTTGTTCAGTTGTATAAAGTGACTAACTTAATGTAAAATTTTCTACTTACTTTTTTTTTTAAAGGTTACGAGCCAAAAAGAGTAATACTCATACATTTTAGTAAATATTTTTAATTAATACAAAACTAAATATAAAATAAGCTCTTACGAAAAAATACTTAAAACTTTTAGTTTATTATTACGTTTTATTTGCAAACGACTCACTTCTAAGTGCAGAATAAAACCATTAAGTTAGTTTAAACTTACAAAAAACCATAATTGTAACTTTTGCTTAAAACTACTGAGTAAAAAACTATGTTTAAAATCAAATGACAATTTAAATTGCTGTTTTAGTGAGTCTCATGATTTCAAAGCAATAAAAATAAAACTTTTAAACTTTCCCAGAAAAACATGTGAAACTTTTAAAATACTACTAATAAATTTTAATTTTTATTTGTTTTAACTTAACAATGTAACTTAAATTGCTATACTAATTTTTTTTTCTTAATGTCATGTGACTTTTTATGCAACACATCTAATACTTTTAAAATTCATGCCAAAAGTCATGTGGTTTTGATGTTTAAATAAAATAAATTAATTTCTTGCATATCCACACATTGTGATTGACATATAATAACTTTTATTTAAAAAAAAGTTTACACAATGAAATACAAAGTTCATACTTTGCGAAAAAAAAATTCGTTCATAGTCACTTTTTGATAACTTTATTACATTTTTTTAAAAAATATATAATGAAATATGTATTAAATTGTTTGTTTAGGTCGAGGCAGGCTAACATAACGGAAAACTCAACTGAAAATAATGAGTCGTGAAGTTCGTTCCATAATAATTTATTTATTAAACTATCTGTACTTTACTATATACCGGTGCATACTGACTTAGATTAAAATTAAAAAATGATTTAATTTGTAAATTGTAAAAGGTAGTTCTACAATTAAACAAAAATTACTTTATTCTTTTTTTTTTTATTCGTTCTATAGCATAAAATACTGTTGACTTAGAGACTAAATCTATCTTATGTATCAATTTTGTTTGACATTTTCCTGAGTTTTGAAGCTGTGTCTTTATGATGACTGTATTTTTAAAACATTTTTACTGTTTTGTTTTAAAAATTACGAAAAAAATATCGATATCTATAGTTAAAAATACTTTTTGTTATATCTAACAGAATTAATATTAATAACTAAGTTATGATATAAAACCCATGAAATACTATAAAAGGTAGAAATAGCTAAATATGAATTTTAGACCTCTATTAAATATCTAAATACTTGCTAATTTTTTTTTTGTAATTACAAATTTTTAAAATTGAATAATTAAATAGAACATATCACTAGGTTTATTTTAGTTTAGTTCTTTACTGAATTTAAAGTAACCGTACTAAAATTAAAGTAATTAACTATTTAATAATTGATAGCTGTATACAATAAATTTTACAAAAATAACATCAACAAACTGATACTTTGATGCTGATTTTAAATTACCAGCAGAAAACTTTTGATGACAATTAAAAGAAAAAAAAAATTTCACTTACCCACTGCACATTTAGACAAAATTTGTAAATATTTTCTGTCGCAACTCAAATTTACTTTTTAAGTTCACTACATGACATTTTGTGAATTTTTTTAAATAAATGTGTTTTAATTTACAATTTATTAGTTATTACTTATGTATTAATAGATAGTAAAAGATGCTATGGTTTGTTTGTACTATTAAAATAAAACAACTATAGATTTGATAGTAAAAATTCAATAAAAATTTTACAAGTTTCCAATCACACTTGCTACTAAGCAAAACTTAACATTATTTTGTTAAGTCGTGACGTAGACAAACAAAATTTTTACAAGAAGCTATAAATGTTATTAATCTAAAAACTTATGCTTGAATTATTTTCTTATGAATTACAATGTATTTAATGTTCATAACTAAAAATTCATTTAATTATGATTTGAAACTACCACTTTTGTCTCTAAAGTGTTTAGTTTTTCTACAAAAGAAAATTAAAATAAAATAAATAATTAAAAAATGTTACATTATTTACGGTTCATTTTGTAGAAAAAAAATGTTTAAGACAGATGGTTTAAAAGAGAAGTCTTTTGCTTTAGAGTTTAAAAACAAAACAGATAAAAAACTTTAGAAAAAAGTACTTAAACTTTTACTAAATTAAACAGATCGTTTATATTCGAGTGTTTTTTTTTAATATTTAAATTTTCGCAATTTTTTTTAAGAAAACTATAAGCACTTGTGTTTATTAAGACTTTTAAACTTTTTCTTACCGAGCAACTAATAGTACCTAAAAACTACGGTTAATATGTATTGTAGAAAAAAAAAACGACAAATATTCATGCTTCAAAATGGTTCGAATGGCTGTTTAAATGTATAACTTTTTTTGAGGGTAAAAAAGAAGGTGAATCCATTAGCTTGATCATGTAATCAAAAGCTGTAAAAACAACTTTTGTAGTTATGATTGTATTTAGAAAAATAAACAAATAAATGTTAAGTTGTAGTTTGTAAAACATACACAACATCTGATTTCTTTTGTTACTTTTTTCTAACTTGATTACTGAAGTTTAATACGAAAACTATTTTTTTCTATAACTTTATTAAAATGATAATTCTATAGATTGCTTTAAAATTCTAACACTTGGCTAAACCTTTAAAAAAATTTTAAACTTCATGTATAACTTTTTTTTGAGTAAAAACAGGCAATCAAAAATGTTGCTGAAATTTTGTTAATTAAATTATTTTTAAATCCTAATTATAACGAAGACTATTAGTTTTTCTAACTTTAATTATTAAACAAACTAAAATCATCAATAAAGTTCAACTTTATCAAAATAAATTTTGTTGTTTTAAATGTTCAAGGAACACAAGTAAAAATGTATACAAATTTTAGTTTAGTAACTATTTTTGATTTGTATAAAGACTATTATTTTCCTTTTAATACACATTTTTAAAAACTTATACAACAAATTGTATAAAAAACAATATACAAAGGTTAATTTTAGCTTAAAGCAAAAATATATAATTATATTTAATTTTGTATAGATTTAAAGCAACACAGTAATTTTATATTTTAAAGCATTTTTTTCATTTTAACAACGACTAATATTTTACTATATTTGTTGCGAAATTATACTTTGAAAAATTTACTTTTTATAAATTGACAAGACATTAAACTGCATCCAAGTGGTATACAAGTTGATAACTAAAAAGTTTTTTTGTACACCAGGTCCTTAGACCAAAAGTTTTCAAGCAATTTTTTGTCGATCAATAAACAATGATATAAAAATATAAAATAATTTAAAAATTTTAAGAAAATCTGATTTTCAAAGTCGAGACCAAAGTTCCTGTTCTTACTACTCTTAATCTTAAAAACTAAAACAAATATTTTATTATGTTTAAATTGTAAAAACCAAATAGTTGCTTCTAAAACATTATATTTTACTAATAATTTAACAAAACTGTTGCAATAAAACTATGTAGAAATTTAAAATAAAAAAGTATAACATAGATATGTTTATAAGGCTATTTCGAGTTTGTATTACTAACAACTTTAAAAGCTCTTGGAATTTTAGATACGAAAAAATCTACATATAAAACTACGTATCAAATAACAAAATATATGATAGAAGAAAAAATTATATTGCAAGACTTAAAATTTACGTTTTTACGGTTATGTTAAAAAAGAACAATATATTCTAACAGCAAAACATTTTGTTTACTACTTAAAGTTATTTAGTCAATGCAAAAACTATTTACTTTTTATATAAACTTAAAATTGTAACTTTAGTTTATTTTCGGAATTTACGCATCTTGAACCCAAAAAAAATGAACCTTAATTGAAATGACACCTTAGAGTTTTGAAAGAGTTTTGAGCTTAATACATCAATTAAAGGATAAAGTCTATTTCTTTTAAAGGTATAATATTTGTTATAGAGTTACTGAATTTATTCATAGATTAGTTGAAATATATTTGCATTAGTTACATTAAAATTATTTTTTTTGTTCATTTAAGTTTTTTTATCAACAAAAAAACAAAAATAAATTGGTTTGAAACTTATTTATTTTCTTGATTATGTGCGTAATTAATACGGGGGCATACCTCTTAAATTACGTACAACGTAATATATTCTGTACGATATAAATAAGCATTTTGTATCAAAATATTTATTTATAGTTATTTCTATAAAACTATAAAAGTGTTAAAAAATCACTAAAACTTTAATTAAAGTAAAATAAAGACAGAAATATGCTTTCTTCATATCAAATAAAGCATAGTATCATTTTTAATGAACAACAAAAAACAAACGCTCAAATTATTTGGTCCTAAGACCTGGTGAACGAAGAACCTTTCGGTAAAGTATGAAGAACTAATAAATTAATAAGAATCAATAAATTTTATTAAATATACACGTGGTTTCGTTGAACTATTAAAAAAAGTTTATTTTCAAATTCAGACGACTCACTCAATAGATAATTAACAATTTTTAATTTGATTTTAATTTGTATTCTTCCTGCTAATAAATTCAACAACTTTATAAACTTCTTTTTTTTTTAACTTTAACTTAAAAATAGCTTAAAATGTTTATTTTAAACTTATAAAAGTAATTCGTTGGCACGTAACATAAAGCTGATAAAATTTGTAATTTGATTATTATTTTTTTACTTTTAAATATGTAAAGTAACGATAATGTAAACTTTTAAACTTCGAAAATGTATCTTATTTTCAGTTTGTAATCACTAAACCAATATAAATAATAAAAGTAAGACTATTGTGACAATTTCCATGACATTTTTTTGAATTTTTTTCGGTATTAAAAACCAGTATTGCTTATTTTTATTTGACTTAAATTTAAACATAATTTACATTCAGTCAAACACACTTTTTAAAAAAAACGAAATAAACTTTTTATTATAAACCTAAGCGAAATGAAAAATATTTTCATATATTTTCCATAGCTTTAACTACAAATTACAAAGTACAATCAAAGCACAAAGCACTTCACAATTTTTTGTAAGAAAAATACTTCAATTAATTAATTTATTTTTTAAATGCCTTAGAAAGCTGTGTTACTTTAAAATGTAAAAAATAATTCTAAATCATTAAAGTAAAAACAACATATTTTTTTTGTCTGTTTTTCTTCCAACGCTTGACTTCTGCATCAAAGCCATAGCTACAAGATTTACGAAAAAAGACAAAAAAAAAAAATTAAAAAAATTTTAAGTTTTACAACAAAATATAACACATAAGTTTAACTATTTTGTTAAATACAAAAATTATAAAAGCTATTACAACGAGTGAAGAATTTTATTGATTACGATTTTGTTACAACTATCACTAAAACTAAAATTAAGCATTTTTTACTAAGTATTTAAAAAGCTGAATGGAAAAAAACAAAAAAAATTTGTGATAAAAAACTGCAGTGGAAAAGTACTAAAAATTTTACTAAAAAAAAAAAGTGAACTTTTTTTCACATTTCAAAACATGTTTAAGATTTTTTACAAGAAAGCTATAAAAAGTTGTGGTTTTACAAAATTAGTTATTGTTACTTCATTCTTGTTGAGCAAAACAAGTTCCTTGATGCGTTTAATAGATTATGGATAAGAAAATATAAGATAAATTTTATATACTAAGAGGAAAACTTACAATATTTAAGTATCAAAAAAAAATGTTATGATAATCAAAATAACTTGTTTAGCTCTCTTTAGAAAATAAAAACCGTAAAATTAATTATTTAGTTACTACTGTGCCTTATACAAAAACAAAAGTTGTAGTATAGTATACAGTCACTAAGACAGTTTATGTAATTTATCACTATTATATAAATCTAAACTTTAAAAAATAAAAATGGACAACATAACTCGAAAGCTGAATATTATGTTTTAAACTTTTTATTTTCGATTAAAACAATGTGTGTTTTAAATTTTTACTATACTTATTTTCTAAAGTAGTTGAATCACAACAAATTAACGACAGAATTAAAAAAAAAATCAAGTACAATGTTTATTAATTATGCTTAAACAAACGTTTTAGAAAATATATTTGTTTTTTATTACTTCAATAAAAATTGATTCAAAAAACTAATAGTTTGAATTTTTTTTAAACTTCATTTTTGGCTTTCAAAATTTTTACGACTTAATTTTTAGAAATTAAATAAAATGAATTCGAGAGTTTGTCATGAAACTTAAACTTTTTTATTTTGATTTTTCTTTTCTTAACTAAAATCTCTGCAATTTTTATTTACTTGTACATTATAATCACAAGACAGTAGTAACTACTTTTGTCAACGGTAGAAAAATGTAATTTATTTAATATATTGCAATTAAAACTGGCTGTAAAAATATAGCTAGCATTTATTACTGTTTTTCAGTATTTATATCAAACTTTGATTATTCTTTATGAAATTAAAACATTTTTTTACAGTAGATATTGTTGATAAAAGATAGTTTGAAATAGTGATATTATTATGGCTAAAGTTGAAAGTGAAAGTGAAAAAGGAATAAGACTTGGTATACAGTACTCTGGGGTTAGTAAATTAAATAATACTTAAAAATAAGTCTAGTGTTTTTACAACTTTTTTGTTGAGTTTTGAAACGGTTTATAATTTTTGTAGTTTAAAAACATTTGTTTATACTTCTTTAATTTTTGTAAAAAGCTTAGTATCATTCTAATTTAAACTTTAAGTATTTTCATTTAAATAGACGAAATTAATTATAAAAATAAGACAAAATTTAAATTTTCTTGCACCAAATTACAGTGTAACTTTTGTTAAACTTTTCAGACGGCACTCTTTGCGTTTTGCGTGTTTATACTGGGTGTGGAGTCTGCCAAAAGTCTTATACTAGGAGTGAAAAATGATGCGTATGTCAATAACAATGTTTCATTTTGGCTTCTACTGCTGGTTGGTTGTTTGTTTTCTGTTTTTAAAGTAAGCACTCTTGGTTTTTATTTATAAACTTATAACTATGCTTCTTGATTGAGACTTTTATAAGTGCTTTATTAAATAAATAAAAAGTAATACAATTATAAACAATTTCAGTCTTATATGTTATAATCATTTTATCATAGCCAATTATAATCATTTTGGCTTCTACTGCTGGTTGGTTTTTGTTCATTTTTTATTTGCTAAACTAAATATTGCTTTTTTTTGTTAATAAACTCATAACTATAATTCATCGAGAGATTGTTAAATTTAAAAGTACATTATTAGATAAATAAAAAGTAATACAATTATAAACAATTTCAGCCATTTCTAGTTGGGTTTTTTTCTTACATTATTGGAAAGGAAAAGTGCACTAGTTCTTTGGTTAGTTTTGTTTAATAAAAAATTAATAAAACTCAAACTACAGTTAGTATTAGTTTTAATATAAAGTTATTTTAACTTCAAATAAAAATATATTCTTTACGATAGCTTTGTTTTACTACTATTTATTAGTTACAAGCAGTTATAATTGTTCTGCAATTTTTTTTTTAATTTTTTTCTTAAAGGCAAGAGCAACCGCTTGGATCAGTATATTTAGCACAATTCCGATGGGATTTTACATGAAATTCGTGCTGTGGGCTTTGCAAGCCCTTGAAGTAAGTACTTATATATTTTTTTGTAACTTTAATGAACCTGGTTTTTATACTATTGTGTTGTAATTCGTAGTTTTATAGTTAAAACCAAAGTTAGATAAATTTATTACAACTTTTAAAACTGAGTTGTACTGATAGCGTTTACTTTCAATCGAAACTAGACTACCTGTTTATTATATATTTTTATGAAGTTTGTAGATTTTTAGTTAAAATTTAGTTTAAATTAATTTATTTTTATACGAAAACCTTTGAAGTTAGTTATAAAGTAAGTAAAACATTTGATATTTTATTATTAACCTAGCTTAATACTTACCAATTGGTAATAAGAACTTGTGTTAGTAGGTAAATGGATGTAGTAATTCTAAAAAGTATAAATGGCTACAACTACCACAGTTGCAATTTGAAATACTAATTGTGTTTCAGATCACAAGTTTAATAAAAAATGTTAAGACAGTATAAAATAAATAAAAATAATTATAATAAACTTTTTTATAAAATCTAACTAGTTTATGAAATATTAAGCAAACTAAAAATTGTGGCTGTTACGTAAAAGTTTCAACTTAATATTACTAAAATTAAGTTTTTAAAGTTGCTTTAGTTTTAGAAATATGGAAAAGTAACTTCCTCTTCTGCTAAAGGCTATACGATAAGTGAATAAATATTGACATAAGTATGCATTTTTATACAAAATATAATAAGATGTAGTTAACCAAATAAATTTTTACCTATCCCACTGAGAAGGGCGTTTAATACGTCATAATATCTTTAGTGGTTGTGGCAAAAAAGCTGCATGAAAAATATGCAAATACTTTCTTAAATTTTTCAAACAAATTGTATCGTATGTTGTATAATATATATTATTTTACATATTCTTATCATAAAATAAAGCAACAGCTAGTTTTCAAACGTTTTTGTGTGTATGCTTGTAATTTGGTTTTTATTGAGTAGGTTTTTTGTTAAAGAACTCGACTAAACGATGATACAGTTGTAAACCAAAAAAACCAAGTATGTTTTACGTACTTAATTCATGATAGTATTGTTTTACTTAATTAAAATTTTTAGGACAAGCCCTTTCCGGCCATGCACAGGTTTTTGTTTTTCTGCGGGCTTATTTGTGAAATTCTGATGACTGCAATAACAGTTTTGTGTTGCTTGATTACAAGAGTTTGCCTCTGCCAAGACGTTAGTTTGTATGTTATTGAAATAAAATAGAAATTATAAATGTTATCATTTTTTTTTAAGTTAAGCGTTTAGCAGACATTTCTATGAACTTACATAATCATTTTCATTATAACTAAATTTTATTTGTTAATGTTAGTTGTATTTGTTGATTTGTTCAGTTGCATAAAATTACTAATTTAATGTAGGTTTTTCTAACAACTTTTACTTTGTTTAAGGTTTGAGCAAATAAGACTTATACTGATAGTTTTGAGTAAATATTTTTTATCATTATAAAAACTAAATATATAATATGTTCTAATGTAAAATGCTTAAACTTATAGTTTATTATCACTTTTTAATTGCAAACGAATTACTTTTAAGTGCAGAATAAAAACATTAAAATAGTTTAAACGTGCAAAAAACAATAATCAAAATTGTTGTGTTTAAACCAACTAAGTAAAAACTCTCTTTAAAATCAATTTGCTGTTTTTATGAGTCTCATGATTTTAAAGCAATAAAAATAAAACTTTTAAATTTTTACAGAAAGTCATGTGAAAATTTTATTATACATTAATTGTTTTAATTTAACTTTGTAACTTAAACTGTTATACTAGTTTGTAGTTGTTAACATCATGTGGCTTTTTATGTAACACATCTAACACCTTTAAATTTGAAATTCAAAAGTCATATGCTATTAATATTGAAACAAAATTATTTTGTTTACACAACCATACATTGTGAGTTTATTTATAATAATAACTTCCTAAAAATATAATACTGCACAGTAAAAAATGTAAAGTTTAAACACAATTAGTGTTTTGTAAACAACATATTCATTCATAACAGATTTTTGGTAATTGTATTATATTTTTTGGATATAAAATATTTAATTTTTTATTATATTTTTTGTTTAGGTCGAGGCTAACATGACGGAAAATTCAAATGAAAACAATGAGTCGTAAAGTTCGTTTCAGAATAATTATTGTTTTTGAAAAACTATTCTTAATTTTTTTTGTACTACACTATGTTCTACTTTATTTCGACTTAAGTTTAAAGTATACCAAAATAAGTTTAAAAAGTTTTTACGTTTTGTTCTGTATTATAGCATTCAGGATTTTTGACTTAAACTAAATCTATTTTATATAATGAATAAAAGGTATATATATAGTTTACCGAGTTGTAAAGCTATATAATTATAATGACTAAACTTTTAAACAATTTATTGTTTTTTATACTTTTGTAATGTTTTAATTCATCATAACAAAAATGTATAGTTAATTTAAACTTATTAAAAACGAAATGATTCCATTAAATATTCGTAAAACCAACTGTTGTTTATAATTTTAAAAAACGATAGTTTCTTAATAAATATTTAACAAGTAAAAACCTTTATAAGAAAAGAAATACTTAAAATGATAGAAACATCTAAAATAAGAAAACAAACCTGTATAAAATATATAGTTGTTTGTATTTATTTTATTTTGTTTTTTTTACCTGTTAGTATTTAAAAATATTTTATGTATTTTAAAGTATCTACAGTTAACTATAAAAACAAGTTGTACAGCTAAGTTTATTTTAACTTAATTGTTAATTGAGCTTTTAGTAATCACTTTATAATTTAAGCAAGTAGCTGTCAAACAACTTTAAACTTAAACTCCACCAACATAACTTGAACAAACTTTTAATTTTTAGGTTGATGGGGACTTTTCATTACCAGCGGAGCCTTGTGACGAAAACGTTTATATTTAAAATAAAAAACACAGCTTCTTTTCACTAGTTTACAGCACATTTAGACTATATTTGTGAATATTTTTTGTCGTTACTCAAAGCTTCACTTTAACTTTACTTATTTTCATGTTTTGATTTTTCTTAATAAGTGTGTGATATTTTTAGTCTTTTTAAATACAACTTAATAACTAATTGACAATATTACATATACATACTGTTTGTCGAATAAGTATTAATTTGTGGAATTATATTAAACTTCTAAAACTTGGTAGCAAAATTATAACAAGTATTTTTTAATTATGTTTATTAACTTGAAACTAATTTCAATCACACTAGCTATTAGGCAAAATTTAGCACTGTTTGGTACGTCGACAAACAATGAGTTAAAAAAAAACTTTAAATATTATCTATTGAAAAGTTCATACCTTGTTATTCCATTATGTAACAATAACATTTAATATTCTAAACTAGGAATGGGCAACGTTTTTAGTTGGCGGGCCAGATAAAAAATGTTCTTATTCGGCCGGAGACTTAAGTTTTACTAAATAAACGAAAATTACTCTACTATCCAAACTAATTCCGACAAACGACTAATTCTTCGGGACATTTTTTCTTACATCTAATTAAAGTTTCGAACATTTCTTAAATTTTACGCAAAAAATTTTTTGCATTTATTTAATTATTAAAAAATCTAATGTAAATTTTAAATTTTAATTTAGCGTTCCAGACTTAAGTGGGCAGCAGCTTCAACTTACGCGGGCCGGATTCCACTTAAATTTTGAAGGAAAAATGATAAGCTAGTTATTTTCTTTTCTTGGGCCAAATAAAGACCGCGGACCGTACGTAACCCGCCCCTATTCTAAACTAACAAATAAACTTTATTTAAATTTGAAAGGAAACCAGTGTTTTATGTTACATTTATAGAGTTTTGTTATTATTTACAATGTTGTTTTGTAAAATATTGTAAATTGATTGCTGAAGAAGAGTTTGGTTAAAAATAAATGATTAGCTTATCAGCTGTGGTAATAACAGCGTTAAAGTTGTTCAACTACTTCTCAATAAAAGAAATGTTCACTTCCAAGTTGATGCTATTCATATATATTTTGAAGTCGCGATGTTATTTTGAACTTGTTTTGCAGTTGAGGAGTGCTTGGGCACAAAACTAGAGTTCTGCAAGTTTTTACGTTTTCAATAAACTCTAAAGCCGTTTAGGTGGGCTCTGTGTTAAAAACTTAATTTATTAAGTAAATTAACTTAATTCTATATATATGGAAATTTATGTGTTAGTTGAATTTTTTTATTAAGAATTTGGTTTTGTATAATTTGAACAAACTAAACTGACTGTCGTGGAAGCTCGTTGCATTTGTTTAAAAAGCGATAATATTTATCAGCTGTGGTAATAACAGCTTTAAAACGAACCCGAATGAGACTATGCGTACATTAACATACTTTATTGTTTCAGAATGTAAATAACCACACGCGCACGAGCGATCGCTGGTACAGCAGCATGACGTCACCACGGGTTTTTTATCGGAATTCGGTAAGCTTGATTGAAAATGCGATGTTTTTTTTTAAATGCGTCAATCTCATATGCAGCTCAATCATCTCACTTTAAGTTTTTACGGCGTTTTTTATTTAACGATGTAAGTATACTCAGCATAATATAAAAAATACTTGATTCTTTTTTATTTTTTGAAACTAACATGAAGCGTTAGTTAGATTTAGCTGTTTATTCATTTTTAGATATTTTAAAGGGGATCGAGTATAAATTGAACAAAGCCAAAATTACACGAGGGAACAAAATTGCACGAAGACGATTTTGCACCAAGGGACAATTTTGCACAAGTTAAATTTTAACACGAGATTAAAAAACAAAATTAAAAAAAATAAAAATAACAGATAAAAAAGGTGAGAAAGTTATTGACCGAGGGTAAGGGTTAGGGGTAACGAGAATAGTAAGAGCAAAAATAAAAAAATATCAAATGAAAACTAAAAAAAAATAAAAATAAATTAAATAAAAGCTACCGACTGAGGGTAAAGGTTAGGTGTAACAATTATAGCAAAAAAATAAAAATAATAGATTAAACAAAAAAAGTTTTAAAAAAAGTTAAAATATTTAAAAAAAAAAAGAAAATAACTAAAAAAAAGACTTACTGACCGAGGGTAAGAGTTAGGGGCAACAGTTAAAGTAAAAAACAAAAAAAAATTAAAAAAGAAACTAAAATTAAAATTGTTAAAAAAATATAAATATAATCAAAACATTTTTTGTGAAAAATTGTCTGCTCGTGCAAAAAAACCTTTCGTGCAATTTTATCTCCCTGCAATTTTATCCTCTCGTGCAAAAATGTCTTCGTGCAATTTTGTACACTCGTGCAATGTTGTAGACTCGTGTAAATTTGATAGGTACCCATTTTAGAGTATATGAGAGACATTTAAACAAAAATTAATAGTAAAACTTTATGGACTCTGCACTTGTAGTTAAGTAACAAATCCTCATTGTTGGTGAAAATAACGAAAATTGTGGAAAAAACTAAAAATAATTAAAATAATCTGTTACTTTAACATCAGGTGCTAAAATACTTGACAACACAATTTGTTTAATTAAGAACTTGTGTGTGTGTAAATAATGTTTTGTCAACTAAGTTACTTGCAATATTAAGAATACTAGAAGCGCCAAATAGATATGCAAAAAAAAAACTATTTAACCATTATTATTACATTATATAACTATAATTAACTCATGATTACCTTATTCGGTCATATACAAAACATGATTACCTTATTTCGTCATATTTGAAACGTTATTAGTTTGAACGGTACTTCTTTAAGATTAGTATTTATTTTTCATCTGAGTAGGTATTTATATTTTTTGAGTATAATAATTGGGCTTCAATAGCATTGGTGCAGTCTAGTTTATAGAAAGTTTTAATATGTGTATTTCTTTCTGTTTATAGTTTGTTAGTGTATTATTTATTAAATTTGTACAGTCCACATTTCATCTATGTAAATAAAGTAATTAATCTCTATATATATTTTTGCTAAAAAAAAAAAGAAGTTTTGAGCCTTAAGCTTAATTTAGAGATAAAGTTTGAAACTAGTAATAGGTTGACTTATTGAATGATTATAATTGTTTTTTCATTTTATTTTTTAATTTTTTTTAAACTTATTAATTATTGTAAATGTTATTTTATTTTTGTTTATATTATTATTTTGATATAATTAAACTCTTGTATTTAGGAGTTTGTTCAAACTTGTAAAAACTGATAGTTCTAATAAAAAGGATATATTTATTTTATACTTATTGTTTACATTAAGAAAAAAAAAATATTTTATTGGATACAGCTTTGTTTTGCTGTTTTTTTGTTGAATATTGCAGTTTTATATACCTTTTTATGTTAAATTTTTATTTTATTGTTACTTATTTTAATAAGTTAAGTATATTAGAATATATATTATATATTAAATAAATAATGTATTAGAATCCAAATTCTTCAACATACTAATTAAAAATTCATATTTATCTATTTATCTGAATTAATTTTTTTAAACGTCATATAAAAGTTTAAATTGTTTGGTAAACTTATTGACAAATTAAAAATTTAAAACATTTCAATTTAAAACTTCACCTTTTAATGTAGAGCTCAATATATGTTCAATATGTTTTATGTGTGTGTAATGTTAGATACTTTTATATAAAAGTTATTTATCCTTCGTTGGATATTTTTGTTTAGAATTAAATTTAATGTTGTAAAGTTTTTAAGTCTCATTTTTAATAGAGTTTTTCGTTTCAGAGTTTAAATTTTGACTGTTAAGTTGTATTTTTCATTTTTAGCTCACTATAATTTTGATTAAGTTGGGTATACAACTCGATGACCGGGTGTCTTTTTGTGTATCCAGGTCCTTGAACCAAAAAAATTTTTGAGCAATTTTTTGTTTTTGTTCAATAAACCTCAAGATATACATTATATTATTTACTTAACTCAGCAAACCGTCGTAAATTTAAATTTAATATGATTGCTTTTTAAACTTGAGTCTAAATAAAAACAAATGTTCGCATGATATGAACAAAAACTACTTATTCAAAAACTAAAAAAAATATGTAAACGAACATGTTAATTCTTTATGAATGTTAAATCATCACACTTATGCTAAAGGCATAAGTAAATTTTCGGATAAAAAAGTATTTTTTTATTATAAGCAGAGTACAAATATAAATACATCAAAGTTTTGAATTATATGGTTTGTAGAACACGTTTTTATGTGCGATTTTAGAACACTAACAGCTCTCTACTAAAAACTACTATAAGAAATAACATATACATATTACTTTTATATAAAAGTAAAACAATAGTTTTAGTTTTACAGATTTAAAGAAACAAAGTTTTTCATCTTTCAGTTTATTTGTTCTGAATTTTAGAAACGACTAACGTTTTACTGTATTTTATGCTAAAAAGTACTTCAAACTAGTTACGCTGAACAATCTCTAATACAAAAAAAAACTTATTATTTATATTTTGTAAAATTAAGTTTCAATAAGTTTTAGTTCTTACTACTCTTGTAAAACTTTGATAGATAAAATAAAAATTTTGTTTGTTTAAATTGTAAAAAACAATTTGTATGCTTGACAAAACTTAACCAAAAATGTTTTATTAAAACTTTGTAAAAGTTAAAGAAAGTTAAGTATGGAAAGTTATATAGAGCTTGTGTAATTATTAGCAAGTTTTAGTCTTTTTTTTTAAAGTTCTTAATCTTTTTAAAATGTAAAAAAAACAAGTTCTTGTGTTAATTAATACGGTATATGACTAATATTAATAAGTTCGTAACAGTGTATATTGTAACACCCAGTAGGGACATCGATAAGATGCACACCTTGAACACAAACATATATGAATCTCAGTTAAAAAGTGCAGTTTTGAGGAAAAATTAAAAATTTTACACTAAATAACAGCTAATATCTAAAAGAAAATAAGATTTCTTTAAAAGTTACTAGATTTATCTTTAAATTTATTTTTATTTGCATAAGCTATATAAAATTATGTTTTTGTCTATTTACGTTGACTTAATAAATAAAACATCATAAACTTTTATTCAAAACATTTTTATCACTTTTATTTCAAGGTCTATTACGTAAATATTAAAGTATGTATGACTTAATTGCACTGTAGTAAACTAATATTTTTATACTTTTTAAAACAAAACTTACGTCTATAAAACATGTAAAAAAATAAATAAAGTTTGATAAAAGAAAGTTAATTCAAGATAAAGATATGTTTTCTTTATTAACAGTGAAGTAAAATAACGAACTGTTTTAAGAGTAATTGCAATTAACATATAGTTATAGCTAAGTGTTGATTAGTAAAGTGTTATACAGGGTTTTTAATATTGCAATTCAAAAATAGCTCACATAATACGAGATATTATTGGTGTAATACATTTGTATTAATCAAACCTGTTTTTTAAATATTTAAGCAATAATCTTCAAAAGTTTATAAATATATATACCACTTTTAGTTGATATAGTAGAAAATACCATAGCTTTCATTTAACAATTCAAAATTAACTTGCTAGCTTTATTGTTATAGTAATTTAAGTCGCAATTTATCTTAGAACTAAATTGGTGGTTAAGGTTATTTAAACTTTCTTTAGTTATAAAATTAGCACGTGTCGTTTGAATAAATATAAATATGGCGTTAAAAATTTCTAAAAATTGTGTAAATTGTTTAATTAAGTTATACAACTATTTTCAGTTGTTGTTCAACAAGTTGTTCAAACTTACTTCTAGACTTAATGAAAAACGATTACATTACCTTCATTAAATCTTCATGTAGTTAACTAATAAAGATAATATATGTAAACAGTTCTAACAGACCATGCTAATTTCAGTTGTTGTGAAAATTACAAAATGAAGTTCTTGTTATTTCTTGCTTCGTTCTGCTTTCTGGTGACAAACTTATGTTCTGCTAATGGACCAAGTGTAAGTTTTACATTTTACATTAAAAGTTAATTTTTTTTTGTTTTTCAACCATAATAATATGTTTTTTTTCTAGTAATAACATAAAAAGAATATTGTAACTGTTCAATTATTTTATTTTAGCAGGTTAATAAGTACGCTGAGAAAAAATCATTTTGTTAGTTTTCTTAAGTATTTGTATAATATGTTGTTACATATTTTGTAAAAAGAGCTGTCAAAACTTTAAGTTTTTTCGATTTATTAAAGTTCGATTTTTTTAACTGGTATTAAAATATGAAAAAAAATATAAAAATAATTTTCAGTGATGTTAAACGTCATTTTGTTAATTCAGTTAGTATTTGTACAGTATATAATTACATATAGTCTTTTATCAGCTGTCAAAAATTTTTCAGAAAAAAAACGTTATACTTTATAATTTTTTATTAAAACATTTATACATATAAATTAAATTAAAATAACTTTCAGTGATGTACCAAGCTTGTCCTGGTAACAAAGTTGATGGAAATTGTATCAATGCGAACATGGTTCCATATGGTAAATTATTTCAATTGTTAATCTTAACGATAACTATAGTTTAAAAAATTATAATTCTTTTTTATATTGTAAAAAGGAAATAAGTAATGTTATTTTTTAACATTAATAATAGCTAATTTGTTTAATATACATTTTTAGTATACTGCAAGGAGAAACCTGCTAAAAACGATGATCCTCAAATTTGCCTTATGATGAAAAAAGATGGAAATTATGAATACAAATTGGGAGTTGCGTTTGAAATTCAAATTTTTGAAGGTTATTTATGTTTGATGATTGCTAAGAAAGTTACAGGCTGTTAAGTAGCCTCACTTAATATTATACTCAGTTTTTTTTTAATAGAAATTTGACCTATTTGACCATAAAAATAGTACAATATTAATCTGTTATTAATGATTAGTACAATGCAAATTGTAAAAATAGTGATAATTTTTTTATAAAGTTTTAAATACTGATTAAAAAATCAGATAACTATTATGTATGCCTACTTATATGTAACACTAATAATTAAGGCGAAAACGTTTTTTAAGGTAGAGTAAATTACTTTTATAATAATTAAATCAAAAAATTACTAAACTAAAAAATATTTAGAAATATCCTGTTTTTAATATAACGTTCATAGCTTCTTGATTAGTGTGGAAATTAAGAACAGCGAATTTTTGAAAAATTTGACTGAAGATAGTTCTGAGGAAGATGATGTTAAAGATGGTAAGTTTTAACGTATTTAAAAAAAGTTGTATACTAAAATTTAGTTATTATTTGTTTTCTATATTTATTTATTAAATAAAAAAAAGGTAAACTAAACAAATAAAATAAAAATAAAAACTAAAGCTTAGCTATTAGTTTTATGGTCCGAAATTTTTTTCAATGCTAATGCAACAAAAGAAGATTTTGCATTTCCGGAACTACTTAAAATTTTACTTTAATATGTTTCGTAATATTTTTAACCAAGTTAACTAACAAGTAACTTGCTAATAAGAAAATAATTTTACAGAGTTGTAACGAGATGACAGAACTTCTGTTTTTCTTTCTTCAGCAACTAAACTGTTTTTGTTTTGAGTGTTCTGCTGACTAAATATTTAAGTTATAAATTTATTTAAATTGCAATAAGTTGTTAGTAATTTATTTTATGTGTCAGTTTTGTATGTACTTGTCTACTTATGTTGTTTATACGTTGCTTAATAAATTTCAAATCACAATGTTTCGTTGTATTTAACTTCTAGTGATACTTTAATTTCAATGGTTTAGAAAACCAGTTTAGTTTTATTATTAATAAATGATTATTCTAAATTTATTATATCACTAGTGCTTGTTATCTAAGTGTAGAAACAACCCATACAAGTATTACATAATTGAGTGAAAATAAAATCTAGTTGTTATATCAGCTAAATTAAAAGACATGATGATACTAATTATGTTGATATAAAATTTTAAATTAAAAAACGTATTTACCTTAACTATAATAAGAATATAATTTAACTTGATCTAACTCGATAGAATTCGCAATGGCTTGATTTTATTAGCTTGGTTAATGATTATGTGTTTTGATATAAAAGCTACTTATACATGGATTAACAAATTGTTGCTAGTTTTGGAAAAAGTCTACAGCTTTCGACTTTTCAGCAAAATAAATACCTTTTATAAACATAAATTTATGTACTAAAAAACTTATAGTTGGGTCTTAATATGTTTCAAAAAAGTACTTAATGATTAGTTACTTGAATAAGTAAAAGAAAGAATTTGTTATTCGGTCTATAAATTTTTTCAAGGATGATTGATCTATTGTTCAAAAAGGCTACCAATACTTAATCTATTAGTATTTTACCATACATTTTAGTGGCTGATTTTAACTAGTTTCAGATAGTAGCCCTTAAGTTAGTTTGTTGTAAAATTTTAACAATGACCTGAATAATACTTATTTCATAATAGTATAAATATTAACACAATAAATAGTATTTTGAAATTAGTGTCTTATATATGGTTAGCTGTCAAATTTGCACGAGCGTACAAAATTGCACGAGGGGACAAAATTACTATAGTGCGCAAAGAAACTTTTGCACGAGCAGACAATTTTGAACGGGCTTAATTTTTATTATTCTTAATTTAGTTTTTAACTATCACTGTTACCCCTAAATTTCGGTCGGTAAGTTTTTCTTTTATGAACTTTTTTTTTAATATTATTTTCTTTAGTTATTTTTACAATCACTGTTACTCCTAGTACTTTACCTTCGGTCTGTAACTTTTTTTTTCTTTTATTAAATTATCTTAGAGTGTTTTATTTCTGTTTTGTTTTACTCTCGTGCAAAATTGATCCTTGGTACAAAATCGTCTTGGTGCAATAGACCCGTTTCCTTATATATCGGTATCAACATAAACTGGTAAGTTAAGGGCCCACTTTGGTGATAACATAATTAGACTGTTAAAGTAACATTTAGTTGAGAACAATTGTTTGTAGATTTGAGCTTCAGAATTTGCCATTGTTATCATTTAGTATTGTGAATGTTTAAAACACTAAGGTTCGATCAAATCCAGTAATCAAATTAAATTAATTAAAGGGAAATATATTATATGTTAAAGTTTAATTTCAACTGGCTTGAGGTATCATAACATAAAAAACATCAGCTTAATTTATCTACTAGTAAACATATCAATGCTTTATTTAATGTCTACTTATGGTTTTTAAACAATCTGTTGTTAAAGTCTAAAAAATAGGATTTTGACAAATATCTATAACTTACAGATAAAACAAGTACAAAAACTAATCGCTTTAACTTAATGTCTTCTATTTACTAGCAGTGTTCTTTTTTATTACGCCTCTTTCTATTGAATTTTTTTACTTATTTAACATTATTATTTACACACAAAACAAATAAACAAAAACTAATCGAATTTATTTCCATGCGCTCTGTAAAGGCACTGTATATCACGATCAAAAAAATTATGTCACAACTACTGTTAGTCTGTAATAAATAATCATGCAAATTAAATTAATTTTTATTCAGAAGCATGAGAAAAGTGACACAAATATAGAAAAAATGGATTCGAGCGTCTTGTATATATGTAAACTCACTTGTATAATTTCATTTCGTAAAATAATAGAAAAAAAAGGGGGTCGAGAAAAACAAAAACTAGTTTGAAAATAATTTCTATTTAAAAAGAGGACCCACACGCGAAGAAATTTAAAAAATAAACCAAACTTTTCAAGAAAAATCCAGAATTTTTAAGAGAGTTTTGTTTCAACTCGAACCCTAAATAGTAGCAAGTTTAAGAAGAATCGGAAAATTTAATTTTTACTAAAAAGTCTTGAAATTTTAACCCTAAAACTACATTTTATAAATTTGCCCTCACAACAAGAATCCCCCGTATTGAGAGTTGTACTGTGGGGTAATTCCCGGTTTAGAGATCGGATTCTCCGTAGAGGGAGGAGGCGAGGGAGTGGTAATCTAGTGCGTCCTCCGGAGCGTTCGGACCCTCGTACCTGTAAAAATATAAAAATTAATTACATATTCATGTATATATATATATATACACAAATTTAAAAATAAGAAAAGTTGAAAGTCGTCAGATCCAGAGCTTACGGTTACGACTGAAAGATATTTGAATTTCAATCAGAAAGCTTAAATCTGATGATCCAACTACTATGACTAAAACTAGTTTATATTATATTAGTACTATTTATTTATTTATTACAGCTTATATTATTTATGATATCTTATGTTATGATTATTTTTAATTAATAAGAAAGAAGCGAAAGTCTTTAGATCAAAAATTTAAATAAAACCTAGGACACCAAGAAATTGTGATCTGACGATCTAAGTCAATATGAACAATACATTTTTTAATTATATTAAATGTATACATTGGTATTTATTCATCTATTACAGCTTACTTTGACATCCTAGAGATGCAGTATTCAGCCTGATCTGCTGGAAGTTCTTTGCGAAGTTCAGCTGGGGTGATGTAAGGCTGTTGAGAGGAAATAAATGTTAACTAAAAAGTTAGGATATTGGATAATTCTATAAGTATTAAATAGAGATGTTAATAAATATAAAGCAGATCGTTTAGTAACAAATTATTTATTGGAAAAATTATAAGTGATCTTTTGAGGATAAAATTCATTTACAAAAACTTTATGTTCTATCGATATTTGTCGCAGTTAAAAATATTACAAAGAAACAGCTTTTATATTTAAAATTACATCTATCACACAAACCTTATTATCAGCTTAATTTTTTTGCAAACCTTATTATCAGCTTAATTCAATAAATATGATTTTTTTTTTGCAAACCTTGTTATCAGCGAGAACGGTGAACGAATCGACGATCTGCTGTTTGGTATCGGTGTCGGTGTTTTCCCTGGTCATGAAATCTATGAAAGATTGGAAGGTGACGGTACCGGTGCCAGCCGGATCCACCATCGACATTATGCGCTGGAATTCCGCCTCGCCCTATTTATTTATCATAAATATTTAAACTAAATAAATTGCTTAAATTTGCAGTTTTTTAAGATTTTCAATGTGAGCGCTTCTTTTTCCTTATTTTAAAAATTTCGAAAAATAAGGGTTTCTATTGGCAGAGGACATCACAGGTAAATCAACTTTAATACGTTTAACAATTTGAGTTTTTTAAAGCCTTCTACCAATAAAACCGTTTATTTTTACAGATTTTTAAAATTTGAAAAAAAAGCTATCATTTAAGTAATTATACAAAAGTTGAAACTTAGTTTAAAAAGCAGGTTGAAAAGTTAAAACCTTATCTTTCTTTTTTTTTAAGTTTTTAATTCTGATTAGTTTTGAAATAAAATGTTGAAGGTAAGATACGTTAAAATAGAACTTATGATTTCAAAAATTTGAAACTAAAAAACCTTTGTAAATTTTAAAGTTTTATAAGGTTATATAAGGCGCTGTCAACTTGCTTATATTGTTATAAGTTTAAGGCGCAATAGTTATTTACAAATATAATTGGTTTAAAATGCAAACCTTTAAAAAAAAACTATAATGTTTTTGAAATTAAATAAGAAGTTTTGTTAATTTTTTTTATAAAAACTAACTGATTTAAAGTTTTTTCAATTGTTTTACTTTAATCTTTTTATACAATTTCAGTAATTTTCTTTAACTTTAGTATTTTTATTAGGGTTTGCATTTTTGTAAACTTTGCATAAAAAACTTTTAATAACACTCTAAACTCCACTAAAAACACTCATTTGATGCAAAAAACATTTATTACTAATTCAAGCTTAGTTTGTAAGTTCTAATAAATTTTAATGTTTAGTTATTAAAAGCATTCATGAGAGTATATTTCAACTGTTAGCTTACTTTTTTTAGTTTAGAAGCTCTGGAAAGTTTGTAGATAAAGTATTTTTAAAGTTTCAAAAAAAAAAACAAAGTAAGTATAAAGTCATGCTGAGAAATTTATTATTTAAATTTTTAAATTTGAGTTAAAATTGAGTAGACTGAAGAAAAAAAGATACAAAACATTTCATAGAATTTAAAATCATTATCCAGTTATCATTTAGACAAAACAGAGAAAGCTTGCAAGGAAGCCAATTTTTTTACAAAACGTTTTATATCACTTTAGTTAGAAATAATAAAGTCTAGAGAACAAAAGATCACAAATTCATTTCAAAAACACACACTCTACTCAAAGTGCAATAAGTATACAAGTTTGAGATTCAGCATATAAACAGGTCGAGTGTAAAGTAACCACTGAACAGTATATATCAACCGATTTCCGTTGGTTTGTATTGATTAAAAGATTTTGAGCTGCAACTAAAACAGCTATAAATTGAGACGATTTCATTGTAAAATGACAGTAATCAGTTGTTATTTATGTATCGCTTGTATTATAACTTTCATCGAAATTTATTCGTGACGTCATTACAACCCTTAAATGAAATCTCAATAATTTTTAAACTTTATCTTAACACAAAATATTTACATAAAACTTTTTTTTTTGGTTTTAAGAGAAAATTTTTAAGGAGGTGATTAAAACGTACTTAACAAATAAAGTTAAAATAAACTACAAATATGCATAAATAAGAGAAAAAGCTTTTTAAATTTTGCAGAAACATTAAAAAACGGGAGAGAAAAATGATAAGTAGCATAAATGCACTAAACACATTCAAGAAATCACAGCAAAGTAAGAACACATTAAGTGAGAAAGGGAAAAAATTGAACACACAAGTTCAGAACTCAATAAAAGTGTAAAAGCCAAACGTAAAAAGATAAAAAAATTACCAAACGATAGCTTATAGAATAATACACACTCTCTGTATTTCAAAATAATCAATGAGTAAGCACAGCAAAGAAAAATTACTTAAGCTTGAAAGAAAAGTGAAAAGTCAAACACACGTTCAGAACTAAATAAAATTGAAAGTTCAGATGCACTAAAGACAAGCTCAGTACTCAAGAAAGAATTAAAAAATTACCAAACGATAGCCCATAGAAATAAGCACCGCAGCGAAATCGTCAGGTTCTAAATATCCCTTGCGTTTCTAGAAACAATTATTATAAGTAGTCAAAAGGAAAAAGTTTTAAAGATAAGAGATACTATGATATAGAAAAACAAACAAACCTTTGAAGAAACCTGTAAAGAAATAGACAAAAAAAGATGTCGTATATACCAAGTTGAAATGGTATGGGAAAAAAAGAAATGAGATAACAGAGAAGAAATAAGAGGGAAGGAATCAGAGCTTCAGAAAGTTTTTATAAATTGTTTCAATGTTTTTATTTGTCGTTTAACCTTGCTTGCAAGTAAATTGTAGGAAGAATTAATCTACTTTATTTTTCTAATCATTTTATTTCGGTAAAAAACACATTTAAATAAATAAACTTTTTCAAAAAAATATACTTGCAAGCAATTTCAATGGACAAATAAAACCAACGTAATAATATGAATGTTTCATATTAAAACTTTTTTGTTATTGTTTCAAACCTTTTGCTTTTTAAGGTCGCATTCGTAGCCTAACGAGAGAAGACAACCGTTGAACTCTTCTCTGTTGAGTTGGCCACTGTTGTCCTATTATGACGTCATATTAAGTTAATAAAAGAGCATGCAAAATGTTACAAGTTGTTTTTCAAACGTCTATTATGTAAGTTTGATTTACAATTATTTCGGGGGTTCAATGAAAACTTTGTAAATAATACTTTTTTGAAATTGTAATAATAAATTTTCTGCAGTCGAAAAGTTTTTTTTTATAAACCTTTTTTAGTTTAAGTCGCATTCAAAATAAAAGATATTTTAAACGCAAGTCAATTGAAAAACTTAAGTTAAGATTGTTAACTTTTATTATTACAACCAAAACATTATTTAACAAGTTTTTAAAGAACCCATTTAATAATATAAGTAGGTATAAGTATAACATGCCAAGTTAATATTTCAGCACATTTAGTTTCCACAGTCTTTTTGCAGCATCGCAGCAAACTGTCAAGCTACGGAGACAATTTGTGTGTCTCTTTTTTACATTTCCCATTTAAAACCTTTCAGTTTATATTGAAACTACAAAATCAATTTAATAAGCCACCATAACAGCTTGGATTTGTACTAAAAAATCTAAAAAAGAGCTTCACACAAGTATTTAGTAGAACTTTCATGCCTAGTAATTCACCATATTTACATTCTAAATAAAAATTCACAGAAAACCAATGTTGGTAACAAATATGCCTTTTTGAAATATAGTCATTAAATTAATATATATTGCAGTTTTTTAAAGATTAATAGTGCTTTTATTAGCAAACATGGTTTTCAAGGAATTTCAATTTAGAATATCAATATGGATCTTTTTATTAATGGAGCCACTGTTCATGCACAGTTTTTCATTTCACCTCTTTCTGATCAGTGACGTCTAACAATCCCTGTGTTATCAGCACTCCTCTGAAATTCTCTGAACTTATCGTACCGTTCTCATCCTTTCATTAGTACAATATATATTTGATTAATTTAAATTGTTATTTAAATATGAATACTAATTTTTCTTATTATTTGTAATTTCAATTGTTAACTGAAAAAATTTAAAAATTTATGATTACATATTATTTTGATAAAATCAGATTGATTTAATGATTTAAAAGTTTAACTTTTAGAAATTTCGAATTAAAAAAACTTTATCTTATGTAAATATTTAAGGCAATTATTAATAAAACTTATTGTTGATTGAAAAAAACCAGTAAATTTTTATTTAATATTATCTAAGCGTGCAATTTTATACAAGTTCAACCTAGGGTGACTAAACATGAATAGAAAATCTTTATTTAACATTTTAAACTATTTTAACATTTCTATAAAAAGCTTAAGAGTAATTTAAATTAATCTATTACTGTATTTTACTTACTGCTTAATTGTTTTGTTAAATATAAACTTTCTTAAACCCTTATTTTATAGATAGTAATTCTTAAGTAGTTTTTAAATAGTAAGTCAAGATTGTATATGACAAACAGTAAGTGTTAACTACATTTTAGTAAATTTTTGTAAACCTTTTAAGATGTATTACTTAGTAAAATATAAATACAAATTAAAAATAAGCTTTCTTGTTATTTAAAAGTTTGCTTTAATGAGCTTTAAAAATATTCAATAAGAAAAATAAAGTTTTATTTAAGGTTAAAATTAAACAACTTGAATTTAGTCACCACCTCTAAACTCTTACAGTATTTTTCACATAAAATAAAAGAAAACTTTGTGGGTAATAAAATAAAAAAACAGAGAATTTTTATCGTCAAATCCCCCTAACTCTGGTGAAATGTTAAAATACTTCTAATTGAAAAATACATTTAGCAAGAGTTTAAAACTAGTGACTTAAATGCTGATTTCAAATCAATGTTTAGTTTATTTTAATAAAACTTTTTAAACTGACTCAAGTTAATTTTAAAACTCTTTTAGCATTAATTTTTTAATTTCATTTTATTCTACTAAATTTCAAACCCTGGAACAATATTAAGATATTTTTCATTGAAAAAATACATACAGTAAGATTTAAGAAGGAATGACTGAAGTATAGCATTTCGAATATATTTTTTATTAGTTTTAGCTAAAATATATTAAACTCTTACTTAAATTTTTATTTTTTTTACTGATTATTTAATTTAATATATATCAAACAAATTTTCTAACCCTGTCGAAATGCTGGAATGAGTTCCTGTACTCGTTCATCTGGTCCTTGGTCAGTCCCTTGGCGTCCCTCATCAGGATCTGGTTCTCCACCTCGTTGATGGTCTGCGCCACCGTCTGCTTCAGGTGCTCCCAACCCACCCTCAGGTGCTCCATCGTGTACGCGGTCAGGTGGTTGTCGAACACCAGCGATTCTTGCAGTTGCTAGAAAATAATTATTTTTTCAAAGCATTTACATGGCATATACGGTGGTTTTGGAATGACAAGGGTTCTTGCGGTTGCTGTTTGAATATTTTAATTAGTTTCTACTTATGTAAACAGTTAAGTTATTGTAAAATACAAGTGATTATTGAATTGCTAGAATATATTTATTTATATTAATATTTTTTATTCGTGTAAACGGTGGTTGTCGGATACCAAGGATTCTTGCAATTGTTGTTTGTTTATTATTTAGTTTATTATTAATCTGTATACTTATTTTGCTGTAAGGTTGTTTATTTAATATCTCAATTTTACAATGTTATTTTTATTATTCTTTGTAAACTAGTTGCAGTTTTTTGATTACTAAAATAATAAAAGGATTACATCATTAATATATAAAACTATGCACAATTTGTTAAAGAACTGAATCTCGACTAAACTGATCATAATTATATCAATATTGTAATATATTTATACGTTGTGTAACCTACATGTAGGTTCATTAATTGTACAAGAAAAACTTTGTTAGCTGTGGTAACAACAACTTCTAAATTATCCTTCTGATCAAATGGAACTAAATCTTATGTACATATATTTAAATTTCAGTTTGAATTTATAGTAAAACAGTATACAAGTGTTTGTTAATAAACAAGATGACGTCACTACGAGTTTTAGAAGCAGTCCATGTGGGTATTAAAAGAACTTTTAAGAAACTTAACAACTGGTAAACTTGTTTGAGAAGGGTTACCAGCTTTGATGTAAAACAAAAGTTTATAAGCTGTGTAACATCAGCTTTAAAATTGGAGTACAGAAGAATTGCACATGAAATACTGCCTTAATTTTCAATTTCAGGCTGTATTTATAGTAAAATAATATACGAGTGTTTGTTGGAAAGCAATTTGATGTGACCACGAGCTTCAGAAGCAATCTAAACTTTGACATTCTTAAATTTTTCAAACTATTAAACGTTTTATAAATTTAAGCTTTTCATAATAATATAAAACAAAAATTTATTGTGTTGAACTCAATACGTAGAGTTCTAAATATTTAGTTTAGGGGCTTAATTTTAGCATGGTACGGACATGTTTAAAAACTGATATTAATAAACTTAAATCAGGGTTTTCCAGGACGAACATTGTTTTCTACATTGTTTAAAAATAACTAAACAAGCTACTATTGTTTCTAAATAAACTGAATAATAAAATTTGTTGCTTAAATCAATAACTTATACAGTGATTTTAAATCATTTATATGTTTTTATAAACCTGATTATATCCTTCCAATTCGTCCATTTTAGGCTTGTATTAAGACTTTTACATAAAATTTTTAATTATTTATATTTATTAAGCTGGTAATATTATTCTAACGCGTCCATTTTAGGCTGACAAGAATATTTTTGTACAAATATATACTAATTATTTTATGTTTATTAACCTGATTGTATCCTTCCAATTCGTCCATTTTAGGCTTGTAAGCGTCCATTCTCTGTTGGAATTCCTTGAGTTGGTTGACGACATTTTCCAAGGTTCCTGACAAATCCATGGCAACAGTTGAAATTTCCTGTGAAAATTTATTTGATTAATTTCACGAATTACTAGCTATTAAGATTATTCCTCAAAAACCAGTTTGATTAATTAATTAATGATTTATAACAATTTAATAAGTCTTACTAATACATATAAATATTCAACTAACATGAAATATTTAATATAAAACAAACTTATAAATAAATAAACAAACACGAGTCTTATCCTTAGTAGATATTAATCTGAGTACAAACAAACAACCAACATGAGTTTATATTTAAATCATATACCTAAGAATTGGGTTTAAATACTTAATATAAAACAACTAACATGAGTTTTATCTTTGATAGATATTTAACAAAATAAAAATACTCATTATAAACAACCAACATGAGTTTTATCCTTGATCCAGGGACCGAGTTCGTTGGCGAGTTATAATAAATACTATTTTATTATTAAATATAATAAAACAAACATGAGTTTTATCCTTGATCCAGGGACCGAGTTCGTTGGCGAGTTATATTAAATACTATTTATTATTAAATATAATAAAACAAACATGAGTTTTATCCTTGATCCAGGGACCGAGTTCGTTGGCGAGTTATATTAAATACTATTTATTATTAAATATAATAAAACCAACATGAGTTTTATCCTTGATCCAGGGACCGAGTTCGTTGGCGAGTTATATTAAATACTATTTTATTATTAAACATAATAAAACAAACATGAGTTTTATCCTTGATCCAGGGACCGAGTTCGTTGGCGAGTTATAATAAATACTATTTTATTATTAAATATAATAAAACAAACATGAGTTTTATATTAAATTCATATACCTAGGAATTGGGTTGAAATATTTTATATAATAAAACAAACATGAGTTTTATCCTTGATCCAGGGACCGAGTTCGTTTGCGAGCACCGCGAACTGAGATCTCAATCTGTCGTGGTTCTGCTGCTTGGTGAGTTCCTGCTGAAGCGACTGGTCTCTCTTCGGGACGAGTTCGCACACTGCGTTCCATTTCGATTCGAGTTCCTAATAAAGGTTGTACTTTTTAATTTATTTGCCTTTAAACATGTTTATAAACGATTATATACCAAGTTATATATTAACGAAGCTAAGTTTATAAATTTTTAAGAACACTTATTCAAAATATTTCTACCTAACTAAAAGAGAAATAGTTTGAAAAATAGTAAAAATATTTTTGATCATACTTTTTTTTTTGTTTCTTAATGATGCATTCAAGTAAATAAACTTCATAATGTCAGAACTGGATAAAACTTGAACAGCATATATTTCATTCATAATCAATATATAACAAACTTATACCTCAGGGTTGATAGAAGAGTAAGCGTTTTCAAGAACGGCGTCACTCAAGTTGTATTGTTCCTGAACTTTCTTGATATTGTTCAAGATTCCAATTATTCCTTCTTTTTCCTGTCTGGCGTCAGGAAGTGTTTGCTTGAAACTGTCGTGAGCCAAGATCAGGTCCTGTAGAGTATTAATAACAACATTTATTTTTATTATTATTATTTATATATAAAACTAAATGAAATTACCAAAAGCAGACTCTGTTTGAGGAGAAATGTTTATATTTTTAATTAATCACTTTAATTACTACTTTTAAGATATAACTATACAAATTACAAATTTAACACAATTTAAATACTTAGCAGTAAAGTTTTAAGCCCTTTTAATTTGCTTTCATATAAATTTTATTATTAGAGATTGCATTTAGTTTAATACTAAATTATCAAAAATACTTTGGATCCTTTATTTAGATACAGACAAGTGTTTTTTAATAAAAAAGTTTTTAACATTTTATTTTGGTGCAATAACATTCAGTTTACTTTTAAATTATAAAATAAATTCAATTTTAAAAAAACCAGTTTAACAACTAAAACTTCATTATATTATAAATTAAAAGTTGAGGTTTTAGTGCAGAAGTGTTAATCAATAAAAATTAAAATTAGTCTTAAAAATTCAATAAATCAATAAACTTAAGTGCGAAGTAGTTACAAGAAAGATTACTTGTTTAGCTTAATTGTCAAACTAAACCTCTTTTTATGTTAAAAAACCAATTCAAAAAATATAAATCAAGGTTATTTTAAGTTTTGTGGTTAAAGAACTTTTAATAAATGTATACAATAACCAATATGTATTGTAAACTAACAAAAATCAGTACTCATTTAATTATGCAAAGATATACCAATTTAATCACTAAAACATTTCCTGATTAACAACTACCATAGCTACTACAAACAAAAAATTTAAATATTAAGTATTTTAAAAACTTTATTTTACCAGTATAACTATTTCATTATTTTTAACTTTATTGAACAAGATTTAAAATAGTTAAAACAATTATACAAAGTACTAAGTTTTTTTTTTCTAGACCTACTCATTCTAAATTTGTACTTTTTAAACAAACAAATAAGAGTATATAAAATAAATGAATAAAACTTTCTTGCAAATAATTTCTTTTGGTAATTTTGCTTTCTCTTTTATTCAACTTGAAATACTTTTTCTTGCAAATCTTTCTAAAATATTTCTGTAATAAATAAAAACTAGTTCTATCTAAACTATTCCTGTAACGAAAAAAAAAATTAAGTTATTCTGCTTATTCTGTTAAGTCCATAACAAAAAAACATTATTTTATACTAGTAATCAACAAAGTATACTTCACTATCTAATTCTTGTGAACTATTTTGGTATTTATCCATTTTTTTAAATATACTATTTATCAACTTAAATAACTCAATAATCTAATTACAAATAACACTAAATTCAAAAAATTAAATAAATAAACTGATTCTTTTATAACTTCTCAGAAACTTTTAAATTAAAACTAAATTTTCTGGATCAGATAACGAAATTTTCTCAACCTGTTGTAAAACTCTAAAATTATGTCGCAGGTTTAATTTAACTTGTAAATAAAATATAATCAATTAAAATTTAAAGATGTAAAGAAAACATTTTACTTACCTTAATTTCTTTAATGGTGTGAACAATGAACATGTCTTCCAAGTCCTCCATAGCTGAATCCATCCAGTTGTTGAAGGGAGCTGCTCTCTTGGCAAAGTCCAAATGCTGGGTTTCAATAGACTCCAAGATTTGCTCCATGTTCTAATTGGATTTAATATGTTACACATGTATTTATTTATAACTATAATATATTTTTATTATTTAATTGCAACCAAAGATGATATAAAAGGTGTTGTTTTATTTAAATTTTTCTATTTGTATTTGCTAAATGTTGTATTAATGTGCTTAAACTGTTTGATAACAAAATTTTAGTACATAAGTCTCTTTTATGATAAATTTATTACTTTTTCTTCTACACAGCAATTTAGTTTTGTTAAACACTTTACTACATAACTATATTTATGTATTTTTAAGAAAAATGTTTAACAAGTTGTTCTATTTTTAATAAACACTTCAGTTTTTGAACAATTTGATAATTAAAACTAATGTAAGATCTGGCCGCCAAGTACTAAATACTTGAAACATCAAACAAATTATGAAGTGACTTCAATTTTTAGAGTGTAATTGAATGTTTATTATGTACAATTGATGTATTAAAATTGAAATTTAACACGTCTTTGAAGTTATTTGACAATGTACCTTGATTATATTATGCAAGAATTAACAAATTTATACCTAGTATACTACTCTTATATTTCAAAACTTGCACGATGTTAAAAATTCTTTCAAACATATCTAAATATATATTAGAAGAACAAACTTCGAGGTTGAATCTTCTCTTTTGGGTGGCGTCTCCCAAAGTTGACCATTCCTGACAAATGTTGTCGCAAATTTCACGAATTTTCATTGAATCATGGTGCTCCAATTCACTATAAGTATTGATATTCTTATTATTAAATAAAATAATTTAAAAAATATTCTAACTATTAAAAGTACTGAATAACATTTCCGATAATATTAATACTTTTATCAAACATTATTAACTATAAGAAAATTCAATCTAAATTTAATTAATATTGATTAAATTAATTTGTTGTACTTTAATTTACATCAGTTTTACATTTTATATTTTTTAAGAAAAATTGGCTTTTACAAAAACTATTTTGTAAATTTTTAAAATCATTAAAACAAAATTTGTTCAACTTATGTTATAATTATTAAACAACTAACTAAAGTTCCTGGGCAATCTGAACAATTTGTTCAACTCTGTCTTGATGGGCGGCCAAATCTGATTCGAATGCTTCGTGTTTCTTCTTAAGAGCCTGGAAAAATTATCTAAAATTAGTTTGTGAATTTTTTCATCATTGTAAAGTTTCGCATGTAGACAGCTTAGTCTTTAAAAGAAAAGTTACACCTTGTAATTTATAAGTTTCAAATTATTTGAATGTTTATGTTTGCATTTACTTTTGTGCAAACTAAATAAATTAATAAAAATTAAAAAACACAGTTTACGAAATATTATAAGCTTTTTATAAAACTAAATGATATTTCAAAATGCGCACACAAGTTGTTTATAATGCGTAATGTTTACGTTTGTTACAAGAATGTTGAACTTTTTATTGCGTCATAAATACACGCTTTAATGTATACCAATGCAAGGTTATTTTCCGTATATACTGTAAATATTACTTATAAAATATTAGTTTTGCTATTTTGAAATTACCAACGCAAGGTGATGTTAAACTTAAGTCCGTTATACTTTGTGTAAAAAAATTTATATTGCAAAATAAAATTTTCTAAATATTAGTACGATTGTACATATTTACTTATATTTAAAAATACTTATGTATTTTAGTATTATTTAGCTGTATATTCGGTAATGTTAAACTTAAGTCTGTTTTACTTTCTGTGAAAAATTTTCTATAGCAAAAAATTAAAAAAGAGCTAAGATTATACATATTTACTTATTTTAAATAATGTTATTGTAATTTAATTGTATACGCGGATAGCCTCATTAAACAAAACGTTTTTAATATCATAAAATTTTGAAAAACAAATATCAATACACATTTACATCAACTCAAGTGTAAAATTAATAAAATGGTACTTAGAATCTCATTCAACTGTTAAGAGCAATTCTTATAACTTTTGTATATACATTTTTTTTTGCTATTTACCTTCAATTGCGTAAATGATCAAGTTTTGTAATCATACTTATTATATATATATATATATATATTTAATACTTACCTTCAATTGCATGAGCGAGCAAGTTTTGTAATTAATATTTTTTACTCATTTGTTTAACACTTACTTTCAATTGCGTAAATGATCAAGTTTTGTAATCATATTATATATATGTTTTTTAATACTTACCTTCAATTGCATTAGTGAGCAAGTTTTGTAATCTTCATCTTCCAGCATGGCAACTTTACCGTCAGTCCAAGTTTCGTGGATCTTCGCTTTGTGGTAAAACTTCTTGGCGAGATGGTCCAATCTTTCCAATCTGTAAAAAATACATAAAGATTAATTTAACGAAAATATAAATTGTAAATAGCAATACTTTTTAAGCTTAGTAACATCTAGCATAAATCTACATTTCATATTTCAGATCTCTCCAATCTGTATGGAGAAAAAAATAATATCAAGCCCAGCTATTTTAATCTCAACAATTTGTATAGTATGAAAAAACTCTTTTTGTTTTAACAATTAAAAATAGAAACATATTTTTAAGACAGTGTTATCTAGCGTGTATCTACATTTCTTGTTTTACGATGATTTTTTTGAGTATTTGACATAATATTAGTTGTCCATTAAAAAGTTTCAGAGTTATTCTTATTGACCACACATTACGAATATGCATTAATATGTTCTTCTTAATTTAAGCTTCATTTATTTTTAGCTGAGGATGCGAAATAATACGTATTGCTTGTATGGAGCCTTCTAATCTTACTTTAGATTTCACATAAGTTTATTTAATAATTTTTTTAAGTAATGTAAACCATTTTTAAGCACATGAAAAAATTATATCTAAACAGATAATCTTAAATATAAACATATTATAATCGCTTCAATCTGTTACAGCAGTATATATTTAAATAAAGAGTATAAATTTAATATTTTTAATCTGTAATTACATTCGTTTTAAATACTAATTAAAGTCTTTTTATATGACTAACTTCGTAGATATATGTTTATTACATGGTTTATGTCACTTATCATACTTAAGTACATAAACCATGATTAGTTGTCTAATAAAACAAAAATATTCAACTCGAAGTAAGTTTAAACAAATGCAATAAATGTACAAAAATTAAATATTAAAAACATAAAAAGAAATTGTTTATTGAAATCATATTTAACGCATACCATTTTTCTGAGAATTTTAATTCCTTAGAAAGGCGCAAATAACAAATTTAAGTTTAAATTTTGCCCGAGGACAAATTTATTTAATTTGATGACAATTTGAATTTGCGGTTTCAATTATATTGGAAGGAAAATAAATAAACTTTTACTGCATTTTTTATGTATTTGGTAAACTTAATTAAATGAATACCAGTACATACTTTAGTAGTATGTTACATGATTGATGATATTTAAAAAGGTTTATGTGCATTGTAAAAGCTAAAAGCAAAATCATTTATCACTATATTTTTCATCTATTAAAAATTCATTACCTGAACATTTTTACCAGTGTCTGTAAAGTACATTTATCTTCATTAAGCAATTGTAGTTTTGTAAAAAACGAAAAGGTTGCTAACTATTACAAAAATTACTAGTCTTTTTTTCAATAATATTAAAACGAGCTCTTTTTCAACTAATTTGAACATGCGATGTTTGGTGATCTTAATATTTTAGTTAGCTATTCAAATGACAAGTATTTCAGTTTATTTCTGCAGTTCATTCAAACCTAAAAGTAAACAAAACAATGCCTAGAGTTTGAGGATTGTCTGCAACAAAGTGCTTATTTATTGCTAACTACTTTAGCATTTCAATTTTAAATAAAACTTACAAAAACCTCATCATTTTACTGAGCAACCACTCTTCGTATAATAACTTTTTAAAAATGACATAACTACTTATTTTACAAAAAAAAATATTATTTTACCTCCTCATTTCACTGAGCAGCCACTCTTCGTAAAATAATATTCAAAATGATTTCTTAATTACTTATTTCACAAAAAAACATATACATATTTATTTTACCTCCTCATTTCACTGAGCAGCCACTCTTCGTATCCCTTCTCGGATTCCTCCAGTCCGTTCCACGCGTTCTGCACGTCTTGCACCAGTATTCCGTTGTGGGGGTTGAAAGCCGGCCTGTTGGACAATCGCAATTTGGTCTGGAGGGTGTTGTATGCGGATTCCAAGTTTCCCTTGTCGTCGGCCTGTATAAACAATAAGATCTGTTGAAGGAAAGAATGAAGAAAAAATTAGGAATTTTAAATAATTATCATTATTATCATATTGTTACTTATTAATATCTGTATGCTGATTCCATTTTGATTCCCTTGTCGTCGGCCTGTAAATACAATAAGGTCCGTGTAGGGGGTAAAAAGTTTACAAAATAGTATTGAGTTTTTATTTATTCACAACTGAATATTGTTATTTTTATTTTTATGACTTTTTGCTATTTGTAAGCAGATTCAAAGTTTCCTTTGTACATAATAACAATAAGGTATGTCGATAAGGTATGTGGATGAAAAAAAAATTCAAAGTATATAATGTTGAAATGCATTTATTGAGGTCTTTATAGTTTTTTTTTGGTGTAAGCCTATTTATATCTTATAAACGATTTTTTGGTTATTAAAAAATTTTAGAGAACACTTTTTGGAGTATTTAATTCGACACATTTACTTTAAACTTATTGAAAAGTAAAGCTATGATTTGTATTATAAGCACCTAACAAATTACAGTTTAAATTACTATTTTAACAAAGCAAATATTAGTTAGTCTAAAAAAAAAACTAGATGTTTACGAAAACAAAATGGCAATAAAAGCTGAGGTATTCATAGGAAGTTTTACTACCTTTAAATTTGCTTTACTAACTTTTTTTACTAACTTTACTTTACTAACTTTAAGGAGTACCTTAGTTTTTACAACTGTTGACAATATGAGCTTAAAGTTTAATACTCAGAAATACTACTGGTACCCATGGAAAACTATTAGCTTTTATTGATAACTACACTAATTACGTATAAGCTTCTGTATGTCAAATTTGCATGGAGTTCTATTTTTTATTTTGAAAATAACAATGGTAGCCTAGAAAGTTCCTCTATTAATAATCCTGCAATTTCTGTCGTTTAAGCTCAAAAGTATGATTAACAATAAGTTATTTAGAATTTTAATCATAACATATAAACAATAAGCTTTATTTGACATAACTTTAAAATTTTAAGATTTTTCACTATTTTTGTTAAATACATATTGAAGAAAGAAAATGTTAAAACACTTACACGTTTTTTAACAAACTTTTCCTATTTTGGAAATTCAAAATGACAGACATAAAATATTTGAGAAATAAACATTATTTTTATATTTAAATCGCAGATATAATACATATTAACGTCAAAAATCGGGAGAATTTTAAAATAATTACTACAACCTTTTCACTCAAGGTATGCGAAAAATAAACAAAACTAACAATGGTACTGTTTGCGCTACATTTATACACATGAATTTTCGTAAGTCGTAAATTTAAGTTGTTTGTTTAACGGTGTTTTTTTAATATTAAAATGTAAAAACAAGTCTATAAATTATTTATTTTTGTTGTAAAGTAAACAGCTGTTTATTATTGATGTGGTTGTTAAAAATACCCACTATAAAAACAATTTTTTATTATTTTAGCCTTGATTTTAAATTGTTTTACTGTGAATTTAAGACATTTGTAAAAACAGCTGTCTTTCTTACTTTATTTTTTTGACGTTTAATTATCAAATAAAATAAGTCAATTAAATAATCATGATTATTGTAAACATTTATGATTTCAAATTATTTAATTTTCAACAATATCAAATAAAATTTTTGAGAGACATAAGAAACTATAAGTAACTCAATTTAATTGTAACATATAAATGTTGTTGAAAAACAATAAAGACTGAAGTATAAAAACAAAATTTTAATATTTTAGCCTTGATTTTAAAATGTTCAACTGTGAATTTAAGAAATTGTTAACTCTAAAAAGAGCATTTTATCTTATCAATTCATTTTACTTTCTTTTAATTATCTTAACCTTGATACAAGTTTGTTTATTTAAATGATTAATTCAGTTTGATTTTTGTTTGTTCAATGTATCGTTTCTGTTTGTCAGTACTTCAATATTCTAAACTGATTTTATTTTGAACTGCTTAAACACTTAAAACTACACTTATTTTAGCTTCAAAGTATTTCTTATCGTATTTATTTTCATAACACAGTTTTTCTTTGTATTTTTGTTTTTAGTTTCACATAAACATAGAAATAAACATTTTTGAGTACAAAACAAAACCTGGTATAAAAGAAATAAACATTTAAAGTTTACTGTGTAAACTTTTAATGATTATTTGTTTTTTTCAGTGTATATTTAATAAACAAATTTTCTGTAAAAGTTTATTGAAGTGTAAATATAGTGTATATAAATACTTTTAAATATGAGAAGCAGTTAAAGGATTCCAATAAAACTTGTTATGTTTTCTTAGCTAAATTGATAACTTTTTTTCATAAATAGTACCCTAGTGCATATTACATTTGTATATAAACTTATGTCGGATATTCTTAGTTTATCTTCTTTTTTTTTTACTTTTAGCTTGATTTGATACTACCACAAAGTAAAATACCTTAAGGTTTGTTAATGTTTTGGTTTTTTCGCAAATTAATTATATTAACTTACTCCTTATCGGTATACTTTTAAACACCAATATTTTTATTTATTATATTTTTACTATTTTAGTCTGTACACGTGAAATACTTTTCTACACTTACGATATTCGTGTCTGTTTATAGAGCACCTGTTATCTCAAAAAAAAAGTATTTTATGTAATCTATTATAAATATCAGATTTTCCATTTCTCTTACCTTTGGCGGTTTCTCGTGTCTCCTGTAGTCCCTGAAACCGTTCAGCTGTTTCTGAACTCCGTCCATGGTATTGTCGGTTGTCCTGTCTTCCAACCATGGCTTCTTCTTTGCAATCCACTCGAGCAGCTACAATATGAGTAATTTGATAACAATGCTTGACAAATATTTAATATATACAGTTTAATATGAGTAATGTTGTTAGCTTGTAAAAGCTTTTTATTTAAAATTCACTCAAAAAACTACATATTTGATAAAATGTATCTTAAAAAAACATAATATCACTAAAAGTTTTGTTGTAAAGTATTAAGATTTAGAAACAACTAAGAATTCAACTTAAAACTACAGATTAAACTATTATTAAATTACTAAATAAAAGTGCAAATAATTTATGATATGAATTACTTAAAATCTAAATAACTAACATCAGATGCAAGCCTTTCATACTCGTCCATGAGTTTTTCATTGTCCTGGTTGACTTTCAATGCTTTCACAATCCTGTTAGCTGCTGTCTCAGCCTATATTATACATTTATTATTTAAAATTATCATATGAACTATAAATACTTTGACAGAAAAATTATTTATATAGTACCTAAAAAAATTTAAATTTGGAAACTTTTGAAATTTTTTAGATTTATAATTTATAAAAATTAATTAAAACTTTATTAGTTTACAAAATTTTTATTAATAAATAAAATGAAGCAAACACATTGAGTCACAAAGAGAAATGTTTACAATGAAAAAGAAAAAATTTACAAAAAAGTTGATAAAAAAAAAGAAATCATGAGATATATAAAAACAATGATAGGAAAACATATAAAAACAGGAATGAATAAAAATGAGAACAAATATTTTAAAAGAAATTAAACAAAGAAAGAAAAAGAACCTGAGTAGTAGATGACAAAGCATGATAGCAAGCAGCTAAATAAGTCATTACAGATCTTTCATCTGGCCTTGGTAAGTCAGTAAAATCTGACAATTATGAAATATATAGTATAAACGAAATGCATTGTACGTATATATTCGATGTTGGTGTGTGTTGTTAGTTGTGGAAACAAACTAGTGTAAAACAGTTTAAACAGTGTAAAACTCATAAAGAATAAACATCATAAAAGAATAATTAGTAATAAAGAAACTGTGTTAGTGTGTTTTGTAGTTGACACAAAAATGTGAGTAAACTTGTGGAAGCACAAAAAATCAAACCTAAGTATTATAAAATATAATAACTTCATTTCGTATAATACTAAAGAATATTACACAATTACAAATTTTAAGTATCAAACTAACTAGAAGTTGTAATATTTTATGAGATAAATGAGAAATAGTTATAAAGAAAGTTTCAATTCAGTAAAAGGTGATACAATTTTCTAAACATAACTTAGTATATAAACAATAAACTTTCGCTATGGTTGAAAAACAAAACGTCTAGCATATGAAAACATTGTTATTTGTTATGAAAGATAAAAAGAGCAAGATATATAAAAACAATTTTATAAATAAGTTTTTGAAGAACTACTAATAACAAATAAATACATGGACAACTACTTATTGGACTAATTCATACTTTAATTACGTAAGTATAAATAATTCAGCTAAGAAATTATATATAACTATTTATGAATTATTTAGAATTTCTAAATTGTCAAAATTTTATATCTGTTATTTTTTTAAGAATTTCCTTTACTAAAATTTTAAAAATATACAAAAACTTTTTTTTTTGCAGACAATCAAGTTATTTTTTTTAAAACAATCAAACTTGGTTAACATTTAAATAAATCTTGGTTATAACTGCATAGCTATATTGTCTATCACATTGTAATATGGCAGTTAAATGAGTCATACATTTTGTTCTATTTAGGCATTTGTTTTATTGTTTTAAAACATTTACACAATATTACAATGTAACGAAATCTTAAAAATAGAACTAAATTTAATCAGGTTAGAGTTCATTATATTGAATACTAATATTAATTTGTTTTTTTTTAGTAAAATGAATACAAAAAACGTTTATCAATATTTTTTTTACTATTGCATTTGTCATTTTAAAAATAAAAACCAACAAAACAACCTCATTCCAGTAGAGTCATTCCATAATTAATAAATTTAACAAATTTTTTAGCAAGCAAGACTTGAAACCACCACAAAGTAAATCATTAATAAAACTAAAACACACCAAATAAATTTACACAACACATGCTAGACTATTCTTATTATTTTAAACAATTTTAAATATATCTAATCATAGCATTTTATACAACCACGAAAACTCATAATAACAGAAAAGTCTATTTCATTCAAACAAGTATATCTAAACAACAAAGATATTACTTATAGCTTGGTACAAGTAAAAACAACATCTTCTCAATAAAACCGCAAGTATTTTCGACAAAGGTGTCAACAGTACGGCTGGTATAAAATGAATGAGTTCGTCAACTTATATCTGTCAACATGTTGTTACGTCATAATGAAAATAATTTATGTTGTTGAAAAACGATACGCCTTAATATTAGTGTGCTGCATATAATATTATTATGTCTTGGTAAAATTATTCTGGCTATGATTATCTAACCGTTAAAAATTATTTGGGTTTTACTATGTACTAACTTTGGAGTCTTAAAACGTGATAGATTTTCACTAAGTTTTAAAACATTATCTAAAATTTTATACTTTAAAATCATATATATATTAAAAATATTATAAAATATTTAAAAAGGGTATTCAAATTCTTTTCTAAGCTTGCAAGTACCATTTAAACTCACTGAAAAAAAAACTATTTAAAAAGGAAATTAGATCAGATGATGTAAAGTATTAGTCATTTAACTTCAACCATAATATAGTAAAAAATATGAAAGTTATTTGAAGTGGAAAATTTTGCTATTAAATTAGCTATCAAGTAAGTAATTTTTTTAAATTTTGTGACAATTTTTATCAGGTATAAATTAAAATATTTTATTAAACAGACCGGCTATTCATAACAAATAAAACCGAATGCTGTTTTATTTTTTAATTCTTGTAGTGAAATAGGAAATACGAAATTTTATCGTGACCTGATAAGGAAATATTTCATCAAAAATAAAAATATTCTTATAAATTCTACTATTGTTGTTAAGGAAAAATATGCTTTTTGGAATTTTATTTTAAAATATTTCAAGTTTTATGTTTTTATATCCTAAATAATTTGTACACAAATTTATTAACATAAAGAACAGTCATTATTATAAAATACACAGCAAAGCCGAGCAACAATTACAAAAACAACAAATTCGTAAAAATAACAGTAATTATATTCAAGTGGTCGACTTCAAAGTTACAACTGAGCAGGTGAATTTCACGGATGAACGGTTTCGAACAAAATACTTTGTTATGATTGGACGAAAAACTCGAGGCTAATTCAAAAGTTAAGTTTTCAGTTCGTGTGTGAATTATTGCATTGAAACCACCGATTTTTCAAAAGTGACAACTTAAATTTAACTTTTATGTGAGTTTTTCTTTTTTTACCTTATTTTATTTATGTTTGAGTAATTTTAAAGTACTCGAAGCCAACATGACTATAACTTTCAACATATTTACGAAGATATTTTATTAAGTTAAAGCTGATTATAATCAAATTATTTAAAATATTATGTAAAGAACTTTTTAACAACTTTATCAATGTTATGAATTTTAATCAAGTTTTTGAATAAACTAAACACGTGTTGGTGTGTAAAAGTATTTACATTCAAACAACTAGATCAATATCTTTTTCTTGATTCCAGGTTTTGAAACGTCAATGAAATATCAGAAAAAAGTTTTGTCTTATCAATTATAACAGATGCTTTTCCCGTGAGACAAAGTAAAAGAATCAATACAAAAACTTTTACAACTGAAGAAATTGTGTGAAAGTTTTCCATAAAAACACCATCAATCAACCAACAATAACCGCAGAAATTTCTCACTTAATTACTTTGTAAACAAAAAAAGTTTCTTTTAAAAAGTCACATAAATATTTGATATACAGTAATGAAAAGTTTACTCTCAAAAATAACAAAATTAAACAAACTTTAACTTCTTAAAAATACTTTTAAACTAAGAGGACATATAATTAAATTTAGTATAGACTATCATTTAAAATAAATAGAATGTTTTTTAAGAGATTTTATTACACAATCAGAACAGCCTTAACTTTATTAATTTTATTTTATTTTAATTTATTTTAATTTTTCATGCTTTAAACTTTTTCCATATACAGTACTTATAAACTATTAAGCAGAAAATTGAGTTTAACAAAAAACTAAATCCCCAAGGTAACAGAATTTTATATTCCCAAAAGTGAATACTTTTTAATTAAAATGAAGAATTCTCAAATAACTCGAATTTTATTGAGACCGCAACAATTTGCGAAGTTCAAAATACTTCAGATTAAACCGCAGATTGAGGAAACTTTCAAACTGAATTTGACAAGCACTTGAAAAATTGTTCGCAGGAATTTATGAGATTTTTATGTTTTTATTTGATACATGATTATATTGTACACACTACTCAACAAAATCTAAAACATAGAGTATAAGATTAAATTCTTAATAAAATTAATGATGCTGTTGCTTTCAATACCTAAACAATAGTTATTAACAATAACTAAGCTTATATGCATCAGTTTTATTAACAGGAAATTTAAATATGCATTTTAAATATGCTAAAACAATTATAAGTACTAAACAAGTACATTAAACTTAAAATAAACTTTAGAAAAGAGTAATTTCATTTTCAGCCACACAGAGAAAAACAAAACTATTTTAAGGAAAGCAACACACTCTAAAAAAACACTTGAGTTTTCAGAAAAGAAAAACTCTTAGCAAAGTGACAAAAACGCTGGAAAAGAATTCAGCAAATTGAACGAGCTTTTTGTCAGAATTTTTGACAAAACTGCCTTGCGGACGACACTTAGTCACGGTCGAATTAGTTTTCAACACTTTGAAAGATAATTTGTGGGTTGATAATATATTTTGCTCAACTTTAAAGAGATGATGTTTTTTAAAAAACCAACAAGTAATTCATTAAACTTTAAGTAAAATAACTTATTAAATAAAGTAAATACAGAATATAAATCTTAATTTAAATTGAATGTTATGACTTCACCACAAAACACGTTTTAGATCGGTAATCTGCGAATTGAAAAGATGAAAAGCAAACAAAAAATGAGGGGATTTAAAATAAAAGTTGTTTTAAGACGGTTTTGCCGGCGTTGTAAGAAAAGTTGAAAGAAAAATATTCGAAGAAAGGAACAAGGTTATTAGTACAAAATCCAAACATTAACCTCTAGGCGGAACAAATAAAAAGTTAAAGTTTTTTTTTTAAATACAAGTATGAGAATTCAAACGACCGGCAAAATGTTTCATTCACTGTTCGGCATAACAGCTTAATAAAACAGTTTTATGTACACAAGCAATTTACATTAAGGCCATAGGGGGGGGGTAGAAGCCATTTTTTGACCAAAAATAACATATAGACTTATATTATAGTAAATTTCATAATCTTTCAGATGCTTTTTTTAGATTTTAAAAATATAAAGTAACTTTTTTTTTATGACCGGTTATATAATGGGTTGTCTTTATAAAGGGTATATAAAGAGTAACTTTAAAGCCGTTTTTCTCGAGTTTTTAAAAATGGGCTTTAAAATCTATCTTCTCCTTTATTTTTCAAGCAATCTTCTTCAAATTTTCAGGAAATGTTCCTTACATTATGAGAAAAAAACGTTATTTGTGAATTTTAATAATTTTAAAAAATAAAAATTTTATGACAAAAATTAAAAAAAAAAAGTGATTTTTTATCAAAAAAAAATTTTTTTTTTCAAAAAAAAGGTATTTTTACTTGAAATTTTTTAAAGTCACAAATAACGTTTTTTTGTTATTGTATAAAGAATAGACTGTGAAAGTTTAAAGAAGATTGCTCAAAAAATGAAGGAGGAGATAGATTTTGAATGCATTAGTCTTTTTTTGCCGTTTTAGTTTTTCCTTCCCCATAAGGAACCTGTTATGCGGCCCGATTTTGGCCGGTCATATCTCAAAAACTAATTCGAATTTTTAAAAACGGTAAAAAGCAACTTGAAGCTTGGTAAAAACTCTATAAAATAAGATCAACTTGTAAAAAACATGGCCTACCCCCCCCTATGGCCTTAACCAAAGAAATTGTGAAAAATGTTTAATCTTTGAAAAAATTACATGGGCTCAACAGGTAGACAAATGATTTGAAACAAAAAATGAACATCAAATAACAAAAAAGCAAGATTTACCTAAATTTTGCATCATATTTCCACGTGTAAGCAACGATGATATGTTTACCACAATTAATATACAAAATGATAACAACAGGTAAGCAAGATATTATATCTTTTGTTTATAATTACCGGTTTTTGGTCAGCAAAGGCATGGTAGAAACAAGAAACGTAAGTCATAACAGCTTTCTCATCGGGGTACGGTAAATCAACTAGATCTATGTAAGATAAAAAAGTGGTAAATTTAATCTCAAGTAAAGAAGTCATTAAACATGTAAATTTATTATATTTAGAGTAAGTCATTACAGCTTTCTCATCAGGGTAGGGTAAATCAACTAGATCTATAAGTGGGAGAAAATATTATTAGAACATAAGTGAGGGGTTGAGCAAATAAAGCTTTCAATAGAAAATAAAAAGTATAATAAAACAGCTTGGTGTATTTGTCCCCAAACTCAGGACATCGCCTGCTAAGAAACAACTGGTTTTTAAGTTGGTTCTGCATGAGTGATTTTCGCCCAAAATTTGTTGATTCCTTTTGGGAATACCTGATACGGTGCAAATTACTATCAAGAAGTTTATTAACATCTTCGGATGATTGTAAAAACAATTTTCTAAATATTAACTGAGACAAACAGAATTCTTGAGGCAACAAGGGTTCATATTTAGAATATGCCAGAATACTCGGAAAAGAAATATTTGCAGAAGAAGTATTAGAATTAGGAAAAGTAGATAGAGTTAAGCCGAATAGATAGAGTTCTTAGTAAAACTCCAGATATTTAGAACAGAAAAAAACCAAAAGTGAGATCAAAAGAGCATCAGAAAGATTCAATGAAGAATAAGAAAAGACGAGAAAATGTTAGAAGAATATACAGAAGGTCCATTTATTAACATGTTTTTACCTTTTGCAGGCCACTGAATGCGTGGTAGTAGCAAGAAACGTAAGTCATGACGGCTCTCTCATCTGGTTTGGCCATATCTACAATCTCTGTACAAATTTGTAAAATACACACATTAAATATTAGTATTATCTACAAAATCTGTTTATATTTGTTAATATACAAATTAAATAATAGTCATATCTACAGTCTCTGTGGAATACTACTAATATACATATTTAATATTAATTATGATATTAAAACATCTACAATCTCTGTATAAACTTGAACTTTATTAAGCCAACAATTATAAAATACATATAACCTATGTAAAATCACGTTATGTATTGTTAATTATCCTTAAGAAATTACCATTTTATTAAAACGTTTTCTATTATTTGTGTATAAGATTTGAATATATAAATTATGCTGATTACTATTAAACACACTACCAGATTACAAAAGTAAACATGAGTTGAGAAATTAAACTAAAATGACTTATTTAAGTTATACAAAATATATTAAGTCATTTGCATTTTATCTAAATCTTGTATTTACTAGCACAAAAAAATATTTTTTTAGTAAAAAAGTGCATTTAATCATGCAACAAACAGTTCAAACAGGTGCGAAATAAATTATTAGAAAGTTTATTAAAGTGTGATGTATGTTAACCAGATTTACCAGAATAAGTGCAAAACCACACGAAACATTTTAAACTTTTAATCTAGAAATTGCTACGTTTGAAAATATTTTTTCTCTGTAATTTACGAACGTGTATTAAACTTAATCACTTAATTATACGTTATTGTATTAAATTTCAACCATGCTTATTGAGTTGGTAGATACTTATTTTATTTTATAATTCTTTATTGGACTTGTTACAAACTTGAGTTCGATATTTATTCAAAGTTGTATTTAGTTAAATTTCGATCATTTATTAAAATTTGGTCACCATAAGCAATACTAAGTTTTTGAATAAAACACTGTTTTTCATTAAAATTACTTCTTTAAACACTTTTTCATGCTATCTTTTTTTTTTCTGTATGTATAAACTTTTTAAATTATTTTAAAATTACGAGTCATCTTAAACTAGGTGAAGAATTTCACATAAAACTAAAAATAGAATAAGGAAAAAACTTTAACAACAATTTTATAAGAACTTTTTGTTAAGCCGGCTAAATATCCATACATAGCGAAACTTTCTTTTTAACCATGTCTATTGAGAAATATTCTCAGAATGCGGAAGCTTTGCATGCCCTTATATGGTCATTTCATGTTTGTTTGAAAACTTTATGTTTGTTAACATTTCTGTTGTTATTTTTCTTTTTCTCTGGGTAAGCAACTGCTTTTAATTTGTAATAAACATTGTTTTAGATAATTTGTGTTATAACACTCAAACTTATGTTAAATTTACTTAAATTCATTTTTGAAACTTTTATTTTTTGGCAACATTTGTGTTTTATTGTTGATAATTTGTGTTACGACGTTTTAAGCTTTTATTTGTTTAATCTCCATTGTTGGTACTTAAATTTTATATTTTTTAACTTTCAAAATGCTTGAGAGTTCAAAAAGTATTTCGTTTTAAACATTGTAAAACAACTTGTACTAAATTTTTCAACTGTTTATAGCAACTTTTGCTTCTACATATACAATAAAAAAGACACAAAACTTTAATTTTTTATCGGTAAAACTTTCTTTTTGACAATGTGACGCGTAGCTGTAAAACTTAAAACTTTAATTTTTAATGCCAATTTTATTTTACCCGGTATTTTGTGACATCTACTGAATTTACACGGTAATTCTTCAGTTAAATTATTAATTATATAAATGTTTAAAACAAACTTGTTTTTTGTATAGTCTTAAATTAAATTTGGTGTACAATTGTCATTTATGTTTTTAAAACTATAGTTTTAGAATACATGTTCAAGAAACAAAAATTTTAAATGTTGGTAAATAACATGTTTTTTGACATTTAATAAATGTGGATGTTGCAACATTTTAGTTGTAAGCTTTAAAATGTAAACCCAAAATTTTGTGTATTTAAATCCTAGTTGAAGTTTATACGTCAAATTAGACATAAACTGAAAGCTAATACTTTTTTAAAGTAGTTTTTAATTACAAAATGTTCTTTTTAATGTTACTTAATTTTTTATTTATATACCTTGCACATCTAACTTTTGAAGATGTCGATACTTAATACCCTTGTACATATTAGCTTAATATTTATTACCCTTGTAGTGTTAAATAATTATATTATAATATAATATACCTTGAGCGTCCAACATTTGAGGAATGTCGAGATGTTTCTCAGCAACTTCGAATGCAGTTTGCAAGTTGGTCAGGGGGTCGTCCTAGAAATATTAAAATAAACCCATAAAATATATTGATTCAAAGTGAAAGTTCATTGCTTATTATATAAAGGGGGTCGTCCTACAATTTAATAAAAATTTATTCAAAATGAAGTTTGTAGTTACAAAATGTTTTAAGATTCTAACATTTGTTTGAAAATTATAAAGTATATACTATGTGTGTTCAAGATACTAATTATTTCTAAAGTTTTTCTTATTAGTTTAATATACCTTCTGATAAATATAGTTAATACTTATTTGTGCTGAACATAGTGATTATTTCTGAAATTTTCAATATTTACTTAATTTAATATATAGTTATTACTTACCTTCCTCAATTTATCGTAGTCGATAAGTTCAGGCCTGTGGCGATGGATTAGAGCACAGAAGGCAAGACCGTCTTTCCAACTAAAAAAAATATTTATTTTATTATTTTGTTTATTTAAAGCAGTTTATTTAACTTATTGTTTAATAAAACGAATCACAGAAGGCAAGACTATTTTTCCAAATTAAAAATAATACATACTATTTTTTAATGAGCTTGTTTACTTTTTAATAATAACTCTTTTATAAACACTGCCGTAGTAAACTATTTTAACTCATTAGTACAATACATACTTCAAATTTTAATTCTTATACATATTGGAACATCTTTTTGGTAAACATAAAAATAAATAATGCACTTTTTTTATATAATAGTATTTTTACATAGGTATACTTAAAACATTAGGTCATTTAAACCGGTTTTACAAGCCAGCAACTTGTAGCTTTAATATATTTTGACATTTTAAATTGGCCAATTTAACACTTACATTTACTTTAGATCATTTTAATCTCAAATTGTAGCGGATTTACAGAATATCAATTTAGATTGAAACTTAAGAAATGTGAAATACTCAACTTTAAATAAAAGTTTACACATAACATTTAAACAAACTTAATGTAGGTTTTAAACATGATTTTTAATTAATAACTTTATTGACTTTAATTTTGTTTTAAAGCATGTTATATAACTTGATAACTTTGTGGTATTAAGTTTCCTTAACGTTTTAGGTTAGTCATTTTATTTGAATAATTTTGCATCTTAACGTCATGTGTACTTAAAAAAAATATTGATAATTTTTAATATAATTCTGTTTTTTTCTTTTTGGTAAGTAAAACACAACCTTGATTTTTTTTCAATGTTATTGTTGTATAGGAATTTTAATAAAATCTATTGAGAATTATTTTTTATTCATTTTCTCCAACTATTTACCGGTGAATGTAAGAAATATTTCATAGTATTAACACAATGGCTTATTATTTGCGTTTGATATTAAACAATTAACACATTGTTCAAATAAAACTATTATATTTTTGTTCAAACACTATTAAAAATGTTTGACTTATTTCAAAGGGGGTTGATTGAATAAATAAACATAAACTCATAAGTAGGTTAAATGCTAAGTTATGACTAAAATTTAAAATGAAGTTTCTGAGATGCTATTTTAAATATTAACTTTGTAAATAAAAAGTCGTTTTAGATTTCTATCTTTTCCAGAAACTTGACTTCAATGTACTACATTTGCTACATTTACTAGTATACTTAATTACAAACTTAATTTATGTAATAAATCTTGTTATACTTAGTATGGAAACTTTTCAAAATGACATTGTTGTAAGAAAATAATTAACAATTATTTTTATCACATTATAAATATCAGGTGTGCAAATTTTGCCTATCGACATTTTTGTAGGGACTTATTTTTGTTTAATCTTATACTTAATAGTATGTTAATTCTTATTTACCTGGTATGGAAATTTTGCACGTTGACGTTCTTGTAGGGAATTAAGTTAATAATCAGGAATATTTTTATTTTATGATATAATTATTATTTTACTATATTTACCTGGTATGGAAATTTTGCACGTTGACGTTCTTGTAGGGAGCAGTTTTCCTTTGACACCACAAAAGCAGACCTTCTTTGGCAGAAGATTCTAAAGTATTGATTGAAATATTACCAAAAATGTCAATTAAATTATTTAAATGACTTATCAACTAAAATAAAATATGAAACTTTTGAGAGCATGTTTTTGTAATAAACGTGTTTCTAATTAACATAAATGCAAATAAAAATACAGCTTCTATAAAACATTAAAGTTTATTTTTATATAAACAGTGTTGTATTAGTTTTATAAAACTAGAATACTTTTTTGCAACTAAAAAATAGTTGGTTTTAAAACTTTATTTGTGAAAACCAATGTTTTGTGTATGTTTTTGACAAAAAGTAGGATGTCAAATTAGCTAATGTTTTTCATAAAAGAACTTTTTATGAGAAAATGCAATTAAAGTATCACTTTTGTTTTATAATTGCTTTTTAATTGATTGGCTTGTTAAGAGACTTCCCATTACAATATAATAACACTTTTTATGCACTACAAAACTTTTTCTTTCAAAAACACAAACTGTATTAATCATTACCTAATCATATTTTCATAAAGCCTGTATTAATTTTGAAACATTCAGTTTCCAAGTAATTTATAAATCAAACATAAAAAACCTATATTTTAGAACATTATATTGGCTTATTGAACACTTCTACTATCTAAAATTTCTTAGATATTTAAATGTTATTATCACATAGTTATAAATATGTTTCATAAAATATGCATTTTATATAGCTCAATAAATAAATAATCCATACAAATTCAAATATGAATTAATTTCATTTTTGAACAGGTGTTTTAGTATATTTTGCAAATAAATTTCTAACCTTCGACTGAGATGTCTTGGATGGCAAACCTCAAAATGATTGTCCAGATCATTCCCAGGGTCATCTTCAGGTTTCCATCGCAAATTTCTGTGAATTACAAATTAAATATAATAAAACTTTAACATCACAATTTTTTTGTAATACAAACAATGAACTAGCTAAATTATATTTTGCAAAAAAAAACTTATTTAAATATACCTAATAATCTTTAATATTTATCAGCAATAATTTTAAAACTAGTAAATAATGTATTATACTTAGCTGAATAATCTTAATTAGTACAATTTTAATACCTTTATAGTACTGATTAAGAAATAATTTAAATAACAAATTAAAAACCTTCAGCGCCAATACTGACAAGCTTAACTCCCTTGTCATTGATGAACTCCAGGGCCTTGTTGACGTTGGCGATTTTGTGGAAACGCATTTTGCCTCTCTCTGGGCGAGACAGATGTTCTCCAGAGATCACCTTAAAACATTAAAATATAATGAAAAACCATCTGAGAAAAAATCACCTGTTGTTGTGAAAATTTACATGTGAAATTGTTATGTGAAAAAATATTTTCATGTTTGTGTGAAAAATATAAACTAGCAAAAATTAAAGTATGGTATAAGTGGATTGTGAAAAAATGTAGTATAAAAATATGCAGACACCTATACTGCAAAAGTAGGCTGTAGAAAGTTTTTAACACTTGCAAAATATTTAAAAATAAGACCTGTGAGAAAAAGTAGTAGAGTGTTAAAATTAAATAAGATGTTTTAATTTTACAAGTACTATTTTTTATTTTAGAAGAAGTATTTTGTAACAGTACAAATGAAAGCCAAAACAAGAATAAGTGCATAACTAATTTTGTTAATTAATACTATTAACAGTTTCCAAGGAAAAAGAAAACTAATTTTAAATTTAATTATGATTGAAGTTTAAATTATATCAAACCTCCAATAGAAGCATAAGTTTCAGACCATCTTTATAATATCATTAATATTATTTATTATTTATTTAATTTATCATATTACCTCAAGAAGAAGCATCAGTTTCAGTCCATTCTTGAAGTCTTCCTCAATCAGCTCAATTTGGGTTCCGGCTTTCCTCAAATGCGAGTTGCACCACGCGGTGAAGGTCTGTTGAAAATATTTAAAATGAAATTTATGAAAATGTGTTGTAACAAATACTTAAACAACTGTATTATTTACGATGCCTGTGAAACTAGTTAGTATTTTGTTTTCATAAAAAAAGGTATTTAACAAAACTGGGGTTTTGAAATTCATGTTAAATTTATGGCGGAAAAATATACCACAAAGTTTTATTTTCTCATGATATGATTAGAGATTGAATATCATAAACATTATAAGAATTTTCTACAAATTAAAGATAAAATAATTACTCTTACATATCACATGTTTAAGGGTTTCCGTTGAGGTTTGGTGGTTTTAAATTAACCAATACTTTGATTTTAGAAAACATAAAAATGACTTAAGAAAATATTTACTATATAACTTGTTTAAATGCTTTTAAATAAACAGCTTGCAAAAAGGAGGTGTTCTTACTTTTCTGATTCACAAATTTCTTTTAAATTTCAAATAACCAACATTTTAAAACTTGTTTGTCAAAACCAGCGAACTTGCAATATTTTAAAAGATCAAATAACTTATGAGTCAGTAAATTGCAGGATACAGTTTATCTTATCAGCAGAAATAATTTATTACACTTCAAAACTATCTGCTGTGCTTGTTTGCTTTTAATATATCTTATGTAAACTTAATGCTTACATGGAGATATTTTTTAAGAGTGTTAAACTGTTTAAATACTTTTTAATATTATACTTGACAAATTAAAAAGTATTTCCACACACACATATTGATACTACGCTTTAACGTTTGTTTTGATCGGAACTAAATGTTAAAATTTCGTCTTAAACAATTTACACTAAAAAAGCACTTGGCTAAATAAGTAGGTATGCTCAAACACTCAAAATTGTTAAGTACTAACAAACTGCAGTTTGAATTTCAGCACCAAAGTTAGTATTTTTAGTTTCCTGCAGCAGAAAAATCTTAAAATTGCAGAAGCTTGGACTATATAGTTTATTTCTAAATATAATTAAACGGTAATACTTTATAGTTTCATTTAATGAATAAATGTATTTTTAAATAGTGTTAAACAATATTTCTAAATAGTGCACTAAGTTGTTAAAACTTAAAATAAATTTAAATTTATGATTTATATTTGTAAATATCAAAAAAATATTATTGAAAGGACAAAATAAAAGTACGGAAAATTACAAGATTAAGTATTAAGTTGTAAAACATGTTGTAAATAATTAACTAACATCACGACTAAGGGAAGTTTGTTTTACTTATTTGTTTATTTTGCAAAATTTTATATTAAAATAACTTTTAAGTCAAACTTTTTGTTAGTTTAATACTGAAATTAAGATCTTTGCTCAATCTCATTCACAAAATTTGTACTTAATTTATAATTATCAATTTAACCAAAATTAAGACAGTTTTTAAACTTTATTTCACTGAATACTTAAACTTTTTTATACATTAACTTCTATTTTTTTTTCATTAATGTGACAATATCTGCTTATTACAAGTAACATTTTAAACATATAAATGTTAATTATCACGTTTTTAAACTTACAACAAAACTTACACCTTGTGTAAAAGACAATTTTTAAACAAAGACAACGTTTGTAGTAAATTAAAAATTGATGAAAACTTTAAAAAGTAAATATTAGCAATTACGCACAATTTATATTACAAAAATTAGTAAAAATACATTTAAAAACTGCAACTTTGTAACAAACATACAATTGTGCAACTGCAGTCGGTTATAGCGAAGCGAACAGCTACCAAAGATGATTATGACGTAGTTATAAGTTTGTCACATTCTTTTTATAGATTTAATCGCTACCTTCAAGCCTTCGAATACTTAACATGTGTTTTTAAAGAATACCCACGTATTGCCAATTGATGCTTTTTACCAAAATTTTAACATTAAATTATGATATCTTATAAAACTTTCTACATTGTTCTTTTGTACTAAAAATTATTTCATTAGTTTGTAAAATGTAATTGTAGTTGTAAAATGTATATAAAACTTGGTGTTTTATTTAAGCATCTTTATGACTTTGAACTTAAGTGCTCAGTATAATTAAATGTATTTGAAACCAATTATTCTTTAAGAAGAAAGTATTATTGACACTTTTACACTCACATATATCCTAAAGAAAATTGCTTGGAATAAAAATATAACAGAACCTTATACATGTTTATTTCAACATTTATATATATTATATTTAAGTTACCAACTGTAATAAAATTTTTAAGGATCAGTATTATTTACAAAAGTCATTGTTTAATAAACTAAAGTACAAAATATAATTTACAGAACATAAACCAAAACATAAGTAAAGCTTATAAGTATTATTTGTATCGATACAGCTTTTGACCTAGGAGCCTTACAAATTGGAAGCTTAAGTAACTTGTTTTCACAGCTACAAAAACAAACTGTCTGAAGAAAGGAAAACATATTTCTTAAATGTTTCAAAAAAAAAGTTTTTAAAATACTTTTAATTTTAGCTAAAAAATATGTCAATAGATTAAAGTATGATAAATAAAATTGTTTATAGATATTAAAAAAATAATTCAAATTCTAACCATTGTTATATATGTTATAAATTGTGTTTATAAAACTTGAATTTTTTATATCAATTTTTAGTTGTTTATATTCTAAACTATTAAGAAATTAATTTACCTAATACTTCTATTGTTACTTTTGCTTTTTAAACTTCTGATACTTAAACTAATAGTATTCAAAACTCAGTCCAAAAAACAGCTTATATTATGAAGAATCGTTCAACCAAGATGGAAATAATAAATACTCATTGATAATTTAACATTAATCACATCAAATTCACTACACTTTCTACAATTTCAGATTTTTGTAATTTATTCAAGAGATAGTTATAAATATTAAAATATCAAATATATGTATTTCTGTTAGTGCCAACTTAAAAAAAAAACTTAGAAATAATTGTACGACCTACTAAAAATTATAACTCGAACTTTTAAAAGCTCTGATTTACTTAGTCAACAAACCTTATTCAAAACATATCATTATTATAATACTATTTAATCATTGATACTTTTACATTAATCACATCAAGTTTTATTGCTTTTAATATGTTTTATTAAGGTCAGGATTTTACAATTTATTCACTAGACATTAACGAATTTTAATTATATATACAAAGTTTTATGCAAATTCAAAGAAACTTACAAACCATTGTACTCCCTACTAAAAAGGTTTACTTGAACTGGTAAAAGCCTTTATTTACTCATTTGGCTGAACTAACAAACCTTATTCAAAATATATTATCATGCAGCACTGCTTTTGACTAAAACAACTAATGATTGTATTGAACTAATGTTAAAAGATGTGGCAAAAATTACCAGTGGTCTTATTTTAATTTATTAGTCACAATATTTTTTTGTTTTAGTTTTGACTGATTATCTTAAATATTGCAAGTAACTTTTTCTGAAAACTTGAAGTCAATTACTTTTTGTAAACTTTGATAAATTCAAGAAAGTGGCAGATTAAAAAAGTGCTTGGTCATAAGGGGTGCATGACTATTGAAATTCTGACAATACATGTTTTAATAATACTGAGTTATAGTTATTTTTTATTGAACCAAAGTATTAAAAAACAAAATATTTAACCATCATATCTTATTAATTACACGTAGATAAGAATTTTTAGCTTTCTAAAAAGTTTAACAATTTTTTGAGATGTGGCTAGATATTTTTTTTTTTCTGAAACATAGTAATTTGTAATAACTTATAAGTTTTCTGTTTTTTTTTTTAGATTTAATTTATCATTATATTAATATTATTTAGACCTACAAGAAAATTTTCAATTTATAAATAGAAAGTTTCAGAATTTGAACTGTCAGAATTTTAGATCTCATGTAACTAGTTTTAGGTCCATTTTGAGAAAAAACAAAAATTATTTATATTATAAGTTATTCTATTATAAGTTATTATTTTAGTAATTATTTTGACAATTCTATATCCTATAAAAGCTGATTAATAGTTCATCCTCCAAATTTTTAACCAAAGTTAATTTTAGTAATACAAATTATGTAAAAAGTAAAAATAAACTTTTTTCCCTCAATTCATTAGATCAAAGTACTAAAACTTGAGGTTAATACATTAAGTGAAATGAAAAATTAAGTTTAAAATGAAATTAAACGTTCTCCCAGGCTGGGTCAAGCAAATAAAAATTAATTAATACTACTTGAACATTAAATTATTATTTTTGTTTAATTAATTTACTTTCTTCTGCAGAATCAAGGAGACTAAATACAACAATTAATATAGTAACAATATTTTTTTTTTCAACAATTAATATTATTTTTTTTTTTTTGAAATTACCATCTTCTGCTGTCTCTCCCAGGTGGGATTGAGCAAATAAGAACCACATAATAAATAACTAATACTAATAAATAATTTAATTTGTAATTTTATTATATTAATTTACCTTCTTCTGCTGTCTCTCCCAGGCGGGATCGAGGAGACCTTGTCGGTCCCAATCCTCCTCTTGCTGCATGTAGTTTTGTTCCTCCATATTATTAATAATTAGAAACTATCTGTAATATTTATTAGTTAGTTTTGTTTGTTCCTCCATATTATTAATAATTAGAAACTATCTGTAATAATTATTAATCAGTTTTGTTCCTCCATATTATTAATAATTAGAAACTATCTGTAATAATTATTAGTTAGTTTTGTTCCTCCATATTATTAATAATTAGAAACTATCTGTAATATTTATTAACTAGTTTTGTTCCTCCATATTATTAATAATTAGAAACTATCTGTAATAATTATTCATTAGTTTTGTTCCTCCATATTATTAATAATTAGAAACTATCTGTAATAATTATTAGTTTTGTTTCTCCATATTATTAATAATTAGAAACTATCTGTAATAACTAACAATTAGTTTTGTTGCTTCATATTATTAATAATTAGAAACTATCTGTAATATTTATTAGTTAGTTTTGTTCCTCCATATTGTTAATAATTAGAAACTATCTGTAATAATTAATGTATTGTATTTTGCCAGTTGAAGGTTTTTTTTTGTTTTTACTTAAATCCCACGATTACAAAACAACAAACAAAAAATGTACATGAACATTTTTTAAGTGCAACAATTTTAAGATCAAGCCACACCCAAAGTTTATTGGAGCTTTCTTTTGGAAAGTAGTTTCAGTCAATACACTTAAATAAGCCATATTTCACCAAACAAAATTCTTAACCTTTCAATTTTATTCATTAGGCCTTGCTTTAATTTTTTCAACTGATTTGTTATATTGAAAGCTTACATTTTTAACTTTCCAAACAATATTGCCATAGCTCACAAAGATTCAATTGTACAGATGAGTTTAAAACAACACACTATTTTTTTAAATATTGAACTAAAATTCTTAATTACAAACTAATAAACTTTGAAAAAAAAATTATTACCACACAAGGAATTTAAATGTATGTCGCACTACTCTATTTACTCCAGGTCTAAATAAACAAAGCTTAAAATGTTATAATAAGATTAAAACCATATATGTATATTAAATGACAATCTTTAGCAAATATTTGGTTGTTTTCTAAAGATAAATCACATATTTAATCTTAATTCTCAGCTCTAAAGTTTTAAAAGACACCAGTTTTGAACAAAGTGACTGCCAACATGACACAAAAGTTAAGTATTGAAAGCTAACTTCCTTGTACAAGCTCTATGAAGCTTTATAATACAGTGCATAATTGGTGAAATTTTATGTAATTATTCACTGTTTAACAAACAACTTGGTATTAAATTTTATGTAATTAGCTTTTTATTGTTCAATTTTGTGTTCTATTGTCAAGCTTAAATTTTCTCAAATTTAAGTTAATTTAAAACGATTAGAGCAAATTAAGTAACATTTAATCTACTTCAGACACTGTTTTAAGTGAAGCTAATTATAAGTATTCTATTGTAAGATTAACTTTATACTAGTTTACAAATTAACTGAAACTTAAAATAACTAAAATTATTTTCAATTTAATAACTGTTTAACTAATCTAATAAGAACATTTTAAAATTAAAAAATTAAAAGTTAACCTTTTATTTAAAAAACTTAAACTATGCAAAAGCTAATTTTCCTAAGGTATATTACTATCTTTTTCTATAATACTTTCCTAACATCGTCTATTATATTTGTTCTCATCAAAAAACAATTTAATTTTACAGAAAATTTTAAAACTAAACAAAAATAAAATAAAAATTTACAAACTAATTTTCAATAGAGGAGAAAACTAAACTTTAGCTGAGAAAATCAAATTGATGAAAGTTTTCAAGGAGAATGAAATTTTACTGTAGCCCCAGGCGTTTTTCAAGTAACATTTTAAGCCAAGAACATTCTATTCTATTTTTGGTATATTTAAAATCATTCGATCTTATTCTAATTTCGTCATCAAATTTAAAAAACTTTATTTATATATTTGTTTTTTATCGAATAGTTCAAAACTTGCAAAAAAAAAACACTTAGTTCTGCATCAAAATAATAAGTTAATCACCAGTTTATACCAACATAACAAACAAAACAAAAAGTTATATTAAAGTAAATGAGCTACTTGATTGATGTTCTTTTTAAATTTTAAAAATCAACACATTATCATTTTTCATGAAAAAAATGCATTTAATTCAATGCTTAAGTAGTGGAGCAAAAAGTTTTTAACCATTGGTGTTGAATAAAATAAAACAGTGTCTGCTCAGGCATTTAAAAATATAAACAACTTTTCTAAAGCTTTAGGTATTAAAGTGTATCCCAAAAATATACATATCAAACTATTATTAGTTTTTAACAGTTTAAAATGCATACAATTTATATTTTAAATTTTTGACAACATTTAAACAATAAATACACTTTTACAGAATCAGTACAAACTAAAACAAGAAAAGCTTTGCAAGATTAAGTTTTAACTTTTTAGTTTAACATTCACAAATAAATCAGCTGTATAAAATTATAAATTTTTTTTATCTTATACAAAAACCAAACCATCATTTATATATATACCTGAACAAGTAAATTTTAATCATGAAAAAAGGAAGTGCAAAGTGATAGTGTTAGGCAGCTGCTAAGCATGAAATTCAAACTCAAAAATCACATTATTCATAAAAATCACACTACTTGTAAAAATCTCATGCATACCAGATTTTACTCATAAAAAACCTTGTGTTAAATTAAATTTTAATTATGTGTCAACACTTCGGTAACATAAATTAATTATTAGCAATGTATTTAAAATACATTTTCTAAAAAAATTGATTTATTTCATTATTGTGCACAAGAGAAACTTTAGTTAGTTTGACAAAAGTTGCAAATAAAAGGATTATTTATCATATTTTATTTTTAAATCATTACACAAAACCAAATTTTGTATACTTGTCTATTTTACACTTTTTATCAACTAAAAGATGTTTAACTTTCTTACATTTTAATCTAACATACCATAACAAAGCTGACCAATCAATTAATATGAGTAGCTGATTTAGAAGCCTTAAAAATTAGCCTCATACTTATGGAAGGAATCTAATTTAGCAAAAGTATTACAAACAAAAAATTAACTAGACTGAGTTTCTAAATAAACTTGAATAATTAAAACTAGCATGAATAGCCGGAGTGTCTAGCGACCCTATTAAACTATATTTTTATTAAATGATCAAAAAAATATGAACAAGAAATCTCAAGTTAAGACTTTACTATCAGTTAAGTTAAATGACTTAATGATATAAAACTTCATTAAAATGTCATTGGTCAACATTTGTCAAGCACTAACAAAATTTGCATAGTATTTAAACAGATGCTAAAAACACAACAATAAAAAATTTATAAATTTTTGAAACAAATACATAAGTTATGCATAATATAATAACTAAATACAAGAAGCAAGTGAGAACTTTTATCAAAAAATGTTACCTTACCACTGCAACCCAAGTTTTGATCGACTAACTAACAAGTGAAATGATGTGAGCATAAACTTGTGAAATTTAATCATGTGTAAATAAGTAATAACATTTCATCAGTGCAAAACTTGTAATTGAAAACTACTAAAAAAGAAAAAAATGAACAGCTTTAGTGTAAACAGATGATTCTTGAATTTTCTGCATACTTCTAGATAAAACTATAATTAGTACTTATTAACATTCTTTTGAAATAAAATTGAACAAAGTTGATAAATTAAAATAATAAATTGATAAACTAAAACTCACTTTATGAAACTAACATTAATAACTATTTTAAATGATAACTGGTGCATCATTATTTTTTTACATTAACAGTAATCTATTTAAGAAAAATTTTTGTTTCATTATGAAAAGTACACCAAAATATTACCAGTTAATGCATAACTTTAATTGTACAGTAAAAACCTGCTTAATTCATTTAACAGAAAAACTTTTTCTTGTAAACACAAAGTAAAAGTTTATGAAATAAATACAAGTTGAACAGCAGGTTTAAAAACAAAATCTAGTTAGTTTTAAAATTTAGTTCCGTTTTAATTCTCTGCTGCAAACCCAACTATTGCAGAATGAAATTAATGATAGTTTGTTGTAAACCAATTGAAAAATAAATTTAAAATGAAAGAGTAAAAACACTTGTTAGCAATTTTGCTAGTATAAATCAAGTACCAAATTTAAAAAAGGCTTCAATTTACAATAAAAATTTGCAAAGCAAAACTTAACATTTATGCATACTATTACAAATACGGATCACTCATTCCTAGAATAAATTTGACTGTGTACTGAAAACTGTGTACTGACAGAATCAGGTAGGAAAAATTATAATTGTTTTTTAAGAGAATAGTATGTCTACTATTATTTTTGAATTAAACTTTACATCTTTAATGTATAAAGTTTAACAACTTATTTATCTTAATATAGTACGCATGATTATTTAAACTAAGGTAATAAGTATTGATCATTAAAAATATCTTTGATATCTTATTAGGGTCAAGTATTATTAGTTAGTAATATCACTTACTTAGTCTAAGTTCATAACCATAGCTTGACAATACAATAAAAATATTTTGAATGAATCAATAAAACCCAATCACAACAAACTTTTGTATACAACTTTATATAAATTACAAAACAAAACACTTTAGTGTAAATTCACAAAATATATTTGTAAACATTTAAAATTTGTGAACAAGTTAATAGAAATGTAGTAAAACTGAATAAACATGTGAATAAGATGGATAAATATTTTTCATCATGTTTAGATGTTCAATATAAAAACATACTTACTAAAAGACTTACTGAAATAACCCTTATAGACTGGATATGCTTTTCACTACCATAAAACTTAAATATTAAAAAGCAGTTCTGTGATTAAAGCTGTTTTTTTATGACTTCAAAAAACTTCAGAAATTAAAATATCAACTTTTTTGTGTGTGATATATGGGTTAACAATCTTAAAGGCAAAAAATTAATTACCAGAAATATTTAGATTCAGCCTGAGTTTCTACTTAAATGGAAAAAAAAATAATAAATTATGAATAATATTTCTTTTAGTTCTATATTTCACATACTTTATACAAAATACTTTTAAATTACCAAAAACTAGCCTGATATTTATAAAAAATCCAAATACCCTGAGTTTTTTGATATACCTGAAAAAATTCAGACTAGCTCAATTGACCTGATTTTTTTCAACTAAATAAGATGAGTAACTTGAGTTTGTGACAACCATGTAGATTGATAAATTTAAAAAATTGAATGCTTGTCTTAAACTTTAGTTCAAAAAAAACACCATATAACACAGGTTAGCAACTTTGGAAGCATAAAATCTAATTATGCAAACAGAAAATAGCTTGAATTTCAAAACCAGCATGAGTCATCCTGAGTAAAAAAACAAAAATCAAAAAAAAAAGAATGACCCAAAAACTGACAAATTTAAATAAAGCTTGAGTATTGAAAAATTTGATTTGATGAGAAAAAATTTTTGTATAAAATACAGATGAAGACCATAAAAAAGAAAATGGTTTGATAGTCATTTTAAGAAAAATAATTTCATTTAAAAATGAAAAATATCCAAACTTGCTGGAGTTTTCAAAAACTTGAAACTACCCTGAATAGCTTGATATGTGACAACCATGTTATGTACTTTATACTTTAAAGATGACAATCAAAGTTTTCAACTTAAATAAAAGGAGAATGATCAACTATAAATTTTAAATTTTACTAACAATACAACAATGCTATAATTAAATTGACTAAACATTATTTATAAAAGTTTTAAAAACTTGCATAATTGATAATGACTTTAATAACACAATGTTTTTGTACAAATCCTGATAAAATTACATCTCATTTGCTGCAAAATTTTTAAAAAAATGTATCCAAACAGTATATTAACTGAAAGTCAACAAAATATTTAATTCATCTTTAATAAAATGTTTAATAAAAAAGTTCTATTCAAATAAGACTTAATCATTAACTAATGATTAATTTTTTATTGGAACAGTTTTTTGAAAATAAAAATCTAAACATTGGATATTTTTAATACTTTTTAGTAAAAACTTGAGTTAAATCAATTGAGTTTCTTAAATAGAAACTACTTAGAACTAAAAAATAATAATAATATATTGTGACTTAGATAACTCAATTCCAAACTATTAGTGGTAAAATGGGGTTGCCAATCTTTTGGGTAAAAAAGCCAGCCTGAGTGAACTTAATAACCAAATAACAAATTTTTAAAACTTGAAGCAATTAAAGTTGAATACATTTTGCTCCAAAAATTGGAAAAAAATTCAGCAGTTTTGTAAACTCTTGGAAAAATTGGTTAATTTTGTAAATAAACTTTACAAAATTTTGATTAATAAAACTAGACTAAGTTGGCTTAAGTTGATAAAATAAATTAAAAAATATTTGGGGTCAAACACTGAAAAATTTTGTAAATCAAACTTTAGTAACAATGAAAAAGAAAACAAAAACAAAAACACATAACTAAAATAGAATACTTAAGAAAACTTAATTTTTAAACTAACTAAAAATTTGTTTTTTAGAAAATAAACAAACACAAGTTTTTCAAAAAAATCCAACTAGCCTGAGTAGCAAGGTTGTAAAAACTAAGTTATAACATGAGCTTTTTAAGTTAAATTACAAAAAGAAATATTTATTTGAAAGTTTAAAAATTAAATGTTAAAAAACTCAACTATGCAATTTATAAATAATACTTTAAACAGATTATGAAACTGAGTTACTATAAAACTCAATTAAAAACAATTATTGACTATAATTTAGGAGTAAAAAAATAGTTTAATAACTAATTTTTGAACAACTAATAAAATGCAGTTAAAAGATTAAATTAAATCAACTTTTACTTTTCAAATCCTTTTATATTTTTTTTTATCTAAAAAATAAAAATAAAATTTTAACCAACAACAGTCTTCATCAGTTTCAAATTATAGTAACAAAATTTATAAAAAAATATTTATTCAAAATTTATTAAGTCTTAATATTCAAAATATAATTAGTTAACTTATATAAATATTTTTAAGTTTCCATAAAGATTATTTTCTTTTAATTTTAAACAATAATAAATATACTTTTATTAAAAACTCTAGTTTTTTCTTCTGTATCAATAACTTCCAGTTCGTTTTCAATGAATCTTACTAATTTTAAACATGATTCAAAAATAAACAAAAACAAAACTTTACTAATATTCCCTTTTTTATAAATCCATTAAAATAACTAAAGCTGCGAATGAAAGAAAAAAATTTATTATCTGTGATTTTGAGAAAGTAGTAAAAAAAGCAATAAAATATTTACGAAGTGCTGACAGTGGAGATACTTATCGTTTAACAGGGAAATAATTTCTATCACCGCGCCCTGAGGTTAAGCACGAAGTTTTATGTCGTCACTACTCTATAATCTGTCTAGCGGTTAATTTTATTTTAGTTTTTAAGTTTTTCGTTTTGCTGTTTGTGACGGTTTAGACAAAATTTACGCTAATTATCACAATAATTTTTCGAAAAAATTTGTAATGTAAAGTTCTTATTAAAATTCACAAGTATTGAGATAAAAAGTTTTGACAAAATTGAAACATAGCTAAAATAGTTGTCTAATAGTAATGACTGAGTTTTGTAGAACTAAAACTACCATTAACTATGTTTTCACTAAAATTTTTTTTAATTATCATATTCAAAGTAAAATTTTGTTCTTTTAATTTGTCCATCTTACATCAAAAAAAGTCAATTGCGGTCTATACAACCATTAACTTAAATAAATTCATATTCAGACGAGCATTACTTTTTGTTAAGAAACAAGAGGTCTCTTCTCTTTATGTTTATAATTTATTTTAAGTAGAAACTAATAGGTACTCGTATTAGATATAAAAGAGTACTAATTTGCGTTGAAATATTAGAAATACTTTGAGTTTGCAAGAAATTATAAAAACAAATGTTCAAAACGTCTTAATTTCGGCAAAAAAACTGTTTATAAACTTATTTTTTCAAGTTTTAAAGTTTACTAGTAGTTTTTTAAAAATCAAGTGACTATCTTTTATACCGACTGAAAAAACGAAGTTGAATAACAAAGGTTTTGTAGCTAATTTACATCGATAATATTTTATATACATAAGTATGTTTTAAATTTAAATTTTATTACAACGGTATGTTATTGTTGATTAACAAATCTAATGTTAGTTTCTTTACATTTTCCTATTAAATCAACTTTAGTGACTCGCTTTTGCTTAGAAATTGTTTATTGCTGCGAAAGGCAAAGTTAAACTGATGCTTTTTGCCATAAAAATATACTTCATGTAAAAATTCAGTTCATCAACGAAAAAAAGACTCTCAAAGTATTTTGTCGTAGGACCTGTTGCACAAGAAACTTTTCGGCTCTTCAACCAGAATGCTTTTATTATTACACTAATAACTAATACTACATTAATTCTTTTTAGATTATAAAAAAGAAAATTAGTATAAAGTTGATAATAAGTTTAAAAATATATTAAGTAAGTGTTATTCGACGCAGAAGTATTGATATCATTTTTTAACTAATTTTTTATTTTTGTGTATTTATATCAAAATAGTTTGTCAAAACAATAGCATCAAATATTTATACCCCACAACATATGTGATAAATAAAATACATTTTTAAAACACTATCTTTAGAACCAATCTATTGTGAAAGTGAATTCACTTACAAAACGTATTACAACAACAACATGTTGTAAACACTGAAACAAGTCTAAAAAAGCTGTTTTACATATAAAATCATTAAATTAATTGTTAATGCTAAATAAGTAAATAATAATTCAAATAATTTAGTATTTATTATCAGCTCATCAAAGCTCCTGTAGCGCAATCGGTCAGTGCGCTGGAGGTTGTGTCTTGCCGAAATAACATATATTGATATTATTGATTAGACAATAGATAATTTTTTCCTTTCAATGTTTTAGAAATAAGAAATTAAATAAGCAGTATAGTAAATAAAGTGAGTTCATAAATAAATAGTGTTTATTGAAAAGTATATTTGTTGTAAAGCTCTCCTTTATATTTTTACAGGTTCCTATAAAATAAGTCAAAAAAAAAAAACATTAACATATTCAAAAGAAGTACTTAAAAAGATTACGTCACAAAATAATGCAGAATAATTTTAAAATATTAAAGCATTGAGAAGTTAATCTTTGTTTGCAATCTCCCCTCTTATATAACAAAGAAATCAGTGAAGCATGTGGCAGTGTGTACATGTTTACTAAAGATAGTCTGTTAACATTTCTTTTTGTACATTAAACTAAAAACTATATTTTCACTTCTGTTTATTACAATGTTCCTATATAGTGTGAGAGATTTTTAAATCACTTACTGAATAAAACTAAAATGTTTTAATTAGTTTGATATGAACAAAGCTACGACAACTAATTTAAATTCTCTTTTAATAAAATGTTTTAGTATTTTCTATTTAAATCATTTCCTTATCTTTTTGAAAAATTTTGTTTAATTCATATATCCTAAAGGAAATATGGTTACAATTTAAATTTGAAATCTTTGTAAAAAAAAAAATTAGTAACTTAGAGTAAATATTTTCAATTAGTTAACTCGGTAGTTTTAAATAACTATGTGTTCCAATTGTTGTCTGTTTTAAAGAAATTTACGAAGTTTTAATGTCATGACTTTGCACTACTTATTTACTACGTTATTTGTTGGCCAATAAAACGTAACTTTAACTAAAATTTTTATCTATTCTTACCTAACAACACATTTAACCTTTAACTTGTAATTATTAATAAAAAAAAATACTCAAAAATACGAGTAACAGTCTTTTTTGCTCAAAACCTTTAAGTTTTAAATAATTCTAATATTTTACACTAAGTTAGATATTTTTAAAATAAGATGTATATCAATTATAAAAGTTAACAATTGCAACTAACAGTAACAAATAATAATTAGTTAAAATAAAAAGCAGTGTTTAAGCGAAAACTCATTTGTTAGACATGTTAGTATTTATATTATACAAATGAATTCTAGCTATTGTAATAACAATAAAATGTGTTTTTAATAATAAATTTTGAAATAAAAAATAGAAACAAAATATATCTTTAAAATTTACAGTACTTAGCTAGTTTTAATTTTATAATATTTGTTAGCTTAAAAAACAAAATGTTTATGCAAAGAAAGCTAACTGTCTTTACTGGACAGAAAAATATCAACTAAAAATAAAAGTTTTGTACAAACAACTATTTATTACTTCCAAAAATAAAAGTTATCAGTCGGTACGAATCCTTCATCACATACAAATGAAATTTTAAAGCTGATGAAAGCTTTTATAACAAATGATTAATTAGTTAAATTGTTTTTCAAATTAGGTTAGTGCACTTTATTTTCTACGTAGTATTTAGTTGTTTATTAAAACTATTGTTTATAAAAAAAATTTATTAACAGTTTAAAATAAAATTCGTATAATAAACTATTTATGTTCTGATTACTCGAGTAGTTTGTTTTTATTTTTTTTGTATTGTATTTCGTGTTTACAACAATATTTGGTTTCTATAAATTTAATAAATTAAAAATAGTTAGATATTTTATTTTACAAAAACTGTGTTTAGACAGTATAGTCTAGTAATTTTCTATATTTATATTGGGTAAATGTAAAAAAAAACACTTTCAAAAGATACTTAATTGTTTCAATAATTATTAAGAAAAATTAAAAAATTCACCGTATAAGTTTGTTAGAATTTTATTTATATTTAATAGTAAGTTTATAATGTTATAATACAGATAAATAAACTTTCTAATTTATAACATTATTCACATATAAGTATAAAAATTAAAAAAAAAAACAAAATTAATTTAATTTATTTGTTTAGTTTTTAAATCGAGCTAAGCAAAAATCGATAACAAAACTCATATTTCGTACTGTTTGGCCTTATTCCGGAATTAGGAATTATAGAACAAGGCTAAATGGTACAAAATATTAATTGTTGGAAAAAAAAGTGTTGTACAGAATTTATTTACTAATAAATACAAATATTAAAAGAAAAAAATTAATTTTGTTATTTATTTTATTTTTAAATTCGAGCTAAGTTAAAAATTGATAAAAAAAACTCATTTTTTCTAAGGAGCCCGACACTAAAAGTCAAGCCCCAATTCAATGGATCTTGTTTTGTATATTAAAGACAAAGAACTGCTCTCTAAAATAAAATAAATTTTTTTTATCTAGCTATTAAGATAAGGTAAATAATTGGATCTAAAGTTCGGAATTTTTTTTTAAGTTCTTGAAAAACGTAATCAAGTTAACTTAACACTCGTACTTCTAACTACGTATGTAATTTAAAAACGTAAATACTATATTTTAGTAAAAAACATTATAGAAATTTCAAGTGCTTTAGCGTTAATAAATTATGTTTGTACTCGATTTCAAATAAAAATAAATAAATGTCCTAAATACACTTATATGTATTATTTACTACAGTATTAGTTTTTTAACTTAAACAATATTATCCAGCGACCTAAAATGGTTTACAATGTAAATACTTTACAGTTTTTAAAATTAAACTAACTTAAACATTTTAACTTTATCTAACTACAGACACTAATGTTTTTTAACACATTGTTAGTCAATTTTATTCTTCAGCAAAATTAGTATATACTTAGATTAATTTAAATTTGAAACAATGTTTTACTTTTTTAAAATTCCATGCTTATTTTTTTGTGAAACAAACTTGCTAAAGTTGTGTATAATATTTTCCGTAAAAATTCTACATCTTTTGTAAGATTTTTTGTATTTTTTGAATATTACATTTATCTTGAGCATTGTCACATAAAAGTGCAGACTTTTGAAATACTGGTATAGTTAAAATAGTTCAAAAATTTAAGTAAGATTTTTTTAGTTATAAATTTAAAACAAAATAAAACTCACCAGTTTTAAAAAAATTCAAAGCACCTAAAACTTTTGTTAAGATAAATTGTAAATAGTTGATACAATAGTTCTTTAAATTTTAAGTTTTGTTAAGAATTTTTATAATTCATCAAGTGGCGTGTAACCAATATAGGAAGAAAGTAAAACAATCTAAAATTAACAAAAAAGTTTTTGTTTCAGTTTAGACAATTTTTATATTAGATTATCAAATTATATGAACAACAATACATGTGAATTTACATATATGTAAGTAAAAACACTATATTGCATATAATTGAATTTTATGTAAAATATGTTAAATTTTTAGTTATTGAAAATTAACTTTATATAATTTATTCAAAACTTTATTTAATTTGTTTTCAAACAGTCAGCTTTTTCACAAATATTCGTTTTTCACAGCAAGCAAAATTAAATTATTTTGCGATTTATATATTTATTATAAACATATATTAACAATTTTATTATATTTATATAAATTTAATATTTTAGAAAATTTCTATTTAACTTTAACTTAGGGACATGCAAGAAAATTGTTCACTCGTGATTTCTAAACTAAAACAAAAAGTACTAACCAAAAAAAAAAAAAACTTTTAAAATGACTACTAATTGGAAAAATCAAGAAATTAAGATTTACAGTATTGATTGCGATATAGTCAAATGAAAAACAACAATTAAAAGATTTTTTTTATGTTAAATCATATGTAAATTCATATTTTATACATTGACATAAACATTTTAAGCATCGGCAGATTCCTTATCAGCATCTTCTTTGATAGTGAGAGTAGCTTGCTTGCTTGAAACTGCTCCTTCAGTGTTTGTTGCATTGCATTGGTATTCACCTTAATTATTACGTCATCATAATAAATCAAATGATAATAATCACGCACTTTGAGTGTTACGTCATAATAGTAAATTAATTATAAATCGGTGTAACTCGTTTTAAACACGTTAAACCTGTGTTTTACCGGTTTACTATCATTTCTAACTCGCTATCATTTCTAACCTGATCATTTCTAACCCGATCACTTCTAACTCGATCATTTCTAACCCGATCACTTCTAACCCGATCACTTCTAACCCGATCACTTCTAGCCCGATCACTTCTAACCCGATCACTTCTACCCCGATCATTTCTAACCCGATCACTTCTAACCCGATCACTTGTAACCCGATCACTTCTAACCCGATCATTTCTAACCCGATCATTTCTAACCCGATCACTTCTAACCCGATCTTTTCTAACCCGATCATTTCTAACCTGATCACTTCTAGCCCGATCGTTTCTAACCTGATCACTTCTAACCCGATCAATTCTAACCCGATCACTTCTAACCCGGTCATTTCTAACCCGATCACTTCTAACCTGATCATTTCTAACAAGATCATTTCTAACCCAATCACTTCTAACCCAATTAAACCCGATCATTTCTAACCCGATCATTTCTAACCCGATCATTTCTAACCCGATCACTTCTAACCCGATCGTTTCTAACCCGATCATATCTAACCCGAAATTTGTTTAGTTGATCTGTATTAATATATAAATATATTTTTTTTTAAGATAAGGATTTGTTTTAAAAACAAATTAATCTCAACAAAATTGTTTTTTGTAAAGTTTAGTTTATTTTGTTTAAAATAAAACCTAATATTCAGATAGCTTTTGTTAAAATTTAATTGTTGATATTAATTGGTTTATTTATTGTTTTGACAATAAGATTTAAAATTGGATTATTAGTTAAGTGTAGTTAATTAGTTTTAAAAAGCATTAGGAAAAGTATAAGTCTTTCGTATTCTAAGGATTAAATATTAAGTTTTTATAGTCGTCAATGTAAGAAATATAATGAGTATCGCAGCGGTTAAAGTCTATTCTGTACTTTCTTTTGAAATGATTCTATATGGTTAATATATATATTTTAAAGTGTAGAAACCAGATTACCAATTTGCCTCCAAATTCAGGGAGAATTTATATGAAATACAACATTTTAAAAATATTAATATCAGCGTTTATGAAAATTTAAGTGATTATAATTATAACGGTGGTTTCATTTAAAGTTAATATCATTAAATTCTAAGTTCTTTAAACGAAAGTGTATACTGTTTAATACAAAGCCAAAAGTAGAGGTAGAAGGTTTTTTAAATATTCAGAGCTTGTCATTTACTCGAACTTTGATTTAATTTTAATTCTTAAATCAACTGGTAAATTGTACATAAATATTAACTGTAATTAAGTTATAATTAATTATAATAAACTTAACTATGAAAGTTTAGTGTCGAAAACTTATTATTACGCATTTTTCTTTTTCTTTTGAAATAAAATTTATGTAGGGCAAAATAAATTTACATTTTTCATAAAAATTTAAAAGTTTTCAAAATTTAAAATTGCAAATTTACGATTATTCTCACGATTAATAGTAGATATTTCTAAAATAATTTTATTGATATCTATTGAAAATTCTTGTTTTACAGGTTTTCAAAAACACAAAAACTTTAGATTATTTAGCGATTATTGATATGAAATGTAAGTATAAATTATTAGAGTAAACTATATAACTTAAAAACTTATAACAAAATAATAAAATCATTTTGTATTGTGAAACCTATTATATAGGTTTAACTTTTTAATAAAGAAAAAACTCATCATGTTTATAGAAATTTAGAGGTGCAAAAAACCACCGAGAATAAAGTCAATAGACTGTAAGCTGGCTTTACAGTAATGAATAAAAAATAAATATGTTTTGCGTAATAATCGTCTAAAAAAAAATTTGATTAAAAGAAACAAAGAACTTAATGGAGTTTTTATAAAATTCTGCTCCTAATTATACTTAATTTAACTATAATTAATTTATTGTTCTGTTTCAAAATGTTTTATTTTTAATTCTTATTTTGTTTTTACTTTCGTTATTTCAACTGCTTATAATAAAGTAATTTAAAAGAAATGTTTGTCAATTAAAGTACTAATTTAAATCGCAATTAAAACATAAGCGAGATTTAATTACTCTCGAACTTGTTATACAAATAAACTTGTCTGCTTAACTATTAGTGTTAAAATTTTTTTTTTTGCTCTAAAACTAAGTAGGAATTTATTAATGATGTGAAATCTAGACGGTCAATCGACATAACAATTTTTGCGGTTTAGTTATATGACAAAACTGTTTTAATAGCTAGTTTCTATTAAAAACCAGGCTTTTCCACTTAATATAACAAACGTTTTTAACTTCTCCTTATGCTTGTTTGAATTACATTATCTTAATAGGCCTATGCAAGTTGCATAACAATTTGAATAAGTTATTAAGATGAAACTTAAAACTATCCTACTATAAAAGGTTAATACATTAGTAAGAAATATTAAAACATTTACGTCAGACTTTCAATGTAGTTTTTAAACCGTAATATAAAAAAAGTTTGTATCTGAATATTACAATTGTAAGAGTTTACTTTTTAAAATTTGCTAATGTTAAAACTAATGTAGTCACGTTAATTACAATAAGATCCAATTAAAATATAATTATCACTGCTTATTTAAAAATCCTACAAAGAAGAGTTCAAAATACTTTAAAGTAAATTATTTAGTAAATTGCTAAATTTAGTGAATTGTATATGATTAACGAAAAACGTCTCTTAAAGTGTATTGAAAAAACAAAAAAAATAATAGAAAAAAACTAAAATTATGTGTAGGTAAAAAAATAAAAAAATGAGGTAAAAAAATATATTAAGATTATGTAAAGTTAATACTAAAATTAAAATTTATACTAAATTTACGTAACACATTAAAATCATTATGTTTTAAAGTAACTAAAAGTTTAATTTTTTTTATTATTTTAATAACTTCATTAAGACTAGTTTGTTTTTGCATGAAATCCAAATAAAAAAATTAAAACGTAACATAAGTAAACTGGGTTAGAAACGATCGGGTTAGAAATGATCGGGTTAGAAGTGATCAGGTTAGAAATGATCGGGTTAGAAATGATCGGGTTTAATTGGGTTAGAAGTGATTGGGTTAGAAATGATCTTGTTAGAAATGATCAGGTTAGAAGTGATCGGGTTAGAAATGATCGGGTTAGAAATGATAGGGTTAGAAGTGATCGGGTTAGAAGTGATCGGGTTAGAAGTGATCAGGTTAGAAGTGATCGGGTTAGAAATGATCGGGTTAGAAGTGATCGGGTTAGAAGTGATTGGGTTTGAAAAGATCGGGTTAGAAGTGATCGGGGTAGAAGTGATCGGGTTAGAAGTGATCGGGTTAGAAATGATCGGGTTAGAAGTGATCGGGTTAGAAGTGATCGGGTTAGAAGTGATCGGGTTAGAAGTGATCGGGTTAGAAATGATCGGGTTAGAAGTGATCGGGTTAGAAGTGATCGGGTTAGAAGTGATCGGGTTAGAAGTGATCGGGTTAGATATGATAGCGGGTTAGAAATGATCGGCTCCCGTTTTACCACATTAAAACTAGTACTCTTAGAAGAAACAATAAATTCTTTAATATTAGACTGACTTTCAAGTTTTAATAACTATTTAGCAAACAATTCCAATTATTTTTTGTTTATTAATTGTCATCGGTTTCTAAAATCATAAGGGCCTTGTTTAAACACTTAAATATTTTTTAATTTTCCGTATTCAATAAAGAACACTATCTAGTTAGTTTTAATTAAAGTAGTATGTTAAACAACAGAACAAAAATAAAAACACTTAAAAACCGTCTTGGTTAAATCAAATCTTAAATCTCAAATCTATTTTTTATAAACTTCATCTACATAACCTAAATTTTTGCCAGCTTAAACACAAAATTTATATAAAACTAGAATATATTTTAATAATAATCACCTCCGTCTTCGATCGTAATGTTTTTTATGCGCAAAGATCCACGTGAGATTTGTTTCCTATCGTCTAGTTGAAGCGGTTCTCTGTTTTAAGTAAAATTTTCAATTGTGAAGCTAATTATAAAAAATAGTTTTAGTAGTAATCTCTAAGCATATATCAACCAATTAGAAACAGTTTTAAGTTTGTATACTAAGAAAAAAAGTTGAAACGGTCTCTGTAAATGTTTTACATGTTTATTTGTTAATTATAAAGCTTGATATAAGACTAATATATAGTTTAGTTTCAAACTTATGTTAGATTATTGGCTAAAAAGACCCAACCTAATTTCTTACAAATACTTATAGAATTAATTTTTAAAATACTATAATACTTAAGTTAGGTAATCGATTTTTAGCTTTTTTGTATAATTGTACCTTTAAGTTGTTACAAGTATTGAAACAAATTCAAATTAACTATTATTGTTATAATAAACGGCTACAGTATTTATTAAAAATTCACAATAAAAAATTTAATATTTTGATGTAAAATATTTTAAACATTACCCGTTAAAATTCCATGAAATATTAGGAAATGGAACTCCAATAGCTTCACAATTCAACCTGATTTTTCCACCAACAAATGCTTCAGAATTATGAGGTTCTTTTCCCATTTGGGGTGAAACTTTAGAAATATAAAAGCTGTTTATTTTCTTTATTACTACAAACTGTACAATATTTACCAATTAAAATAAACAGTTTTTAATATCTGTAACGATTAAAAATACTGGCTACTTGCTATATTAAAACTTTTTTCCTTGCACTTTTTTTTCTTTCTTTCTTTTTTTGTTTTGATATTTCTACAAACCAAAACAATTCGATATCGTGCAAAAATTTAATAAAAAGTATCATTTCTAAGAATTTGTTGTTTAGTAACAACTACAATAGTGATGAAACAAAAATTGAAATCTTTAAGTTAATTTCACTATAAACATAAAGTAAAATTCTTAATAAGTGTAATTATTAAACAATGTTTAAAATAATTTTTATACATTAAATTTATAGTAGAATTAAATAAAAGAAATATTTTTTTCAGACTTAAAGCTAAATACCCTAAGTTTTCTTCAAACTAGTTTATTATTTAAATTCAAGTTAAGTTGCACATTAGTATTCATCTAAAATAACTATGAGGGTTATTATTCTTTAGCTTATTGTTAAAAAACACTGTACAATTAAAGCTTAAGTTTTCCTTGTTATAAAATTTTATATCAATCATTAACCTAGTGATGTTTTATTGGTAAAACTTGGTAAATTTAATGAAGGCTAAAAACAGTTTGATAGAAACTTGATAATATATTGATAAAAAATTGTCTAAAACTTAATAAAAATTTAAAAAAGCTTAGTTAGTTATGTAATAAAAACTTTTCGTATCCAATGTAAAGTAAAGTTAAAGACTTATTTTAATCTTAAACTCTACCTAAGAAGTCTTGAAAAAAAAGTTATAAATCCTAAACATACGTTAGCTTTTGTTTTATTTATGCGTAATATCTATAAAACATATAAGACTATAACGTGTACAGCATTAAAGCTTCAACAAGTTTTAGTTGCTAAATTAATAACTACTTTCAACTATTATTAAAATCAATATAAGCATTTTTGCGGTACTCACAGTTTTCCAAACTTGTAATTTTGTATATAGATTTAGTAAAAACAAGTTTCGCAAAGTTAAAAATGATATGTAGTTTTCATATAAAATCCTCATACCTCTACACTCCTCTTGCAGTTCTTTCCTGGTAAATGTACTATTAACAAGACAATGCCAGTCTCGCAGCTCTTTTGTTCTTATATCTTCGTTCGGATATATGAATGCGTTCAGGTAGAAGCTGCAATCGCAAACAACGGGGTTTTCGTCTAACCATCTGTTTAATTGAAAATTAAATAATAAAAAACAAGTTAAGACTTAGTGAGTTATGTTTGAATTGTTTTTTTTTGAATGACAAAAAAATCGCTCGAAATATTTGGTTCTGGGACCTGGGACGCAAAGAACCTTTCGGTTATCGGGTCACACGCCACGGGTACCTTTTAACGTCTTTCCAGGACAAAAAGTCCTTTTATATTGCTAACTTGATTTAAATTAATCTATTTTTCGACATAACAAAAATTTTTGTTGATCCAAAAAGTTTTTAACCATTTTTAGCAATTAATGTTTGTATTTAAATGAGTTTTTAATGTCATGTTAGGCATAGAGGTCGTTAGGCTACAGTTTGTTGCCCCTATAAATCTAGTGATTTTAAAATTGTTTAAGTCAGACACTTGACGGTTAAAAAGTGAAAAATCTGTAATCTTTCAAATGCTGAAGTTATAAATAATAAATTAACTAATGTCATGTGAGAAAATTCAAAAGATAGTTTTTTAAAGTCTAAGACAAAAAAACAACAGTTTTTTGAATTTAAGCATACAGTTTTTACTTCATGTTCTTTGCTGTTCGACTCTTACAAATTTTACAAAGTTGTAAACTAAGTTTCAACTGTATGACTTAAATAAACTGTTTTTCTAAACTTTAGATGAAACTTTTCTTAAAAAAAAGATTAAGTCTTAATTTACATTAAAGTAAATACAAAAACGTATGTGTATATACCTTGAATAAAACACATAAGTATTAACAGACTTTTTAAAACTAGTACTTATCAAGGTTCAAAACAAACTTCATAATAGTTGTTAGTTTTTTCATCAAAATATAAACTCACAAATCATGCAAACTGTTGAACCCAAAAAACCATCTATACGAAATTGTAGTAATGCTGTTGTTCGTTAGGTGCCTGCAAATAGTTTAATAGATTGAAATAATAATATAACAATATTTGGTCTAATTATGAAATAGTGTTTAAGTTTAATTTAGAACATAGTTTAGAAGTAGGTCAAAGCAAAATAAACTTAAAAACGAAAAAAAAGTGCTTTCAGTAAATTTCAAACTTAAAATTTTTTAGACAAATATTTTCAGATTTAAGGATATTAAACAAAAAATTCTTATTAACGTGTTTTAAATACATTTTTTACTTTTACAAATAACAATATCACTATTTTAATAAAACATGTTAATTAACGTACACAATACTTCATTTTGAAAAGTGATTTGTAATTTTAGTAACTTACTTCTATAAAAATAAACTTAATTTTGCGTAATCAAACCTAAAAATTTTTATATTTAAATAATTATTACATTGTCAAAATGAAAATAAAAAACAAAAACTAACAAAAATTCCAAATTCTTAAGAGAGTGAAAAGTTGTTGGTGATATAAAATTAATTTCATTGTTCGAAAGAAATCTAAAAATTATAAAAGTATGATTAAAACAACTAAAAAAAATAAATATCTTTACAGCTCGTTTAAACTGACTAATTTGTTATAAGTTTATGTAATACAACAAAGAGTTCATTATTTCTAAAATTAGTTTTAGATGTACTCAAAAATATTTACTTTTAAAAAGACACATATTGCTTGAATTTTTTGTAAAACTAAATAAGGAATACAAAATACTTATTTTAAAAAAACTTTAAGTTATTTTAAAACTAGTTTTTATGAGAATAAAATATGAAACGTTTATAAACTAACAGTCCTTCTAGATAATATAGATATTTAAACGCTCTTTTGTGAATATAATTTATTTTGTTGTCCATTAAGTACCTATATAAAAGTTGTTCATATTCAGAATTTATGTCTAGTTTGAGATTTTATTTTTATAACTTGTCTGTACTTTATTAAATGTTGTACTACTTAATGAACTTAAATGTTCAGATTTATTTACAATCATACTTTTTAGTTAATAGAACATGAAAAAATATGACAAGTATAATTTGGGTAAAAAAATCATTTTAATCAAGTTATATATTCTGGAAATTTATAACAGAAAACGAATACTAGTTATAAAACAAGTTTAATTTAATAAACGCTAAAATTTGTATAAACTAAAGTGAAACATAGAAAATATTAGAACGTTGAGTCTAACGTTTTCGTATAACTAGTTAAGTTATAGTTCTTAATGTTAATAAACTGTTTTAAATAAAAAACTAACAAAAATTGTAATCTTCTGAGACCATCAAAGGTATGTTCTTCTAACCTTCTTATTTTGTTGTTATGAAGAGCCCTACAAATTAAAGGTAAAAATAATTTTTGAACTAGCATTTGATCAAATTCTTACCAGAACAAAAAAAGTTTGTTTAAAATATGTAAAACATATGTAATGTGTGACTTTTTAATTTAATAATTTAAACTATTAGATTTAAAAACAGATTATGAAGTTTAATAAAATTTTAAATAAAAAAATTACTAGATATTTTAACGCTATTTTAATTTAATTCTTATTTGTTTTGTAAAATCAGAACTCTTAAATTATATCACTTTTAATCATAATAAAATGTTTAAACATGTTTTTTTTAGAATAAGTTTAAAGCATAAAATAATGTTTTAACCGCATTTAATAAACAAAGCTTGTTTTAATTGCTTTAATCAAAAAAAAAAAATTATCTATTGTAACAAAATCTCTAAAGTCAATATTTTTTTTTAAATGTAAAAATAAATGTTTTTGTTTGTTAAACCTTTTATTGTAGTGTAGTTTATATATTCCTTATACAATTCTTTTTTGAATATTTAGTCAATCTATTTAATTTTTAATCTGTTTTTTTTTTACGAATTCAACACAACAACTTTTATAAAAAAAATATATAGCTTAATTTTTGAAAAAATTATGTTTTCTGTATGAAAATTGTACGTTAATTTACGTTCAACTTTTTTTATATTAAAAACAATGTTATTCTAGCTACAGAAGTTATAAATAAATAAATAATAACTAAACATACAAATCTCCCAAGTCGTCTAATTTATTAGAAGTTAACGGCTCTATCTTTTCAATTTCGTTGTTGTTGAGTGAACTGTTATAAATAAAACATTGACCATAAAAAAAATTCTATATAAGTTTGCATTTAAAAAATGATTTCTTAAGGGCTTACTAAAAAATTTGTTACATTGTTAAATTTCTATAGTATCTGAGAAAAGTTTTATAATATTTTAAGTATTCTTAATTTTTTACGTGTTTAATATATTAAAGTTTTTAGATAGTTTTAATTTGAGTTATAGTTTTTGAAAACAAATTATATTAATATTTAACATATTATTGCAATTTACATTATTTTTTTAGTTGTACTTTATGTACATAACGACGTTTCGCTGAAAACAGCTCATTAAATACAAAAATATTGAAAACAAATACAAAGCGATGACGTAGAATTAAACGAAAAATAAAACATTGATACGCACTAATGTTTTGTGAAAGTAAGTGTTAATAAGATCAAGTGAGATAGCTTTCGGAATCTATCATTATAGTAAGATTGGAGTGTATTAAGAGAAATACCTAAACTTTTTGGAAAGTTGTAAAAGTTTAATTATGTTATGAATATCAACTTTGATTATATATCTCTATAATACTAGGCTCTAGGATACGTAATTGTTAGAAATCGGAAACGGACTTATTTTCAAAAATGGATTTTAAAGAAAAATTTTTGAGGTCAATTAAATACTACACCTTATGTACTTACCAAAAATACAAACTTGGTTTTTAAGATTTCGCTATAAAATTAGTACATTTTTACTATTGACACAATAAAATAAGTTGTACTTAATACTTCAAACTTTAAACTTATTACTTAAAGATTATTTAATTTTTAAACGAAAAAATAGTTTCGACGTTGAGAATTTTTAAACTTTTTACAACAGTCATAGTATTCGAAAAAAGTCAAATACATAATAAATATAACCGTAAACAGCAATTTATATATTTTTTTATTTGCATGAACTAGCTTCAAACTCTAAAAGTTATAGAAGTATGATATGTTTGGTAACCATAAAATAATAAATAAACAAATTTTTTTTTTTCAAAAAAAAAATTACAATTTTTCCAAAAAACCTACAGAAGTTTTAGCTTATTCAGTCCAGTGAAGGAATATTTCTCGATGAGTTTTATTTGATTGTGTTCTAGAGACCTGAAAAATTCAGATAACAATAAAAATTTATTTTTTAAGCTTTAAAAACTAAAAAGTTATATATTTTCTAAAGTTAAAATTCAAGGCTGTTTTAAAATTTTAGGTTTAGAACAGCTTTTAAATGAATATTCCAATAGTTTTAAAAAATGAATACAATCATATAACACTTTGGTTTTAAACATTTAATCTTTTATTAAATAATTAGACTAACAAGTGTTCTAGATTACCAGGCAAATTAAATGTTTGCCTACCAATTTCCATTATTTCATTGTAGTCTATATACCTAAAAACAAATAAATTCGTTTTATTAAAACATGATAAATTGCTTAGGTAATAAAATTACTTAGCATTAAGATAATATATATCAAATGCTGTTATTATTCCAATATGTAAAATGCTCTTATCTTTAAAAACATTATTTTAAGTACTACTGGTTAAAATAAAGCAAAGCTATTTTTCAACAAAAACTGAAAATGATCCATAACAGTTTGATATGAACTTAGCATTGTTTAGAATCACAGTTATTGTTTATGAACAGATTATAATGTCTAGATTATAAGAGTCTAACAATGTATCTACTAACAATGTACGCAGTTTTTTGAGTTCATTAAATGTAAAGTCTTCGATTTTTCTTATAGAATTGTGGTTAAGAGACCTGAAAAGCAATTTTGTTTTGGAACAAACTATTTATACACTTTATTTTAAAATTTGGAAAACTTTTTTTTTCTTTAACGATAGTAAATGTTGATGTTCATAAAAAGAAGAAGAATTTATCTTTTTACCTGTTTTAGCTTAAAAATCTAGAACATCTTTTACTTGTTCTAATTTGTGTTTTTTTTTATAAATATAACTTTTTTGTAAATTTTACTTTTGAAAACTGAAGATTTAAAGGTATTTTTCACTCAATACAGTGAAAGAGAATAGGCTAGTTCATTTAAAACTTCCACTTAGTATAAACAAAATACAGATTGTAAACTAGGGATAAATTAAATTTAGTTTTTCAATAAAGAGTGAGAAGTATACTTATTTAACTTTATCATTTAAGCATTTTTAAACAGTAAATTGTTTATAAATAAATAACTTTGAAACACAAACTAATTTAACCTTTTGAATAACAGCTATATTTAAAACAGTTTAATGTACAACTACTTACCAAAATTATTCTTTAATTAACAAAACTTATTTATTTATTTTTATTGCATCTACTTTTTAATTTCTTCCACTTAAAACTTGCTTTATAACAAACAGAACAAAAAACTTACATATCAGTAATATTTCGAATTGGATTGAAAATATTCGGATCAATTTCTCCTATGTTATTAAACGACAGATCTCTGTAAAAAATGTTTTTTGTTAGTTAACAACAGCTTATGAGAAACTAAAAATAACTCTTCTACAGTATAAATTCAACTCTGACTTAAGCTTGTCTATTTAAAACAAAACTCACAAATGTTCTAGGTTGTTGAGACCATCAAACGTATGCTCCCTAATATTTTTGATTTGGTTGTTGTTTAATAGTCTGCAAAATTAAAACAGTTAATAGGATTACAAATTTTAAATAAACAATGCTAAAAATTAAAACTTACGATCATTAAACAACGTATACAACAGTATACAACTAGTATACAAAAACGTTACTTACAAGTTTTTTTACATAATAAACATTCCGTTGTCTAGTTTATTTTCAAAGTTTTTAAACAGATCATTACTGCTCACTTTAATTATCTCTAATTGACTTCATCTGCAGTGCTTAAAACTAGTTTGTGTGTAAATTGCGTTTTATGCGATAAAAATAAAGATAACCAATAAGTTGTAAAGTTCTAGTATTAACAAATAAAATTGATTAAAGTACTTTAACAGTTGAAAAGTTTTATTAATGTTATTAAATTAAAAATTAAATCTACTGTAGAAAAAAGTAAATTTTTTGAAACTAAGATTATATTATTTATTAAAGCAATTGCCAAAATTTCATCATTTTTTAAAAAATTTAGCATTTTACAGCACAGGTTTAAAATAATATTTTAGTACATTTGTTAAAAGTATACTATACCTAATTACTTAAACGAGTAAAGTAGATTTTTATTAATTTGATATTTAAAAATAAATACATTACTAGCTTTACTAAAACAAAGTATTTAGTAAAAGTATCAAAAACAAAAAAGCTTATTTTCATACATTTTATTTTAATTTTATGAAAATACGTGCAAGTGTAACTACGAATTTTTTTTTTTTAATTAAACAATTATTTCATTAACTACGCTTAAGTTTTTTTTTACAAAAAAAAAAAAAAACTAACAACATAGGAAGTTTATTGAATTTTAAAAACTTTCTTTCCGGTATTCTTTTCATGCTGTTGTTACTGAAGTCACTAAAATAAAACCATTTTTAATTTTATAAACATTTTATTTATTAATATATTATATATATTAATAAAAGTATTCAAATTTTTTTTTGTTTGCTAGTTATCGGTTGTTTTTCATGTTTATGTTACAAGCTCATTTTAAGCATTTAGATTTTTTATAATTTTGTTAACTTTCAACTAAAAACTTTTAGTCAATTAACAGATTAAAATATATAAAAAAATATTTATTAAGTAAGTTGCTGTAATTAAACTTCCATACTTTTTTTAGAAATTTCAAAATGTTTTCAGTTAGGAAAAGATAATCAAAACTTTACTAAAATAATTAAGAGTTGGTATCTTTTCGGATTTAATATTTAAGGCAACGTTATATAACTAATTACCAAGTTTCTTTCAGTTAGAAAAGGGTTTTAAGTAAAGAAAAACTATATTCTGATAATTTATTCCATAAAAAAACTAACATAATTCTTGGAAGAATTTTCCAGTCAGGTAACTGATTGAGTCCTCGCTTGAAACACTTAACTTTTGCATGATAAGATCTAAACTCCTGATACTTGTAGCAGTGACAGTGCTTCGGACACACATTAGGGAAACCCCCTTCGTTGATGTTGTTCTTGCCGGACTGATGGAACATCCATTGATAAGCAAAGGTCTTTAGCCCGAGCATTCTTCGCCAAGGTTTCATCTCCGACAACTTTAAGACAGCTTCGAGGAAGCTTTGTGCATCTACACAGCAAGCCAGCAGTGTGGCAATAAGAAGAGTGCTAACAATTCTCATAACAACAGTATTTAGGTCAAACTAATAAATAGAATTAATAATAAATATTAAAAAAAAAATTAATTTAAAAAGAAAGGAAAACTGTAATACAAATATTAAGAAATTATGTAGAAACAAATTAAGCTAATTTGTTTTATTCTTTTTAGAAGTTCACTAAAACTTAAAAGTACTGAAATTAATTTTTGAACGGTTTAAATAGCAATATGAAATAAAGAGTTTTTGGTCAGTTTTATTACAAGTATGCTAACTACGAAATATAAAACTATAAACACAATACGCTACAACTATTTGTAGTGTATACAGTTTTGTACTGTCTGTAATTTATTTAGCTGTTAAGTTCAAGAAAATTATTTACAATCAAGTATTCATGTTTACATAAATATAAATAATTTGTTGTCAGTACCTTTTAACGATTTTTGAGCTTATTCTAAACAATAAAGCTTTTTATAATGAAAATACGTTTATTTAAAAATGTTTCTATGTTAAAGTAATTTTGAATATTTGAATTAATAAAATAGACATATTGATTAATGATAACCACGACTAATTGAATTTCTGAAAAATTTGTAGTTTAAGGGAATTGAATTTCAAAAAAAAATAGTTAGATGTTTTACGAAAAAATTACAGACTAATTAAGACTTACGGTGAGTAAAATTTACACTAGCTGTTCTATTTAGTTCTATTGACAAACTTTTAAAATTTTATATGTAATACAAACTAAAAGAAGTTTATGAAACTAAAGAAGAAAACTCAGCTAACTTCTAATGTTTAAAAAACTTCACTAAGCTATTTAATCACAAAATGAAAAAGAGAACATAAAAGTTAAAGGCAAACAAAATATAAAAACTGCAAATCACATTACAAAATATAGGTCACACAACATTTGACTGAACTTTTTTTTTTATTGTGTCACGTAAAATTTGACTGATTTTTTTATGTAACTAAGCAAACACAATGTTTAACCGATTTATTTGTTTTTGTTTTTTGACAAAGATAACCTGGTTGACAAAATTTTTAAAGTTGTACTTTTATACGTTTTAATAATTTACTACTTTGCTAAATTGTTTTCGATACTTCTGGATAAATAGTTTTCAAATAAACATTAAAACTAATGAACTCACTGTTTAAAATGATATGTTCATCCAACTGAGTCCAAGTAAATAAATAAAACAATAACATTTTTACTTTACTATTTGTAAGTTCACCTTAATAAATTTAACACCTTATTCACCTTTACCAAACGTTTTCTTTTATTTTGTAGACGGTGTACGACTAAATATACAATGAAAAAACAAACTAAGTGTTTTTAAATTAAAGTCTCTTTGCTTTATAACAATAGTAATGGGGTTCAAAGTTTGCGAAACTTAAAAGAATTTAGATGTAATACTGTTATTTAACTAAACGACTTGTTTTAAACAGTTTTTAATTTAGTATCTACATTAAATTTTTTTTTGGTTAAAGAAAGCTAATTTTAAGGCTTAGTTTTGTTTTGTATAAAAAATAGTGATGTACCGGACCCACAATTATGGGTCCGGCCGGACACGGATCCGGACTTTTTTTTTTAATTAGGATCCGGCCGGAACCGGACCCGGATATTTTTTTAATATTAAAATCTGACCGGATCTGAATATAAGACAAAAATGGCAATATCCGGCCGGACCCGGATAGTGAGTCATATTATGTCAATTATGTTATATTATATATATATATCATAAAAATTGGTCCAGCACTAAAAAAAAGTAAAATCTAAAGAAATCTAGGAAAATAGATGATTTTTTAAATTTTGTTTAGGAAAATTTAGGGTTTTATTTTTGGATAATTGCAAAAATCTAGGGATATCTAGAGAAATCTAGGAGTATGGGAACCCTGTGAAGTGAGTATAAACTAGCCTGAGTCAGAATGAGGTTTTTAAAAACTGAAAAAAAAAACATTTTTAATCAATAATATGCAGAACAGCTAGCAACAAGGTTGACAATTATAGGTAATATTTACAATTAACAATCTGAAATCAAGTTCTTGAACAAAATAAACTAGAAAATCACGAAATATTGAAAACTGGATCAACTCAAACTCATTCAAAATCTAAAAGAAAACTAGCCTGAGTTTTTCAAAAAATCCTAAAACTAGTCTGAGTTTTTATAAAAAACTAAACTAGCCTGAGGCACCCTAATATTTTCAAAAATTCCCAAAAACTTTCAAGCTAGCAAGGTTGCCAATGTTTAAGTCAAAAAAAAAACTAGCTAGAGTGAGTATAAACTAGCCTGAGTCAGAATGAGGTTTTTAAAAACTGAAAAAATTACTTTAATCTAACAGTCAATCGAACAAGTAGCCATAAGATTGACAATTTGGTAGTAAAGTTTTTAATTTTACAACAAAGGTAAATAATTATATTTCTGAAATGTTTATTCGTAGTTTAAATGTAAACAAATGTAAATTAGTCTTGTGTACAAAATGAGCCAATTACGATAGGTGTTTAATTTTAACTGACGAAAATGACTCTCTTAATTTACACTGGGTTTGTTTTTGAAAAAATAATTTTTTACTAACTAGATCCGGCCGGAACCGGATCCGGTTCTTTTTTTCATATCAAGATCCGGCCGTATCCGGATATCAGACAAAAATGGCAATATCCGGCCAGATCCGGACCCTGATATTGTGTCCGGTACATCATTAATTAAAGACAAAATTACTTTTACAAGCTTAAATATAATCGTTTGAAAGTATTTAGTGTCTTTTTTAAGATAAGTAATACCTTACACGTGTTTAAGAGCGATCAACGTATTGAGTTTAAAATTAAAATGTTTTCAAAAACTATCTTTTGAAAAACAATATTCGACTACTTATTAACACAGTAGTAAAGTACAATTTTTTTAAGTATTAAAGTAGGTAATATTTGCCGAACGACAAAACAAACAAATAGGTCAAACATTCTGTTTGCTTATTACATAAAATAAAAATCCAGTCGAAAATTTCGTGACCTAAATTTTGTCATGTGATTTATTTTTGTTTGCCTTAAACTTTTAAAACTTTATGTTCTCTTGTTTATTCTGATATTGCTAAGCTACATCAAGTTACTTAAAAAAGCTTAAAGTTTTGATAAAAAACTAACTTGCAAGTTTGTTTTAATTTCACTTATTTTTAGTATTATTTTTATTTTTTATAATGAACTTTTTAAAGATTGTTAGCAAAATAATATCTGTGAAAATTTGCTTATCATAAGTCTCAACTCTGCATTCTTTTCAAAAGACCCAATATTTTTTTTCAAACGTGTAGTTTACCTGAGCTTGAAGTTCAATCGATAAAAAAACTGTTTAAATAGTTATTATCACATATGTTTATGTCATTATGTCTTTATAAAAAACGTTCCTAAAACTTTTTATTACTTAGTTCAGTAGTCGTCAACGTGTACACGAAATTGTTTTTAGGGTGAACGAAATTTTTTGGGGTGCATAAATTTTTCAGTACACGCAAAAAAAAGTTTTCTTTTTATTTTTACGCGATAGACTTTACTAATAAAGCTAATTACAGCCCTGATAACTAAAACGTTTTATTATTTATTTGATTATTTTTGTACCTTCTTATACATTCAGCGCAAATAAAGTTACGAGGGTTACTTTGGTTCGAATAGCTTTTTGTTATAATTAAAAAAAAAAATTCAAACTTTTGATCCAACTATTTTACTAATCTTTAAGGCTAACTTATATTTTTTTCTTATTTAGAGAACGCTAATTTGCCTTTAATTTAAAAAAAAAACAAATGGATTGGGGTTTGAATTTAGTAGTGGTGTACCTTTAAAAATCTAACGTTGTTTTTAATTATTTTACTTAAAATAGCTTTTCTCGAAAATAAAATAAAATTTTTATTTAACTTTTTTTATTAAACTAAGTTTTTTATTATGGAAATATTTTTATTTCCTATAAATATTTTTTTAAGATATCCCCAAATATGACCAACTAAAGTTTTCAAAAATACCGAATTTAACATGGGGCTTCACTGCAAATATATGACATTATTCAAAAAGTTTATTTTCAGTATTCTTGTTTAAATAAGTTTTATATTAAGGAGGTATTAATTTTTCCATTTTTTTTATTATATGACCTATGCAAGTTTTACATAAATTTACATAATTCACTTATCTAAAATCATCCCTTGTGTTATGAAAAAATAACTAAGGTGAAAACTGTGCAAAAATATTTTCAATTTTTTACTAATATGACGTAATAACCATTGTGAGGACAATAGCATAACTATTTTTATTTTATCTAATGTTTTGACGTAATAACTCAGGTAAATAGCTATGCGATGCAACAAACAGTGAAAAATCAATTTGAAGCAAATTTTTGAAGTTCTCAGTGTTAAAAAAGAAGAATTATTGAAGGATCAGCTGATGCTTAGCATAAAAATGTAAAAATCCTGGATCTACTGTTGTGACTTGACCTTATCGCAATCAATATTCTTAATTAATATTTTGTATTATTTTAAAGTTATAATTAGTTAATACAAAAGTTTAATGTAATTTTTTTAGTTTGTACTTTTTATTTTAAGTTAGACGGCACTCACAATCAAAAAATAAATGAGGGATAAGCTGATGTTTATTATATAGTTTTTAAAATGTTCCTAAAACATGTTTATGTCAAATAACAGAAATGATCTGCTGATGTTTAAAATAACATTCTAGTAGTAATTTAAGAAGTTATTGCTTATTATTTAAGCATATCGTAACAATTATATGAATTGCTTTTATATTAAACTTGTTTTTATTTTTGATAGATCTTAAGTTAATTGCAAAAACCTCTTATAAATGTAGTTAGTCTACTTATTGATTGAACTTAAAGTTTAAATCTTTTTTAGATTATTAATTGGTAGCTTTTTATTTTTAGATACAAAGAAACACTTAAAATAACAATATTAATTATTTTCTATAAAATATTTTTGCTTATAAGTTTTATTCTGAAAGTGGCTCTTTAGAGTAAAGTTGTTAAAAATTTTATAGTATGTAAAAGTTTATTTATATCTGGTACTGTATTATTACTAAAATTAATTAAACAAATCAACAAAAACATTGGCGAAAGTCAGCAGAGCAGAAGCTTGGACTTTCGTATGCCGTGAGACAAGCTCAAGTTTATTTACTCTATAAACTGTTTGAGTTGGCGAGATTATATTGTTTAATTTCATAAAATTAATACTGTAGTATGTAATGTAAATAACTGTATTTTGGACATTTATTTATTTTTAGTTGAATACGAGTACAAAAATAATTTATTAACGTTAAAGCACTAAACATTTTCATAATGTTTTTTACTAAAACATACTCATTAAATTCTTTAAATAACTTACGTAGTTAGAAACTATGATAATACTATCTTATTTTTAAATTATTCCTTTTAATAATTGCGGTTTTAAATTAAAGTTTACCTTAAAAGTTCTCTTCTTATTTTCTTAAAGTTAAAGTGCTTTCTTATTTCTCTTAGATATTTTCAATAGTTGTTGAATTTTAGAGTTGTCCTAATCCTTAGCTTTTATTTTTTCTATAAAGTTAAAATTAATCTCGTTCTTTAAAATTGTTTTTTTTATAAATGCTGTTATAAACTCAGAGCTTTTCTTTAAGATTTTTTAAATTTTAAGTGGTTGTTGATTTTTCTTAAACATTTTCAATAATTGTGGTTTGAATTCGTCTTAAGTTTTAAGTTCTAAAATTTCCCTTAAAGTCTTATATAATCTTAGTCCTTTTAATAATGATAGCCGTTTGAATGTAAATAATTTGCTTAAAAGTTTTATTCTAAATTTTCACTAAAAGTTCTCTTCTAAATTTTTCTTATAGTAAAAGTGGTTTCTTATTTCTATTGAAACTTTTCAATAGTTGTTGTTTAAATTTGAAGTTGTCTTAATTCTTATCTGTTAAATTTATTATAAAAAGACTAAATCATTTTTGTTCGTTTAACTTGTTTTTTAAATAATTACTGTTTGAAATTAAAAACTTTTTTTCAAGTTTTTTTCTTAAATTTAAAGTGTTTCTTGTTATTACTTAAAAGTCTTTGATAATTTTAGTCTAAATTTTATTTTGATTCAAGTTTTAGTTTTTTAATGTTTATGCTAGGTAAAAGTTGATTTTTTTCTTTAATTTTATTTTTTTATTTAATTTTTTTTCAAATTAAGTTGGTGCTTTTACTTAAAGTTTTAAACAACTGTTGGTAAATTTAAAGTTGTTAAAGTCTTCAGCTCTAAAATAATGTTCAGTTCCAACTATTTTTTTTAACCTAGTTTCTAATTATAGCTGCTATCTAAATTAAAGATATTCATTTTTTTTTCTTTTCTTAATATAAGAGCGCTTATTATTTTTACTTAAAAGCTTTCAATAATTTTTTGTCTAAAGTTAAAGTTTTTTTGAATTTTTTTAGCCCTAAAATTTTCTTAATTTTAGGCTGATCTTGTTTTTCTTAGTTTTTTAATAATAATAGCTCTTTTAAATTGATAGTTTTCCTAAAGTTTTTCTCTTATTTTTGTATTTGTTTCTTTTTATATAGTTAAAAGGGGTCCTTATTTTAATATATGTTTATTAAATTTAAAGCTGTCTTGATTTTTAGTTCTAAAGATTTTCTTTTAAGTTTAAGGCAGGGTTTCCCAAAGTGGGCCTTGACAGATACTCAGGGGGCCATGAGCAGTAAAGGGGGAAGAGGGGGGGGCATGAGCAGTAAAGGAGCCACAGGGGGGCCATGAGGCCATAACTTGAAACTTACACTAGATATTCTTGAGTTGCAGATGAAGAGCAAAAAAAAAAATATCTGATGTGTATTTTATCGTAGTTTATGAGTAATCTATATGTTGAAGGGGGCCATTACTTTTTCAAACTCTTTAAAGGGGGCCATTAGCAAAAAGGTTTGGGAAACCCTCGTTTAAGGTAATCTAGATTTTAATGATTGATAATTTATATAAAATAAAACGTTCCTGTGAAAATTATGCATAAGACACTTCTAAAATTTCACCTCTCAAGCATATAAATTCTGTGTTTTTGCAACAGAACAATGGTTAAGTAAGCTAGTTTTAAAGTTTGAACAAACATAGTTTTATTGAAGTTTTGAACTACTTTGTGTATTCTATCAATATTTTATTTTTAATAATAAGCTAAAGTATGAGATTTTCAAAAGATTTAATAGAAGAAAAAAGTTTAACATAAATGAAATTTAGAAGACATAATATTGAATTAAAGTTATTACAAAACTACACACCTTAATAACAGGTGTGGTTAGCTTTTAATAAATAGTATTTTAAGGCTACATTAAATTTATATTTAAAGAGAGAAAAAAAAACCTGTAATAGCTAATAGTTAGCATAAGTTTTTATATTACTACATGCAATTAAAATATTAAATTTTAATTTTAAACTAAATCCTGATTTTTTATTATAAAGTTGTGCAATTATTAGTGTATTCTTCTTAGTCTTTTGGGCAAGTATACTTACAGTTAGTTTAATGCTTAAAAAAGCTTTAAAAGCTGAGTCAGAAAAAACAAAAAAAAAAGCTCATATGTTTTTTTCTTATTTTAAATAGATAAGTTTTGATTTTCAACTAACTTTTATTATGATCAGGAAATGTTATAAATAGGATAGTGATAAGAAAATAAAAAAAGAACTTTGAAAATTTTTAGTTTTTGATACCGATGATTTAGGTAAGCAGTTTTTAAATATAAACATTTAAAACTATTTTTGTTCATGATACATAGGACATAAATAAAAAAGACACAATGAAAAAATAATCAAATTTACTTTTACGTATGGCTCTTTGTTAATAAAAAAACGGACTAGTAAAAATCAAAAAAAAGTTATTCAAATAGTCCTAAAATTCAATTAACTTTTATATCACGGTTTCCAAGAATTTTTACAAAAGGCTCCTTTATAAAATTTGAAAAAGCCATTGCTCCTTTAACAAAATTTCTCAAGAAATAACATTAAAACTACCTAAGACCTTTTTTATGGCTTTTCATAACACCAAAATGTTTATAAGTTTCAATTTATGACCTCATGTCCCCCTGCCCTTCACTGCTCATTAACCCCTAAATATCTGTAATGGCTCCCAAAGTAGCCACTTTGTTTTGAAAAACTTGAGTTAGACAGCATTAAAGTTAAGAACAGTAATTTTTTGAGACTAATCTACATTTTTGAGTCTATACTAAACTTGAAACGGGAAAGAAATATTACAAAATCTTTAAAAAATGATGTTGTTCTTCGGGGTAATAAGAAACATTTTTAAACTAGCTTTATCGACAAGTAGTGTTAACTTTTGGAGAATAGTAAACTGTGTTTTTAAGTAGCTATTTTTATTTAAAGTATCTTACTTATTATTGTGAACATCACAGTTTCAGTTATTTTATCTTATTAAACATTGAATGCTAAGAAATTTTAACTTTAATATTATCACAATACAATCAATCTTTTTATCGGAACATTTTAAGTCTTGAAGTAAAACATATTTTCCTTGAAGCAATAAACAGTAAAGCAGATTCTAATATATTTATATACAGATGAGCAATATATTTAGTTCATAGTTAAAACTAAAAAGTTATTATACTTAAATAAATACATCTTTTTTGGTTAAGTTTTTTCACAAACTAATTACAAGAATGATAAAGTCTGTAAAACAAAACATAACTAAGACTAGGTAAATACTTCTACATCTCCCCCCAGATTTTATCTACTAAGGAGATAAAACGAAAAATATACCTAGCAAAACAGAATTTTTTTTTAAACATTTTGTTACAACTTAAACACATTTTTCAGGTTTAAAATTCAACGAAATTAAACTCAAAAAGACAAAACCATTTCAAAAATTACGATTAACTTAGTTCACTAATAAATGATTTGTTAAAACCATCTACAACTTAAACAAACAAACTGTAACAAAAAATTTGAGACGTAATCTTTACTTTTTTCTACTCAGTTGCTGAATAAAAGAATTTAAAAACTTAATTGATTTACCGATTTTAACTTTTCAGCTTTGAAGAACGAAACCACACGTCATTCATCTAACCACCTTGAAACTTCACGTAATTTGCAGATAAACATCTTTATCATATTTATCACCCAAAGTAGAAGGTGCATTACTGATACCATTAAACACTGACGAAATTCTGTCCAAATACTCGATACCAACCAACAGTTCGAAATTTTTGAAAGTCAATCTCTGCGTCCTCATCCAAGATCACTTTGAACAGATGGCTGTTAGACTAGTCTGCTGCAAAGTCAACTACAAACTTTAGGACGTCACCATTGGACTGAAACCCCGCCATTAGACCATAAAACATGGGAACGTCTTACACGGAAAAGCTGCAAATACTCCGAAAATCTCACACAGTTATTCGCAGTAAACTTTGGCGGTGTGTTTGCTTTACTGTAGAAAATATAAGTCAAGAAAATATAGATCAAAGCAAATCCGAGCCATTCCAGTTCAACATCAATTTTGAAGAAAACCATTAGTACAGAGAGAAATCACACAATGCTTATTCAAAAAGAATCTTCCTTCTATAAAATCACAGAACATTAAAACTTTTCTTGACATCTTTTTCTCAACCAAACAGAAAAGACAAACTTTTACAGAGGTATGTTTGCTTTTCTCAGATAAGGGATACTACTTAGAGATTTGCAAACAGGAGGGATAAATCTTCTTAGAAACTTACGACTTTGAACAGTTAAGCGACCTGATCTACCATCCTTGACAACACATTTATGGCAGTCTTTCACTTCCACCACCACTCCGCTATTCCGCCACTTGCTAGGAAAGTTACCTGTTTGATTTGATATCACGACATGATCACCGCAATTCAGTGGTGGCAACGATTTTGTGTTCTCTCTTATACTTTTCAGAGAATTAACAAAACAAATACTGAGAGATTCTTCCTTTTTATTTCCAAACGTCACGCCACACTTTTGGGATATGCGGGTTATTGTAAGTCATAACATTCTTTCTGACGTTAGATAATGACTTCTTTAAATTTCGTCGCGATCCAGTGTGTAAAAGTACGTCTTTCTGTCCTTGTACCTTCTTTTTCTTCTTCGCGTTTTTCCGCTCGAACATAATTTTTCTACGACCTCGGCTGCAAAAGCCATCAAAGTTTTGTGTATACAATCCACCAACTAGAAGTGCATTTGACTCATCAGCATAATTTTGATGACTTTGATAAACTTTTTTACGGGACTTTATCCAGCATTGTTTACAGGAAATACACTCAATATACCTCATATTTTTACTGCTCCAAACAAATTTATCAGTTGATTTATTACATATAGTACAAGTTGTTTTACCACTTGGTTTTTGTGTGGTTTTCTTTAAGGATTTGTATACATTTGGTGTATGCAATCCACCAACTAGAAGTGCATTTTACTCATCAGCATAATTTTGGTCACTGTGATAAAGTTTTTTACAGGACTTTAACCAGCATTTTTTACAGGCAGAACACCCAATATACCTCAAATTTTGCAGCTCCAAACAAATTTATCAGTTAATTTATTACATGTGTCACAAGTTATTTTACCACTTGGTTTTTGTGTGGTTTTCTTTGAGGATTTGTATGAGAAAACTGATGCTGTAACAGCGGGTTTTGACATTGCATCGCGTGCCGTCTCTTTTCCTCTAATAAAACCGATTGTCTCATTGACATTTTTCTCATCTAGATTTTCCCATCCTAGCACCTCTTTACGGATATCCTAATCGGCTAAACCTGTTACCATGACATCTTTTAGGATTATGTCTGTAAAACCTATCATTTGATACAGCCATTCTTTGGACATTTACATGTTTACGAGCATGTACCTGCTTTTCCCTGTAAACGGGCAGCAAAATATCTAGTGCTTTCGGTTAAATCCTGTCTTGCACTAAGAAAGTCTGATCGTCGTACAACAACTAAAACAAGAATAACTGCAAGCTGCTTGATCATCCTTAAAAGCTCTTGGTCACTTAAATTTACTACATCTTCATGTCCCTTCAGATTAGCATCGCCTAAATTTTCCTCACAGCACTGGTACAGTTGACGGCGTTTTTCTACATCTGTCATCTCCATGCTATCTTTAAAAATAGTCCACTTTTGTACAAATATATTCCAACTCTCTTCATTGCAGTCTGTCCCTATTCGAGGACGGTCCATATTTGGAAGGTTTGGTTTTGAAGAATTTGCATTAATGTGTACATTGTTGTGAATGATAAGCAAAAAAGCAACTACAGAAGCATCGACGTCTGGTGTTTCATATGTGCATAACTCTCAAGAGGGCATTTAATCACAGGAATTGTTGATTCAACTCAGTAAGACTTTATCATAACTAAATATATCTTTCTTGGTTGAGTTTATTCACAAACTAATTACAAGAATGATAAAGTCTGTAATACAAAACATAACTTTAACTAGGTAAATACTTCTACAATATTAAGTTTATAATACTTGTTATTTAGGTTCATTCCATACCCTCATTTGAAAATATATTTCATTGTAAATATTAATATAACCTACATAACTAAAATTTATCTCAATTAAGAGTTTATATTAACATATCGCATTTTTTTCTTATAAGCATTATAAAAAAACGTATGATGACTCAGGACATTTTTTGATGACTCAGCACAGTTTTTTGACTTATAAAATAACAACCCTTGTAACAGAATACCAGTCATGCTGCTGTTAGATTTGTTTGAACACCAAACATTATAAAATCAGTCAACCAGAAAGAAAATTGTTCTAACTAAGTTTACATTTTTAACATATAGTTAAAAACCAGGCTTAAAGTAGTTGCAGGATATACTCTAATAAAGACCTTCCAGATGTAGCTCCAGAATTGAGCTTTATTATTATTTAAATTGATTTTTTTAAAGTTTTTCTTTAACTAATGTTTAATATGGTATGATAGTTTTTTTATTTAAGTATAAAGTAGTTAGTTGTAATTTTTTAAATTATATCCTGTTAGATTTGATTCTTGTGTAAAAGTTTTGACCACATTTAAAGTAATTTTTAAAGTATGACAGGGTTGCCACTTTGCCTGGAATCGTGGAAAAACCTTGAATTTCACAATTTAGGCAAAAAACCTGAAAAACCTGGAATTTGGAAAATTTTGAAAATAAACCTGAAAAAACCTGGAACTTTGAACAAAAATCACAAAAAAAAACCTGGAGTTTTAACAATTTTCTCATGATCAGTAGTAAATTTGGATTTGACTCAAACATAGAATCATGTAAATAAAAAGGAAAAAATTAATTTTTTTTATTAAACAACATATTTAAAGAAGCTTAAGAGTATCTTTTCAATGTTTTTATACTATTACATACAGTTTATTACCTTTTCCTTAATTATAAACTAAAAGTAGACCGGAAGAATTTTAGAAAACCTGGATAAGTTTTTTAAAAAACGAGTAGCAACACTGGTATAATGTTCTTTATAAATTTTTTAGTAACTGATATGATCTCTAATTTAAAAAATAACAACCAAAAATTTTACCTAGTTTTAATAAGAACTGTAGATTATACTTTTTAACTACCTATTAGTTCTAAATATGTTTAAACTTAATTATGGTTTTTAGTGATAGTTTAGTCACACTATATTTCTTTACCCTGAATATTATTAGTAATAGACTAGTTATTTTTAGTACTTTGTGTTTTAGTTTTAAAGTAACTTAAAAATATTCTGGTATTAATGCAATATAATAAAGTTGGTATCCAATCTTTTATAATTCAAATATGTTCGAATTAGGCAAAAAACCTGAATTACTAAAATACTTTGTTCTCTTATACTACCTTTTGTTTTTTAGTCAGTATTTATCAAAATTTTTTCACATATTTTCGTACTTTTATCATTACATTTAGAAGTGCATTATATTTAAGAGTAGATTTAGAAAATTTTTACCATCAGTACCATCAAATTTTTAAGAACCATACTCAAGTTTACTGTCCGCTCTTTTAAAGCCTTTAAAGTTTAAAAGTATAGAGGTTTAAAAACCACCATGCAATAAGGGTTTCATATTAAATAAAATTCTAATGGAGGATTAAAAAGTAAGTTACAAAGGTTGTTATACAATTTAAGCTTTCAAGTCACAGAAAGTAAGTGAAAATACTTAAGTAAAAGTAAACCACAAAGGTAAAAATACATAGACTTTGAGGTTTAAAAGTATAGAGGTTTAAAAACCACCATGCAATAAGGGTTTCATATTAAATAAAATTCTAATGGAGGATTAAAAAGTAAGTTACAAAGGGTGTTTAAACAATTTAAGCTTTCAAGTCACAGAAAGTAAGTAAAAATACTTAAGTAAAAGTAAACCACAAAGGTAAAAATACATATTTTAAGTCATAATAAGTCACAGAAAATTGGTGACATTGTTTAAGTCAAACAAGTCACAAAAGTTATAGTCCCAGTGTAGGTCCTAAAAAGTCAAAATAAAACTAAAAAATCTCGTCTATAAAGTCAAAGTAGAACTGACAAAATTTAGCCCACAAAATACAAAAGAGATGACAAAATATTAGAACAAATAAGTCACAAAAAGTGGTGACCAGGTTAAATCACAATTAATCATGTTAAATTTTATGTAAGGTTTTTAAATCTTATTAACGTAATAGAAAAAGACAACATTTAAAATAACTAAGAGAGCAAAGATCAGTAAAATGCTGAATATTTTTAAAAAGTGACTAAAATAAATTGGTAAATAAGATAATCATGTTATATTTTATGTGAGGCTCGTAAATCATAATAACATAATAAAAAAAGGCAATATTTTTTTTAGGTTTTTAGTAACTTGTGTCATAGGATTGTACTGTCATGTTACTTAAGTGATTTTTTTTATTTTTTTTAATGGCTGCAATCTCTAAAGTAGGTTGTAACACATGTTGAAAATTATTTTTGGATTTAAGTGAAATGTTGAAGTTATAATAAACTTATTATACTTTCTTTGATTATTAAAAAATAATTCATTCTAGAACTAAAAGGCATTTTTTTTTTATAGTTTAGGTATTTTGTTTTGTAACTTACTAAACAAATATATATTTCTGGTTTGAGTTTATTCACAACAAAACATAATAAAAGCTAGGTAAATACATATACACTTAATTAAAAAATTTTTTGAAAATAGCAATCTCTGTAATAGAATACCAGTCATACTGCTGTGAGATTTAGTTGAACACCAAATATTATAAAATCAGTCAACCAGAAAGCAAGTTGTTATAATTCAAGTTTACTTTTTTAACATATAATTAAAAACCAGGCCCAAATTAGTTGCAGGAGATACTCTAATAAAAACTTCCAGATATAGTTCCAGAATTGAGCTTTATTATTATTAAAATTAATTTTTTTAAAGTTCTTCTTTAAGTAGTTTTTTTTTACGGTGTGATATAATTTTTATTAAAATATAAAGTAATTAGTTGTAATTTCTTAAATTATATTCCTGTTAGATTTGATTCTTGTATAAAACTTTTGACCACATTTAAAGTCTTTAAGTAGGCAAGGTTGTCACTTTACCTGGAATTATGGAAAAACCTGGAATTTGACAATTTAGGCAAAAGAAACCTGGACAAACTTGGAATTTGGTAAACTTTGAAAAGAACCTAAAAAAACCTGGAACTTTAAACAAAAATCTTTAGAAAAACCTGGAGTTGTAACAATTTTCACATGTTCAGTAGTTAAATTCCGATTTGACTCAAAAATAATATCATGTAAGTGAAAAATTTTGTCATTAACAGATTTTTTTTATTAAACAACATTTCTAAAGTAGCTTAAGAGTATCCTTTTAATGTTTTTACACTATTTAACACAGTTATTTTAACCTTAAACTTGACTTTAAACTAAAAGTAGACCAAAAAAATGTGTACTTTTAAAAACGTGGAAGATTTTGGAAAACGTGGAAAATTTTTGAAAAAAAAGAAACAACCCTGGTAAATAAATTATTTAGTGATTTATATGATCTTTAATTTAAAATATAACAACCAAAAATTGTACCCAGTTTTGATAACAACTAAAGATTATACTTTTTAAATATCTTTTAGTTCTAGATTTGTTTAAATTTTATTATGGTTTTTAGTGTCAATTTAGTCGCACTATATTTCTATACCCTGAATATTATTAGTAATAGACTAGTTATTGAGAGTACTTTGTATTTTAATTTTAAAGTTTTCTAAAAATTAACTGGAATTAATACAATAAAATAAAGTTGGTATCCAATCTTTTATAATTCAAATATGTTCGAATTACCAAACAGTAAATATATAAAATACAGTAAATTACTTAAATACTTTCTTCTATTATATTACCTTTTGTTTTTAAGTCAGTATTTATCAAATTTTTTTCACATATTTTCGTAGGTTTCTTATTTTCTTTCAATAGTTAATTATATCTAACAGCAGATTTAATGAAATTTTACCCTTAGTGCTTGAATTTAATTTTTAAGAACAATGCTCAAGTTTAATATCTGCTTTTTCTAAAGGCTTTTAGGGTTTAAAAGTATAGAGGGAAACAACCACCAGGCAATAAGGGTTTCATATTAATGGAATTCTAATGGGGGATTAAAAAGTAAATTACAAAGGGTGTTAAACAATTTAAGTTTTCAAGTCACAGAAAGTAAGTGACAATACTTAAGTATAAGTGAACAACAAAGGTACAAATACATATTTTAAGTCCTAATAAATCACAGAGGGTATAGTCCCAGTGTAAGTTTTAAAAAGTCAAAATAAAACTGATAAAATCTTGTCTATAAAGTCAAAATAGAACTGACAAAATTTAGCTCACAAAAGAGCTGACAAAATATTAGAACAAATAAGTCACAAAAAGTGGTGACTAACTTAAATCACAGTTAATCATGTTAAATTTTATTTAAAGCTTGTAAATCTTAATAACATAATATTATTTATATTTAGTGTAAAAAGAAATTCTATTATAATGTATGTTTTATTTTATTGTTAAGTTGTTAAAAGTCTTTGCAAGTTAAATGCACTAAAAAATTTAATTTTGTGTACTAATATTATCACTATGAAGAGCTTTAACACCATTTATTGAAAAATATTTCTTTTCTTGTTGCTTTATACTTAAATATTTTCTCTTTAATTAGTTTTAAAAAAAAATTGATTTTTTTTAAATATTTTCCTGCTGTTACTTGATAGAAATATGGAAAAATGTACTGTTTAACAACAACATTTGCTTGTCCTCACTATTCTGCTAGCAATAATGAATTAAAATAGTGAGTTTAAAGTCTTTTCCAAAAAATTTATTTTACTTTATATAAACAGTTAATTTTACTTTATATTTGATTTTATACTAAAAACAGAAAAAAAACTACTTTCAAAAACACTTTATATTGGTGCGTTGCACCTTTGCTTATAAAATGTATTGTTGTGCTTTGCATTGAAATTAAACCTAGAGATTCTTCTAAAATGTCATAATTAGTAAAAACACCTCTATACAAAATTCTCAGATAAGCAATATTTGTTGTATTAGTGCTCTCATCTTAACAGACTAATTAAAGTCCTAGTTTAATTTATGCGGTTTCAAAATCTTCAGACATTTTCTAAACACGACTTCTTGTTTTCATTAATGATAAACAAAAATCTTTCTTTACCGCCAACATAAATTATTTAGAAAATAAAGTTTTAATTGGTATATTCTTTTTAGTAATTAGTTTTTCTACTTCATAGCTTGCCTTAACAGTTTCTTCGATCTGTTATTAGTTACATAAGATAATCATGTGCTTTGTTGGAACTGATTTTAGCGATTATTTTCTTTTTTGGTTTCTGGCAATAACTCCTAATTACCGTTTTTTAATTCTTATATTTTGTCTTATATTTATCATGTACGCTTTTAAAATGCAATGTTTTTATTGCAGATAAAGAATTACTCTAATGCTCAATAAAAATAAGTTTCATTAATGCCTCAATCAACTTTTATACTTTTGTTAAACATTTTAGATAAACCTATTTGTCCATTTAAACTAAGTTATGATATTTTTTGCTATATATATTATTCACTGTTAATAAGTTTGTTATTTCTTTCTTTTAAACAGGTTTGACAAACAAACAAGCATGTTTAAAAATTTGAAAAACTCAGAATAAATTAAACCTGTTTAAGACATTTTTAAAAACTCGGGTGTGTGTCATACTTTTATTTTAAACACTTTGAATAAGTCTTCGAATTATCAGAATAGTTTTTATGAATGTTATGTAAATTACTAGTTAAATCTTTTTTTGTCATCTTAAATATTGTGTACTTTATTATAATGATGATAATTTAGTTAGGTATTTAAATTTGATTAACAGCAAGTTTTTAGCTTTTTGAACTTTTAATAAACTTATGACTGTTTTATATAACTTAAATATTTTTGCTTTTAAAGTGACAACCATATAGCAAATTATTTTATTACTAATAAGATGTTTTATTAAAGTATTCGAGAACTAATTATGTAAAATATTTGTCTTTCTATAGTTTAGCTTTCTACAGTACAAATAGGTATGATTTTTTTAAGTTAGCTAATAAATGAGTTTTTTAAAGAGAGTAAGTTATTTAAGATAAAAAAAGATTAAAATTTTTTTTTCATAAACATGTAAAAAGGGTAAAAAATATAAAAATTGTATAAAAGTACCCATAAATGTTTTTCGATCTCGGTTTCTATAGAGAGCTAGGTTGTATATAAAATTACAAAAATATTATGTTTAACTTATTAAGTCCTTAAGAAAGTACATAGTTTATTAAGATTCAGGGATATTAGTCAATGTGAGTTTTATTCTAATAATTTATTATAATTTTAATAGGCATTAAATAAATAGCGAAAAAATATTTACAATATAAAGTGATTAAAGTAAAAATTTCTCTAGTATGACTAAATCAAAAATATTATTCTAATGTCACTAAAACTAAAACTGTGGCCCGCGAAGACTTTAGATATTAGAAATTTGGCCCGCGAGCACCAACTACCTGCCGACCCCTGGTTTAGTTGCACTATAACCCTACACCCTGAATATGTTTAGTAATACACAAGGATTAAAAATACTTTGTAATTTAATTTTAAAATAACTTGGATAAAAAAACTTGGTAAAAACGCTCAATTACTTTTAGAACAGTTGTAAATATATACTTAAGAGTTAAAATTTTAAAGTCATGTCAGCAAAAACCAGTTCAAGCGGAAATCATGTGAAGAATAGTGAAATTGCAAACATCAAAGAAAATTTGAACGTTTTTCATGTTGATGATCGCAAAATTTATGTAAAAGTTTGCAAACAAATTTCCGAAGTTTATTTTCAGAATAGAAACTTGCAAATTTCTTATGACTCTAATAAATTGGGTAAGTCAATGTTATATGTTGTACATACTGTTCTAGTAATAAAATAGATGAGACAAATAATTTCGTTTATTTATATAAAAACCTATTTTTATTAGTTATTTTTAAGTAATTGTGTTAAACATCTATCTTCTTATTTTAAGTTTTTTAATGCTTAAAGATTTATGAAACTAATCAATACAATCAAATGGTAGTATATTTGAAACCTCTTAAAATTATTCTACTATTAATAGTAATAAGTTTTATATATTCAATATTTAATGCATTAATTACTTTGGTATTGTTTTTCTTATGTCAATTCAAAAATATTATTTAAACTATTAATACTGATATTCGTTGGAATAGATATAAAATGACTAAGTTTGTTAATATGTATGTATTTGATATTTTGAATAAGTACTATTACACTCAACTTTGCTTTAAACATTTGTATAATACTTTTAGAAAACAATTTTCATTTGAGAAATTACTATGACACAACTCTGAAATTGTATTCAAAATAGCGGATAATCAGGAAAAAAAAGACAAAATTTTAGAATTTCAAATTCTAGCTCGATAAAACGTCTATATTATTTAAGTATTTATATTTTGTCATAAAATATAAGTGATTATTTAAATTTACTAGAAGATCATATAAACTATAGAACATTAAAAATACTTGTTAACAAATATCAAAGTCTAAATGTAGTATAACTTTAACAACTTGAATTGTGATATTACAGATGAAATGAATGGAGAACATTGTGAACTAACATCAGCCATCAAATTAAACAAATATTCATTAAATGAACATTTTATAAGTAAAGCATTAGGAAATTTCAAGGAAAAGCTAGAAATTCCAAATGCAGTAATGTTTTATCAGCTAGCCTCAAAATTCAACCTGTCTGATCTTAACATTACAGTTTTTAGATACATAGAACGTTGTTTTAGTATGGTAGTTGAAACAGAGATATTTCTAGAGTTAGATTTTAACACTGTCTCTAAAATACTTGCAAGTTCTAATTTAAAAATCGATTCAGAAGTTGAAGTTTACAATGCAGCAAATAAATGGTTGAATCACAACATAAAAGAACGTAGCAAGTTTGCAAAACAATTGTTATTGAAAGTTCGTCTTAATATTTTATCAGATCACTGTATAAACTATCTATTAAACGAGTATTCGTTTTTTTCTAAGAATAAAGATTGTCTTGAAGTGTTAAAAAACAGGGATAGTTTTTTTCAGAATGTGTCTAATATTTATAAAAGTAGTAGACAATGTAATCAAAACATGTTCAATATTCTAATTTGTGGAGGTCGTTCTAAAAAAGAGAATAAATCTTTAAAACAGGTTAAAGAGTTTAATCGAAACAACTTTGATAAACTCAAGGATCTTCCTTCAATGTTAGAAGAACGTCGTTTTTCTAAAGTAGTTTACTTTAAAGGTGAAGTTTATGTAATTGGTGGGTTCGGTTTGGATTTAACTCGTATAAGGTCGGTAGAAAAATATTCACCTGTTAGTAAAACTTGGAATTATGTTTGTGATTTGCCTGATGACCGTCAACACTTTTGTGCTTGTTCATTTATGGATAGTATTTATCTTTTTGGTGGAAATGCACCCGGATTTCTTCATATAAATTCTTGTCTTAAGTTTGATGCAAAAATATCAAAATCAAAGAAACTTGCAAAAATGAATAAAACAAGATCATATTCAGCCTGTGCAATATATGAAGGAAATATTGTTGTTTCTGGTGGGTTTTACCAAATTGTCTTTGCCTCAAACACAGTAGAATCTTATGATGTTTTTGGTGATAAATGGACACAAATGCCAAGTATGATTGAAAAAAGATATCAACATAGTTTAGTTTGTGTTAAAAGCAAATTGTTTGCAGTTGGTGGTGTAAATTTAAACACGAATTGCGAAGTTTTTGATAAAACTAACAATATTTTTGTAGCACTCAAAACGCCTGAAATTCTTTCACTTAATGTAGAAGCTTATTCTGTTGAAAGTAAAATATTTGTTCTTCAAATGGATACTGAGATTGTATTATGCTATGATGTTGATAAAGATAAATGGACAGAAGAATCTTGTGAAGCTATTAAAAATATTAATAATTATTCATTTGTTACAGTCCCTTTGTATTAAAATTACTGGTGTATATTAAACGTTATTTTTCATTGAATTTTTAAAATTATGAAAATATTTAAAACTATAAAAACTTAAGTTAACTATTTAAAAAACGTAATAAGTCTTTCAAAAGAATATTTATAACTCGCTTATTTTATTTTCCTGTGCATTTTAGATGTTAATATTTATTGCCAGAATTAATGAAAGATAAAAAGTTCAAATAGCTTGTAACACTATTTTCATAAAGTCAAGACGAACCTGAATATTTAGATACTAAAACAAACTGATTTCCTAAGTTTTGTTTTATTTTGTCTAAACGATTTTGTATCCGTTCAAATATTTATTGTTTAATAAGTTCTTCATGACTTTGAATGCAAAGATTTTCGTTTCTATTGTCAAATAAACTTTTTGAAAAACTACTTTATACAGTGGAAGAGTTTTTTTTGTGTTTCCTTAACAGATTACTTCATATACAAATTTTGTACGAAAATAACCTTATTAAATAAATTACTTCTAAAAATAAATGCTAATGTGTTTTTTCAATAAATAAAACTTGACTAAAACTTATAATTTCTAGCTACAAATGTATTTTAAAGAATGTAAAAAGTATATTTTAGTAAAAAATATTATGAAAATTTTAAGTGCTTTATCGTTGATTAATTATTTTTGTACTCGTATTCAACTGAAAATAGATAAATGCCGTAAATAAACTTATTTGTATTATTTATTACTGTATGTAGTTATTTTATTAAGAATAAAAATGTAAATTAAACTATAATCTTAGGAAATATTACAACCGAATAGCAATTGAAAAGTGATATTTTTAACACGCGATTCTGTTTTTGTTCAAACAACTAATAATTATAACAAGTAGTTACAGTTAGAACAATAATAATAGTTGCAAGCATGGTATTAATTTACAGTTTTTATTTGAAAAGCAAATATTTCTTACACAATTTAATGTAAATATATTGTTATTACTTATGCTATTCGCTTATTACAAAGGTCCCAAGCCATGAGAAATATTCAATATTTTAAGTATGTCCTCACCCTAAAAATGTTACGCTATAGTAAAATTGTAGTGAAGAGGGAGTCAATAAAAGAAAATAAATTTAAATATTCAAATAATTTTAGTTTTTTGTTATTTTTATTGATTTTTTTGATAAGTATTAATTTTTGTTTTAACCCTTTTAACAAATACAGAAAACAATTCATTTTGAACAGAAAATTAAGTAATAACTCCATTTGGTAATAGTTTTTAAATTTTGTTTAAAAGTATATTCAAAAGTAAACATTTGATTTTTCAAGTACAACGAAAGAAAAAATAAATTCTTATATTATTGTTTACTAATTTAAATAAAACTAGCATTATATTCCTTAAACATGAATTATGTTCAGCAGTTTTAATTTAGTATTGTTCAAGTATTTAAATTCAAATAATAACAAAATATTTTTATAAAAAATAAAGATACATATCCTTAGTGCGCCACGTTTGAAAACTATAACATATTTCAAACTCTTTTAAGGCTTAATTCTAAATTTTAAAAAAACATCAGGAATAAAAGTTACTACGTAAACATTTTAAGCAAAAAGAAAAAACTAATATTTAAAGAAAGTAGAAAAAATAAAAACAAAAAAACAACATACATGTATTTAGCAATATTCTAAAAAGGTGACACTCATTCGAAAAAAAAAAAAAAGAAAATACGTTATTTTAGTAAAATATTAAATTGTTAGTAACGCTTGTTTTATTATAAAAATAATTTATTTGCATTTCACACCGCATGTTTCATCAACTAAGCTTTGAAATAAATAATTATTTTCGCACGTGGTTCTTAACTTCCACTTTGTTTGCAACTAAAAGTCATATTTGCCTGACACGTCGGCATAATTCATAAAGTTTTTTCGCTATGGCAAGTATTATACTAAAAATTTCGCCATTTGTTTTGAGCAATTATTCTCGACTCGTCGTTTTTCGCTCTCGTAAATTATAATTGTGCTGAATGTTAGTCGGCGAATCAATTTATTTTGAGTTTCTCACGCTTTACAAACGCTATTTACAAACAATAGTAAATGATGCCCACTCGTTTGGTCTTAGAACGCACATAGACATTTATAACGGTTGCCTTTCAATATAACCGTTATTTTGCGGAGTATACGGCGGCACGAGTCTATGGTCAATACTTAGTTTATCAAAAGTTTATCTTAATATAGTATTAATAAATTCCTTGCCAATATTAGAAACTACAATCTGTGGAATACCTAAATGGCCTAAACATTTTCGCATAAAAGGATCTGTCACTGTAATAGCTTTATATTCGCGATCAGCACGGTTACAAATACCTGAAACTCTATCTTAAGCTGCAAGTATGTATTGAATCCCACTGGATTCGATTTTTAATTGGCCCATACGATCAATGTGTACATACTGAAATTGCTGCGTTTCTCGTGGGTAAAAGCCGATGTTACGCTTATCATGCTATTTTACTTTCGTGGCTTGACAAGTAAAGCAACTACGGACCCAGTGACTTACGTCCTTACTCAACTCAGACCACCAATAATTTTGCGCGACATTTTTAATTGTTTTATCGATACCTGAGTGAAAATGATCATGTATACTACCGAAAACATTAAATCTTAATGACTCTGGAACGACCACTCGGCGATTGCCGTCGTCATTGATGACAGCCTTTTTTTCTGGACCGACGTACTCAATCGTCATTTTTAATGTTTCGGCCGATACAATGGTTTTCGGTTTTCCAGCCTGTAATTGTTCTATTTGAGCAAAACAACAAGTTTTCAAATTAATTGTATATAACTAAAATTGAACTATAATATTAATAGGTTTTAGCAATATTATTCTAAGGATGCGCTAAACGAAATTAATTAATAAACTTTTTTTTGAAAATGAGTGTCTTATGTTTATGTTTTTTAGTTAACATTATTATCTAAACCAAACTATTCAAATACTTTTTTACATAATTGAAACAAAATGGAATTAAAATCTGGTATTACGTTTATTTAACGTGTACTGTTAGTAAGTAAAAGTTTTTTCTCGTTATATTTAAACTGCTACTGAGGAAAATAAAAATAAAAATTAATTTTCTTAAAGAAGAAGTTTAAGTCTTATATTCAATTTTGATACTGATATTCAACTTTTGTAAACAGGAGATTTTACCTAACCTGAAACCGACTGCGCTTAGATTTTGTTTTCTGAAAATAACTTAGTTATTTTCAAGAAGGTTTTCTAATAACTTACATTTTTTACTTTCAATTTTACCTTTAAATAGCTTTTATCAAAAATGTTAGTGTTTCAATGTACTACTTCTTTATGAAATATAATCTTTTTTAAAACATTTGTTTAAAAAAAAAAACAAACATATATATGTTTCTTTACAACAGCAGCTGTTGCGGTAGATTACCATACTTTTACTTAAGTTTGATATTGGATCCAGTTATTAATATCAAACTCAAATAAAAGTATGGTAATCTACCAATACAGCTGTAGTTGTAAAGCAAGCTATATTGGATTAACAACAAGATATCTAAGGAAAAGAATAAAAGAGCATGTACTAAAGAGTGAAGATATTTTTTGCATTTTAGATAAGCAAGATAATATACCGGTCAAGGTTGTAAATGCATCTAAACATTCATTTATTGCAGAACATTTGGTTAATAATTCTACTTGTGCAAACAGCTATAATCTAAATATATTTAAATTATTAAAACTTGTAGTGATGTTTGCGATTTAATTAAATTAAAAGCCATTTGTATTTTGTTCAGGAAACCTGTTTTATGTAAGCAAAAAAAAAATTGACTATACTGTTTCTTTATTTTAGTAATACTTTATAAGGATTACATTTATTTTATTTATGCTTTTTTTTTACTGTAGATCAATTATAACGTAAGTAAACTTAAATGATTTTAAATTTACTAACTGTTTTGTCGTTTATTAATCTCTCGATTACTCGGTTACCATACATTTTTGTAAAATCTTATTACTTGTTAGCTTTGTACTCTACTGATGAAAATTGCTCGAAATATATTTAGTTTTATTTAAAATTTCTGTCTTGTTTATCTTATTATATAAAAGTTTTTTATGTTATATTTAAATAGATTTATGCCAATTGAATATTTTATTCGCGACCGGTTTCGGTGGCTAGAGATTTATATTATTTAAAGTGTTATATTTAAAAAAATATTCAAAATAAGTTAAAATAAAGCAAATTTGCAATATCAGCTTCACAACATTCTTCTAATTTTTGATCAAATTTGAAGCAAATTTGAAAATACTTAAGTTAGCTTAGCAGTTCTGAATAAAGTTTTAAAAGTTTTAAAAATAGATTACATGACAAAATTTAGGTCACGTAAAATTTGACTTGTTTTTATTTTATGTAACTAAGCAAACAAAATGTTTGAACTATTTATTTGTTTTGTCGTTCGGCAAATATTACCTACTTTAATACTTTGTACTTTTATTTTATTGTACTTTACTACTGTGTTAAATAGTAATCGACACTTCTGAATATTGTTTTTTAAAGATAATTTCTGAAACAACTTCTAACTTTTAAACTCAATACGTTGATCTATCTGAAACACGTGTAAATTGTTACTTATATTAAAAAAGACACTAAACACTTTTAAACGACTTTATTTAAGCTTGTAAAATTAAAAGTGTTCTGTTAAGTAGCAAAAATTAAGGTTTCTATTCAAAATAAACTGGTTTTAGCTTTCCTTAATTCACAAATATTCAATGAAGCTACTGAATCAAAAACTATAAAAATAAAATTTTTTTATTAGATAACGTTCTTATGTTATGTTTCAATAAAAAAAGAAATCTTACTTGTTGTGAACTAAACCTTAAATAGATAAAGATCACATGACAAAATTTAGGTCACGAAAAATTTGACTGGATTTTATTTTATGCAACTAAGCAAACAAAATGTTTGACCTATTTATTTGTGTTGTCGTTCGGCAAATATTACCTACTTTAATAACTTGAAAAATTGTACTTTAGTACTGTGTTAAATAGTAATCGAATATCGTTTTTGTTTTAAATTAAATGATAATTTCTGAAACAACTTTTAACTTTTAAACTCATTATGTTGATCGCTTTGAAACACGTGTAAATTATTACTTATTTTAAAAAAGGCACCAGATCCTTTTTAAGAACTTTTTACAAGCTTGTAAAAGTAATTTGTTTTTAATACAAAAAACTAAGCCTTCAAATTAACTTTTCTTAATTCACAAAAATTTAATGTAGATACTAAATTAAAAACTGTAGGAAACAACTCGTTTAGTTAAATAAAAATATTATATCTAAATTGTTTTAAATTTTGCATACTTTGAACCCTAACATTATTTTTATAAAGAAAAGAGACTTAATTTAAAAATACTTTGTTTGTTTTTCCATTGTATATTTAGTCGTACACAGTCTACTAAAATAAAAGAAAACGTTTGGTAAAGGTGAATAAGGTGTTAAATTTATTAAGGTGAATTTACATACAATAAAATAAAAAAAACATTGTTATATTAATTTACTTGGATTCAGTGGGATAAACATACAATTTAAACAGTGATTCATTAGTTTTGATGTTTATTTAAAAACTATTTTAAAAAAACTTTCCGACAACTGTTTAGCAAAGTAGTAAAATTATTAAAACGTATAAAAGTACAACTTTAAAAATTTTGTAAACCAGGTTATCTTCGTTAAAAAAACAAAAACAAATAAATCGGTTAAACATTGTGTTTGCTTAGTTACATACAAAAATCAATGAAATTACGTGACACATTAAAAAAAAGTTCAGTCAAATGTTGTGTTACCTATATTTTGTAATGTTACTTGCAATTTTTGTTTTTTGTTTGCCTTTAACTTTTATGTTCTCTTTTTGATTTTGAGATTGGAAAGCTTAGTATATTTATTTTAAAAAGTTTAAAGATTTAAGATTTAAAAGGAAACAATAGAAGATATTTATTAAATTCTTTCAATATATTTTAAAGAAACCTCAGTTTTGGTTCAGTGCTTATTTAAAAAAAGTTTATTCGATTAAAAATTGAGGTCTTTTTATTAGTTTTCGAAAAATCAAAACATAAAACAATAGAAAATATTTTAGATATTTTTGAGCTGAGTTTTTATTTTTTTAATTGAAACCAATTTTTAATACTTTTGTTTACATTGTTGTAGTTTATTTACATATAAAATTTCAAAGCTTGATAGTAGAACTAACTAATAACTACTGTAAAGTTTTACTCACAAGTTTTAATTATTCTGTATTTTCTTTATTAAAAATATTTTTTTTTTAAATTTAATTTGCTTAGACTTTAAACTTGAAGAATAAATAATTAGTCTTAGTTATATTAAGCAAATATTTATGTTTTTTTAATTCAGGTATTTAAACTTACTTAAACATTGAAAGCCTTTTAATTAAACTTGTTTTTATTATAAAAAGCTGTAATGTTTACTATAAGCTCAAATATCGTTACAAAGGTAACACAAATTGTTTATGTAAACATTAGTACTTGTTTGTCAATAGTTTTTTGAACTTAATGGCTAAAACAATACAGACAGTACAAAAAAGTATACACTATAAATAGTTGTAGCGTATTGTACTAATTGTTTTACAGTTCGTAGTTAGCATACTTGTAATGAAACTGACCAAAAACTCTGTATTTCATATTGCTATTTAGACAGTATGTTTATTCGAACCGTTCAAAAATTAATTTCAGTACTTTTAAGTTTTTATGAACTTCTAAAAAGAAGAAAAAATTTTTAGCTTTATTTGTTTCTACATAATTTCTTAATACTTGTATTATAGTTCAAATTGAATTTTTTTTTAACATTTATTATTAATTCTATTTATTAGCTTTACTTAAATACTGTTCAAATGAGAGTTGTGAGCACTCTTCTTATTGCCACACTGCTGGCCTGCTTTGTAGACGCACTAAGCTTCCTCGAAGCTTTCGTAAAGTTGTCCGAGATGAAACCTTGGCAAAGAATGCTCGGGCTGAAGACCTTTGCTTATCAATGGATGTTCTATCAGTCCGACAAGAACAACATCAACGAAGGGGGTTTCCCTGATGTGTGTCCGAAGCAATGTCACTGCTACAAGTACCAGGAGTTTAGATCTTATCATGCAAAAGTAAAGTGTTTCAAGCGTGGACTCAATCAGTTACCTGATTGTAAAATTATTCCAAGAAATATGTTAGTTTTTTTATAGAATTAATTATCAGAATGGAGTTTTTCTTTACTTAAAATCCTTTTCTAACTGAAACAAACTTGTTAATCAACTATATAAGGTTGTTCTAAATAATAAATCCGAAAAGATACCAACTGTTGATTATTTTAGTAAAATATTGATTATTTTTACCTAACTGAAAGCATTTTAAAATTTATAAAAAAATTGTTGAAGTTTGTTTAAGTACAGCAACTCATTTAGATAAGAATTTTTTGATATTTTTTAAACTGTTAGCTCACTAATATATGTTTAGTTTAAAGTTTACAAAATTATAAAAAACTAAATGCTTAAAATGTGCTTGTAACATAAACAAGAAAAACAATCAAAAACTAGCAAAAAAAAACTAAAACTTTGAATACTTTTATTAATATATGTATATATATAATATACTAATAATTATAATATTTAACAAATCACAAATGTTTTTATTTTAGTGACTTCAGTAACAACAGCATAAAAAGAATACCGAAAAGAAAGTTTTCAAAATTTAACAAACTTCCTATGTTGTTAGTTTATTTAAATTTTTTTTTTTAAATAAAATTAAAGCTTAGTTATTAAAATATTTGTTCAATTAAAAAAAAAATTAAACTTCGTAGTTAGATTTGCATATATCTGCCTAAAAAGTAAAACTAAATATATAAAAAATCATTTTTTTTTGATACTTTTACTAAGTACTTTACATGTTTAAGTAATTCAGGTATAGTTTAGTTTTATTAAATGTACTAAAACATTACATTAAATTTGTGCTGTACAATGCCAATTTTTTTTAGAAAATGATGAAGTTTTGCCACTTACTATAACAAATGATATAACTTAATTTTCTACAAATTAGCGTTCTTATACGAATTATTTTAGTTTTAGTTTAATAACATTTATGAAACTTTTTAACTGTTAAAGTATTTGATCAATTTTATTTGTTAATACTAGAACTTTAAAACTTTTTGCTTATCTTTATTTTTTCACGTAAAACGCAATTTACACACAAACTAGATTTAAGCACTGCAGATTAAATCAAATAGAGATAATTAAAGTGAGTAGTAATGAAAAGTGTTTGTGAAAAAAACTTTAAAAATAAAATAGACAACGGAATGTTTATCATGTAAAAAGAACTTTTTACAAAAAGTTTTTTGTATACTAGTTGCATACTGTTAAATAAGTTGTTAAGTAAACGTAAATTTTAATTTTTAACACCGTATAATTAATTTTTATAGTCCTATATATTGCTGTAATGTTGCAGACTACTTAACAACAACCAAATCAAAAATATTAGGGAGCTTACGTTTGATGGTCTTGACAATCTAGAACATTTGTGAGTTTTATTTTAAATACACAAGCTTAAGTCAGAATTGAATTAATGCTAGAAGAAGAGTAAAATTCAGTTTCTCATAAGCTGTTTTTTAACCAACAAAACATTTTTTACAGAGATTTGTCGTTAAATAACATAAGAGAAATTGATTCGAATATTTTCAATCCAATTCGAAATATTACTGAGCTGTTAGTTTTTTGTTCTGTTTGTTATAAAGCAAGTTTTAACTGTAAGGAAATTGAAAAATAGATATAATAAAGATATATAAGCTTTGTTAATCAAGTAAACATATTACTTAGCAGTAGTATACTAAACTGTTATAAGCAAAACTGTAATTTAAAAGGTTAAATAAGTTTAATTTGTATCAAAGTTAGTTATTCATAAACATTTTACTGCTTAAGAATAAAAGTTTAAATTAAATATACATACCTCTTTCATAGAAAATTAAATTAACTTTTTTTTTAGTTTGAAGTCTGTATTTCTTTTTTTTTTTATGTGGAAATTTTAAATTACTTAGCTAATTATCAATTTCTGTATTAAGTGAAAAGTATTTTTAATCTTCACTTTTTTAAAGAAAAACTAACATTAAATTTATATACAGTAACCTCTCGCATCTTTACGCACTCGTGACGTTACGCACTCTCGTTTAGTTACGCATTTTAGAATTCTAAAAAATTCAAAAAACAAAAATTTTATTATTTTTTAATATTGCACAAATTAGGTTTACTTTATATTTTTAATTTAAAATATGTTATTAAATGCTAACTCACCTCTCTATATTTTTAGACTTTGTAAACTTAAGTTCCTTAACTAATTGATAATTATTTATAGTTCAGTTTACAAGAAATTTTGTTTACAATAAAATATTAAATTTAAAAAAATTTGTAGTAATATAAATAATTTTTATTAAAATTTTTTCATATATTTTCTATATTTTTGTTCAAAAGAAGAAATATATAACAGCACCAAAAGCATTTTTTTGTAAAAGGCTATAGAAACAAATTTAAATATAGACAACATACCATTTCTTAATTGTAAACAAGTGCTTAATTATAATTTGAATTTGCTAAGAATATAAGTGTAAAGTATTAAATAAGTCACATATAAATCACGATAAATATAGAATCTACTAATTGTAAAAATAAGTAAAATTTTTCTACAATTATTATTATTTTATATAAAATTTTAATCTTCTTTCTCAATTATAGTTTTATCTTTTGTTTTTATATTTTTTTAAATAAAGTAAACAATTATTAAAAATAACAAAGTCCCCAGTCTGCTTTTAACTCGAAGCAATATCAAAAAACATCCATTATAGTAAGTATATTTGGTACCTCTCGTATCTTTACGATCTCTCATATCTTTACGCACTTTTTCTGTGGACACAATGCGCGTAAATAAGCGAGAGGTTACTGTATATTGAAAAATAACACTAACTACAGTCTATAAAAGATGTTCTAAACTTTTAAGCTAAAACAAGTTAAAATAAAAGTCTTTTAAATTATTATAAAATTTTAACATTAACTATCGATTAAAAATATTAAATAAAAAAGTTTAATAACTCTTTAAATAATGTTTATAAACAGTTTTTTTCCAAATAAAACTGTTTTTTAGGTCTCTTAACCACAATTCTATAAGAAAAATCGAAGACTTTACATTTAATAATCTCAAAAAACTGCGTACATTGTTAGTAGATACATTGTTAGACTCTTATAATCTAGACATTATAATCTTTTTATAAACAATAACTGTCTTTCTAAACATTGCTAAGTTAATATTATATTATCTTTGATCAATTTATATTTTGTTAAATGACAGCTTTGGTTTATTTTAAGTAGTAATATTTTAAACTAATTATGTTACGTTAGAGCATTTTTACTTGTTGGAATAATGTCAGCACCTAGTGTACATTTGTTTTAATGCTAAAATATATTTATACTTAATTAGTTTATTATGTTTTAATAAACGATTTTATTTATTTTTAGGTCTATAGATTACAATGAAATAGATGGGATTGGTAGGCAAACATTTAATTTGTCTGGTAATCTAGAAAACTTGTTAGTTTAATTATTTAAAAAACATTAAATGTTTAAAACCAAAGTGTTATATGATTGTATTTATTTTTTTAAACTATTGGAGTATTCATTAAAACGCTGTTCTAAACCTAAAATTATAAAATATCCTTGAATTTTAAGTTTAAAACATATATAACTCTTTAATTTTTAATTTATAAAAATTGTCTTGAAAATTAAATTTTTATTATTATCTGACTTTTTCAGGTCTCTAGAACACAATCAAATAAAACTCATCGAGAAATATTCGTTTACTGGACTGAATAAGCTAAAAATTCTGTAAGTTTTTTGAAAAAATTGTAACTTTTTTTTTGAAGAAAAAGTAAATTTTTGATTTTTATTGTTTTATGTTACCAAACATATCATACTTCTACAACTTTTAGAGTCTGAAGTCAGTTCATGTGCATGAAAAACATGTACATAATACTACTTACGTATCTACTTATTATGTTTTGGACTTTTTCTAACCGTTGTAAAACATTAAATAATTCTCAACGTTGAAACTAGATTTTGTTTAGAAAGTTTTACTATTTAAGTAATAAGTTGAAAATTTGAAATTAAAAAATATTTTTTTTATAGTTTAAATGTAAAAATAGTTATTTATTATATAGCAAAAACTTGAAAAACAAATTTAAATTTTCGGTAACGCACAATATATCTTTAATTTTATACTGACTAAAAATATTTTTCTTAATAAGCCACTTTTGAAAATTAATACCCTTCCGATTTTTTATAATTATGTGCCCTAAAACCTATTACTACAGATATATATATATTCAAAGTTGGCATTTGTAACATAATTAATTAAACTTTTACAACTTACCTAAAAACTTAGCTTCATTTCATAAAAACTATTCTAGTCTTCCTATAATGTTAGATTCTGTGAGTTATCTCACTTGATATTATTATCACTTATTTCAATAAAAAATTAATCAATGTCTTATTTTTCATTTTAGTTTTGTTTAATCGTTCTGTATTTGTTTTTCAACATTTTTGTGTGTTATTAGCTATTTCCTGTGGGTATACAAATAGAGTAAAGTCAAAAAACTAATGTAATGTACAATAATATGTTAAGTATCAATATAATTACTTTTCAAAAACTATATATTTAAATTAAAACTATTAGAAAATTTTAATATTTAAAACAACTTCAAAATTAAAAATACTTTAAAAATTATTAAACTTTTCTTAGACACTTTAAAATTTAAGATTGTAACAAAATTTTTTGTAAGCTTTTTGAAAAGTAATTTTAATATGCAAACTTAAATTGATTAATTTTTTATTTCAACAGTTCACTCAACAACAACGAAATTGAAAAGATAGAGCCGTTTACTTCTAATAAATTAGACGACTTGGGAACTTTGTACGTTTAATTATTGTTTATTTGATAACTTCTGTAGCTAGATAAACATTGCAAGTTTCAAGATAAGTTTCTTAAATATAAAAAAAGTTGAAAGTAAACAAACGTACAATTTAGATACACAAAACATAATCACTTTGAAAATTAAGTTATATATTTTTGTTATACAGGTTTTTGTGTTAAATTCTGAAGAAAAAAACAAATTAAAAATTAAATAGATTGACTTAATATATAATATAGAACTGTATAAGGAATAAATTACTGACACTACAACAAAAAGTTTAACATACAAAAACATTTATTTTTTACGTTTCGAAAAAAAATTGACTTTAAAGATTTTGTTGTAATACAAATATATCTTTTTTGATTAAAACAATGAAAACAAGCGTTTTTTTTGAATAAATGTGGTCAAGACATTATTTTTTGTTTTAAATTTATTCTAAGAAAAACATTGTCAAACATTTTATCTTGACTAAAAGTAAAATAGTTTAAAATTTCTAATTTTACAAAACAAGTAAGGATTGAATTAAAATTGCATTTAATTATATAGTATTTTTTTTATTTTAGATTTAATTAAGTTCCATAATCTGTTTTTAAATCTTGTAGTTTAAATTATTAAGCTAATAAGTCATACATTACATATGTTTTACATATTTTAAACAAACCTTTTTTTTTCTGGTAACAACTTGATCAAATGCTAGTACAAAAATTATTTTTACTTTATGTATTAGGGCTCTTCATAACAACAAAATAAGAAGGTTAGAAGAGCACTCATTTGATGGTCTCAGAAAGTTGCAATATTTGTTAGTTTTTTTATTCTAAACAGTTTATTAACATTAAGAACTTAAACTTAGCTAGTTATACGAAAACGTTAGACTAAACATTTTAAAATTTTCCATATTTCACTTTAGCTTGAACAAATTTTAACGCTAATTTTATTTAGCTTGTTTTATCACTAATCTTCGTTTTCTATAATGAATCGTAGACTATATTACTTAAATGAAATGATTTTTGTTTTACCTGAATTATACTTATCATACTTTTTCATGTTTTATTAACTAAAAAATAATATCGTAAATAAATATGAACGTTGAAGTCAATTAAGTAATTTAACATTTATTAAAATAAGAAAACTTATAGAAATGAAAACTCAAAATAGACATAAGTTATGAATGTGAACAATATTTACATAGGTACTTAATGGACAACAAAATAAACTATATTCACAAAACAGCATTTAAGTATTTACCTTCTCTGCAAGGACTGTTAGTTTATAAGCATTTCATATCTTATTCCTATTAAAACTAGTTTAAGATTTACTTAAAGTTTTTTTAAATATTTTGTATTTCTTATTTAGTTTTACAAAAAGTTTTAAGCAATATGTGTCTTCTTATAAGCAGTTTTTTTTAGTACTACTAATCTTTGAAATATGTAATGAATTCATTTTTTTTGTATTACATAAACTTAGAACAAAGTAGTCAGTATATACGAGCTGTAAAGATACTTATACTTTTTTAGTAACTTTTATCACTCTACCTTACTTTTTAGGTTTCTTTCGAAAAATGAAATTAGTTTTATATCACCAACAACTTTTCACTCTCTCCAGCATTTGGCATATTTGTTAGATTATATTATTTATCATTTTCTTTCTTTTAGCCTTTTTCGTAACGATTACTTGACTATAAATACTGCAAGTTAAAAAAATATATTACTTATTTATTTTTTTAAAGTTATTAGAACCTTCATGAACATTTAGAATAACAAATATTCAAGTTTTATCTTTAGAATAGATTATCTTAAAATTTGTAAAATCGTCTATTATTTTAAAGTTTGAGTTAATAATATTAAAGTTAAAAAAAAACTTTGAATTTATTGACAAAAAAACACAACAATAGTAAGTTTTTGAATTGTTTGAACATTAGGATTTTTCTATATGTAGGTTTTTAAAAATAGGTTGATTGTCAATTATATAACTTGAGAGGTACGTAAAAAATAATCATGTAAAATAAAACTTAAACACCAAACCATAAATAATTACAAAATATTAATTTATTTATTTTAATTTATAATTTTATTTCAAAGGCACCTAACTGACAATAACATTACCACAATGTCGTACAGATGGTTTTCAGGGTTCAGCAGAATGGATGATTTGTGAGTTTTTTATATACACAAATAACTACTATTTACAGTCTTGTCCCGTTTACTAATTTTGTAAATGTATTTTACAAATTGTTATTAAAGGATAGCTATATATTTTTAAATTGAATCCTTCCATTAAACGTTCAACAGTTCACCAGGTATCTTGTTCAGACGAATAAAGTTAACGAATTATTAATTCAGCTTTTCTTTACGAACTGGTATCCAAACGACTTTTATGCCTATTAGTGTCACATATATTAGTTTTTTACTACTCATTGTTTTTGTCTATAAAAGTACTTAAAAGTTCATTACAGATTTTTTTCTAATACTTTTAATGCTCGGAGACATATTTAAAAGTTTACTACTTTGTTCAAATTTAAGTTAACAAAAAAAAATGTTTTATAAATTGTGCACCTAGTGTATATGCATTTTTTAAAAATTTTCAATCAAACAGATGGTTGGACAAAAATCCTGTTGTTTGTGACTGCCGGTTTTTCCTAAATTTAATTGAAACTGGTAGAAGAAAACGGTATTTAGAAGTAAAAGACTTAAGATTTCCGGATTGCCTCACTAAAGATCGTTATGATAATTTTACTGGATGCAAAGGTACTTTAATGTTTAAAATACCAAGTATTTTTATATCATTTACAATTTTGCAAAAGGTGTATTCTCTATTAAGTATTCGTAAAACAATATAAGTTTGAAAACTAGTGTCTATTTCACAATTATTTAATACTCTTTGTTGTTACTTAGAGTATATACTATGTATGAATATATTAATTATGTGAATATATTTTTTTATAGATATTGTGTTGGTTTATGTATATTTAGCTTATTGTAATCTATATTTTATAAAACAAAGTGAGGCAACATATACTTATGGTAAAAAAAAAAACGATATTTAATGCTTATTCTATAATAAAGCCTTATGCTTTTGGTCTTTTTTAGACTAAGATTATTACTGAAATTTGTATTGAAATAAGTTTTGGTACAAAAAAAATAACAATAATATTAGTACGAAAAATGCGTAAAGATTAATTTATTAAGTTTTATTTTACTATTATAAAAGTTTTTTTTATTTTTAATAGTTTTTTTATTGCGTTTAATCAAATTAGTTAAGTTTTCACTAGTTTAACTACCCAATAGAAAATATATAGTTTTAATTACATCAAATAGTCAATTATTTTTTAATTAGTACAGTTACTTTGTTTTTTTCTACTGAAGTAGTTGATTTTTCTGTTTTATAATCTAAGATAGAATTTCAATAACAAACATAACCTTAAGAAGGCTCAAAGCCTAAAGATTTAAGATCAAAACATATGTAAGTTGTTATATTTACCAAATATTTAACAATTGTTACAAACACCGTTTATTAACTAAACTTAGTAAAAGCTTTTAAGTTTTTAATATAAAAACTACTTTAAAACTTTATTAATGATTTCTCAAATTCTAATACTGTTAAGTAATATCAAAAACTTACATAAGTTATTACTATTTTGTTATTCTTATATTTTTATGGTACAAATCATTACAAAATATATAAAAACTTTTATGTATCAAAAATGTTTCGGTTTGTAGAAATGTGTGTTTAAAAGTTTAAAAGGTAATATAAGTTAGTAAGTGGTTAAGTAAAAAAGTTTTAATAGTAGTGTAATTCTTATAGTTGGGAACGGGTCAAATATGTACAACGGAACACTTTTTCACGAATACTTTTTCGCACGAGATTAAAACAAATAAACAAAATAAAAAGAAAAATAAAATTGTAAAAATATTAATAAATAAAACTAACAAAAAATAACCGACCGAGGGTATGGGTTTGGGACAAAATATTGATGAAAAAAACTTAAAATAAAATAAACTAATAAAGAAACAGAGATGAAAAAAATAGTTACCGACCTAGGAAAGGGTTAGGGGTAACAGTTTAAGAAAAACATTAATGATGAACCTAATAAAAATTACTAGTCAAAAAATAAACAAAAGAAAATTATAAATTGATAAAAATAAATTATAAAAAAACAAAACGAAATTACTGATTAAAGGTAAGGATTACGGGTAATAGTAATAGTGAAAAATGTAACAAATTATAAGTCTATCAAAAAATATGTGTAAGAACTTTTTCAACCCGTGCATAAATGTCTTGTAAAAAAATTGACGCCGTGTAAAAGTGTCTTCGTGCAAAAGTGATCTTTCGTGCATATTATACTCCTGCCTCCTTATTTATGTATATTATCTGGATCTTAGGAACTAAACAGTTTTTTTTTGTAAATATTAACTATCGGCAGTTTTTTTAGTCCTTAAAAATAATTATTAACAAATTAAGTCGCCAAATAAGCTTATATAAAATACATTCAAGTTTCACCACAAATCGAAATTGAACCCCGTCATTCAGAAGTTTTTGTTGGCGGAAAATCAGATTGAACTGTGAAGCTATTGGCCGTCCAATCCCTAGTATTACATGGAGTTTTAACGGGTATGTAAACATTTTAATAAAGCTATTTTTAAGGTTTTACTTTTAATAAGTACGTGATCATAATTTACAGAATTTTAAAAGCTTTTTTGCTAAAATAAAGTATTTTATTAAATATTTAGGTCTGTTTACTAATAAAAAATTTCCTAGTTTTTAAGTTATAACTACAATCTTAATACGAAAAACATGAATCATTTTTTTTGAAATTACATTAGCCTTTAAAAACATAAAAACAATAATAAAACTAATTTAAAACTAGAGAACCACTGCAGTTGGACAATAGGAAACGTCTTTTACCCGATGGTGCACTACGCATAAAAAACATATCAGTTGAAGATGAAGGTTAGTTTTATTTTGATTGTTTAAGCTTTACAAATTAAGCTGATAAACACTTTAACTTAAGTAGATCTTATAAAAGGTTAAAGTTCTAATTAAAGAATAATACTAGTTATATAAACTGACCAAAAGTTTTGTATTTTTACAAAGTTTTGTCTTTTTAAAAACATTTTGCTACTCATAAATAAAAATAGGTAACTGCTCTTCATTAGAACAAGTGCAGAAAATTCCTTAAACTTTATTTTAAATTAATATTAAATCTTAATTAAGATTTAAATAAGTTTTCAAATTAAAAACGTTCGCTAGTAATAATCAATTAACTCAAGATTATTTCAATATTAATACTAATTAAATTTGTACTCGTAATTTTACTAGTCTGGCAATGTAGTATAGTTTTGTTTAACCAAAATTATTATGTATCTAAAACGATTGACACTTCTTTATAATTACTGCTATGATGTAGTAATACAGTTGAGTGCAAATGTATAACTATCTTATACTGTTTTGTTACGATGACGTAATAATTAAGGTGAATACCAATGCAATGCAACAAACACTGAAGGAACAGTTTTAAGCAAACAAGCTACTCTCACTATCAAAGAAGAGGTTATTGAGGATTCTGCCGATGCTTAAAATGTTTATGTAAATGTATAAAATATGAATGTACATATGATGTAACATATAAAAAATTTTTTGAATTTTTGTTTTTCATATAAATATATCGCAATCAATACTGTAATATGTTTTAAATTTTATTTTAGCTTATTTAAACTAAAAAACCTTTTAAAATTTATTGTGTCAATTTAGTTATTTAACTTTAAGCTGGATTTTTCCGTTTGACTATTGTTAAGTAGCTTTTTGTTTTTTAAATACTAAAAATTATTAAAGGGCTGATACAAACTCTGATTTTTAGTCTACTTTTGCATACATTTTTTATTCTGAAAGTGACTTTTTAGCGTGGAGTTATTAAAATTCTTAGAGTATGTAAAACTTTGTTTCAATATTTTATTGTGCAAATACTGAAATTAATGAACAAACGTGGCAAAAAATTGTAGTGAAACACCAACAATAAGATATTGTTAAAAGAATTAAACTGTTACCTTTTTCTTTATCAATTCTTAAACGTTTAATAACAAGTTAGCTGTAAATATAAAACAAACATTTTACATTTAACTTAATTTTGTTTGTTGACAACTTTAAAACTATGATTATATTTATAATATTTTTATTCTGAGTAAGAGTTTAGAGAATAAGTACTTTTACTTATAACTGTATAAACGGCCTACAAAAGACAAACATTTTCCGGACCCGGCCCGATCAAAAACGTTAAATACCCCTAATATAGAACCTTCTTTTGCAAGCTTCTCCTTTAGTTTTGGCTAAAGTCTTACAAACATTTGAAATTTAATCTGAATTTTCATTATTGTTAAAAAACTTCGTCATGGATCTTGCATACGGGATCACGCTTGAGAACAATGCACTGTTTTCACCTCTGTCCTTTGTATAAAAAAAAAAGATTCGAGTAGTAGCTTAGTGTGAGTAACCAGTTGCCTCTCCTTAACTGTCATAACCGAACCTTGATCGTTTTTATAGTTAGCCACATAGTACCAGACACCTGGTTTTAGTTTTTTTAGTCTCTTTATCATAAAATATGTTGAGTTCAACCTTGTACCCACAATTTAAACAACAGTCTTTTTAATTTGTTTGTGCTTTTTAATGTTTCTTGCATTGTCTCAAAAAAAAAACGTGAACATGATCCAATGTAATATTCAAATTACTAAACATATCCCGAATTTAATAACAAATGTGTTTGCCAATGAGCTAACCCTTTATTTCCCGGCAGAAGTTGTTCTTTTTGTGAAAAAACATTAAAGTTTGTTAATCTGTCATAGGTGGCCGTACAAAACCGAAAAACCTATAAAAACTAGCGTAGAGCACTATTTTAAAACAAACCCTGAATTGGTTTGGTTTATATTTCACAAGTGGTCATACAAAACCGGAAAAAAATTAAAAAGTAGAGTAGAGCATACTTTTAAAACAAACCACAAATTAGTTTGGTACATATTTCATAGGTGGCTGTACAAAATCAAAAACAAAACTACCGACCGAAGGTAAGGGTTAGGGATAACAGTGATAGTAAAATAAAATTATAAAAAACTAATACAAAAGAAAATTGTTAAAAAAAAATTTACCCAATTATGATTATAAAAAACAACAATAAATTAAAAAAATAAAAAACAAAACAAAAAAAAATTCAACCCGTGCAAAATTTTCTCCGTGCAAAGTTGTCTGCTCGTGCAAAAGTGTCTTCGCGCAAAAGTGAACCTTTGTACTAAAGTATCTTCGTGCAATTTTGTGAACTCATGCAATTTTGTCCCTTCGTGCATATTGTACACTTGCGCAAATTAGATAGCTACCCACATTTTTTACCGATGTCTTTTTAAAATTTAAAAATTTGTTGTAACTACTTTAAGCTTTAGTAATAAAATGAACCACGGTGAAATTTCAACTAATTTGGCACACCAAAATCACCACCGATTGAAGTTTAAATTACTGTTGAATTTTTAAAGTCAATTAACATTTCGAAATATATATTATTTTAAGTTTTTTTATTTTTATTTAATTATAGCAGACAGCTAGTCTTAGAAACTTTTAAAGCAAACAAAAAAGTAGTTCAACAAGAAATCGATTAGTAATAAATTAGAAGTGTATTTTTATAGTGTTAAACTTTAACTTTAGTTTTATGTCAAGCTTTCGCTAACATTTAAAAATGTTGTGTTAAAGTTGTTAAACTTGATTTTATTATAATTTAGCAACGGTTTTATGTTCAAACTTTAAACGTTAGTAACCTTTGCAAATGCTTGTAACAAACAAAGGTGTTTTTGTAGTCGTAAACAATTATTTTTTTTAGCGTACTTATAAAAAACAATTTTTAATAAGGTGATTGAGGCTATCGAAAATGTTGTCTGATATTTAAATTCTAAAAAACAACTGTGTTTACAATTTTCTAAGAATGTTTAAGTTTGAAAAAATATAAAATTCAGCATCTATAAAGTATTACAAAAATAAGTTTGAACTTTTAAAACGTATGTAATTACCTTGTTTTGTCAAGCTAACTTGTAACCAAAATAAAATATTTTTGATTGGCATGAAATCATCTATTATATTATTTCGTATAAGCTTAAGCTTATAAAAAAAGGCTTTATTAAAATACCAGACTTTAAACTTTAAACAAACAATTTATCTAAAGTACAAATAAAATGCTTTTGTTAACTAATAGCATAAATCTAACTTCTTTTTTACACTTAAACTAGCTTTTGACTTAGCTCAAGTAAGATTACTTTGCATTCTAATTATACCTTCTCACGAACGGCTCGAGAAAGCTAAGACGGCGATGTAGAGGTAGGAACGACTGATTGTCACCAACCAACGAGGACGAGACTGCACTGGATTCACAGGAAGGCCACAGCTACTCATCACTTCTCTATTATATTTTTATCATTTCAAGTTGTACTTTTAATTAATTTCGTATTTTTTTGAAATGAGTTACAAAAAGGTAAAGATTTAATAAATTTAAGCAGTGATTTCATAATGGGATATTATGATAAGAAAATATAATAATCGACGGCAGTCAGTGAATGTTGTTCATTCATTCTCCTGCTATAAAAAAGAGTTTTAAGTATTTTAATAACTAATGTTTTTTAAACTAAGGTAAAAACTCTAAAAAATGTTTAATTATAATAAGTAATGTAAGCGTTCTGAAGAGATTGAGAGTTTCTTATTTATTTATTTCTCTTCTCTCAATTTGCTCCTTGTTAAAAGTAACGAACCTATTTGAGTTTAAAATCATTACATACTTAACAAAAATTTTATAAGATTATATTTATTTTGATAAAAGTTTTATTTTTGAACCTTCTATAGGTATACACGGTTTTGAAGTAAAACATTTTAGTATCAATAATTATTATTAAGGTGCTAATATTAAAACATTCAAAATGAATCAAAATTTAGGCCTACCTTTCGAGATAGTTATTAAAAAAAAACTTTGAGAAATTAAAGTTTGAAGTTAAAAGTCTATCTTGCAAAGAACTAAAAAAACAGTTTCAACAAGTTTAATTTAAAACAATAATGATAAAAAAAACAATGTTTATTGTGAGTATAGTAGTGTTGGCTAATAGTTTTGTAACCTACATTAGCTATTTGCATTCATCAATATGAAACTAGATGGTTTGAATGCGAGTTTATTTAAAACACCTCAGTACATTTTTAGCTAAGAGATATAACATTTATCAAATTACGAAATAAACGGTTATAAAATAAATTAAACAAAAATTTTATAAAATATAAATAAACGCATAGTTTATGTGAGCATTAACTTTGTGTTCTTAGTAAAAAAAGTTTTTAGTTAATTGTTATCGGTAAAATAAAGAACTTTTTTACTAAAAGAAGCAAGCTTCATGACAAAAAAGTATTTGTACAAGTGTAAAAGAAAGTTTTTTTTAAACGTTAGTTAAGTAACCTGAAAACTTTAATTTAATTTTATTACTGATTTAAACCTGGTTTTTGACGGATTTTTTTTTTATTACCATTTCTACGTAAACTTAATTACACCTGAACTAATAATGATTAGTAAATTAAATAAAGAGACAATTTTCAACAGCAATACTTTATTTGTTAATAAAAGTGAAAGCAGAAAAATTTTTACAATATATAACGATAAGTTGTTTACCTTAATTTTTGTATATGAAATAACAAAAAAAAAAGTTTTTAATTTTGTATTAGTGTGAGAAAACTATAAGCAATTATAAATAAAATAACAACAATTTTTGAATATTGTTTAAAGTTTAAAACAATGATATAAAAAAATTAAGATTATCTTACGAAAAATATATCAAAAAAAAAAAATTATGGCATTATTTGGCGAATTAACTTTATAAAAGTAACAGCAGATGTCAGTTGTCTACGCAAATTTATATATATGAAACAACATAAAATAAATCATAGAAGAGCTTGTACCTTTTTAGTTTTAGAAATTACCAACTTCTTCCGATTTATTTCTGTTTATTGTTTTGTTCTTGTAAGGTGGGACTTGATTGGTGGCTGTTAGTGGTCTGTGGGGTAAATTCACCATTCGGTGACTTCAGTTGATATTCTGTTGAGTTTTGCTCGGAACTGTCCACAGGTTTGTCCTTTCGCTGTTGATAATATTGTAATCATATTTTTTAACTTGAGTTACTAAAATAAATGTTTTTTAATCTTATAATTTTCTTAAATAACTTGGTATTAGTTTTGATTTAACTAAGTGGTGTAGAAAAAGAAATTGGTTTTCGTATGCGATTTATATTTAAATGCTATTTTGAGTAACTTAACTTTTCTCTAATGGAAAACCCTAACTAACAGAATATTCTTATTTCGTAAATTTTTTTAGCTAATAGATTGCTAGATAGAACTTGATTCTAAGTTTATTAAAAACTGTTTATTGTTTATTTTCTAACAATGTGTATTTAACAATAGTGTTTGCTTATGTTAAATAAAAATTTATAAACTAATAACATCTAAACTTTTAAATTTTTTTTCCTAATCAAAACCACAAACCTCAACTGTCCATCCGTTCGGTAGGACGCCACTGCAACTTAATATTAGATTCGGGTGGTCTTTGAAGAGTTTGCAGGTTTTTTCAAAAAATTCAAAAATATCAAGCCTGTAATTCAATAACTTTTATGGAGTATAGTCCACTTGTTTATTATTACATAATATTTAAGGCTGTTTATATTAAATTAAATGTTCCTCTGTTTTTAATATTGATGATACTTATGATTTAATAATTTACCGCAAACATTTCGGCCAAAAGCTCTAATTTGAAACTTAAAAACTACTAATTAAAAATAAAATCAATTTAAATTTCACTAAACCTTTTTTCGTCAAACCCTGCAATGTTTTTGAGAAACTCATCATAAACTTCGGGAGTAGATAGGAAAGTGTTTCTAACTGAAGTTATATAACTTGCCAATCCTTGAAGCTGTAAATAAATTTTTTGTAACAAAAAACACAAAAGTTCTAGCAATAATTTTCATGTTAAATGATAATATGTGCTAATTAAACCTTTGCAATGTAGACTGTTGATATAAATTAGAAAAACAAAAAAATAACAAACCCTTGGATCATCAGGAAACTCGTTCCCTTCAATTGATGAACGTGCACTTGAATTCATTACTTGATTGATAAATAAAACGACTCAAAAACCTGTTTTTTTTTAATAAAAACAAACATACAGAGTTGGCTATTTTAAACTAAATTATTTTAAAGTTGTTCAAATGTAGATCAGATATCTAAATTTGATGATAACAAAACTAAAACACAAGTGTTTTATTTTAATATTTATTAATAAAACTTCTAAAAAAAAATCACTTGTAGAACTTAAAGAATTTCTAATGAAACAACTAGCTCCTTTTAACATATTATTAGCCTTTGTAGGTCTAACCTATTCAAAAATAAACTAGTTTTATTTTTTATATTAATCATGTTTTGAAAAAACTTAAGAAAACGTTTTAAGCAGTAAAATAAAATGTAGTACTTTAAACTTTTACTTATTTAAAAAAATTAAATCTTAAAACAAGATAGTTCACTACACAATAATATTTTTACAGAGCTTAAGAAATATTAAGGTTATACGTTTGATTAATAATAACCTACTGGTATAACATATCTTAAATTGTAATCAAGTACTAAAATGGTCAAAATTAGTGTTAGACTTGTGAACTCAAAACCTAAAATGCTAATCTGAACTTGTACTTCTTTGAAATCAGTCCAATGGATATAATGGTAAATTAAATATAAACTTTATTTTTGGTAGTTTTAGTGATATGTATTAATTTAAATATTTATTTTTGTTCTATTTTGCTATATTCTACTTCAGCTTCAGTCGTGTTTAATACGCCTGTACATGCAAAAAAAGAGTTATTTGTTTTAAAGTTTTGAAAAAGTCATTCAGAATATGAGATCAAAAGGTGTCAGTAGACTAAGACCCGATCCTCATTTTAATTGAAACTCACACCACTCGTATTAAACTTACTCCAAAATACTTCAAATTACAAAAAATATACCATGTTCTGATGATTTAAGTTACATTGTTAAAACTTCGAATTATATATATTATATGTTGCACCACAGCATCTGAAAAATCAAGTATCCCGTCTTAAGATTTTTGCCGGTTTTTTTCGTTGTTCTAATGCGCACACAATTTGGAAAACAAAAACCTTATAATAATAGAAAGTTTTAAAATAACTTTCTTTCTTTATAAAAAAGAAACAAGTTACTTATCTTTGGTTGTCAAGCATGTAGTCTTTGCGAAAAAGGTTAATTAGTTCGAAGTTTTAAAACCACTAGTTGTATTAAGCTTCATTGATAAATGCTAAATCTTATTAAAAGAATTAAAATAACTTTTTTAAACGATTTTTAACAAACTTGTTGAGTATTTTATTCATTTTGGTAAGTAGAAGCCCACTTGTTATATAGTTTAAAAACAGTCTTAAAGTGTTGTAGTTATTTTGTTTTACCGTTTTAAATAAATTAATTGATTATTTTCATTTAAAACAGGAGTTTTATTTAGTACGCTTGTAACCATAGAACCCAAATATAACCTAAACGTTAAAATTTGGTCTAAATACAGCTATATTTCACAATAGCTGTTTAAGTAGCATAAACCTATTTTTATCGATTTTTTAGTTTTTTAAACAAATAGCTGAGTGAAAAATTTCCTCATATAATAAAGATTGAAAACTAATTTATCAAAGTTTATAAGTTGTAGTCAAAATGCTTGAATGGCTATTAAAATAATCAATTAAAATTGTGACAATTTAAAAGGTTATGATTAAACAAATTATTTTTAAAATTAAATATTATAGTCCAAACTTTATATTTTATTTATGACGGTTGTAATGCATTTCAATAAATTTAAAAACTGATGATTTTTTTAAGTAATATAGTCTAAAACCAAAAGAATACTATAATAAAGTTTCAATTTATTCATATATTTGTCATTTTGCTAAGAAAAAAAAACTCAAAATTATATATGATAGTATTTAAAAAATGTCTCTTTTGATTCAATTGTTGCACATTCTTGCTGGTCTATTACTCTTAACTCAAAAAATAAAAGCCATATTGAACCTTAATAAGATAAGTAAATAAGATTTCTCTTAATAACCTATCTGCAAAGTTTAATTTAATGATGTATTGCATTCGTAATGTCTAGCACTGTTTATATAGTTACCATATACACAGTAGCCCACAAATCTGCATAAATGTAGCAAAGAGTAAAATTGGAATTTTAGTAAACCTGTGTAAGCAAATTTGTCGAATTTTAAAATTGTTTTTAAACATTTACTTATTTAAACTATATTTAAAGACTTTCTTTTTGTAACAATTTAATTTTTTTAATGTTTTCTTATTCATTTATTCACAAACAAACTTTATACTAGTATGAAACATTTTTATATTTTATTTTAGAACTTAATAGTTAATATTATGTTTTCTTTTCAATATTTTATACTTAAAAAATTACTTATACTCTTATACGGTTAATTAAAACAGTTGTTATGTTATTTGATAAGTAATTTTTTGTTTGAATTTTGGTTTTAATAAATCATGCTTTTCAAATTTTTTAGAAGCTAAGAGTTTTCAACATAAGTTTAAAAGTGTAGAAGTTTTTCAAATAACAGTTGCAGTAAAACCAAAATTTAAGTAATTCAATTTTACACTAATAAGAAATAAAATACAAAAATAATTAAATTTAGTGTAAATTAAGTTCTAAACATTTTGAAAATAACTTTTGTGCATTAAGTTTAAGCACGTCTATTTAAATTAATAGTTAAATAATTGAACCTGAATTTTTTTAAAATGAGTAACTTAAGAACAGTTGTAAAAAAAATTTATAGAAAAAGTATAGATTGATTTGCTTTATTAGTAAGGCTTTTAACTAACATAGTCTACAATAGTAGAGCAAAAAGTAAAATTATTGTTCTTAAAGCATTCAATAGTCAATAAAAATGTACATTAATTTTTGTTGCAGTTTTGTAAAATACTTGATTAAACAAATATATAAACAAAATTGTTGAGCGGAACAATATGTGAAAAGAAAATTTTTTAAACCCATTAAAGTACAATTTTTAATAAATATTTCAGAATTAAGGCCACAGGGGGAAGAGACTAAGGCAATTTTTTACATGATAATTCAAATGTTTGTGACTTGGCCACCAAATACTTGTTACCATTGTATAATATTCAAATTAGTTTTTGAAAATTGAGGGTACAAAGTCAGAGAACTCAACAGGTTTCTTGTGAATGGACCGAAATAAAACAAATCAATTAAATTTAAAATATACTTTCTAACTTTTTTATTAGTTGTTCCAATTCGTTTATAGTTTAAACTCAACTAAATAATAAACGTTTCTGTAGTAGGATTAAAAAAAAACTTTTAGTAAAACTTTGTTTTCTTAAAACAAAAACTAACTACATACTGTTAAAAATAATAAATTTAAGTGTATATAGGATTTTTAATAATTTTTAATCTAATATAGATAGATAATATACGATAGAAAAAATAATGAAGCACTTTGAACTTTCATGATATTTTTTACTAACATATACTCTTTTTACATTCTTTAAGGTACATACTTAGTTAGAAGTTGTGAGTTTTAGTTAACTTCTTTTTATTGAAAAAAAAAACATATTAGCACTTATTTTTATAACTAACTTATTTAATAAGATTTTTTTGTACAATATCGGTATATGAAGTAATCTGTTAAGGATACAAGAAAAACTCTTAAACTATAAAAACTTTTTTTCTTAAGAAGTTTATTCGATAAAAGAAACAAAAAAGTTTTACATATAAAGTCGAAATAAACTTATTATACAAAAATATAATAAACGGATACTAAATTGTTTTAGACGAAATAATCCAAAAACCTGTAAAATTTGGTTTTAATTTTAAAATAATCTGGTTTGTCTTGACTTTAGGAAAGTAGTTGAAATTGGAATCGTTTAAAATCTTTATCTTTTATTAAGTTTGGCAAATCTGACATCTAAAATGCATAGAAAGACAAATAAACAAACTAAGTTTTAGATAATTTATTTGAAATATTTATTACGTTTTTTTAAATAGCTAATTTGAATTTTATAATTTAGAAAATCTTCAGAGTTTTTTAAATCACTAAATAGTAACACTGTTGTATAGTAATTACACCCAGTAATTCTAATACATAGGTAATGTAACAGAAGAATAATGACTAATATTTTCAATAGCTCTACAAGATTCTTTTGTCCATTCATCTTTATCAAAATCATAGCATAATACAATCTCAGTATCCATTTGAAGAACAAATATTTTACTTTCAACTGAAAAAGCTTCTACTTTAATTGAAAGAAATTGAGGCGTTTTGAGTGTTACAAAAGTATTGTTAGTTTTATCAAAAACTTCGCAATTCGTGTTTAAAATAACACCACCGATTGCAAACAATTTGCTTTTAACACAAACTATACTGTGTTGAAATCTTTTTTCAATCATACTTGGCATTACTGACCATGTATTACCGAAAACATCATAAGATTCTACTGTGTTTGAGTCGAAGATAAATCGGTGAAATCCACCAGAAACAACAATATTTCCTTCATATATTGTACAAGCTGAATATGATCTTGTTTCGTTCATTTTTGCAAGTTCTTTAAATTTTGATATTTTTGTATCAAATTTAAGACAAGAATTTAAATGTTCATATCTGAAAGCATTTCCACCAAAAACATAAATGTTATCCATAAATGCACAAGCACAAAAGTGTTGACGGTTATCAGGTAAATCACAAATATAATTCCAAGTTTTACTAACAGGTGAATATTTTTCAACCGACCTTGTACGAGTTCTAGCAGAACTTAACCCACCAATCACATAAACTTCACCTTTAAAATAAACTGCTTTGAAACAATAACGTTCTTCTAACATTGAAGGAAAATCTTTGAGTTTATCAAAATTGTTTCGATTAAATTTATTTACCTGTTTAATAGAGTTTTCCTCTTTTGTATAACAACCACCACAAATTAGAATATTGAACATGTTTTGGTTACATTGTCTACTACTATTATAAAAAGTAGACACATTCTGAATAAAACTACCCCTGTTTTTTAACACTTCAAGACAATCTTTATTCTTAGAAAAACACGAAAACTCATTTAATAGATAGTTTAAACAGTGGTCTGATAAAAGATTAAGACGAACTTTCAATAACAATTGTTTTGCAAACTTGCTACGTTCTTTTATATTGTGATTCAACCACTTATTTGCTGCATTGTAAACTTCAACTTCTGAATCTATTTTCAAATTAGAACTTGCAAGTATTTTAGAGACAGTGTTAAAATCTAACTCTAGAAATATCTCTGTTTCGACTATCATACTAAAACAACGTTTTATGTATTTTAAAACTGTAATGTTAAGATCAGAAAAGTTAAATTTTGAGGATAGCTGATATAAAAACACTGCATTTAGAATTTGCAGCTTTTCGTTGAAATTTTCAAATGCTTTACTTATCAAATGTTCATTTAATGAATGTTTGGCTAATTTGATAGTTGATGTTAGTTCACAATGTTCTCCATTCATTTCATCTGAAATATCATATTCTAGTTGTTAAAGTTATAGTTCATTTAGATTTTGATATTTGTTAACAAGTATTTTTAATGTTCTTAATTTATATGATCTTCTATTAAGTTTAGATAATCACTTATATTTTATGACAAAATATAATAACTTAAATAATATAGAAGTTTTATGGAGCTAGAATTTGAAATTTTAAAATTTTCCCCTTTTTTTCCTGATTATACGTTATTTTGAATACAATCTTAGAGTTTAGTCATAGTAATTTCTAAAATGTTAATTGTTTTCTAAAAGTATTATACAAGTATTTAAAGCAAAGTTTAGTGTAATAGTACTTATTCAAAATATCAAATACATACATTTTAACAAACTTAGTCATTTTATATTTATTCCAACAAATATCAGTATTAACAGTTTAAATAATATTTTTGAATTAACGTAAGAAAAACAACATCAAAGTAATTACTGCATTAAATATTGAATATGTAAAACTTATTACTATTAATAGTAGAATATTTTTAAGAGGTTCCAAATATGAAACCATTTGATCATATGATTAGTGTCATATATCTTTGAGCATTAAAAAAATTAAAATAAGAAGATAGATGTTTAACACAATTACTAAAAAATAATTAATAAAAGTAAATCTTTATATAAATATACACAATTATTTATCTCATCTATTTTATTACTAGAACAGTATGTACAACATATAACATTGACTTACCCAATTTATTAGAGTCATAAGAAATTTGCAAGTTTCTATTCTGAAAATAAACTTCGGAAATATGCTTGCAAACTTTTACAAAACTTTTGCGATCATCAACATGAAAAACGTTCAAGTTTTCTTTGGTGTTTACAATTTCACTATTCTCCACATGATTTCCGCTTGAACTGGTTTTTGCTGACATGACTTTAAATTTTAACTCTTAAGTATATATTTAAAACTGTTCTAAAAGTAACTGAGCGTTTTCAACCAAGTTTTTTTATTTAAGTTTTTTTCAAAATTAAATTACAAAGTATTTTTAATCCTCGGGTATTACTAAACATATTCAGGGTGTAGGGTTATAGTGCAACTAAACTAACATTGAAAATCATAAATAAACTTAAACCTACTTAGAACTAAATGATACTCAAAAGTCAATACTACATATTAAGACTAGGCATGACTATTGGTGGTTATATTATATATATTAAAGAACATATCAAGTACTAGAAGTAAATAAAAAACATCATACTTTATAAAATACTTTATATATGTAGTCAACACTTTTACACAATAATTGAATCTAACAGGAATATACTTTGATAATGTATAATTGACTATTTGGAATTCTAATCAAAATATCAACTATTTAGTAAATAAACATTGTCCAATGAAGAAATTTACATTAAGTAATGCATATAGTAATTAGGTTCAATTCTGGAAATATATATAGAAGGTATTGACTAGACTATTTTCTGCAATCACACTGTGTCTTGGTTATTTCGCTATTCCTTTACATGCAAACTTGCTTCAGATCGAATTGCTTTCTGGTTAAGTGATTTTATAATAATTCATGAACAGTTTAATAAAACAACAGTGTAACTGGTATTACATCACACTTCCTCTTCCTGCCATTTTGGAAGAGACTTTAAACTCACTATTCTAATTCATTTCTGCTAGCAGAATAGTGAGGAAAAGCAAGTGTTGTTGTTAAACAGTACATTTTCCCACATATCTATCAAGTAACAGCAGGAAAATATTAAAAAAAAATAAGTTTTTTCTTAAAACTAATTAAAGAGAAAATATTTAAGTATAGAGCAAATAGAATAGAAATATTTTTCAATTTATCAGGGTTGCTTTTATTTTTTCCAAATTTTTTCCAGGTTTTCCAAATTTCTTCCAGGTTTCAAAAGTACTTATTTTCTGGTCTACTTTTAGTTTTAAGTTAATTTCTATACAAGAAACCGTGTTAAATAGTATAAAAATATTGAAAAGATACTATATAAAGTTACTTTAAATGTGTTTTTTAATTAAAAAATTGTTGACGATGACAAAAAAATCTTGTTTATATGATAGATTTTTTGTGTCAAATCGAAATGTTACTACTGGAAATGTTAAAACTATTTTAAATTCCAGGTTTTTCCAGATTTTTTGATCAAAATTTCAGGTTTTTCCAGGTTTTTTTCAAAATTTATAAAATTCCAGGTTTTTCAAGGTTTTTCCAGGTTTCCAGAAAAAGTGGCAACCCTTATATATGGTTTTGAGATCTTCATAGTGAAAATATTAGTACTCAAAATTCAATTTTTTAGAGCATATAACTTGCAAAGACTTTTAACAACTCAACAATAAAATAAAACATACATTATGATAGAAATTTTTTTTTACACCAAAAATGACACTCACACTACCATTCTTTTATTAAAAAATAAAAATTATATATAAGAGTTTTAATTGGACTCAAAACTATTGTTACTGTTTTTCAAAAAAAAAAAAAGACTAAAGTACGTTACAAAACAAAATAACTAAACAGTTTAAATAAAGTTGCCTTTTAGTTCTAGAATGCACTATTTTTTTAATAATCAAAAATAGTATAATGTGTTTATCAGAACCTACTTTAAAGATTGCAGCCATTAAAATAAAATAAAAAATCACTTAAGTAACATGACTATACAAACCGTTATTACACAAGTTCCTAAAAACCTAAGAATTTTTTTTTTTTATTACGTTTATAAGATTTACAAGCTTTAAATAAAATTTAACTTTATAACTGTGATTTAACTTAGTCACCACTTTTTGTGAATTATTTGTTCTAATATTTTGTCAGTTCTACTTTGACTTTATAGACAAGATTTTGTCACTTTTATTTTGACTTCTTAAAACTTACACTGGGACTATACCCTCTGTGATTTATTAGGACTTAAAATATGTATTTGTACCTTTGTTGTTCACACATACTTGAGTATTGTCACTTACTTTCTGTGACTTGAAAACTTAAACTGTTTAAACGTCCTTTGTAATTTACTTTTTAATCCCCCATTAGAATTCCATTCAATATGAAACCCTTATTGCCTGGTGTTTTTTCCTCTATACTTTTAAACCTCAAAGGCTTTAAAAAGAGCAGATAGTAAACTTGAGCATTGTTCTTAAAAATGAAATTCAAGCACTAATGGTAACATTTCTTTAAATCTCTTGTTAGATATAATAAACTATTGAATGAAAACAAGAAACCTACGAAAATATGTGAAAAATTTTGATAAATACTGACTAAAAAACAAAAGGTAATATAATAGAAGAAAGTATTTAAGTAATTTACTATTATTTATATCTTTACTGTTTTGTAATTCGAACATATTTGAATTATAAAAGCATTGGAAACCAATTTTATTTTATTGTATTTATTCCAGTTAATTTTTAGAAAACTTTAAAATTAAAATACAAAGTACACTCAAAAACTAGTCTATTACTAATAATATTCAGGGTAAAGAAATATAGTGCGACTAAATTGACACTAAAAACCATAATAAAATTTAAACAAATTTAGAACTAAAAGATACTTAAAAAGTATAATCTTTAGTTGTTATCAAAATTGGGTACAATTTTTTGTTGTTATATTTTAAACTAAAGATCATAACAATCACTAAATAATTTATTTACCAGGGTTGCCACTTTTTTTTTCAATTTTTTCAGATTTCCAAAATTCTTCCATTTTTTTAAAAGTACACATTTTTTGGTCTATTTTTAGTTTAAAATTTAGTTTAAGGTTAAAATAAACTGTGTTAAATAGTAAAAAAACATTAAAAGGATACTCTTAAGCTACTTTAAATATGTTGTTTGATAAAAAAATCTCTTAACGACAATTTTTTTTATTTACATTATATTATTTTTGAGTCAAATCGAAATTTAACTACTGAACATGTGAAAATTGTTAAAACTCCAGGTTTTTCTAGTGATTTTTGTTTAAAGTTCCAGGTTTTTTTAGGCTCTTTTCAAAGTTTACCAAATTCCAGGTTTGTCTAGGTTTCCTTTGCCTCAATTGTCAAATTCCAGGTTTGTCGAGGTTTCTAGGTAGAATGGCAACCTTGTCATACTTAAAAAATACTTTTAATGTGGTCAAAACTTTTACACAAGAATCAAATCTATTAGGAACATACTTTAAAAGTTACAACTCACTACTTTATATTTAAATAAAAAATATATCACACCGTATTAAACATTAGTTAAAGAAGAACTTTGAAAAATTTATTCAAATAATAATAAAGCTCAACTCAGGAACTAAATCTGGAAGTTTTTTATAAGAGTATCTTCTGCAATCACTTTTGGCCTAGTATATAACTATATGTTAAAATGTAAACTTATATTATAACAACCTGCTTTCTGCATGACTGATTTTATAATGTTTGGTGTTCAACCAAATCTAACAGCAGTATGACTGGTATTCTGTTACAGGGGTTGCTATTTTCAAAAAATTAATTAAGTGAATATGTATTTACCTAGCTTTTATTATGTTTTGTTGTGAATAAACTCAAACAAGAAATATATATTTGTTTAGTAAGTTACAAAACAAAATACCTAAACTATTAAAAAAAAAGCCTTTTATATAATGCATTATTTTTTAATAATCAAAGAAAGTATAATAAGTTTATTATAACTTCAACATTTCACTTTAAATCCAAAATCAATTTTCAACATGTGTTACAACCTACTTTAGAGATTGCAGCCATTAAAAAAAAATTAAAAAAATCACTAAAGTACCATGACTGTACAATCCTATGACACAAGTTCCTAAAAACCTAAAAAAATATTGCCTTTTTTTATTATGTTATTATGATTTACGTGCCTCACATAAAATATAACATGATTATCTTAGTCACTAATTTATATTAGTCACTTTTTAAAAATATTCAGCATTTTACTGATCTTTGCTCTCTTAGTTATTTTAAATGTTGTCTTTTTCTATTGAGTTAATAACACTTAAGAACCTTACACAAAAATAAACCTGATTAACTTTGATTTAACTTGGTCACCACTTTTTGTGACTTATTTGTTCTAATATTTTGTCATCTCTTTTGTATTTTGTGGGCTAAATTTTGTCAGTTCTATTTTGACATTATAGACAAGATTTTTTCAGTTTTATTTTGACTTATTAGGACCTACACTGGGACTATAACTTTTGTGACTTTTTTGACTTAAACTTTGTCACCAACTTTCTGTGACTTATTATGACTTGAAATATGTATTTTTACCTCTTTGTGGTTAACTTTTACTTAAGTATTGTCACTTACTTCTGTGCCTCGAAAGTTTAAATTTTTTAAATACCCTTTGTAATTTACTTTTTAATTCCCCATTAGAATTTTATTTAATGTGAAACCCTTATTGCCTTGTTTTTTTTTTCTCTCTACATTTTTAAACCTCAAAGGCTTTAAAAAGAGCAGATAGTAATTTTGAGTATTGTTCATAAAAATTAAGTCCAAGCACTAATAATAAATCTTTAAATTTAAATCTTTAAATCTGCTTTTAAATATAATGAAACATTAGATGAAAATGACAACAGTACGAAAATATGTGAAAAAAGCTTTATAAATACTGACTTAAAAACAATTTGTAATATAATAGAAGAAAGTATTTTGGTAATTTACTATATTGCTTAATTCGAACATATTTGAATTATAAAATATTGGAAACTAAGTTTATTTTATTGTATTATTACCAGTTAATTGTTAAAATACTTTAAAATTAAAATACAAAATACTCTTAATACCAAATCTATTACTAATAATATTCGGGGTAAATAAATATAGTGTAACTAAACTAACACTAAAATAATTATAAAATTTAAACAAACTTAGAACTAAAGGATTCTTAAAAAGTATGATCTATAGTACTTATAAAAACTGGGTACAACTTTTGGTTGTTATGTTTTAAATTAGAGATCATATCAATTACTAAAAAAATTATAAAGAAAATCATACCAGGGTTGCCACTCGTCTTTTTTAAATTTTTTCAAGGTTATCCAAAACTCTTCCACGTTTTTAAAAGTACACTTTTTTTGGTCTATTTTTAGTTTAAAATAAGTTTAAAGTAGTAAATTGTGTTAAATAGTAAACAAACATTGAAAATATAATCTTAAAATACTTTAAATATGTTGTTTATTAAAAAAAATTTGATAGTGACAATTTTTTTTTATTTACATGATATTTTTTTGAGTTAGATTGCAATTTTACTGCTGAACATGTGAAAATTGTTAAAACTCAAGGTTTTTCCAGGTATTTTAGTGATTTTTGTTCAAAATTCCATGTTTTCCAGTTTCTTCTCAAAATTTCCCAAATTCCAGGTTTTTCCAGTTTTTTTTTTTCTCCTTAATTGTCAAATTCTATGTTTTTCCGTGATTCCAGGTAAAATGGCAACCCTGTCATACTTTAAAATATTTTAAATTTGGTCAAAACTTTTACACAAGAATCAAGTCTAACAGGAGTATACTTTGAAAAATTACAACTAATTACAACTAATTTAAATACAAAATATATTATACTGTATTTAACATTAGCTAAAAAAGAACTTTAAATAATCAATATAATTAATAATAAAGCTCAATTCGGTATTCTATTAAAAGGGTTGCTATTATCAAAAATCTAATAAATTAAGTGTATATGTAATTACCTAGCTTTTTTTAAGTTTCGTTGTGAATAAACTCAAACAAGAAAGATATATTTGTTTAGTAGGTTACAAAAAAAAATACCTAAACTATTGAAAAAAAAGCCTTTTAGTTCTAGAATGCATTATTTTTTTAATAATCAAAGAAAGTATAATGTGTCTATCAGAACTTTAACATTTCACTTAAACTCAAAAAATAATTTTTAACATGTGTTACACCCTACTTTAAAGATTGCAGCCATTAAAAAACATTTAGACAATAAACCACATAAAAAACAACTTGAGTGTCATGACTATACAATTGTCTTTTTCTAACATGTTATTAAGGTTTATAAAGCTTAACATAAAATTTAACATGATTAACTATGATTTAACTTAGTTACCTCTTTTGTAACTTATTTGTTCTAATGTTTTGTCATCTCTTATGTATTTTGTGTGCTAAATTTTGTCAGTTCTACTTTGACTTTATAGACAAGATTTTGTCACTTTTATTATGACTTTTAAGGACTTAAACCGGGACATTACCCTTTGTGACTTGTTTGACTTAAACTTTGTCACAAAATTTCTGTGACTTATTATGACTTAAAATATGTATTTTTACCTTTTTGGTTTACTTTTAATCAATTATTGTGACTTACTTTCTGTGCCTCAAAAACTTAATTTGTTTAAATACCCTTTGTAGTTTACTTTTTAATCCTCCATCAGAATTTATAAAATATAAAACCCTTATTGCCTGGTGGTTTTTACCCCTCTATATTTATAAGCCTCAAAGACTTTAAAAAGTGCACTTAGTAAACTTGAGTATTGACCTTAAAAATTTAATCCAAACACTGATGGTAGCATTTCTTTAAATCTGTTGTTTTATATAATGAACTACTCAATGAAAATTAGAAAAGTACGAAAAAATGTAAAAAAAAATTGATAAATACTGACTTAAAAACAATTTGTAATATAATAGAAGAAATTATTTTGGTAAATTATTGTATTGCCTAATTCGAAGACATTTGAATTATAAAAGCATTGTAAACCAACTTTTTTTTGTTGTATTAATAACAATAAATTTGTAAAACACTTTGAAACTAAAATACAAAGTACTCTTAATACCTAGTCTATTACTAATAATTTTTAGGGTTAAGAGATATAGTGTGACTAAACTAACACTAAAAACCATAATAAAATTTAAACAAACTTAGAACTAAAGGATTCTTAAAAAGTATAATTTATAGTTCTTACTAAAGTTAATATTTTAAATCAGAGAGCATATTAATCACTAAAAAGTTTACAACGAACATAATACCAGGGTAGCCACTAGTTTTTTCAAAATTTTCCAGATTTTTAAAAGTACACAATTTTGGTCTATTTTAGTTTAAAATTAAATTTAAGGTAATAAACTTTGTTAATATAATAAAAAGACTAAAAAAGATACTTCTAAGCTACTTTAAATAAGTTTTTTAATAAAAAAATTATGATGATGACAAATTTTATTTTATTTACATGATATATTTTTTGAGTCAGATCGAAATTTTATACCGAACATGAGAAAATTGTTAAAACTCTAGGTTTTTCCAGGTTTTTTAGTGATTTTTGTTCAAAATTCCATCTTTTTCTAGTATCTTTTCAAAATTTTCCAAATTCCAGGTTTTTCCAGTTTTCCTTTGCCTAAATTGTGAAATTCCAGCTTTTTTCAATGTCCCCAGGTAAAGTGGCGACCCTGTCATATTTTAAAAATACTTTAAATGTGGTCAAAATTTTTACACAAGAATCAAATCTAACAGGAATATAATTAAAGAAATTATAACTAACTACTTTATACTTAAATAAGAAATTTATCATACCGTATTAAACATTAGTTAAAGAAAAACTTAAAAAAAATCAATATAATTAATAATAAAGCTCAATACTGGAACTAAATCTGGAAGGTCTTTATTAGATTATCTCCTGAAACTACTGGTTTGAAACTATATGTTAAAAATGTAAACTTGAATTATAACAATTTTCTTCTGGTTGACTGATTTTGTAATGTTTGGTGTTCAACCAAATCTAACTGCAGTATGACTGGTATTCTACTACAAGGGTTGTTATTTTATAAGTCAAAAAACTGTGCTTAGTCATCATACGTTTTTTAATGATTATAAGGAAAATAATAAAAATGCGATACGTTAATATAAACTGTTTATTGAGATAATTTTCAATTATAAAGGTTATATTAATATTTACTATGAAATATATTTTCAAATTAGGGAATGGAATGAACATAGATTATAGGTATTATTAACTTTATTGAATAATTTTTTAATTTCAGCTTTTAACTAAATATATTGCTTAACTATATATAAACATAGTAGAGTTTGCTTTACTGTTTATTGCTTTAAGGAAAATATTTTTTACTTCAAGAACTAAAATGTGCTGATAAAAATGTAAATCTTATTCTGATAAGATTAAAGTGAAAATGTGTTAGCACCTTTTTTAGTTTAAGAAGATAAAATAACTGAAACTGTGATGTTCACAATGGTAAGTAGTGTTTTTTTAAATAAAAACTACTTACTTAATACACAGCTAAACTAAAATTTAACACTACTTGTCGATAAGCTAGTTTAAAAAGTATTTTAAAAAGTATTTTTATTTTTATTAAAAAGTATTTAACAACATCAATTTTTAAAGATTTTGTAATATTTTCTTTCCCGTTTTAAGTTTAGTATAGACTCAAAAAATGTAGATTAGTCTCGAAAATTACTCTTCTTAACTTTAATACTGTTTAACTTAAGGTTTCCAAGGCTGGACCAGGTGATTACTTAGAAAGTAATTACAGATATTTAGGGGCTCATGAGCAGTTAAGGGGCAACAGGGGGACATGACGTCATAAATCAAAACTTACACTAGATGTTTTGGTGTTGATGGTGAAAAGCAATAAAAAAAGGTCTTGAATAGTTTTAGTGGTTTTTCTTGTTAGAGGAGGCCATAGCTTTTTCAATTTCTTCAAAGGAGCCTTATGAAAAAAGTTTTGGGAAACATTGAAACTTAGGTTAATAGAAATTTAGGAATATTAAGACACAAGCTTTGACTGTTTGAAACCGATGTAAAAGCGGTATACATACAGCTATTGTTTCTTACCAAGGCACAGTCAACACAAACTGCGCTTAACTTTATAGGCAGTAAAAAGTTATATAAAAGTATGCTTTTAAATACTGCGACTTTTAATTATTTTTACACTTGGCAAACAGCAAAAAATCATCCTGTAGAAAAATTTTAACTGACTTAAAGAGGATTTTAAGATCTTTTGTAGATTTTTTAAAAACCATATCAATGAAAACTGAATAGAACCAATAAAATTTTACCTTACAGCTTTTAGTTGAATTGTTATTTACATGTTGCTAGTTATGTAACTAACATTCTGTGCACGCTTTAAGACAGCTCAAAGATATGTTCATGGATGCTAATTACTAACCGAGGGTAAGGCTTAGCGGTAACAGTGATAGTTAAAAAAAAAATTACTAATAAAAGTTTTCATAAAAAATAAAACAAAAATTAATTAAATAAAAATACTACAGACCGACGGTAAGGGTTAGGGGTAACAGTGTTAGTAAAAAAAACTGAAAAAAAAAAATTAAAATTAATAAAACAAAATTAACCAGTGCAAAGTTGTCTGCTCGTGCAAAAGTGTCTTCGTATAATTTTATTTTCGTTCAATTTATTCCCTCGTGCAAATTTGTATGATAGTGCAAACTTGACAGCTACCCCAACAATATACTAAGTAATTTTTTAGAAGTTAAGTTAATAAAATTATTAAAACAAAAGATGTCAGACTTAAAGCATGTATATTGTATATGCTTTATGCTTTCTCATGGTAAAAATGCATTTAAAAAGATTTAGTGGTTGTTCCTTTATGTATGACGTTTTCGACCAAGCATTTGTTGTTGAGGGACATTTACTTTTTATTTGACATTTGCAAAGCGTTTAATTTTTTCTACTTTCTACTTATAAGTGTTTGCGGTTATGTTTTGGATTATTGCCTTTGTGTTAATTATGCAACTGTAAAAGATTTAACAATCACTTTTAATCATCAATTATTTTAGTTTTTGATCTTCTTTAGAATACTTGTGAATCATTCGTAGAAAAGCTCCTCAATAACGGTGTGTACTCGCTGGCAATATGGCTCAAGTAAAGTTTTTTTCTATTTGAATATTTAATTTGAGTACTGATGAGCTCAATAATCAAAAGTTTGCTTACTAAATAAATTTTGTGGAATTTTAAGTTTGTAATGTTTGGATATGAAAAAAGTAAAGTTTTAATCAGAAAAAAAAACCATTAAAGTTACAAAAAATTTCTTTTGGATACATCGTAATTTTACTTTTGTTAAAATTGTACAAAAATTGTAATAAAATACATTTAAAGGTTTCTTATAACTCTGTTAAATTGTACTAAATATGATTTTTAAATATATGTATACATACTTATCTCTCGCTTGTCAGCAAGATACACTAGTTTTGTAAATTCTGCTTTGAAAATAAACTATATTATAACTTAAATTTTTTCAATAAACTAATAAAAAAATTTATATTAAATAACTAACTACTCCAAAAATTAAAATGTTTGAACGAAGCTTTTTACTCACAGATAAAACTAACATCTTTTTTTTACTTATAATAAAAAATGTTTATAGTTAACATATCTGTTAATTAAGCACTTTTCTACACTATTTTTATTGTAGGTTAATCTTCTAAAGACTTTGTAGAACTGACAGGACCAGCTAAACGTTGTAAAAAGTATTTGCGAAAATAAAAAACTTGTAAAAGGTAAAAAAAATAATAAATGTTAATCTTTTTGCATACAAAAATTTTTTATAAACTTAATTATTAGTTTTTCTATAGAAGTTAAAGTAAATATTATTGGAACAAACATACAAAAAGTATTCATTGCATATTTGGTTAAATTTTACACTCTTTATAGAAATGTTTGTACATTTTACTTTGATAATTATTAAAAACAAAAAATTAAAATTAGCATTTAAGTTATTATACTTATTAATTATTCTTTTGTTATAAAAAATATATGATATAGACAATAAAACTTCTAATAAGAACTTATTAATATTTATGGTCTGTACAATTGAAAAAAACTTGTTTATGATATTGTTTTTTTTTTGTAATTCTTATTCCTTAAATGTATCGCATTTACAACACCAGTCTAAAAATTATGCTTTTTAAACTTAAATAGTTGTAATTTATAGTAATTTACTAGTTTTCAAGTTGCTATTTGACTAGAAATATTTAAGTATAAAAACTTCAAATTTAAATACAGTTCATTTTATTACATTCATTATACTTAAAGAATAAAAAATAAAAAAGGGTACATTGTTTTTGTTTTTTCAAGGGTAAAAACCAAAGTAAATTTTTAGTTTTAGTTTGTGTATGGATTCTAAACTTTATATCAATAACAAGTTTTTTTAATTTATTTATAAATGTACATACAGATTTTTTAGTTTGTTACAATTTTTAGATTTTTAAGAGTAAAATATGAAAATTACTTAGGGTTTCTTTAGTATGTCTAAATAATTATATATAGCATATTATTATTAAAAACAAATATTCTACTGAAATTTCTTTTTTACATTAACTCTCATAACAGCTGAATTTTATTAATATTGTGTATAGATATTTCATACTAAGCTTGAAAATAATGTTTAAGTTTAGGCTCATTAACAACGACTGTTTTCTTTTTACAAAACTATTAAATGTAAAACAACTATTGATATTAAGTTCAAAATAATGTTTTCTTTACTGTGGCATAGTAAATACAAGAAACAAAAATTTAGACTTGTATCGATAATTCATAAACTGCTTTACAATTAAATTTTTAAGCAAATCGGTAAGTATGGTTTATTGAATACAAGTTTAAAACAGTGATCCATGTATAAAACCTTACAAGTAATAATTTTTATAGGTAAGCAGTCTTAAAAGTTAATATCAAGTTTGTATTACTATTACTTGATCACTACTGTCAATCTATTAAGGTTTTTCTAAACAAAACAAGTAAACAACTGATCGCCTTGTGCAAGTTTATTTATAATGTCACAAAAATAAATAAACTACAATCAGTGACTTATTCTACTGAATGACATAAATAAATAATCTAGTCGTGTTTTTCGTGACCCATATATATGTTTACAATCATTTGCTGCAATTACAATTGACACTGGTGTTTACTCAAGCTTTTTGCAACAGACAAAAAAGATTAAAGTTTAACTTTTGTTTGGTACGCCAGTTTAGTTGCTATAAAGCGTTTTGGTGTTATGCTACTTCAATTTAAACTTTTAGTTTGTTTTACACAATATTTGTATACCAAAAAAAAAGTTGTTTTTAAAGAAAAAAAGCAAAACATCTATAAACACAACTAATTAATCATTCGCAATATAAAGATTATAAATAATATAAAGATATAAAGATATAATAAAGATTCGCTCATCTTTAGGGTCAGAAAGTTTTGTTTTGAACCAAATGTCAAGTATTTAAACAAAATAACTACATTAAAAAACCAATACACTTAAAATTTAACAAAAATATAGTTATTTATTTTGACAGATAACTAAATAAGTTCATGTTAAAAATTATAAAATGAGAGTTTTAGTTAATTATAGTCATAGCAGCTAATTTTTTCGCTTAAAAAGTGTTATGTTGTTAACTTAGATTTTTATTTGAATGTGTTGTTCAAAGTTCTTTTAAGCAATAATCGTAATTTTTTATTGAAAACAAGTTAAGTGTTAGAAGTGTAATCAAAACTCAATTATTAGTAGTAAATTTAATCTAAAGAACTGCTACACTTAACTTTCAACAAAAATAGACTTAGTGATTTTGCACAGATATTTAGAAAAGTTTAAGTAAAAATTGTAGATGAGAATTTTAAGTACTATTATAGTCATAGCAATATATTTGTTGTGCAGTTCGAAATCCGAGAAAATTATACTAGATGGATGTACTAAACACTGTGACTGTTATGAGTATGAGAAATACAGTCACAATGTGAAAGTAAGTTGTTTCAAACGAGGACTGTCTCAGGTTTCTAAACTGGAAATTCTACCTAAAGTAATGTAAGTTTGTAAAGTCAAGAATAAAATGTACAATAATTAAAAAGTAAGTATAATAATAAATTATGGCTCGTATTTAGCCAAACCCTATTTTAATGAGATGTATTCGAGTTGACTTAATCTATAGCTGTACTTAAAAAAAAACTAAATTTGTATTTTTTATTTTCAGAAGCTTGAGTTGGAACTATATAAAGAAAATACCGGCAGGACATTTTGAAAGGTTTCACAACCTCTCTCAGTTGTGAGTTTAAAATATAATAATTAAAAAATAATATAAATACAATAATAAATAATGTTTAATTACACGAAATAAACATGTGAGAGATGTTTTCTTTATTTTTAAAAATGACACTGACATTTTTGTGCTTAAATTAAAAATAGTTCACTTGTTAAATTATTTTCATTGCGTAAGTTGAAGTGATCAAAAATAATAAAGGAGTTTACTTATTACCATTATGGGTAACAAGAGAATATTTACTATAAATATAACATGCTATTCTGATTTACTAAATATACTATAAATATCGTACCAACAACTTATTTGCTCAAACAACAAACAACATCAGCAAGTAAATAAGTTACACAATTAATACTTAATAGAAATATTACATGTGCTATTTCTAAGCTAGATAATTTATACTTACCGTTGCTTCGGGCTTAGTTAATTTTGAAAATAAACAAAACGATTTAGGTCACAGTTTACTTTGACTGTTAGAGAGATAATATAACTTTACAAATATATATCAATGTTAACACTGTAATCATTTTTTGAAACAACTTTTGTCTAATCCTGTATTTGCATGAAATTAAACTACATTTTGTAAACTACTAAAGATACAAATTGTACTAAATATACAAAACACTGTAATTAATTTTCTACATAATGTTTTTTTTCCACGTTTTTAACAAAGAAACAAAAAACGTAATTCAAAGTTGACAAACAAAAGGAATTATAGATTATAAGTGTATTGGCTTTGGAATGTAAAGTTTGACGCGAAAAACATTTAACTATAGAGCAAAAATTTTTCATTAAAAACTTAACTTTGCTACAGTTTTGGTAGAACTATACTTTAGTAGTTTTCTTTTGTGTTTCGTCGTCTTAGCATTCAAAAGTTCTGTCAACAAGAATTTAAAAAAAAAAAATTTGAATAACAGAGATTTCAAGACACTTTGCTTGTTTTAACGTTTTTAAAACATATTGTTACTTTTAGGGAGCTGTTTGAAAACAAAATTAAAGAAGTTGAACAACATTCGTTTGATGGCCTTGGTAACTTAAAACGCTTGTGAGTTTTTTTTTAATTAAAAAAACATAAAATTTATTTATTATCTTATTGTAAATGCTAGTTGCTTAAATCTTATGAACCTATAAAACGACTTTTATTTAAACTTGTTTAGAGATCTATCAAAAAACAAAATAAAACGCCTGCAACCGAGAAGCTTCAATCAGCTCAGCAATCTCACTGAACTGTTAGTTTATTTTATCAAAATTCAATGTAATACTTAACTAAGTTATCTATTATCTTCTAAATTATTTTTATATAGTATAACCGTATTTTTTGTAAAAAAAGTAACTTTTAATATAGTTTTTAAAGCATATTTCATTCATAGTATGTTAAATTTATCAGATTAGCATACTCACTTAACTGATAAATCATTTTATTAAGCTTTAATGTAATATTATTTAGCTTAAAAGTTTTGTTTGAAAATTGGTTTTTTCCTTTGTAAAACCATATTTAAAAAAAAATACTTTTACTATATTTTTTCAAGAATTTTTGGCTCTAAGTATGTTTAAAATATTTTTATCTTCTTGAAATACTTCAAAATATAATTAACTTGATCTGTTTTGCCAAAATACATCAAAACTAATAAGAACCTTTTGTTTAAAGATTTAAAATAATCTTACCTGATAACTAAAAAAGCTGCCAGCTGTTGATTTCAGCTAAAATATATTAATTTAACGTTATGCTTTCTTTGTTAACTCACTTTAAAAAAAGATTCCGTTAAAATTTGTTTTAATAAAGATACTTTTACATACAGTTTATAAATATAAAGACTTAGCAACTTACAAGATGTATAAAAATTTATTTAGAAAAGTTTAATTATAATATTTTTTACTTTAGTGGTAAATAAATTCGTAAGAATAAATAAATCTATAACTTATAAAAATAAGCTTCGTTAACCTAATACATTAATAAACTAGGTTGCTTAGGAACAACAAAATCAGAAAAATTGAAGAATATTATTTTTCGGGACTAAACAAATTGGTAAAACTGTTAGTTCAGCTATTTTTATTTTTCTTTTTAAATTACTTTTTATACTTCTTTAAATAATTTGAAACTTTCACTCAACTTTATCAACATATAATTATAGATCTTTGGAGAACAATCAAATTAAAGGCATTGAAAAATTTTCATTCGACGGTCTCAATAACCTAAAACTAGTGTAAGTTATTTCTAATTGCATAAAAAACTTTGGAATGTATATTTCAATGATAAATTTTTAAAATTTTATTACAATACAATGTTTCACTCGTTTAAAAAAACGAGATCTTCAGTTGTTTAAAATCTGTAAAAATTTATGTGATAACAAGTAGGAAGACATTAGGCTAAACTTGAAATAAAAGAAGTTAAAAAGAAAAAAATGTATAACAAAAAACTGAGTAAAATCTAATTAAAACCTATAGTTTAAAGTTATTAGCGTATGATGATTTTAATGTTGCTAGGCTAAATTTAGGAAAATGCACGTTACTTAATAATTATACAATCTTAAAACTTAAACAAACAAAAAAAAAAAAAAAAAAAAAAAAAAATCAAAAAAAAAAATATACAATAAAAAATAATTCTACTAACATTTAGTGGCCTTGTGAAATCTTTAGACAACTAACAAAGAAAAACATCTCTTTAACTAAACCTTTAAGTTAAGTTTACTCGTTTAAAAAAAGTTTGGCTATTGTATTATGACGTAATTATATATTGGTTTAAGTACTTGTACAAATTAAAATAGATATTTTTTTATCAAAACGCTCTTAAGTTTTGAAATAAAGCTTCTTAAAGTGTATACAAGAACATATTAACTCGTTCCTTTTGTTTAATGATGTTTCCCCGTCAGCGTTCGCTATTTCCATTTTTTCATAGGAGCAGGTCCTGCAGATTCTCTGCGGTTTCCTTATGTGTCCGATGTGGTGTAAAATTTCCCATTTGATGTTGTAGTTAGTGTTGTTGCGTTTTAGTTTCCAAATATATTTGGATAGTTCGGTTCCGTTCTCCTTGTAAATTTTTATATCTCTTATGTGGCTATACCACCTTTTCTTGAAAGTTCCTCCTGTGCTTCCTACGTATTGTTTTAATTCTTTTTTCGTCGTGACCGTAGCTTTATAGATAACATTATTAGTTAGACATTTGTTTTTTAGCGGGCATAAGTTTTTGTTTCTACAATTACATAGTGACTCTACTTTGTCGGTATTTTCAGTTTTTTCTGCATTATTTAAAGTTTTTTTGTTGTGTCCTTGGATTAGCATTTTTATGTTACTCATGCAACTATACGCTAACTTACAGTTGCTTTTATTTATTAACTTGTTTAGACTGTTGTTCTGATTAAAATGCTTGTTGATTAATTCAAAAATTTTTTTTCCTATGTTTGTTTTTACTGATTCGCAAAATGGTGGGTTGAAATAAATTATTTTTCTTGTTCTGTTTCTTTTCTTTTTCTGTTTGTTAAAATCTTCCTTATAAGTCAGTTTATGTTTAAAATTTGATTTGTCTAAAGCGTTTTGGTATGTGTATGCATTTTGATCAAAAATATTTTTGTTTTTAGATAATTTAATCAGTCTATTTTCTATCATTTCGAGAACTTTAATTGCAACCTTTAAAGCAAAAAGTACGGAATGTATATTTATGTAATAGATCTTTTTTTAATAAAATGTTAGAACAATCGATTGATCACCATATATGAATAAGTTTAGTCATAATTGTATAAAGCTTTATAAACATTTTATTTAAACGTCCTTGTCACAATGAAACACAAATATATTATCAATATTTTTTTAATGATAATTTTAATCATATCACCTAGATCATTTAACAAAGTTTTTGCCAAACAAAGACAAATTTTTTCAACTTTATTGAAAAACAAAGTGGCTATTTTAAAATTCAATGCTATAATTTATTCGACTTACTAACGTTTTGACGCATAAGAACAAAAGCAAGGTCTTAATCTATAGGAGGTATATAGAGAGCTTTTGAGAAAAGTTTGCTGTTAATAAATTTTTAACCTTTTAATATTTTTTCACGGCACATGAAAGTCCAGACTTTGGGTTACGATAACTTTCGTCAAAGTTTTAATTTTTTATGTGTTTAAAGTGCACAATATGTCAATGAGATTTTTAACTTAAAGTACGCATGTATTTTTTAAATTGAAATTTATATTTTTTGTTAGATCATTGGAACACAATAGAATTAAAAAGTTCAAACAACTCTCAAAAACTGAGCTTGAACAAATTACTACTATGTGAGTTTACAAATAAGTTATTATAATTTTTCCACATTTAGAATTCATTAAATAAATGTTTTAATTAAAACTGTCTAGGTTAAAGTATCTTATTTGTTTTGTTCTAAAATTTTTCTCATTTTTTATGCAGATAAACCAGGTATTTTTTCACAAAACTTTTTAAACGCCAATCTTTTTAACTGACTTTCTTAAACCAAATATGAACACTGCTTTGATGGTAAATTACTATAAAATTTTTCTTTTAGTTTTGTTAGAACACTTTTTATTTTTAGATCACTTAGTTATAACGAAATAGAAGATACCGAGTTATTAGAATTCAAAGGACTGAGTAACCTTAAATACTTGTAAGTTTAAAAAAGATAAATGATTCTAAAACTTTTATTTATAAAAATAACTAAAACAGTTTTTTCTTTGAGTAAACTCATTAGACAATTTAAATTTTTTCAATTTCAATTAGTAATTTAAACTTTTTAAACACTATTAAAATACAAACTTTAAGTTATTTAGATTTAGGCTTTTAATATTTAAACGATAAATACAACATTAACTTAGACAAAACAGTTTCTGAGTATAAACTAATAAATTTAAAAGGCAAGTTATTTTTAGAATAAAATGTAAGAAAAGTAAAACGTGTTAAGTTTGAATTTTTTTTTTTTTAGATCGCTCAGTTACAACAAAATAAAAAGCATAGAAGAATCTTCATTCAAAGAGCTCGGTAACCTACAAAAACTGTAAGACCTGTTTAAAATTTAATATTTGAAACTAATCAAAAATTTTAAAAAGTTATAATTCAATTTTAAATGTAATATTTTAGCTAAAAGTTTAAAACAATATTTGTTAGTATGATGGTTTATGTTAGAAAAAGTTTTGAATTTAACTTTAAACGACTTAAGTTTTCGTGTAACAAAATGACTGATTGTTTTAACTTCTTTTACATATTAATTAAAAAGTCAGTTTGTTTATTCAATTTTTAAATAGAGTATAACAAAACTATGTATTTATACAAACTAAATCAAAATTGATTAAATTAATAAGTTTAAAGTTAAATCTTTGTTCCATGCTAGGATGTATAAAACTTTTATAAAGTCACACATTTGAAAATGTTTAACATATTTTAACAGGTTTATGCAGGAAAATAATATAACATTTGTCCACGAAAGAAGTTTTAGAAACCTCGATAACTTGGTACTACTGTGAGTTATTTAAAACTAACAATTTACAAAGTTTTAAATTTGGAAAAAAAAACTTTAAAAAATAATTTACTTTTCACTTATCTTTATAAGTTGGATTTAACTTCTTCAGACTATATCATAAAACATTCAAAGAACTATCATTTTTATTATTATCATTGTTTACATTATTGTTAGTAATATGTAAACAAAACATATTTTTTTATACGCACGTACTTACTAAATAAATGTATCTATATAACTTTAAAAAAAAATTATTATTTTTTAAAATGTTTTTAGAGATCTTTCTAACAATGGAATAAAATTTCTTTCACCAACCACATTTTTCTCCTTTCAGAAAATGGAAGAATTGTTAGTTGAGGGTAAAATACATACTTAAACATTTTATTATTTTAATTCGAATAGTTTATTTTAAACTATAACATGTTTTAGTTAACCTGGTGCTAGTAAAACCTGTCTTTTAAATGTAAAATCAACCGTCAACAATTTTTATTTGTAATCTAAGTTTATAAAAATAAAACACAGTTGTTTACTAGTTTTTTTTGTGTGTTTTCTGTTTTTGTTTTTATTAGTATGATAAATTAAAATATATATTTTTTTCAGGATACTTACAAACAACAACCTCACTACTTATTCAAGCAAATTGTTTTCAAAATTGGACAGTGTTAAAGCAATGTGAGTTTATATAAGTTTAAAAAGATTACTATTCGTTTTTATGTTAACAATAGCATTAAAAGTTATTTTTGCTCAACTTCTAAAACTAATTGTTACAATTTGTTAATTTATTAACAAGTTGGAATTTAACAGTATTAAAAATTAACAAACACTTAAAAAAGCAACGCTTATTACAAACCATATATTCTTAACAACAATTAAAAAAAGCTCTATTTATGAAAATTTAAAAGTTTAAGAAAACCAACTTATTTGCGATTATTACCATATGTTAATAAGTTAAAATAGTTTTTTGTTTAAAAGTGTTTAGATTTTTAAAATTATACCAGCTTGTTTGTGATTGTAACTGCACTTAAATAGTTTAAACATTTTTTTAAACTTAAATTTTTGTTTAAAACATTTTAGATTTTTAAAAGGAAAGCACCTCATTTGCGATTGTAACTATATTTTAGTAAATTGATTTTTATTTTATTTTTAGATTTCTGGAAGGAAACCAGCTTGTTTGTGATTGTTACCTGTACCTGAACGCTTTCGAAGTTGTAAAAAGGCCCCTGCCCCTCCCATTGAGACCCTTTTCGTGTGTTATGGGCGCGGGGACCCCAGAAGATCTAAATGAGTGTAAAGGTTTTAATGATTTAATTTACAGACAATTGTTTGTTATTAAATATAAAATTTTTGTTAAACAAAACTGTTAGTTGATATAATTCGGTCGTCAGAAGCAAAGTTAAAGGTTGATAAATAATTTTAAGGTTGATCACTAATCGAAGTAAAAAACAAATTATTTTTTATTCTAGTTGAACAAACAACTATTGCTTAAAGTAAAGTTAATGAAACATCAAGTTTTATTTTGGTTTTACCTATGATCGGATTAAAAAAAAGTACTTTTGTCTAGTTATTCTAATAAAACCCAATTATTAATATTAAAGTTTAGATTACACCAAAATAATTTTTCAGTTTCCCCGCTGATTGAGGTTCCGCCCCCTGATTCAGTTTCAGGTTCAGTTGGTGAAAAAATCAGGTTGAGTTGCGAAGCTGTTGGAATACCGGTTCCTAGTATTGCATGGAAGTTTAACGGGTAAAATACAACCTTCTTTTATTAACTAATTTATTATATTATTTAAATGTTTCTCTATTTTACTACAGTAAAACTTATATTAATCTTATATACTACAGTAAAATATTATGTTGTTATAATCATGGAATTTTAATGATTAAAGTACGTTTAAAAACTTTATTAAAACCATTTTTTTAACAAAATTAACTTTCAAGCAATTTCGTAAACGATTGTTTTAAATGAAATTTTTATTTAGTTGAAACATTACAACTATTTTCTTTCGGTACAGTAGGTCAATTGAAAATTAAAATTGTATTAGCCAAAAATTTCTAATACTTTGAAAATAATTTTGTTTAGGCTTTTCCTGAAAAACTAGCGAAAATTATTTGGAAATTAGGATATGTAATTGCAGTTTATTATTTCTTATATTATTTAGTTGATATTTAATTAAATCAATACAATTATACATTATCTACTATCATTAGTTGTTAATCGAAATCAATACACTTGTTTAAAACATACAGGTAGTTATAATTATATTTTATGACTGTAAGAATAAATTCATAGTCTCTTACGACTCATAAAACCACAGTTTTGTTTCTCAAGTAAACATTCAAACACATACCACTAACTAACCAAACAACAATTGCTAAATTTAAACAGACAACCGTTGAATTTAGACGACCGAGTTCGAGTTTTGAGTGATGGAACATTACGCATAAAATCAGTGGTAGAACAAGATGCAGGTAGGAATTAAAAAAAAATATTTGCTTTATTAACATGATTAAGTTTCAATAAAGTATAATTAAATTTGGTTAAAAAACAAAAAAAATACTTTAACAGAAATATAAGTAAGCCTCAAAAAAAGCTAGAAAGAAAAGTATTACTAAAATAAGACAACTAAAGTTTTCGTTTTACCTGTAGAAAAAAAAAATCAATAAAAAACAGTTTTTTAATTAAAAATGCAGCTTTTAATATACTATATAAAATTCTGTCGAAAAGCTTATAAACACTTTTTTAGTTATAATTTTTTAAACAAACCATACTACCGCCACTGACAAACATAGACGTTTTTGTCAATTTCTGTAACAATTTTAGTTTTGTATTACTTACCAAAATGCAAAAAAATAGTTTATACTTTAAATCTTGTTTTTGTGTTGTTACTAACATGACGTAACAGACAAGGTTGATACTAGTATTCTTTAGTGTTTATTAATATATTTCTGTTTTTTTTTTAATGAAAACTGTTCTTAAACAGTTAACGTATATTTTACTTTCATACATTTTTTAAACAAACAACATAAATTATTTGAGATATTTAAATAATAATAAAACTATATTTTCAATCTTATTTACTAATTAATCGAAAGGTGAATATCAGTGCGTTGCAACCAACAGTGAAGGTTCAACTTCAAGCAAGAAAGTTACTTTGAAGTTAGTAGTATCTGAAGAATAAGCTTACTTGAAGAAATATATGTATTTATTTATTATTAATTTTTTGAATTTTACCCACAAACGGTATATTTTGTGCTTTGCACTAAGCTCGCTTGGTTTGACCTCAAGTTACTTAAATTCAAAAGTGCATCTGGTAATATCTGACCAATAAGCTTGCTTGCAGACATATTTTTAAAAAACAATTTACATAGATTTTTACATTTACTTTTATAGTGTTCTAAATAATCTCAAATTATTTATTTATAATAGATACATCTGAAAACTTTTGTATAACTTTTACGTTTTTAATCTTTTTTTTTTTCAACGATCTTTGTTTATAAAAACAACTCCATTAGAACTTGTAATAATGTTTGTAGAACATAATTTACACAGTACTTTAAAGGAATTATCAATAACCTTACGATTAATACTTTTTTTAAACCTTAAATAAGTTTCATAGTTTAAATGTTTTTTGTGCTTTTTTAAGGTTATTTTTTATTAATGTGTTTATGCTTATTTAAATATTATTAGTTCATGCTTTTTTTTATTTACATACTGTTTGTCTATAGTTGTTTGTCTATAGTCAGTAAAAATATGTTTTACTTGAACAAGAATTAAACCGAAACTGAAAGTCCCTACAGAAAAACACTGTTTTGTAAATAAATTATGTGAAATAATAAAGTTTTTAAACATTTTACTTCAATTAACTATAAACACTTTAAAACAAGCATAATATTTACTATAAACAATTGTTATATACAATTTTACGACTTTAAACAGACGTGTTTAAAAAAAAACTTAGATACTTGTTTTTATTTGTAGTAGTATTAAAGTAGTTACAACAAAATCAGCTGTTACCATTTTAGAAAACAGTCAGTTTGCAACAGAATTATCTTAAATGTATTGTTAGTTTTTTTAAATTAAACTAACATGTATATACAACTTCTACAAATATTTGCGTATTTAAACAAAAACGTAGCCTCTAATATAAAGATAAAAATTTCTTGCTAGGACATTTACTCATTTAAATTAATAAGTGTTTCACAGTATTAAGATACTAAATAGATAAAAATTTTCCTCTGTTACTAATCATGTGAAAATCGTTGCAAACGTATTTTTTTTCTCATTTTAATACAAATGTTTAAGCAATAAAAAGAAATCATTACGAAAGCAAGTTGTGAAAAAACGTAACAAACAATTTCTGATACACGTTTCCGGCAATCAAAAATCAACAGTTTCTTATCTGTTCGTTGACAAATTACGTTTATAACAGTTTTTATTTATTGACACTCAAAAATTATTAAATGGGTAAGATAGTTAAAATAATTAGGTAAACGGTTAAGCTATAACATTCATATTGAAGCTTATAGTACTTCAAAATGCTGCTACAAAGTAACAAATAATCATAGTTTTACAGTTTATTTTAATTCTAATTACTGTTTTGAGCGTAAAAAACTTTAACAGCAAAATAGTTTGTTTTTTTAGTACGAAAGTATTAATACACAGTTGATGTACATAAAAATACTGTTAATATTAAATTCGTTTTTATTTAAAACATTTCATTTTAGGAAACATGCGACAAACTGTATCAATAAAAATTAATCGAAGTTTTACTCAACTTATCAAAAAAATGATTGTTTGCTAAACAGCACTTTAAAGTAGACAACTTTTACACAAAACTGTTTTGAGAACTTTTCAAACAATAGTTATACTAATAAAAATAAATTTAAGTGCAAAATTTTTTCAAGGCGGGTTTCAACACATTTGTATTTAATTACATAAAACCTAAATTGTAACTGTGAGAAATGATTTCTTTTTCGGTGATTCCTTAGTTGTTTATAAAAACAGTCTATATATGTTTTGCAGTTAGGTTAAAGTTTATTGTTCGAAGTAAATTTTTTTCTTTCGAATACTTTTTTTGTTAAAACTTTACTTTAATAAAATATATTGTTTTCTAAAATTACGTACTCTCTAAAACAGCGTAAAACATTAAACACTTATCAAATGTTTAAAAAACTTACGTTAAACTAAACGTGCTTATACTTGCAATGAAGCTAATTCCAATAACAAAGAATATTCACATTTTATTTTATCAGCAACTACAAAAGATGTTAATGCTCTACTAAGTTGTTGACTGATGATATCAAGTACATTTAATACAATAGAGATCTGTATCTTTTACTGTAATAAGTATCGACCACACATGTAATACTTGAAGTATGTGTTTTGAAATACACAGTTATTAAAATATAGATCTGTATATTTTGCTGTAATTAGCACTAAACAAACATTTAGTAATTGAATTATGTTGCAGCATGAATAGAACATTTGTTACATAAATTAAACATTTTAAATTTAACTTAGTAGCCAAAAACACGAGAATTGTGTATATATATATATTGTTTACTGAACGATAATAAAAAGCGCTCAAAAAGTTTGGTCTAAGGACCTGGTGTATAAAGAAACCTTTCGGTTATCGAGTCGTACACCACATGCTTACAAAGTTTTTTACGAGTTATTACACATAGTTTTCTTTATCATTTAAATATTTAAATATTTAGTGATAAAACAATCAGTTAAACGAAAAGAAAAATGAAAGAAAATAAAACTATACGAAAATTAACTTAATTTTGTGTTTAATAATGTACTATGAATCATGTTTAGTAACATATGAACTAAAAACTATATATATATATCAATTTAAATTATTTTTTAAAAGCAGATAAACAACACTAATAACAAACATGAGAAAACTTGAATTATAGGTTACAACTGCTCTAAAGAAAGTAAAATGTTATACGCTGAAATTTTCTTACAACATTTTTTTTTAAAGTATTTTTGTTAAAAAGTTAATTTTTATTCTATACAATATTTTAATTTGAACAGTATATGTTAAAAACGTTTTTGGAGTTTTATATTTATAGCTATAAAGAATTAGCAATACATTTTATATAGTAAACTAGTTTAAAAAAAGTAACTTTGTAACATGAAAACTACCTTAAATACAATTTAGATTCTTAAGCAACGATATCAAACTTTACTGATGCCTTATTAAAATCTCTTTTGAATATAGAAATATTAATAAAAACACTGATGTCAAATCTAAACAGAATCTTTAGATAAAATTTAAACTATTTCGCATTTTTAGTATGATGAATTGTAAAGTTAATCTAACAATAGTACCGTTTTCATTGATTTATATTTATTACTGTAATTTGTAGTTTTAAATAACTAATTTAGATGCAGCAAACTACCATTTTAATTTACACAAAATTTAAAGCTCATTACTCAAAACTTAAAGCTCTATATTTATTTATTAATCTTAGACTGACTGAAGTTGTTTATTTAACGTTTTCAAAGTTGTACCTCGTATTTCTAAAGTTTATTTTTTGAAAGCTTGCAATAACACTAAAAGTTGTACCTAAAAGTTAGTATTGCAAAAATTATTTATAGCTCTAAATGTAAAATATTTTTGCCATTTAGTAAAAAATTATTGTACCCATAACTAACACAGTTTTATATACTTAAGCACTAAATTTAGCTAAAGATAATAATAGAAATTAAGAAGTTATTTTTTTTACTAAGTCGTAATCAAGAATTTGTTGTTCCGTTTAAAGTGTTTTTATAATTTTAGTTTATTGAACGACAAAAAAATCATTCAAAAATCTGGTCCTAGGACCTGGTGCACGATGAACCTTTCGGTTATGTAGTCATGCACCACTTAAACACCTTTTAACGTCTTGTCAAGTACATCAGGTGCAAACAAAGACCACATTGTGTAATACATAGTACAGATAAATTAGTTTGAACATTTTACACTATATTTAAAGTTCTAAGTAAATAGTTTTACTAGTTACGAGTATATTGTACAAAAATTATTTTATTTTTTATTTTTTATTTAAGTACAAAAGTATTGAAATAAAGTTTATGAAATATAACATACGTTTACTAATAACTTATCATTATTGAAATGATTTATTTTTTGAGTATAGCGATTGATGGCTATCAATGATAAATTGAAAATCAGCTCACTTAAATGCTACCCAAGTTTTAAATAGCTAAACAAATTAGATTTAATTTGAAAATAAAAGTTAAAGTTTATATTTTTGATTTACAAAGCAGCCAAAGATCTAATTATCAAAACAATCGGAACAATTTTATATGTTTTAGGTACGCTAAAAAATCTAAGAAACTTTTATTACACCTGTGATTAACGATCCGTTAAGTTTTTATTACCGATAAATCAGATAAATCTATTTTTATACTAAACAATATTACCACCCAAGTGAAGAAAAACTTTTAATTTAAAACTTTTAGATTGATGCATTGTTAGTAGAAATTAAAATGTTTTAAAAGTATACTGTCTGGTTAATTAGCAAGTTATTGTTTTAAAGTTATTATAGTAAAAGATGCTACTTTTTATTATGTAGCTTATGTTTAGGAAACTAACTTTCTAACTACTAAATGTATCTATAGGAAAAATAATTATATTCTATAGTTATTAAAATTTAAATTATTAAAAATTTCAAATAATTGAAAACAATAAATTGCTGTATTTAAAATAAAGTCGAAAAATAAACTAACTAAAATTTTTAAAATATTGATTTTTTATTTAAAAGTTATTAAGAATAATTAAAAGTTTTTTACCTTATACTTTTCTGAGCATTAAAATATAAAATGCTCTAAATTAAAATTGAAGTTATTGTTGTATAATGTAATTATAAATATGTTAGAATTAATTTAAAACTACTTTAATATTGAATTCAAAAAACCTCAAATATTTAAACAAGTTTCAGATATTGTTTTTAAACGTTAACAAAATAGTTATTTAAGTTCTTAAAACTTAAGTATTATTTACTAAAAACTTAAACATTTATTAAATTTGCATATGAACCATTATTTTTCAAAAAATTAAGCACACACTATTAAACTTAAAATTTACAGGTTAACACTTTCTTTTCAATCGCTTGTTTAATTTTTTTACTTATGTGTTTAAAAATTTAAAGTTTTAAAAATTCTAAACTCTGATGACTTTTGTTTTTGGTCGGTTTTTGACAAGTTAATTGTTTGTATTTCAATTTATTTTGACAGTTTACAAACATCATAATAAATTGGAAAAACATAAAACTGAATAGTGTAGACTTTAAGGCGCCCAGTTTTTATATAATTAGCTTAAAACAAATACATTTCAACAATTAAAAAACAAACAATTCAGGACAATTAAATGTGTTTAGTGACCAATACAATATTTGTTATTTTTTATGTTGTACAAAGGTTAAATTAGTCCAGAAAATATTTTTGTAACCTTTCAACAACATTTCTTAAAAACTTTAGAAAAAATATTGATCACTGGTAGTGTTACCACTGTGAAACTAAATTTTTGAAATAAAATTGAGTTATTCGGAAGTTTTTAAAGTTTTACTACAAAATTTATGTATTAAAAACTGTAATTAATTGTAAGTTAATCATATATTTTGAAACTTATTAGCTAAAATAGTCTTTTTACAAGTTTTTAACAAAATTGTATTAAAAATTTAAAACAAGTCAAACATAAGCTAATAGGCGTGTAGTTTATTTACTAGTTTTTTGTTCTTTAGAGTTTATAAGATATTTTAAAGTTTAAATTATCAGAAGTTCATGGTTTAAATAGTACAACTTTAGCTATTAACTAGATGAACTTAGATATATAGTTTGAAGTTTGCTCCATAAAATTACTGTAACAACCAAACTAATTTTTAAAGTTTATCAAAAAAGTATTTTAACTGATCTTAGTAATCCACAATACAACAACAAAACCCATTAGTAAAATAAACACAACTAAGTTTACTTATCTAACAATTAAACAACACTATACTGTTTATTTAAGTTAATTGTATAGTAGAAAACCACACATAAAAAGTTGTAACTTTTTTTTAAATAGCTCATTAAATTTTTTTTTATCAAATTGTTTTCATCAAACATAACTATCTAATTTGTTTTGAAATTATGTTTTTTTATTACATACTAACAAAAACGTAATTTTAGACAAGTAGTTTATTTTGTTGTATCCATTATAAATAAAGAGAGCTTTTAGACTTTTTTTTAGCACTAAGTACTCATTTATAAAAATTTTATAATTCTTATTTATATAACATCATATTTTTAAATTACGGAACTAAGTCTAAGTGAGTTAGACGATAAAATCAACGTTTATTTCAACACGCTTTATTATAAAGCAAATCCACAACGAATTACAATGTAAATTTTATACTTGATATTTATAAAATTAATACAAGGAACAATACACACTAAAAAACGTTGAACTTTATTATATGAGAACAAAGAAGGTATTAAGTGCCTTTTAAGTTAAACGAATCGTTAAATACTTAAAATTACAGTCTTGATGTTTTTAACTTTAAAGAAAAATCACATATAGAAAATTTACAGGACTATGTTATATATTTAATACTGTTGATTATTATTATTATACAATATATTTTAACTTGAAAAGGCTATAACTTTGATGTAGAAAAGTAAAGACTCTGTGAAAATCATTAAATTTGTTTTTCAGATTATCTTGAGACAAATAAAATTAGATAACTTTAGTTTACGTTATTAATACACAATTTCCATTTAATTAAAAATTTGACATGTTATTAAAATTTACCTTTAAATATGTTGAAGTACTAACTGGTAAGCTATAGTAAAGTTTTTATAAAAATAGCTGAAAAAATATAAAATTAAAAAGTTATTAAATGTGTAATTTACGTAAGTTATTGAAATTTCTAAAATTTTGAAATTTAAAAATTATCTAAAGTAATTTTGAAATTATCTAAATCATATTCAAAAATATTATAATTTTTTTGTGATAATGAGAAATCAGATTTTTAAACTTTTATTAAGCTTTTTACCACTAAAAAAAAGCTTGGTTTAAATCTTAAATTTTATAAAGGTGATGGCATCTTTTTAAAGTATATATATTTTTTAAACATAAATTAAGTGTAAACAGCAAGTCAACTTTAGTTTTTCCATAATTCAAGTAATTTTTGTTGATAAATGTTTACTTGGTAGAAAAATTCACTGTTTTCAAACATCACGTTTTGTTTTATTCTACTTGTTAATTTTTATTTTATCTTATTTTTTCAATTTTGTTGAACCAAAAACCTCTTATTATAAGATTCTATTTTAAAGAGTACTAAGACTTTTTGAACGATAAAAAGCCTTGTTCAGTAATCTATGATCTCAACACCCAGAACAATACTTAAAAAAACTTAACTTCATTTTAAAAGAATTAAAGTTTGTTAAGTACTTTTGTCCATTAATCATTGACTATAAAAGTTTAAAAAATATTTTTTCAATTAAAAAGAATTTTTTCAAAGCAAATTTTTCAAGTAAAATGTTTTCTTAACCTTAGCACTTTTGAATATAAATCACGCCTTAATGCTCTGATTTATTATTTTAATTTAAGTTCAAACTTAAGAGAGCCGAATATTCGATTTATATAAAGTATACAGGTGTTACGAATTCTTACATAAAATATATCAAAAAATACTTGCTATTGTCATTACTTTTGCATGACCTTTATATACATTGTGTGTGTATTTTTTGCTTTATTGAGTCGCTTTGTTAAAATAGGCTAGACTTGGTTGTTGTTAATTAAAAGTTAATTAGGTGTGGAGCTTAAACTATTATCTATTGATAAACATAAGATTTGAAATGTGGTTAATGTATTGGAAGCTTTAAATAAAGAACAAAAAACAGAGAAGTTGAACTTTATGAACATGATGAAAATGCACACATCTTATAATTGAAAAATGAAATTTGAAGAAGTAAGTACAAATTTTAGTTTCGATGTTACAATTAGTTAGCCATACTTTTTTAATGTACTATTAGAAATAAAATTATGAAATTAGCTTAAAAAAAATACTAAAGTATGTCGTTGTATTGTCTTCAATATATCGTGTTAGCCTTATATTTCTTGTCCAGAAATTGCAACGTAGAATACACTCGAAGTTTCGTATTGTATGGTAAATAGAAATATTCTAATCGACTAAGTTAATATAAGACCGTTTAAAATAGTATATCAACTGGTGAGAATGAAAAATAAAATGATAAGCTTTGCGAAAAAAATTATAAGTAAAAAAACAGCAGTTAAAATAAAGCTAAAAACGAAATTAAGCAAAGACAGAAATCGGAATCGATAATTTTTTTTTAAACAACATGATAGTTCATATAACTATGGGTTCTATCGAAAGGTTTAGGTTTTACCCCTAACTTTAGCTGAATCAGCAACTTTTAAAAGTTTTTTACAAGTTATTTTTTTTTTGATGACTCAGCAAGTATTAGGGGAAGCTCCTCAATGTTTCAACAAGACTCATTGTTTCAGCAAGCTTCAATAGCTATATTATTGTTAAGATAAATAAAACGATTCCTACAAATGTTAAAAATACTTTCAACACAACTACACAACTAAAATATAATCCATCATACTTTTGTAGTTAGTTTTACTTTACAAATATCTGTCTTAAACTAGGTTGATAAATTGCTTTCGTTTAACCTTTATGTAACTTTTGAACAAACGTATTTAATTTGGTGCAAAAAACTTTATTGAATAAATTAACGCATAGTTGCAATAATTTTGAAACTTTTATTTGCCTTTATTTCAGGTATCTGTAACTTCATAATTTACACATAATCTTTTTACAGCAAAAGGGGATAAAAATTTAAAGCGAAATTATATAAGACTTCTGTATATGTTACTAAATTTAAAAATATTAAAAAAACTAAATTTTACTGTTACTCTTTATTTATTTACAACATAGAAATGTAATGTGTTAAGTTCAGCAAGCTTTAAGCTAAACGGATACTAATATTTTAATTAAATTCATAAACAGAAAGCGTATTGAAAATAACAATAAAACTATTACAAACGTTATAATCTAAGAAAAAAAGCTATACTACCTATTTATTAGCTACATTAGTAAAAGACAAAACTCTAGTTTGGTGTATCTTTTACTTTATCTTCTATTGTTAAAATGTCGTGTTTATTTTAAGAACTTGTCATTACAGTGTAAACTAAACATAAACGAAATTCCTTTTTGGATACCTTAACAGTACATTTATAAACATACTAAATGTCATTTACGATTAAAAAAAAATCTTAATAGCAAGCTTATTTAACAAAACAGACTATATTTTAAAAATTGATGTTTAAGTTGTATATTATGCATGTTTGAAAAGTTTAATGACTAAGAATTCTTATAAATTTAAAAAAACTTACATCGGGAGTTCAAAAAATACCTTTACTTTAACAAAACTATTGAAAAGGTTTAAATTGAGTTTAACCAAAAATGTTGTTTTCACAATTGTAAAAAAAAATATTAATTTATATATTGCTCAAATAAAGTTATTAAACTCATTTAAATTTTTAATTGATTGATTTATAGGTAAGTACGTGTTTGTTTATTGATTAAATTTCGGCATAATACAAATATAATAAAAATATATGAAACAATAAAACTTAAAATCTGCACTTGTTAACATATGATTGATTTTATTCATAATCTAAAGTACTCATTATTTTTTGTTCACAAAAAAGAATTATAAATGCTACATATTTAGTACCAGTAATCTAAAAAATTATTTTGAATGATAGGATTATTTTTTGCAAATAAGTGTAATCCATATTTGAACAAGTCAGAAACAAAATTTTACGTTAAAGCTGAGTTCAAGTTTAAATTTGATCTTTAGTTATAAATATTTATATTTGACGAAAAACCTACAGTTTTACACAGCTGTCCAAATCTAAAGAAATAACAGACTTTGTATAAACATGTCTAACAATGAAAAAATTTAAGTTCAAAAAAAATTTTACTTTATCGACGTCATTAACCGTCCAAACTGTTATCAGATTAGTTTTGATTAAATTTTTATTTTGTCGCTAAACTTTTGAACATAAAATAAGTATATATATCTTTACTATTTACAGATTTTAAATATATAAGTAATTAGATATATTTTTAATCAAATTCTTTAAGTTCACTTCAAGAGAACATAAAAGGTTTTAAGTGTTTTTCATGCCAAACTAATTGTTTAATATCGAATCTTAATGTATTTTCTCAGATGTATGAAAATCCCAAGCAAACTTTTAAATTTAAGTGTTTTGTTAATTTAAACATAATTGTATAAAAATCACGTTTTAAAAAGTGCGTTTTTCTCAAAGTTTAAACTTGAAAGGCCACAACTTTGATCTATTCAAAAACACAGATGTTTGGAAATTCCGATGAAAATTATTAAATATAACTTTTCTCAAGACGATCTAGCTGTTGTGAAACTTTGTATATACTCTGGATACATTAAGTGCAAGTTATGTTTTTATATCACAGCTTTTGTAGAACAAAAAGTTAAACTTGACATCGTTATATACAAAATTTTAAAAAAACTGCAGGAATAAAGTGTTTGACTTGAAATAAATAAATTCAATAAGGTTGAAACATTTAAATGTTATAATTGTGCAGAAAAGTTTGACGTTAAATTATCAAAAATAATTATAGAAATATTAAGTATACTACAACTAAATAAAAAATTATCATTTAGTATCTATTGTATTTAAGATGTTTTTATTAATTTCGAAGAAGACAACAAGTAAAGTATGTTATACATAGTTATATAGTTTATTGAACGACAAAAAAGCGCTCGAAATACTTAGTACAAAGACCTGGTGCACAAACAAACCTTTTAGTTATCAAGTCGCACATCACGGATACCTTCTAATGTCTTGTCGAGGATAAATAAGCTTATACTTAATGACTTCAAACCTTTAAGTAAGTATGAATTTAAATTTAATATTTATAAATATTAAATTGAAGACTTGAAATACTATAATTAACATACGTAAATAAAGTACCTTGATAAATACTAAAACTTTATTCACTCATTTTATATTTGTTATTTGCAAGTTTTAAGCTTGTTTTCTACGAAGAGCAATATAGAATACAATTTAAATGTATAATATCTTAAATAGAAAATATTCTAAATTACTAATTTTCATAACGCCGTAATGATTCGTGAAACTAAAAATAAAACAATAAGCTTTACAATTGAGTAAACAACAAACTAGAACGGTAATCATCAGTTAATGTAAAACTTTAAGAAATACTTACTTATGTTAAAAATATAAACATAAGATATATATCCTAATAAAAATCGTATGAACGTTTAAATATTTTAAAACATATTTTCAATTTAAAAAATATGTGTATAATCCATTATGATTTTGTATTAGTTTTAGGTAACAATAGCTGTCATAGACTAAATTTTTTATATCAAATTCTTATGTAACTTTTGAAAAAATGTATATATTTTGATCAAACATTTTTCTAAATAAATTTACAAATTCTTGTTATAGTATTGAATTGTTGTGTTTATGTGAACATTTGTAGTTCTATGAGTTACACACAATCTTTTAACAGTAAAACTAAGGTGAACTTAGATATTTAAAACTACGAACTTAGATATCTAAAACTTTTATTAACATATTATCAATTAACAAAATATTACAAGCAACAACACCTTAAAATAATTGTCTAATGACTGTTGTTATTTATTTATTTACATTGCAGACATTTGTTGTGCCAAGTTATAAAAACTTTATAGAAAATATTGAAAAAAAGTAATGTTTTGATTAAAATAAAAACAAAAAAAAATAAAAAAGTAAACGATAAAACTAGCATTAGGTTAGAAACTGAAAAATATTAACAAAAGTAAACAAAAACATCACAGTTTCTATTTTATGATTTAGTTTACTAAAGTCGAAACTACAAATTTAATCTAATATTTCTAGTAAAGCTTTCTAAACTGTAAAACCGTCGTGTTAACTTTTAAAACTTGTCAAACTATCATAAACTAACCATAAACAAATTTCAAATAAACTTGCCTTTTTCTTTAAACCCTTAATGTCCAGTTAAAATCATTTAAACATACTAATTGTCAATAAATAATATACCTTTTTTATGACCAATAGCGAACTTGATAATTTCGATAACTCTAAATTAACTAAATTTCGATCTTGATAACTTTGCATCATTAGTACAGTGCAGTATTGAAAAAGCAACCTGTATTAAAGTTTGGTTGTTACACAGTTTATTAAATTTAAAATTTTGATAAAGTCTTGTACAAACTTACATCGGAAAGTAAAAAATGTTTCTGGCTTAGAAAAAATATTTATAAATATTTTGTAAGTAATGAATTAAACAAAATATAGTTGTTTAATAAGATCTATAAACTTAATGAAGTCCCTTTATTATTTTAATGTTAAACTCGATTATAAACTCATTTGACTTTTTGATTGATTTACGACTAATAATTTGTTTGTCATTTAATAAAACCATCATAATAATTTAAAACTTTATTTTATAGAAACAATGGCGCTTGCCTATTATAAAATAAAAATTATTACTTAAAAATTATTACTTAAAAATTATTTGTTGATCAAAATAAAACTCTACATTAAAACACAGTTTATTTGTATGTTCAATACTCTCCTTAGTTATTTTTTACTGTTGACAAAATACCACAGTCTTACTGTTGTTGTCTGCTGTTTGTTTTCTGTTTGTTTTCTTATTGCTATTTAAAGTAACAGAAACTTGCAGACTTTGTACAAACATGTCTAACAACAATAAACTTTAAATGTCAAAAAATCATAATATTTTTTCTACGTCAAAATTTATTTTCAAACTAAAAGCAGTTTATTATTGTTAAAGGTCGTTTCTCTTTTTACAGTGTTTTCAAAATTGGTTTATAAAAACTCTTTATATTTATTTATTGGTTAAGTAATTAAGTTTAATTTTAACCAAAGAAACGTTACTAAAATATGTAAAAAAACAATTATTCCGATTATATTTCAGTAACTCTTAGTTTTAGCTTGATTGCAATAAACAGAAACGGCAAATAAATTGAATAATCAATTGTTATTTTGTAATAGTTTATATTGTTCTAAAACTGATATGTAAACATGCAAATCTTATGACACTTTCAAAAATATTTTTAAAGTTTAAGAGTTATTTAAGTAATAAAGTTATAAATATTTCTACGTAATAATATATTTTATTGAGCATTCAATTAATTCAATAAAATTTTAATAATCCTAATATTTAAAAATTTTAATAATCATAAAAACATAACAACCAAAACATTTTTGAAATTTTAGTAAGTAGTTTATACGTTATATTTTATCTTTGCGCTAAAAAATTTATAGTATTAAGTTAAATGTACTTCGCTTAAGTATTAAGCACGTTATCTACTATAGGTAAAACCCTATTTAAAAATAAAGTCATTAGTGTTTACTTTCAACTTGAAAGTTAAAATTATAAATGAGACTTAGTTTACTTAAAACACTTGGATACTACGAATTTAAAACTAGTGTTAATAAAAAGTATTAAGTGAAAATTCTATTTTCATTATAATAACAACTTACATTTAACACACATATCAATTATTTTAGTTAGCAGCGAGTTTAAACACTTTGTATGTAAAACTAACTTCACTGATAATTTAACATGTATGCTAACTCATAAAACACATACATTTTGTAGAAACGTGATCGAAAAATTAAGGTTAAACCACTTCAAAACAAAAACAAATATTACACTAGAAATACTTGTTGATATAATATACTTTGTTTTTACAAATATTTTTTATGTAATAAATGGGTTTTACATTTTTGTTATGTTAATTGACAATATTCGATATATATTTTACGTATAAATATTAAAAACTATATTTGTATTTTTGCTAATGATATATTATTACGAATAATTTGTTGATGTATATTAATATCCTATTTTTGAATTTTTTTTCTAAAATAAAGCTTAGTATTTATTCAATGGATGCTTTTAATACCATAGTTTACAGTTATTAGGCTTTTTTGTAGTTATTTTTTAAATGAGTGATCATATGTAATACAAAAAGAAACTTTTTTAGGTATTTAAACTATGATTTATCTTAAAACTTATTTATGTTGTTGTATATCTAAATACTTAAGCAAACTTTAGTTTGTAGAAACTTTACTGTTAGAAACTTAACTTAGCAAGTTTAAAGTTACTATAGTTTATGTAAAAACACCATGTGAATACACCATGTGAAAACACCACGAATTTATTGTTAAAAACATTTAAACAAACTGTAATTGATAACTAAAGTTTTAAAAATTCGTAAATTTGTTTTAAAACAAAAATATTACAAACTTAAATCAATATGATCAATCAAACGAATTAAATTTGTTTACAAGTTTTAGTTGCGAATGGAAAATAAAAACCAAACTACATATTTTTTTTGTAAAAGGAATATTTTACAAATATAACATTTAGGTAAATATAGTTTACGAAATATTAAATCGAGTTATCACATCATCTTACAGGTAAACCAATAGGTAAACACATTAATACGAATATCATTTTAATAATGTTCTAAAAGTTAACAAACTCTATTCAAAAGAAGTTTTTGTTACAACTTTAAATAAAAGCACTAGGGAAATGTTTTTGAAAATGAAATATAACAACAACAACAACAACACTCAAATTAGTTTTTGAAAACTTATGTTTATTTTCATGCTTTTTTTTTATAAGTAATGTTTAGTAAACCATAAAACATTTGTAAAACCCATTAGTAAGATAAACATAACAAATTTTGTTTTTCAATTACTAGAAACATCATTAAAATGTTTTGATAGTTAACATATACTAGTTAATCCTATCAAAACAGTCTAGTTGGTTATAGTTACATAAATTACGTTATAAAAATAAATTCTAGCATTAACAATTAATTTATGCTGAATAGTTAATGGAATAGAACTAGGTTCGATGTTTTTAGTTCAAAAGAATTTAAAGACCATGTGTAAAAACTTGTTTGACTTTAAAGTTTCTAGTAATTTAAGTTTAAATACAACATTTTAAATTTTTACTTAACAAATAATGTGAATTCTCGATAAGAATTTTCTTTTGTCGCATAAAAGAATATTTATAGCATAAGTTTTGATTATTTGTACAGAAAAGTTTTCAAGGTCAAGTTTACACCTAAGTTTTAATAATTTTAAATAATTTATGTTTTACTTACGTAATGAAATTCACAAAAATGTTAAAAAAATTGTATTTTACTTTACTTTCAAATTAAAAAAATACTGATTTTATTATTGTTATGCTTGATTTCTGCTTTTACTTAACTTTTGTACGTTGTTCTTTCATTGATTAAATTTATTTAAACACTATCGCATCGGCTCTAGTTTTATAGCACCTTAGTTTATATATACAACAAGAAATTTTATTCTAAACACATTATATATACAGAGATACACCTTGTTACAATTGCTTTGAATAAAATTAGATGTATTATTTATTTAGAAAATTAGTCGGTTTACCAGTAATAGAAAATAATATTTGTGCATAAATATTAATGAAGGTGCAAGGTTAATTAATGTGAGTTACAATATTTTAACAACTGCTAATAATCTAATTAAGAATATAAAAATAAATTTTGCTTTTAAACATACTTTGTAAATATTTAGACAAACTTGACAACGATGAAAAAGTTTTTTTTCATAACATTAAATATTTATTAAAATCACCAACTAAATTATCTGTAATAGTGTGAAAAAAAAAACGTTTTACTTCAATTAACGTTCTTATCACTTTAAAATGTTTTGTGTCAAATATTTGTTCAATCGCCAAAAGAATAGAATATATATAATTTGTTCGACTCATAAACTATCACTTGTTTTATTTGTTATTGCATTTTGTTTAATAATTTTACAAATAAGGTAAATTACTTTAAAATTTTTTTAAAGATTGAAAATTTAAACTAAAAAAATAAAACTATAAGTATTGAACAGACTGCACAGAAAGCATTTCAGGGTTAAGTTAACCATCTGATTATAAATACTATATTTGTTAAACTAAATTCACAAAACACTAGTTTTCCTAAGTTAATATGAAAATGTGTATATGAAACTTAATTATTTGTTAATTAAACAATGTTTTAATTAACTTTTGTGATAATATATGTATTCTTCATTAAATGTATTTGCACACTTAAACGCCTTAAACTTTATTTCATGAGAATTCAAATTGTTTCTTGTTATGTGTGATGGATCAATAAATAATTTATTCAAGGTTTTGGTTTATACTTATGTAACGAGAAAATCTACATAAAAGAACGTTTATAAAAATTTAAAGTTTTTACACTTTAAGTAATTTCTTTTAAGTTACGCACTAATACTCTGACTTGTTATTAATTTTTTTAACAAAACGTGTATGGTAATTTGATTTAAAAAGCATATATTTGTTATAAAACTCTATGTTAATGAAGTTTCTATTATTAAACTTTTTTTCTTCATTTTCAACTGCTGTAAGTTTTTATATCAGTCTATAGACACAATGTGTTTCGCTTTATAAACATGCTTTGTTGTTAAACTTTGATTTTGAAACTTAACACGATATTGATTAAAATTTGAACAGATATTAATATTAATAAATCATAGTAAAAACGCAAGCTTATAAAACATTCTTTTCTTTAATGCAATAGCGTGAAAGCTTTAAATTTTTTAATTGTTCGGAAAAATGAAATCGATGTCTTTTTTGAGCTTGGAGAATTTAAAGGTTTTCTATTTATTAAAGTATAAGCAATTTTAAAAATTACAAAGTCTTAACAAACCTATAATGAATAGTTTACAAAAGTAAGCTTTCTCCTCAAGTAAGGCTACAATTAACTGCAAATGGGGGCCACGACTTGTAAAAGCGACATAGTTGGGTATTTAGATAAATCTCAGTAGAAGATTAATAAATTACACTACATATACATTTGAAAAAAAAGCAATAAAAAAGGTCTTAGAACTAAACATTTTAAAATAAGTTTAGAAAATTTTAAACAAGCACTTTAGTTATTATAAACAACTGTTATATACAGTTTTATGACTTCAAACAGACGTATTTTAAAATAGTTATAAATAAAACTTTGATACTTATATCTATACTCAGTAGTATTACAGTAGTGACAATAAAATTAGATGTTATTATTTAAAAATTAGTTTTTTTACAACATAATTATCTTAGATAGAAAGTTAGTTTTTAAAAAAACTAAACTAATATACTTTATATAATATTGACACAAACTCGCGTATTTAAACAAAAACGCAGCCTCTAACATACTGATAAAACTTTCCTAATAGATTATTTACTGTTTTAAGTTAATAAGTATTTCAAAAGATTAGTTTTCCTGTGTTAGCAACCATGTAAAAATCGTTGCAAATGTTTTGTCTTTTATTTTTATTTAAATGAAAAACAAGTTTTACGCAATAGAAACAAATCATTATAAAATAAAGTTATAAAAAAAAACAAAAAAATTCTTAAACACGTTACTACAGTGCAAGTGCATCTAGACGGCTATCAAAACCCAGCAATCTTTTATCTTTTTGTTGATAAATTCCGTTCATAACAGTTTTGATCTATTATCAATCAAAATTGATTAACGAGATAAACTAGTTAAAAATATTTAAACCTGTAAGCTGTAACGATTATGTTAAGCCAAAAATTACTCTACAATGCTTTACAAAAAACTATAAAACAAAAAATGTTTTAGTTTTACAGTTTTTATTTTAATATGGTTTTTAAGCGTAAAAAATTAAACAGTATTGTTAAACTTTTTAAAATAAACAAGTTATTCGCAAAAAAAAAGCAGTTTAAATTAAATAAATTTTACACTTAAATGTTTATAAAACTTTTCAAACAATAGAAACACCAATTAAACAAAAAAATTAAGCACAAAAATTTTGAGGCTGGTTTTAACTAATTTTTAGTTCAATCACACAAAACCTAAATTATAGTTGTAAGAAACAACAATAATTAAAAGTTTCTTTTAATACTTTTAGTGATTCTTTGGATGTTCCTAACAAAACTGTATATGCTTGTTGCAGTAAGTTGAAAGTTTGTTTGTCAAATTTGATTATTTTTACTTAAATTCTTTTTTTATCAAAATTTTAACTTAATAAGATAATATGTTTTCTAAAATTACGGACTCTTTAAGACAGCGTAAAAAATTGAATGCTTTTTATATATGTTTAAATAAACGTGTTTAAACTTGCAATAAAGCAAATTCAAAAAGTAAAGAATATTCATGTTTTATTTTAATAGCAAATATAAAAAATGTCAATGCTCTACTAAGTTGTTGACTGATGATATCAAGTACATTTGTCACAATAAAGACCTATATCACTTACTATAATCAGTATTGAACAAACATTTAGTATTTGACGTACTTTTGTTATGTTTTAGAATATTTGCTATAAAAAACTCTAACTTTAGTAAAGTTTAGCTATTTTGTTTTGAAAGTTAAAAAGATGTTTAAAATTTTTTAATAGTTTCAATTAACAGTTCTTTTTTTAAAACAAACTATTTAAAAAAAATAATTTTATAGCGAAAAATTAATATAAGTACAATCTACAGTAACAATAAAAAACTTTACTGGTGCTTTAAAAAATCCTTCATAATATACAACAAGTGATAAAAACAGCGATGTCAATTTATACAGTATTTTAAATAATTAGTTTTATTTATTTTATTAACTTTAATAAACTCATAAAGTAAATCTATCTTTAGTATAAACTTTACTAATATATATTTCTTACGGTATTAATTTAAATAATTATTTTAAATACAGTAAAAATTATTATTTAAAGTTAGACTTTTTAATACAATAATTAATTTAAATAACTACTGGCAAACAAATTATACATATTTTAAAGCTCTATGATTTATTTACTCTTAAGTAGACTAAAAGAATTAATAAAAAGTATCTAAGTAGTTTACTTAATTTCAGTTTTCTAGGTTATTTCTTGAATAAATAAAATATAGTTGGTGTGAGCTTACAATAACAAAAAAAGTTTTGCTTAAAATTCATAACACAAAGTTTATTTATAGTTTTTACAGTAAATTGTTTTTATTGATTTAAAAAATGTTATGTACATTAAAATTTTGTACTTAACTTAATATATATAAAATAAGATAGACCAGTTGAAAACTATAATTCACTAAAAAATTTTGTAACTGTGAGTATTAGAGGTAATCATTACAAATAATTTAGTTTGAATTATTCAAATTATATTTAAAATTCAAATTTGATGGTCTAAGTAAAAATGACTACTTTGAAAAAAAATGTTTTTGTTATTGATTTGTTTTTCAAGTGAAAAGTATTGATATACTTGACAACTTGATATAAAGTTTACTTATATAAAAAATGCTATTTATCTAGTTGTATTAAATTTATTTTAATTAAAATAAATGTTTTTGGAAAATAGCTACTATGAAAAGTACATGACTACCAATGAAAAGTAAAAGTATTCTGGTTTTACCTTTCTTTAACAAACTAGTATAAAAACTAAAAAGAAATGTTTAGTATAAACAGTATAATATTTCAAATTAAAGAAAGTTATTTTTATCAAAGCGGCTGCTATATAATTAAATAATTAAAAAATTGGAAAATTAATTAAGAAATGTAGCATCTCACAGCTGTTATTAACTATCCGTAAAGTTTTTATTGCTGATAAATCAGATAAATTTATACTTATTTTGAAATCAAATACCACCAAAGAAGCATACCTTCATATTCGATCCTTTGAACTAATGATGCATTATTAGTAGAAAATTTAATATTAAAACAAACACTGGTTATAACTACTAATTTTATATAATACTACTAATTACATACAACTACTAATTGAAATTTTAAACTATGAATTAATAAGTTTTTATAGTCGATTAAAATGCGCACATAACAATATGTATTACTTAAAAGTTTTAAAAAAGTTACATAGAACTTTTAACCTCTCAAAGACAATTTTTATACAGAAAAACTTTTATAATGATATTAAATAAAATCTAATCTAAACTTTTTCTTCAATTTTTCTTACGCGTTTAACCTTGATAGTAAAAAAATGCGATTTAGAGATAAATTTATTTACTTAAGTGTTACTGGTTAGTTTTTTTTTCATTTCCTTTTGTTTATGTTGCATTTACTTTAGTATCTAAATTTAAACTTGAACTCTGATGACTTTGTTTTAAATCGGTTTTTGACTTGTGAATTGTTGTTTGTATTTTAATTAATTTTGACAGATCACAAACAACATAATAATTTGGAAAAACATAACGTAATACTATGTAGACTTTAAGGCGCTTATTTGTTATATAATTAACTTTGAACAAATATATTTAACAATTGAAAGATAAACATTTTAGGGCAATTAAATTTGTTTTGTGATTAATAGAGTAATATTATGTTTTTTAGTGTTGTAAAAAGGATAAATTAGTCCAGAAAATGTTTATGTAACTTTTTGCAACTATTTGTATAAATTCTTGAATAAATATTAATCACTAGTAGTGTTACCACTGTGAAACTGTAGTTTTGATTAAAAACTTAAATCATTAGCAAATCGTTTAATTTTATGTGCAAAATTTGGTTTTACAATTTCTTGTATAAAATGAATACATATTCTATAACTTATTAGTTAAAAAACTAAATCTTTTTCAAAGTTTTTCGACAAGTTTTAAACTACATTGTATTTAATGTTTAAAACAAGTCAAACATTAGTTGATATGCATATAACTTGTTTATATTAATATTTTTTGCTTTTGAGTTTGTAAGATATTTAAAGTTTGGTTTATGAGATGTTTATCTTTAAATAGTACACCTTTAGGTATCAACTAAATAAACTCAAATACATAGCTTAAACTTTGCTTCTATAAAAACACTACTAGAGTCAAACTAATTTTAAACTTATATCAAAATAGTTTTATAATTGGTCTTGGTGGTCCACAATACAAGAATAAAATCTATTGGTAACAAAAAACGTAACTAAGTTTATTCATTTAAAAACTAAAACAGCACTATAAAGATTATTTGTGTTAGTATATTATCCAAAAAAAGCTTGAAACAAAAAGTTGTTCCTTTTTTATTTACAACTGTTTATTTTTCTATTTTCAAAACTTTAAAATTGTTTTTCTTTAACAAAAATATTTGTTTAAAACTGATTTGTTATGTATTTTTAATTAATTACAATCAAAACATATAATTTCTGAGAATATTTTCTTTGTTTTACAATTTTATAAATTTTTGAACTATTTGCAAAAAAAAAAAATTTTTACACTATTTTTATCACTTAGCAGTTATTTTAAAAGTTTCTTAGAATAAATATCATCACATTTTAAATTTAGGAACTAAGTTTTAGTGCACTAAAAAGTAATAACCACATTTATATTAACAGGTTTTATAATAAAATGTAACAACGAAGAAATATAATGTAATGTTTAATTCTTTAACATTCTGTAACTAATACAAGGAACAATACACACTCAAACATGTTGAACTTTATTTCATGAGAACAAAGAAAAAGTAAAGGTGCCTTTTATGTTAAATTGATCGTTTAATTTTGAAAATTACAGTTATGATGGTTCTAACTTTGAAAAAAATCACATATAGAAAGTTTACAGAACTGTCTTGAATATTTAAAACTGAGGTTTATTATTTTACAATATATTTCAATTTTAAAAAGACTACAGCTTTGGCTTTATGATGTAAAAAATTAAAACTTCTACAATTTAGAAACTTAAGAAAGAATTGAAACTTAAAATTATTATTACATATTTGTGATAACGACCAATTTTTTTTTTAGTTTTAATTAAACTTTTCACTACTAGAGCAAAGAGCTAATTTTAAAACATAAACAGTATAAAACTGATGGTAGCTTTTTAAAGTTTATACCTTTTTAAACATACCATAAGTGTATATAGCAACTCAACTTAATCTCTTAATAATCTTTGTTGATAAACTTTTTGTTAATAAAAGGTTTAACAACACTGTTTTAAAGTATTACGTTTACTTATAGTTTACCGGTTTAATATTTTGTTTTTTTTATGATTTTATTTATGTCAAATTAAAAATTTTCTTATTATAAAATTCTAAAGAGTAACAAAACTCTAAAAACTTTGATAAAACTATAAAGGTCTACTTTAGTAAACATTGAACTAAACACACAAAAAATACTTAAAAAAGCTTGAACTTTAATTAAAGAGAGTATAAATGTGTTAAGTGCTATTTATGTCAAATTAATCGTTAAATATTCGAACATTTTTTTTCTCATAGAAAAACTTTCCCAAGCGAGGTTTTTAAGTTGAATATTTTTTCAACCTTAACTTTTTTGAACCTAAATCACGCTTTATTGCTCTGATTTATCATTTTAATTTAAGTTTAAACTTGAAAGAGCCGAATATTTGATTTATATATGGTTTACAGGTGTTACGAATTCTTACATAAAATTTCTCAAAAATATCTGCTATTGTCAGTATTTTTCCATGACCTTTGTATTATAAATTGTGTATATACTTTTTGCATTACCGAGTTGTTTTATTAAAAAAAGTTCAATTTGGAAGGATTGTTGTTGCTGGTTAAACTTTATTTAGGCGTTAAACTTAAATTATCATCTATTAATAAGTATTTGGTTAAAAACATCGCTAGTTCATACTTATTAAAACTTAAAAGTGTATTAATTTTCGGAAAAATTAAACTTTTTGAAGATGATTAAAATGCATATAAATCTAACAATTAAAATACTTTTTTTATATATGAAAATAATTGCATAGCATTTCTAAAAGTTGAGGTATTATTTTTAAAGAAAAAAAAAAAACCTTAACATTTCAGTTATATACAAACAATTAAACATAAATTTTACTTTCACTGTTGCAATAAGTTAGCCATACTTTTCAGATATACTATCAGTAATAAACTTTTGAAGTTAATTTATCAAGTGTTAAGTTACGTCGTTGTATTATATAAAATAAATAAAATAATTTAATTATAATAATAATTTAAAAATAAATAAATAGTAATAAACTTTAAGTTTGTTTAAAAAGTAATAGTTTAAGTTATGTTGTTGTATTATTACAATATATTGTGCTAGTTCTATGTCTCTTGTCAAAATACTAAAACATAAAGTACATTTGAAATTTCGCATTATTTTTAAATTAAAAAAATCCAATCACATAAGGTTATATAACACCGTTTGTGTATGTCAAATTGTGAGAGCTAAAATTAAATAACAAGATTTACGAATACAATAAAACTAAATAAAACGATAACCAGCAGTTAATATGAAGCTAAAAAAGAAGTTACCTAAAGTCAGAAATCGAAATCGGTCAATTTACATTTTAAGGCGACATTATACTTCATATATTTGATGTAAAAATAAATGAAAACAAATTGTTTGAATAACTGTAAAATAAAATACTTGTGTACAATCCATTATGCTTTTGTAGTTAATTTTAAATAACAATATCTATCTTAAACTAAGTTGATAAATCGCTTTTGTTAAATCCTTTTGTAATTTTTGAAAACTTGTACACGATTTTTGGCAAACATTTTTTCAAGTTTACATTGTTGCCATAATTTTTAAACTTTTTTTGCTCTTATATGAGATATCTATATTTTTACAAGTCACACATAAAGTTTTGCTAGCAAAAATAAAATAAAGTAATGTACTTAAAACGAATTTCTAAATAAAACGTTTGTATATTTTTAATTTGGTATATTCTACCTAACAATAAAATACAACATTTTACTAGCATAAGTACTTTATTAAATCTAATTGTTGTTGTTTATTTTACTTACACCACTTAAATCTAATGTATGAGGCTTAACAAAATCAAAGTAAAGTGATTATATTATTTAAACTAAAAAAGATAATCCTTAAGAGTAAAGAGAAAACGGTAAAAGTTTTCCCAACATTGTAATGAAAATATTTTTTTCATTTACACTATTTTTTAGTTATTATAGTGTAATAAAAAGTAAAAATCTAGTCTGTTGTATCTTTTACTATATTTTCTTTTGTTAAAATGTCATGTTTATTTCTAAAACTTGTCAGTACCGTGTGAAATAAACATAAATAAACTTTATATAAAATTATTTATTTTCTTACAACTTACTTTTAATTTTTTAAGCATGTCATTTCAGATTAGAATTAAATCCTCACAGCATGCTTACTCAACAAAATAAACTTTACTAAAAAATTTTTTTTAATTTTTACAGTATGATTATTTGATAATGAGTTTATATAAACTTAAAAAACATCGAAAGCCAGTAAAAAATACTTTTAATTTACAAATATTATTAAAATCATTTAAACTTTTTTAAGTTCAATCAAAAAAGTGTGTTTTAAAATTTGTAAAAATAATAAAAAGATAATTTTACCTGTTGCTCAAATTAAGTTAACGAACTCATTTGATTTTTTGATTGATTGGTTTATAGTCAAATAGTTATGTGTTTGTTTTTTAATTAAATTTCGCCGTAATACAAATATAATAAAAATATACGAAAGAAAAACTATACTATCTGCCACTTGTTTATTTTGTGATTAATTCTATACAACTTAAGTTACTCATAATTTTTTGTTAATTACAACTGAATTTTAAATTCTGCATATTAAATAATACTACTTTTAAAATAATTTCAAAGAAAAAGGTTATATTTTGTAAGTAATTGTATTTCAGATACAAGCTATTCAAAGACGAGCTTTTACGTTAAAGCTAAGTTCAGTTTCGGCTTAATCTTTAGTTGTAAATATTTATATTTGACGAAAAACCAAAGGATTACACAGCTGTCCAAATCTAAATAGAGTACAGACTTTGTATAAACCTGTCTAACAATGAAAATATGTTTTGTCAAAAAAATCTTTATACTTTATTTACGTCATTAACCGTCCAAACCGTAATTAGATTATGTTTGATAAAAATTGTGTTAACTTTTTGTTCTTAATTTTTTAAGCTACATCTTTGAAAAAAAGTTAATATACCTTAACAACATCAAGATCTTAATTATCTAAGTAAGTAGTTATATTCTAAATCAAAAATCATTAAATATAAAACCGTATTTAGTGAAGAAAAAAAGTTATAAGTGCCTTTTCTTTCAAATTAATCGTTAAATATTCAAGTTTTTAAAAGTTTTTTCTCACTTAAAAATTTACTTAACTTGTTTTGTAAACCTTAACATCGTCGTATGCAAATCATGTATTAGAAATGTGTAATTTGTTTTTACGATGTTTCAACTTGAAAGGCTACAACTTCAAACTATTTAAAAACACTGATGTTCAGAAATGCCAAAATAAAGTTTTTAATTAAATTTTCTCAAAACACTATAGCTATTGTGATACTTTGCATGACCTTTCAATGTATTGTGTATAAGTTACGCTTTATAGACATGGTTTGTTGTTGAAAAAAGTTAAATTTGACAGTAAGAATAACAAATTATACAGTATCCTTCTTTTATTACACTAACACATGTTTCTGTGTGTTAACGGATTAACACAGCGGAGTAATGATTTGAAGTACTCCCTATTCAAAAACCTGGTCGAATAATTAAGGTTAAACTACTTGAAAACAAAAACAAATATCACACTATAAATACTTATTAAAATAACCTATTAATATTTGTTTTTAAAAACAGCATTAATATAATAAGAATTTTTGGTTGCTATCAAACATTATTTTATATACATCTTTCGCTAATTCTTTACTACTATATATAGTTACTAGTATTACTAGTTTGTGATTTTTCATTGAGCTCTTTAGTATCGTAATATTTAACTGAAAGTAGATTCTATTACAGAGCAGAACTGTAGTATTTATTAGTTATATATTTTAGTGGTTTTTTTTACTCAGTTTCCTTTAGCTACTTTACATACTAGTCATATATATAATTAAAGTCATGGGTAATTGAACAATGTTCCGTATAAAACTTGTTTGTGTTTTTGTACTTTTAAATGATTAAGCAAACTTCAGTTTGTAGAAACTTTTCTGATAAAAACTAAACTAAACAAGTCTCAGGTTACTGTAGTTTGAAATAACTTCATATTTGTTTATGACACCATTTTGCTGATAAAACACAATGTAAACACATTACAGTGAATGATTAACTATGTTTCACTAACTAAAAAAATATTTTTAAAATTAATTCCTTGAGAAATTTGATTTATAATTTTAACACTCCATGAAACTTGTAATATTTAAAAAAAATTAACATTAATAGTCAATTTTTATTTTATCTTAACTAACGCACGACTAGAAAAACTATAAAATTGTAGTTTCTCAATTAATGTAACAACATAAAATTAATTAACACATACTGTTAATAAAAAGTAGAACAATTTTTTTAATAACTAGTAAGTGTTCTTAATATATTTACTATAATAGTTTTCAATAAAAAACAGCACTAAAATTAATCTCTGAAAACTTATGTTTATATTTTTGTTTACTTAGCTGTATTAAAATAGCATTTTAATTAAGCTTGGTGAACCACAAAACAGTTTTAAAACCCATTAGTAAAATAAACACTAAAAACTTTGTTTATTTAAACACTTAAATTAGCACTAAACAGTTTTAATAATTAACATATTCTAGTTAATTTTAACGTAAAAATTCTAGGTCGTTTTTGTTACATAAATTACTTTTTAAATGTAAATGATAGAAATAAATTAATGCTGAATATTTGTTAGAATTAAACAATAAACTTTGTTTCTAGTTAAAAAAAATTTTGTAGACCACATGTAAATACTTGTTTGACTTTAAAGTTTCTAGTAATTTAAGCTTAGATACTACAATTTAAATGTTTACTTATTAAATAGTGTGAATTCTTGATAAAACTATTCTATTGTTGAATAAAAGAATATTTTAAGTACAAGATTTAATTTGTTTGCTCAAAAAAAACTCAAGGTCATGTTTAAAACCTGAGTTTTAATAGCATTAAAATATTTAATTTATTTATTTACTTAATAAAATTAACTATAATGTTCAAAAATTTTTTTTATTATAAATTTAATTAAGAAAAAAATCGAATTTGTTTAAAAGCTATTTACTTGTACTTTACTAGATTTCCTCTTATACTTAATTTTTGTGTGTTGTGATAAATACATGAGCATTATTTTTTAAATACTATCGTTCACGTTGTAAGCTCCAGAATCTAATTATGTCATGATATGTATTGTTTAAAAAAAACTGTATAGACAGAGGCATGTCTTAATACAATGGCTGATTTAAATAAAATCTAATATGCTAAATATTAGCAATTATATTTAGTTAAGCAGCAATAAGAAATAATTGGTTTTATACAACCACTAAAGAAGAAGCACTGTTTAAAACTTTAGTAAAAATTTATTCTGCCATTGCATAAAGACTAACCGTTAAATAAAAGAAAATACTGTGTTTGCATCTAGCAAAAATAAATAAAAAAATTTACCTTCAAGCAATGGTTTTCTTTTTAATTAAAATCTCTTACTTAAAATTTAAAAAGTCATACAAGGAACAATACACATTTTAAAACGTTGAACTTTGCTTCATGAGAACAGAGAAGGAATTAAGCGCTTTTATGTGAAGTGAATCGTTAAGTAATGATTTAATATCATTCGTGTTTTCTTATAAAACTTTATAATATTAATAAATTCCAAGTTGATGTTTTCTTAACTCTCTTCTCTATACGTTTAAATCACCTGTTAATTTTAGTGATTTAATAGTATATTTCAAACTTAATATTGAAAGGGCTTTTAAGTTCAAAAGAACAGATGTTAGAAAATTCAAAGGTAAACAATTTAAGTTAAACTTATTCCCAAAAGTTTCTCTTACTGTAACTTTTTATTTTCTTACGGATACAAGTTATGCTTCTTTTACTTTAAGCTTTGTCATTCAAGTTTAACTTTGAACTTGATATGATCTTAATAAAACTTTAAACAGACGTTGAAAATAATAAATTATAATATACCTTTAAAGTTTGTTAATTGTGCGGAAAGTATCAAATTTTTCCAACCAAAAAAAATCGAATTTAATTATTAAAAACATGATAGTCTTTTTATGAAAGTTTCTAGCATTCGTTTTAGATCTTGTTTTGCTACTAGTTTAAATAAGCTATCTACGTTTTAAATTCTATTTGTATACTTTATAGTACTTTCAACAAAATTTTCTTCATAAAAACATAGATACACTCAATTTGTTTGAGTTTGAAAGAGCAGACATTTAAAAAATCAAATAGTTGATAAGGTTATAATCAATATATTGTATTAAATACTAACAAGCCTAAAGAAATTACAAAAACAAAGTTTTGTAATAAAACATGTGCTTATTTTTTATCTTTCCTTTTACCTACTTCTATTTAAATTTTTTGAATAATTTTTCATATTTTTAGAAAAACTTGACAACGATGAAAGAATTTTAGTCGTAAAGTAAAATATTTATTAAAGTTATCTGCAAAAATATCTATAAACATAAAACTATTAACTTCTAGGAAATTCTCTTTTTATATAAGACAGTAAAAATCGGAACATATTGAAATTTTTTTTTTATAAAATATTTTTCAAATAAAAGCCTGGAATGTTGATACTTTAAAAGCACAAATAAAATATTATTTCGCTACAAACTAAATAAGAAATAACTATTGAAAATTCAACATTTTAGCATTGTTGAGTATTTCTTTATAGAATGAAAGTTTGATATCGTTATAAAAAAGGTCTGTTTAATACTTGAAGTATTAAATATAAATAAAAACTGAAGTAATTTTCAAAAAGTGGCTTTAAATTTTATAAATAAACGTAAAACTATACTTAATTTTTTTCTTAGTTATATTACTTATAGTTCTATGTACTAAGATTTTGTAGTCATATTTTATTACCTTTTTTTTAATTAAAGTTTTCAGACACTTGGTAAACAATGTTTTATTGCATATATTTTTTCAAACGAAATTTTTTATTGTTGTATATTCTTTTGTATTGTGTTAAGTTTGACAAATAAATTGTTTTGTGTTTCTCCTAATAACATATACTATAAATCAACCAATATTTTTCAGAAATTGCTATATTGCTGCAAAAATATTTACATAACACATAATACAAAATTGTAAATCTTATCAATCTTACATTTGTAACAAAGACAAACATTTTTTAAATCTCACGCTCAAAATAAATGAAATAAAATTTCGAAAAACTGGTTTATTATAATGTTCTTTTTTACTATCCTAAACTGAAAACAGTATTAAATTGTCAATTTTTAGTGGAAGAAAAATTAAGATATATACTTATAATAACTCATATTTTGCAAAGAATGAAAAAGAGTTTTTACATTTTAGTTTTAACATATGCATATATTTAAGAAATAATTAATTACTTTTTTTATAATCATTTTAAAACTTTAAAAATTATTTCCAAAAGAAGATTCACACCAGAAAAATTAAGTTTTTGTAGATATGAAGTTACAATTGAAAACAAAAGAGTTTTTTCAAGCGACTTACTTTTGAAATAAGACTTTAATCTAGTACAAGGAGTTACAAATTAAATTAGAATTTAAATTTAAATAAAATTTTAGTTTTATAGTTTTGCTAAAATTTACATTCTTGACAGGTGTTTAACTACATAAGTATATTATCGTACTTTGTATAAACATGTCTGACAATGATAGACGTCAAAACCCTTATAAATCATCTTACTGACTTTTCATTATAAACTGTATATACTATTAAAATAATATTTTTTAGAAGTTTTCAATTTTTTTGTAGTTTTGTTTGTTACTAAAATGTTTTTTTAACATACATAAAGTCTTTATTAATTCCATCAAAGACATGTAAGTTTTCAAAAAAATAAAGTTCGAAATAAATAAAAAGTTTAAATTAATTGTTTTTATATCATTGCTAGGTAATTTTAATAAAACTTTTTAATTTTAGTACTTATAAAACTAATTTAACTAATTAAAGAAATACAAATACTATTTGGAAATCATTAACAATTTGTCTCTATTTCAAAAACCATACTATTTTTGTTTGTATTTATGCCAAAAATTTTCGTAAACTCAAGTTTATTGTACTTTGAAAAAAAAATCTGTTATCAGTTTTAAAATAAACACTATCTTTTGAATAAAATGTTTATGTTTATTTTAAACTTCAACTTCAATATCATAAGTATGACTTTATTTGTATCAATACTCAAAAACTACGATAAGAAAATAAAACTAATATTTGTTTTCTTTGTGTAATGAAAATTAAAACTTATTAAAAAAGATTTAATTTTTCTTTGTTCTGAAGTTTAAAAGGTATGCTTTTTAACGAATAAACTTTGTCTCCTAAAATAAAAAAAGGGAAAGTTTTGAAGTAAAAGCTTTAAATCGGTAAACTACTAAGTGGAAGATATATGTTCGTTAACAAGTAGTTTATTTAAGTAAAAATCAAATGAGATGCTTGAAACTTAATTTGTAAAATGTAAAATTAAAAAATATACACCCAAGGTTACTATAGTATACAAAACTATTTAATCAGTTGTCACACCATTTTACCGATACAACATTGTGTAAAAAAAATAATGGATATATTATTGACTTTGCTTCCGAAATTAATAAAGAATAAATTTAAAGGAAACTCTTTTAAATTAGATTTAATTTTGTACGAAAAATATAATAGTCAAACCGTTTTACTTTAGTTAGTGTTCTTTATTATTTTAAGGTGTTTTAAGTCAGATATTGGTTCAATTAACAAAGGACTAGTTTTTTAGGAACTTATATTTTAGGGAAAAACAAGTATAAACTTGTTCGACTTATAAACTTCTACTAATTTTTTTAAATACTAGATTTCGTATGCTAACTTTACAAATAAGATGAACTTTTTTCTAAACTTGATTGAACATTTTAACTAAAAAAAGTTAAACTATAAGTTTTAAATAGTTTGCAAAAAGTATATCAAGGTTAAGTTGACCATCTGACTTTAAATACTAAATTCAGTAAACTAAATTCATAAAACACTAGGTTTTATAACTAAATATGAAAAAGTGTAAACAAAACCAAATGTTTAATTTAACCTTGGTGTTAATGTTATTTTTTTTTATATTAAGTAAGCTTTAAAATGTTTAGTTTTCACGTCACTTTGTTCAAAGTGCTTTTTCAAAGCAAAGAGTTTTATATTTGAAAGAAAAATATACTACACAACATAATTTAATACTTTTGTAGGTTTTATATACTAATTTTATTTCTATTGCAAATTATTTATAAACTTCTAACAAAAAATTCCTTAAGAACATGTAATATTTTTATTAAGTCTGATCGTTGTTAAAAAGCTACAAACATGCGTTGTTAAAAAGCTAGCAACATGCGTAGACAAAACCATGTGTTTTTATTTACCTTTATGCTAATATTTTTCATTTTATATTAAAGTAAGCTTTAAAATGTTTAGTTCTCACGTCACTGTGTTTAAATTAATTTATCAAAGCAAAGAGTGTTATATTAAAAGAGATATATACTACAAAATATAATTTAATACTTTTGTAGCTTTTATATAGTTATTATTTTCTTTTTATTTCAAATTTTATATAAATTTCTAACAAAAAAAATGTTCTTGAGAACATGTTATACTTTTATTAAGTTTGATCGTTGTTAAACAGCTAATTTTATATGAAACTTTAGGATAAAAAGGAATAATAATAAGGAATATAAAATGAAATTTACAGCGAAAAACAACTTTTATTTTATTTTAAAAACCAGACATATTTAAGTAGTAGGTAGTAATAACTTATTCAAAATTCAAAATGGTTTATGTTTAAAACAACTGATTCTTTTTTAAAAATCTTAGAAACAATAAGTTAAAATTTGGTTATTTCTTTATATCAATTTAAGTATTTTTAAAGTCTACATAATATGCATAAAAGTTTACTAATTGTTCTAGTTAAGTGTTTTTATAAGCTTTGTAAAGTCATACCTTTTACTTTGAGATAGTAATTCGTTTTATAAACAGATTTTTTAAAATTTGAATTTGAAAAAGAAAGATTTCATGAACACGGTAAAAACATGTTTTAATAAAATAAAAACATATTCAAATTTTTAAAGTTTTGTAGTAAGTTGTATAAAACTGTTAAATTAAAAATAATAATACTATGTAAAACTTGAAAATCTGTTTTTCTAAAATTAAAACAAAATATATAAAGTTGTATAAGTCATAGACTTTTTAGAAAAATCTACAAAATTGATAAGCTTTAGAATGTCCTACATAAAATAAAGAGGTTCATAAAAAGAACAAAACACACTTAAACGCCATAACTTTATTTTATGAGAATTTAAATGGTCTTAAGTGCTTTTTATGTTAAATGGATCATCAAATGAAAAATGTTAAGTTTTGGTTTATATATATGTAACCAGAAAAATTTTGAGAAACAAAAGCTTTTAAACACTAATATTTTTTATATAAATCACGCGTTAGTACTCTGACTTGTTATTTCAATTTTATATTTAAACGTGAATGGGACTTTGATGTTATAAACAGATGGTGTGTTATGAAACTATATGCTAATTAAGTTTCTATGATAAAATGTTTCTCAACATATTTCAATTATTGTAAGATTTTGTATTAACCTATGGACACAATATGTAGAAGTTCTTTTATTAACATGTTTTGTTGGAATTTGATTTTGAAACTTAATACAATATTTATTAAATTTGAACAGATGTTAAAATATATAAATCATAATGAATAACAAACAAGGTATTTATTTCAAAGGCGTAAAAGCTTTGAAATTTGTTAATTGTGCGCGAAAAATCAAATATTTGCAACTAAATATCTGTATGTCAAGCATGGAGAAACAAAATTGACACTTTTATGAGCGCGAAAAATGTATTAATTTAATTTACATAAACGTTATTAAAATTTCAACGAACTTATTATAGAGCAGGATTGCCCAAAGTGGGCCTTCCCCGAAAGCCGAAAGACAATAAGCAGCAAATTGGGGATGGTTAATTAGATACATCTCACTAGAAGTTTGAATTACTAGATATCTATAAGTTTTCTATGAAAGATGTAAAAAAAAATAATTTGGAGGATGTTTAATGATTCGGGGCGTTTCTTAAAAAATTTTCTGCAATTGAAGAATTTATGAAATGTGCTTGGTTATAAGCATTTTGATGTATGTAGTTAAGATTATGATAAATGAAGTTATGATTAAAAGCAAAGTTGTAGTATGTTAGTAAAACTAATTTTTATAATTTGACACTTACTTATAACTTTAATTTTTATGTCGTTCTGTTTTAGTTACTTAAACTGTTTTTTTAATTATTTCTAAATATTTAGACAACAATTAATTTTTATCGACTGTTTTTGCTGCTAAAAATAATATATAGTTAAAAACAGCCGTATGATTTTTCTCTAAATTCAAAAACATTTTTTTAGTTTATTCAAACGAGATTGTTCTAAAATAAATACCAAATTTTTTCTTTAATTTCTAAATATCAGAAAAGTATTTTTTTGTTTAACTATATACTTTATGAGAAAAAGTAATACCTTAAACTGAAATTCAGCTAGATTGTAATATTTATTGGTTACAAAAGTTTCTATTTACTGTGTAATGATATTAACATCTCATTTTCGTATTTTAAAGCGGATGTTGTAAACTGTTTTACGCAGATTTCGTGACGTGCTTCCAGTATTAAAAACAAACATTTATTTTATTTTAAGGAGTTAATTTCGTTCCGACGAGTATATATCGGCGTTTGTCTTTCAAATACGCGTAAAAGTTAGTTGCAAAGTTATTCCGCGGTACGATCTAGTTACGATTAAGTTCAACGTTTTACTTCAATTTTCGAGAATAAAGAAAACGTCTGCATCGCGGAGTTGATGTTAGTATTCATGTAACTTTACGATTGTTGATACTTTTTATAGACTTTATTTGTGTCGTGATTTAATAGTTTCTTTCTTCAGTCAATCTTATTTTTGAAGATTTTTTAAAACTCTTTTTATAATCAAACTATAAAATCAAATTATTTTGTTGTAAAAAATGTAAATTGTAAAAATTAAGTTTAGATCAGAAAAAAAAACTGAATAAAAAATTGTTTTTTTAAATTTTTAAGTATATCAGAAAATTTTATAAACAACGTTGCAATTTAAAATAAATTTAAAGCAATAAATACCTGATAAAATCACACCATTATTATTTATTAATTGATGCCACAGACATTTATAGTGTCAAGTTTAACAAACTTTTATGTAAACAGTACGACATATACTAATACTTTGAGTAAACATAGATATAAACAAAATGAGCAAATAGTAGCGTAATTGTTTGTAAAAACAAAATAACTAGAATTCTACTTTACTGTAACTGTACTTAAATAAATAAGATTTTGACTGCGTTAAAGCTTTATTTCTAAATACTAATTGACTTTTAAAAGTGGTAAAAAAATCATATTAAGTATCCAAAACATTAGACACAACTTGTTATACCTAGTTCAACATATTAAACAATTTACTATTATGTCAAGTGTTCGGTAAAAAGATTTTGCAAAAGTTTATGAGTACTTTAACTAAAATTAATATCAATTAGTTAGTAAAGTGTTTAACAAAACATATTAGCAGTATCAATTTAAAGATATTTAGATTAAAAAATTTAATTTTGTAAACGTAAAAGTTGTGCATAATCAAATACATAAAAAATAAATTGTTTAAGTTTAACAACACAATCTTAAAGCTTTTATTACTATTAATTTAAAAAATTTCTCAGTGTCTACAGTTTTAGCCTTCTTTAGTGTTTTTGTTCGGGATTAAGTTGCAAAAAACATTTAAATGATTTTTATGTTATGGGTGAGCTTTCTTAAAAAAAATAAAAAAAGTTACTTTTAGTGAGTTAGTACAGAAAGCTCTATGCTTTATACTAATAACCATGTATTTAAAACTACTTATTAAACAGCAAATTTGAAATAGCTAAAAAACTAGAAATAAAAATATAAAATATTATATTCTAAAGTTAGCTTTAATAGTTTATAAATTATGTAATTCAGCTCTAATTGTTAATTACTTTTTTTGCTCAGTTTTATAAAATTAACTATCTTTTGTGTTTTAAATAATGTTATAACTTGTACTCTTTTCTAATAGAAAGTATACTAAAACCACAACTTACTACTTTAAATAAAATTTCAGATGCAAGTTTTTGTTTTCGTAAATTCAACATTTATAAAAACTAATTTGATTAAAAAATACTTAAATGACCATAAAAATACATAAATCATAGAACATAAGATGCTGAACGTTTCTTATAGATAGATATATATAAGCAACAAATACTAAAAGAGTTGAGTTAAAGGATTTTTAAAGATTAGCATTAAAAATAATAAATAGCTTAGTATATTTGTTTTGAACTCAAACTTTAAGAGCAAAAGTGTGCTTATATTTACATTTTACTCATGAAAATATTTGTTTTTATTTGTCTTGATACTTAAGATCACATAAAAATCTAACAACAAATGTATTTTTGTTTGCTCAAATATTTCAGATTATTTACAGATCAATCAAAAAATATACCTTTTTTAAGTTGATACTTAAGATTATTTACAAATCGTCAATATCTTTGCAGTTAGTATTTTATTTTTAGAACACTGTGTACTACTTTTAGCAAATTTTTTGAAACTTGCATTTATTATACTTACAAAGCTTTTTACATACCTAAACAGTTGAACATTGTTTTGAATATTTCATAATTACTTATTTTAATTTAATTACCTATATTAAATGCTATTATTACAGGAGCTTAATTAAATCACCAAAAACAATACACAATAAAAAAGTCTTTGTTTTATATAATCGTGTTTATTTTTGGAGCCTTATCAGATACTGACGTCAATATTAGCTTATCTTTTCTTATCAGTACATGGTGTGATAAGTAAACAATCAGTTTACAGAAAAAAGTGCAATAAATTACCTACTAAAAACGTTGTTTACTTATACAGAAGTTTGAAAAAATCCTGTAGGTATTGTTATATTTCTGCTTCGACTAAATTATATTTTATGTAGTATTGATTTGTAGCTTTGTAATTTAGAATTTCAAATTAAACACTACTGCTTTTACATTGGTATAATTTTAACAATGTTAATATAAAAATTATACTTTAAATGTATTCTAATTGGTTTACTGTGGGTGAGTACCTCTTGCTACAAATACTAAAGCAGTTTATTATTATATCAATATAGTATAAAGTTTTTTTTTTTTTTTTAATTTTATTTTTTGAGTATGATTGAAAACGAACAACATAGATAAAATTGAGTTAAGAAATTTAAAGTATTGAAATTCCTGTAAAATTAGAAGTAAAAAAACCATTTGAAGTTAAAATCCATTCTTTTATCAAAGTTTCAGTTTTATAGTTAAAAAACCAGTAAATAAAATATAGTCAAATATTTTCAATTGTTTTTTGTTATGTAATAGTTTAGTAAACTTGAATAAATTTATTTAAATAAATTCTACAAATTTTAAGTTTTGCATCAATAAAAACAATAGAAACAGTGACCATCAACGTGATAAAAGTTTTTTGGGAGAATTAAGTTTTTCCAAGTATAAATTTAATTTGGTCAAGCACAATGAAATAATGAGCATAAAAAAAAATTCACTAAGGGTCTTTTGAAAAACTAAATTTTAAAATATATTATATTTTTTAGTTATTAATAATTTGATTTTAACGTTCTTTTTAAAGCAAAAAGAACTTTTATTCTAAAATTTTCATAAGACGTTTTTTATTGACATAAATTTTTGAAACAAGTTTAAAATTTAAATTCGACTTAAATATCTGGGAAACAAGCTTTAATAAGCCTTTTGTATCATGATAAACATAAATACTAAACATATTATTTACTCCAAAAGCACCTTCCTTAACTTTCTTAACAACTCCCATTTCACTCCACATTGGTTCAAATTTTCAGACACATCAAGAATGTAATATGACGCCACTGCAAACAATCCTCACGTTATAAACAGGATAACTGATGTAATTAATGACGTCACAATAAGTAAAATGTTTGATGACGTAACAAAGGAATTGTTCTCAGGCTGATCATCACGACCTGTTGTTTTTTATAAAAACTTTAAATAAAACATATTGCTAAGTTTTATTCTACTAGGATTTGAACAACTTTTAATAGGTGAATGAAATTTCAACTTTGTTTAGTTGAATAATGTTTAGCTATATAAGCTCTTTTGGTTTATTTTACACAGATCACTATATTTTTATAAGATAAAAAAAAAGCGTTTTATGAAACCATATGTTGGTTTGCTATAATAAGGTTTTGTATCAAAACAATCAAAAACAAGAAAACTAGCAAAAATAAAATCACCTAGCTAGATAAAGGTATAAAAATATGTTTTTTACGTAAATAAGTTCACAAAATCTCACCTTGAAATACTCCTGCTACATTAATATCGAGTTTGTTCTCAATATTTTCAGTTGTTATAGTTTTAGTAGTTGTAGTAGTTGTTGTTATAGTTTCTTGTATGTAAGGTTCAGTTTTTACGAATTTAGGAGATTTTCTAACAACAGTCGAATGTTTAGTTGTTCTCTTAATGTGATTGTGATGTCTTTTCGGATGAACTTTTATCTCCATCCTCATTTTATTATCACAGTTTGAATTCGATGTCATCGCTTCATTGTCGTTTGCATATGCTGTGTAAATAATAATGAATGTTAAACTTTACTAATCTAAAGTACTATGTATTAGGATAACTTCACAAGTTTTGTACGAAAATAAAGTAAAATATATACTACATAAGTTTATGAAAACTATTCAAGTTAGAAAATGTTTTGATAAAGTTTTGTTTTTCCGTAGCAGGTTTCAGAACTTTCACCAAAGTTTAAATGGTAAAATATAGTTAAAGTAAAACAAAAATGTCTTATTTTGTCTGTTAAATAAACAGATTACAAACTAAAGAGTTTAAACTATTTGTAGATGATAAAGTTTTACAACTAAAATCATGGAATTTATTCTGCTAAAAAACTATTGAAACAAAACGGTATTGTGATGTAATCAAAATTAAAAAAAAAGGGTTTTTGTATAATTTTTCTTCTAAATTACTAGTTCAAACTAGTTACCATAATTTAAAATAATTAAAATTAGGACAGAAACTATTTAAGGTTTCTAAATGAACCTTAATTAAATTAGCTTACGTGAATAAACATTTTACTACACGGGTACGTTATAACTACGTGAATTATATAAATAACTTTCAAATTCGACATTATACAAATATTTGTGAAAAGGGTTGATCTATGTAAAAATAGCATCGTACAAAGATCGATATAGCAGCTAAAAACAACATTTAAACTATAAGTACATATATGGTAACATTAACTTAGTTTAAATATGTATGGTGCTGTTTTTAGATTTTTTAATTAAATTTAAAAAAATATCTAACAATGTTTTACTAAGAAATAATGGACTAAGCAAAATTATAATCAAAAATTTGATTATACTACTAAACTAATAACTAACCCATAAGGTAATAAGACTCTTCAGGAATGAAAATGAATCCCCTTGGATTAGGACTAAACTTTTGGAACTTCATCGTCAATTTTGTACTCTTGGTTGGCTTATTGCAGTCAAGTAGCTTTTCAGCATCTATTTGTTAAAAGTAAAGTTAGTTATAAATTACTAAGAGTCTTTGATACAAAACGATTCTAAATGATTATACGTTTTTAAATTTAGAAAACAAATACAAAAAATTGAAAGATGTTTTATAAGTTGGTATCTTATACTAAAAAATCGTCATTAGTTTTTGGTTAAAAACAATAAAAACACAGTATTCAAAAAAACACCTACCTTGATTTACTTTGCCACATGAATCAAACACGTCTTTAGTGACGTTGTAAATAACAAACGTCATAACGTTTATTTCATCTACGTCATATTGAGGACAAATTATATCCATGTATTCTCCTATTTTTACATCGTGTTGAAATACTCTTCCTTTCGACAGTCTGTTAATTATAAAGTTTTTAGTAAATAAATATACTGACCATCTATATTTTAGTTTCATTTATTTATCCTTATTTAGGTATAAGTTTACAGAAACTTTACAGGTACGTAACACTAATTAACTGTAGTAAAAAGTACTACTTATGTTAGGTTTATATAATATTTGTAGAGCAAAGTAGAAATTGTAAGTATATAACTTACATAAAATGTCAATATTTGTAAAGTGCATGTAACCCTTGCTAACATAAAAACTACCAAGTAAAATTTTACAAGCAAATTTACAACGTTTTCTTTTAAAAAACATATGTTCCACTTTGCGTTTGTTTACTAAAAAGTTCTGCAAAGCGCACTCAAGTTAATGTTTAACTGCAGCCCATTAAGTTTCTGCATTCAGTGAAATAATAAAAGGAAAAGTTTTACTACGAGTGCGTTTACGATGTGCGAAACAAAGGAAAGGGCTTTAAACCAATACTCGTCTTGGCTACTTGAACAAAAGGCCTTTTTGTTTGGTGAAAAGTGAAAGGCCTTGAACAAAGACGTTTTGAAGTAGTATAAGGGTTGTTGTACTGTCTTCTGTATGGGGTGATTAAAAACTTGTAGGAGTAAAACGGTTTTAGCTAGTAATATAAGGCTTTTAAATGCAGAATTTTATGGTTTTACATACTAAAGTTTTACAGAAAAAATATAACAGTTTCGAACTATATATAAAAAAGAGTATTTTATATTGTTTATTCTTTAAATATACTCGACTTTATCTCTATAGTATTTCTGAGGTATGAATAAAGTTTACATATAAACAAACAAGTTAGCTACTAACTGTTATTAGTACTTAAGTAGTCTTACTAAAGAATAATAGTGTACTAAAATAGTTAAACTTTAGTTAATAAACACATATAATTTAGTCAAATAAAGGTATTTCATACAATATAACACTAAATTTAGAAGCTTTTATAAAAAAAAATTGTTAAGTTTTGCTATTTTAATTAAAAAAACCTATTTTATCTTAATTCTTAATAACCTAGAGATAAATTTGATTTAAAGTAAAACTCACTTTTCAGTGACTTCAGGACTCCAAAAAATGTCGTATTTAACTTTGTCACCTTTTACTGAATTCATCAAAAGAAATAAAAAACATGAGAGCACATTATACGTTGATAGCTCCATTTCATAAACAATTTTTTGTCTTTTAATTGTATAATATTTCACTAAGAAAGACATTGAATTAAAATCTGAGATTTAAAAATTGTACAAGTAAAATAATAAACGTCAATTTTAAAGAATTTTATTAGTACTAAATAACATAATCAACTAAACAAATTTGTATGCGTAACTTTAAAACTAAGTTTTAACTATACTAGTAAAAAATAAATTTTATTCAATCTTACACTTTGTACACTAAAAAAAGCTAAAAAAGAAAAACAAAAAACAAAAAAGTTTTAAAATAGCTTTATAAAACTTATTATTACTAAAAACAGTGTAACTTTGCTAAGCCTAGTACTATAAACAAAGATTAAATAATAAAAATGTAAAAATAAGTATATCTTATCCGGTTTATTTTTTATTTACAAACTGTTTTACTAGATGTGAAAAACCTTAAACAACAAATAATCGATCCCTTTAGATTCATTTAAAAGTGTTTATTGATTTTTAAGATTTATAAACAAAAAACTGTCAAAAACATGACGTTTAATTTTACACTAAATTACAACTGTTTAACTGTAAACAAAGTTTTTTTCTAATTTTAAAGCAACATGGCAACATGAATTTAAACTTGCACTTTACAACTGCTTCCCCTTTTCTTGTAAAAGCACGCTTTGTTTAGCATGAACAAAAGAGAGCAAACAAAAAAAAAAAATACTTTTTTTGTAATGCTCAACTAACCTTTGCAGCAAAACGTTGTCTACCAAAAATGATTGTGTTATCAAGTTTACAATTAAATTCAATTTTCTTTTTTTTCTTTATTTTAAAGCTTTGAATATAATTTTCTTACTCTGGCTTATTAAATACGTTTTAAGGCCGTCCAAAGTGTTTGAAGGCGCTATTAAGGAGGGTTAAAAGACAAAGTTTTTTGTTATTTGATTTTTTGATGGCCCTTATGCTTATTAATTAGACTTTTGACCCTTGTGATCTAGCAAAAACACTCTCCCTAAAGCCTTTTGACTTTTTGAGTTTTATTGTACTGGGTTCAATGTCCACCGAAAATAAAGTATTATTAATTATTTTATTTAGCTTAAACTAACTAAATGTAGTATTTTAACAACAATACATTAAAAGTTGAAACATTATTTTATTTTGGAAAGTTAGTACAACAGTTTTAAACTAAACGCAGTTAATAAAGTTTTATTGTTTTAATTACATCATTCAAAACTAGAAATAAACACTTTTCTAAGTTAATTATTGACAACACAGAAATTTAGTTTGTACTTGTCATTAAACAAAAGTTTAAAACCTAAAACGAAAGTAAAATTAAGTTACAGTGATGTTTTTATCTGTAGCTTAATTAGTTTATTTCAAGTAGAATAAAAAAATCACAAAATTAAAACTTGGTTACATACTTTCAAATGGTTTTCTTAAATGAACAAATAACTATTTACAGTTCTATTTTTATCTTCTTCATTTGATATAACAAATTTTAATTAAAGCCAACTACTTAATAGTAATCATTATTATGTACTTATTTACAGTCTGTTTCAATTTTAACATTTTGTAGATCAAAGTACTATACAAATATTATATTTACTTCAAAATACTTTAAAGTACAAAACATTACTTTAAATTAAAATACGTACTTATGCATAAACCTTGATAAATTTACAAAATATATTTTTACTTTTTATCTGTTCCAAAGAATTCCTTCTAAAACGTGCAATGTTAATGTATTTAGGAATAGTTTCTTGGTTCTGATGTAAAGTTGTCATTAACTACCAATACAACAAAACCTGTGAATTTTTAAAATAATTTTGATGTTGTTATAAAAGTTTAGTATGCTGATTATAAGTTAAATTAAATACCAGTTCTTACAAAAAGCTTTCAAGTTTTTAAAGGATTTCGAGCTTAAAATCGTCAACATTTAAGTTTGTTGTAATAGACGGAATTTACACCTGTTCAACTTCATATTAAGTATTTATATTGAGAGTAATTTAAGAAAAAATTCTGACGCGCCTTTAATAAATCTAACAAATGCATGTTTTACTTAAATGTAAAATACTTTACGTAGTTTTATTCAAAATCATCAAATTTATTATTTCATTTAGAGACTAAATAATCTGTCAAAAGTCAAGTTTTGTGCATATAATTTTAAAATAAAAATGTTTTTATGATTTTTTTTTATACAAATATACCAAGTATTTCGTTTCGTAGAATAAAAAAAAGACAAACAAAAAACACAAAGCTTTCCAAAACATATTATATTTTGATTATAATATCAAGTTTAAAAACAAATGAACTTATTTGACATAAAAAAAATATTGATAAAAAACATAAGTTATATTAAATTAAAAGTAATATAGCATAAAAAATTTATTTCGATTTTGCTTTATATATAACTTTGATTGCAAATCTTAATTTTAAACTTAATAATTAACTTTTAATATGATTATCATATACTTTAAAAGATTAATCAACACTTTAATTTTTAAAGTACAGTAAAAAGTATAATACTTTAAAATTTTATTTATAATTTTTAGTACATATTAGATATAACTGGTTATTTGTCTACAAACACTATGAGACGTTTCATTTAAGCACTGCCAAACCCTAAGCTTAAAACTAGCTGATAATATAAATATAAATAAAAACAATTTGATACTTTAAGCGAATAGCAGTTATATACTACTCTTAAGTGTTTATAGCTTCAGAAGTCTTTTAGTGAGACCGACGTGTTCTATTTTAGCAATTATTTTAAGTCTAAAATGATCTGCAAATAAAATTATTTTCTATTTTTTAAAAGTATTTTATGTGCATACAAAACATTTTTTAATTTTTTAATATACTAATCAAAAAAAAAACGTTTAAAATGTAACATTTAGTAATTTAAACAATAAGTATAAAGTATGATTGTAATGTTTTATTTAACTTTGAAACTAATATTTATATAAAAATACGTTATTTTAAGTTAGACTGAAAATAAAATCAGCTATCGTAAAATTGCGATTAAAAATTATCTATAAATATCAAAGTAAAATATTCTTGCGACAGTTATTCTTTTTATAAAGCTTGTAGCAATTATATATCCATTAAACAAAGTTTAATTAAATTGTGCATTTGTAAAAGTTTCGCACTCATATCTTTTGATCTTATCTTATTAAAAGTTATTTTGTTGTTGTGAGTTTAAATATTTTCATTTAAACTTTTTAATCAATGTCTTTGAAATTATAAACAAAAACATTAAAAAAAATTTACTAAATAAAGGCACGCTTAGAAAAAAAAATTCCAGTTTTTATTTACTAATTAAATTTCAATATTTAACTAAGATTTATTAAAGAAAAAAAGAAAGAAATTGGTGTTAAGTAACTGTTTATGTTCAGTCACTCTAAGTAATTATTAATTTAAATTTACAAAATAACTAAAATGTTTAAAAATAAATTTTATCAAATGAACAAATAATTAAAAACTAAAATGCACAAACACCCGGGTTTCGGAGAAAACATTAACACTAAATTACAAAAGTATTTATTTTCTACTTTCATAACAGTTTTTAAAGTTATATAAAGTAAAATAAAAACATTTTACTTGAAATTTCGAGGTTAAGATATCATACCAAAAACTTTACTTTTTTATTATTAGAAGTTTTGAACACTTTGAAATATTTTAAGTTTGGTAAACATTGTTAAAAGTATTATTAATAAAATTAAACTGATTAGTTTCTACAATTCTTTAAGTACATATAGATAAAAAGTTATTCAAATACACTTAACAAAGTGTAAAACTTAATATTTAAACAAATAAAAAGTTTGAAAACAAATTATAAAAAATTTAATTAATTAGCTTTATTTAAAAGCTATACATTAACCAAAATAAGTAAAGTAATATTTTGACCTGTTTTTTCAAGTAAATCTAGATTAAAGTCCAATTGTAAACAAAGGGTTTATTTTTTTTTTTTTAAATGATAAAATCTCATAAGTTTTGCACAAATTCACAGAATTTTAGTCCTGGTTTATCGTTTAAATAATACAAAAATTCAATTTTCAAGGCAACACACCTGTGTTTTGAAGACCGCAAATCTTTAAAAAATAAATTTTCTCACATATACTAAAGTGTTACAAAACCAGATTTAATTAAACAGTTAATCGAAATTGCAATAAAAACAACTTTATTACATTGTACTTAAAAATATTTAAAACGGTGTTTTAAAAAACAGTTTAGCTTAAAAACACGATAGAATTTTTTATATTATAAAAGCAATATCTCTCTACATGTTTGTTACATTTGTAGCTATTGGAAAAATAATAACAAAAACTATTTTAGGGGTAGTAATCTTTAAAAGTTAACTATTATTGTATTAATTAATATCTAGAAATAAATGAAAGCTTGTATAATTATTATACACTTCAGATTATCTTTAGTTCGGTCTAATTTTTTTTTTTAATGTTTTTAATAAAGCTTCAATATAATTTCGACACTCGACAACGATTAAAGATAATAATTTATAACGATTTGTACGCAAAAGGTGGAAAATTCACAAAGCAGGAAATGAAACTAATTACGTCACAGAACAGATGTAAACACGCCAGAAAGGAGTATTTGATAATTAATTTAATCAATTGAAATTGTTCGAAACACTATACAAGCATTCAATTTTCCTCTAAATCTCAGCTTGTTACAATATTAGTTTAATTGTTAATATTTATGGTCACAAAATATCTCTAAGCTTGTACTGTTTCTGAAGTTTTGCAAAAAACTATTTAATGCTTTAGATTGACATAAGTGATTCTAAATTTTACTGGTTGTTTAAGTTAAGTTTCTAATGTAGTTTACTTTAACCTAAGTGGTAGTTTGATGTTGAACTTTGCTTCATTTGTATTAAAGTAAGTATGTGAGAAAGTACGTTAAGTAAACAAAACACAACATTTAGAACTCTAGAAAAACTTACAAGAAAAATTTGTAACTGTTGTTTAAAATACAGCTTTACCATAAGAAATTTTGTTTTTAAACTTCTTGATTATTTGGTTTTATTATTTCTGCTGTTTTTCAAACATTTTAAGGACCATTTAAACTTGTAAGTAAACAAACAGTTAAAAAACCAGTAAGTAATCTACTTATAGTATTTGTGACTAATACAAACAAAATTCCAAAGTAATGACGTCAAAGAATTGAATAGTAATGACGTTAATGAAAGTCCGTTGTAAAGTGTTTGTTTAATTATGAGTTTAGAATCTGTAAATAATGTAAGTTGAATTTATGATTTAAGTTCAATCAAAGTTTTAATATATACACGTATTTTTAGACACTTAGTTAGTTGTTATTATAACTGTTATAACACAACTTCGTTTATCAACTAATCATGACATCTTACGACCTTAATATTAAATTACGTTCACTAATTAAAGTTATAACCTATCATAAAAACAATATATGTCGTTTGTAGAAGATTATCAGATAAACAGAAAATAACATTTGTGTTTTCGGATTACAAAATAACAAATTTCAAAATATATCTACTGTCTACTGTATCCAACAAATAAATAACAGGTGAGTTAAAATAAGTACTAGTGTTTTTGAATAACCCTTTTTAAAATTTAAAAACTGTTTTTATTTAAAATAAAATATATTCGATGTTAGGTCTTTAAATAATGATGTTAATGTGATAAACACTTAATTTTGTTATTATGAAGCAACAAAAGCTATGAGCTTTTAGTTTTGAGTTGTACAGCAGAGGTTACAGAAAATACAATGTAACGAAAAACATTGTATAAACAAAAAGGATATGACAATGTTTTTACAACGATGATTTCATACTGCTCCTCAATAAACAAACCATGTAGGTGTAACAAAATTGTTTTCTGTGTTCTTAATAGAGTTTCTTTAACAATAGCTCTTACTAGGTGGTAAAATAAACAAATTTATGTTAGCTTTAGTTGCAATATTTTTATTTTAGTTTGCTGCAATTCATGCTTTTATTTTAAAATAAAAGCATACACATAAACTTTTTCGATGACTAAACAAAAAATTGTTTTGTTGCTAGTTAATTAACAGTAAAATATATAAAAGCAATAAAAATGAAACTGTATAGTACTAATAAAACTTGTTTGCTTACTAACAAATTTTATTTATTGTTCGCAGATTTATAAACCAAAAATAAAGGGATAGTTAATTTAAATTGCATTTAGTAACTAAATTAATCTGTATCTTCAAAATCCGATTTTTGTACTCAGTTACAATAAAAAACTCGTTACTGATATTTTAAAACAGCTTTTAAAGTTAAGAGTTCCTATTGAAACTATAACAACGAATTACCAAGATTCTAAAAGTCAAGCTTAAAGTTGACTTAAACTTTTTGAGTGTTCCATAAATCTCAAATTCAGTACCTTTAAAAAACTTTTAAAAGACAAAAAGGCATTGCTGTGAAGAGAAACAATACGTTTTAAGTAGCTTTAATCTTTATACACAGCAATTTGCTTTCGAATCGAATTAATAGCATCAAAATAAGTTATTTCAAAAAGAGTTAAGTTGGTTAAGAGTTACTTAAAATATCTATGAAAAAAGTTTTTGTTCTTTATGATACTTGCAGTTTAATACTTTATAAAAATTAAGTTGAAAGGCTGTATCTATTTTATTTTGACTGTATAAAAAAAAATTAAACATGATCCTATTCAATGAAACTAGTTTTTGAAGTACGTAATTTTATTTAAGAACGATAAGGCATTATAAAATTTATACTGCTCAAGTTTATTTATTTATACATTAAAAGGTTACTTTTAGTTTATTTCATGTCTAACAATTTTATCGGATTTTTTTATTTTATGGCATAATATATTAGGTATGCAGGTATAATTAAAACTTAAATATTTTTACTATTCTCGTATAAACTTATAGCTAACATTAAAAACATAATTTAAAATTTAAACTAAAGTATAATGAACTTATATTTTTATCTGTAACTTAATAAGTATTTTTCTTTCAAATAAAAAAGTTCCTAAAAAAACTTAGTCACATTCAGTCAAATGTTTTTTTATTGAATAAATAAGTTTTTACAATTATGTTATTATCTTCTTTAGCTAGAATCATAAAATTCAATTAAAATTAGCAATTTAATAGTAGACATTATTCAAAACTTATTTACAATCTATTTAAGTTTTAATATTTTGTGGTTTATAAGTGTTTTATACTGTTTAATGTAAGTCAAATTGCAAAACACGTTTATATGCGTAAACCTTGAAAAATTACAACATAATGTTCTGTCTGTAGCTGTACTAAAAACTCATTCTAGATATTGCAATAGTAAGATGTTTAGAAATAAGCTGCAATCTTTTTCTAACTGGTTTATGGTGTGAAGTCGTCTTCTACTAACAATACAACAAAAATCTGTGAATTTTAAAAATATATTCAAATGTCATTGTAAAAGTTTTGTACACTGATAATAAATTGAAGCTAATACTAAATTTCTTACAAAACATTTTAGGTTTTTAAAAGATTTCAAGCTTAAATTCGTCAATGTTTAAGTTTTTTGTAAAAAACGGTATTTAAGTATACACCTGTTGGACTTTTCTGATGCGGAATTCCTGATGCGCCTTTAAATTATCAAACAAATTGCATGTTTTAGTTTAATTTGAAATACTTTACATGCTTTTGTTTAAGGTCATAAAATCCATCACTTCAATTGGACTTTGATGTGTCAAAAGTTAAGTTTCAAGTATTAAATTTTAATTTTAAAAATAATATTCTTTTTCAAAGTTTTTTAAATGAAGAATTTTTTAATGTTTTATTTCGTATAAAAAATAGACCAAGAATAAACATTTAAAGTTTATTAATATATTACTTTTTTAATTAAGTATCAAACAAAAAGTAATAATACTTATTAAAAATGAAGTTATTTAACTTTGAATGAAATTAAAACATTGATATAAATAGTATTAATTATATCATAGCTACAGATAATATATCATACAAAGACATATGAACAGTTTTTATACTAATTTTGTTTTTCCAACTAGAAAATTATAAGTTTATTAACTCAACAACTCACTATTTTATGACTATATTACACTTTAAAAGAACTAACAAGTACTTTATTTTTCAATGCACAGTAAATAAAACTATAAAGCTTTATTTCTTTTTTTATAATCTCAGATACATGTTAGACATAATTGGTCATTTTTTTACAAATACTATGAGAAGTATTTATTAAAACACTGCCAAACCTTAAGCTTTAAAGAAGCTTATATTAAAGTAAGAAACAATAAAAGTTTGATACTATAAAAGAAAAGTAGTAATTTATTACTTTGAAACGTTTTTTACTTATTAAGTTTTTTAGTAACATTTACGTTTTGATTTCATAACCATCTTAAATCTAAAATTCTTTGCAGACAAAAAAGTCTTGAATCTATGTTTATAGTAAATAATACTTAACATCTAAATAGTTTAATCAATTTTAAGCAAAATAACTTCAAAAAAAAAAAATGTAACATTAAGATAGTTGAACAATTGATTTATAAGATGTTTTTCAAGATTATATATCAAATAAAATATTGTTACTTTAACGACCTACAAAATATTCTTGTTTTTATTTTTAATCTGAAAATAAACTAGCTATTGTAAAATTGCGATCAATTATTATCTGTAAACTAGATCAAAGTTATATATTATTGCAACAACTATTCTTTTTATAAATGCCTGTAGCAATTATATACTCAATTAAATAAACTTAGCTGATTTAAATATTTATATACATTTTGCATTTTAATGTTTTTGATCTTATTTTATTAAAAATAACACAATTGTTTTAGTTCAAATAATTTTATTTAAAAACCTTTAATCTCTTAACTTGTATTAAATTTAAAAACATTACAAAAAAATATCAGACAAAAGCACGCTTATAAAAAATATAAAAAATAATTTAATTGTTGTGTACAATGCTTTGAAGTAAAATTTTTTTACGCTTAATTACTCAAAATACTTAAAATTTATTTTTTTATATTTAATGAGTTTTTTAAAAATTAAAACGTTTTAAGCATCCGGTCTAGGTGAAAATTATAAAAGGAAATTTAAAAAAAAAATGTTTTCTACTTTCCTGGGATTACTAAATGTTATATTAGATAAAAAGTAAGTGTTTTAAAGGGTAAAATAACAGTAGAATATGTATTAAAATTGACAAGATAAAAACAATTATGGTAAATATTGATAGCTTGCTTTTAATGAATAAAGTTAAAAGTTATTAACTAGTTAACTAGTAAGTTATCCTAATTGGAAAAGAATGAATGAAAACATTTTTTACATAAACTGAGCAATATTTAAGATTTATTGCTTCAATCAAAAACATGATTTTAACCCTGTTTACGAATTTTATTTTATTAGTTTTTTATTTATTTTGGCTTAATTTAAAGTTATAAATTTACTAAATAAGTTAAAATAACATTATAAGTATCATTTTTGACCTGCTTTTTTAAACAAGTAAACCTTGCTTAAAGTCCATTTATAAACAAAGAGTTAATTATATCTTTATAAAATGATAAAATCTCACAAGTTTTGCACAAATTCAAGGTATTTTAATCCTGGTTTGTATTTTTTACTTTATTTCAAACAAATATTTAAATCTTAAGACAACGAACTTGTTTTTTTCCAACCAAAAACTTTTAGCGAATATGTTTTTTGACATATACTAAACTGTTATAAAACCAAATTGATTAAACACATAATCAAAACTGCATTACACTTATAACATAACAGTATTTTAGAAATATAAACTAAAATGTTCTAATGAAGTTAAACCTTAAAACACGATTGTTTTTTGTATTAACAATGTTAAATTTTTTTCTAATTTTTTTTTACGTTTGAAGCCATTCAAGAAAATAGTAACGTATATTGTATTAAAATTTGTAATATTTGAAAAAAAATTACTGTATGAAGTTATGGTCTTAAAGGCCCATTACAAATGTGAAAAGTAGTGAGAAAGGTATATATTTCACTAGTCACATAAGTTTTAGTAAGTTAAATAAACGCTTTTTCACTGAAGTTTATTATTTTTTTCATTAGTAAGAACTAAATTTACCATAATATAATATTTCTAAGTTCTAGTTTAACGTAATTTGCATATTTAAACACTCTAAATAAACTAGTGGTTTTTATCTTAACTTTTTATAGTCTAGCCCTAGTGTACATATAATTTGTTTTCCAGTAATATATTATGGACAGGTTTTAAAAACTGTTGAACACAACTTGTTCAAAGTAGTAAATAACAAAACCAAAACATTTATAAATATGAGAGTATATGTAAGATATTAGATGTACTTTAACATATATGTACTTGTAATTAAGTATAATTTTTTCTAGTTTTTGTTGTTATGTTAATAGTATAATTTTTAAATATTAAAACTAACAAAATAGAAAGGTTCTCACAAGAATTTACAAAGCAGGAAGTGATGATAATACGTAATAAACAAGATTTAAACACGTCAAAAAAGGAGTGTTCTTTTTTTAATTAATTTGATTATTTTGAAATAATATTTTTAAACAATAAGGAAATACTTTTTTTGCATCTGTATCGATTTTTTTTTATTATAAAACTTTATGTTAATATATCGAAAACATTAAACACTAACAACTAAACTAAGATAGTTTTTTAAATCTTGTTTTTAATTTAATTATTTTTTTTACTAATGCAGTTGTAAATTCTTTAAACTTCACTGGTTATTCTTAACCAATCTTGAGTTAATTTGTTAACTTAATTTTTCTTGTGCATAAAATGACCAAAAATATTTAGTTTTGTACTTATTTCTTTGAGTTTATCGTATAGTAAAACTATTCCATTTAAGAAAGTGAAATACCTAATAATCTAATTTTTGCCGAACTCAATAAAAACGTTGAAGTACCGTTAATGTTTTTAAGAAAAAAAAACTTAAGTAATCTACGTAAAGTATTTGTGAATTGTACAAACAAACATATTCCATAGTAATTACGTCAAATAATTTAGTTTGCTGAAATCTACGTATCTAAAGTTTATTTTGTAAATTGTTAAATGTTTTAAGGTGTATTGATGCTTTTCATTGCATCAAAGTCCTCAATATTTGAAAACACTAGCTGTATAAAATTTAGTTTTTGGTTATTAAAAGTCGTTATACAACAACTTTGTTTATTAACTAAACACAACATTTTACGACCTTTATGTTAAAAAACATTCACTAATTAATTTTTTAACTTCACATAAAAACAATATACGTCGTTTGTAGAAGATTAGCAAAACCAACATAAACAATTTATGTATTTTTGTATTGCAAAATATCAAATTAAAAAAAACATCTAGTTGTCTTCATCGAATAAATAACTTGTAATAGAAGTGTGAAAATTATCAAAAATTATGCTCATATACATATGTAATAATATATAAAATACATATTTTCGATTTCTATAGTATGCTAAAGTTTTATTATTACTAATTAGCTGTTTCTATTCAAAATTCTTAACCATTACTAGAAACTTGGTTTATGGTTAGTAATGTATTCAAAAAAAATTTAACTTGTGCTTTATTTTACTCTTTTAATGCATATGTACCCATAAATTAGCTTTATTGTAAAGAAAGGTACGTCTATGTTTTTCATGAATAAATACCAACTGAACAACGTTGGTATGTTTTAAACGAATCACCATAAATAAAGTCTATTTAAATTAAATTATTGGTATTAATTTAAATTATCCAAAATTGACTAATTTTTTCATTATTTTACTATAGGAAACAAAACTTAAAAGAAAAAACTTTGTGATAAAATTTTCTAATGACAATAAAAAAAATTGATAGTTTTGCAACATTGTTTTCGATAAAATAGAATAAAACTATATCCATGTTACTATAAAAAAACTCCTTACTTTATTTAATATAAATCCAATTTTTTAGATAAAACAATATTACCGTGAAAAAAAATCTTATCAACGGAAACTGAATGATAAAATTATGAATTATTAGATTTATTGACAAAATAAGTTAAAACTCAAGTATAATATATTTCCTATTTATATTGCAGATAGGATATGCTTGAATTATTATTGAAAAAAGTTTCATTGTAAACAAAAAACTCAATAACTATTATAATAATAATGCATTTCTAAAACAGTAAGTTCAATAATAACTTTTAGTATGCAAAAATGTTACGATATTGAATAATAATACAATGGACTAACATATACAAGTATTTACCTTTTTAGTTAAATTAAGTGCTGCAACTTTTTTGATTTTTTTTTGACAAAAAAAAAGTTTAGCAATAATAAATCTTAAGTCAGCAACTTAAACAATGTTATGACCATAAACAATAAAAAAAGGTTTTACTAAATTACTTTAGCTTGAACAAATTCTTGTATTGGGTGGTTTTTATGTTATTTAGTTAAAATATAAAAACTTATGAATGATGTACTCATTTATAGTGTCTAAGAAAATAGTTTTAAGATGTAATAAGTATTAAGTAAGTGTCAACTCCACAACCGCAAACTAATAATTTGAAACAATTACTGTTTGTGTTTATAATTACTAAGGATTTCAAAAGAAACTTATTTTGATGTGGAATTTAATAAAATAAAGTTTAATAATTTTAAAATTGTTTTAATGATACGTATTAAATAGTGAAATTTATTTTATATTGTGTCTGAAACAACGTTTGTACCAAGTTATAAATGTTATTACTCAACAGTTATAAAACTGTCAAAAAAGTAAATACTTGTTTGAGAAAAAGTAAAAAAAAATGTTTATATTTTTTTTAACTTACAATTATAAGCTATAAATTAGTGTCTTTAAAATATATTTTTAAACATTTTTTATACTTTTTTTATAGTTTATAAAACAAGATAAAGAAGGTTAAAAAGTGTAACAATTGTGCTTTGAAAAATATAACTATTTATTTTGAATTTAAATAGAAAAGTAAGTTTTTGTAATTGTTGCATTAGTATTTTAAACTTAATACCAATAAACTTTTTTGATGCTTATATCAACTATACACAGGAAAAAGTCAAAGAACTCAAATGTTAGGCTGAATGTCAAACATCAACTTTGACACTCGTTTACTCTTAATCTCAAAACCGCTTGACTAAAATTTTTAGTTCAATCTAAATACCAATTTTGTTAACCATGGTCCGTCAATTTCTTCAACTGTTCGTGAAATTATTGTTATTTATTCTCGGAAAGGGTTCTGGTATCGTTTGTTTTCTTAAATTATTTTACATTTTTATTTTTTATGCGGAAAAAGATAAAACTTTGACTTTGATAAGAAATTTCATTTGTTACAAATTATCGATGCTATAACAAATTGATGACGTCAAAAAAATTTAAATGTTTAGTTTAAATTGATTAAATGTTCGGTGGTTTTTGTTTGTTCACGACCTATAAAAATTATTTACACTAATTAAAACTTTTAGACGTTTATTGTGTATAAAGACTTAATATATAATTAAAATTATTTTTTTAATAAAACAATGAGTCTGTAAAAGTCTTTCAGAATATAAATGACCAATGGTAAAAGAAAAACTAACAGTTTTATACTAACATTCAGTCCTTTTTACATAGATATTTATATGTATTTATTTAAGTAGACATTCTATAATTAAAATAATTTTGATAGGTTTTTTAGTGAACTTAAATTTCTTATGGCACCCTTTTAAAGATGTCCGTGCTTCAATTTAATTTATGTATGATAAAGAACTGAATCTTTTTTAAATAATGTTTCATGATAATATTATTATAACATTTTTTTTAAGACATTACATTCTAGAAGAAAATAATATTATGGTTTTAGTTAAAAAAATGTACAATTTTTATTAAAATTAATAGACTTTAATTGTATCATTCTAGTAATAAACTAAGCAAAGCGTTAGTTAAAATTTTTTAAATTGTCTTAAAATATTATTTGTTTAAGGCTTTATTATTATCATTAAGAGATATCTTTCTTAGACTTTTAAAAGTTCTTTAACTTTTATTTGCTTTGTTACTCGATTCAAAAACTTTTTTAGTGACGTTTGATTTACTATGACGAGCGTCATAATCTATTTTTCATTTAAGTTATATTGAGGACAAATAATATCCATATATTCATTCATTTTTACATTGTATTTAAATAGTTTTGCAAAATATAGACTGCTGAAATTATTATTTTTCAAGTAAAACTAGTTACTGTAATTTATTTTGATTAAATATTTGGTTTCAAATAAAGTTTAAATTGTTACATAATTGAAATTGTTATGAACTCGTAGTTTTATATTTTTGATTTATATTTTTATATTGTTTCGTACTAAAATTAATTTCTCAATTGAATACTAAACGTTATTAAAATATCGAAAAACAAACCAAGCCTTAAATTCTTAATTTGTCTTTCTAACAATGGATATAATTTTAACAGCTACAATGTAACGAAAAAAAAACTGTACAAACAAATGTTTTATGACAATGTTTTTACAATGATGATTTCATAGAGCTACTGAATAAACACTGTAACAAAACTTTCAATTCTTTTTAATCAATGAAGTGATATCGTACCTTCTATTGCTTAGGAAGATTACAATAAAGATTTATTGTTGTAAAAACATTAAAAAGCTAAAATCGTTTTGTTTAGAAGTATGAGTTTTGTTATTTAATATTATTAAAGTACATTTTAGAATGACTTTTATAAATGAATAAACAAAAACATTTAATGTATTTAAAAATCATTAAGTATTATAGATAGTAGCATTTTTACGAACACTCTGGTTATTTAGTAAAGTATAAAACTAAGGCCGTATTCTTAAAAATGTTTATAAAATTGATTTTAATAATTTAAACTATAATTTTTTAAAAACACATACTAGTAAAATTATGTATAAGAAGATCATATAAACATTTGAGCAGTTTGTTTTACTAATTTGTAGGTTTTTTTATTTCATAAACCTTTTATGGTAAGGTTATTTCTAAGTGTTTAACATAAAAACAGACATATTGATTAATTTAGAAATGTATGACATTAATAAATTTGTACAAATATATAAGCAAATCATAAAAACTAAACATTTTAACAGAAGTTTTACATGTAAAACTAAAACTAGCGAGAAACAATTCGTAACTGTAAAATATTTTTTTTACTGTTTTTGTTATGTCATTGTTATTGATTTTTTTTATGTTTTTGTGTATTTATTTAAAGTTTGAGTTTATCACTAATAATTAATTAAAGTCTTTTTTTTTCTTAATATTTTACAATTGACACATATTCTTATGGTTATTACCAGAATCGTTAGTTATTTAAGAATCAGAATATAAAATAAAAAACTATACTACTTACAGAAATTATAACAAGAATATTTAGCTATTTTCTATCTTAAAAACAAAAAAACAATTTTTTTTTAAATAATAAGAACTATTATTAACTACAAATTTTTTAATAATGAATTTAAATAATTGAGTTAAAGCTGATATAAAAATTAAGAATAAAAATATACTTTTTTAAATGAGTTTCTTTTAGTAAATATAACACAAGTTTAAAAGTATTATAACAGAAAATATAAATTTTATTTATAAAATTTTACGTATGTTTGTTATTATGACAATGTAAAAGAAACTTTGTTTATAATGATGGTATATCTGATGACTTATTTGAAAATAATACAGTAGAGACTTTCAAAAAGCTATTATAATAAGCGATTTTAATTTTTTTTATTTGTTAGTTTTAATAACGTTTTAACATTATGCATAGTTCAATCGCTTAAAAATAATTTCATTCAATGTAAACATCTAAATTTCGCAGTCCGTAGGTGGCCTTAATGTCAATAATTGATATCAAATTATGAAATAAAGTACCACGTTTAAATTGATACCTTTATTACCTTTCTCAGATAAACGCTAGATTTTAATTTGCAGCTAGAAGTTTAAGAGCCTAGTTTAATTATTGTTTTATTGATTCGTTTTTTTAAGTAAACGCACTTTGAATGTTTGAAAATTAGATACTATTTGATTATTACTTTCTTGAAATTGATAGCTTTTTAACTTAAAAAGTATATAATCAATAACGTGTAATTATTTAATAAAAAAATTTAAAGGTTATTAAAATGCTTTGTAATAAAAAATTTTATGAGCTTTGATAATTGTTCATGGTTTTATTTAGAGAGCTCTAAAATATATAATGCTAAACTATAATACAATAATTAAAATTTCTATTAAGTTAATTTTTTTTTACTATCTACGTTCAATAAGTGCAACAGTTGTAACTTATTTCTGATAGCTTTTTGACTGATCAGTTTTTTTTTTACCAAGTTAACTGTTTATAAGCATAAAAAATATTCAACTAAAAAAATATTTTATAGATTGAAATCATTATATTATTAATTTGTTTAAAGAAAGGATCTATTTAAAAAGGTTACAAAATAAAAGCATTTGTACACCCTTTTCTTTATATGATAGATAAAAGTAATAATGGTGTAACAAAAGTATCCCTGTATATTTACATTTAGTAATAAATTTTTTTACAATATTTATGTATACTTTTTGTGTTTAATTGATTACGATTATTTTTAATGAAATATTAGTCTAGTTAAGAAGATTGAACTAACCTCTTTATTGACTGAAAATAACTGTTATATATTTTTGGAGATCAGATAAGCATTTGTTTTATTTATATGTTGGGAAACACCTTATGGTATGTTAAAAGACTCATGTTTAAAATATAAACAAAGTAAAAGTTGATCAGTTTTAGTTTATATTTCACACCTTTTTGTTAAGTTACTGATTTCCCTCTTAAAAGGTTCTGATGTGGGTATTTAACGTCGTAATAAATCAAAATAAGTTATCTCCATCTTTGATAAATAAGCACAGCTAATGATAGAATGGTTTCTATTTTCATGCTATTTGTTTATTATAATATATTAAGGTTAATCACCTAAATTTGTTATGTATTTTTGTATCTTACAGATTTTTACAAAGATAAATGTAAAAAAACTTCCGTTAGTAATTAAGAGAAATTCTTTGACATAAGTTAAACCTAATTAAACGACTACAATTCAAACTATATTTACTGTTTTTTTCTTCTGTAGGTTTAATTTAACTGAAATAAAGCTGTAGTAGTCTTTGTTAAACCCTATAAATAAAATATTTTTACTAATAACTAAGCAAATTATTTTGTAATTAAGTCAAAACCAAAAGATATTGTATTTAAATTAATGACTTAATAATAACAATAAGTATTTTTAATTTAAAACTTGTATTACCTTGAATTTCTTATCCGAATATAGTGATTTAAGTTTTAACCCGGTAATTTTCTAAATAGTTTGTTATGTTCAACAAAATTTTAGGTTAAAAACGTTTTTTGTTTTAAGTTTTAAAGTTGTTTTTATTATTTTTCAGACAAAACAATTGTTTTCCTTTACAAAAGTAGGAAGATTAAAGTATTTGCACATGTTTAAGATCTCAACTAATTTTTCGTTTTATAAACACGTTTCGTGTATAGATAAACTAAATAAACTTTAGTGTGCAATTTTTTTTTTCAAATAAACTCTGTTAAGTACTATTTATTTATTTGTAGTTATTTATATGTACTTTTTTGTTAATAAAAAGCACGACAAAACCGAAAAAAACAATTCTAAAAAAATCAATTCTTAAAAAATGTAAAAAATTTTACACTAAATATAATACTTTTTTTTTTTAACCGGCTTGTAGAAAATAACGACATTTAAACAACTGTGAGGCAAGATTGTCAAAATGACATGAATAAAGCTTTATGGTTAATAGTTATCTTAATGATGTTTAATATTGTCTAAATATAGTTTCAAACTCTTGTTGCAACTTTACAAATGTCTTTCTGTTTATTGTTACAAAATTGCTTTGTTAAAAAAAGTTTGAGAGCAAACGAAAAAAAAAATTTTTTTTGTAATGCTCAACTAACCTTTACAGTTAAACGTTGTCTACTAAAAATGCTTGTACTATTAAGTTTCGAGCTATACTTTATCTATAAAACTCTTGCTCTTATTTATGATCTACGAATATAATTTTTTTGCCCTTATTCTTTTAATACGTTTTTAGGCCATCCCAAATATTTTAAGACGATATTAAGGAGAACTAAAAAAATTAAGTCGATTGTTATTTGATTTTTTGATGTCTTATCAAGCTTATCAACTAGAGCTAGAACAGAAAATAAAAATTTATTACATACTGAAAAATTTCAAATATTTTAAGTTAACAAACAAGTTTTACAGTTCTGTTTTTATCTTCACTATAAAAAATAACAAGATTTTAATAACAAAAAAGCATTTTATTCTATTCATTATTATGGACTTATATATAATCTATTAAGTTTTAAGCTTTTGTAATCAAAAGTTTTGTATACTGTTTAATGTACTTCAAATTAAAAAATATGTTTTTATGCATTAACCTTGATAAAATCTAAACATAGTTTTTTTCGTTTTTACGTGTTCCCTAAAACTCTTTCTATTACTTGCAGTAAGCTGCGAATTTGTTCAAACTGGCTGATGATGAAAAGTCATAATTAACTAACAATTCAATAAAAATCTGTAATTTTTTTTAACATTTGTTGATGTCATTGTAAAAATTTTGTAGAATGATAATAAGTTGAAGTTATGCCAGTTCTTACAAAAAGCTTTTAGGTTTTTATAGGATTTCAAGTTTAATTCGTCGACATTCAAGCTTTTTTTAATAGACAGTATTTAAGTATACACCTGTTAGACTTCATTTGAAAAATTTATTTTAAAAGTAATTTATGAAAAATTTCTGACGCGCCTTGAAAATATCAAAAAGTTTGCATGTTTTACTTCAATATGAAATACTTTACATGCTTTTATTTAAATTCATAAAACCTAAGGTTTCGATTAGCCTTTAATATGTCAAAATTTATATTTCATGCATTAAACGTTAGTATTTAACATCATAGGTATTTTTATAAGTTTTTTAAATAAAAACTATCTAGATGTTTTATTTCGTAAAAATAAAATTGACAGAAAATAAATATTTACATTTTATAATTATTTGTATTTAAAATTAATCATTAAATAATAAAATATAATATATTTTCAAACAAATGAACTGATTTAACTTTGAATAAAATAAAAAATTAATATGTATACAGTATTAGTTATATTATAGTTACAAGTTATGTAGCATGCAAACACATTTGAACAATTTTTATATAATGTTTTTTGTAACTAGAAAAGTAAAAGTTTTGTTAAATCAAAAATTCACTTTTCTTATAATTATCTTGAAATTTTAAGAAACTAAAAATACTTAAATTGTTGAAGCTAAGTAGATTAAAGTATAAAGCTTTAAAATGTTGTTTATAATTTTTGGTAAATGTAAAACATAATTGGTCATTTGTTTACAAATACTATGAGAAGTCTTTATTTAAACATTGCCAAACCCTAAGCTTAAAAGAAGATTATAGAAAAAAATTAAACAACTTTTAGCAAATAGTAGTTATATATTACTTTTAGTGTTTTTAACTTGAAAAGTACAGTAGTAGTATTTATGTTTAATTTTAAATCTAAAATGATCTGTAGATAACTTTTTTTTTTCAATATTTCAGCTTTTTGTATTTATACTTAAGATTTCCTATTTTGGAATCAAAACACTTTATAAGTATTATATATAAATCATATTTAAGTGAAATAACTTTACGTAAATATAATTTATATAGAGTAATCTTAACAATAAATCTAAAAGATGTTAGTGAGACTATAATCAGTTTTAAAGCTGATACTTTATCGACCTACAAAAGTACCTTGTTTTTAACATTAACTTAAAATTCTATTAACTATCGTAAAATTGCGATTAAATTTCTTAACACTAGATCAAAGCTAAATATTTATAAAACAACTATTCTTTTACAAACGCTTGTAGCAATTATTTACTCATTAAAATAGATTTAGCTAATTTAAACATTTGTATAATTTTTGCACTTATATATTTTTGATCTTATCTTAGTAAAAATATTTCTGTTGTTTTTATTTTAGTATTTTTGTTAAAAAACCTTTAATCTTTTCATTGGTATTAATAAATGTTTTACAAAAAGTATCAGATCACAGCACGCTTACAAAAAATTTTAATATTAATACAATTGTTATGTAATTTAAAAAAAATAACTTAATTAAGAATGCTCTGAAGTAATTGTTCAGCCCTATTTACTCAAAATATTTACAATTTAATCATAAAGAATTTAAATTAGTTGAAAAAAACTTTTTTTTTAACCAAAAATATAAGAAATTAAAAGGCTTAAAGCATCCGGTCTAGGATAATACTATAAAAAGAAATTTTAGAAAATTTTAGTTTTTTAATTTCCTAACAAGACTTAACGTTGTATTAAATTAAAAAGTAGGCTTTTAGTTTATACCAGGGGCATAGTCTGGGGAGGGACACTGGCGCATGCGTGCCACCCAAAAAAAGAAAACAAGTAAAAAAAAATATTTTTATCCTTTATTGTATATTTTTTCTGCTAAATTTGCCTTTTTTCAACTATGTTTATCTAGTATTCTAAAAGTTAAACGAAATTTTGAATACCAATCAATGAAAAGTTAGCAAAATTACCCAATAAACTGATTCGGTGCGCAAACGAAAGTGCGCACCGATGTTGATGAAAAACTCCATAAGGAAAATTTTATAAGTTGATTAACTTCATAAGAATTTAGACTCGAAAAGCACGTAATTAACGTAGTGCGCCGCTGTAGTATAACCTTATGGCAGATTATTTTTCTACAAAAAGTTTACAAAAATAAGTCACACTAAAAGGAAAATTAAACAATTTTACAAGTTTTTTTTTATGCTATAATAAATGTTAAGATTACTGCTAGTTTTCTGAACTTTATTTTTGTAAACATACAAGAAAAAGAGTGAGTGTCGGCCTATGAGAAATAAACTTTGTTTGTGTTTTGTATTTTAAACAATAAAATCAGATGAATAAAACTTAAACAGTATACTTTTAAACATTTTAAAAAGTTGTAATAAACTGTAATAGCAGTTATAAAGTTGGTCAATTTTAACTTTTGTATAACTCTATTTAAATTATGTGCAATGAGGTGTTGTTATTACTGTTGTAATGTATATTAAAGAGATTGATATTTTTTCGTAAATAAAACAGATACTTTTATTTTATTGAATATATTCTTTTTTTAAGATATAAAGTTTACTGTAAGTAGTAAAAATAATTTTTATTTACTAAGTTAACATTTGTGCAAGTATAAGTAATTCTTATGAAGTTTATACCTTTTTTAAATTGTTTTGTTTTATAATTTATAAATATTTTTTAAAACAGTTACTTCGAACTTATTTAACTTAATGAGTTTATTTCAATTATATAACTTATAAAATGATCTTTTGATAGTCAATTACAAAAGTTTTAATTTAGGGAACTTTTTTAGAAAAATTTGCGCATCACTGATCAAAACACCACGCTACGCCACTGGTTGATACATGGGGTAAATAGAGGTAAAATAATCTTACAAAAATATATTCAAATTGTCAAGATAAAATGTTCAAACATAAAAAAACAATTATATTAAATATTGGTAAACTTGTTGTTAATGATAGGAAACTTTTAAGTTATTCTAAATCGAAAAGAATAAATAAAATTATTTTTTACATAAACTAAGCAATACTTAAAACTTATAACTCAATCAAAAAAGTAAATTTCAGCACGTTTACAAATTCTAATTTTTATTACCTTGCTATTTATTATAGCTTATTATTAATAACATTAACTAATTAACTAAGCTAAGTAACAATTTAAAATAACATTTCTGCAGTGTTTTTTATTAAACTAAATATGTTTGAAGTTTATTTGTAAACAAAGAATGGACTTTATCTTAATAAAATGATAAAACCTCACTAGTTTAGCACAAAATCACGGTATTTTGATCCTGGTTTATATTTTTATTTCAAACAAATATTTAATCCATAAGACAACACACCTGTATTTTTCACAACCGCTAATCTTTAAACAATAAATTTTTTCACATAGACTAAAGTGTTGTAAAACCAAATAAAATTAACACATAATCAAAAATATATTGAGCTCAAATTAATAACATAATAAAGTTTTTGAAATAGTTACTAAAATGTTCTAAAAATAGTTCAGCCTTAAAACACAATGTATTATTTATGTATTAAAAATGTTACATTTTTTTTAAAAATTCTCTACGTTTGTAGCCATTTGAGATAATGATATATATATATTGTATTAAAGTTAGTAATCTTTAAAAAACACTATTGTATAAGAGTTATGGTCTAAATGGTGTGCACATGTGCTAATGTGAGCAGTAGTGAGCAAAGAAAATATTTTACTAGGTACATAAACTTGAGTAGAATAATTAGTACTTTTCACTGACGTTTATTAGTATTTTTTTAAGTAAGAGGTATCATAAACTAACAGTTCTAATTTTCTAGTTTAAACGTTCTTTACGTTTACTCGAAATAAAAAAAGTAGTGGTTTTTATCTTAACTTTTTATAGTTTAGTGTACATATATATTGTTTTCCAGTAATATATTATGAAAAGATTTGAAAATATTACTGTTATAAAGTAATAAACACAAACCAAAATATTGATAAGTATAAGAGTATATGTAAGATATTACGTATACTTTAACATATACTTGTAATTAAGTATTGTTTTTTTTTTCAATTTTCATCGTAATGTTAATAATTTATTAGTATAAAGCTAAAAAATTTCTAAATAGTTTATTAAAACAAGCAAAAAAAGTTCTCACAAGAATTTACAAAGCAGGAAGTGCTAATAATACGTCATAAACTAGATGTAAACACGTCAAAGAAGGAGTGTGTTATTTTAATTAATTTGATTATTTAGAAATGATATTGTTAAACATTAAAGAAACAATATTTTTTACATTTATAAATTTAAAATTTAAAAATTAGTTAAAAAATTTATTCTAATTAGTCAAATACATTAAACACTAACAACCAATATAAGGTTATTTTTTAAATTTTATTTTAAATTTGACTTATTTTTTTTACTAATGTAGTTTTAAGCTGTTTAAATTTTACTAATTGTTCCAACAAATAAATTTTGATATATTTTTTTAATGCAATTCGTCAGTACATAAATTAATCAAAAATTAATTTTGAAAATACTCAAAAACGTTTGGTTTTGAACTTTTTTTTGAGTTTTGGTATAGTATGTGCATAATTATTCCGAGTAAGCAAAAGAAATACTAAATAACTTTAAATTAAACTACATAAAAACATATAAAATTGTCTATTTTATAACCGTTATTTATTTGTTTTTTTTTTTAAGTTGAGTAAAAACGTTTAACCACCTTTAAGGTGCGTAAGAAAATAAAAAGAAAATTAAGTAATCAACTCATTATACTTGTGACTTGTACAAACAAACAACATTCCATAGTAATTACGTCAATAAATTAAGTTTGTTGAAATCTACGTATCTAAAAGTATTTCGTAAATTGTTAAATGTTTCAAGTTGAATTGATGTTTATCATTGCGTTTTATTCATAAAAACATTATTACTAAAAGAACTAGTTGAGATTATTAAAACTCATTACAATACAACTTTTTTTATTAACTAAACACAAAATTATACGACCTTTATATAAAAATACGTTCACTAATAAAATTTTTAAACTTATCATAAAAGCAATATACGTCGTTTGTAGAAGATTAGTAAAATCAACAGTAAACAACTTATGTGTGTTCGGATTAGAAAAAACAAATTTCCAAAAATTATCACGCCTAGTCGTATCCATTGAATAAATAAGTAGTAAATATGTCTACACACATGTGTAGTAATATATATAATAAAGCTATTTTTCAAACTAAGTTCTTTTGAATGAATAATTCTAAGCCGGTATTAGAAACTTGGTTTATGATTTGTAAAATAATCAAATAAAGTTGAACATGTATTTTATTTTACTCTTTATATTGTTTATTGAACGATAAAAAAAGCGCACAAAAAGTTTAGTCTAAGGACCGTTTGAATATCTATGTACCTATAAATTAATTTCATTTCAAAATAGTGTACGTTTATGTCTTTCATGTCTTTTATTATTTTTAATACTTATAAATATGAACAAAGCAACAAAGTATGTTTTTAACAAAACAGCGTAAACAAAGTCTATTTAAATAAATTTTTTGATATTAATTTGAATAATCCGAAATTGTCTAAAAAAAGTTTTTAATGACAGTATAGAAAAAAAAAGTTTCTCATAACTGTTTTTAATAAAATAGAACAAACACATTTTTTATGTTACATAGAAAAGAAAACCCTTAATTTGTTTTGTATAAGTCCTTTTTGTTACGTAAAACACTTTTATTGTGAGAAAGAAAACTTTATGAACGAAAACTGCATGATAAAAGTTTTTAGTGAAATATGAAAATTTATTGACAAAATAACTTAAACTCAAGTATCATATGTTTCTTATTCTCAATGCAGACGAATATGCTGCAATTGTTACCGAAATGAGTTGCGGTATTAACAAAACACTTTTTTATTATAGTGAAATGCGTTTTTCAAATAAGAAAGTTAAATAATTATTTTTAGTGTGCAAAAATGTTAGAATGTTGAATAATAATAACACAACGGACTAACATACACAAACATTTAGCTTTTTAGTTAAGCAGAATGCAGCAACTTTTAAAAAAAAATTACTTTTGCACAAAAAAAGAGATTAAGTTTAGCAATAAATAATGATAAATCAGCAAGTTTTAGGTTTTTTCTTAAGCTTTTCATTAGATTTAAGTGTAATAATATTTTTTTCTAACTTAAAAAATTTTACAACAAAGCTATATCAACAGTTTGTGTATTGCTTTTAAATGCTTTAAACCTTATATAATAACATTTTTTTATCAAAAAATTGCTTTTACAAATATCAATAAATCAATAAATGTTTGATACAAACCATTCAGTAAATTTTAGCCAATATTATTTTTGTTATATTCAAAATTCAAACATAAGTTGTATGAAATGCAAAATTCTGAAGAATGACAAAAACAACAGAAATTAAGTATATTGCTAATATAATAGCGAAAGCAATTTGATATGAAAATCAGTAAAATTTGATTATTATGTTCACAACAATTTTATTACCATAAACATCAAAAAATACTTTACAAAATTACGTTAGTTTGACTAAATCCATATATTGAAGGGTTTTCATGTTATTTACTTAATGGTTTAAAACTTATCAATGATGTACTTATTTATAGTGTGTAAGAAAATAGAATGTGAAGGTTCATAAATATTAAAATAGTGTCAAAGCTACTACTAGAGAACTAATAATTTTAAATAATTACTGTTTATGTTTATAACTACTAAGCTTTGTATTTTAAAAACAGTTATTTTGATAAGGAATCAAAGAAATAACATAGTTGAACTAACATTCAGTCCTTTTTACAATTACAGATAATTATATGTATTTATTTAAGTAGACATTCTATAATAAAAATAATTTTGATAAGTTTTTGAGTGAACATAAATTTCTTAGCACCCTTTTTAAAGATGTCCTTGCTTCAATTTAATTTATGTATGAAAAGAAACTGAATCTTTTTAAAACAAAGTTTTATGAAAACATAGCTCTGTAATACTTTTTTTAAAGACATTACATTCCAGAAGAAAATAATAATACGGTTTTAGCAATTTTTTTTTTACATTTTGTAGTAAAATTAATTGACTTTAATTGTATTATTTTAGTAAAAACTTAAGCACAGCATTGATTTAATTTTTTTTAATTGTCTTAAAAACATTATTTGTTTAAGGGTTTATTATTATCATTAAGAGATATCTTTCTCAAACTTTCAAAAGTTCACTAACTTTTACTCTAATGTTACTCGAATCAAAAACTCTTTTAGTGACGTTTGATTTACTATGACAAACGTCATAATATTTTTTTCATCTACGTCATTTTGAGGACAAAGAATATCCATATATTCTCCTATTTTTACATTGCATTTAAATAGTTTTGCCAAAAACAGACTGCTAAAATTATTATTTTTTAAGTAGAACTATTCACTTTAATTTATTTTAATTAAACATTTAGTTTTAAATAAAATTTAAAATGTCACAAAATTAAAATTGTTATAAAGTTGTAGTTTTATATTTTTCATTTATCTTTTATTTCCATATTGTTTCGTACTAAAAAAAATTTCTCAATTGAATACTAAACGTTATTGATATATCGAAAAACAAACAAAGCTATAAACTCTTAATTTGTCTTGTCTAACAAAGGACACAAGTTTAACAGTTACACTGTAACGAAAAAAACTGAACAAACAAATGTTTTGTGACAATGTTTTTACAAGAATGATTTCACAGGGCTACTGAATAAACACTGTAATAATACATCTTTTCATTCAATGAAGTGATATCGTACCTTTTATTACTTAGGAAGATTACAATACTGATTTGTTGTTGTAAAAATATTAAAAAGCTAAGAGTATATTGTTTTGAATTATGAACTTTCTTTTTTAATGCCATAAAAGTGTTTTTAGACTCACTTTAATAAAACACTAAACAAAAACATTTTATGTATTCAAAAATCATCAAGTATTATAGATAGTAGCATTTTTATGAATACTCTGGTTATTTAGTAAAGTATAAAATTTATAAAACAAAAAAAAGTATATTTTGTCTTTAATGATGGTATATATGATGACTTATTTTAAAATAAATACAGTAGAAACTTTCAAAAAACTATTTTAATAAACATTTTTATTGACTTTTTATTCGTTAGTTTTAATAATGTTTTAACATTATGCATAGTTCTATTGCTTAAAAATATTTCATTTAGTGTAAACATTTAAATATATCTGTTCGTAGGTGGTCTTAATGTCAATAATCGATATCAAATTATAAAATAAAATATCAGATTTAGATGGCTACTTTTTTTACCTTTCTTAGATAAAAGCTTTTTTAGAAAAAAACGCTGGATTTTAATTTGCAGCTTGAAGTTTAGGTGTCTGGTTTAATTATTGTTTTATTGATTCGTTTTTTTTAAGTAAACAGACTCAATTATAACGCAGTTTAAATGTCTAACATTCGATACTTTTTGATCATTACTTTCTTGAAACTAATAGCTTTTTAATTAAAAAAATGTATAATCAATAACGTGTAATTGTTTAAGTAAAAAATTCAAAGGTTAATAAAATGCTTTATAGTAAAAATTTTTATGAGCTTTGATAATTGTTCATGATATTATTTAGAGAAATTTAAAATGTTTTAGGTTAAACTATAAAACAATAATCAAAATTTCTATAAAGTTATTTTTGTTTTACTAAATAAGTTCAACAGTTATAAATTGTTTGCAACTAAAAGTTAAGGTGTTCAGTTTAATTATTGTTATATTGATTCGCTTTTTTTTTAAATAAACATACTCAATCATAACGCACTTTAATTGTTTTAACATTTGATACTTTTTTATCATTACTTTCTTGAAACTAATAGCTTTTTAATTAAAAAAATGTGTAATTAATAAAGTGTAAGTATTTAAGTAAAAAATTCAAAGGTTAATAAAAAGCATTATAGTAAAAATTTTTATGAGCTTTGATAATTGTTCATGATATTATTTAGAGAACTTTAAAATGTTTTAGGTTAAACTATAAAACAATAATCAAAATTTCTCTTGAGTTATTTTTGTTTTACTATCTACGCTCAATAAGTGCAAAAATTTTTAACTGATCAGTTTTTTTACAAAAATAACCTTTTATAACCATAAAAATATTCAACTAAAAGAATATTTTATTGATTGAAATCATTATATTAGTAATTTATATAAAGATAGGATCAATTTAAAAAAGTTGAAAATAAAAGCATTTGTTCATAGCCTTTTTTTATGTGATGATAAAAGTAATAATGGTGTGTTAATAGTTATAAAAGTATCCCTGTATATTCACATTTTCTAATAAAAATTTTTACAATGTTTATGTAAACTTTTTGTGTTTACATAGGTTTTAATTATTTTCAATGAAATATTAGTCTAGTTAAGAAGTTTAAACTAAACTCTTCATTGACTGATTATAACTGTTATATATTTTTGGAGATCAGATAAGCATTTATTTTATTTATATGTTGGGAAACACCTTATAGTATAGGGCACGTTAAAAGATTCATGTTTAGAACATAAACAAAGTAAAAGTTAATCAGTTTTAGTTTATATTTCACACCGTTCTGTAAAGTTACTGATTTCCCTCTTAAAAGGTTCTGATGTGGGTATTAACGTCTTAATAAATCAAAATAAGTTATCTCCATCTTTGATAAATAACCACAGCTGATGATAGAATGGTTTTGATTTTCATGCTATTTTTTTACTATAATCTATTAAGGTTAATCACCCAAATTTGTGAGGTATGTTTGTATCTTGAAGATTTTTACAAAGATAAATGTAAAAAAACTTCCGTTAGTAAATAAGAAAAATTCTATGACATAAATTAAATTTAATTGACAGACTACAATACAAACTTAATTTAATATTTTTTTTTTTTATGTACGTTTAATTTAACTGAAATAACCCTGTAATAGTCTTTGTTAAACCTTATAAATAAGATATTTATATTAATGACTTTGTAAAAAACAGTTTGTATAAAGTCAAAACTAAAATATTTGTGTACAAACTAATGACTTAACAATAATAATAAGCGTTCTTAATTTAAAACTTGTTATTACCTTGAGTTTCTTATCCGAACATAGTGATTAAATTTTTAACACAGTAGTTTTCTAATTAGTTTGTTGTGTTTAACAAAATTTCAAGTTAATTTTTTTTTTATGTTAACTTTTAAAACCTACTTAATTCGTTGAGTTTTAGACAAAAAGTTGTTTTCTTTTAAAAAAGTAGGATGATTAAAATATTTGCACATGTTTAAGATCTCAACTAATTTTTCGTTCTATAAATACGTTTCGTGTATAGATAAACTAAATAAACTTTATTGTGCAATTTTTTTTATCAAATAACATCTGTTTTAAATTTTTGTTTAAAAGTTTAATACAAAACAGCTCTTTAACATAACTTTAACAAGTTTTTAATTGACATAAAACTATTAAAAAAAATCACTATTTAAAAATATTTTAACTTTGTATTATGTATTCGAAAAATCAGTAAAAAGCTTTTCAAGACAATAAATAAGAACAAGTTTTACAACTTTTACGACTAAAATTTACTTAAAACAAAGTTAAATTTTCAAAAAGTATAATTTAAGTATAACAAAAAAACAATGATCAAGAGTATCAATATATTTTTCAGTACAATTCTTGTTTTTCTGTAAATATTAGTTTCTGAAACAAAACCTTGTATTGTTACAATGTAAAATTTTATAAGATATAAAGCAAAAAAAATATTAAAAACTATAATTTAAAATCAAAACTGTGTTAATTCTAATTTATTACAACTATAAGTAAAAAAAACTATAAACTACCTCACCCATTTGAATTGTGTCACAAAAACTTTTTAATTGATTATTTTATGATGAATGAGAATGTTAAGCATGTAAAACCAGTATTTTTTGTTAATCGATTACACTTTTAATTAGTTTTGTTTTAAAATTAAACAACTATATATTGACTGTTATAAAAGTTGTTCCTTATAGTATGTTGCACAATTCTATACTGAAATTAAGCAAAGCTTATCTTTATTACGATACATTTTTTTAATGAAAACTTGAAAAATTCAATTTAAAGATATGGTTTAAATGCGTTAATTAAATTAAATTATCTGTATGATTTTAAATTGTTTAAACCACAAAACAACAAACATCATAATCAAAAATAAGTTTTTATAATTTATTTTTACAATAAACCCAGTACGAAGTGTAAAGAAAAAAGTCTAGCGTTTTCAGAAGTGTTAATTAGTAAAATTGTAACCACCTAAACATATTGTTTCAAAATTTATTATTAATTGATTTCAAATTAGGTTATAGTCAATTTTGGTTTCTTATAATAACTAACTTATAACCTACTAATGAACATGCCAGCTAAAGTAGAAAGACTGATAGTATGCCTTTGTATAAAAGATTTACCTTTTTATAAAACATGTGCGCTTTTTAAGCAAACGTAGCTAAAAGAACTTTTAGTTGAACTTTTTTTTATTCGAAAGCGTACCGTACAAAAGTTATAAATTATTTTTTTAAACTTAGGTACACACTTTGTCACGTCACACAAACAAACATACGAAGCTGAATTAAAGTATCTTTCCCGTTTATGTAACAATAAGCTCTTACTAGGTGGTGAAATTAACAAACTTAAATTAGCTTTAGTTGTAATATTTTTATTTCATTTTGCTGCAAAGGATGCCTTTATTAAAAGTTAAAAGCGTACACTTAAGCTTTTACGACGACTAAACAAAAAAAAATGTTGCTACTTTATTAACAGTAGAATATGTTATAGCTATAATAATCAAAACTGTATAGTATATTTACTCATAAAACTTATTTGTTAAATAATAAAGTTAATTTGTTCTTTGTACATTTGAAACTAAAAAAGTGAAAATTAATATAAGTTTCATAAAGTTACTTTACTGATCTGTAACTTTAAAATCAACTTTCTCTACTCTTTTACCATAAAAATTTCGTTATTAATATTTTAAAAAAAGCTTTTAAAGTTAAGAATAGCTCTTATTGAAACTATAACAATGTGGTATCAAGACTCCAAAAGTCAAACTGTCTCTTAAAGTTGACTCAAACTTTTTGAGTGTTCAAAAGAACTCAAATACAATAGCTTTAAGTGTTTTAAACAGACAAAAAGGCATTGTTGCGAAAACAAACAATACGTTTTAAGTCATTTCAATCTTTATACTCAGCAATTTTCTTTCGAATCAAATTCATTGCACCCAAATAAGTTAGTTTAAAATGCTCGAGTCGTTTAAAGTTTTACTCAATCCTCTAAAAAAACTATTTTTATTTCTTTACATTAAACGTTTAACATTGAAAAAACAAGTTGAAACATTTTATTTATTTAGTTTTATCTGTCTTTAAAAAATGAAATTAAAAGTTTTATATGATCCTAATCAATAAAATTATTATTTGAAATACGTAATTTTATTTTTAAAAACAATAAAGCATTTAAAAATGTTACAGCACAAATGTTTTTTAATAAAGCCTTAAAATGCTATTTTAATTAATTTCAGAACTATTTTTTTAATTTCAAGTAAAATATTTTTATTGGATTTTTACATTTATGGTATCAATTGTTAGGTATGTACATATGTTACTGTTATTTATTAACTGATTAAGCACATTAATTACTTCTGCTTTTCTTTATGTTAACAACTTCCAATACAAAAACATCAAAAATAGTTAAGTATAAATAAATCTATCTAAAAAAGTTTTTTAATAAAATTTTTAAACAGTTTTTCTTTCATATTTTATGCTCATTTTAATGAAAATTACTGCTATATTTAAGCACACGAATTAAATATATTACCATTCAATCAAGAAGCATAAATCATTTAATCTTTTTAATCGAATAAAGACAGCCATTAATAACAAAAAACTTTTAATTATTTATTGGATAGGGTTTTCAGTATTTATGAATAATAACTTTATCCACGCGATAATACTACGTGATTTAACGTAAACGTAGAAATATAAGTAATTCAAAACTAATCAAGAAAGCTTTTGTTTTGATACTACAAGCAAAAATTATTTGCTGAACTTTTGTAGTTTTTTTCATTTGTAAACAAAACGATTAACTAATGTAAATATTTTAAAGCATTTTTTCACCTAAATACTTTCACTGCAGCTTTTGTTGAAATTATTTTGTTGTCAAATGGTTTATCCATCGAAGCTATCACTAAAGCTGTTAAAATAAATTTTAAAACAGTAAAATGACGAGATTTAATAAAAATAAAAATATAACTTTTGTTTCATAACTGTTGGACTTAGTTTAAAATGTTTTAGCAATCAAGAAAGAACAAAGTAGAAAGATTTTTACCATTTAAAGAATGTACCCTGTTGAATTGTAAAAAAAAATTAAGTAAAACTATTTTAAAATTTGTTTCGGTTAATGATAAAAGTTTTAAAACAGGTGTTTATGATAAATTATTTTCGCACGTAAAATATTTATCTAGGTTTTACGATTTAAACTTGAACTTTAAATATAATCTTTCCTACGTGACTTTAAAAGTAAATAACGTCCGAACTAAACAGCTTTATAAATTCTAAACAAAAGTTTAATAGCTTTACATTTTTTACAATAGTTATGACAAAAGCTTGGAATCAATTTACGTTATAAAGTTGTTCTTTTTCAATAAGAAAGAAACCTAGTTTTTTTTAGTGTGCTTAAGTATTTGTTTAGATTATTACCTAAATTGATTATTGCTTAAGATGTTTCTTAGGAGTTTAATATGTTTTTATATGTACTTTAGTTTTAATTAAAATCATATCATAGCCGAAAAAAATTCTAAGAACTTCAATTGTTAAAAAAAGTTAACATTTTTTACTCTAAAATAATCCTTTGTTTAAAAAACAGGCTTATAATAAACAAAGATATTTAAACAACTGTGAGACAAGCTCAACCTAAAATAAAGATTTGACAGATTAGCTTTAAACTCTGATTATCAAATCGGTATGATCAAATCTTTGTGTTAATTACTTAAATTATTAATCTTTAATATTGTCTAAATATCATTTGTACACTTTTGATGCCACTTTAAAATTGTCTTTCTGTTTATTGTGACACCATATCTTTGTTAAACACAAAAGTTTGAGAACAAACAAAAAAAAACAATTTTTTTGTAATGCCCAACTAACCTTTACAGTTGAACGATTTTTACCGAAAGCGCTTGTACTATTAAGTCAACAAATACGTTTAGTTAATAAAACTGCTCTTTATTTTTCGAAAGCTTTGAATATAATTTTCTTACCCTGATTTATAATATGCATTTTATTACCGTTTTAATGCCTAAAGGCGCTATTAAAGAGAGCGAAAAAGCCAAAGTCGATTGTTATCTGACTTTTTGAAAACCCTTAAGCTTATCAATTAGAATTTTGACCCTTATTATCCAGTAAAGATACTCTCCTTAAAAGACCTTTTGACTTTTTGAGTTCTATTGTACCGGGTTAATGTTCAGCGAAAATGAACTATTATTGATCATTTTCGTCAAGTTAAAACAACTAACTGTATTACTTTAACTAAAGTATTTCATGGGAAATTCTTAAAACAATTTTTAATTAAACGCAGTTTATATAACTTTATCGTTTTTAATCCCGTCTGTTAAAAACGATACAAACAGTTTCAAGTTATTTATTGAAAACACAAAAACTTAGTTTGTAGAAGACATTAAAAACATAACTTAAAACCTGAAATTAAAGTTAAAAATAAGCTTATATTTTTGACAGTAACTCAATAACTATATTTCTATCAAAATAAAATGTTTCATAAAATAAAAACTTATTACATAATATCAAATATTTTTTAATGCAAAAATAAGTATTATTCTTTTTTTATTTTCTTTATTTACAATCATAAAGTTTTATAAAATCAACGATTTAGTAGTAGTCATTATAGTGAACTTATTTACATTCGGTTTTAGTCTTAAGATTTTTCAAATCAAAACTTTTACATCTTGTTTAATGTACTTCAAATTAAAAAATAATTTTTATGAATAAACCATACAAAACTACAACATAGTTTTTGTTAGAACTGTTCCGAAAAACTATTTAACTGGCTTTATATGTGAAGTCGTTATTAACTAACAATACAATAAGAGCCTGTGGAGTTTTAATAATATTTTCAAATGCTGTTGTAAATTTTGTTTAGACTGATAATAAGTTGAAATTAATGCCAGTACTTACTAAAGCTTTCAAGTTTTCAAAGAGTTTCAAGCTTAAATTCGTCGACATTTAAGTTTGTTGTAATAGACGGTATTTAAGTATACACCTGTTGAACTTTATTTGAAGTATTTATTTTTAAGGTAATTTGAGTAAAATTTCTGACGCGCCTTCAAAATATCAAACAAATTGCATGTTTTTGTTCAGTCTAAAATACTTTACGTGGTTTTATTCAAAATCATCGAACTTATGGCTTCACTTAGACACTAAAAAATCTGGCCAAAGTTAATTTTTTTGAAAGTGTACAGTGGGAGTGTCTTTTTAAGTTTTATAAATACAAAAAAAAGTATTTTATTTCGTAGAATAAACAAAGAAAAACAAAAAACACTTAGGTTTTCAAAAGATTTTATAATGTAAATAAAATTTTCAATATAAAAACAAATAATATTTGTTAATCTAATGAGCTTCTTTAACTTAAAACAAAAAAAAAAATACTAAAATTAATATTAGTTGTAGTACAATTAGAAGTAATAAGGCATAAAAATACGTAAAAATTTGTTTTAAATAACCTTTATGTTAGAAAAACTTAAGTTTTTCATAACAATCCATTTTTCTTATGATTATCTTATACTTTGAAAGAACTAACCAATACTTTATACTTGTTATCACAAAAATAAAAGTATAGACCTTTCAAATATTTGTTTATGATCTTAAATACATTTAAGATATAATTGGTCATTTGTTTATGAACATTATAAGAAATTTTATTTATACACTGCCAAACCCTAAGCTTAAAAGCAGCTCATTATAAAAGTGTAAACAATAACATTTTGATACCTAGGCAAATAGTATTTATATATTATTTCAAAGTCATCTTAAAGTATAGAGTCTTTAAGTAACATTTACGTTTTGTTTTGGTTGTTATGTTAAACCTAAAATGACCTGCAGATAAATTATACTTTTTTCTCAACTATTTCTGTGATCATAAAAAGTACATTTTACTATTTATTTATGTTAATCAGTTAAAAGTGAAAGGATGTATAAATAAAAATTAAAATTAAGTATTTTTAACCAAAACATTTAAAAAAGTTTGTAAGATTATAAAAATTTAAAACTGATACTTAGCGACCTACTACAATATTTCGGTTTTAATCTTAATTTAAATTTGAATCAGTTAAACAAACCAGATCAAAGCAAAATGTAGTTGTGACAAATATTTTAATAATGCTTGTAGCAATTATTTTTACATTAAAATAAGTTAAAATAAATTTTATACATCTAAAACTTTTGCCTTTATAATGTATTGATATTATCTTAGTGAAAATAAATTTAATTGTTCTACATCAAACTTTTCTATTTTTAACCTTTTAATGTTTTCTTTTGATATCAAAAATATTTTTTTACATAACTGAAAAGATAAAGGCACGCTTATCATATTTATTATCAAAACAAAACACCGTCCAAAGCTACTATTTAAAAAACGATATTTAATTAAGATTGCTCTTTATAAGAAAATCTTAAAAATGTTTTGAAGTCATTGTTTATGCTTAATCACTTAAAATAATTATTACTTAATCAAAATTTACTTTAAATTGAAAAAAAAAGTTTTGTTAAGAAAATAAAACTTTAAAATAATTAAAACGACTTAAGCATCCGGTTTAGCTGAAAAATGTATTTTTCTTTAATATTACTTATACATATATCAAATAAAATAAAACATTTTTTAACTAATATTTTCAAGAGTAAATTAACCACATTAAAAACATTATTTAATTTACATGATAATATGTTCAAACATTTAAACAATATTTAGGATTGGTACATATTGGTAACCTTGTTTTTTTTTTGAAATAATACTGATTTATTATTTTTAATCTAGAACAATAAATGAAAAAAAAAACTAAAATTAACTAATAATTAAAACTTATCACTTAACGCAAAAACAAGGATTAGGATTTTAAAATTATGTATTCATATAAAAAGTCATGCAACCTTTCTTTTTATAAAAGCTCAATTTTAATCTTATATATTACAAAAACAAGTAGAAATATTATTATAAAAAGTTTACCTTTTATTTTCTAATAAATACACCTAGTTTGAAGTCCATTTTTAAACAAAGAGATATCATATCCTTATAAAAAGAAAACAACTCAAATGTTTTAAACAAATTCCAGTATTTTAATCCTGGATTTACCTTATGTTTAATTAAACAAATATTTAGATCTTAGGAAACACACCTGTATTTTAAAGACCACATATCTTTAACAACAAGTATTCACACATAAACTTAAATTATTATACAACCGAATTAAATTAAACAGGTAATCAAAACTGCATCAAAATCAGCTTATTAACATTGTATTTGAAAATTTTTTAAATTGCATCTTAAAAATGTTTAGCATGACAACACGATGGAATTTTAATAAATATACATATAACAAATAGTACTAGCTTGTCTTATACAATAGCTCATTTCAATTGATATATACTAACCAAAATAAATTTAAAAAGTAACAAAAGTACCATTTTCAACCTTTTTTATAGATAAACCTAGCTTCATTTGTAAACAAAAGATTGGTTTTATATTTATAAAATAATAAAATTTCACAAGTTTTGCACAAACTTAAGGTATTTTAATCCTGGTTTATAGTTTTTAAGTTTAATTTAAACAAATATTTGATTAGTAAGACAACACACCTGTACTTTTCACAACCGCAAATCTTTAATAAATAAATTTTCTCACACACAGTATTTTGAATTTTGAAAAAAAAATATACAAATTGGATTACACTCAATTTAACTGATTTTTACTTATATTAGTTTGAAGAAAAATTCTAACGTTCTAGACTTACAACACACTTTAATTTATAAAATAAAAAAGTAAAACACTTTCCACCAAATTTTCACGTTTGTAGTCATTAAATTATAGGTTATAAATTTTGTTTAAATTTAAAGATCTTAAAAGTTTGCTATTAAAGTTATAACAAAACATGACAGAAAGCCTGAAGAATAACAATATGTATAAAAATTTGCTTTCGTTTTATCATAATTTTTTGTTGTTTGAAGATAGAGCTTCCATATAAATGCTATAATGTTCTCAAGTAGTAGACGATAACAGTTAAAACAATTAAACTGAAATAATCTTCTTACAATGTTTTAAAAGCAGGAAATACGTTATAAAAAAATTAAATACGTCACAACAAGAGTATTCCTTTTAAATAAATTTAATAAATTATAATGTTGTTAATAATATAACATTTGATTATATTTTAAGGATCAATAAAGCTTGTAAAAAAAGGTTTAAGAACCATTAAGTAGTCTTCTTATAGTACTAGTGACTTGTACAAACAAATAGCATTCCATAGTAATTACGTCATTGCTTAAAGATTTTTATAATCCGGTAATTGTTTATAAATCTTTAAAATTTTTAGGTTTAATTGATGCTTTTAATTTTATCAAAATTTAAAACATTCTTATAAAAAACGCTTGCACTAAAAAGACATTTAGTTAACTTTTATTACACACCATTTTAACACACAATAACTCGACATAACATTTAACGACCTTTATATTAAAATACAAAAACTTTTACTATGTTATAAAATTCATAAACGCCCTTTACAAAACATTAGTAAAACTAACAATAAAACACTTGTTTGTTTTTGGATTATAAAATACTTAATTTAAAAGTGTGTCACGTCTGCATGTCTCTGTTAAATAACTATCTAGTAAATAGTGTGAAAAATACAAAACAATTAACCGTAAAATTAAATATATATCAATGTGTAGTTTATAAATATAATTGAAAATTAACTAAAAGGTAATAAATTTATTTTTACAAATACTATTATGTTTTTGTAGTACTTTACTAACAGTCAAAAACCATTTGTTAAAAAGCAATCATTTTCATTTAAACTTTAACTCGTGTTATAGTTTTAGTTGTTTTAAATGTTACTTTGCTTTGAAATGTATAGAGTATGTTGAAAAAATAATTTTATTTTTTATTATAAAAATCAGAAAGTTTATTTTCAAAAATGTTCACAGATTCTACTTCACTAATTTTCATTAAACAGCAATTGCAGAAATATCATGTAACATTAAAAAAAATAATTTAATTATGTAAGTCCAATTTTTTTTCAGATACAAAATATAATTTTACCGTGAGAGAAAAAAAGTTAAGCGGAAACTGAATGATAAAAGTTTGAATTATGAAATTTGTTGACAAAATAAGATGCACTTAAAACTCAAGTATAATCTGTTTCCTATTTATAATGCAGACATGATATGCTGCAATTGATATGGAAATTTTGCATTATAAACTAAAATCTGAATGAATTTTGCTTTTGTTAATAAAACAGTATAAAATTCGATAACTTTTAGTGAGTGTACAAAAGATATTACAAATTAAAATTTTATAAGATTTTTTTATTTACTTAGACTATATGTTACGACTGTCATAGTTGTTTTAAATAAAATTACAAAAGTTAACACTTTAAGTCTAACTTAAACTTGTGTTTTCATAAAATTTAATCAACAAAATCGAAATACTATTGATAACACATCATAAAAGTTTATTCTAATACTTTATGAATACTTATTTTAATGTTACTTTACTTAAACGTTTAAACATAAGTTGTATCTAAAGCAACACTTTGAAAAAATTGCAATAAACTGATAATAAAATCAGCTCGACAAGAAAATAAAATAAAATTGAATATCCTGTATGATAAAAAAAAAATCTAAAAATTACAAAAGCTTCTACAACTTTTAAAATTGTATGGTTTTATAGTATCAGTTTAAATTTTAAATATTCTTTTCATTTATAAAGATATATTCATAAAAAGTGTCTATAAGTTTTTCTAATTGTCATAAGTATTATATAAACATATATTTTAATATTAGCAAGTCACAATAGTAAACAATTTATTTAGAATAACATAAAAAATTCAGGTATTATTATTCAAATTTATTATTTTGATAATAAATAAAGAAGACTTGTTTGATTAAAAGAAGATATTAATTAATTAAAATTAACATTGTTTATATTTGGTGCTCGAATTTCTGTTAATAAATTTAACATTTGTGATACTTATTTTTATAATTTTTCAAACGCAAAACTAAAATTGAAAGAATTTAAAGCGTGTTTTATAAAGTAAACACGCAAGTTCTGGAACATAAAAAACATCAAATTTTGTAATTTATGGCAGTAATATTACAAATCAACTTAATTTGTTAGATGTTTACTTAAGTATAAACACACAAACGTCAAACTAATCAAATGTTTGGCTGGATTTCAAACATCAACTTTGACATGCGATAACTCTTAATCTAAAATCCACTTGTTCGAAACTTTTAATCTCAATATAAAATTCACTTGTCCAAAACTTTTAATGTCAATCTGAAATCCGCTTGTATGAAAACTTAATTTTCTTCAACTATTTGTAAAACAAATTATTTTATTTCCCAGGACGGATATCGTCTTCTTTTTTATTGGATTTTGCATTTACTATATTTTGATTAAAAACGTTACATTTTTCACGTTCAACTTTATAAATCTTTTCTAAAACTTTAGGTATTACAAATTATTAATTCTATTATAATTGACGTCAGGAAAATAAAACTTCTTAAGTTAGGTTGAATTGATACACTGTTTGGTTGATTTTTTTTTTGTTCACGACATAAAATAAAGTTATGTATAACAACACAATTTAAAAAAATCGGTTAAAAAATTATGTTTTGTAGTAAAGCAAATTAATATTTTGTAGCATTTGATTAAGGCAAAAGAAATTTGGAAAATAAGATATTGTATTAAATGTTATAGTTCTAATTAAATTTTTAACTTCTTTAGTATCTAGGGTATTTCTACTAAAAGACTTTATTTGTCTAGATTTTTGTAGTGAAGTAAGTTTAATTTGTAAATTACTTATACTTTATAAGGTTGTATCGTTTATAGTAAAGTTAACTGAAAACAGGGGTTTATACTTTTAATCTTTGCTCAACGAAGGTAACTTGTTGTGATGCAAATATATATTTGAAATATAGATTTATAAACATATTATTTTAAATATACACAATTAATAAAAAAAACTAATACTAAACACAATAAAAACATTATACTTATTTTTTAGCTTTAAACTTTTTAGCCTTTTCTAAATACATTCGTTTATCAGTTTTATGTTCTTTTTAGTTATCTAAAAATTTAGTTGCAAAGTGTTTCTTTGATTTTCTTTCATCAGTTGTTGTAGTTGATATAATGTTATGCAATTTAATTTAATTGTAGTTGCAAGTTTACAAATCTTCATGTATTTTTTTCTAACAATTTTTAAACTTTTGTTGAATGACGTTGTAAATAACAAACGTCATAATGTTTGTTTCATCTACGTCGTACTGAGAACAAATTATATCCATATATTCTCCTATTTTGACATCTTGATAGAATGTCTTACTAGGTGAGAGCCTATAAAAAAATAAAGTTAGTGTAGCTTTAATCGATTTTCAAACGACACTAAGCTTAAGTAAACAATATTTAAAGTTCTAAAGTCATCTACGAAAGCTTTAGCATTGATTAATTACTAACCATCATTAACTTTTCCAAAATTTTTTCCATCATTAATTTTCGAAAACTTCTTCAGTGACGTTGTAAATAACAAACGTCATAATATTTGTTTCATCTACGTCATATTGAGGACAAACTATATCCATGTATTCGCCTATTTTCACATCGTATTGATATTTTTTCCAACTGATAGATTGCAGAAAATAACTTTTATAAATCATAATTAGTTACTTTAATGTAATTCTATGGTTTTAAGTAAATTTAAGCTCTAAAAGTTTTTATGAATTTTTAGTTTTATAACCTTAAATTATAATTTGCATCTATACTGTGTTATAAGTACTGAATTTTGTTGAGTAATTTTTAAATAAATGCTAAACATTATCGATTAAAAAAACCAAGGCTTAAACTCTTAATTTGTCTTTTTCAATGATGGATACAATTTTAACAGTTACAATGTTACGTATAAATAAACTGTTTAAACAAGTGTTTTGTGATGATGTTTTTACAATGATGATTTTATAGAGCTACTGAATAAACACTGTGACAAATACATCTTTTTTTTAAATAAAGTGATATCATACATTTTATTGCTTAAGAAGATAGAATAAAGATTTTTGTAAAATGTTTGTTTTCAAGATAATAAAAAGCTCAAATTTTTGTCAAGAAGTATTGATTTTGTTTAAATCATAAAATTTTTATCTGATCCGCTTTAAAATAATAATAACGAAAAAAACATTAATACTTAACTATTTTATACAGTACTATTAAAGTAACATTTCTGTTCCTACTCTTTTGTTGTTTGTTAACGTATAAAAAAAGAACCTATCCTTAAAACTATTTACAAAATTGGTTTGATAATTCAAACTAATTTATTTTTTTCAAATTAAATAATATCTAAAACTAAAGTACATACCTGTATAAATTAAATTTAAGTAGTTCATCAAAATATTTGAGCAGTTTGGTTTAAACTGTTGGTTTTCGTAATCCATACAACTGTTATGGTATCGTAATGTAATTTTTCTTAAGTTTTTTAAAATAAAAAACAGTTATACTCGTTTAATTAGTAAAGTATTAAAACAATAAATTTGTTAAGTATAAATATATAAAGTAATTAAAAAAACTTCAAACTAAGTTTTATATTGAATATCAAAACTAGCATTCAATAAATTTCAATTTATTAAATATTAAAAAAAAAATTGTACAAGGTGTTTAAAAAATGCACTTTTCAATAAGGAATACTACTTTTCTGCATTCATCGTTTTATTAGCTGAGTTGTTTTATGTTAACATTATACTTATTTACAAATCAAAACACTTTACATTAAATAGTGATCGTTATTTGTAAATTTTAAACAAAATTTTGCATATGATCGTATTTAAATTTTTAGAAATTGTAAAATATCTATCATATTAGTTATATCGTGTTCTTAAGTTGAGAACAAGTTTAGAATCTAAACGATATTTTTTTTTAAATTTGTATATAATTTTTATATTATGATTTTTTATAAACTATAAGCAAAATTAAGCTGAGATAAATGCATTTTCATACAATACAAACATTAAATTGTCTCAGTTTGTAGGTGGTCTTAAGTTTTATAATCTATTTCAAATTATGAGATTAAACACGAGATTGAACTAGATTTTTTCATTGCCTTTCTCAACTAAAGTTATTTTTGAATAATGTGCTTGACTTAAAATGAAATTTAAAAGTTAAACTGATTACTTTAATCATTGTTTATTGATTACTTTTTTTCCTTTTCAAAATATACCCATTCACTCATAACGGATTTAAACATGTTAATATTTCGTACTTTTACTAATTACTTTATCAACATTAGTAGCGTGTTAAATTAAAAAGTAAATAATCAATTACTTGTAATTATTAAAGCTATAAAAACAAAGATTTTTTTTTTGCAGGTGTATAAGTAAAACAATAAAATTGGAAAGTTATGAAATTTTAGTAATTGCTAGTGGTCATTATTAAAATTCTAAGATTAATCTTTACAACGTTCATTGAAGTTTTTAAGAAGTCCCTATTCAATCAATTTTTATGCTTAATTAAAGCTAACACTTGTGTTTTAAAATTTATTTCTTTGATTACAACTTATTTTGGTGAAATTGATAATTTATTAAACTTAAATAAATTGTAATAATAAAAAATGTAGAGTTTTGATTGAAACTAACTATTTTAAAAGTTTTGAGTTGCAAATTAATCATTAAAAACTTGAACTGATACAAAAGACTTCAACTTGAATTTTAACTTTGATTTTTATATAAAATATTCTAAACTTGTGCATATTTATTTATATTTAAGATAAATTGTAGTGAAACATTATACACTGGTTTAACTCGCTTATTTAACATGAAAATTTATTGTGCAAAAATATCGACGACTAACAAATAAGTTTACTGTAGGCTTTCAAACATTGCATAAAAAGCAATGTTTTATATTTATTTACTTCTAGAATTTAATTTGTTTACAAAACAATTACTTTGTTTTATTTACTCGAAGAATTTAGTTTATTTACAAAATAGTGGCTTAGTTCGAAATTGTGGCATTTTAATCCTCATTCATTAAAGTAAAGAATAAAAGCTATTCATTACCCATGAGAAAGTTTTATTGTAAACACCTGTTTGAGTTACATACTTAAATGTTTTATTAGTTGTATGTGGGCGTAATACTAAAATATATTAAACATATAACTTCTAAAAATCTTTGTATAAAAGAAAAATTTAAACTTTTTTTTAAATTATAAATTAGATTGTACTACTTGATTATATAATTATGAAAATCAATTTTTTAACTATTCTATATTACAAATTTCGTTGTAAATACTCTGATACTTTTTTCAACGCGAAACTCTATTTACATTAATAAAGTTTAAAATTTTATTTGAAACACCTGAAACATGTGTTAACAACAATTTTGATATTTGATATTAAAAATAACTATATTAAAAATTTGGTTACAAATGCTCTAATCCTTTAATAACGCAAACATCTATTTAAATTAAAGAGGTTTAAAATTTTATTTTAAAAACTTGAAACATATGTTTGAAACAGCTTAATATATGATATTTAAATGTAATAACATCTTAACAGATTGCTGAAGTATTGCTGTATATCAGTACTTAGAATAAACATTTTACAACATTTGTAACACTTTTTGTGTTTAAGTGGACTTTGAACTTTCGAAATGAAACATTGTTCTTAATAAAAAGTTTGAACTAAACTCTTTATTGATTGATGATAATTGTTATAAATTCGAAGGAAATCAGATAACAATCTGTTTTAAATTTATGTCTTTAAACTAGCAATGGTGAAGAACACGTAAACAGATTCATGTTTACAATAAAAACAATACAAAAGTTTATCAGTTATATTTAAAATTTCACACCTTTTTGTAAAATTACTAATTTCCCTTTAAAAAGGTTCTGCTTTGTGTATTTAACGTCTTAATTAATCAAAATAAGTTATCTACATCAAAGATAAATTAGCACAGCTGATGGTAGAATAATTTAATTTTTTATGCTATTTGTTTATTATAATAAATTGAGGTTAATCACTAAAATGTTGTTTGTTGTGCTTGCATCTTAAAGGTTTTATAAAAGATAAAAACTTTCGTTAGTTCTCACTAGGTTGAAGTCAAAAAGAGACCAAAAGTTAAGTTAAATGTTTTTTCGTTCGAATGTTTCTATGTTTAAGTTAGAGAAATTTGTTATTGATTTTTTCTCATTATAATGCAAATGATGATCTAATGATATGATCAAAAATAAAAAATAATAATTAAGTAAGTTTTTTTTTAAGTATTGCAATATCGTTAGTTTTTTATTACAGTTTCTAACTTAAATTTTGTTGTTTTCTAACTATTTTGTAATACTTATAAAAAACTTTATATTTAATAAGTGTTGATTATATAACAAAATTAAAATTATATAACAAGTTATAAAGCAAATATAACTCATAATAAAAAAAATGAATATACTTCAAAAGTTAATGTATTAGAATAAGTTCTAGTTTTCTTTTATTAGTTGATTAAGATATTTAATAAATCTTTTTATTTTTACTGTTAGATATACTATTAAACTTAAACTTAATGAAAATTTTATCTGAAAGCTAGATACATTTTATTAAAAAATCTTAAAAATAACATTACATTGATAACATTTTATTATAAAGTGATTTAATATTTTATTTTACTTATTAACACTGTTGAACCTAATTTATAAGATGATACTTTTATGCACATATAAAAGTTTAATTTTTTTTTTATAACTGTTTGGTTTTAATTAGTTAAACAAAATTATTAAAATTAATAAAAATTTTATCTGCTAAGAAATACTAATTAAAACAAGTTTGTATATATAATGTTTTAGCTTAAATTGTTTCTTTTTCGTTACTTTTGTCTTAAAATTATAAAGCAATATTGATCTTTACGAATCAATTTACAAAATTGTTAATGATTTAGTTCCATTAATGTCTATTAAACATATTTGTAAATTGTTTATAATTTGTTTACAGTTTCAAAAGAAAAAAAAAATCCTTAATTCATACAGGATAAGATAGAAAAATAGTTTGTTTTAAAAATTGAAAATAAAATTCTAGTAAAATTTTTTAACTGTTAAAAATATTTTTTTTTTTATAGCCGTACCAACAGTTAAAACTTTATCACGATAATAGAAAAAGCAAACTTCACGATTTTTACAACCTAAATTTTGACTCTAAATTAATAAAATAAACATATATATATCATACGTATGTCATTGTGGTTTTAATTACAGCTTTTGGTTTTATGTAAAAATTTTGTGTAAGAGAAAAAATTAACCGGTCACAACGTAAAAATTCATTTATCACACAATTGATAAAAAATCTCCTTAAAAGCTATAACTTCAGAACAAAGTTTTATTAGTTGTAGTTTATAAGCCTACTTTTAACACCGCAAAACAAAGATAAAAAACAACCTCGCCTATTTAAAATGTGTCACAAAAACTTTTTAATTTATTGTTTTATGATATATGAAAATATAAACCATGTAAAACCTGTATTTTCTATAATCATTTACACTTTTAATTAGTCTTGTTTGAACATAATACAAAAAATTTTTATTGATATATAACTTGTTACTTGTATTATGTAGCTTAATTTTATGTTTATTTTCATGAAATATGATTTTTATATTATACTATTTCGAGCTTACTTCAAGTATGTTATAGAAAATGATATTTTAATGTTATTCAAAGAAAATTAATTCATTTTTGTTGTTATAATTTTAAAAGTTTAATAACGACTTATTAGTTATATTTATTTCACAATACTTTAAACAAAGTAATATTTACGGAACACTTAACTAAGTTATACAAACAAATATATAGCTGTGTTAGCATATTTCTTATTTCTATAACAATAGCTCTTTATAGGATGTAGATAAACAAATTTTGCCAATATTTATTGCAGTATTTTTATTTTTAGTTTGCTGCAATCGATAAATTTATCAAAATAAAAAGCATGAACATAAGTTTTTACGACGTACTAAAAACAAAAACTATGCTACTTGATTTAGAGTAAAATGTATAAAAGCTACAAAAACTCAATTGCTTTATTGTAAGTATTAACGAAACTTGTTTGTTTAAAAAAATTGTTTAGTACCTTTTACAGATTTTGAAAGTAAAAAAAAGATATAGTTGAAATAAGTTGTATTAAACTACTAAATAATACTCAACGTTTTTTAAATTAACTAATCAGACTTTTATGACTAACATGATAAATAATTTTATTTATGAAGGATACTTATTGAAACTATAACAATCGGTTTCAAAACTCAAAAATTCAAGCTGTCTCTTAAAGTTAACTGAAACTTTTCGAGTACTCAATAGAATCCCAAACACAATGGGTATAATAGGTATTGTTGTCAAGAGAAACAATAAGATTCTAATCACTTTGCTTTTTCATACTAAGATTTTTTTCTTTTCACTTAATGAAGCAATTTAAAAACTTAAGTTGTTTGTGAGTTACTTCAGTTCTCTGATGTTATTCAAATGGCACACTACTATGTTTGATAGGTTATTCTAATGTTTATAGTAATTTTATTGTAAATTTAAGAATATATATTGTTTGTGTTTTGTATGCTATCTGTGATAAGTTTTCAATTTAATGTGATTTGTGCCCTATTGCTTTCTGTTAGCTTTCATACAAGAAACACTTTTTTTACACTACTTGTACATATTATCAATTAAAACTTAAACTAAGTCTTAAAGGTATTGAATGTTATAACATTGTTTTACTTTAAATAAAGTAGTTTAATCCGGTATTTTTATCATATATCAGAATTAGTTCAAGTCTAAAGTTTTGGGTTTAAATATAAAAACAAACATAAAGAAATAAAAAAGTTAGAAATAACAATATGTCACGATAAAATATTGAAATTTTATAATTAATTCTATTCTACATAGAAAATTTTAATCGGATTTTTAGTTTACAAACATCATACTTTAGTTATGTAGTTATAGTTTGTGGTTATCATGTAAAAACAAACAATAAATTATGAATTGATACATTTGAGTGATTGTTAAAAAAAAGTTGAAATATTTTACCTGTTTGTCAACAACTTAATCAGATGCAAAAGAATAGCTGACATGCTTTAAATCGTTGTCTTTCAAATTATTTTTTGTTTAATTTAGATAAACGTTATCAAGATTTAAGTCGTTATCTTACTACTGTTTTTTTTTTATATTTAATTAAAACTAGTCATGGATTTTATCGATACTTTACAAAGTATCTTAGTATAATTTGTCGCAAAACAAATGTGACTTTTTTGTTTTCACGTCATTGTGCATAACATTTTTTTTTACCTATTTTCCATTTATTAAATGAAATACATTTTATAAAGTTATATTTTCTGTCCAAGTTACCGTAAGTTTTAAAGATTTGTTTGACTCTTATATATTATACTTTTTAGATTTAGTATAATGAACAATAAAACATAAAATTTAATTATTATTTACTTTGAAATTTCAATCAAAAAGTTTTAAAAATAATGAAATACACAAGAAGTTATTTAAACAATTTTCTTTATAAACTTTTAAACTCCTAAAACTTTCATTTCATCTTTATTCATGCTTTTTCATATTTAAAACATATGAATTATATAGAAAACCAATTGTTTAAGTAGCACACACCATTTATTTTTATCAGCCGAATAAAGAATGCTATTCATAACCAAAGAGTGTTTATTCGAAAACTTTAGTAAAAATTAAATTAAAATATTTTGCACGCGATTGTATTATGTAATTCAATCTTAAGTTTACAAAAAAGATCAAGAGCTTACTTAATAACTTTTGCTTTGTAAGTATTAATTGAAAAAAAAACTCATGTATAGCAAAATAGTCATACAGTTTATAAAAAAAATTTCAAAATACAAAAGTTTAAAAATAACATATACTAATTAAACTCCCGGAAGATATTCTAAAATTCATACTATTCGTTTGAAATATTTTCAGACCACCTGAGTACATATTTTGAGATACTCTGTAAAATTGTTATTTGATTCACACACCGAAGTTATCAATGTACCATTTCAAACAGTTTCGAAAATACTTAAATAACCAAATTCTTACATTACGAAACACTAAAGATTTGTTTTTAACTACTAGCTAACTTATAAATTAAAATTTAGCTTTTCTTAAATATTTTTTTATAGAGTATATCAATAAGCTTAAGCACATAAAATACTTTAAGTAACAAAAAATTCTATTTTTACTAGAGGGGTGAATTTTGTTTGTTGGTAAGCACATTATATTAGTATTCACCTTACACCTTCTTACACTTTATAATTACAATTTCAGTAGTTTTTTTTATAAATAACTTTTATAACTGTTTTTTATGTATTTTGTTGAAACAGAAAACTAAAAATAACAAATCTTAACTTAAAAATAATGTCAAAGATAGTTTAAAGAAATTACATATTTTATAAATAAGTGTCACGACTTAATAATAAGTCCTAACGACTTGATATTTCCTGTTTTGGTTTTTAACATAATAATAAGTTTGAAGCAAAACTAGTCATAAGTTTACTACTTAGAGAATTAAGTTTTTTATATTGTTAAAACAAAAAATAGTATTGCAAAATAAAAAGTAAGCTTGTTTTTATTGTTTTTTTTTTACGTTTTACGTTTGTGTTTTTAGTATAAAAATACCTTATGAACTAAATTTTTTATTTGTTACGTAACTAAGAATTAATTTTTTTTTACTAGGGTTAACTTTGTAAAACAGTTTTTTATCTTTTATTTAATATTGAACAAAAAAACGCGATTTAAACAGGTGCAGTTGATAAATTATTTTCGCACGTAAAATATTTATCATTATTTACGATTTAAACTTCAAAAATGTAATTATTCCTACGTGACTTTAAAGTAAATAACGATTAAATCAAATAATACTATTAATTCTACTAATAAATGAATTGTAATATTTCTTGTTATAAGTGAATTTTTTAATATTAATACCAAACTGTTATCTTTAAGTTATATTATTTAAAGCTTACGCAGTATTTAAATATTTAATTTTTTGATTTTTTGATATTTTTTGATTAAAAATTAAAACTTTTAAACTTGTCAAAAAGAGTAAGAATTATCTAAACCAATTCTTATTACACATTTTAGTCATTTAAGCTTTCAATTCTATTTTAGTGTAGTATCACTGATGTTTGTTAGCGTATGAGTTATATAGCTATTCCATCAAGTAACCAACATCTTTTAATTTCATCAGCTGAATTGAAAGGAGCCATTAATAACTGAAAAGTGTTTATTCGATACGTGTGGAATAATTTTTTTGCATGCAATAATATTAAGTAAATTAATACTAACTTAGTAGATAGTGCTTTAAAAATAATAAAGAATACTTTTTAGTGATATAATAGAAAAAACTGAAAAGTTAGAAATTTTAACTTACATTTTATGCCAACAAAAATGTTTTAGTTGCATAATTTTTAAACCATTTTTATTTAAATACTTTTTGTTAAAGATTTGGATAAACTGTAGGTGTGATAAAAGGAGAAGCGTATATAAAATCGTTTATGAATGTATTTGGATAAAATTTACTACTTGTAAGTTCTTTAAAATTTTAAAGTTGTAAAATAAAAGTTGTTTGTTTTCTAAAACAACATTACAATTACCAAATTAACTTCAATAAGCTATTTTTTATGTGTTAATCTCGTAAGAAGTATCTCGTAACCTAATAATACTAATTATCCACTAATGAATATTTCAGACCACCTGCGAGCTATTGAATACATATTTTTTGGTACAGGTTGATAAAGTGTTTAAATATTTATACACTGATGATTACTAAGACAGCACTTTAAATAATTTTACTAACTCTTATGTAAATATGAGTGTTTTCAACAGTTAATGTTTTGGTTTATTTTCTTATACTTATATTTACTTGAAAATAATCTAAATACATATCTAAAACCTTATCACCAGTTTTAAATTAAATAAAACAGGTGAAGTTTTTCCAACTAACTAAAAATAACAACGAGATAAATGCAATTGTTATTAATGATATGAATGAAATTTAATACATTTTCAAAGTATATAAAGTATGTGCGTAATCATATGTGTCTTAAATTTTAAAAGGTGGTTTACTTACTTAAATTTATTAATTACAACACTTATACTAACAATACTTTTAATTACTTATTAGTATAAACTTGACATAGTACAACTTCATTTATTAATTAAAAATTACATCTAATAATCTTCATATTAAAATAAATTTAGTAATAAAACTACTAACTTATCATAAAAACTATAAACATTGCTGTATAAGATTAGTAAAAACCAACATAAGCTCCCTTATTTACGATTCAAACTTTTTTTTGGCTGTTCATCATCAATTTCAAAATATATAGTGTAAATATAAAATATAGCCCCTATTGGCCCCTTGGCAGCTAATTGGCCCCTAAATTTCTAAAAAAGGGGGCCGTATGTCCAATTTTGAGAAACCATGGTCTTTATAAAAATAAATATTTTTTACCTGTTGTTTGTTTTTCTTTTGACTGGCTAAATTTAATAAAAACGTTCAAGGACCATTAAGATATGTAAGTAAATATAAACCCTTAAGTAGCCTACTTACAGTATTGTTTACTTGTAAAAAAACAACATTCCAAAGTAATTTGTGAATAAGTTAAGTTCGTTTAATTCTACGTAGTTGACAATTCGTTTCTAACTTTTGAATACTATAAGTCAAATTGGTTCATTTACTGTATCAAAAACTTAAAAAAATGTTAAATACGACATATACTTAAAAGACATTAAGTTAGTTATTAATTTTAATCGTAAGAACACAACATTATTTATTATATAAACATAACATTTTACGACGTTTATTACAAATTAAAACTCTAATAAAATTTTTACATACTTATAAAAATCGTAAACGACCTATACAAAAGATTAGTAAAACAAACAATGAATAACTTGTGTATTTTTGGATTATAAAATAGTCGATTTCAAAGTATACCACGGCTGCATGTCTCTGTTAAACAAATATCTACTAAATAGTGCGCAAAATAGTTAAAATGAAGTTTCATTATATGTTATTTTTGGTAATGTATAAAATATAGCTGTTTATCAAAATTTACCTTTTTTTAAGTTCAATAAAACAGTAAAAGTTTTATTTTTAGTAAACCGATTTTATTTTTTCTTAACTGGTATTAAACACTATATGTACATTTTGTTCTTTTGATGTCTAAATATTCATAGTTTTAATATTTTGTATAGAGTACGTATACTGTTTTAAAGTATTTTTTTTATTTTCATTAAATATATTATTATGTTAAATATATTAATATATTAATTTTTAATAAAAATTAAACAACGTTAATAGTTTTTATTTCAATGTTTTAAACAAACTAGCACTCAACTTACTTTAATAAACCATTTAATTGGTATTAGTTTTAAGCATCCAAATGTATTTTAAACAGCTTCAGTTTACTACGAAAAACAAAATACAAAAAGAGAAAACTAAGTTTCTAAGAAGAATGTACATATAAAACAGTTTCTGTAGTTTCATGTCATTAAATTAGATAAACCAGAATAAACTTATTCTGCATGTTACACAAAAGAAAAAGTATGCTCTTTAGTTTGAATTTTTAAAGTTGAATTTTTTCAAACAGAACAAAATTATTGTGAGAAAGAAAATTTTAAAACGGAAACTGGATGATAAAGTTTGAAATATGAAATTTGTTGACAAAATAAGTTAAAACTCAAGTATCATCTGTTTCCTATTTATATTGCTGACAGGATATGCTGCAATTGATACAGAAATTTTACATTGTAAACAAAAATATGAAAGAATTTCGCTTTGAATATTGATACAGCACCTTTAAACAAGTTTTGCATTTGTAAAAAAAAAAGGAAGTTTAAGATAAAACATATCATACAAAAATATTATAATTAAACAGATTACCACGATTCTTATGGGGGTTTCAGTTGATTTACTTTAAGTACTTTTACAAAATTTTCGATAGATTTAAATTGTATTTTTAATACAAAACTTTTTCAATAGTAAAGTGTTTAAACGTAAACAGTATTTAAAACTATACATTGTTAAAAACAACAAATGCAAGTTGTGAAAATGTTAAGTTTATTGATGAAATAAAAGTGAAATATATTTGACAAAACAACCAAAAGAGTTTGGATATCCTGTTATTACAATGTTATGACAATAAAAAATGAAAAATAAGAAAGTTTAACTTGCTTGAATAATCACGTGTTTGTAATCTAAAGAAATAATCTGAATGAGGAACAAAAATTATTAAAAATTTTTATATACTTTGTTTGTTTTTCTACGGAAACGTATTTTGGTTGGCAACGTAGTTCATAATTAAACACTTGTTTACTGTATTAAAAGTATATTAACAAATGATAATTGATATAAATTTTTAAACTTAAACGATAACTCGTGAAGTTATAATATTTAAATCTTGTTACAATGTATTAAAAAAAAAACACAACAACACTTCAGCTCTACATTTAGAAGTGTATATAATATACTTTTGAAATTTGTATTTTAGTTTTTAAGTTATACCAAACGGTATACTAAGCATTACTAGACGTGTCCTAAACTCTTTCTAATTAAGCATAAAAAAAACCATGTTGGTTAATTTTAGGCACTACTTTTAATAAACAACGAAATTCATGTTAGATTATTTAAACATAAGCAGAAAAACGTCAAACTAATCAAGTATTTGGCTGAATGTAAAACATCAAATTTGACATGCGTTAGCTCTAAATCTAAAAACCGATTGTATGAATTTTTACTCTCAATCTCAAAATTGATTGTCTAAAATCTTAGCCAGTCAACTCGTGAAATGATTATGTTTTGTCTTAACGACTTTTTAGTATAATTAATAATCAGTACATAAGATTATCTTAGTTATAGTGCTTTTACAAAAAAAAATGAATTTATTTTTAGTATAAAGTGTTTAAAGAAATAATTTTGATATGATTTACTATTTTTCTGCAAAAGTTGTTTTATTAACTAAGGTTTTTGAAAGTTTTAACCAGATAAGGAAATTAAAAAAAGAAAAGATTTCCTATAACGCCTCAGTTTAAAGAAAACAAACTGTATCTTCTTTTGTTGTTTTAAGCTTTTTCTTGAGCCATAAAGACACACTTCAAACTACTTGAAACGTTTTTAAGGATCACATGAGGTTTTTGTGTCAAGCTCTTACAAAGCTTTTAAATAGATGACAAATTACCAATTGAGCAGGAAATTAAGTTTATAATAATTATTACTTCCCACGTTTAGTACGACAAAAAAGTAAAAATAAGTGATTGTTGTAAGCGCTGTAAAACTGTTTTACGTACGTCAGCAATAAATCTTTGTTTGGTTTAAATCATTAGTTAAGCAAAAGTAAAAATGATAAGTACAAAATATCTTAAGTATTACATATAATTACCATGATCCCTAGATTTTTGTAGTTATTAAGGCTCACAGCTAATAATTTTTAGAAATAATTTGTTATAGTTAGAGAAAGAAATGAAAAAGTTAAATTTTTTATGAGCTTTACTAACGGGAAACGTTCAAAGTAGCAAATTTGGAGGTATAGAAGAAACTTTGAAGAGGAATGCAACTGATATATATAATATAAATAAACTACTTTAAAATATAAAAACATCTAAACTCTAATGTTTTTGACAAAAAACTTTTCAAATAAAATACTTCAAATGAAAACTTAGCTTTAGTTTTAAATAAGCTTATTGCTCTTATTAATTAATCAAAAAAAAGTTTTGAGATCAACAACAACTTAATCAATACAAAAAATTATTTAAATTTTTGAAAATTTTTTCAAGGAAAAGTAACTTACATTACTACTCTACCTTGTATAAATAATCTGAAATAACTATGCAACAATGAGTTTATCATATAAGTATTAAGAAAAAAAAAAGAGGTTTTTATAAACGAAGAATCGCAGCGACATCTTAGTTTAAATCGATGAAAAAGTTTTTTAAATTTTGTTTATTAAGTAAATTTATTAAAATAAAGTAACCTTACAAACAAAGATATTTATTTCTTAAATAAAGTTTGTTTAGTTTAAATTAGTTGTAATTTGTTTGTTAAAAGATTTATTGCTACGTAAATTTTATTGTATTGATAAGTATATTATTTATTAACTACAATAATTATTACTTCACATTTAATAAGTCATAATTGTTAATTGAAATATATATGTATTAATTTAAAATCAATTAGTGCTCGTAAAATGGTTGTAAGCGTTAAACTGTGAAACAAAATCTTCATGTATGCTAAGATAATTATTAAAATTATAAGATAAGTTTATTTGGTAGCTGTCTAACTTGCACGAGTGTACAAAATTGCACGAAGACACTTTTGCACGAGCGGAAAATTTTGCACGGAAACAATTTTGCAAGAGCTGATTTTTTTACATAAATTTCTATACTAATCAAATCATGAAAATTATTTTAACATACCAACTATTAAAAAAATATCTTCAATATTTCTGAACTAATATTTAATACATAATTTGAAGTATAGTTTATAGTTATTTATACTTATGGTTTATTGAACCACAAAAAAAAAGACGCTAAAAATATTTAGTTTAAGGACCTGGTGCATAAAGAACCTTTTTATTTTCGAGTAGCACACCACGGAAACCTTTTAACTTCTTGTACAGGACTACTTCTAATCTATAAACATCTTAAGGAATTGAAAACTTTTACTAATAATTATTTTTGATAACGGTATTTCGTTATGTATATTGTTAAAAAAAATTATAAATTTTTAAGCTAAAAATACATTAAAAAGTTTGTTTTGTTATAATTAGTTTTTTATTACAATTTTTATTTGTTTTTAAACATTTTTAATATTATAATTTCAGTAGTATTTTTTTTTTGATATTTTACTCAATATTCGAAAAAAAATATAAATAACAATTTAACATATCATTTACAAAACATAAATCTTCAAACTTTATAATTGTTTTTGCATAAAATTTTATTTATACTTTATTAATACGTGAATGCAACACCACTTTAACAGCTGTTTATATTTTAACACGTAAATATTTATCTTGGTTTTACGATTTAAATTGAACTTTAAATTTAATCTTTTGTACGTGACTTAAAGTAAGTAGAGAAAGAATAAAATAGTGGTATAATGCTAAAATCTAGTCTAAATGCTAACAGTTTTAAATCGTTTGGAATTTCTATGAAAATAGCTTCAAACTAGTTTCTGTTATATACTAATTCTACTTTTAGACATGAAAAAACATGGTTATATTTTGTGCTTAGATGTTATTTTAATCTGTTTTTAAATTGCTGTTTGCTTTAAACCCTTTTGTAGAATTTAATATGTATTACATTTTAATTAAAAACACGTTAAACGAATAATGAAAACCTTCATATTAATTCTTAATAAATTATCAGTTGGTTTGATAAAAATAGTTATTATTTTACTCTAGATTTATATATATTTCCTTTGTTAAATACTTCTCCAGTTTGAAATAACAAATTTAATACTTTTGTGTTTATTTTTTTTAGAGTTAGTCTAGATGTTATTGTAAACTTTTTTACAACTTTTAAACTATTATACTGCTTTTTGTTAAAATAACTCTCAGTTCAACACTAAAAAGAGAAAGCAAAAAAAGTAAAAACTAAACATTTTTTGTGCTGTGCAGCTACATTAACAGCTAGACTTTATCTGGTACTAGATTTTTGTATTATTAGGTTTAAAATTCATTTTAGTTTATAAAACTTTTCCCTTTTTAAAGCATTATGTACAATCTCATAACTCTGATTCATTAAATGCGTTTTAAGCAAGTCACAATTATTTAAATGCGCTATCAAAGAAGGTTAATAAACTAAAGTTTATTGTTATCTGATTTTATGATAGCCTTTAAACTTATCAATTAGAACTTTGGGCGCTTACGATCTTTATCTAAAGAAAATACTCTCCCTAAAAGACCTTTTGAATTTTTTAGTTGTAATGTACTAAGTTTAATGTCCATAAAAATAAACTCTTTTTAATATTTTCACTTTAATTTAAACTATGTATATTTCGTTATTCCAACTACAATATATAAAAGTTTATGATTTTCCTTACTAACTGTAATGCAACAACTAGCTTGTTAATTTTTGTAGTTAATGATTAAACCATTAATATAAAAACACTCCATTACCTACTACTTATGATCACAAAAGTATAATTTGTAAAAATCATAAAAAATATAATTTTTAGCAAAATAAAAAATAAAGTGAGTTCAAGTTTTTATTTGTCAGTTTATTTTTACTAAAACAAAAGAATTCTCATAAAAGTAATTAATTAAGACTTATAAACACAGTCAAATATTTTTTAGTTGAACGAATAAGTTTTGAAATTTATATTTTATCTTTTCTTTTGAAACCATAAGTTTAATGTATGTATTGATTTTATAATTATTATTACTAAGAACTTAATTAAAGCCTATGTAACTTTATAAATTTTGTGAATTAAGAATATTATTGTTTAAAACACTTTAAACTGAAAAATACGTTTTTTGTTTAAAGGTTCAGAAAACTACCCAATAGTCTTAAGTTCAAAAAAAAATATTTAAAACTTGTAATAATATTATGTTGAGAAACAAGCTCTTTCTAACAACCTTTTATTTGTGATACTGTAATTTACTAACAACATTAACAAAAATCTGCATACTTTTTAAAGTAACTGTAAGAATTTATTTGTCTGTTATAAGTTAAAGTTTTAATAAAAAAGCAAAACTATAAACCAGTTATTACAAAAAGCTTTCAGGATTTAAGAGGATTTCAAGCTTAAATTCGTCTAAATTCATGTTGTAATAGACGGTATTTAAGTATACACCTGTTGAATTTCATTTGAAGTATTTATTTGAAGAATAATTTAAGCGAAGTTTCTGACGCTTTTTAAAATATTATACAAATTGCATGTTTTCACTCAATGGAAAAAACATTACATGCTATTATTTGAAATCATCGAACTTATAGCTTCACTTAGAGACTAAATAATTTTGCAAAAGTAAAGTTTCATGCATTCGAATTTAAATTAACAATGAAAGTGATTGTTAAAATTAAGTTAAAATATTTAACTGATATTGTAGTAAACGTTTTTGATACTTTTGCTTTTACAATTGATAACGAAAAATGATAAATTTTTTGAAGTCTAACCTTTTTTTTGTAAGTACAATATTATTGAAGTCGTTTATTTCGTAAAAAAAATATATGGTTTCTATTTTAAACGTGTTTGTTATTTAACTAAATATTCACATAAAACAAATAATATTTATATAACGAATAAGCGTAATTAATTTGAAAAAAAAAATGCTGTTAGTAAAAGTAAGTAAAAGTAAGTATAAATTTAAAACAAAGTTTATTTAAAACATTGGTTTAAAAAAGACTAAAAGCTTGGTTTGCACAATTTTTTAGATCTTTTAAGACTAACATATATACGTTTAAAAATATTTGAAGCTCAGTGAATGAAAGTATAAAGCTTTAAAACTTTGTTTATAATCCCTAATTATATGTTAGACATAATTGGTCATTTGTTTACAAATTCTATGAGAAGCTTTTATTTATATACTGCCAAACCCTAAGCTTAAAAGTAGCTTATATAAAATATAAACAATAACAATTTGATACTTTAAGTGAATAGTAGTTATATATAATTTTTAAGTATTTTTAATTTTCAAATTTTATAATTTTTTAGCCTTGTTTAAGATTTTTTAGTTTAAAACAATGTTAAAAAAATAAAGTTTTAACATTTTTTCTCAATAATCTTTACTGAAAAACGTATATATACTAAAATAAATATAAGTTGTTTAAACAACAAATTTAAAAGATGTTCTTAAGGTTATATTCAATTTTAAAACTGATACTTTAACGACCTACAAAAGTACCTCGTTTAAAATTTAAACTTATTATTAAATGAGCTATCGTGAAATTGCGATTAACACAAATCGGGATCAAAGTTATGTATTTTATTGCTATAGTTGTTTTTCTTACGCTTGTAGCAACTACTTGTCCATTAAAATAACTTTAAATAATTATAAATTTGTGTAAATTTTTGATTCATAATGTTTTAATCTTATCTCACTGAAAGTAATTAAATTATCCTAATTTAAACTTTTTTATCCAAAACCTTTAATCTCTTTTTTTTTAAATTAAAATATATTTCTTACTAAACTTAACGGGTATATTAATGCTTATAAAAAACTTAAAAAAAAACTGTCATTTTTATTTTATAAAATGTAGTCATTTTAAGCTCAAACATAATACAATAATAATTTAATCAAAAGTCGACTTAAGTATTTAAAAACTAGTTTTGTAAAAGATAATAATTGGATGAAAAAGGTTTAGGTGAAAAATATAAGAATGTTTTTTATTTCTCTAAAAATTACTTAAAGTTATATTAAGTAAATTAATATAGTCTTTAGTTAATTTTTTTAAGGGTAAAATATCCTTATAAAAAATTATTAGAATTGACAAGATAAAATTTTCAAATATTAAAAAATCTTTAAGTTTGGTAAATACTGATTATCTTGTTCTTAACGAAATTAAACTGATTAGTTATTCTCAATCTATAAGAATAAATGAAAAGTTTTCTTAACTAACTAAACAATAACTAGAATTTATCACTTAAATCAATAAAAAAAGTTTAAAAATAAAAAAAAGTAACATCTTCACTTCTTTTCTAATAAATAAACTTTAAGTCGATTTGTAAACAAAGGATTGAGTTTATCTTTATAAAATGACAAAGTTTTTGCACTATTTCACGGTATTTAATTCTGGTTTTTATTTTAAGTTTATGTAAAATACACATCTAATCCTTAAGACAACACACCTGTATTTCTCACAACCACAAATCGTCAAACAATAAGTTTCCTCTCATAAGGTATTATAAAAAATGTAATGAAATTTGTATTACACTTCATTTCACTACATTTTACTTGTATTAAGTTAAAAAAAATCTTACACTTAAGTTTTTTGTACTAAAAATAAACTACTACTTACAAACTTGTTTTGATTCTTGTCATTTATACTTAAATAAAAATAATTGATTTTAAAGTAAGAATTAAAAAAAAAGTTTTTGTTTAAAGTTATAAGAAAGAATTAAAAAATCTTGTAGATTCTTTAAAACATCTTGTCATAAGTTTTATGTGGTTTACAGACAAAGATAATATGTAGTTTTTATACAGTACTACTCTTAAATAGTAGACTTTAACATTTTATACACAAAAACTGAAATAAGCTTTTACAAGGTTTTGAAAGCAGGAAATACTTCATAAATAAAATTTGAATAGGTCATATCAGGAATAGATTTTTAAAACTAATTTTAGTTGTTTATAATAATTTTTTTAAAGATTATATTTGAAAAGTTAAAACTTAATTAAAATTTATACATATTTGAACGATATTTTAATTGCTCAGATTAAGAATTATAATCTCTTGAACACTTTTAACCATATTCGTAATAAATAAAGAGTGTTTTATACGGTTTCATTTAGTTTTTCTATTGAGATTAGTGACTTAAATCTTTAATTTTTTAGATTAATCTACCGGTGGTTTTAGCTGTATTAGCTTCATTAAAATTTGTGTTCAACTGTTAATTTAGTTTACTTTTATTTGTGCGTTATGTTAACGATTAAAGTTGGTTTTTTAGCAAAGCTAGTTTTCATTTGAGTTGAATGTATGTGAGAAACTACATTTATGAACCTTAAAATAATATACTTATTTTATTTGTGTGAAAATTTAAACTACTGCGTTATAATATCAAACTGTTTGTTTTGTACATGTTGTTTATTTGGTCTTTATTTTTGATGATATTGTTCAAAGGCTTTTAGGATCATCACGGCACGTAAACAATATTTAAGAACCATTAAGTAATCTACTTAAAGTATTTGTGACTTGTAAAACTAAACAACATTTCATAGTAATGACGTCAATGAATTAAGTTTGTTTTAAACTATATGTTCAAGTATTGGTTTTATAAGTCTTTAAATTTTATAAGTTAAACTGATGTCAACATTTCTTTGTGCTATATTCTCTATACTTAAATTAAAAAAAAACTTTAAAACAACACGTTAAGAGAATTTTAAAATCGTTGTATATATTTTTCTTTTTTAACAAAATAAATTACGGCTTATATCAAACTACACACTCTAATAAAACTTTCACAATATTAGAAATCTATGTAACGCTATATACAAAGGATAAGCAAAACCAACAATGAATAACTTGTGTGTTTTCAGATTAAGAAATAATAAATTTCAAAATGTATCACGTTGTTTACAATTTTGATCAATCAAAAAATGTTGGTTACAACCAAACAATAAACTTAGGTATAAGATATTGTTATAGTTTCTTGAAGTTTTTAACATTAGTTGTATCTAATGTGATAATGTAAATAGGTACGTCAAAAAATAAAGTTTATTGTAAATTAATTAGAAATCAGTTTGACAAATAATCAATAGAGACCGACTGTCCTGCAATGACGATGTTATGACAATAAATCATAAAAAAGTAAAAAACTTAACTATTTCGAAAACTGTTTTAAGTATTAAGTAACTTTATTTTATTAGTTTAACCATTTAAAGCTTACAAATTATATACTTATAAATAGTGTTTAAGCCACCAAAACTAAAATTTCATGTAACAAACGTCATAATGTTTAATTCATTTACGTCATATTGAGGACAAATTATGTCCATATACTCGCCTATCTCACATAGTACTGATATTTTTTCTAACAGATAGACTACACGAAATAAAGTTGTTTTAACAAACAACCAGATACTTAACTATAGGATTTACATCACTAGAATATTTAAAATATAGTTAATTAATTAAAAAGTACAATTTAAGTATAGTATTTATTACTTATTTTTATCATATAAGATTTATTACTTCTTTGTTTTGATTTTTTCAATAATTTTTTCATAATAAAATGATTGATAATTTCAATATGTAAAACAACAAAAGCTATAAGCTATTAGTTTTGAGGTTATACAATGTAACGAAAACTATTGTACAAACAATATGACAAAATGAACTGTTTTTACAATGGTGATTTCATTGAGCTACTGAATAAGCAAAAGGTGTAACAGACATTTGTTTTACTTTTATTCATTTGAATGGAACTCATATGTTTCATTGCTTAAGAAGATTACAATAAAATTTTAGTACAATTAATGTTGTCACTAATTTTGAGCTTAACCATTTATTATCTTAAAGTATTAGGTTTATTAAACAGTAAAATAATTTTTTTTTGACTACTTTGTAGAGATTTGTTTTATAATGTTTCGTGTTTCAAAATTCTAAATTGTAATAAAGAATCATTCTTTCAATAAACATTTTATTAGAAAAAATTATATTAGAATTAAAAAATAACATAGTGTAACAAAACTGTATTCTTTTTTTTTAATTTATCCTTTCTGTGATTTTGGGGTTACAAAAAACATCATGCTTAACTTTTTTAGATGCTATATTCAAAAACAGAAATTGTAGGTAGCATAAGTGATAAAAACAAATTTAATTAAAAAAATCTGTACAAATTTATCGTTTATTATTCTGGGTCAACACATTTCAAATATTTTTAGTAAATTAAAACCTGTTGTTTAGTTGGTTTACTATCATTTCTTACTCGCTATCATTTCTAACCCGATCATTTCTAACCCGATCACTTCTATCCCGATCATTTCTAACTCGATCATTTATAACCCGATCACTTCTAACCCGATCACTTCTAACCCGATCACTTCTAACCCGATCATTTCTAACCCGATCACTGCTAACCCGATCATTTCTATCCCGATCACTTCTAACCCGATTATTTCTAACCCAGTTTAGCCCGATCATTTCTAACACGATCATTTCTAACCCGATCACTTCTAACCTGATCATTTCTAACTTGATCGTTTCTAACCCGACTATTATTAATTCGATCTGTATTAATATGTTTATGTATTATTGTAATAAAGTAAAGATTTGTTTTAAAAACAAAATAATCTTAACAAAGTTGTATTTTTTTATCGAAATTTAGTTTATTTTGTTTAAAGTAAAACTTAATGTTTAGATAGCTGTAATAAAATTCGATTTTTGATGTTTATTGTTATTGGAAGTTTTCTTTTTCTTTCGCTAGACCCTCCTATAAAAATCTGGGCAGCTTAAACTAAATAGCACATAACAAAGAGACAAAAATTTATATTAGTTAAAATCAAAAACAGTTTTGTCTATTTTTTTTAAATTAACAGCAAAAAAAATCAACACTTAGTATAAGACTAATTAATTTATTTATGAATCGAAGGAGAAAATTTTTGACAAACTTAGTTTTAATTTTATAATAAGCAACTTAAATATCAACTCTTTCAACGATCAGTGAGTTCCAATAAAACAAAACACAGCTGCACAATCTTTCATTTTAGAATTAACTTTAATTTCTTTTCAACAAACTACCTTCTCTGCAAAATTCAGCAATTCGTTTATGGTGAAAATTTAGTAAATTTCTTCTATGACTTTAGTTTAGCGATCAGCAAAATAGTCTGAATTACGAAATTCTACATTAAAATAAAGTTCAGTATTACTTTTATGAAATTCATTTAGAATGTACTACAGTGTCAGAATTCAAACAAAGTACTAAACCTTATAAATAAGACTTCTTCTTGTTTATACATCTACCAGATTTTAACATCCTAACTTTTAGAGTTAAGTTCTGTACATTTGTGTAACCGTTTGGTATTTCATTGTTTTTTTATCATTTTTTTTATAGCTTTGCCAAAGCATAATCAAAAAATTTAAATACATTGACTAACCACTAAGTTAAAACCTTAAGTCCAAAGCACATTAATAATACAGGTCAAATAAACATTTATCGAAAAGATTAGAAAATGATTTATTATTTACATAGGAAAGGCAGTTATAATAAAATCAAACTATAGAATAAACAAAATCCTACATATTAAGTCAATGGTTCATAAGTATAAAATTTGTTAAGTTACTGATAGTTTCTAATATAAATTATCTTATTTTAATCAAATAAGCTTTAATCAAATTTTTTTAACTTTATGTAAAGATTAGTTTTGTTTAAAAGCTAAATCCGCATTTAAACTGAAAGATATTTACGACTGCATTCATTTTTCGATTTATTTTCGTGGTAATTAATTATTTTGATAGGGTTCAAAAGTTCATTATAAATTAACTGTAGTTTTTAGTTTTGAAAGCATTAGAAGAAGTATAAGTCTTTTGAATTCTAAAGATTAAATATTAAGTTTTGAGAGTCGTCAAATAAAAAATGTAATGAGCATGGCAGCGGTAAAAGACTATTTTTTACTTTTTCTTGAAGAGATTCTATATGGTTAGTATAAATTTTAAGTATGGAAACCAGATTGGCAAGTTGCATTTAAAATTAGGGCAAATTTAAACGAAATACCATTTTTTAAGAGTATAAGTATATATAAAACTTAAAATAATACAGTTATTAAATTTAGTAATCGGAATTAGTATGGTATTTTAATTTAAAGTTATCATTATTAAATTAAAAGTTCTTAAAACGTAAGTGTATACTATTTAACACAAATTAAAAAGTAGGGGTAAACGTTTATTTTTTTTATAAATAGACCCTGTTATTTACTAAAACTTAAATTAGATTTTCTTTCTTTTAGCCAATGGTAAATTTCTATTTAAAGATTAAATAACAAATATTATATAATAAACTTAAATCTATAAGTTAAGTGTCGAAACTTAGTATTTTGATGTTTTCATATTTCTTTTTTTGAATATGTATTTTTTTTTATATATTAATATGTTGTATATAGAGCAAAATAAATTTACATTTTTTATAAAACTTAAAATTGCAAAAAATTAAAATTGCAAAAATAATTTTATACGATTTATATTTTTCTTGATATCTTTTAGAAGTTATTATTTTACAGATTTCCAAATACACAAAATTTGTTAGATTATTTAGTGATTATTATATATGAAGTATAAAAATAAGTTAATGAATTCGTTTATATAACTCTAAAAATGAGGTAAACAAAGTAAATTAATATTTTCTCAAGTAAATACTAAAACAAAAATTATACAAAAAATATTTTTACGTAACACATTATGATTTGAAAAATTGAAAATTGAAATTTTCTTCATTAGTTTAATTACTTTATTAAGATTTTTTGGTTATTGCATTAAATCCTTAAAAATAAATTACTAAAAATAATAAACAAATAAATATAAATAAACAAGTAAAAAAGGTTAGAAATGATCGGACTAGAAACAATCAGGCTAGAAGTGATCAGGTTAGAAGTGACTGGGTTAGAAGTGATCGGCTTATAAGTGATCGGGTTAGAAATGATCGGCTTAGAAATGATCGGGTTAGAAGTTATCGGGCTAAACTGGGTTAGAAATAATCGGGTTAGAAATGATCTTGTTAGAAATGATCGGGTTAGAAGTGATTGGGTTAGAAGTGATCGGAGTTAGAAATGAACGGGTTATAAGTGATTGGGTTAGAAGTGGTCAGGTTAGAAATGATTGGGTTAGAAATGATCGTGTTAGAAATGATCGTGTTAGAAGTGATCGGGTTAGAAGTGATCGGGTTAGAAGTGATCGGGTTAGAAGTGATCGGGTTATAAGTGATCGGCTTAGAAATAATCGGGTTAGAAATGATCGTGTTAGAAGTTATCGGGTTAGAAATGATCGGGTTAGAAGTGATCGGGTTAGAAATGATCGGGTTAGAAGTGATTGGGTTAGAAATGATAGCGGGTTAGAAATGATCGGCTCCCTGTTTAGTTAGATTAAAAAGTTTAAGTCAAATTAAACAAAAAGTAAAATGGGTGACATTTCTGTGATACTTTAAGTGTCGCATGATAAACTAAGTGTATTTAATTTATATTATTATCTTTTATGAACTCAAAGATAAGATATTAACACATTTTTTTCATACAGTATTTCTTTTATCACAAAAACTATGCTTAAAGCAGTTTACAAAAGTATTCAATAAGGTTTACTACCAGTTTGAAAAAATAGTTTTATTAGCTTCTAAAACTTTACGACAATTAAGACAACAAAACTAAGGAACGTTTTCCTGTAAACGCCTCAGTTTTAAAAACACCAAATTTATCTTCTTTTGTTATTTTAAGTTTTCTCTTAAGCCTTGAAGACACACTTCAGAATACTTGAAACCTTTTAAGTATCACATGTGCTAATTGTGTCAAGACTTTACAGAGTTTAGTGAATGATAAATTAGTTATTGAGATAAATACTAAGGTCATAACAATTTCACACTTCCCACACAGTGAAAAACTAATTAGGTATCAAAGTAATAAAACCATCTTTGTAGCAACAAACTAACAAAACATAACCTCAAAATATGAAAATAGTTACTGTATATAATTTTAAGTTTCCTTTACATATGTTTCATTCAAATTCTGTAATTCATTACTGATAGTTAATTTGATTTTACTGTAAAGCCCTAAAATAGTATTAAAATTTTCTCAAATCAACTTTTTAAAAGGTTAAACAATAAACTCTATTGTAGAACACTAACCTTACTATAATAACAGTTTGTTTAAATACTTTATCTTCTAAACCATAAAAATAAGTATACAAAATTTAAAGTATCTTGAATAAAAATTGCCGATGTACACTTTTTAACCTAAAAGGTTTATTGTAAAAATAGTACAACAATCTCATTAAATAAGCTTTAAACTAAACATAGCATACACTAATATAAACAACTTTTTTTTATTAGAATCAATTTAATATTTTGTATACTGATCAATATTATTTTAAAAGAAAGTTTTAGTCATTCTTTTGAAGATCAAATAAAAAAATTAATTTACTGTCTTAAAAGCTCGTGTTTAATAGCAAACTAGCTATGTTGTAGAATTGAAACCTGAATTAAAATAAAAATATCAGCTTAAATTACTAACATATATAATTGACTTTTAAAGTTTATAGTTAAAAAATTGTTTTGAACTTAATGAAAAAGAATGAAAAAATGTATACAGATATAAAGTACTAACAATTTACTCAAAATGATAAATCTTTTTAAAATATTCATACTCGATATTTTATAGTTTAGACAACATCGATCAGTACTACTTCATAATTACCTAAGTTTGTGTTTTATTGTTCTTATTTATCAATGTTTAGTTTAGATCTGTTATTATTGTTCAAATAAAGGTTTTGATTTATTTGAAATATCTTTTCTACAATTATGTTTAACTATTTCTATTAGAATAAACTTATACTACCCAGTTTAAAATAAAGCTTCCCGAAGAATTACAGCTTATATTACTGCGTAAATAGGTAATGTATAGCTTTTCAAACAACTGGATATTTATAGATTTATTTATAAAAAAGTGTTATAGAGATATAAGCAGTAAAATTGTTAATAAATTTGTTTATCTTATGATTTTTCGCTAAAGTAAATAATTTTTTTAAATAGCCTAAAATACTTCAACAATAAAAAAAAACGATCCCAAGTTCTCAGCAAACTTTAAAAAGATGTCATTTTTATAAAGCGGTATAAAGTTAATTTTAAACTTAAACAATAACTCGGTTAATTAAAAAGCAAAAATTTGGCCTAAATGGTTACCAATACTAGCCACAAAATAATCTAAATTAAGTCTGAAACAATGAATATTTCAAAAAAGCAAAATAGAAAAATAATAAAAAAAATGATAATCTATATTTAAGCTTAAATCGGTGCTGAAAATCATAAAAGTAGGCTTTCATAGTTACTTATCTATTAAATCGATGTATAAAATAAAAATCGTCTTAAAAGTAACATTCTAAATGATCATCGTATTTATTTGAAAAAATGTTTTGTACTTTAATTAAAAAGTTTAATGCTGCATAAAATAAATAGTTTTTATATGATTCTTTTACAAATGCGTTAGCACTACTAAATTTAATCAACTTAAAGTTGATACAAGCACCTAACAATTTTTACTAGTTTTAACTAGTTTTTTGATACTTTAATACAATATTGTAGCAGTAGCCGATATCAAATATATACAATCTAAAGAAATTTTTGATTTAATTTTTTTATTCAAATGTAATACACATGTACTAAATGTATTACCAAATTATAGTATGATTGTTTACAAAACTTGATTTGAGCGAAAGTTTATTATTTGTAAATTTGAACGAAAGTTCGTCTTATATGGAAAAAATATCAAATTAAAATATAAAGAGCTTTACTACTTTTTAATTCTTAAAGATTTCTGTTTTTAAATGTTTTCAAGTATTTTATTTTATTTTTCAAACATGCATAATTAAGTTTCTTAAAGCAACCTTTCGTACAATAAAAACATTTTATTTTCTCGGTTTGTAGGTGGTCTAAATGTCAATGATCTGTATCAAATTATGAGAAAAAATACGAGATTAAACTAAATACTTTTATTGCTTTTCTCAGGTGAAAGTTATTTTTAAACTGTTTTTGGACTAATTTATTTTATTGATTTCTTTCTAATTAAAAATACTCAATCATAACACAATTTAAATAAGACTAATACATCGTACAATTTAATATTACTTTGTTTACTTTATATTATTTACTCTACAGATACTTTTTAATTTATAATTTATAAAATTAAAACTATAAAATCATAGGTTTTTAAAATACTTTGCAGGTGTTTAAAAAAAAACAATCAAAAAAATTGTTGAATTGTGTTAATTTATCGTGGTAATTATTCATCATTTTAATGTTGTACTGTAAGAAAATAATCAAAATCTATACTTATGTTTTTGATTAGATTGTTATGTTTTATAAAAACCTACATTTAACTGTCCTATGGTTTTTTTTTTACGATGATTTCGATTGTATGGTTATTTTTTTCTAAAACTCATGCTTTATTATCTTTAAAAAATTAAATAACATTACGTTTAAATGATGTGACACAAACATAAGAACTTTTTTTTTAATTTGTTATCGTTGAAAACGTTTACAAAAACTATTTAGTTTGAAAACTTAAATGTTATATATGTGTAGCTTACGAAAAAAACCTAAATATATAAATAAAATTTATTAAGATTAAACCAAATAGTTTTAAAAATTCTTTGAAAATTTTTTAATACCTAACTCAACATAAAACTACCCACAATAAATGAGTTTACTGTAGGCATCCAAGTCTGTTTTACAAAATAATGATTTAGTCCTATTCACAATTAGAATTAAATTCGTTTACAAAACAATAATTTAGTTTTTTTTTTTTTTTGTAACTTACTTTTTTTACAAAATAAAGACTTAATTCAAATTTGTGGCGCACTAATCTTTTTTAGCTTAAATTAAAGAATACAAAAATACAAAATAAAGAAATCATTATTCATGAGAACATTTTATTGTATACACGTGTTTAAATTATACTTTTGTTTTAATTTGATTAGTTGCTATCACGCATTTTAAACTGTGATATCCTTAAAAGTGCGTTTAAACAAGTACTTTCTTAAGACTTACTCGTTGATAATACTTAATTAATTAAATTGTAAAACATTTATGATAATCATATATGCTCAAAAATTGCATTAAAATTTATATAATACTTTAACTGACGCAAGAATCAGTCAAAAATGTTAAGTTCAAAATTAAAAGCATATATTTCCAACTATTTTTATATATGATATGTTAAAATCAGTGGTATTTTATAATTATTACTATTACAATACTATATATTTAAATCTTAGCAAAAAACAGTTATTGCTAATTAGTAAACTTGCTATAAGATAAAAATAAATAACAAACTTTAACTAATGTTTATAGTGATTGATTATAATCATAACAAATTTAAAGGAAATCAGATAACCATCTGTTTTAATTTATAGACTGGTAACACCTTATGGTATAAAGCAAGTAAGAAGATTCATGTTTATAATATAAACAATACAAAAGTTAATCAGTTATAGTTTATGTTCACACCTTTTTGTAAAGTTAATAATTTCATTTATAAAGGTTCTGTTGTGTGTATTTAACGTCTAAATTAATCAAAATAAGTTATATCCGTTTTTGATAAATTAGCACAGCTGACAGTAGATTAGTTTTATATGGCTTGTATATTATAATGTATTGAGGTCAATCACCAAAATATTGTTTGTTAGGTTCGTGTCTTACAGATTTTATAAAAGATAAAAAAATTTGTAAGTTCTCACTAGGTTGAAGTCAATAAGTAAGAAAAAAAATTGTGTAAAATTTTTTTTTTTTTGTTAAAACTTTTATATGTTTTAGTGAGAGAGGTTTTTTTATTGTTTTTTTAGAAATTATAATGCAAAGAAAGACCTAACAATATGATCAAATAAGAAAAAATGAAAATAAATTTTACAATATTCTTACAATATGGTTCATTTTTATTACAGCTGTCTGACTTGTGTTTTTTGCTTTTGTAACTTATTTGTAATAGTTAAAAAAAACTTTTTAACGTGATTAAATACTTTATACTATTTATTGACATTACTTGAAAACCATTTGGTAGAATGATATTTCTTTTTGCACCTTTATAAAATTATCGGTTATTTTCTTTTAACATATACTTTTTGGGTATTAATTACTAATACAATTTTATTAACTTTATTAAAACTAATAAAAGTTTTATTTGTTAAAAAAAATTAATCAAATAAAATTTTATATATACTTTTTAGCTTAAACCGCTTCTACTATTTAAGTTTTTTTTTATGTAACAAAAAAATAACTTTTTTTGAAATAATTTCGAAATTTGTAATCGATTTATATTTACTAATACCTATTTTAGAATGGTAGTATATTTTTAGTTTCAAAATATTAAGTTCAGTTTTAGTACTTTATAGCTGTACGAATAGTTAAAACTTTATCAAGATAATAAAAATTCCAAACTTAATGATTACAAACTTAGTGATTAAAGCTTACAACCTAAGTTTTAACTCTAAATTAGTTGCAAAAATCAAATAGGAAATATTGCACAAATGTCGTTGTGTTTTTTATTACATTTTTTGATTTTCTGTAAATATTTCATTTCAAAGAAAAAATAAACAGATCACAAAGTAAAACTTCATTGTAACATTATAAAAAAAAAGTTTTAACTATATTTTCAGAACAATTTTGTTTTAGTTGTAATTTATCACTCTGCTTTTTACAACGGAAAACTAAAAATAATAACTACCTCACCCATTTGAATTGTTCACATAAACTTTTTAATTGATTTTTTTTATAATTTATGAGAATATAAAGCATGTAAAACCAGTATTTTTTGATAATCATTTACTGTTTTAATTAGTTTTGTTTTAGCATAAATAAACACATTCTAATTGATATAAGGCTTGTGTCGTTCATTATGTAACTTAATAAATTACATTTTTTTTTATAATATACTACTTCAAACTTACTTCAAGTATGTCTTAGAAAACGAAGTTTTATATTATTTAATATAAGTAAGTATATTTTTATAGTAATAATTTCAAAGTTTCATAATGACATAACAGTTATATTTATTTTAATAGACTTGGTACAAATTAATATTAACGGAACACTAGACCACGTTATACATACAAACATAAAAACTGAACTGTAGTAGCCTTTTTTCTAGTTTTTATAACAATAGCTCATACTAGGTGGTAAAACAAACAAATGTTTGTCATATCTTGTTTGCTGCAATCGATGTTTTTATTAAAATAAAAGCTTAAGCAAAGTTTTCACGATATAATAAACTAAAAATTTATTTTATGCTATTTAATTAAAAGGAAAAGGTACGAAAGCTAAAAAAATCGAACTGCCTTATTGTAAGTTATATAAAACTTATTTGTTTAATAATAAGTAATATGCAATGTTTGCAGATTTTCAAAGTAAAAAAAAGTAATAGTTTTTACAACTTGTATTAAATTACTAAATTTATCTTTAAAATTAAGTTTAACCCTCTGTAAATTCACTTATCAGACTTTTATTACTACTTTCATAAAATACTTTATTTATGTTAAGGACTTTTATTGAAGTTGTAACAATGAGTTACCAAGACTCTAAAAGTGAAGTTGTCTTTTGAAGTTAACTGAAACTTTTCGAGTACTCGATATAGTCTCAGGCACAATGGCTTTAATAGGTATTGTTGTCAAGAGTAACAAAAAGATTCAAATCACTTTGCATTTTCATACGAAGCATTTTTTCTTTTCAGTTACGTTGAAAGTAGTTTGAATGAATCAATTTAAAAACTTAAGTTGTTTGAGAGTTACTTGAGTTATTTAAGGGTATTCATATTGTACAATACTGTGATTGATATGTAATTCTTATTTTTAAATTCTATCTATTGTAAATTTAAGCTTTGTTTTTGTGTTTCGTATGCTATCTATAATAAATTTAAATTAATGTATTTTTTGCCAAATAGCTTTCTGTTAGTTTTAATTTAAAACAATTTTTTTTTTATAGCACGTAATTTATCTATATTATCAATCAAAATTTAGTGTGAGTTTAAATGTCTTAACATTCTTTTTATTTTTCATGAAGTAGCTTATATCCGGAAATTCTATCATAGATCAAATGTAGTTCAAGTTTAAAGTTATGTGTTTTAATGTAACAAGTAAGAAACTGAAAAGTATGAAATAACAATAAATCACGCTAAAACAATTAAGTTTTTTAATATACCTTCTTTTCTTCCTAGAAATTTTATACGGATTTATAGTTCCCAGACATCATAAATTAGGTATGTAGATATAGTCAAAACTTTGTGGCTATCATGTATAAACAAACAACAAGTCATGAATTGATACAATTGAGTGATTGTTAATAAAACATAATTGAAATATTTTACCTGTTTGTCAATAACTTAATCAGATGTAAATAAAATAACTGACACGCTTTAATTTGTTATCTTCCAATTATTTTTTGTTTTATTTAAATGAAATTTGTCAAGATTTAAGTCGTTATCTTACCATTGTTCATTACATATTTTATAAGAACATTTCATGGTTTAAATAAATACTTAACAAATATTAAAAAAATCTTTGTATGATTTGTCACATAAAAATGTGACTTTTTTATTTTCAAGTTGTTGGGCGAAACATTTTTTTCTACCAATTTTTCAACTGTTGAATGAAATACATCAACTTCGTAAAAAGCTTAAAGTTTTATTTTTTGTCCAAATTACCATTAGTACTAAAAGTTTTGTTAACTCTTAGTAATTATATTTTCAGTTAACGTATAATTAAAGATTAAAACTTTAAGTTTGTTTATTGTTAACTTTCAATAAAAAAGTTTCAAAATTAATGAAATATACAATATGACTTTAACCTCTTAAAAATTTAAGTCAATTATTAGTGTAAAATTACTACGTTTTCACATTTAAAGCATATGAATTATATAGATAACCATTCGATCAAGTAGCACTCATCATTTAATTTCACTAGCCGAATAAAGACAGCCATTCATAACCAAAAAGTGTTTATTCGGTAGAGTTTTGGTAAATTAAATTAAAATATTTTGCACGCGATAATATAAAACGCAATTTGGTATTAAGTTAAAAAAATCAAAGTAAAAGAATAAAAAGTATTTTTAAACGTTAGATAAAAAAACTGAAGTACCTAAACTTTAACTTTATTTTTTATGTCAGCAGAAGCACTTGTTTTACATTACAAAACAAAAGTAACTATATATCATCTTTGCAATAAATCAGATGCGATAAAAAGTTAAATGTAAATTAAATTATGTATGTGTTAGGCTCAAATTAACTACTTTTTTAAGTATTTATAAGCTTAGAACTCTAAAACGTTTACTTAGTAAGTGTTAGAATAATTACATAGTTTACAAAATACCATACCTAAAATAAGGTTTTATATTTAATAAACTCATGAAATGTATTTTTAAAATTTATTAAAATAGCAAAATTTAGGCCACCTAATAAATACTAAATATAAATGTTTAGGAGTACTTGAATTGTAAAAGTGTTAAATGAATCATGTCGTAGGAATTACAAGTCTAGCACTCAAAATAGTTTTGAAAATCATTATAAAATGTAGATTATTAAAAATAATTTTTGAAACCGCTTAAAGAAAAACCACTTAATCTTTTTTTGTAAGAAATTTACTTATTGGACATTTTAGCTGTTTAGAAAGCTTAACCTCATTTGTAAAATATTTCAATCGTCTGTATTTTAAAAACAAGAAAACTAAATTAATAAATACTATATTTCCTTTTTTTTTAATGAAACAATATATAGGGGTCATCTTGTATCTAAAGTAAAGCTTTTAAAATGCTGCTGATTTATTCTGATACTACTCAATTAAATGTTTTGTTATATGTTTAATTTAAAATTGAAATTATATCAAAAGTTTTAAGTTTATAAATCACTTGTTAAAAACGGTTTTATGATAGAATAAGTAATACGTTGAATAATTGAGGATTTTAGTTTTTGACTTATTAGTTGAAGCTTTACTGTTTATCTTTTTATTAATTTTTGCAAGATATCACGTTTTAAACAGGTGCCGTTGATAAATGATTTTCACACATAAAGTATTTACCTACATTTTACGATTTAAACTTGAACTTTAAATCTAATCTTTCCTACGTGACTTAAAAGCAAGTAAATGTTGAATAATCTTACAAAATAGAAGAATTGTTCAAGTTCTACACAAAGTGTTACTAGCTTTAGTTATCTGTAAAATTTTTATGCCAATAATTTTGGCTAATTTTCATTAAAGTTATTCTAATTTCAAAAATTGAAACACTCTTAACCTAGCTATTTATTTTTTCGTTCAAAATTATTTACTGAATTGTTATTCGTTTGAAAAATGTTTGAAAAGTTTAATTTTTTTAGGCGTAATATACGTCATTATTGAATAAGTATCATTTTTAATTTTTCTGAAAAAAGTTGAACAAAACTTTATGAATTTTACATTATCTGTTGTTATGGATATTTTTACAGTTAAAGTAAGTTATAAAAAACTATTAGAAAACTCCCTAGTTTTTAGTATATAGAACGTTAAAAATATAAAACTTTATTTTATTTTACATCGCTAAATATAAACGTTATTAAATTTTATAACAAGTTCAAATGTTTTCTTTGTTTTGATAAATATCGAATGACGAAAGTTGCTTCATTGTCAGTTTAAAATTTACTCCAAAATACATAGGTGTCGCTAAGGAGCAGTTTGAGGAAACTTTTTTCTGTTTCTTTTGGAATATCTCTCTTAAAAAATTATCCGAACAATTTAATCTGTACCTCATGCAGAACAAAAGTTGTAATTCTTTTGAGTTTAAACATTTGAACGTTTTCTGTAATACGCATAGCATTTTGATATATTTGTTGAATTTTATAGGTTAAAAAAAAAGTTGAGTGCAAATTTTCATTCTCTATTTGTGGAGTTTAATAAGCAAAAGCATTATTTAATTTTTATAAAAGCTGCGTTACACTTTTTTTGATGTAGACCAGACGATTAAAACATACTGAAAATTTAAAAACTAAACTACAAAGCTTAATTGTCGGAAAAGAAAAATGTTTTTACAAAAAAGTTTAACAAATAACTGCATTAGCCTCAAGCTTAAAAAGTAAAAACTAATTGTGGTAAAAACTTGTTCACCAAACTTTTACTTGTTTCTTATATGAAATGAAAAGGTTACATGGTTATGATTTATGTTAACTGATAGCTAAAACAAACATATTACAATGTTTTATGAAGATATAATACAAATATATCAGCATGTTTATAAAGTTATAAGAAATTAGCAGTATGTTTTATGAAGATTAAAAAGTCAAACGCTATGTATTAACACAGTTAAGTGATAAGTATACAAATATGATTTATAAAGATAGAAAAGTTTAACTTTAGAACTTAATGGTATATAGTTAGCCTATAAATAAATCATTATGTCGTTACGTAGACAGAAAACTAAATATATAAGTGTGCTTTTTATGAAGATAGAAAAGTCAAACTATTACAACGCACAGTCGACTAATAAATATAGCAGTATGTTTACTATATTTTTTTTAGTTTGTCATATGTATCTAACGAAGACAGAAAAGGTAAAAGTTAAACGTTATTAATTACAAAATACACTCAAAAACAAACCAAAGTGTGTTTTTATGTATTAATCAAATTTTAACTACTACAAATATACAGTTAAGTAATAAACACACATATCAGTATGATTTATGAAGATAGAAATACAAATAAATCAGCAAGTATTATGGAGATAAAAAAGTAAACATTAAACTAGCGAATAAACATATCAGTACTTTTTTATGAAGATATAAGGTAAAATTTTAACGATTTAAATATAAATACTTTTAACCCAGCAATAGTTGTTTTGTTGTTTTTATTAGATATTTACTTCTGCTTCGTGTTTTTTTAATTACCTTCTACGTTAACTTTACAGTTCAACATTTTCAGGCTTACAGCTTAGCTTAAAATATTTTTTAACAATTAAATATAATACTATGTTAATTTTTACTCCTGTAATGAAAATGTTTGACTTATATTTTTGATGATTTCGTTTACACCAATAAGTAAGATTGATCTAATACTTCCTTGATACTAGGAGAAAATAATATTTAAATACTTTAAGTAGCTTTTAAAGTTTACTTTTAATACTTCCTTAAAAAAAATTAAAAAGTATTCCGACAGATTAAGGTTTAAATTACTTATTTTATTCAGTTGAAATTTTTCTATTACTATTTCTTTTTTCTCAGTTAAGTACCTTAACTATGCTTTCTAACAAATTCAATTATTAGAACAGATATGTTTTGACATTTAAACACCTCATTCATTTAAGCCACTGTATACAACTACAATTTACTTTAATTTTTTTAAACCTTTTAAACCAGATATTTTTTACTTTCAAAGTACATAAAACTTATAAAGTTCTTACATTAGTCAAACTTATAGATTTCATGTTTAAGCTAAAATCAAAATACAAATTCTAAACTATAAAATACTAAAGTTTAAAAAAATATTCGTTATAAAACATAAAAACTTTGAACCTTACAAAACTTTAATTTTTCTTTTAAACTAAACGTTGTTTTCCACTAGATTACTTTTAAAGAGCTCTTTAAAAGAACGGATAATAAAAGTTAAGAGATAAGTTTAACTCATTTCGTTGCTTAAAGTTTTTTGAAGTATTTTTGAGTTACAAAGGATGACTTTTTGCTCAACTTAAATGTAAACAAAGGATTATACACCAACAAAAAATAAACTAAAGCTTATTCAGTGCTGTGTACTAAACTTTCCGTTATAAAGAACTTTTCAAGAATTTAAGTTTTCAACTATAAAACAAAATGCTCTCATACCTTTTCACTGGTTTTTAAGCTAAAAAGAAATATATCGGCATGAAATTTAGAATTAATGTTTATCACGTTTTTTAGTAATTTATAAAACTATCAGCACATTAGATTTATGTTTTTCGATAAAAACTGTTTTAAAAAAACAAATGCATATTTACAGCCACTACTTAAATTTAAAATTACTGTATTATTATAATAATTTTTAATTACTCAAAATAAAAATATTTTCTACTGTAAAAATTAACTTAACGCTTCACAGGAATATTTATGATAAAATAAAAGTGCGTGAATGAGCTAATTTAAAACACTCTAAAACTATTTCAATGGAGTTTTTTATTCTGTCCATTTTTTATATAATTTTCTGTCAACATGTAAAAGCTGAAAAAGTAAAGCACGATGTGTTTTGGAATCCTGAAATTACAGAAAAGTTAGTTTAAAACTACTTAATTTAAAAAAATAGTTCTTAGATATTTTTACTTTTAATAGAATTAAATGCAAATAATATGTTTATTCAAAATTACTCATCTGTAAAGTTTAAAATCAAACAAACTTGCACAATTTTTTTTTTATTTTAAAGTTTTAGTAATCAAAAAAGTTGTGTTTTTAGCTATGAGACTAATAACACTTATACAATTATATATTTATATTATAATGTAACGATTAAATATTTTTTAATTCCTACACGAAACAAGTCATTAAAAGAAGGCAAACAATTTTGTTATATAATTAAGCAATACTTTTGTTTGCCAGTGTACAGTATTCTTGTTACAAACGGTTTATTTTTATGTTTTACATAAATAAAGTTTTCTTAATTGAACAAAATAATGTTTATAAATTGTACAAATGGTGTATTGTTTCTTGAACAAAAGCTACATTTTTAAAAGCAGCTAGATTTAATTTTAAGCTATAAAATTTTCTAACGGTAAAAAATATATTAATAATCAAAAAATAAAAATCAACTTAAACATAAATGGAATTTTGCATCAACTACGTTTTTTATAGTTTTTAGTTAGCTATATAAATAGATGAACTGTATTTTAGAATGTTTAAATTTTGATTACTTTTTAAAATGAAAACTAGTTTAGCTGTTTAAGTAAATTACTTGTTTCTTAATCAACCAATTTGAAGTTTTATATTGGTTTAATTAGGATAGTAAGTATTGTCCAAATTACACTTTTACATTGCTTTTTGTATCTTACCCATGGGAAAATGAAAATATTATTAATTTTGCGCTTCATTCAAAAATAAAAATAAAGGTTTTGAGTATTTTTTATTGTAATACATTTTAAAGCTTTTTGTTTATACTTTTAAAAATATAAAAACAGTAAAATCGTCAATTGCAGCAAAATGTAAAAAAGCTGCTTTTTAACAAAAGTTGGCTACAATTTGTTTATTCAACGTCTCACATGAGCGTACTATTGTACAAACAGTGAATAACACTGTAGTAAAAAACAGAATAAAGTTGTAAAAACAACTTTGCACAAATGTTAAAATGATGCTTGTAAAAAACAACTTTGTCGAGTTGTTTGTACAATATAGTCGATATGTGTGTTACTATGTATCTATGTATTTTACTTGGTATCTTGTAATTTTATAATTTACTAAAGCTTTAAAATATAAAGTTTTACATCATTTCATTTTTCACTTTTGCGGTTTTGTAGTTTTACTCTTACACAGTTTTTTTTTTTTCACTTTTCAAAAAATAATTTTTAGTTTAAATATTTACAGAGAAGCTAAAACTTTCTTGATATTATTTTAGATTTTTAATTAAAGATGTTTTTGTTTTTCGAATAATGCTTTTTTTTTTAATAAGATAAGCTTTAAGTTTATAAAAAAACTACTTAAATTAGTTCTTTTTTATCTTTATAAGTAAGATAATTGTAATTAAGTTTTGCACGTGGATTTAAACTTCTAAATATTATTTTAAAATACACAAAATTTTTTCAATAAGGAAGTAGCTTAGTTTTAAAATATTTACACAAGGAAACATTGTATTTATATCTTTTAAAACTTAAGAAGCTTTAAATTAGTAAAAAGCAAACTTATCGGTTTAGTTATTGAAATAAATAAAACTAACTTAATTACAACGTCATATGCGGATTTAAGTCTTTTACATTATAATAAACTTAAGCTGTCTTTGTATATAGAAGTTTTAAAATTATATTATTTTTTTTAATGCAACATAAAGTTTACAAAACTTTTAAAAAGTGTTACATTAATATATTTTTATGCACACGTCGTAACTTTTTTGAGTCTTGATACTGTTTTTAAACTTAAGAATCAGCACAAAAATCAGTTGTAAGTAGTTTTATCTTTCATATCGTTTATCAGGAAGGATTAAACTTATAGCCTTTATTTCTCAGATTTTCACAAGGAAGTATGTTTGGTTTTGATGTTAAAATAGGAGAATACATGGACGTAATTTGTCCTCAGTATGACGTAGATGAAACGAATATTATGACGTTTGTTATTTACAACGTCACTAAAGAAGTTTTCAAAAATTGTGGAAAAATTAACGAAGGTAAGTTATCTTTAAAGTTAATTAAATTAAATTAAATAATTAAAACTTAACACTTTGTTTTTTTTTATATATATTTTTAAATATAACTAGACTTAAAAAATTTTAATTGTTTTTTGAAGAAAAAATAAACGTAGATATTTGGTTTTTGTCATAGTATGTGAAATTCCTTTATTTTTGCAAAACTTAAATTGATTGTTTAGAAATTAACCTTAAAGGTAAGTTGAAAGTGAATGATTTATTTTAAATTTTTTAAATATTTAGAATAATACTTAAATGAGAAATAAATCTAAAGTTATATGTCAGGAGCAGCAAAGTTGTTAGACTGTAACCGACCAACAAAAAGTACAAAGCTGACCATGAAATTCCAAAAATTCAGTCCTAATCCGCGAGGATTTATATTCAGACCGGGAGAATCCTACTACTTGATGGGTAGGTTATTGTTACTAGCATCTGAAAAATGTTTCATTGTTGTTAAAGAAAGAAAATTCATTGTTATAGCTTCCTAAGATAAGGTCTAACATAGTTACAAAACTCAGAAACATATCACATTTTATAGTAAATATTTAAGTTTTGTTTACAACGCTCAAACTTTTTAAACTATGTTTATAATTTTTCTACAGCATTAAGTAAATAAAATAACCAAATGATTTTTAGAAAAATTTACAAGTTTTTATGCAATTATAAATTTAAAACGCTTTCATGTTTAAAACCGTTTGTCAAAATACTTTTTCAATTAATATTAAAACTTGTTAGTTAATTTAAAACGTTTAAATATTAAGCTAATGTTTTATGAATAAAAAAATCTAAACGATTTTATTATTTTTACTGCTTAAATAACTTTCATTACTAACACTTCTTACTTAAAAGTAATGTTTACTTAAATTTCTAATTAAGTAGCAGGATAATATCAAACTGTGGCTTGAAAATAAGGCTGAAGTAAATAAAAATGTTTTACATACATCACTAATCAAGTTTATTAAGTGACAGTAACTAGTAGTTTGTTCGTGATTTTCTGATATAATGCTAACACCTAGTTTAAATTTCAGCATACAATAATACATTTGAAGCTGCAACTTCGCAACCAGACTGCAAAGACAAAATGCGAATGGAAATAAGAGTTCACCCGAAGAGACATCACAATCACATACAGAATACTGAATTACAAACTACAACTACGGTTAGAAGTTCACCCAAGTTTGCAGTCACAAAACCGTACAAACTAAAAACTACGACTGAGAAAACAAACATAAACCACGCAGGGATTGTTAAAAGTTAGATTTTAGTTTATTTTTGCATAAAACAAGGTTTTTTAACTAAACAAGTCAAGAAAAAAAAAAGGCTAGTAAAGGTTTCTCTTAAATTTCGAACAAAATTTAATTCTGTTGATAGATAAAAAACCGACTAATTTTTTGTTTTAAACGAACGATGATTATTGTGCATATACCTAAAACTATTTAATATTTCATTTATATAAAAATTTTTCATTCCACTACAACGTATTTGTACACTGATAACCTTTATTAGTTTTTCAAGTAGCAGTAAAGTGCGCACAATAATAATTAAGTTTTATTAAATTGCGCATGTTGATCTAGTGTCATTTATATTTACTTAACGAACACAAGTGCCAATTTTAAACCAATATAAGCCACGTTTAAAAACATGAGAACAAAAGTTGACTAAGGTCATACCAAAGTCTTCCCTAAGTATAGTAGAATACGTTTATTAAATATATATAAAGAAAATGATTTAAGTTTTGAAAAAATTATCAGTTCTTGTTTTACAAATAGCAGTCTAGGTAAACACAAAATTGTATGTATCACAATAAAAATATCGTTAAATAAACTAATGCAAAAATGTTTCCATAAACTTTAACTAATTTTGTAACATTATTATATAAATTTTTTTTTTACTTATTAATCACAATAAAAACAAAAACAAAACTTTTTAGGTCGTGACGAACACCCAGAAAGCAGTGCAGTTGTGACGTCATCAAGCGTATTAGTGTTTGTGACGTCATTGTTAATATTCTTGACACATTTTGGCATTGTATGAAGTCTATGAGGTGTTTGTGACATTACAATGAATTGAAGCATGAGTGTATTTCAACTATCGTGGGTGGTAACATTAGTTGCTGGGAGTTTAAGTTGAATAATTGTTCGGGAATTTGAGTGAAAATAATTTACGGTTGATGTCATGAGGTTGAAGGTTATCGCAGAAGTTCAAGTTTGGAGTAAGTGTTTAACAAACACATGTCAGAATAAATGTCAATGGGTAACTCAAACGTCAAAATAACTGTCGTTTGGTAACTCAAACGTCAAAATAACTGCATACACTTGTAATAAGATTGATGTTTAGTAGGAGTATCTGTAGTATTTTGATATTCTTCCGTTTGTTTTTTTTTCTAAAATTGAAAATATAATATTAATTTAAATCTTTTACTGCCAAGTCTAAATTTTTAAACATTTTTTATTGCTGTGCACAGTTTAAAATTAAATTAAAACATGCACAACATACTTGAAAGTTTTTGTGTAATCCAATAAAATGATATACAAGTTGGATTTTTTATAAAAAATTAAAGAGAACATATTAATTTACAATATTTTAGTAAACTATTTAATTTTTTTTTACAAAAATTTTTGCTATTTAACATTCGATTAATTAGTAATTTTTCAAAATATAGTGAAATGTTTGATAAAAAGTCAATTGAAATTCTTGGCTTTATTGCTCAGTTTATTAACAATCGAATTTATTGTATTTACCTACCATAAAACTTATTTTTAGTATATTAAGTTTATGAAAAACATACTACAAATAAAGTCCACTAAATATCATTTTAAACTTAGTTATATATTAATAGATTGATACTTTTATTATAACACTATATTTATAACACTATATAATCTACAAACGTATATGTTTTAATTAAAACGTTTGTAGATTAGTTTTTGAAATTTATTTTTAGAATAAAATCATATCGATGATGTTTCTTAGTTTTAGTTAAATTTTAAACTTTTATTTTTAGGTAAACTGACTTTAATAGTCTAAACTAATAAGTTTAACTATAACGTTTTTGGTTTAGTTGTTTATGTAATTATAAAACACTGAATTTAGCTAGTGACAAAAGTCTTAAAAATAAATAAACTTCTAATGATAACAACTAACTAAATAAACATTACTGTAATAAAAATCTATCATTTTTTTTACTTTGTTTATAATACTTTTAATAATTGTTTTAAAGGTTATGCTGATAAAAAAGTTAGAACTGTTAAGTAATTTGTTATTAAAAACAATTTTAAAGAACAAAATAAGTAAATAAAGCTAAAATACTTTCTTTTAATTTTGAAAAATATAGTATTGAATGAGGTTTTTTAAACTGTTGTTTATTTTACACAATAATAACAGTGATGTAGCAAAAAAAAAATTTTTGTTTTCACAGACAAACTTAAAAAAACCACCTTTTTAAAATCATTATCTGATGTTCTATTAGACAGACAAATTTTGTTGGTGAAATGAACAGTATATTTTTTTATTTTAAACTAAAAGTAAACATATTTTTAACTTAATAAATTTATTTAGAATCCAATTGTTTATTTATACTCGAGTTTTTAATAAATAAGAATTTTATTATAAAATTTAATTGAAATTTTACTATTTTTTTTTCTTCTTGACTTCAGGTAAAATTTAAATTAAATGTAAAATAATATTAAACTAATGTAAAAAATATTTACATCTTAATATTTGGCATGTGTATGGACTTTAACAACTTAACAATATCAAAAACTGTCAGTTAAGTTTTTTTTACGAAACATAATTTCAGTCATGGTATATGAATCAAAGAAGTAAATAAGCAGAATATAGATTTTAAAATGTTTTTCGACATGCTTCATTAAAATGTTTCTGATTTTTTCTTAAAAGATTTGAAAATATAACATTTTTAAAACTAATTTTAAAGAAGAATTTTATTTAAAAAAATATATGCATTAATTCATAATAAAAAAGTCAGATAGGTTTTAAAAGCTTGTAGTATTGTATGAAATAAAAAATAGTAGATAGTAAGAAATATTGATAAATCAAAATCTTCAAAAACTTTCCTGTATTGTTTTTCAATAAGCTAAAATGGTTGCTTTAATTGATTTATTTAAAAACACTTGTTTTACATATAATTTATCATAAAACGATAAATTTTACAGTTTATTTGTATCGTACATAACATAAACTTAAAGGGCGAGGCTATATTTTATCATTTTGGCTTTGATATAAGTAAACTGTACCATTAAATTGTACTCCAGTTTACATAAAAGGAAATTATCAATTAAAATTGCTCATACAGAACAATTTTACATCTTTTTAAATGCATAGCATCAATTTTACATTTCATTTATTACAAAATCTTAAAAAATCTTGTACAAAAATATATAAAAATTAGTAATGCAAATACTTTAAAGAATTAGTTATTTAAAAAAAAAGTTTAAATCAAAGTTTTTAACGTTCTATCATAGCTTTTTACATCAACTAAAGACTTAGATTATCATTTTTTGAATACTCACTTTTAGATTTCGTTTATACTTTTATAATATTTTTAAAAGAATAAACGAGTAATTACCTAGATTTTTGCTTACAAGTAGAACTATTATAGACTTAAAAAATTTTTTACTGTAAAAGTAAACTAACGTATAATTTGTAATCGTGTATATTTAGTTTACAGGTAATATTTATTGTAGAAATGTTTGAAAATTTTTAAAGTAAATGGAACATAAAAAAATAAAGTAAAAAAGTTTAAGCCACCATGTTTTGTTTTATTTGTTAGATTGTTATAAAAGATAGTTCGTAAAAACTATGATTGTCATATTAGGCATAAATAATGTAAAATCAGGTTAAAAAAAACACAATTGCCAACAGATTTCTATTTTATGAAGGTATTCAAAGTAAATGTTCACTGTTTCCAGCTAAAAAAAGTTAAAAAGGTTTTTTTTTCTTATTTTATTTTGTATAAAATGTTGTATATTTAGCTAAACTCTAAAAACTCTTTTTTTTTATATTTAAAAATGCAAAAAGTGTCAACTTTTCAAACAGTTTAGAAAAAATAAGAATTGGCAAAAATTAAGCTAATTGGATTTAAATTTTATTGTTTATACTTTAAAAATAAAGTAAGTCAAGCGTTAACTAGCTAATTGGTTGAAAGCAATAATAATAAGTAGAACACCCTATAATGTTTTTTTTTTAAACTGTTTACGTGGATTTATGTTAATTTTTTGCAAAACTCGTTAACAAATGAAAAACTTCTTTTTAAACAAACTGTAAAAACTTGAACTTAAACAAAAACAATAAAAGTATTTTTAAAGATATGTTGCAAGCTTTATTAAGTTTACAACTTTTTAAAATGTCATTTATTTAATTATCTATCAATCGTAGAAAAATTTAAGTTATAAATACTGAAGATGATGCAAAACAAAATCAAACTATTGCTATTACGATATTTTTAATTTTAATAAATAGAAATAATAACTTTTTTTAACTTTCGTATGTTTTTGTTTTTTTGTAGTATAAATCCAAATTTTAATGTTTATGATAAAGAAATATTTTATTATTTGGGAAATATAACTTTTATATTGAATTAAAGATAAATATACCCCTATAATTTATAATTTAGTTATATCATAAAGCTGTATAGTTTTGAACTAAGTTGGTATGTTACACTAAATTCCTATGCTTAAAAATAATGCAAACTGTTTTAAGCAAAATTAGATGATAAAAAGAATGCTTTTATAAAAAGTAGTAACTTTTTATATTTAGTAACTTAGAAAATTTTCTTTACCATAAATAATTACTTACAAAATATCTAGTTAACAAACAAACTAAACAAACAAAGTTATAAAGTTAAATAAATGGCCTACTTATTTAATAAATTAGAAAAACACATTTATTTTCTAATGGTAGATTTAGTGTATATTTAAAACATATTTGTTTACGATTAATCATTTTCTAATTTATTTAACAAATTGATGCAAATTAACATTCGACCATCTGTTATTCTTATCAACTTAAATCTTAACTGTTTTATGACCTTTTTCACACTTTAATGCTTATCTGATATAGCTCTATTATCATTACAAACAAGTTAATAAAATTAAATTCACTTTTGTAGAAACTACCATTTATACATTACATAATTACTAAAACCATAGCTAACGAAATAATTCAAAAAGTTAAGAATTATATATATTTTTTTTTGTATTTTAGCCATACATAAGAAGAGAGAAAAAAAACTACATTTTTTATAACTGTTGTTCTATTAAAATTTACCATATTTATAAAAAAAATAACTCTAAATAAAAATAGCTAATTACTAAACAACGTTTCATTAAAAACTATAACATTGCTTCTCACAAATATACATATTTAAAAAACTGTAAAAAGGAATCAAATAGTATCTCAAATATTAATCGATACACATTGACTTATATTTTACTAATGTACGCGTTTAATTAGTAAACACATTAGGTGGTTAACATTAATTTATAACTACTAAGAAATTTGTCATATATCACCATAACATCACCTGTGTTAGTTGATCATATCACTTGATAAACTATTTTTATTTATAAACTACTCGGTTATATCAATTTGTAGTTAAGAGTTGTAAATCAATAGTTTAATAGAACATTTATTAGCGCTTAACGTTTTATTGTGTGTATAACATCATCAACTAGCTTACTTATTTAAATAAAAAATCTTAGTAAACATATTAAAAATTATATTTTTGTTCTATTTCAAACAAAAGTAAGTGTAATACAATTATACACGTAGTTATATTGAATGTATATAAAACTATTCTACTAACTAGTATAAATATAGTGTTTTGATATTATAATAATAGAATTTAAATTAGTATAATATTACTAAAACTTATATTTTGGTTAAGACGATATTGAAATTCGACTTTTTTTTTTGTTTTGTTTTAAGTTAAGTTTTTATTACAATGTAATACTGCCTGTTATTTTTTAATAAAATTGCAATAAAAAACTAAAAAAACTAGTTTGCTCACTAAAAACAATAAAGTTTAAACTAGCTATAATTAACAATAAAATCTGTTAAAAAAAAATTACAAAAGCATTATTTCAGACTTCTTAAACAAAAATGATTGAAATTTTTAGTACAAAATTATTTGACTTATATGATTAAAAAGTGTAACAATTTTAACAGGTGCATACAATTAAAATTCTTATAAATTAATAATAACTTTTATTTTCGCTTACCGCTAAGCAGGATTAAAATACCGCAAGTTTAAGCTAACAACCAATGTTTTAACAAGAATTAGACTAATTCTTAGCTAAACAACAAATTTAAACCAATTATTTATACAGAATTAGGGTTTAACATAACATTACGCAGTGATTAGAAAACAGTATTTTTTTCAAAATTTAACACGAGTAATTCGATTTTAAATTGTAATGTTTTTTAAGGATTTACAATAAGAAAATTGTGTAAACATTAACTTTTAGGGTTATATTCAAAACCAATATTTTTTGTAATTCTGTACAACAGTTATTAAAGCTAGTTGAAAAATTGTTCAAGTTTATTTCATTTAAGATCAACCATTGTCATAATAAAATAGTTCTTTTATGTATTGTTAATTCTTGATAGTGATAAATGACAGGTTTTAGATATTTGAAAATTAAATATATTTTACCTTTTATGTATTGTTGCTATTGATCCAAAAAGACGGGTTTTAGACATTAAAGAGACAACTTAACTTATCAGTCAAATCTTCAAAAATTAATACTATTTACTAACTGTCATTTTTAATCAAGCGTAGAAATTTATCTAAATGTGTGTTTGATTATTAACTTCAATTTAACTTTCATAGAAACTTTTGAGAAGCTAAATTCAAACAAGTAGTTTTTGTTGATACGTAAATATTTTATTATATTTATTTTCTACCTTAAATGAACAATTTAGTATTAAAACAAAACTGACATTTCCAAGTAGATTGTAAAAATATTGTATTTTATTTTTTTTTTCAAACAACTACAATTGTAAAGAAACAGTTTTTAAAAAATTAAAAACAGTTTTAAACTACAGTTTTAACAAATCATTAACCTATTTATATCAGGGTTTCTCTAAGTGGGTGATTTTTTTATTAGGGGACTTTACCTTATAAAGGAGCTAAGGGTTTTTATATTAGCTTCAAGTGGATCATCGTTACAATGAAACAGGGAATTTTTATTGAAACAATGAAAACATTTTAGAAAAGTGAAAGAATAGATTTTTAATATAGTTTTAGTTTGTGTTTATTGCAAGTTCAGTAAAGGAGAATCAAAATTTTGTTTGAGAAATTCAACGCAAGTTTTAAACGTTGTTATGAGATTAATCTCATAATCATTATTTAAAATTTTTAATACTCCGATTTATTAAACTGTCAATAGAGTTATTAACGTCAGATTTCATGAATTTAACAATTAAATTTATATTAGTTAAATGACTTTTTACTCACAATGCTATAAAGCAACTCAATTTAAAAGTAAAGTACTTTAGATAAAACAATATTGAGTTTGTTATCAATAATTAGGTGAATATAAAAACTATTAAAAAAATACTAATCATATTATTGATTTAATTTGCTTATTTATGTTTAATTTATAATTTTTTTTTTGAGAAAGTTGATGCAAATACCAAATATAACTACGAGAATAATCTCATAAATCAATTAAAATACTTTGAATTAAGACCACCAACAAACGTAAACATTGAAACGCTTTCATCATTATTATAAAATATACTCACAAATGGGTTAATTATGTATGAAGATTCAGTAATAAAATTCTATAATGAGTTTTAAAATACCTTGAAAATAGTTTAATGTAATTTGCAAACCTGATAAAGATAAACCTTTTTTTTCAAAATGATTTTTGTACTTTAACTAACATCGAAAAATGTGTTTTGATTTATCTATTAAACGCTTTATTTTAAAGTCTACTGTTTTTATTAAATAAGTCTGTCTATTTTCCTTTAATCACTTGTATAGTTTTTAGTAACTTAGTAGTTACAAGTTATTACTAATACACTATCTAAAAAATTAGAATAACATAAATGTGTTTAGGTAAAATTTCAGATAACATATTATATGTAATACATTTATAAAACATATTTTTCTGTTTACTGTAAGGCTAGCAACGTAAATCTAACAATTTTAACGTAACGTTTAAAGTTACCAAGTTTCTTAACATTTTTGAATTTTCTCATTAAAACTTCAAAATTAAAAACATTTGTTTGAGGTTAAATTATAAATAACAACACTAACCGTTACGAATAAAGTGATAAATTGTGTAAATTTGAAAACTCATACTTCATTAAACAACAATAATGTAATTATTAAAAGTGGTCAATTTTTAAATTTATATCTTATAGATTTTTTACTCACTTTACCGACTTAATTAGCTTTTATTATTCTTTTCTTAATTAACTTAAACAAACATTACGATGTATAATGTATAAAAGTTATTAAAATAAATGACGTTAGCTTAAACTTTTAGATTTTTTGGAACAATTATAATACAACATATACACATATACAATAATGTTATCGGACTTTTAAGTAAATTTTTTATTGGTGCATGTTATGTAGTATTTTTGATAATTGTTTAGTAAAAAATTATTAGTAAGACTTATAGATTAGAATCGTGCGACAAAAGTATAATAATTAAAGTACTAAATTAAGAAGAGGTATCTTAGTTATTGAAGAACAATCTAATATAACTCAAGTAATCTAAATTGGAAATAGTCAAAAAAACTTTAGTTTATCTAAAACATAAAACATTTTATGCATTCATTCAAAAAGTTATGTAAAGTTTAGAAAAATAGTTTTTATGTTATTCTTGATGCATTTAACAACCTTTACTTGAGTAAACATCTTTTGTTATTTACCAAGCAAGCAAAAAGTGTTTCAGCTTTAAAGCTAATTATACCTAACAAGTATATAAAAACTTTCGATGTCTTTGAAATCTAAGTATTCATTTTTTTAATTTAAAATAGTCATAATATAAAAGTTAATTTTATAAAATTAATTAATCTTCTAAATTAAAAACATGATGTTACAACAAAAAAGTAAGTAAATAAACGAATTTTTATACTAAAGTTTTATCTTTAAATTACTTAATTATAAATAGCAACTGTAAGTAGTACGTTATAGACAAACTTTATTAGGTTTGTAAAATCTAAGCCACAGAAATATTTACTAATACTATGCTTAAAAAAGTTTGATCGACTGATTATGTATATTAATACAATAAAAACAATTTTTAAATACTTTTAAACAATATATTTATTAAAAAAAGTATGAAAATGTTTTATAAACTTATTTCAGCTCTATATTTTTAAACTTAATAAGATTTACAAAATGTTCAATTATTTATTGTTCAATAATTCTTTAAAGATACTATATTTTGTAAAATAAAATTTGTTATAATTTTAGTTTTGTACAGTTTAAAACCTTTTCTAGGATCGAAGTTTAACAATATATACCAATATAGTCTTTTATATAACCTTAGAAATTTATGACATAACAGTTTACGTATATGATTATTTTTATACTACATCAGGAACCTTTAATTGCTCAATAATAAAACGTTTGTAAATAAAAAACTTACTTATTGAGATTCATATTGCAAAAAAAAGAATACATCCGTAAGTAAAAAATATTATCACTTATATTTTTTTAATTTAATTTAATTTTTTAGTGATTACTTTTTTTTTTTAAATTATTAAAGTTATTTATAAAAATTTGTAGCCTATTAAACCTTAAAAGTAAGTTTCAAATTATTTTAAAAAGTTTTGCACATACTTCCATCTAAATTAAAAAATTAGTTTACAGTTTCATTCTTGTTGGTAAGTTTTATGAAATGATACAACAAGTTTTCAAAATCAGTTATTAATCTACGTAAACAAATTTGTTTAAAAAAATATAAAAAGGCATTTTTTTAGAATCATTGCTTTTAACCAATTGGCAAGTTTACGCTTGGATTGTTTTGTTTACAAAGTATAAACAATAAAATTTGAATCCAATTAAGTTAATTTTTGCCAATTCTTATTTTCTTGTAAACTGTTTGAAGTTTCGACACTTATTGCAATTATAAGTATAATAAAACTTCTTTGATAGCCTATTTACAATAACTACTTCATACGAAGCAGTTAAACAAAAATATATTAACCTTTTTAAGACTAAAAACAGTTGTTGATTATATATTTGCAAGCAATTATTATAGTTTTACTTTTTTATTCCTGGTTTTATTATAAATTATGTTTTTGTTATTTTAACGTATGCTTTTACTTAGTTTTAATTTTGCTTTATATGGTCTATGAATTCATAATTGCAACAACTATTTTTATTAACACTAGTTTAAATATATAACCAATATAATGAACTAGAATTTTTCTATCATTATGTAGTTTTAAAAGAGCTAGTTAAACCCATTTGTTAAAATTACTTATCGTTAGATATTTTATTAATAATTTTTACGTGAGAACTTTTGTAATATTATTTGCAATTTATTCAATTAAAAACTAAATGTATACGTAAAACTTTTTACAATAAGTTATTATCTTCTGTAAAACGCTAAGTGAGTATAAACAATGTATTTAGAAAGCTTATAAACTCTACAATTCTTTTTGTCAGTATAACTACATTTTAAAAACTGGTTTACATTTTAGATATTAATCATAATAGTACTAACGAATTCTAGCAGTATAAATGTGTACGAAGAAAATCGTAGTCTCTACTTAAAAAATAAAATAATTTAAAACATAAAAATAAAATACAAAACATTTCAAAATAAATAACGTTCATAAGTACTTTTTTTTGTGGCTGACTTGATAACTTCAACTTGTTTTTTGCACAAAAAAAGTAATTAGCTTTTGGAACAAACCAAATGTAAAAATGATGCTTTTAAAAAGAAATAAAATTATTATGTATGAAAAGGTTTATTTAAATAGTATTATTTTATGTAAACCTTAGTACAATTTAATGGTACATTTTACTTATATCAAAGTCAGAATGATAAAATATTGCCTCGCCTTTTATAATTATGTTATGTGCGATATAAATAAACTGTAAAATTTATCATTTTTATGATAAATTATAAGTAAAACAAGTTTTTTTAAATAAATCAATTAAATTATCCATTTTAGCTTGTTGCGAAACAAAACAAGAACTTTTTCAAGATTTTGATATATCAATGTTCTTACTATTTATCATGTTGTTTTTCTTTTATAACAAGCTATAAAAAACCCAACAAATGTTATTATTATAAATTATTTAATAAAGTTTTCTTCTCACTTAATAACTTTTGTTAAGTGAAAGATTTTAGATGTTTGAATTAATGTAAAAAGCTGTAATTTTTATGCTAAAACAGTTTAGTTGGTAAAGTCGAATAATATACCAATAAATTAGGATGTAAATGTTTATTTATAGAAGTTTTATGTTGCTCTACCTTTTTTAATTAACCTATTTTCAAGCAATTTAAAAATACATTAAAAAATATTTAGTAAATTTGTGAAAGAACAAAATATTTTTTTATAGCCAAAATTTAAACTGTACTTAATTATATTAGTAACATTAGTCTTACTAAAATATGAAATAAAATAGCTAAGTATTTAATAAATTCCTTAATTTACAAGTATTTGTAATAAAATACAAACTAATATATAACTCACTAATTCAATTTGTCATTGAATTAAAACGAAAAGTTGTACTAAAGAGGTTGTATTTTGTGAGTTTTGTTGCAAAAACAACACATTTTGCTAAATCACTGTTACTGTTGTACAAAATCTACAAAATTTAAAAACAACTTATTCAATAATTTACTTTTTTTTGACTTTATAAAGTATATAATATTTTAAACTATTTTTGTTTAGAAACTTAGGAAAAAATGACCGTTTAAATTTTTTGTTGCTTAATTTTATTAATTAGAAATACAATAAGTAGTTTTAACGATTGTAAGAGAGAAACTTGTTTTAAATGTTTTCGACGAAGTTAAACTATTAAAAAAAATTAACTTTGATAGAAAACTTCATTTACTTTAGGTTTCAAATAAGTCGTAGCTAAATCAGAACAATTGTTTGAGACTAGGATTAAAAATAAATTGAAAAATTAAACTTTACTTTTAACCAATTAGTAAGTTTATGATTTGATCGGTTTGTTTTTGAGTTATAACATAACTTTTTTAAATCCAATTAAATAAAAGATGCCAATTTTTTTTCCGGTAAATTTTTAAGTTGTTGACGCTTATTGCTTTAAAACAGTATTTAAAAAACTTATTTCTCTATGTTAAGTAATTAGATTAAATTTGAAAATTTGTTCAAACGCAAAAAAAAGCTCGAACTGCCAAAAGCAAATAAACTATTTAGTATGTGTTATAATTTTTTATTTTGCTTTATAAATATATATTTTGTACACATTTATATAATAATTAACTTTATATCTGAGATAAAAGAGTTTTATGAGTTATATATAATCATTAAAATTTTTCAAAAAAAAAAAAAATTAAAGCTATTTAAAAATACCCTAAATAATAAAACAAAAAGATTTTTTATTATAAATCAACTTATCATTCTTTCATGTTACCTTTTGATAAAATTACATAAGTTTTTCTTCTTTTCTAATCCCACAAGTCAGATCGTTATTGTTTACATAACCTTTTGAGTGCTGCATAAGTGCCGTTTTAATCACTTAATTGTCAGACTATGTTTGAAACAAATAAAAATTTCATTGACGGATATTTGTAAAGTTTTCGCACTTCTAGATATTAATCAAAAAAACTATTTTTTTAATCTTATCAAAGTCAAGTCGTGAAATTAATTTTGTTATTAATGCACCTTAACATAAATTGATTAGTTTTGCTAAATAAAAAGTAAAGTTTTGTAGTTTCATTTTAAACTGGTTGTAATGTTAAGTTTCAAAAATTAATTTAACTAAAATTTTGACAAATTAAATTTTAAAGACTCAAAATGATATCGAACAAAAGGTTAAAAAAATTTAACTTAGTATTTATATAAATGTTATCATTTAGTAGAGAGTAACCAAAATTATATGTTTTATAATAAAAACCAATTATAAAAGAATATAAAAAACACGTTTTTCTTAAACAACTTTTATTTTATTTTTTTTGTAGTAAAATAAAATACTATCAAGTTATTGTTTCACTCTTACAAAGTTTTGATTACTGTTTTATTATATTATAAGTAATAAAAATCTTCGTTATAAAATCATTAAATCGTAAAACAGCGTTATTTACTTTTTAAAAGTACTATTTCAAGGACAATTTCGAGATTTCTACTCAAAAATATGCATTTTTTTTATGTAAGTACTCACTTGAACTGCATTAACTTGATATAGAAACTTGCTGTAAAATATCAACTTTAGACGGGTCTTCAGTTTAACACAAGCTAGTTTTACTGTTTTTAAATATGTTAACAGTAGTAAGATGTAAAATCTTTTACGAGGTTAAAGTTTAATATTTTACCATAAGTTTATTTAAAACACTACATACAATAATAAAAACTTAATTATCCTAAAAAACACTTTTGCACCATCAAATTGTAGAAGTTACTTAAATAGAATTACTCTGTCGAATTTGTTTTTAATTCAATAGTTAAACTACTATAACCTAAACAAAAAAAAATTATACGAAAAGTTTCTTATATGTTTAACCGTTATATTACCATCAAGTTATATTAGTTTTTATTTATGCTTAAAAATTTTATCATACTACGACTCGATTATTTTACATAAAAAATCTTGAGTATAAAACTATTGATATTTATAATGCAGATCTATGTATTTTTAGATCATTATAGTTCTCATGCAATATATAAAAAGTTACTTACTCCCTGTTTTGAAGTTGTCAATTTAAATTTTCAAACAGAGCCTTATAAATGCTTCATGAGAAAATGTAGGAAAGTTAATTTATGAGAATTTTTTGAACGTAAGTTTAAAGATAAACTATACCGAAAAAGAATTATTAAAAATCAAAAATTATATTTTTTAGTTTTAACTTTTTTTTATTTACTTTAAAAAATAAAACTAAATAGAGCTGATATAAATACTAAAAACTTTAAAATACAATTTAAATTACTTAAGAGGCTCAAAACGGTCATTGAGATTATGTAAAAAGACTAAAAACTAAGTTTTAACTTTTAAGTTTGTTTAATTAATTAAGTTTTAACAATTTTAGTTACCATTAATTATTTTCTAATTTATTTAACAAATTGATCTAAACTGACATTCGACCTTCTGTTATTCTTATCAAGTTCAATCTTAGTGTTTCTATGAAATTTTTCACACTTTTAGGCTTATCCGATCTAGTTTTCTTTATCATAAGAAACAAGTAAATCAAATAAAATTTACTTGTGTAAAAAATTTCATTTGTACCTAATAAAACTCCCAAAAAAAAAAAAAAATTAAAACTTTATTTTAAAAAGTAATTAATTTCATAATCTTTTGTGAGAAAACAAGAAATATATATCTTTAATTAAATTATTTTTTTTTAAGCTGGTTCAACATCTTTTTTTTTGTTAGATAGCCATAGAAGGAAAATAACAACTTAGTTTGTAATATATCATATTCTTATCTTTTACCAAACTAAAGTATTTTATATTTGTAACTAGATCAACTTTCATTAATTAAAATTAGTACTTGAGCTAATTTTGTTATTAATCGATAACTTTTTTCCAAAAAATTTTTGTATCTTATATTTATTAAATATCTAACAAGAATTAAATTTTTAATATCTAATGACTAACATATATTAAGTTATAAAAAGGGAAGAAATAATATTTAAAGTATTTAAGAATACTGATTAACTTAAACCTTATTAAGGTGTGCTTAACCTTATTTATAAGTACTAACAAATTTGTCATATATTATCATAATATCACCTGTGGTAGTTGATCATATTACTTGATATATTACTTTAATTTTTTAAACTATTAATCGTTGCAAGTTGCTTAAAGTAAGGTGTGAAAAAATAACAGATAACAACCTCTAGTAGTGTTTAACCTTTTATTTTTGTATAAAAATACCAACTAGGTTATTTAGGAATCTATTGATAAATTTGTCCTTGTAGTAGTTTTGTTAAATTTTCTTTTTAAGCAAAAGTAAATTTATAAAATTAATACAAGTAAATGTAAAAACTATTGCACGATATGGTTAAATATGTTTGATACGGCTGTGATGTAGATTTATGGGTGTAATAATTATTACTACAGTAATTATACTGATAGATTGATGTAGACTATTTTAAATGTTAAAATAATTGCATGTTTTTACATTTTATATGATTTTTTGATATAATTATAGCTTTTATATAAATAGCTTATTTTTCAGTGTAGTTTTAAAACATGTATAAACGATCAAAACAATAGTTTTATACCAAAACAGACAGTTTTTGTAAAAGTTAATTCAGACTTCTTTAACAAAAATAAATGAAATACTTATTATTTACTAATTTGACTTATCTGTAACAAGTGTAACAATTTTAACAGGTGCATACAATTAAATTTAATAAATAAAAATAAACTTTCATATTCGCTTACCGCTAAACAGGATTAAAATACTGCAAGTTAAAGCTTTACAGTGACTGCATTAAAAAAACTTTACTTTTTGTTTTCAGAATTAAAGGTTTAATATAATAGAATGCAGTAAATAAAAACTTGCAAAGTTTAACTTTGTTCGCTTTATTTTAAATTGAAATGTTTTATAAGCTTTAACTAAACTAAAACTATATAAACATAGATTGTTATGTTTATATTTAAGATCAAAATTATTTTTAATATTGCTAGCTAGTTGACCAATTTCTTTTATTTATTTAAGTTTGGAATTTTTAAAATATATTACTATCATCATAAAAATTTTTCTTTTACGCAATGTCATTTCTTGATACTTACAAAAGAAATGTTTAAAAAACTTGAGAATGAAATATACTTCTACCTTTATGTATTGTGGTTGCACATTAAAAATGATGGATGGCTGATTTTAGACATTAAAGAGACAATTCAACTCATCGGTTAAATCTTCAAAAGTAAAACTTATTTACAAAATTTCATTTTTAATCGAGCGTAGAATTTTATCTAAATAAATTTTTGATTGAGAACTTCAACTTAACTTTTTTATAACTTTTCAAAAGCCAAATTCGAGTAGAAAGTACTAATTAGTGTTTTACCTTTTTTTTCTAATTAAATTAAAAAATTAATTTTAAACAAAACTTGTAATCTCAAGTTGACTATAAACCTGTTATAGTTTTTATTAAAGCAGTAAAAACAACTACTAGTATTATAAAATAAAGTTTTTCATTTAATTAAAACTTTTCATAAATTAACAAACTGTGTGTATTAGGGTTTCTCTAGTTGGCGATTTTGTCATTGGGGCGCGATACCTATTAAGAGGGGCAATTGTTTTTTTAGTTTTTATAAAAAGGTTTAATATTAAATTAAAGTTGAGAAACCCAGGTGTATATATTATTCAAAATAGAAATTAAAGATTTTATTTTAGTTTGTTTTTGCTTGAGTTTGTTTCGATTTTAGCTAAGTAAATTATTATAAGAACTTTTATATTAGAAAGTCAACGCAAATGTGAAATTTTGTTTGGAGATTAATCTCATATTTAGGTTCATAAACATTCTGTTTAAAAATATGTTATTAATTTTATTATCTCAGGATTATATAAACTTAATTAATAAACTTTTGCTTTATTTAAAGCTGTGATAATTAAAGTTGCACGTATTTTAATTTAAAAAAAATTTTATTATGAAAAGGTCGATGCAAATATTAAATATTATTTCGAGAATAATACAACAAATCAATTAAAATAATTAAATTAAGACCACCAGCGAACAAAAACATTAAATTGCTTTCATCAATTTGAAAACTCGCACTTATTATTTGGTTATTTATGTATGAAGTTTCAGTAATGAAGTTCTATAATGAGTTTTAAAATACCTTGAAAATAGTTTAATGTATTTTGCGAACCCAAACGACTCTTATTTCAAAATACATTTTTATTCTTGAACTGATATAAAAAATGAGTTTTTTATAACAGTATTTTTTTTTGTTGAAAAACTATACGCTTTTCTTTAAAGTTAACAGCTTTTATTATTAAGTCCAACAGTTTTTCTTTATTTACTTTTAATTTTTTTAGTATTTTAGTAGTTACAAGTTGTAATTGTGGTATTTTAGGGTAGGAATTTTTATTGGTACTATTTTATTGGCACTATTTTGTGGGAAGAAATTCTGCAATAAAATCTGCCAATATCAAAAATATTAAACATTTGTAGATTTTGTAAAAGTCTTTTGTAGATTTTTTTTTCTTATTTTGTTTAAGTATAGTAGTGTTATAAATAAACTAATGGTTTAATCTTAAACTTTAACATTATAAAAAAAATTATTTCTTAGTTTTGTTGAAGAAGTACCAAAAAATTAAACTAAAACCCGTCAAAAGTGTAAATTTCATACCAAGTTTGTATAACAAGTTAATGTTATAAATAATTGATATATAACTATCAAACATGTAAAAAGTCTTTTGTAGATTTTTTATCTTTTTTGTAGTGTTATAAATAAACTAATGGTTAAATATTAAACTTTAACCTTGTAAAAGATTTAGATTCTTAGTACTGTTAAAGAACTATCAAAAAAATTAAACTAGCTTGTGTAAAACTAAAACCCGTCAAAAGTTTTAATTTTATAGCAAGTTCGGATAACAAGCTATTGTTGTTATTGTGAGTATTTACACAATCTAAATGTATATTTTTGAGTGAACCTCTCAAAATTGTTCTGAAAAATGCACTTTTAAAATTTAAATAACACTGTTTTACGATTTAACTATTTTATAACAATAATGTTTACTACTTATAATATAATGTAACAGTGATAAAAACAGTATAACAGTGAAACAATAGTTCGATAGTATTTATTTTATTACGATAACATTCGAAAACTGTTTGAGAAAAAGGTCTTTTTGATAATGTTTTATATATTTTTTATTTTAATACGTATGATTTCTTTTATTTTACACTAAATGATAAAAATTGTTAAAAGTTAATTTAAAGTTTTATAAGATTTCGTTAATTGTCATTTTGTGTTTTTAAAATATTAGTTTGTATTTACTTTAATAAAAGTAATTTTTTTATCTAAAAACAACACCAAAAAAAAGCTACAAAACTTTATTTTTTATCAAGTGAAACTAAAAAATTTCGTTACGGGCATTAAAAATTAAATTTATTCTACGACTTCGTATTGATAAAAATAAAAACAAATTTTTTTCTTGATCAATATTTAGAAGTGAAAAACTTCACAAATGTCAGTCAGCGAAATTTTTATTTGTTTCAAACATAATCCGTCAATAAAGTGATTAAAACGGCATTTATACAGCACTCAAGAATTCATGTAAACAATAACGATGTGACTTGTGAAATTAGCAAAGAAAACAAAAACTATTGTAAACATATCAAAAGATGACTTGAAAGGATGTTAAATCTGTTTTCAGTAGTAAACTTTTTTGTGTTATTATTTAAAGTATATTTGAATAGTTTTACTTCTGTTTTTCTACACAATTTTAATGATTCTACTTACTAATAAAACTCCCAATTATATCCTAAAAAAACGTTAGTTGTTCTTTTAATGTATACAAAATATTTTATTATAAAAAAAAACTTTGACGGATACATTTAAAATAAAAACAGTAAAGAAATAACTCATATGCTTTAAGCAATTTGAGATTTTTTTGCCAACTTTCATTTTTAATCTAATTACTAAACATAGAGAAATAAGTTTTCTGAAAACTGTATAATTGCAATAAACGTCAACAATTCAAAAAAATACCAAAAACAAAAAAGTTGGCATCCCTTTTTTAATTGGATTTAAATTATTATCTTTATACTTTAAACCAAACCGACTTAAACGTAAATATACTAATTGGTTAAAAGAAAAGTTTTTTTTTTAATCTCAACTAATTGTACTGATTTACTTTTGACTTATTTGAAACTTAAAATTATTTGAAGTTTTCTATCAAGGTTTAGTTATTAATTTATTATTCAACTTCTTCAAAATGGTATTAAATAAATTTATACCTTACAATACACAAAACTAGTTGTTGTATATATAATTAATAGTATAAAACAACAACAAATTTAAACAATAAATTGTACTCAAGTTTTTAAACCTAAAAAAACATTAACTTCAAACGTAGCTTTTTGATAAAAAATATACTTTCGAATGTGTAGAGGATCAATTTCTTAACAGTTTAAAGATTAAATTGTATTTAATAAAAACACTTGTCCATCTGTTAAGCAGACACAAATTTTAAAGCAAAACGTTATTAAAAATAATCAGAAAAATAATTACCACTGAAGAAATACTTGAAAATGTAAAGCTGTAAAATGTTAATATAATGTATGGTATAAAAATATCGAGCCAAGTTTTAGAAGACAACATTATTATATATGTTGATCAAAACAAAATCTAATCAAATTAAAGTGACCTACTTTTCTATATATAACTGATTAAATTGATACTGCTTCTCGATAACTTTTCAGTCAATTAATATAATTAAATAACTTTAAATGTTTGTTTATCGTTCAGATTATAAAGATACAAAAAGGTGAGCATCAAAAATATAACTTAAAGTGTGATAGTATGTAATCATTTTTTTATTTTATCTGATAACAGCTAACCTTTTCAACTTAGATATATTTTTTATAAGATTAAATAATATATTTTAACTATCATTTCGATTTAAACTGATAATGAGCTTAAATAACTTCAAGTTTTTCTACTTTTTCTCAAATTTATAATTTCAATAAATAAAAGGCGTGTTATAAAAAAGCTGTTAAGATGTAATTTATTATTTTAACAATGCTAGGTAACACTTAATGTTTTTATAATACACTTAGCGTCGATTTTTTTGTTGTGTTGTATTTTATAACTTAGATAAACAAATGATTGTATTAATTACAAAACAAGGAATCAATAATTTTTTTTCTATCTCTAAAGTAAAATTCTATTTTTTAAAAGTTTCTTAATAATTGTAATGTATTTTAATGTGTTTACCTACTTTAAACTTTCAAACATTAAATTCTTTAAATTTTTTTCAATGCAGCTATCTGACTTATATGATCGAAAAATGTAACAATTTAAACAAGTGCGTACAATTGAAATTCTTTGAAATAAAAAATTACTTTTAATATTTGTTAAAAACAACAGCAGTTTTTAATCTTGGTTGCGCCAAAACTGGATTAAAATACCACATATTTGAGTTTAAGCATATAGCTTTATAAGTAAGAATTAGTTTTAAAATTTCGCTGAATTTGCTAACTCTAGTATCTCTTACATATAAATTTATCTTTTTATGTTTAAATAAGTTCATTTGTATTTATATACGTTGTCATTTTATACCAGCACTTTTTATAAAGCCCTTTGAAAGATATGGTTTTTGAAGGTACAATATGCAATGCACATTTTGAAGGTAATTTGGTGTACGATTTGGTTTAAAAATTCAAACATTAAATTCAACATAAGCAACAAAGTATATTTGTTTTTTAATAAGGCTATATTTCAATGATGAACTAAAACTTTATTAGTCATAGAAAAGAAAAGTTTTTACATTTGTTAAAAGAATATAAATATTATAATCTTACTTTATGTCAATTTAAATTAAACGTTAAATTATACCCAAAGAATCTTTTGTTTGTAATAAAATTAACTTCACTTAAAACATAATTAGTTTTAGAGCTAAGATCATATAATTGAGTTTTTATAAGAACATAAATCTGACAGTAATTTATTCTATGTGTTATCAACTTGTTGTACTTAATGCCAAAACACGTCAATTACGGAGCTTTATGATAATAGCTTAATCCGAGAAGTTCAATAAAACTACTAGAATTTCTTTATTAATCTCGTATGCTTAATTATTTGCTTTTAGACCAACTGTTTTTTTTAAATATTTTAATCAAGTATAATGACAACTGAGGCAGTTATTTTTATAAATTTCAATAATGCACTTATATTATGAGTTTTAAAACGCCATGAGAACGCTTTAATGTTTAGTTATCTACTAAAACAATTAAAAAATTACTTTACATTCTAGATATACTTTTAAACTTTTATTTATAAGTTTCGCCATGTAGCTGTATCTCTATATAAATATATATTATTTAAAGGTAGATTTAGTGTATAATCAAAACGAGTTTAGTTACGATTAATCTTTTTCTTATTTTTTTGACAAAGTGCTCCAAATTAACGTCATACCATTATTGTCGTTATATGTTATTCTTGTCGAGTTCAAACTTAGTTTTTCAATGACCTTTTTTACAATTTTAGACTTATCTGATCTAGTTTTATTAACATTAGAAACAAATAAATCAAGTAAAATTTACTTTTGGAAAAATTTTCATTTGTACCTGACAAAATTACTAAAAAAAAAATGAAGTAAGAATTAAAATTTTAGTTTTAAAAGTAAACAAATTCAGAATCTTTTGTGACTAAACAAGAAATATTTATTTTAGATTAATTTATCTTTTTAAATGTTTTAACCACTTTTTTTTGTTAGTTAGCTATAAAGGGAAAACAAATCTTAATATATAGTATATCATATTCTAATATATTTGCTAAAATATAGTATATTATATTTATAAATAGACTAATTTTGATCACTTGAAATCAGTACTTGAGCCAAGTTTGTTAATGATAGATAACTTTTTTCCTAAAATATTTTTGCTTTATATTTCTTTAATGTCTAGCAAGAATTTAATTTTGAACACTTAATGTCTAACATATATTAAGTTACAAAAAAGTAAAAACAATATTTCAAGTATTAAAGAATACTGATTGACTTAAACCGTATTAAGGTGTACGTTAGTAGGTGATTAACCTTAACTTATAACTACTAACAAATTTGTCATGTATTATCATAACATCACCTGTGGTAGTTGATCATATCACCTGATAAATTATTTTGATTTATTAAACTATTAATCATTGTAATTTGCTGTTAAAGTTTAATGCAATAACATAAAACAACCTTTAATAGTGTATAAAATTTATAATTTTCTTATAAAAATAACAACTAGGTTATCTGAGTATCTATTGATAACTGTATGTTTGTAGTTAGTTTTGTAGCTTTTGTTTTTAAACAAAAGTAAATTTATAAAATAAATACAAGTAAATGTGACAAACAGTTACACGATATGGTTAAATATGTTTGATATGACTGTGTAATAGATTTATGGGTGTAATAATTATTACTATAGTATTAACACAGACAGATTGATGTAGTCTATTTTGAATGTATAAATTATTGGTAATTTCTACATTTTTTATAGTTGTTTAATACAATTGTTGCTTTTATTTAAATAGGTCATTTTATTTTTTTCATAGTAGTTTTATAAAGTACATAGTACATATATAAAGAATAAAAACAAATGTTATATACTAAAACAGACATTTTCTGTAAAAATTATTTCAGACTTCTCTAGCAAAAGTAATTAAAATTTTTATTATGCACTTGTTTGACTTATATGATTGAAAAGTGTAACAATTTAAACAGGTGCTTACAATTAAAATTCTTATATATAAATAATTACTTTTATTTTCGCTTACTGCTAAACAGGATTAAAATACTTCAAGTTTAATCTTTACAACCAATGTGTTAACAAAAACTTTACTTTTTGTGTACAGAATTAAAGGTTTAATATAATACAATGCAATAAATTAAAACTTCTTGCAAAGTTTAACTTTGTACGCTTAACTTTAAATTAAAATGTTTTATATGCTTTATTTAAGTTAAAACTATATAAACATAGATTGTTAGGTTTATATTGGAGATCAATATTATTTTTAATATTTCTAGCTAGTTGACTAATTTCTTATATCTACTTAAATTTCGGATTTTGAAAATCAATCATTTTCATCATAAAAATATTTCTTTTTTGTAATGTCATTTCTTGATAATTACAAAAGAAATGTTTAAAAAACTTAAGAATGAAATATACTTCTACTTTTTATGTATTGTTGTTGAACATTAAAAATGATATATGGCAGATTTTTGACATTAATGAGACAATTCAACTCATCGGTCAAATCTTCAAAAGTAAAACTTATTTACCTATTGTCATTTTTAATCGAGCGTAGAGCTTTGTCTAATTAAGTGTTTGATTGAGAACTTCAATTTAACTTTCTTATAACTTTTCAAAAGCCCAATTCAAGTAGACAGTACTCATTAATATGTAAACTTAGATTTTTTTATTTTTTCTAATTAAATTAACAATTTAATTTAAAACAAAACTTGTTATTCCAAGTTTGTTTTAAATCTATTATAGATTTTATTAAAGCAGTATAAACAATTACTAATATTTTAAAATAAATTTGTTTTATTTTATTAAAATAACTTTTCATAAATTAACAAACTGTGTGTATCGGGGTTTCTCGAGTTTGCGATTTTGTAATTAGGACGTGATACCTATTAAGATTGGCAATTTTTTTATTTTAGTTTTTATAAAAAAAGTTCCATTATTAAAATAAATTTGAGAAACCCAGGTTTATATATAATTAAAAATGATAACGAAAAGTAAAACTAAAGATTTTATTTTAGTTCTTGCTTGGGTTTGTTTTAAATTTAGCCAAGTAAATTATTATGAGAATTGTTATATTAAAAAGTCAAGTAACATGTAAAACATTGTTCGGAGATTAGTCTCATAATTAGGTTTATAAACATTCCTATTCAAAAATATGTGAATAATTTTATGATCCCTGCATTTGATAAACTTAACATTTAAAACTGTGCTAATTAAAGTTGCACGTATTTTAGTTTAAAAACCCTTTTATTATGAGAAAGTCGATGCAAATATTAAATATAAATATGAGAATAATCAAATAAATTAATTAATATAATTTAAATTTAAACCACCAGCAAACAAAACATTAAATTGTTTTCATCACTTTTAAAAATTTTTACTCACAGATGGGTTATTTATGTATAAGTTTCAGTAATGAAATTCTATAATGACTTTTAAATAACCTTGAAAATATTTTAATGTAATTTGCGAACCCAGACAATTTTCATTTTCAAAATATATTTTTGGTCTTATTTATCAATAAAGCAAAAAGTATTGCAACTTTATAGTCAAACTCAACAAGTGTTTAAAATTTTCTGTGTTTTTAAATGAATTTTCTATTTACCTCATTTATTTGATAAAAAACTAATAATAGTATAAAAGTTTTTATCATAACTAAACAATCCATTAAACTGCGAGTTTCATGTTACAAGTAAAAAATAAGTAAATAAACGAATTTAGATACTTAACTATTAACTTTTTTAATCATTAAATTATGAATAAAAACTATATGTTGTAATTTATAGAAAAACTTTGTGGGGTCTCTAAACTTTCAATCACAAATAATAATTACTAATCCTATACCTAAAACGAATCGGTCGACTGATTATATTTATTAGTACTATAAAAACTAAAAAACAATCTTAAAAACTTATTTTCAAATCTTTTTAATTAAACCAAATACCCATTTTAAACCTTTTAAGTAATTTAGTTGCTTTTTAAAGTTTTTAGTGTTTACAAAAGCTCAATTTATTTTTTTAAGTGAATAAACTAAAGTAAAAGTTTAAAGTTTAAAAAATATCATTTTTTATTATTATTTTTTCAGTATAATTTTAATCTTAAACTGACGTTCAAAAGGTTCTCATAAATCAACTTTTCTATATCTTCTCACGAACCACTTATAAGGCTCTATTTGAAAACTTAAATTGATAATTTGAGATCCGGGAAGGAATACCTTTTTATATATTAAATAAAAACTATGATGACCTAGACACTATAAGTTTCAATAGTTGCCTACTTCAGAATTTTGTTTAAAATAATTGAGTCACAGCATGATAAAATTTACAAGCATAAACTTAAACTTTTATAAATAGATGATAAATAACGGTCAAACTTGTAAAAAGTCTTTTGTAGATTTTTTTGTTTAAGTATAGTAGTGTTATAAATAAACTAATTTTTTAATGTTAAAGTTTGACCTTATAAAATATTTTGTTTCTAGTACTGTTAAAAAACTACCAGAAAAATTAAACTAGCATGTGTAAAACTAAAACCCGTCAAAAATTTAAATTTTATAGCAAGTTCGTATATCAAGTTAATGTTGTTATCGTGAGTACTTACACAATATAAATGCATATTTTTGAGTAAACCTCTCAAAATTTTTCTCAAAAATGTACTTTTAAAATGTAAATAACGCTGTTTTACAATTTAATTATTTTATAACGATGATTTTTACTACTTATAGTATAATGTAACAGTAATAAAAACACTATAACAGTGGAAAAATAGTTCGATAGTACTGTTTATTTTACTTGGAAAACACTAAATAACTGTTTGAGAAAAATGTTTTTTTTTGATATTGAATTATATGTTTTTTATTAAAACATACGATTTCCTTATATTTAACACTAAATGATAATATATGATAACTATTAAGTTCAAGTTTTGTAAGCTTTCGCAAATTGTCATTTCGTTTTTTTAAATTCCTAGTTTGTGTTAATTTCAATAAAAGTAATGTTTTTATCTAAAAATAACATCAAAATAAAAGCTACAAAACTTTATTAAGTGAAACTAACAAATATTTGTCACGGGCATTAAAAACAAAATTAATTTCACAACTTGATATTGATAAGATTATAAAAAAATATTTTCATTGATCAATATCAGAAAAGCTATAACTTTACAAAAGTCCGTCAGAGAAATCTTTATTTGTTTCAAACATAATCCGCCAATTAAGTGATTAAGACGACACTTATGCACCTCTCAAAAGTTTATGTAAACAATAACGATCTGACTTGTGGGATTAGCAAAGAACAATACTTTTGTAAAGGTAACTTGAAAATCGGTTTATAATTTTTTTCTTGTTTTTTTGAAAAATTTTAAGTAGTTTTGTTTTTGTAGCGTTTTTGTTTTTTTTTTTACAAGTTTTAAATAATTGTTTCTAACTTATAAAACTTCTACTTTTATCTAAGAAAAAACGTTAGTTGTTATATATGTGTACAAAATATTTATTAATAAAACTAAATAAAAATTTATGTTTTTTGACGAACAAATTTAAAATAAAAATTGTAACTAAATAATTTATTTGCTTTTAGCAGTTCGAGCTTTTTTTTTTGTCAACTTCTATTTTTAATCTAATTACTTAACATGGAGAAATAAGTTTTCTAAAAACTTTTTTATTGCAACAAGAATTCAAAAAATACTAGAATCAAAAAAATTGGCATCCGTTTTTTAATTGGATTTATATTATTATGTATATATTTTAAAAACAAATCGACTCAACCATAAACTTTCTAATCGGTTGAATACAAAGTTTTTTTTTACCTCAAACAATTGTTCTGATTTATATTTGACCTATTTAAGTTTAAAGTTAGTTGAAGTTTTCTATCAAGGTTATTAATTTGTTTCTCAACTTCTCCAAAAAGGTATGAAATAAGTTGCTTCCTTACAATGCACAAAACTATTTGTTAAATATTTTATTAATAGTATAAAACAATCATAACTTTAAACAATAGTTTGTACCAGGGACGTGGCTTGGTACGTTTCTGCAAATCTACAGAAACGTATACTTATGTGCGAAAAGACTTGATTTTATTTTAGCTTGAAAAGACTCTGCTTTCTTAGCTTTTAGTATTCATTTAAGCTTAGTTATAAAATTATTATATTAGTCCAGAAAGATAATTTTGACATATATGTACTCTTTAGCATTTTTAGTGTCGTAAAAAAATTGAACGAATCAAATACATCCAAATTGTAACATTTAGCGCGTTAAAGCTTTGTTTTGTCAAAAAGCTACAATGCAAAATTAAACCTATTGGAAGCTGTAGCTTCAAAAATCAAAATCATACAATTTTATGTTACAAAAGTTTGCATAACTTGTTGTTACTATTGACTACGTTAAATTTTTGATTTTATACGTTTGAATGAAAACAATATTAGTGTTTTTGAGTTAAATTGTGATTTTTTTCAATGATTGTTTTCTGGGTTTACACAAGTGGCATGACATAAAGAGTCATATGGGGTGTAGAGCAAAATAAATTGCCTTGTATACAGTTATCACTCGTACTTCAACATTCAATTTTTGATGTATTAACATAACTGCATATTTTCAGATTAAATTCAATAATATTAGAGGTAGTTTAAATTGCTGTGTTCCCGCTAGGACGTGTTATTTTAGATGTTTTAGTTTTTGCAGATTCGTAACTTTTTTGAGCTAGCTACGTCCCTGGTTTGTACTCTAAGTTTTTAACCTAAAAAACATTAACTTTAAACGTAGCTTTTTGCTAGAAAATAGAATTTCGAATATGTAGAGGATCAATTACCTAACAGTTTTAATATTAAATTGTGTTTAATAAAAACACTTGTTCATCTGTTAAGCAGACAAAAAGGTTGAAACAAAACATTGTTGGAAAAGATCAGAAATATAATTACCACTGACGAACTATTTAAAAATGTAGATCTGTAGAATGTTAAATAATGTTAAAATATCGAGTCAAGTTTTGGAAGACATGATAATTATATAAGTTTGATCAAGTTAAAACAACTTACTATTTTTTAACTAACTGATTTAACTGATACTGCTTCTCGATAACTTTTCAGTCAATTAATATAATTAAATAACTTCAAATGTTTGTTTATCACTCAGATTATACAGATACAAAAAGGTGAGAATCAAAAATATAACTTAAAGTGTGATAGTATGTAATCATTTTTTTATTTTATCTGATAACTGCTAACCTTTTCAACTTTGATCTATTTTTTATAAGATTAAATAATATCTTTTAACTATCATTTCGATTTAAATTGATAATGAGCTTAAGTAACTTCAAGTTTTTCTACTTTTTCTCATATTTAATACTTTCAATAAATAAAAGGCGTGTTATGAAAAAGCTGTTAAGATGTAATTTATTATTGTAACAATGCTAGCTAACACTTAATGTTTTATAATACTTTTAGCGTCGGTTTTATTTTGTTGCGTTGTATTTTACAACTTAGATGAACAAATAATCTATTAATAAAAAAACAAGTAATCAGTGTTTTTTGTTAATCTCTAAAGTAAAATTTATTTTTTAACAAGATTCTTAATGATTGTAATGTATTTTATTGTGTTTACCTATTTTAAACTTTCAAACATTAAATGTTTTAAAATTTTCAATGCACTTACCTGACTTATATGATTGAAAAGGGTAACAATTTAAACAGGTGCATACAATTAAAATTTTTTATAAACATAAAACTACTTTCAATACTTGTTAAAAACAACAGCAGCTTTTACTTTTGGTCACGCCAAAACTGGACTAAAATACCGCAAGTTTGAGTTTAAGCATTTGGCTGTATAAGTAAGAATTTATTTTATTATGATCACTCTAGTATCTTTTACAGATAAATTTATTTAATTCGTTCAATCATATTTATATATGTCGTCATTTTATACCAGCACTTTTTATAAAGCCTTTTGGAAAATATAGTTTTTGAAGGTACAATATGCACTTGGTGTTCGATTTGGTTTAAAAAGTGAAACACTTATATAAACTCAACATAAGCAATTAAATATATTTGTCTTTTAATGAGGCTATATTTCAATGATGACATAAAGCTTTGTTAGTCATAGAAAATAAAAGTTTTAACATTTTTTAAAATACTATAAATATTATAATCTAACTTCATGCCAATTTAAATCAAACGTTAAATTATACCCAAAGAATCTTTTGTTTGTAATAAAATTAACTTCACTTAAAACATAATTAGTTTTAGAGCTAAGATCATATAATTGAGTATTTATAAGAACATAAATCTGACAGCAATTTATTCTATCTCTTATCAACTTGTTGTACTTAATGCCAATACACGTCAATTACGGAACTTTATGATAATAGCTTAATCCGAGAAATTCAATAAACCTGGTAGAATTTCTTAATAAATCTTGTGTGCTTCAATATTCATTTTTAGACCACCTATAAATTTCAAATAAAGTTGTTTCTTTTATAATAATTTTAATGAAGTATAATGATAACTGAGGCAGTTATTAATAAAAATTTCAGTAATACAATTATATAATGAGTTTTAAAACTTTTATGTTTAGTTATCCACTTAAACGATTAAAAAATAATACTTTACATTCTAGATATGCTTTTAAATTTTTGTTTATAAGTTTCACTATGTAGCAGTATCTCTACCAATTTTTTTATTTTTACAACCATTTCAGACACTTTAATTTGTTTTTTAAAACAGTTTCACTTATTGATTTGCACAACACCTATAATTTTTAACGTTACATGAAATTTGTTAATAATTTTACTTAATATTTTAATCAATGAATTGTAGATTATCATTCTGTTAGTTTAATAATGTTTGACATTACCTTTTATGAGTATTATTATGTATGTGTATATATAAAAAATTATCACTTTTTTTAGTACTTTAAAATAAAAGTTGTAACGGAGCATTAAATAAGAATTTATTTTATAATAGTAGATGTATTTATTGTACATAATTTACTTATTTAGTAAAAAAGACATAACATTTTATGAACCACTAACAGAACTTTATTTTCTACGTTAATAAATATGTTTTACCAGAGTAACTTGTTTTATTTAAACTCATGTTTAGATATCATATCAATAGTAGCTTTTATCTGTTGTTAATATCTGTTACAAATCTGTTTATCTGTTTTTTTTTCTGTGTCTACGTTTGTTAGACTTGCCTTTTCAAAAAATTGAAAAAAATAAGCTGAGAAATTATTTTAGGATATTTAACTACTTACCATACTGTAAATCTTTATAGACTTCTGTAAAAAATGATTTATAAATGATGATTGCTTAAAAAAAAGGAATTATAAGTCATAAATATACCATATATATGATATTTTTAATAAAATGTTTGGATATTGAAATGATTTGAGACTAGTTGTGGGATTTTTGTGAAGTCACGACCTTAATTTTTATTCTTTTACTAATTTTTCATGCTTTTCATGCAAATTTCAATAAGAATTGTTAAGAGGATAAGTTTTTTTAAAAGTTCCGATAGATTTCATTGATAATTGTTATCATACTTTTTATTTAAACAAATCAAGAATTATTAAAAAAGTTCAAGAACTAAGCTATTAATATGTAACTATTTTTAAAATGATGTAACAGTTTTTTGTAAGATATTCTAACTTTGCGAAATAATTTGCTTACATTGTTTTAAATAAAAATTTATTAAACAATTTTGCGTTTAAAATAAAACAATATTAAACAATTTGGTGTTTTAAACTCAGAAAGCACCATAGTACATTTTATTAATGTTTAGTAACTAATAAAGTTAGTTTTTTGTATCTTGTTTTGCTTTCGAATTAAACTAAAACTAGTAAACTTGTAAAATGAATACTATCAACCGCTTATAAAAAATCATCAAAAATTTTATATGGACAAAAGTCTGTTAAGTTACTACAACTAAATGATAAAGAAAATTAAAGTTGTGTTAAAAATGTTGGCCGAATATATAAAATCAAACTTACATTTATGTATATCGAAAATATTTGATCAGCTTTTAACAAAAATTTTTATTAACAAACCATATAAACTAATTAACTACGCAATGTTTGAATTTATTAATTTATTTATAATTGAAATGCAAGGCTAAAGCATTTGTAAACTGAGCAAATCTAAAGTTCCGCAATATAAAACATACTTGCACAAGTAAATCAATTAAACATTTTTTGAACAAAAAAATGTAAACCAGTTTGCATTTAAAACTGCAACTTATGGTTTGTCTTTACAATTTTTTTTTATACTCCAGTGAAAATGATGTCGATTTTAAATTATGTTAGTTAAGCTATAGAGTGTTTTTAAGAATAAAAATGTAGTAATTTTGTTTAAAAAAATGTTTAAAAGCTTTATTTTGATATCACTTATTAATAAAAATATTGTTTTAAAACCTGGTGTGTTTAGGCTTCCAGACTTTTCATAAGTAGTAAGTGTTAATAAATTTGTTTTATTTGTTACAATATACAAAAAAAAAATGTTACAATTCAACGTTATTTTGCTTATTTTTTGGTTTCAAGTTTTTTAAACGTTCGCTATTTCATACATTTTTAAAATACATAGGTGTATATTGTTCTATATAGGTTTTGTATAAATATTAGCCTAGTGTCATTTTTGAAAGTTGTTTATTTTACACGTTAATATATTAGAAAGCTGTTTGTTTTACACGTACTTTATCAAATCATGACATGTTAAAAAACAATAACTTTAAAAATTTAGCTACAGAGGGTATAGTTATATATTACAAAAAATACCGTTGAATACTTACAAAAGCTTTTTTTTTTGGAAAAAAAAAACTAATAATATATAAGTTTCAAAATATAACTATATTATTTAATTATAATTCATTTTTACGAGAACAGTTATTTTTAGTTATGCGTACTTTGTATAGTTAAAACATAATTTATAAATTAAAAGTCTTTAAATAATTTATATAATTATATAAAAATTACACATGTTTTATATTATTTTGTAATAATTTTAGTAAAGCACAAAATGATAATTTAAACTGTTCAAAAATATGAGATGATATATTCTTTGCAGTATACCAAAACAAAAAACCACAACACATAAATTACAATTGTTTATAGAAATTTTTTAAAAAGTGTATTTTTTTAGTTCGAATGTATAATAAATTACACGTATAAGTAAATGCTAAATCTATATAAATTCTGAATAGTTTTTTGCCCTATAAAATGAAACCAAGTTATGGTATCAAAGAACAGCACAGCTTGTAGACTTGTAGATTTGTGTAGCTTTATCACGTTACTAACATTAGTATTGGCATCAACAGCTTGATTAACTCAATAATTAAAAACATTTTGTTACAATTACATCACAATGATGAAAATTTGTTAAATAACATTTGTGTTGTATAAAAGACTTCGTTTGTTTTAATCAAGTGAAAGAGCATACTATAGTTAAAAAAATATATAAATATATAAATTACTAAACGAGTAAACTATAAGCACCAGTACAAGATATTTAAAAAGAATCTGCAATTAAAACTAAAAATGTAGGAAGGTTAGGATAAAAAGTATATTAAAAAACAAAATCTGAAACTGAAATAATATACATACCATTTTGTTAAGTGTTTAAGACACGTTAACATTAAATTTTAGTTACAGCTGTTAATTAAGTTTTTTTTCTGTAATAAATAATAATTAAGAAATTATTTGTACTTTATTTATGCAAATATATAGATTAATGTTTTTAAATTTTTTTGTTATATATTCTAACAGATTAAAAATGTAAGTAATTTATTTTTCATTATAAGTTCTATTTGTTTTTACATTCTTTACAAAACTTAAGCTTAAAACTTATACAAAAAAGTTTATCCTTATCTTTAAACCCTTATTAAATGCTTTTGAATCTTTTTAAAAAAGTCAAAAACAAAACAAAGTTATTTAATAAAGATTATTTCTTTGCTTATACTTAATTAATTTATAGCTAATATAGAATTAAAACGTTTAAGAAATTGAAGTAACTAGCATTGTACTAGTTACTATAATTTTTAAGCTTAAAGCAAAAAACTTTTTTTTTAAACTTTTTGTTTTATTTTTTTGCTTTTTATGCATGGGAGTTAATACTAATTGCTTTGATACTAGCTTTTTGTTATCAATTTGCAGCTTTGCAGTTATTCAAAGTAATTGGTTTTTAAAAGTTTTTAACTTTATAAGGTACAAGTTAGCATAAACTGTATTTTTAATAGTTTAAATTATTTTTTATTGTTTTAAAACTAAGAATCGGTCAAAATTGCACAAAGACAATATTACACGAAGATAAAATTTTGCACAAAGATACTATTTCGCGAGGGAACTAAGTTGCACGAAGGGTAACTTTTTCACAAGAGTAAAAAGTTTCAAAATTAAAAATAAAAGCGAGAAAAAAAAAGAAGAAGAAAAAAATAAGTTACCAACTAAATGGAAGGGTAAAAATGACAGTAAAAATAATGAAAAAATTTACTTAAAATTATTATTTAAACAAAACAAGTAACAAAAAATATTTAAGAAAGAAAAAGTTATCGACCGAGGGTATGTGTTAGGGGTAAGAGTAATAGTAAAAACAAAATAAAAAAACTAATAAACATTTAAAAAACAGTAACAAATATTTTAGTTAAAATTAAAAAGAATAGAAAAAAGTTACCGACTAATAAAGGTAAGGGTTGGGGTAATAGTGATAGGAAAAGTAAAAAAAAATAAGATAAATTAAACAAATTTAATAAACTAAATAATAAAAAATAAAATAAACCATACAAAAGTATCTCCGCGCAAAATTGTCTGCTTGTGGAAAGGTGTCTTTTTGAAAAAGTACCTTCGTGCAACTTTGTCCGCTCGTACTAATTTGACTCCTACCCATTTTAACTAGTTGTCTGTCTTTTATATAACTTTCTTTCTAACTTAAACTGTCAAAGTATTTATAAAGTCTGATTAAATTTAAACATTTAACACTTAAACTTTTTTTCAACAAAAAAATGTTGCTAAACTATTATGCTGCATCATTGTTTATAAAAAATTTCGTTCAAATTTTCTACTAACAATGCACTTGTTTCATAATAAATTGCAGCAGCATTCAGTCTGCAAAATAAATAGGAAACAGCTGATGCTTGAGTTTTAAGTTTACCTTATTTCTAAATAAATATCATAAATTACTACGTTATTATCAATCAGTTTCCGTTCAATTTTTTTTCTCACAATAAAATTTTAATTAAAATTAGGAGTGAATTTTAGATTACGTATGACATACGTATGATAATAAAATACAATCATATATTTCTTAACAAGTGGTTTAATAATGATTAATTAATTTGAGTATACTTAATAAGTCGTCATCATTCTTTTAATAAACAACAAAATATTATTGAGAATAAAAATTTATCAACAAACTTCAATGAACTTTTTCAACTTATGAAAAATTGAAGTATGCAACTATGTTTAATCAACCAAGTTAAAAAAAGTTAAATGTAATTAAGATTGAAAGTTTGTTATTGTAAACCAGCTGTTAAATTTGATTAGAATTGTAATTTAAGAAATGAATTTTATTATATATAAATTATGATTTTTAACAACTAAAAGAGAGCTTTGTTATATTGTAAATACTACTTCTTTTACTAATAAATGTTAAATGAGGTAATAAAAAATAAGGCTAAAAATTTACAGATGTTTCCAAATTTACCTTGTTATCCTAACCGCATCTATATAAATTATAAAAAATGATTTGACTAATGTCAATATTTTTCTACATTCATAACTCTTTTTTTGCACTAAAAAAAGTTTTATCATTTGCATCAAAACTTTAGTTGTTTTTAAAAAGTAACTACATATTTACTATCATTGTATGGCAATAATAAAAAGAAAACTATTAGTATTTTATAACATCATAGAAGCCTTTTATAACTATCTTCAAGAAATTTCTACTAATGTTTTGTACAAAGTTTTAGTATAATAAATTCTATATCTATGATGTACTTAACTTACTAATAAAATATTATAACATTAATTTACTATAGCAATAGCCAAAAGGTTTTTTTGATTCAAAAATTAAATTTGAGAATGCAGTTGTCAAATTGCATTAGCTACTTATTAAAGAAAAGACGTTTTTTAAAGTTTTTTTAAGCTTGATTCAGATCAAATTTAGTTTCATTAAAAGTTATTATACAAAACACAGAAACATAAATTTAAAATTATAACATAAGTTTTTAATACAACAATATCTATAATAATAAACACGTAGTACTCACAGTTTATTGACGTAATTACTTTGGAATGTTGTTTATTTGTACAAGTCAAAAATACTATAAGTACATTATTTGAAAATTTTAAACGTAGTATTTACTCACGTATTATTATTACCAATGAATACTGCAAATAACCTTGGAAAAATCAAAGTTGTGTAAACAGATTACTTAAACGTTTGAAAATTTTAATCTACTTCCTTTCTTTAAAAATTTCTGAAATTAAAAATATAGATAAAACAAAAGTCTTTTGAAATATTTTTCACCTTATCTATTTTGTGTTAATCAAAAATAATTACTATGCAAAGGTTAAGAACTTGAAAACTACTTTTTTGAGGTACTTTAATTATTAGTAAAACAATTTAACTTACAACAACATGTTGTCAATTAATTAAACAGGTAAAACTTAAACTATTATCTTATAGATAAATTTAAAAGTACTTTGTTCTTAATAACGTAAGATTTTGTTTATTACAATATTGTTGTACTATTTTACTTTTAAACGTGGTTCTATTACGTGATTTATAATATACTAAAAATTTATGGACTCGTTAATGTCAATTTTACTTATATGTAGTATTATATTAATTTCATCAACTATAAATGTAAACAATAAAGTTATCCTTGAGTTACTTAAACATACAAAGTTTACTTAAGAAAAATAGTTAATATAAATAGTTATATTTTCTTTACAATACAATGTGTGTAAATAATTTGTTTTTTTTTACAAAATTTTTTGTAGACTTCATAACTTGAACAGCTGTAACTTTGGAAAAATAATTTTTAAATCTTATATGAAAATATAAAATGAAAACTGTGATAAATTTTTAATATGTTAGACTAAAATAAACTTTTAAATAAGATATTTATTCTTGTATAAATTCTTAACATTGTAAACCATTAATAATATTTGCGGTGTGATAGTAGAAATACTTATATTATATTTTAAACTTCTATTTAATCTTTGAAAGATTTAACAATAAATGTAATTAAAATGTTTAATGCTAAGCTCCATAAAAATATTTTTGGAAAATTTTTAAAAATAGTTTTTATTTAGTAATTTAATAGTTTCCTAAATTGTGTTTAGACCAAACAGTCTATGTTGATATGAATAAAACAGATAAAATAATATAAATACCAATAAGAACACCTAAAAACTTATAAGAGTCCAAAGTTGTAGTATTATAGCTTAGTTCAATACAACACTCATCTGACTTAAAAAAAAAAGCTTTTTTGTTTATTAAAAGTAGGTATTATACGATTAGTAATAAGTTAGTTATAATCTTATGTGTAAGCCATGTTATACTATTTATAAATAAACATTTTTGCAAACATAAGTAAACTTATTTGTTAAAAAAAACCTAAGACCACAAATAGCTTGGAGTATAAATAGACTGGTTGAAACTGATTGTCTTAGTCTGTTAAGTTCTCAAACTAACTTTGTTGAAACAAGTAGAAAAATATTAATTTCATTAACATATAAAATTTTAAGAATAGTAAAAAAATTCATCTTAATTGCTTTATGATTTCTGAAAAAACTTTAACGTTATTCACTATTTTTAACATGATTGTTGATATTTGTCAATCACCTTGGCACTATATTCAAATATTACGATAAGTTGTACATTACTGAATAGTTTAACTTTTATTTTACTAAAATTATTCAATTGTTTACAATAACTTATAGGTGAAGAAAAAAAAATTTTTACTGCTTAATACAGTTAACAAATTTGGAGCCGAACATGTCAAACAACTTTAATAGACTTTTATTAAAGTTGTATCTTACATTTTCTTACCACTAAAGCGATAAACGTTTGGCAAATGATTATTATAGAAGTATTAATTTGTCATGGTTCTAAAAATGACTCCTAAAACTTTTCATACTTAGTTTAAATAGAGTAAATTGATATTTGAAAAATTATATTATAATTTTTTTTTTAAGTTTTTAAACAGGTTTTATCTGACTCTAAAAAATATCAAAAATGTTTTTATTTAGTTATTAATTTTGTCGGTAAAAATCTAAATACGCTTAATTTAATTTTTATAAGTGTAATTAACAGTTTTTACAATGTATTCTTATATAATAGACTATAAAAGTCTCTAACTAGATAATAAATAAATCCTCAAACACAAACGTAAGCAATAATAATAAGAATTGTTGTAACTGAAGACCTGCTATAAAGCAGTGAAACTGTGGTAGAACTAAACAAATGTTTTGTATCTGAACGTGTTGTAATTATTATATAATATTCTAATTTATTAGTATTAAATATCTAAAATAAGTTAGATAGTTTAATCACTGTTTTTTTTTTCGTTATTATTGCTATATTTATGACAAAACAGCTTATAAGAAATACTGCTGTCAGAAAAATAATTTATAACTTGTTAATTATTATAATAACTAATAAACCACTTTAAAAATAATTCATAACTAAATATTTTAAAGGCTCATTTATTTTTTTTTCAATCTATCAATTGAAAATTTAAAACTAATTAAGTACAATAAACAAGTTAAACTTTGTATGAAACAATATAGAATTTTTTTTTCGTTAAATGAATTTATAAAATAAAAGGGAAATTATAAAGATAAAGTTCAATATAAGTATCTAATTCTCACAACACTTTTTTCAAAATTAATTTTTGGTACTACTATTGCTTATTTAATTAAATTACGAAATGAGAGTCTACAGATCAAAGTATTTGCGTACTAAAATTATTTGTTTTCAGACTTATTTGCTTTTTACTTAATTATTTATTTACTTGAACATACATTTTAAAACATGCTTTACTATATGCTTTAACAGATCAGTCAGGAAAAAAATATTATTTTAAAGATTTGTTTTCAAGTTATTGTAGCTAAAAGTTTAATTTTTTTTGTAGTCAGGTTTGTTGGTCGAGCCTACTTACTTTTATATCTTGCAAATACTTGGTTTGAACGAAATGTTGTCATTTAACAACTAGTTTTGCTATTTGAATACAACTAAATTACAAACAATATTATTGTTTTTCCAAACTGTAGTTGGAAGATCTAAATAAAAAATATATAAATAAATAAATAAAAGTTAATGAAAAAATTACTTCTAATTTTTTGTTGATGTTTTTTTTATTATAACCGTCTTGAATATTTTTAAGATTTAATTATAAAGTATATTTTATCTAGTATAAGTTGAATATGTTAAAAAACTTTACAAAGAAACACGTTTATACAACAAAATTTTGTAAATCTCAACTACAAAAGTTAATGTTATGAAATTAGTACAACAAGTTTTCTAAACTAAAGGTTAAAATAATTATTTTTCTTTAGTACTTCATACTTGTTATCGTTCTAATACTGCCATCTGTCAGTTCGAGCTTTTTAATTTGGTCAATAAACGTTTAAGTGGTACTTGTATTCTTGTTAAGTGGTTTAGTCATACTCGTAGTAATGCATTTTGGTAAAAAAAAGGATTATTTTGCTTTAACAATGATCTTGTTTGTTCTAATTTTAAGAATAAATATTAACGCTTAAAACTTTACAGGTTACATATTAAATACAGTTTAAGTTTAGTTTTGCTCTAACATACTGCTACTCGTCACTAAATTATAAATATTGTTCTTCTTCTAAAGATGCATACTAGTATAGCTCGTTATTTTGGTCAATACACTTTAATGGTGCTTGAATTTTATTAAATTTTCCAATAGGAGTATAATTATAATTAGCCCTGTTCATGCTATGCATGTATGAAACAGACAACTATTGTTTTGCTTATAGTAAACAGTTGTTTTTTATTGTAAACGTTAAGCAATGTATCTAATTTTCATTATGACTAGTTATAAAAAGGTTAAATTTAGTGAAAATTAGGGGCGTTCTTAGTTTATATGAACTGATTGTTTTAATTAACAAGATAACTAACATTTTTTGTACGAGCTCTTATTAATGAAACAAGCAACCCTTGTTGACTTTTGTCGATTACTAAATCAAGTGTTGATTTTCGACAAATTATAATTGTTTTTAACAGCATGCAATTTCCAATTATACATGGTAATTAATACCATTGTTATAAGAGTGCTCTACAGCCGGTTTATAATGCATTTTCATTTAAAGTGTTGCAATAATTAATTACTTTTACATGTAACTTTTAAATTTTAATCAGTTGTACTTCGTTTTGGATGCTTGTTCGAAATTTTAGTTAAATATTTTAGCGATCATTGATATTTTTTATATAAACTTTTAGGCATTTTTTTTCTTATAAATTTTATGTTGTACAGATAAAATAACTTTAATCTTTTACGTTTGTTGTTCTTATAGTTTTGTCTTTGTTTTTTTATTGTTAGAAAACATTTTTTACTTAAGTAGGATTTACGAAACTGTTTAAAAAAAGCTTAGCGTATTTTAGGTAATTATGATGATATAATTTCAAGTGTTTTTAAGTAAAACTGAAATAAAAAAAACAAATGTTTTAATTAAGTTTTGTACCGTAAGTTATAAATAAAAGAAAAGTTTAATATAAATTTTGTGAAGAAATTAGGTTAAAAATTTAAAATCAGAACGTTGTTTAACATGAACGACACAAGTTTGATTTTCTACATTTTTGTTTTAAAAGTATTAATTATCGACGCAAAACATTATGTTTACTGGAACCCTGATGTAACGCAGAGGTAAGTTTTTTTTTATAAAAAGAAATACTTGCTTTTTTATGAGTTTTATAATAAAAAAAAACCTTTTTGTATTGGTAAAAAATTTTAAATTTTATCTAGGTCAAATAACTAAACAATTTTGTATAAAAAGCTGTACTGAAAGGTTAACTGTACAAGGTTTCTAAATATATTTTTAAAACAATATTTTATTAATATTTTTAGCCTGTAGAAACTTCATCTTAAAAATTTAAACTAAATTGAAAAAACTTTCGACTTTATTCAAAATACTACTATACTTAAAGTTAGACAATTTTAGCAACACTATAAAGCCTTAGATTAAGTAATAATCTTAACAGGTTATCGAGAAGAAATATCCTTTATCATGAAGTAAGGATAGGTGAACTTATGGATATTTCTTGCTCTGAACCTTACTTAGCTAAAAAAAAGTTCGTGAAGTTTGCTGTGTACAACGTTTCAAAACAAGCATTTCATGAGTGCTAAAAACCAAGTAAAGGTTGAAATTCTTATTTGAACTATAGGTCAATTTTGTTTATAGTTTCAATTCAACTTCAAACTTGTTGAAAAGTTTTAGAAATCTATGATTTTGGAATATAAAAAATTACTTTTGTGTAAAGTAACTATCAAAGTTTTTTTCGTAGCAAAATTAGAAGATTTTTTTTGATCGTATTAACCAAAACACCTATAAGAAAATTTTAACGTTAAAACAGAAGAAACTCTATATAATGTTATAATTTAATATTTACTTAGATTAAATAATTTTTGACAATTTAGAAGCAGCGAAATTATTAAATTGTGATAAATTTACAATGGAGAAGAAAATTACTTACAAGTTTCAAGTCTTCAGTCCTAACCCAAGGGGATTTGTTTTCGAATCAGGTAAGTCGTACAACTTGATGGGTTAATAAAACGTTTAAAACTTTTTTTTTAATTACGGTTAGTAAAAATCTTAAAATAAACTTTTAGAGACTTTTATAAAATTAGATATGACTTTAGGAACTTATTGTATTTTAAACACCTATAATTATTTAAAATTATACATTAATATCAAAAATTAATATAAAAATAATAAGAGCTCAACTTGAGTATTTTGTGTATTTTAAATGTATAAACTAAAGAAAAATAAAAGTTATGTAAAAATTATCAAAAATATCAAAAACTGTGTATAAGCAGCTAATATAACTTTAGTTTAGTGTTACTTAGGTTTTTATGTTTTCATTGAAATATTCTTTTTAGTAATATTTTTAGTAATATAAAAATAAAATTCTTGAAAAAATAAATTCGAACACCTATAACAAAGTTCTAAAGAAAACTGAACTATTTACAACTGAAAATCAAAAAATGCAGAATTCCTCGGACAAACATGAATTTGAAAAGGGAAATTAACTGCTCGCTATGCTGCTATAACAAAGGGTAGGTACAAATACTTAAAAACTATTTAAAATAAAAATTGTAGATAAATTTTTCTTATATTCTTTGTTTATAAATACTTTAAAATTAAAAAAGACATTAAAAGTGACAATAAACGTGCCTTTTTTACTTTTAGTAAAAAAAAAACTCAATTATAGCGCAGTATAAATATACTTCGTGTTTGGAACAAAAAAACATAAAACACATAATGTTTTTAATAATTTAGAACTTTATATAAAATATCAACTATTTACAAAGAATTCAGTCGATAATAATTGTTTTCGAAACTTATAACGAAACTAATCCTATAGAATAGTAATTTCAAACTAATACATATTAAAAGTTATACCCTTATATGTTGTTATATTTACAAAAACACAATTATACAATTCCTGGACAAGACATTAAAATGTATTCAAATTATGTTAGACTCGATAACCAAATTTTTTTTTCGTACACGGGGTCCAAGGACCAAATATTTAACTTCTTTTTTTTTTCGTTTAATAAACAGTATAAGTAGATAAGATTGTCATTAAAATTGTTATAAATCATTCAAATTGACCAATAAACTTGAACATATTATAATTTTTGGTAGGTCGAGATCAAAGATGCTCTGGTGGTTACAATTCAAGCACTAAACAATGCAATGTTATTCTAATGTCCTTATTCATTACTTTTGTTACTACTTTTTCTGTTACATGAGTATAAATTGTAAGTTTACAAAAACATGAGAATATAAACGTTTTAAGTCTAAAACAAGTAAAAAATGTTCTATGAAAATGAAACCTATTCAAGGTATAAATTGATGAAAATCATTAAGGAAGAACGACGTTAACTCTAATTTCTAATTCACTTTTAAATCTATCAATCTTAAGCACAATGTGTTTAAAAAATTTTAATATTTAAAAAATAATTAAACCTTGTTGTTTTGTTGATGTGTAATTTATTCAAACTGATTTAGAAACTGTAAATTAGATAACTTTGATTTTTGTCTTAATTGTTTATCTAGCTCATATTAAATATATTTAAAGTACTTTTCAAAAGTCAAACATTAAATTCTAGACATAATGTTTTTAGATAAAGTAAATAAATTTCATTTATATTCTTTATTTTACATAATGTAACATTAAATATAAATAATGTTTTATATTAAATGATATTTAGACTATAACAATATCATTTTTTATTTATTTAGGTGAAAAAGCACAACTTTGAATTAACGTTCTTTAAATACTTAAGTCTAAAACTGCAGTTAGAATTCTTAAAACATTATGTATCAATGTTATTTTTAGTTTACCTTTACTTTCGTACAGTAAATTTTGAACTGTATTTTTTGTTTTATTATTCAAATTGTATATTAAAAGTTTTATTTCAAAAATAAACATGTTTTCAAGTTATCTTTATTTATATCACAGTACATAAAATTAAGTAAGTTTTTAATTTCTATTTGTAAAAGTAATAAATGTTTGTATATGAATTTTATGAAAACTATTAAAGGTCATATAACAATAAACCGGATACAGATAAGATCCTTATTAACAAATATTTAACCAAAATTTTAAATTGAACAATATAAGCACGTATTGTTTGACAATTTAATCCAACTTTTTAACAAAAATTTCTATTTTGCAAATAAACTCTGCAATTATCAGAAACTGAAATTTTTAAAAGTAATTTTTTTGTAAGATAGATTAATGTTTGCTATGAAACATTAAGGATTTAATCAAAATTATTTCAAAAGTTTATTAAATATTCCATATTATATGTAAAGTTTCACTTTTCAAAAACTATTTAAAAGTGTTATGCAAATTAAAAATTTGGAACTATCAAGTTTTAGTAGTTATTGTTGATTATTACTATGTAATTTTTTTAACATTAATATTTTATATCAAATTTTATGGTAGCATAACTGAAATCGTATCATTTTATGGGTTCTTAAAAAGTTTAATTATTTTCTGTTGAAAAGTTATAAATTTCAACGCTATATAATAAATTAAACAAGAACGCTAAATAGTTTTTATGCAAACTGTAATAAATCAATGCTTTAGTTTTGTATATGTTTTATAGACAGCATTTAATGTGGTCTTTATGTTATATTGCTTTTAAGATAGGATAAATACATTTAGAAAAACAGTAGTTAGTATAAGGAAACAGCTTTTCATAAAGCGTTCTAAAGATAGCGTATTCAAAACAGCTTATTAAGGGTAAACTGATTGTTTATTCAAATTAAGAAAAACGATCAAAATATTATTTAAACTTATTTTTAACGGTTTGTTTTGAATAACTTTTGTATGTTGATACACATAGCAATCTGAAAGTAATTAGCAATTTTTTTATATAAGATCAGTTACACGTTGAGAAACTGTTTTTGTAATTACTTTATAAATACCGGTTTATAAGATAAGGAAGGTTTATAAACAGCTTCAATCTTTTTTTTTTTTGTTTTACTTGGTTTTTAAAATAGTTGCAACCTGCAATACTCTTAAAAGGAAATGTTTGTATATTTGAACTAAAGATAATTAGTTTTCTAAGTGTCACACATAACGGCTAAGGATTTTTTTTCTATAATGTATAAAAATCAGACATAAACAAATTAACTTGAATGGCTTATGTTACCTAGTAAATTTTGACTTTGATATTAATTAATGTAGTGTCACATTAATATAATTAATTATGCAATGTGTGATGTTATAAATTGACTAGTCAAATATTTAAATAAAAAAACTTCCTAACAAAAGTTTTTTGAACTTTGTTTTATGTCATACAGCATTAGTTTTTTAAGAATATCTTAAATAACGTTATGTTATTTATATTCTTTTATTGTTTTAAGTGGTTTAATTCAAGTGCAAAAAAAATATTTTCTAATTATAGATTATATAATTCATACTGTTATACTAGTTGCTAATAAAGTTAAGATATATCTAAAGGTTTATTTTACATCTAAAAAGTACATTTTTACATTAAGGTCAAAAAAATTGAGTTATTATTGTGCGTGCCTTAAAATAGCTCAGGATACAATAGTATGCTTTGAAAAATACCGATTATGTTTAAACTATAGACTATGTTTACCGTCTATAGTTTACGAAGCATTATCAAGATATAGATTTCATTCATAAAAATTATAAAATAAGCTATTTATTTACTTCAGTATACAAAAAGTTTGTACTAAACTATTTAGATAAGCCAATTTTAGCTCGTACCAATTAAAAGTTTTGTAAAATTAATATCTCAATACAGTTGAAATGTTAAACATGACAGATAAAAATATAATAGGATTTAATAACATATGCATCTAGAAAGTTTATACTACGCTTTAACAAGGTTGTTTTAATTAGTATTGATAGTATTAAAACATCTTTTATTTCAATATCTCTTTTTTTGTGTAAGTATTTTAGATGTTTAACAAAATCTTACACCACATTGATAATCTAAAACTTTATTTTAGCTCATTTTTTTGAATTTGGACAAAACATTTTAAGAAAAGTTCTGCTTAAAACTATTACTTACCAAAACTTAACTTTTTCTTCATTTCTACTATATTTCGTTAAAAAATAATATTAACCGTTTAAAAAACACCAAAGACTCTATAACTAAAACTTTAAAGAAGTCGACTTAAGTATTTCCTAGATTTTTGAAATTTTAAACGACACTTTTTAAGATTTTGTTAAGTGTATTTAATTGTCTGACAGTAATCTTCTTCTAAGGTGTTACAAACTTAAATTATTAAATGTTGCATTCTTTAGTCTTTATCTTCAGCTTCTACTAAACCTTTAGTCTTAACAATAGATCCATGAAAAAAGCGAATTGAGTAAAGAAATAGAAAACAAACTTTAAGAGGTAAAAACATGTATGTCGTGCGAGCTTTAACTTGTTTCAAGTTTTAAAAGTGACGATTTATCACTTTTTTAATGTGTGTTGTGTGTATTGTAAATACTATCACAAAATAAAATAAAGTTATATTACTAAATTGCATTATATACAACTGCAACGTGGAATTAACAAATAAACCTGATCGCTTATTTTTTTTTAATTTTAAAAATATAAGAGCATCAGTACTGCTTTTAGACAGTGTTGTAAACCTTAATAACTATTTAAAAAAATATTTTATAGTAAAAATATTGAAATATTTAGTAGCTTCTTTTCCTACACTTGTAAAATTTGTTTTTGTGTAAAAAAAAGTATTTTTTCACATTTTTAGAAGCTGTAAAAATTTATAAACATTAAAACACTTTCATCCATGTCAAACTTGAGTACATATTAAAAAGACAATTTATAAAAAAGTTCATTTTATCGGCTGTACCAGAAATATATCTGAAGTGTTTATTCTACCTAAAACTCTGATAATACTTTTTAAATATTAACTAAATCTTATTGAAAACAAAAAGACAGTATTAAACTTTAATTTACTAATACTTTGCGTTAAACATTGGAAAATTAAGATGTATAAAATTATAATATGATCAAACAAAAAGCTTAAAACGTTTAAAAGTACTTTTGAAAATGCATTTGTTTACAAACAATATTAAAAAAAAGTTTAAACACAACATCTGTATTAAGTTCAGTTCTTATGTAAAATAAAGGTCATCATATGTTCAAATTTCACCGTACCGAATTGAGTTCAAATTTCAAGTTCAATGACAAAGAAGCTTAATAAAGCAAAACTTACAGACAATGAATCCAAAGGAAAACAATAAAACTTACAATAGCTCAACAACTTTAATAAAGTTAAATTTAACTTTTTAATTTAAGATGTTATATATTAGATTTTTTTATCAATATAGTGTTTCTACATTGAAATTGTTTTTATTTTATAAAGTGCCTTTAACTAAGCATTTAATTATTCTTTAATTATAACTTCCAAACTCTAATACTAATATCTTTACAAATTATTGAAGTATAAATAGTCTTTTACGTGAGAAACAAAATGAATTTTAAATTTTTTTATTTAATATCTAATTGTATAATAAAATTACAGTTTTGGTGTTTTCATGATACAGAGTTATATATTCATGTTTTGTTTACAAAGACACTTTATGATTAAAAGTACAATTTTTGTATACTTTTTGAACTTTAATAAATAATTGCTATTAAACTACGAGAAAAATAACTTGTGGTAAAAGTTAGAACCCGCAAATTGATATTTAAGTTAAGTTACAAATATCTCAGTACTGCTTAAATTATTCTAGATCATTTTTAATATCTATCAACAAAAAACTACACTAATTTAGTAATAATTGATCAGTAGCTAAAGGAAGAGTCTAGTTATTAATAACTTACAAACGTATAAATAAAAATAAAATGTCAATCAAAAACTTAATGTCTCTATCCGTGTTTATAATGCTAACTAATATCGTAAATGTGTCAATACTTTATACATATCTTAAGGTAATACGATAAAATCTAGTTAAAACGGTTCTATTTATGTTTGTTATTGTCAAGAGTTAATTGACTATCAAGTTAATATAAAGAAGTTTTATAATTGTGTTATAGATTTGTATTAAGTGTGACTTTCAATTAGTTTTGTATATAAACAAATATAAACGCTAATTTTATATCAAATGTATAATAATACTTTTTTTTTACTTTTTTAGAACTGTCAATTGATTAGAGATAATCTGTTTCTGTTAATAACAAAATAAACATTAGTCTTATGAAAAATAATTTTAAAAATTTTTAATAAATTGTTAAACTTTTCAACTTAAATTACAAATTAAAAATGTCTGTAAAAAACTTATTTGAAAATTGTTGCTGCTTTTTACATTATTACTAAAGTTATGTTTAATTGAAGCTATGATGATTAAAATAGTTGTGCAATAGCAACAACTAACCTTATTTAGGGAAATAAAATATGCTCTATATTTAAAGACATATAATGAAGAACAGTACTTGATATTGGTATATAGTCTTCATACTAAACGCTTAAATTCCGAAGTTTTTTTACAAATATCAATAGAAGTGTCTTAAACTTAAAATAAATAATATATTTCAAAGTATAAACATTTTTAGTATAATTTTTTTTTTGAAAAGCGTTTAATTATAACCTAAACGTGTTTACTTTGACACAACATAAAACTAAACTTAAAAGCAAAACTTAAAATTTTTATTCTGTACGTGAAATACCGAAAAACCATGAAATATATGTTTTATTATTTAAAACAGTTGCGTTCCAGGTTCAATCTGTAAATAAGCTATTTACGTGAATTTAATCAGTTGTTAACTTTGAACTTGAGCTTTTTTATGATATTAAATAAAATCTGCTTAAATTCTTATTTTTTAACATGTTTTAAGAACTAAAAATTTAATGAATTAAACATAGTTTATATATATTTTTAGAAATTTCTTATAAACTAAAAAAATAAGATTAAAATTCTGTTTTGTAGCATTTTTTATTTTATTATGTAAATAAAAAATAAATTCTGACTCTGTATAAATTTGTTGTTTAGTTATGTTAGACCTAAAATAACTATTTACTTTGTTCTCACATTTTAATTGCAATATTTAAATAACATTAAGTTAACTAAAATTTCACTTCATACTTTATTTTTCGCAATATGTAAAATTAAATGGAAAACAAAACATAGAAACATGTTTAACTAAATTTTCAGTTTAAATGCACAAAGTAGTGTTTTTGTTTAACAATTTTTTTTTTACCAGAATGTAAAATTAATAAGTATTGTTTGTTGAACGATAAAAAAAGCGCTCAAAAAGTTAGGTCTAAGGACCTGGTGTACAAAGGAACCTTACGGTTATCGAGTTGTACACCACATGCTTAAAAAAATTCTCACGAGATATTATACATAATTTTTTTATCATGTAAATATTTTAATATTTAGTAATAATAAAATAAAACAATAAATAAACAGTTTTTTCAATAAAGGCTGTTTACATAACTATAATATTAGAATTAAAACAAGGGAGTTTATTAATTTACTTCTTTCACAGTTAAGCTTTATAAATTTAGATGATATACAGTTTTGTTGTTAATGACTATATTTAATTTGTTTAAATGAGTTTCTTTATTATAAATGAAAAAAATTAAGACCAAAGTTTTTTTTATGTTTTTTGTAAGTTTAGAAGTTGGTAAAATCATTTAGCATTAAACTACTTAAAAGGTGTTTTTACCTTTAATCTAAGAACAAGGCATTAGGGGTTTAAGACACACTTTAGGTGTACAGCCCATTGAAAAAGTTTTTTACATTTTCAGTTGAGAATTTAAAAAAAGGAATTTTTTTTCACTCTCTTTCATCCTGAACAAAGCATGCATTCACTTATAAGTAATGTCAGGTAAAATATTCAGCCTAAAAAGCACTTTTTCATGTTTTACATGGTTTACATTGATCAATTTTCACCAGTTTTACTTGATATTTTTATAATTGTTGTATGTTTTTGTTTTTATTTTGATTTAGAAAACTAATAATAAAAATAAACTAAATTAAACTGTTAGTTTAAAATAAACTTAATTTTTCAATGTTTACATTGTACACTAAATTATAAAAAGTAAGTTTTTGTAAACAGTGTACACTTAAAGAGGATTAATTATCTTTTGTTGATGGTGTTAATTCGTACCTTAGAGTATTGTTCAAAGTTAAAAAAGCACAAAGAAAAACTTTTTGAAGCTATTTACAACTTCATTAAAAACATATTTTACTTTGATTTAAGAGATAAGTTTTCACTGCATTTAAAGCTACAACAAGATTATAAAGTGAAATAAATGACTCACTTATTTAATAAAAGAACATATATTTTTATAATTTAGGTTAAGTGTATATTCAAAAAAATTTTGGTTATGATTAATCATTTTGTAATTTATTTAACAAATTGCTCCAAAGTGACATTAGACCATTTGTTATTCTTATCCAGTTTGATCTTATCTTTATCATGACCTTTTTCACACTTTTGTGCTTATCTAATTTTGTTTTATTATCATTAGCAACAAGTTAACAAAATAAATTTTCATTAGTATAAATTGGCTTTTATACATTACAAAATTAATAAAAACATAATTTGAAATAGGATTTAAAATATAGAAAAAGTGTGCAACTTTAGTATGTTTTGTAAGTAAAATTTAAAAGTAAAAAAAAAACTTCAATAATAATAACTCATTTTAATTTTTCTCTAAAATAAAGTATATATACAATCAAATTTACTTTATTATGCTAAATTTGTAATTAGATAAAGTTTTTTAATAAGAACTCTTAAATTTGTTATAAGTCTTAATATCCAAAATGTTTTATTTTTTTTATACTTAATATTTTACATATTTTAGTTATAAAAAGGGGCTAGAGTATTTTTCAAGTATTAAACAAAATTATTGACTTTTATTTTGATAAAATATGCGTTTAATAAATAAATTAGGTGATTAACCTTAATTTATAACTACTAACAAGTTTGTCATATTTTATCATAACATCACCTGTATAACAATATTACGTCTGTTAGTAGATCATACTACCACCTTATAAATTATTTTGATTTATTAAACTATTAATCGTTACAATTTGCTATTAGAATAAGGTAGAAAGCAATAACATAAAACAACCTTAAGTAGTGTTTGAGGGGTTTAACCTTTTAATTTTGTCATAAAAATAGCAATTAAGTTATCTATGTATCTATTAAAAATTATATTGATAGTGCTCGACAAATTTTACTTTTCAATGTGTGAAACAGCTGTTTAAATTATAGTTTTTATATAATTAGATAAATATTAATAATTATATACTTGTAGTTAGTTTTGTAACTTTTCTTTTAAAGAGAAATGTTTTATTATTTTATATATACAAGTAATTGTACCTAATTGTTAAATTATATCAATAAATATGTTTCATATAAATATAACATAGTTTTATGGGCGTAACACTTAATACTAGCTTTAACACTGATAGGCTGATGTAGTCTAATTAAATATTAAAACGATTGTAATTTCAATTTTTTTTATAACTTTATTTACAATTATTGCTTTTATCTAAAAAGGTTATTTTTATTTTTTAGTGTAGTTTTAAAACATGTATAAACGATCAAAACAATAGTTTTTTAATATAAAAGAAAACTTTCGTAAAATTTGTTTCATTCTCTAACAAAAATAATTAATTTTTTTTTATCCACTTATTTGACTTATCTGATCGAACAGTGTAACATTTTAAACAGGTGCATACAATTAAAATTCTTACTAATAAAAACTAACTTTTGTTTTTGCTTACCGCTAAACAAGATTAAAATACCACACGTTTAAGCTTTACAGTGACTGCGTTAACAAGAATTAGACTTTTTGCTAGAGAAACGTTTAATATAAAAGAATGCAGTAAATAAAAACTACTTGCAAATTTTAACTTTGTACGCTTGATTTTAAATTGAAATGTCTTATAAGCTTTGACTAAATTGAAACTATACAAACATAGATTTTAAGTTTATATTTAAAGTCAATATTATTTTTAATATTTTTCTCTAGTTCATCAAATTCTTATATTTATTTAAGATTTGAATTTTGAAAAATCGATCATTTTTATCATAAAAATATTTCTTTTATCTGTTGCCATTTCTTGATACTTACAAAAGAACTGTTTAAAAATCTTAAGAATGAAATACACTTCACTTTTTATGTATTGTTGTTGCACATTAAAAATGATGTATGGCAGATTTTTGACATTAATGAGACAATTTAACTCATCGGTCAAATCTTCAAAAGTAAAACTTATTTACCAAACGTTAATTTTAATCGAGCGTAGAGCTTTATTTAAATAAATGTTTGATTGAGAACTTCAATTTAATTTTCTTATAACTTTTTGAAAGCCAATTTCAAGTCGGTAGTACCCATTAATGTTTTAACTTTTTTTTTTCTAATTAGATTAAAAATTTAACTTTAAACAAAAACTTGTAATTCTAAGTTGACTATAAACCTGTTATAGCTTTTATTATAGCAGTATAAACAACTACTAGTATTATAAAATAAAGTTTTTCATTTAATTAAAACTTTTCATAAATTAACAAACTGTGTGTATCAGGGTTTCTCTAGTTGGCGATTTGGTCACTGGGGCGCGATACCTATTAAGAGGGTCATATGTTTTTTTTGTTTTTATAAAAAAGGTTTATTATTAAAATAAAGTTGAGAAACCAAGGTGTATATATTATTCAAAATAGAAATTAAAGATTTTATTTTAGTTTTTGCTTGAGTTTGTTTCGATTTTAGCTAAGTAAATTATTATAAGAACTTTTATATTAGAAAGTCAACGTAAATGTGAAATTTTGTTTAGAGATTAATCTCATAATTAGGTTCATAAACATTCTTATTTAAAAATACATTTTTAATATTGTCTCTGGATTCTATAAACTTAATTAATAAACTTTTGCTTTATTTAAAGCTGTGCTAATTAAAGTTGCACGTATTTTAATTTAAAAACCTTTTTCTTATGAAAAGGTCGATGCAGATATTAAATATTAATTCGAGAATAATACATTAAATCAATTAAAATAATTTAAATTAAGACCACCAGCAAACATAAATATTAAATTGCTTTCATCAATTTGAAAATTCGTACTGATCAATGGGTTATTTATGTATGATGTTTCAGTAATGAAGTTCTATAATGAGTTTTAAAATACCTTGAAAATAGTTTAATATATTTTGCGAACCCAAACAACTCTTATTTCAAAATATATTTTTATTCTTGAACTGTTATAAAAAATGAGTTTTTTATAACAGTTTTTTTTGTTGATAAACTATACGCTTTTCTTTAAAGTTAACAGCTTTTATTATTAAGTCCAACTATTTTTCTTTCTTTTTTTTTAGTACTTTAGTAGTTACAAGTTATAATTGTGATATTTTGGGGTAGGAATCTTATTGGTACTATTTTATTGGCACTATTTTGTAGGAAGAAATGCTGCAACAAAATCTGCCAATATCAAAAATATCAAACATCTAAAAAGTCTTTTCTAGATTTTTTTTCTTATTTTGTATAAGTATAGTACTGTTATAAATAAACTAATAGTTTAATGTTAGACTTTGACATTATAAAAGACTTTATTTCTTAGTACTGTTGAAAATCTACCAAAAAATTAAACTAGCTTGTGTTAAACTGAAGACCCGTCAAAAGTTGATATTTTACAGCAAGTTAGTATATCAAGTTAATGCTTTTATCGTGAGTACTTACATAAAATCAATGAGTAAAACTCTCAAAATAGTTCTAAGAACATGCACTTTTGAAATGTGAATAACGCTGTTTTACGATTTAAATGGTTTTATAACGATGTTATTTACTACTTATAACATAACATAACAGTATTAAAAACAGTATAAGAGTAAAACAATAGTTCGGTAGTATTTTATTTTACAATTGAAAACATTTAAAAACTGTTTTAGAGTAACGTGTTTTTGATATTGTATTATATATTTATTAATTTAATACATATGATTTTTTTTTACTTTACACTAAATTAGAAAACTTGTTAACTGTTAACTTGAAGGTTTATAAGCATTTGTAATTAACATTTCACGTTTTAAAAATCCTAATTTGTGTTAAATTCATTAAAAGTAATATTTTTGTCTAAAAATAACATCAAAAAATAAAAAGCTACAAAACTTTACTTTTTATCAAGTGAAACTAACAAACTTTCGTTACGGGGCATTAGAAATAAAATTAATTTTACGACTTGATATTGTTATGATTAAAAATAAAATATATTCTTTGATCAATATCTAGAAGTCCAAATATTTCACAAAAGTTCGTCAGTGAAATCTTTATTTGTTTCAAACATAATCTGACAATTAAGTGATTAAAACGGCACTTATACAGTTCTAAAAAAATTATGTAAACATTAACGATCTGACTTGTGAGATTAGCAAAGAAGAAATTACTATTGTAAACTCATCAAAAGGTAACTTGAAAGAATGATAAATTGGTTTATAATAAGCTTTTTTGTTATATTGTTTAAAGTATATTTAGGTAGTTTAACATCTGTTTTTCTACATAACTTCAATTAATGTACCTGACTAATAAAACTCCTAATTTTAAACCAATAAAAACGTTAGTTGTTATCTAAATGTATACAAAATATTTATTTATAAAATAAAATAAAAGTTTTTACTTTTTGGTTAACACATTTAAAACAAAAACAGTAACTACATAATTCATTTGTGTTTTGCTGTTCGAGCTTTTTTTGCCAATTTTTAATTTTTAATCTAATTACTAAACATAGAGAAATCGGGTTTTCGAAAACTGTATTATTGCAATAAGGGTAACAGTTCAAAAAATAACCAATAACGAAAATAAATTGGCATCCGGTTTTTTAATTAGATTTTTTTTTTAAAAGCAAAGTTTTTTTTTTAATCTCAAACAATTATTCGAATTTGTTTTTGACTTATTCAAAACTTAAAAATAGTCGAAGTTTTCTATTGGGGTTCAGTTGTTAGTTTATATTTCAACTTCCTCAAAAAAGTACAAAATAAGTTTCTACCTTACATTGCACAAAACTACTTGTTGTATATAATTACTAATATAAAACGACAATAAATTTAAACAAAAATTTGTACTCCAAGTTTTTAAACCTAAAAAACTTTTTGCTAGAAAATAGACTTTCGAATGTGTAGAGGATCAATTATTTAACAGTTTTTATATTAAATTGTATTTAGTAAAAACACTTGTCAATCTGTTAAGTAGACAAAAAGTTTAAAGCAAAACGTTATTAAAAATAATAAGAAACATTAAAGAAATATTTAAAAATGTAAGTCTGTAGAATGCTAAAATAATGTATGCTATAACAATATTGAGTTAAGTTTTGGAAGACAGCATTATTACATAAGTTTGATAAAATAAAAGCAGCCTACTATTCTATAATTGACTGATTTAACTGATACTGCTTGTCGATAAAATTTCAGTCAATAAATATAATTAAAAATTTTAAATGTTTGTTTATTACTCAGATTATATAGATACGAAAAGGTGAGCATCAAAATTATAACTCAAAGTGTGATATTATGTATTCTTTTTTTCATTTTATCTGATAACCGCTAACCTTTTCAACTTAGATATATTTTTTATAAGGTTAAATAATATCTTTTAACTATCATTTCGATTTAAACTAATAATGAACTTAAGTAACTTCAAGTTTTTAAGTTTTTATCGTTTTTAATACTTTTAATAAATTAAAGGTGTGTTGCAAAGTATATTGTTATAAAAAAGCTGTTAAGCTGTAATTTATTATTGTAACAATGCTAGCTAATACTTAATGTTTTTATATTACACTTAGCGTCGGTTTTTTTTTGTTGTGTTGTAGTTTATAACTTAGATAAACAAATAATTTTATTAATTAAAAAACAAGGAATTAAGATTTTTTTTGTCTCTAAAGTAAAGTTCTATTTTAAAAAAGTTTCTTAATAATTGTAATGTATTCTATTGTGTTTACCTACTTTAAACTTTCAAACAATAAACATTTTAATTTTTTTCAATGCACTTACCTGACTTATCTTTTTCGAAAAGTGTAACAATTTAAACAGGTGCATATAATTAAAATTATTATAAATGATAATTAATTTCAGTATTTGTTAAAAACAATAGAAGTTTTTTTTATTTGTCACGCCAAAACTTTATTAAATTACCACGAATTTAAGTTTAAGCATTTGGCTGTATAAGTAAGAATTTGTTTTGAAATTTTGCTGAATTTGCCCCTTCTAGTATCTTTTACAGAAAAATTTATCTTTTTAAGTTTAGATATAGTCAATTATACTTATAATTGTTGTCATTTTATACCAGCACTTTTTCTAAAGCCCTTTGAAAGATATAGTTTTTAAAAGTACAGTATGCATTTGATGTTCGATTTGCTTGAAAAAGTCAAACACTTATATGAATTAAACATAAGCAATTAAATATATTTGTCTTCTAATGAGGCTATATTTTAATGATGAACTAAAGCTTTATTAGTCATAGAAAACAAAAGATTTCACATTTGTTAAATCACTATAAATATTATAATCTAACTTCATGTCAATTTAAATCAAACGTTAAATTATACCCAAAAATCTTTTGTTTGTAATAAAATTAACTTCACTTAAAACATAATTAGTTTTAAAACTAATGTCAGATAATTGAATTTTTTAAGAACATAAATCTGAGATCAGTTTATTCTATGTGTTGTCAACTTGTTGTACTTAATGCCAATACACGTCAATTACGGATTTTTATAATAATAGCTTTATACGAGGATTTCAATAAAACTGGTAGAATTTCTTAATAAATCTCGTATGATTCATTGTTTATTTTTAGACCACCTATAAGTTAAAAAAAAAGTTGTTTTTATATAGTTTTAATAAAGTATAATAACAACTGAGGCAATTATTTGTAAAAACTTCAGTAATACATTATGAGTTTTTAAAAGCCTTGAGTACACTTTAATTTTAGTAATCCACTTAAACGGTTAAAAAATATGCTTTTAGTTTTTTATTTATAAATTTCGCTATGTAGCTCCATATCTACTAGTTTTTTATTTGTACAATGATTTCAGACTCTTTAATTCTATTTAAAAAAAAGTTTCACTGATTGATTTGCACAATACCTATACGTTTTAACGTTATATGAACTTGTTAATAGTTTTATTTGATATTTTGATCAATGAATTGTAGATTATCATTTACTGCTTCTGTTAGTTTAATTATGTTTGACATTACTTTTTATGAGTATTATTATGTATGTGTATGTTTAAAAAACTTATTACTATTTTAAATACTTTAAAGAAAAATATATAACGGAGCATTAAATAAGAATTTATTTTATAATAATAGCTGTTATTGTTGTACATAATTTACTTATTTAGTAAAAAAGACATAACATTTTATGAACCACTAACAGAACTTTATTTTCTACATTAATAAATATGCTTTACCAGAGTAACTTGTTTATTTAAACTCATGCTTAGATATCATATCAATAATAGCTTTTAGAAGTTGTTTCTATCTGTTACAAATCTGTTTATCTATTTTTTTCTATGTCTACATTAGTTAAACTTGCTTTTTCAAAACAAAAAAAAATAATATGTTGAGCAACTACTTTAGAATACTTAACTGTAAAATTTCTTATACTGTAAATCTTTATACACTTCTGTATACATAGATTTACAAATGATGATTATTTTAAAACAAAAAGAATTATAAGTCATAAACATACCGTATGTATGTTTTTTGTAATAAAATTTTTGATTATTGAAATGACTCGAGACTAGTCGTGGGAAATTTGTAAAGTCACAACCTTAGTTTTATCTCAATTACTATTTTTTCATCCTCTACGCTTTAATAGATCTTGAAATATTGTGACCTTATGTGATCTTAAAATGTTTCAAGTAGTTTGAAGTATGTTCGGCTTTAGCGAAAGCTTAAAATAACAAAAGAAGAAAAATTTTTTTGTCTTAAAACTAAAGCGGTTACAGGAAAACTTTCATTATTTTTGGTTGCTTTAGTACTCATAATCTTCGAAACAACTCAACTAATAAAAAAATGTTTTATAATTCAATAGTATGTAATAATTTAAACTATTAATTTTAGTATTTAGCTATTTTTCTTTTGGGAAATAACTTTTTCATAAGAAAATACTAACAAAACATTTTTATTGCCAGTGAGCAAAATTTAAAAGTGTCGAAAAACATACTGTTATACATATATTGTTAAATATTTTGAATAACTAGTAAATAAAAAGTTATTTATTTTAAAAAAATTAGTAAACACTGTTATTTTTATAAGGTTTTCGAAGCAACAAAATTAAAAAATAACTTTTTACTTTTAAAAGTAATGAAGTAATGTTAAGCACTATACGTCTCTTATTTTAATCAAACCTTTTTTTTAATTTCACAGCCTATCATATTTGTAATTATTGGCTTTAAGAATACTTCGTAAAACCAAAAGATGAATAGCTAGTCAACAATTTTATTATTGCTATTTTTCCTTCGTGTTCTTTTATTACAAGTTGTACCTAAAAAAACTAAGTATGATACATTCTAGAATCTAGGATTACTGACAAGTAAGTTAAGTTTACTCAATATCCATCTTAACAACAAGAAATAAACTAATAACTTTTTCGACGACTTTTTCTTTTTGAAAGTTTTATTGAGAATTTTTAAGAGAAGAAGTTTTTTAAAAGTTTCAATAGATCTAATTGATATCTATTTTCATACTTTTTATTTAAACAAATCAAGAATTATTAAAAAAATTCGAGTAATTAAGCTGTTATAATGTAACTATTTTGGTTTAAAATAATATAATAGTCTTTTGTAAGATCATCTAATTTTGTTAAATATATTGCTTATACTGTTTTAAGCAAAAAAATTTTAAAAAATTTAATGTTTTAAACACACAAAACACCATAGCACATTTTATTAATGTTTATTAATTGATAAAGTTTGTTTTTTGAATCTTGTTTTTCTTTCGAACTAAACTAAAACTAGTAAACTTGTATTATTCATAGTAGCAACAGCTTATATAAAATTATCACAAATTTATGTGCAAAATAGTCCTTTAAGTTACTTTAACTAAATGTTAAGGAAAATTAAAATTGTGTAAAAAATGTTTCCCGAATGTATATTAATAAACTTACATTTATGTTTATCTAAAATATTTGATCAGCTTTAAACACGAATTTTTATTTACAAAACCATATCAATTAATCAACTACGCAATGTTGGAAATTATTAACCAGTTTATAATTAAAATTCGAATCTAAAGCATTTTTAAACTGAACAAATTTAAAACTCCGCAATATAAAAAATATTTACCAAGTGTGTAAACTAAACATTTTTTGAACAAAACAAATGTAAATCAATCGGAAATTTAAAACTGCAACTTATTACTAACTTCACAATTTTTTTTCTGATACTTCAGTGAAACTGATCTCGATTTGAAATTTATTCTAAATAAGCAATAAAGCGTTTTTATAAAATAAAAATAAAATCTTTTCTTTAAAAAAAAAAACTTCATACTTAATTTTGATATCATGTTAGTATATTTTTGTTTCAAAAACTGGTGTATTAAATCTTCTTGACTTTCTATAAATATTAAGTGTTGACAAAATTAAAAGGTACAAAAATAAGTACAGTACTAATAAAAAATATTTTCACAATTATTCATCGTTATTTTACTTATTTTTTGGTCTTAAGTTTTTTATACGTTCGCTTTTACAAACACTTTTGAAATACATTGGTGTGTATTGATCTTTATAGGTTTTGTATAAATATTAGCCTAGTGTCATTTTTGAAATTTGTTTATTTTACACGTTAATATATTAGAATAATTGTTTGTTTTACATGTACTTTATCAAATCATGACATGTTAAAATACAATCACTTAAAAGCTAATAATTTAGTTAAAGAGGATATAGTTATATATTACAAAAAAAAAAAAACCATTGAATACTTAGAAAAGAATTTTTTTTTGGTAAAAAACTAACAATATATAAGTTTCAAAAAATAACTTTACTATTTAGTTATAATTTTTTTGACAAGAACAATTATTTTTAGTTATGCGTACTTTGTATAGTTAAAACATAGTTTTTAAATTAAAAATCTTTAAATACTTCATATAATTATATAAAAATTACATAGGTTTTATACTATTTTGTAATAACTTTAGTAAATCACAAGATGATAGGTTTAAACTGTTTAAAAATATGAGAAGAAAAATTAATATTTTTTGCAGTATACAAAAACAAAAAAAAACACAACACATAGATGAAAACTATTTTAGAGAACTTTTTTTAATGTTATAATTTTTTGTTATAATGTATAATAATTTACATGTATAAGTAAATTCTAAAACTATAACTTCTGAACTTTTTTTTGCCCTATGGTATGAAACAAATCTATGGTATCAAAGAACAATACAGCTTGTAGACTTGCTTTTAATTTTTTCACGTTACTAACATTAGTATTGGAATCTACAGCTTGTTACATTCGATAATTAAAAACATTTTATTACAATTGAATCACACTGATGAAAATTTGTTGAATGACATTTGTGTTGAATAAAAGACTTTGTTTTTATTTTTAATCAAGTAAAAGAGCACACTATAGTTCAAAAAGATATTATTAACTAAAACCCTAAAGAAGTAGATTATAAGCACGAGTACAACATATTTAAATAGAATCTAAAATTAAAATAAAAAAGTTAGGAAGTTTAGAATGGAAAAAATATTTAAAACTAAATTTAAAACTGAAATGATATACATACCATTTTATTAAGTGTTTAAGACTCGTAAAAATTCATTTAACTTACAGCTTATAACAACTGTTAATTAAGTTTTTCCTTCTGCGAAAAATGATATGTAATCTATTTATGCAAAAAAATTTACGTTTTTTAGTTTAATTTTTAATTTTGATAGATTTTACTGTAATATTTTGTAACATATTAAACATTTGAGTAATTTAGTATCCGATATATGTTTTAATTGTTTTAACATTCTTTACAAAACTTAAACTTAAAACTTATACAAAAAAGTTTATCCTAATCTTTCAAATTTAATAAAACACTCTAAATAAAAAAAATAAATCCACTACAAAGCAAAATATTTAAATAAAGATTACAAAACGTTTAAGAAATTGAAGTAACTAGCAATATACTATCTACTTTAATTTTTAAGCTTAGAGCTTAAAGCTGAAAACTTTTTACTTAAATTTTTTATTTGTTTTGCTTTTTATGCATGGGATTTAAACATAGTTTCTTTAATACTAGCTTCTGTTATGAACATGCAGCCTTGTAATTATTCAAAGTAATTGTTTTTTTTTAATTTTGAACTTTATTAAAGTAAAATTTTGCATTTACTGTATTTACATTAATTTAATTTGTTTTAATTATTTGTAAACTGGGAACGGGTCAAAATTGCACCAAGACAAATTTACACGAAGGGTCAACTTTGCACGAAAATACTTTTGCACGAGGGAACCAAATTGCCCGAGGGGACTTAATTGCACGAAGACAAATTTGCACGAAGGGTCATTTTTGCACGAAAAAAAAACGATTAAAATCTAAAATACTAAAAAAGAAGAAGAAAAAATAAGTTACCGATTAAGGGTAAGGGTTAAATATAAATAATGAAAAGAAAAGCTAATAACTTTTTTATATAAACAAAACAAGTAGAAAAACATTTTTACCGATCGAGGGTAAGGGTTTGGTGTTTCAGTGATATTAAAAGTAAAAAAAAAGGAAAATAAAAGAAATTAACTTAAATAAAAAAGAATCAACCCGTGCAAAAGTGTCTCCGTGCAAAAGTCCCTTCATGCAATTTTATCCGCTCGTGAAAATTTGACTTCTACCCATTTGAAATAGTTGTCTGGTTTTTAAATAATTTTGTTTTTAACTTAAAATCTCAAACTATTTATAAAAAATTGTTTCAATTTAATGAACTATCACTTAAACTTTTTTTCGACTAAAAGTTGTTGCTAAATTATTATGCTGCGTCACTGTTTACAACAAATTTCGTTCAGATTTTCTACTTAGAATGACTTTTTTTTCAATAATAGATTGCAGCAGCATCCTTTCTGCAATATAAATAGGAAACAGCTGATGCTTGAGTTTTAAGTGCACCTTATTGTGAATATCATAACTTACTACGTTGTTATCATTCAGTTTCTCACAATAAAGTTGTAATTAGAATTAGGAGTGAATTTAAGATTACGTATGACATACGTATGGTAATAAAATACGATTACATATTTCTCAACAGATGGTTTAATAATGATTAATTAATTTGAGTGTAGTTAATAAGTCGTCATTAATCTTCTACAAACAACAAAATATCATTAAGAATGTAATTTATCAACAAATTTCAATGAACTTTTTCAACTTATTAAGAGTTACAGTATGCATCTATTTTTAATCAACCGAGTAAGACAAAGTTAATTGTTATTAAGATCGAAGGTATGTTGCTGTAACCAGCTGTTAAATTTAATTAAAGTTGTAAATTAAAATATAAAATTTAATAGTTTAATAAATAATAAATCATTATTAAAAACACACCAACAACTAACAAAAAGATCCATTTTGTTGTGAATAATACTTTTTGTTATAAGCGTTTAATGAGGTAATAATCAAAAAACTAAAGTCTTCTGATGTTTGCAAGTTTAGTTTATTATACTTACGGTATCTATAATTATTATATAATTATTTGACAATTGTAAAGATAGATATACATTCATAACTCTTTTTTTGCACTATTAAACTTTTTATCGTTTGCATTAAAATTTTAGTTATTTTTAAGAAAGTAACTACAATTTTACTTACATTGTATGGCAATACTAAATAGAAAATTATTTGTATTTTATAACATCATAGAAGCCTTTTATAACTATATTAAAAAAATCTACTAATTTTTATAAGAAGTTTTAGTAGAAAAATTTAATAGTTATGATGTACTTAACTTATTTATAAAATATTATGATAATAAATTATTATAGCAACAATCAAAAGGTTTTTTTTTTAAATTAAACTTTAGAATGCAGTTTTTAAATTTCATTAGCTAATTAATAAAGCAAAGAAGTTTTTTTAATTTTATTAAGCTTGATTCAGATCATATTTAGTTGTAATAAAAGTTATTATACAGAACACAGAAATATAAGTTCACAATTATAACAAAAGTTGTAGATACAACAATCACTAAAATAATAAACACGTAGTACTCACAGTTTATTGACGTCATTACTATGGAATGTTGTTTATTTGTACAAATCACATTTACTATAAGTACATTATTTGAAAACGTAGTATATACTCACGTGTTATTATTACCAATAAATACTCTTAATAACCTTGAAAAAAATCAAAGTTGTGTAAAAAGATTACTTAAACATTTAAGATTTTTTATCTACTTACTTCCTTTAAAAAGTTCTAAAATTAAAAATATAGATAAAACAAACGCAATTTGAAATATTTTTCACATTGTTTAAATTGTGTTTTACGAAAATAATTACTATGCAAAGATTAAGAACTTGAAAACTACTACTTGAGATATGTAATTGTTACAGTTATTATAATAGTAAAAAAATTGTACTTACAAGAACATGTTTTTAAATAATTAGCAAATAAAACTTAAACCATTGTACTATAGATAAATTAAATAGTACTTTATTTTATATAACATAACTTTTGTAAAGTTTATTATATTATTGTTGTATTGTTTTACTTAATAACTTGTTTCTACACGTGACTTATGATATAATAAAAACGTATGGACTCGTATTGTCATCTTTACTTTTATGTAGTTTTATATTAATTTAGTCAACTGAAAATGTAAACAATATAGTTATCCTTGAGTTATTTAAACTTATTTAGTTTACTTAATAAAAATAGTATATATAAATTGTTATATTTTCTTTACAATAAAAGGTGTGTGAATAATTTAGTTTTTTTACAAAATTTTGTGTAGACTTCATAATTTGAACAGCTGTAATTTTTGCAAAAACATTTTTAAACTTTATTCAAAAGTTTAAAACATAATTCATGATTAGATTTTCAAGATGTCAAACTTAAATAATTTATAAAATAATATTTTTTTTGTAGAAATTCTCAACATTGTAAACCATTTATAACATATGCAGTGTGACAGTGGAACGCTAATATGATATTTTTAACATTTATTTAATCTTCAAAAGTTTGTTATCCAAATAAATGTAATTAAAATGTTTAAAGCTAAGTTCAATAAAACTGTTTTTGGAAAACTTTGAAAAACTAAAAAGTTTAGTAATTAAATAGTTTCCTAAATTGTGTTTATACCGAACAGTCTATGTTGATATGAATAAAACACATAAATTAATATAAATAGCAATAAGAACACCTATAAACTTATAAAAGTCCAAAGTTGTAGTACTATAGCTTTATTCAATACAACACTCATCAGACTTTAAAAAAATACTTTTTTGTTTATTTAAAATAGGTAATATACGATTAGTAATAAGCTGTTTACAAGCTTATGTGTAAGCCATGTCATAATGTTTATAAATAAACATGTTTGTAAGCATAAGTAAACTTATTTGTTGAAACAAACCCTAAGACCATAAGTAGCTTGGAATACAAATAGACTGGTTGGAACTGTTTGTCTTAGTCTGTTAAGTTTTCAAACTAACTTTGTTGAAACAAGTATAAAAATATTAATTTCAACAATATATGAATTTTTACGAATAGTAGAAATTTTGATCTAAGTCGCTTTACGATTTCTGAAAAAGACTTTAACGTTATAAGTTATTCACTAATTTTTGACCTGATTACAGACATTTGTCAATCATCTGGGCACTATATTCAAATACCAGAACAAGTTGTACATTACTGAAGAGTTTAACTTTTATTTTACTAAAATTATTCAATTGTTTACAATAACTTATAGGTGAAGAAAAAAAAATTTTTACTGCTTAATACAGTTAACAAATTTGGAGCCGAACAAGTCAAAAAATTTTAATCAACTTCTATTAGAGTCGTATCTTGCTTTTTCTTACCACTAAAGCGATAAACTTTGACAAATGATTATTATAGAAGAGTTAGTTAGTCATGATTTTAAGAATAACTCCTAAAACTTTTGATACTTGGTTAAAATAGAGTATATTGATATTTTAAAACTATATCATAAATGTTTATTTAAGTTTTTAAATTGGTTTTACCTGACTCTCAGAAATTTCTCAAAATGTTTTTATTTAGTTATTAATTTTGTCAGTAATAATCTAAATACGCTTAATTCAATTTTAATAAGTTTAATTAACAGTTTTTACAACGTATTGTTATGTAATAGACTATAAAAGTCTCTAACTGGATAATAAATAAGTCCTCAAACACAAACGTTATAGATAATAATAACAAATGTGTTGTAACTGAAGATCTATTATAAAGCAGTTAAACTGTGGTAATACTAAATAAGCGTTTGTTACCTGAACGTTTTGTTATCATTATATATTATTATAATTTATAAACATAAATATTTGAATAAGTTCAAATTTTCTTAATCATTGTTATTTTTTAATGGTATTTTTATGACGATACAGCTTTTAAAAAATGCTGTTTTCAGAAAAAAAAATATTAATCGTTATAATGACTAATAAATCACTTTAAAAAAAATTCATCACTAAAGACTTTCAAAGTTCATTTATGATATTTTTCTTTCAATCTATCAATTGAAAATTAAAAAGTAATTAAGTACAAAAAACAAGTTAAACTTTGTGTGAAACAATATAGAAATTCTTTTTTGTTAATAGTATAAACAACAGTTATAAAGTAAAAGGGAAATTTTAAACATATAATTCAATATAAGTATCTAATTCTCACAAAACTTTTATCGGAATTAATATTTGGTATCATTTTATTAAATTATTGCTTATTTAATCAAATTACGACTTGGGAGTCTACAGATCAAAGTATGAGCGTACTTAAATTATTTGCTTTCAGACTTATTTGCTTTTTATTTGGTTTTTATTAGCTTAAACATACATTTTAAAAGTTTTAGTTTTAAAACATATTTTATTATGTTTATTTTTTCAACAGATCAGTCAGAAAAGAAATTTTGTTTTAAAGAACTTTTTTCGAGTTACTGTTGCTAAAAATTCTATTTTTTGTAATCAGATTTGTTGGTCAAGACTACTTACTTTTATATCTTGCAAATACTTGGTTTCAACGATATGTTGTCATTTAACAACTAGTTTTGCTATTTGAAGTAAAATTTAATTACATACATTTGTATTGTTTTTCCAAACTGTAGATACAAGATCTAAACAATAAATAAATAAATTACTGAATGAAATTAATGGAAAAACTACTTATAGATTTTGTAATTTTTATTTTCATTGTCACCGTCTTGAGTTGTTTAGAAAGTTTTAATTATAAGGCATGTATTACTTGGTATAAGTTAAATATGTTAAAAAACTTAACAAAGAAACACGTTTATACAACAAAATTTTATAATTCTCAACTACAAAAGTTAATGTTAAGAAATTAGTACAACAAATTTTCTAAACTAAAGGTTAAATGAACTATTTTTCTGTAGTACTTCATAGTTGTTATCATTTTAATACTGCCATCTGTCAGTTCAAGCTTTTTAATTTGGTCAAAAAACGTTTAAGTGGTACTTGTATTCTTGTTAAGTGGTTTAATGATAGTAATGCATTTTGAAAAAAAAAACGATTGTCTATCGGCTTTAACAAAACTTGCTTGTTCAAATTTTAAGAATAAATATTAATGTTTAAAACTTTACATATTAAATGCAGTTTAAGTTCAGTTTTGCTCTAACATAATGCTACTCTGTACTACTTTATAATTATTGTTCTTTTTCTGCAGATTCAAGCTAGTATAGCTTGTTATTTTGGTCAACGAACTTTAATGGTTCTTGAATTTTATTAAAGTGTTCATTTGGAGTAAAATTATAATTAGCCCTGTTTATGTTATGCATGTATGAAACAAACAACTATAATTTTTGCTTATAGTAAACAGTTGTTTTTTATTCTAAACGTTTTGCAATGTATCTAATATTCATTATTAGTAGTTATAAAAAGGTTAAATTTAGTGAAAATCAGGGGCGTTTTAAGTTCGCAAGAACTGATATTTTACAACACAACCAACAATTTTAATAAAATACATAAGCAACCCTTGTTGACTTTTGTCGATTACTAAGTCAAGTGTTGATTTTCGACAAATTTTGAGTGTTTTCAACAGCATGCAATTTACAACTATACATAATAATTAATACCATTGTTATAAGAGTGCTCTACTGCCGGTTTATAATGCATTTTTTTGTTGCAATAATTAATTTCTTTCACATGTAACTTTTAAATTTTAATTAGATGTAGTTTGTTTTGGATGCTAGGTAGACATTTTAGTCAAATATTTTAGCGAACACTATTGTTTTTTATTTAAACTTTTAGGCATGTTTTTTTCTTATAAGTTTTGTGTTGTACAAATATATTATTGTTAATCATTTACGTTTGTTGTTCTTATAGTTTTGTCTTTTTTTTTTATAGTTAAAAAGATTTGTTACTTAAATAGGACTTACGAAACTGTTTAAAAAAACTCTTAGTGTCTTTTAGTTAATTATGATGATATAATTTCAAGTGTTTTTAAGTTAAACTTAAATAAAAATCAAATGTGTAAATTATATTTTGTACCGTAACTAATAAGTAAAAGAAAATTTTAATACAAACTTCATAAACAATTTAGATTAAAAATTTAAATTAATTTATTAACCAGAAAACTGTTTAACATGAACTATACAAATTTGATTTTCTACATTTTTGTTTTGAAATTAGCAATTATCAATGCAAAGCATAATGTTTACTGGAATCCTGATGTGACACAAAAGTAAGTTATTTTAATGAAAAGAAATGAATTTCGTTTCTTTTTATGAATTGTTTAATAGGAAATATTTAAAGTTACCATAGTTAGTTAAAAGTTTTTGTATCTAAACTAAGCAAAATATTTAAACTATTATGAATAAAAACTTCTTATAAAAAGTTAACTGTACAAAATTCGTAAATTAAATTTAAAAAAAACTGTTAGTAATTTAGCTTGTAGTTAATTTAAACAAAAAAAAGCAATTTTACTTGAAAAACTTTAAGAGTTTAAAAAAAACAACGTACAAGTTATAAAGTTTAATAACTTTAGCACTAATCTTAACAGATTATCTCGAAGAAATATACTCTATCATGAAGTAAGGATAGGTGAACTTATGGATATTACTTGCTCTGAACCTAACTTGGCTAAAACAAAATTTATGAATTTTGCTGTATACAACGTTTCAAAACAAGCTTTTCATGAGTGCTTAAGGCCTAACAAAAGTTTATACTTTATTTTTTTGAAAAAAGACTCAGTTTTAACTAAAAATCTTTGTTTAATTGTATCTTGTTGAAAGGTTTTAGATCTTTATGCTTTCAAAAGTATAAAGAACCTTTATGAGTACATTTAAAACTATCGAACAATATTTCGTTACAATATTGAAAGTTATTTAAATTTTTTTTTCAAAATAATTCTAAACAGTTTTATAATACTTTAATTTTTCAATCTAATGTAACTTTATTTAAGATTTTTCATCTAGAAAAAACTTATTTTTGTTAACTTAGATGCAGAAAAAATATTAAATTGTGATGAATATACAATGGAGAAGAAAATTACTTACAAATTTCAAGAATTCACTCCTAATCCAAGAGGATTTGTTTTTGAATCTGGAAAGTCATACTACCTGATGGGTTAGTGTTTGAAACTTTTTTGTTATAATCTTAAAATTAGAAGTAAATTAAAATCTTAAAATAACTTAATATAAACTTTTCTGAGCTTTTATAAAACTAAACCTTGCTTTATAAATTATTGGCGTTTTAGACACCAATTATTTTCAAAAACATAATAAAGTCAAACTTTGATTAAAAAATTGTATAAGGTTTTTAGAGAACTTTAAGTAATTTTACAGTAAAAATTTTACAATTAAAATTTTGGTAATAAGTATATCGTAATCTGTCGATAATTAAATTATGTTACTTTTGTTAGGTTCTACTTAAATATATTACATCTTAATTTAAACATTCTTCATAGGATATGCAAATGATAATGAGACACGATCAAATCAATCTAACTGTAATAAATTTTCAAGAATGGAAATAAAGGTTTATTCAAACACCTACAATAAAGTTTTGAAGAAAACAGAATTATTTACAACAGAGAAACGAAACATTCACAGATCTTTAGACGCACTTAAATTTAAAAATAGGAAGTTAAGCGCTCGCTATGCTGCTCTAATCAAAGGTAGATACAAACTTAGACAAATATAGATTAAAGCGTAAATGTAGATACAATGTTTTAGTACTATTATTTGACTAAATAGTTTTAAGAATTAAAAATTCAATAAAAATTGAAATCAAAATGCATTTTACTTGTAGTAAGAACAAAACTCAAGTATATTGTATGTGTTTTGTGTTTGGAAAAACAAAAGTTAACACTTGTAAATTTTGTTAAATTATAATAACTCAATATAAAAAATTAATTATTTAAAAAGAATTCAGTCGATAATAATTGTTTTTGAAACTCTTATAATTAACTAAATCACATAAAGTAGTAATATTAAACTGAAGCATTTTAACACTTATACCTCCAACTGTTATATTCGTTTTAAACCAAAAATTCAACAAAATATCATTATTAATAGTTTTACAAAGCGTTTAAATTGGTCAACAAACTTCAACTTTAAAAGGTGGAGACCAAACGTGCTCTAGTGGTTTCACTTCAAACAGTAAACAGTGCAATGTACTTCTAATGTCCTTAATCGTTGCTTTTGTCAATCATTTTTCTGTTACATGAGCACTTAATTCTAGATTCACAAATCAATAAAATCTATAAGATTTGAGTCTAAAGTAAGTGGAAAAATGAAACCTAGTTACAGCAGAATTTGATGAAAATCATTCTGGAAGAGAAACGTTAAATTTAACTTCTAATTGAAAACTAATTGTTTAACTATACGTACAATGTGTTTATAAAGTTTCAATGTTCTAATAATAATTAAACTGTGATTGTATTCTAACTTATGTAAGAACTATTAATTTGGTGACATTGATTTTTTTCATTTATTTATTATCAACTAGCGCATATTTAGTGTTTAAAAGTACTTTTTACGTCTAGTACTAAATTTATAACATTAACGTTTTTAGTTTTAATTAATTAATTTCATTTTTATACACTTTTTTTTATAAAAAATGTAACGTTTAAATAACTATTGTGTTTAATATATACCTATAATTGTGGTTCAAGACTAAAACAATTTGCTGTTGAAATATAACTTGATAATAACAAATTATATTTAATTAAGTCTAAAATTGCAGTTAATTGCAACCATTAGTTAAAGTTATTTTTAAATTAATTGATCCAAAATTTCATGCAGTATTTTTTTTGTTTCATTGTTTAAATGTTTATCAACAGCTTTATTTATAAATAAATATGTTTTTTTTTTTATTTCTAGTATTCTTTATTAATCATTGCTACATAAAACTAACAAAGTTTTTTAGTTGTGTTAATGTGTAGTTGCATATTTGAAGAGCATTATTAAAGGTCATATAACAATAAAGCGGATACAGATAAGATCCTTATTAATAAATATTTAACCAAAATTATAAATTGAACAAAATGATCACGTTTTGTTTGACAATTTAATCCAACTTTTGTCAAAATAATTTTTATGTTACATAGAAGTTCTGTGATTATCAGAAACTGAAAGTTCTTATAAAAGTTTCTGAGTAAGGTCGACAAATGTTTACTTTGACACATTTACGATTAATTATAGTCATCATTGTTTTAGCAATATTGTTTTAAAATTATTATGTGTTATAAGTATTTAAAGTAAAGATTATGTTATTCCAATACAAAACAGTATTTAAAAGTGCTGGTAAAACTTTTTATAACTGTAACGTTTCAGTAGTTATTGTTTTATTATACAAGTGTTTAAATTTTTATTTGTTATACCAATTATTTGTTGTAGCAAAACAAAACTGGTTAATTTTAAAAGATAGTTAAGGAATTTAAATACGTTTTTATGGACAAGTCATAAATTAAAAATTTATAAAAGAAGTTAAAAAAAATCAATTAGTATTTTTGCAAAATAGTATAAATAAAGACTGAAGTTTTATATGTATTTTAAACATAAGCAGTAATGTGGTGTTAATGCAAGAAAAGGATTTATACGATCGTGTATGCAAAACTACTTATAAAGGGTAAAACTAGTTGCTTATTTTAACATTAAGAAATATATAAAAGTATTTAAGCCTTTTTTTTTGACGGTTTGTTGTAAACACTTTTGTACATTGATACACAAAACAAGATAAAAATAGTTAGCAGTTGTTTTCTTTAACAAGATCAGTTAATAAATCGTTTGCTGTAGCAATTATACAAATACTAGCGTAAAAATTAATAAAGTGTAGAAATAACTCTAATCTTTATTCATTATTATACTTTGCATTGAAAATGATTACAATCTGCAATGTCTTTTAAAAAACATTTTTGTTTAGCTTAACCAAAGTGTACTATATTTTTAAGTGTCACACTTAACAGGTATAAAGTTTTTTAACTTCTACAAGGTTTAGAAATTAGACATAAATAATTAAACTTAATTGAATTTGTTACTTAAACAATTTTTTTATATTAGTTCGCACTAATAAAAATGTTTTTTGCATCATTTGCCTTATACATGAAATACTTAAGTTATTATATAAAAATTTTAAATCTTTTTTTATATAAAATGTTTTTAAGTTATTTTTGTTTTTAGTTATGGTAATCTAATTATTATAAAAACGATCCATTAAACTGTTTCTTTTCAAATCTTTACTATTTCTAAAAATTATAAAATTTTATGAAAAAACTAAAAACTATTTTAAAAAGTTATTATTCTAACAAAAAACTTTAAAAACTCTTAATAACCATAAGTGTATTAATAAAACTTTTGAGAAGTACAATTTAGTTTTTCATGGAATTTTAAAATCCAAAGAACACTTTTCTTTTTTTCATGTGTGTTTAATATACAGTAATCGTTCTTTGTGTATACAAATTCTTGTGTTTATACAATGGTTTATAATATGCTAAATGTTTAAACATTTTTATAGAAAGTCTGAACTGGCTTTTGTTAAAATGTTTTATAGATTTTATTAAATGCTTTTTATGTTGAAGATCAAACTAAATTTTAAAATATATTGTCACGCAACCTTATAGTTATAAAAAAAAGCTACTGAAATTTTTGGATTTTTTAAAAAACAATTTTAAAGTGTTATTTTAATCTAAAAGTAATTTCAACTATACTAACACAGCATCATATTATAAAGTGATGTTTTTAGTTTTAAAAAGGTTGTTTGTGATGTCTTTTGAACTGTAAGTATTCATTTTTTAACACTTATACTTTATATAGTTTTGTATAAACTGTTGAATATAACAAAATGTTTTAATGTAGTCTTTGTTTGTTTAAATTTTTATGTTTAAATTTACTGTAATTTATAAAATGTGGTAAAGCAGTTGCTACCGAAGTAAAAGTCACATATTTTGGTTTGCGTCTAAAGCCTCTATTAAAGATTTTGTTTTCATATTGTTTCATAAAAATAACGTTTGAATAAGAAATTCAAAAGTAAAAAAGTAACATTGCGTGCAAGCTCTAACTAATTTTAGTTGTCAAAAATGAGATTAATCACTTTTACTATGTGTATTGTGTGTACAATAAATATTATCACAAGATAAAACCACATTCCTTTAGCAAATTGTTAAAGCAAATTGAATGCAGCTTTGAATTAGAATCAAAGCCTTAAAGTTTAAAGATTTATAATAGAGTAATTCGTAAAGTATCAGTAAAGTTTTTATAAAGTGTTGCAAGCTCAAAAACAAAAAATAATATTCTAATACAATTTTATCTGGTTTGTAAAATTACTTTTTGTGGAACAAAATTTATGTAGTAGGTGTCTAGAAGCATAAAAATTTCTGAATTTTAAATTTATTTAACTTATGTAAACTTTTATATAAATAACCTAAACGTAGAAAAACGTACATTTTAACAGCTGCACCGAAACTATATCTGAAATAGGTTTTCCAAATAAAATAATCTGACAGTTTTATTTTGATTTATTTTAAAAAAATTATTTAGTACTTGTTATGAAGCAGTCCTTAGTTAAAACATTTCAAGTTAAAAAGTTTAAATTTTTAAGAAGTTCAAAGAAAAACTTTAACCACCTAAAAATGTTTTATAAAATGCAACATTTTACAAATGTCTTTAATAAAAGTATAAAGTTCAGTTCAAATGTAAATTAAAGGTCATCAGTTGTTTAAATTTCACCGTATCGAATTGAGTTCATATTTTAACTTCAATAACAAAGAGGTTTAATAAAGCGCAACTTACAGACAATGTTTGAATTAAAAAATAACAAAACCTAAAGAAAGTTTAATAAATTTTTTTACCTGTTTTGTTAAAATGTTCTGTAACAGTTTTTTTTTATATGTTTTATCTAGCTCTTTAAATAAAAATTCATTTTTCACATAAAAAACTACAGAAAATCTAGATTTACTTTTGATATCCACTAATTGTTAAATAGAAAAATATTGTCCTTGTTTTTATGAAATCAAAATAAAAACTTAAAATTACATTAAATTTTAGTTTTTTTTATACATTTAACTTATATAAAGTATTCAAAAACAACAATGTGTCTATTTTATATATATACTGGTTTCTATAAGTAAATAAATACCTTGCTAACAATGTTTGAAAACATAAAAAAGTTGTTCCATTTAAAAATAGATTTTTTTATTTACAATGTAAGCAAGTCATTACTAAAACTTAGTTTACGAGGAAAGTTATAAGTTTTTCGACATTTTTAATCTCTATCGACAAAACATCACACTAATTAAGTAATAATTGATTAGCTAGTCAGCCGAAACGTGTAGTTATTTATAACTTACAGATATATAAATAACATGTCAATCAATTACTTAATGTCTTAATGAGTGTTTATAATGATAACTAATATCGTAATTGTGTCAATAATTTATACATATCTTAAGTTAAATACTATAACATCTTTTTAAAACTGTTCTAATTATGTTTGTTGTTGTCAAGAGTAAATGGATTATCTAGTTAAAACTATTAAAAAAAATTTAATAATTGTGTTATCGATTTTTATTGAGTGTGACAGTCAATTAGTTTTGTCTATAACAGGGGTCGGCAGGCAGTTGGTGGTCGCGGGCCAAATTTCAAGTTTACAAAGTCTTCGCGGGCCGCAGTTTTAGTTTTAGTGACATTTTAATAATCTTTTGGTTTTAGTTTTAGTCACACAAGAAAAAAGTTTTACTTTTATTCACCTTATCATTTTAAATAACTTTTAGCTATACATAGAATGACTATTTAAATTAAATTAAATTAGAATAAAATTTACATCGACTAATATACTTAAGTGTTAATAAACTATGTACTTACATAAGCACTTACTAAGTTAAATTTAATACTTTTGTAATTTTACATACAATTTAACTCTATATAAAAACCAAACTTGAAAGACAATTTATTAGTAACCTTTATATATTTGTTATAATATCAACCCCTTTTTTCATATTTCTAAGAATATTAACTTCAAAAAAAAGTTTTTGCGTGTTAAATAGTTTTCATTCAATAAAAAATTTAGTAATTAGTTAATTTAATAAAATTAATACCTGTTTGTATTATAGAAAGCTAGAAAAAATTCTTTAACATAATTAGTTCTCGAATACTTAAATAAAATATCTTATTAGTAACTAGTCTTTTACATGGTTGTCGATTAAAAAACAAAAATGTCGGAGTTGTATCAAACCAGCCTAAGTTCATTAAATGTTTAAAAAGCTAGTAAATCGTTGTAAATCAAGCTCAAGTACCTAGTAAAAATATCATCATCATTAAAAAGTACACAAAGTGTAAAAAAACAAGAAAAAACTACAATTAGTAAACTACGCTACAGTCATAAAAACTATTCCAGGAATTCTAAGATTTATTTAAAGTGTTTAAAATAAAAGTTTCACACACATCTGAGTTTTCAAGCTTTTAAAATAGCCTGTTTGTGTAGCAACCCAGTTAAAACAAAGTTCACAACATAAAGAAATAACGAAACTTATTAATAGTAAACAAATTACATGCCAAAACAATATAAGTCAGCTGGAATGGAAGACTAACTTTCTTAAACATTTTTAACAAAAGTATAAAACTTTATTGAGTCATTAGCGAAGATAAAAACCTCCTTTTTATTAAGCATTACAGCAATTATTTATCTGCAATAAGAAATTAAAAATATTAGTTGTAAAATAAAAGACGAGCAACAAAAAAAAAACGTTAGTTATGAGTTATTGCGAGAAACGATAAAAAAACAAATAACCAAAGTTAGTTCCAACAAAGCACATGATTATCTTCAGTAACTACAGAATTATCAGAAAAAAGTTGTTAAGGCAAGTTATAAAGTAGCAAAATTTATTATTAAAAATGAGATACCGTTTATAATTGAAAACTTTTTTAAAGAATTTTTGTTGGCAGTAATAACAACTTTTGTTTATTTCTTCAATGACAACAAAAAGTCCTGTTTAGGAAATGCATTAAGGTTATAAAGTTGCGTAAATCAAATTATGACTTTAATCAATATGTTAAGATGAGAGCACTGATAGAAAAACTATTGCTCATCTGAGAATTTTTATTAGAGATGTTTTTTGAACTTTGACACTTTAGTATAATTTCTTGGTTTAGTGTAAACACGAAGCACAACAATCAATGAAATTTCACAAGTTAAGGTGCAATGCAACTAAAAGTTTTTAGAAGTACAATTCCTTCTTTTATTTTTAGTATAAAGTTTAATTAAAGTTTAAAAAATGTCTTATAAAGTATATTAACATTAAAAAACACGCTTGAGCTACTTAAGTATATTTTTTAATAAAGAAATGTTTATTTGCGAAATTTTTTGTGTCAAATCGAAATTTCACTGCTCTACATGTAAAAATTGTTTAAAACTCTAGGCTTTTTCAAAAATTCTCAAATTCAATTTTTTTTTCCAAAATTTTTAAGCATAAATTTTCAAGTTCAAAGCTTGAACTTGATATATTATAACATATATTATAACTGAAACTAACACTTTGGGTTGAGCAAAACTTACATCATAAGTTTAATTTGCCACTCTTTTAAGCAAAAAAGCCAGCCTGAATTAACAAAAAAATTCCTGATATTTTTGTATACAAAAAACAATTCTAGCCAAAAACTTATAAAATGACTTAATTGGCCTAAGATTTGAAGTCTTCAAATAGTGATAGTCTGAGTGTGTGTCAATGTTTAAAAACTATCTCTAAGTCTAGTTTATATTAAATAGGTAGCTCCAAAAAACAGCAAATGTGTGTATTGATATGCAAAGCATAAAAGTTAACATAGTTTGACAAAATCAATGTTTAAAAAATGAAAATAAATACCTAACAAAAACTATATTAGTTTATGTCATATATCTTGTTTTAATTGTGTCTGTACAAATTTAGATATTACATGTAGAAAAAACAAACTTAGAAAATTATGCATAAACTAAACTTAAACTAACTAAAGTATTTTATAAAAAGTGGTTTAAAATATGAGCATTTTTTAAAGTTGGTGTGCATATAAATTAGTTCAAGTGCAAAGAAAACTTCTAAAAACTTAAAATGTGTCAAAACAAAACATAAATAAACTTTTTTTTTTATTACTATGTTATTTTTAATGTTTTTACACTAAAACATAACATTTACAAAAAAAAATATATAAAATAAACTTAGGTATAAAAAATATAGGAAAGAATATCTAAGCTATAAAGAAATGACACTTTAGTTAATTACTGTGCATTACTTTTGTACTAAATGGAAAACATTTGCATTTAGTTTATTTGATAAATAGGTATAATATAACTAATTTATTAAATTCAAGCACTCTTTTTTCAGATAATTACTTGCTGTTGTAAAATAGAAATTATTATGAAACTCAGAAAAATATCCTGTTAGAACGCTAATCTGTCTTTTTTAACATTTTTAAATTAAAGTAGCAACTTCTTCTAATTATTTTAAATGTTATACAGAGACTTAAAACCAAACTAAACAAATTAAATCGAATTACCGAAAAAAAATTTACATGAAATATATTTTTGCTCAGCGGGCCACTTTTACATGCTCGCGGGCCACAAAATTTTCTTTCGCGGGCCGCATTCCATTCAAAAAAATAACGTGTTCGCGGGCCGCAGATTTACCCTTCGCGGGCCGCAATTGGCCCGCGGGCCGCAGTTTGCCGACCCCTGGTCTATAAACAAATATAAACGCTTATCATATTTCAAAAAAATAATAATATTTTTCACTTTTTTCAGAACTGTCAACTATGTAGAGATAATTTATTTTCGTTTAGCGTATCTTTTAAACTAAATTTCATTGATTATAAAATAAACAGTAATTTCATAAATTTATTTTTAATCATAATAAGCAAATTGTTAAACATTTCAACTCAATTTACAAATTAATAATTTCCTTTAAAAAGTTGTTTGAAAATTACACCAAACTGTTTACATAAGTACTAAAATTATAAATAAATGAAATTATGTTTAAATCAAAAAGTTGTACAAAAGCAACAACTTGCTTTTCTCAAGGAAATAAAATATGCTTTGTATTTAAAGACATATAATGAATAAAAGTATTCGATTTTATATTGGTATGTAGACTACCGTAGTAAACGCTTAAATTCTAAAATTGATACACAAATATCAATACAAGTATAATCGTCTTAATCTTGAAATAAACGATTTTTTTCTTTAACTATAAAAGACAAAACACTTAATTTGTTAAAAATATTCACAACGAAAATCCGTGGGTTTTACAAACACCTTGCTTAATTCTTAAAACAAAATTAAGTTGAACACGTTTTGTTAGACATTTTAAATCAGTTGTTATCTATTTTAATTAATTTACGTGGCAACTTAAAGAAACTCATGTACAAAATTTAAAACTTTATTTGGAAAAAAGTTTCACTTTAATCCATGCATGTTAACTTTGACAAAAAATAAATCCAAGTTTAGACCCGAATTTTAAACTTATATATGTAATGAAATACCAAAACAAGATGAGGAAATGTATCGATGTATTTTCATTTAAAAGTCTTTTAAAGGAGTGGTGTTCCTGGTTTAATCTGTAAATAAGCACTTTACGTGAATTCAAACAGGTGTTCAATATGTGATAACTTTGAACTTGAACTTTTATTTGATGTTAAAAAAAACCTTTTAAATATTTTGTTTGTTTAAAAATATCTTAGATAAAATTTAGATGTATTGTTTTTTAAAAAAAAATTATTTTTAGTAAGTTAAAAAATTTAGAAAAATATAGTAACTACTTTTTTGTAGTTAGATAGTACTTTATTGGTGAAAGCCAAATTTTAACTCTATTTAAACTTGTTACCTAAGTATGTTATAAACGAAGTAGTAATTTACTTTATTCTTAAATTCTAAGTAAAATACTTGTGATAAATTAGTTTAAACTTAAAACTTTACTTTATACTCTATTTTTACGAATCTTAAAATAGTAACTTAAACAAAATATAAATTGTGTTTAAATATTTTTTAAATAAAAGTACAAAGTAATGTTTTAGTTCAACTATATTTTACCAAAAATATTTTAATTAAGTGATTGTTTCAATAATAAATATTAAGCTACCTGTAATATTAGAGACAAAACAAACAACTTTATCTATTTACCTCTTTTATAGTAAAGCTGTATACTTTGAAAGTTAAAAGTATTTTTTTGTTAATAATTATTTTTATTTGATTTAAAATGAGTTTTTTGGTTTTAGATAACATAATACAATTTAAGGTTTTAGGTTGTGTTTTTCAATTGGTTTACTTGCCTTTCTTATATTTTGTTCTTAAAAAAAAACAATTATGCCACTATTAAAGTAATCTTTTATTAATAATATTTTAGCTTGAGATGTTTTTTAAATGTTTAAAAGTTATAGTTTACATAGCTCACAACAAAGTACTTTATAGTAAAAAAAATGTAATGAAAAATTATTAAAACAAGGTTCAGGTGTACTGTTCATGTAAATGAAACTTTTTTTCTTTTAGAGAAAAAACGTTATTTTTTCGCTCTCTCTTTTTATGTTAAACAAAGCATACATTCACAAAGAAGTAATGTCAGTACGAACATTCAGCCTAAAACGCACTTTGTCATTTTTTACATTGTTTAGTTGTTTTTAGATTTACTTGATGTTTTTTTATTATAGTACTTTTGTTATACCTTTTTGAGTGAATAAAATAAATCTTGAAATAAATTAACTTTGTTAAGCTTAATTGTTTTATGCTCGTAATGTACACTTAGTAAATGTATGGTAGATGTTTATAAACAGTGTCATTTGCCGTATTGATTGATTTTTATTTTTAGTAGTTTCGATTTTTAAGCAGTTTTCTTGAGTTTCTTAGGGGTTTTTAAATTGAAAAAAATGTACTACTAGTTTTATTCAAACTTAATAATATAGTGTTAGCAATTTATACATAGTTATTTTTTATTTGTTTGTAAACAGTGTCATTAACCGGGTTAATAATTTATAGTTTAAAGTTTGTACACTAACTATAAATAGGTTTGTTAAGTTTACTTTTTTTTAATGTATTTTGTTTATACTGTTAGATTTAATCAAAAGAGATGTTTTTTTCTATACTATAACTAAAATAATACTAAAAAACACTAGTTAATATTTAAATAACTTATTTTTTTTTAATGAAAGAAATCGTTTAGAAATTATTTTAAAGAAAGTTAATATATCTTATAAATAAATTTCATCAACCCTATTCTAGAAATAAAAATAATAAAAATTTAACAATAAATAAGTTAACATGGAAGCATCAACATTCTTTGTATTCAGTTGTACTTTTTTCCTTCTTTTAAGTTTTGTTGGATCAGATAAAGTTAAATATGACATCTTTTGGAATCCTGAACTTACGGAAAAGTTAGTTTAAATTTAAAAGATGCTTAATAAAATGATATTATTATACTATTTTTGTTATTTTAGAGGTTTATAACTTAATTCATTAAATAACATAAAGATAAATGAGGAAAGGTTTAGAGCTATTACATTTTCACTAAACATTTTTTTATTAGTAGGCATTGCTTATAATATTTAACAATTTATTCAAATAACCAAGAAATAGTTTAATTAATGTAACGTACTCATTATGAAATAAAAAGTGAATATAAAGTGGTAGTTAATAATGAAAAAAGTATAAGCGTACGTCTATTATTAGTGTTAACTAACTATAAAGTTTTAATTTTAAACTTTTTTACTTAGCCGATATAAAATTAAGTTAAGTTGAATTATTTTATTAAAATAACATTAAACTAGTTAAAAATGCCTTGCTTTATAGAAATTTCTATCAAGTTAATAAAGATAGCAACATCCCCAATAACAACCCTTTATTACGCTAAGCCCATTTGTTTAACAAAACACCCTCAACCTAACCAAACATAAAGTAGTATTGTTAAGTAGCAAAGACAACTATTGGTTTAAATTTGTGATTATTTTGCAAGTTGTAAAACCCTGGAAGTGTTTTCTATTTGCCTTCACCTAAATGCAGAAGGTTTTAGTATAAGTGTAATTTAGTGAAATTAGTTAAATATTAACTACACGTTGCAGTATGCACTTGCAAACAATCAAGTATACAAATATTTAGTGAAAGCTAAAAGTTATAAAATTTTTACAAAATTTACTTATAATTACAACAATATTTAAATTTATTTTACAACTTTTGTTTTTAAGACAAGGTTAATTTATAACATAATATTTAATAAAGTTTAAAACCTTAATAAAACTATTTTTACAACAGAATTATAAATTTTTAAAATATACTGACACATACTTAGTAAAACGTTAGTAGCAAAATAATATCTATAAGATGTGAATTACATAAACGAAGTAAACATAAAAAAATATTGACCCAAACGTGTTCTTACTTTAAATATTAATATTCAACTTAAATCTTATCACTCTTTGCGTTTTAAAAACTTAACTTCCTAGCTTTCAATTTTTTTATACCATAACTGCATAACCAAACTTGTAGAAAATTGTAAGGTTTCTAAATATAGATCTACTGTTGAATAAAAAACCTATAAATTATTTTAAACCTACAACTCAAATACAAATTTTTCTAAATAGGAAAATTTTATACTAATAAATTTGCATTAAACAGATTATCGAGTGGAAATGTATTTCAGCACAATGTAAGAATAGGAGAATATATGGATATACTATGTCCTCAATATGACGTAGATGAAATAAACGTTATGACGTTTGTTATTTACAACGTCACTAAACAAGTCTTTGATTCATGTGGAAAAATTAACGAAGGTAACTAGTATTTTTTTTAATAAAAGTTGTTAAACCTTTTGATTATAAGATTCAGTTGTTTGCCTTTTAAATCAAAACAAAAAGTAAACCTTTATCGACCATGAATTTAATAATCGTGCTATCATGACAAAGAACAGTATAAATACTTATAAATATAAAATATACGAAATTTAACTTCGCAGCTAAATATAACTTAATTTGTTTAAATATTTTATTCTTAAAACAACAGATGCCGAAAAGTTACTTATTTGCAACAAACCAACTAAATGCACAAAATTAACTATGAAGTTTCAGAAGTTTAGTCCTAATCCACGAGGATTTATTTTCATCCCTGGGGAATCTTATTACTTAATGGGTTTGTTGTTTTATGAATATCACAAAATCTTAACTTATAGATTATATATGTTAAAGTTTGTTATAACTTGTTTTTGAAACAAATATATTTGAGTTTAAAAGTTCTTATAATGTTTTGAAACAAATTAAAGCTTAACTGTATTTTTTTACCATTAAGCAAAAACTCAGTTAAAAAGATCTAGTTTTCTAATTTGAATGAAACTAAATTTGCAGTAGTGTTTTTTTTTGCTTAGATCATTGTGTTTTGTTTTTTACCAATCTTTGCACGTTGCTATTTTTACAAAGTTCAGCCCAAACACAAACATTTGTACAGTGTCGAATTTGAAAGTTATTTATATAAACACGTAATCACTTTCTAACATACATAGTCACGTCATACTACATTTCTGTTTATTCACGTATCGCATTAACAGTGGAAGAAAAAATTGAGCTTTAGTTTCGGATTTTTTTAATGATTTTTATGTTTTCGAGCTAAAATAGATCTAAAAATATATAATTTTAAGCAAAATAACTACATAAATGAAATGTCTGTGCTATCTGATAAATGTTTTATTAAGTAACCAATAGTTTGCTGTACACCAGATCCTTAAGCCAAGTTATGAGCACCTTTTTGCCGTTCAATAAACTACCGTCTAAATTATCCCGTACTGCAAATTTGGAAACTTTTCGTAGCTTTTACAGATATAACTTGTTTCTATTGTGATACTAAATGAGGAAAAATAAAAAAAAAATTATTGAAAAAATAAAAAAAAATAAATCAAGCATTGTATTAACTGTTTTATTATTATTTACAGCATATGCAAACGACAATGAAGCGATGACGTCAAATTCGAATTGTGATAATAAAATGAGGATGGAGATAAAAGTTCATCCGAAAAGACATCACAATCACATGAGGAGAACAACTAAACATTCGACTGTTGTTAGAAAATCACCTAAATTTGTTAAAACTCAACCCTACATAGAAGAAACTACAACAACTACAACAACAACTATTACCGAAAAAGATAAAATTGACATAAATCACGCCGGAATTTTCCAAGGTACTTTGAGTTTTGTTTAAAAGTCTAAATTCAGAAGTACTCTGAAAAATTTAAAATGGTTAAATTTAAAAAACCTGTTTACAAAACTGATATCGTTGTTTAATCGAAAATGCTCTTATATTAAATTATAAAGTTTAATGTTTGTAAATAGTTTTTGTTTATAAACAATCATAACAGGTCGTGATGAACTAGAGAATAACTCATTTGTTACGTCACCAAACTATTCACTTATTGTGATGTCATTACTCACAACGATTGTTCTGTTTATTACGTGAACACAATGTGACATAATAATACGATGTCAAAGTGTCTGAAAATGGTTAAACTGGAGATTAAGGAAGTGCAACTAAGTAGGAGTCAAAGAAAAAAGAAGGTGTTTCATTTTTGTAACTGCAAAAAAATTAAAAGTAATTTAAGGTAAAAAATGTTGAATGCAAATTTAAGTATACAACAAATTGCTTTTGAAAAACTATTCATATCTTTTTATTTATATTAAATAAATCATTAAGACAAGTCAGAATTTATCTAAATACATTCAGTTTTCGTTTAAAAGTATTTTTTAATTTATAAAACTTGAGCTAATACCAAAAGTAACTAACCTTTTCAACTTTAAATGCTGTCACTTTTTGAATTTTAGATAAGTTTTGTATCTGAGTGTCATTAGTTTAATATTTTTTTAACTTCGTTTGAAACCATTTAAACTCAAAACATGTTTTATTTTCTCTACGCTATGCAAAGCATTGTTTTGATAAATATTTTTAATAAAAATTTTGTTCAAGTTCCAACAATGTAACTAATCGTATTATAAATTGTTAAACATTTTAAAATTATATCAATTTTGCTTAGTTACTAAATGGTTATCTTACCCTAAAAAAGTTTCTAAAAGAAATATTCATTTAATATTATTTTTAATAACGATTTGTATCTCTTTTATGCTTACTGTTTTGAACTATGTAGTCACAAACTAAGTTTTTTTTTATGTTTGATGTGGTGTAGTTCATCTCTTTGGAAACGTTTCCTTCCCAATCATATTTACTAAATAAATTAAAAAGAAAAGAATGTTGTTTTTAATTCAGTTGTATAAGTAGATTAATTTAAATTAACAGTAATTAAAGAAAAAATAAAAAACCTTACTTTCAAATAACTGTTGCAGAAATTGTAACTGCCTTGGTTTAAGCAGTTAATGTATTTAAAAAAATATTTCAATAAACTTGTTAAAGATAAGTTAAATATATATTCTTTAAAAATTTGACACTAAAATGCTTAGTGTTATTCAAGTTTATATAAGTTTAGTAATTTACAAATTACAAAAAACTATAAAATTAAATATAGTAGTAAAAATTTACAGTGTGTTAAGCAAACATTAATATTTAATTTTATGTGTGTTAATGGAGCAACAACACTGTAAAACTTCGTTTATACAAGAAGCTAACAGTTTGACAACCCTTGGTTATTTAAATAGGCTTGTATGGTAAAGCAGTTCATCTACAACTTTTAGTAAAATTTTATTCAATAACTTTAAACAAATTCACGTAATGACCTATAGTGACTGAATGTATTAAAACAGAACTGTAACATAAGCTTATAACTTTTTTAACATTTATGTAGTTGAAATATAAGTTTTACACTTATTAAACTTTAAATTACCTTTTTGTATATAGCACTAACTAATGCTAGATGTTTATATTTCTATTTTGTTTTTGTTGTTATTGTTGTTTATTAAGAGCTTCTTAAAACTTCTTTTTGCTTAAAGAAACATACTCAATAACAACAAACTTTTTTCCTAAACTTTTACACGTAACTTCAGATGCTGTTAAACTTTTATCAGCTATACTATATGTTGTACGGTTTATCGAACTTTTAGTAGCAATTGTTGTGGTGTAGGTATATACACAATAGTGGTGTGATTTTAAAAATGCTTTGTTAACAGTTGTTCAAATACATAGTAAATACTGAACTGAGCAAACTTTAAACGTAATAAGCCTTAAAATAGATTTAATTTGTTCTGTGTGATGACTTTTGTCTTTTTGTTCTTAACGCAAGCTTAAACATATTTCAACCTATTATACTATACCTAAAAAAATTTATTTAAGTTAAAATTTTTTTAACATATTGTATCATTTCATAAGTTTTTGTAAACATTTTGTGTGCTATCAAATAATCTTGCAATTTTGAATTAATCAAAACTTGAAATGATAAGAACTTTAAAGATTTAAAGAAATTATCTCAAGTGTAAAAATAAACACTGTCACACTTTTTCAATCGTGTTGAAGTATAAAATAAATAAATGTATTTGTTTTGATTACTTTACTCAAGATTATTTATTTTCAGCCGATCATGTTGAATTTATAACTACAAATTTTGCAGCATTATCTAACTTTTGATACATAATTTAAGCAAAATTGTTTAATTATAGTCTATTTGTATTTATTGTATTAAGCATAAACTACTTTTTGTAATTCAACTTATATACAAGAAAATTTATTTGTTTTCCTATCGATACGTAAATTATTTAAAACGAGGTTTTTTACAGTTAAAATTTAAATTATTTTGTATTGAAAACAAAGTCTAAAAGTTTGTTTACTTTTAATTAAAGAAATCTGGCTCTGACTTACTAAAGTTAGAGATAAAAACGTGATTTTTAGTTTGGTTTTAATTTTTATTACTATTTTTTTACGTTATTTATAGCACTGATATCAGTTGTACTGTTTACTTAAAGTTTATTAAACTTGATTTTGTAAATTCCTGTTAAAAAGTAAACACAATTGTGTGATTTCACTCACATAAGAAATTTACAGACTTTTGATAGATAGTTATATACTCGCAACTTTTACATTTTGTCTATATATTTTAAATAAGTTTTAGTTTTTTTCAAATAAGTGTACTTTTAATAGATGATCGTGTATATTGAAAAGGTAAAAGTTTTAAAAAGATATTCAAAACAACTTTATTCAATTTTACAATATTTTATCAGTATGTACGTAACTTCTTTTTTACGTACAATACTGTATACATATTATTTTTACTTTCTACATACTTACAACTTCTTTTTCAGGTGTACTTTTAACTGCAAAATAAAATTGTCTTCTAGTTTTAATTCCTATCCGAATAAGGAAAAACTTAATTGTGAAAAACCAAATAGAATTGTAACTTTCTTATATACTATCTTTAGCAAAAAGCTACAATAAACTCATATTCTTATATAAACTACAAGAAATGATTTTACGTTACACTTATTTACTCAACTCAAAGAATAATCCTTACATAAACTTCTAAAACATACGTAAGTTTCTTTTATGTCTTTGAAGTTTATTTAATGTAACAATAGGAGTATTAGCCTTCTTTGAAAGTCTAATCTGGTCTTTGTTAAAATTCTTATGTAAGCTTTCTTTTTTTTTAAGTTTTAAAATAAACAACCTTCAAAATAAATTGTCACGCTACTCAAGGAGTTTGCAATAAGCTAATAATTATATAAATATATGTAGATAGTTTTAGAATAAACTTATGAAAAACTGTTTTTTGTACTTTTTTGATGTTTTTGATTTCTTATAATTAAATGTTTTAAAAATTATTTTGTAATGATCTACTGTACTCATCTCTTTGATCTTAATAAAATAAAGTAACAGTTTATACTACACAAATTTATTTATAAGGTCTTAAAATTTACCGCAGACGTCTTAAACAAATTTATTTTCTGGTAGTAACTCCTTAAAAGTTTCTAAATTTATCAAGTTTAAACTTGTCAACAGCTGTAACAACAAAAAAGGTGTTTAGTTTAGTATAATAAAGACTACTGCAAAACAGCAAAACGAATTGCCTGTATCTTTTTGTAATTTTGTGTACTACAAGCTAGTTTTCAAAAACTAAATTTATTACAATTCAGATATCAGCATAAAAAAAAAGTTAAACTTTTTTTTAAATAGGTTATCATCGATTTAATTAAACCAAGATAAAACAAAGTTAATTATGAATCCAAGCTTCTGAAAATCACCTTTAATTGGAATTTTTAATCAGGTTCTGATAACACATTATAATTTTTAAATTTTTTTTAAACATTTTGTAGATCTTCGGTGTAGTTTACTATAGCTTAAGGGTCTTGTCTGGTTTAAACAACAGAATAAAAAAAAAATTATATAAAAAGTACATTAAACTGATGCATAACTATGTTTTGAATTTTAAATAATCACAAATAAATAAATTCTTTTACTGAAGCTTACGAATTGTTTATCGTTGAGTGATTGTTGTTATGCGTGACAGTTTTAAGTCTTTGTTAAAAAAAAAGGACTTTTGACTACTTTTACAATGTGTATTGTACATCAAGCAAACAGTATACAATTTAAAAACGAATTTGTTTGTACCGTTAGAAAAATTACTAAAATAGCGTGAGAAGTAACAATAAACTTATATTTTATTTGTACAAAATTTAGAAAAATAAAAGTATTGTGTACTTTTATTACACTATAATTGTAAATAAAATAATGTATTCAATATATTGAAAGTTTTAGGCTACATATAGAAATAAATATTAAAATTTTTGAAGAATCTTCATACTTTAAAAGTAACTCATATAAAAAATAGTATCGTTTACAATTTTTTGTATAAATAAGATACTTTTTAACGTTTTATTTGTATTGATTTTACGTTGTATATAACATATGCAATTTATCAGCCTCGAATAAAGATTGCTTTACTTGTTAGTTTTTTACATTTAAAGATTGATAAAGATTAAGTAAAGAAAATATCATTTTTTAATATTTGTATATATCACAGTTGTTAAATGGATTTTTCTTTAATGTTTGTAAAATAAGTAGATTTACAAAATTATACCAGCGATAATTATTTTTATATGTTTTTATGTAAAACAAGGTAAATTATATCATAAACTTTTGCAAATAACTGACATATTTAAAAAAGAATATGGGAAAGAATGGTTTTTTGTATTTACGTCATATTACCTTCAGTATTTGTTTATTTATTTTAAGCTAAATTAAAAAAATAAAACTAACAAATGGAGTAAAAAATCCAGTTATACGAATAAAATAATTACTTTTGAAAATTGGAAAATAAAACTTATTTCACTCGTTAGCTTGTATCAAATTCTTTTTGAAACATTATATTCAAACCTTTATTTAAAACGTTTACAAGTTTAATTTTTATTTGAAAATCATGTAACCGTTTTTTAGGAAAATACATTTTAAAAGTTGTTATAACCTAGAAATAAGTAATGTTGAAGTATGATACATGTAGTTGACTGTGTATAACATAAAAGTTATAATGTATAGTAATGTAGTATAGATATAATTTATTACTATACTAAACACATTTGTAAAATACTTTAGTTTATTTTTTGTTATACAATGTTTTCAGTTGTTTTTTTTTACAAATATAAAACAAATAAACAGTACTACATCACAATCAATATCGTTTGTAAAAGATGTTTAAATTTTATACAACTCAATTGGAGAAATAAATTTCTGAATAAAAAAACTTTAGGCTAATTTATTTTATGTTGTACTTTTTACTTTTTTTTACAAAAATTAAACATAAATACAGCTCTACATCAAAACAAATATCATTAGTAGAAATTTTTGAAATTTTGACAACTTGTTGTAAATAAGTAAACACCAGTTATTGTTAAATATACTTCTACTATTATGCTAAAGACGCAATTAGTTCAAAAAAAAAGTGAAGTATTAAGTTCAAGTATGTCAAAACCATTTTGTACAAAAACTATTTATTAAGTGAATAGATAAACGTCAATTTATTGAAGTGTTTTTCTACAAGTACTTAAGTATTGTTTAGATATGGTTCAGAAGTTATCAGGTATTACTAGGATTTATTAATTTTTACTAAACTACTCTATTTAAAAAAATTAAACCAACTGACAATGTATCTTTAGACTATACAGTTTCGGAGAACATTTAAACAACTTTTTTTAAGCATCTTTTGTAAAAATTAGAATTTTACTATAAAGTATTTAAAGTAATATATTTATTCAAAAAAGGGTTAAAACATTTGAAGAAATGTAACGGTGTTAGTTAGTAAATAAAACGACAAAATTTGCAGTTTTAAAACTACAGTATTCAAATTAGTTCTTAATTACTGGTAGTTTGATGAAATGTAAAAATAGTTTTAAAAGTTAAGAAAACAATTAGGCAGATTTAAATAAATAACAGACTTAATAAAGATACTAATTTCATAGTAATTAAACTAACTTTTTGTATCTATTTTAAGGAAATACAAGCTGTATTATTTCTGTAAAAAATCAAGTCAATCAAAGTTTCACCTTCTCTGTTAATACTTATAATACGAAAATAACTCATTTAATTAGTGCACTAAGATTCTATTGATAAATAATTTTAAAATATAAATTAAAAGTCAATCTAAAAAGTATTATAACTCAGAGTGTTATCAAAGCAAGTAGTGATTATTAAAACATATTTTGCATAGAAAACGTATGGTAGTTTAAAATTAAAGCTTATCTTGATAAAGTTGGTGTACAAACAAAAAATTACTATTTTTAACACATGTTTTTAGTTTAGACAAACTTAAAAAAACCAAAAGTTATTAATTTAAATGTGATATGTATATGCAAATTTACTGTTTGGTATTTTATATTATAACAGATAAATTTTAAATTGAACCAAATGATTTTTTTGATATGAACATCTGTTTGTAAAGTTATTTTGTTAATTAATAAATTGTAAAATAACTAATAAAAAGTTATTAAAAATGATCACTTCTGGAACTATATATAAAAAGACTGAAATTTATGATTGTCTTCATGATTTTCTGTCCAAATATAGTAAAATGAATAATCCAACAACTTTTTGTTTTAATCATTACGTTTCTTAGTATTTATTTGAGAAGTAAACACTTTTTATGTTGTAAGCACTAGTCCTCTAAATTAGAGCTAGTAGAAATAAAAGTATATTAATAAAAAAATATATAAAAAAAGACAGTTTTCAACTTTTTATACCATAACATTTAATTAAAATCTATAGTCTATCTAGATATAAACTTAGATATAAACACAGTATAACTTGATGATAATTAGTTTAAAAACTAATAGCACAAACTTATTTTAAGATTAGATTTAGAAAAAAAACATTTGTTATAGTAATTTGATTTATTAAACGTACTTTTATGTTTAAGACTTCTTGTTATAAATAGCAAAATTGCAATAAAAGAAGTGTGACATTTAAACATTTTTTAAAGATAAATGATTTATGCTATTGAATTAAAGTTAAACATAAAGCTTTGTGAAAACAAATTACGTGATTAATTGGTTTACTTGATACTATTTCAAATGATGTTTTGTTTATTTGAATAAATCGTTGTTAACTAGATTTTATAAATACAATTTTGTGTTATGCATTTCTATAAGAGTAATATAAACGTGATTTCATTGTTTGTAACCGACCGTTTTAAATAACCATTTATGGACATTATCTTAAGCGGCTTACAAATAAATATTTGTTTTATGTCATTTTGATTTATATACATGTAAACTTCTAGTGTATAGTTAAATGTTTGACGGTTTGTTTTTGTATACTTGCTTAAAAAGTAGTCAGATTTTAATTAACGTTGTTTAAGTACTTTAAAATTAATATCTTTTCGAGCAATGCATAACACTAAGTATAATAACATTTTACATCACATAGTATAGAACGTCTAAGTTCTTAGTTTAAAAATCTTATTGAAAAGGTCAAAAAATTATTTTTAATTCAATAAAGTTAAAAGTCAATAAAGACTTCATTTTTAATTACTTTCAAGCTTTTGTCAATAATATAAGTCATAATGAGTTTACAGTGATTTTTTCAGTGATAATAAAACAAGATACTTTTATAAACTTAAGTAACCAGAAGTGAATAATCATTAACTAATAAGTAAAGTGAGTTTTTACAAAAGTCATTCATTTTCTATTCATTTCATCTGTAGTAGTAGAGTAATTTTCTAAAGCAAGTAAAGCTAATGTGAAAAGAAATTAAGTTTGTTTTGCAACGTTTTATTTCATTTGTTTTCTAATTTTTATACATGATAAATTTACACGAACACTTGTTCTTTTAATGATATCAATGTTCAACTGAAACTTGCAGCTGGTAATATGTTTCTTTATAAAACGTGCAATTCACGTTTACAATTCTTTGAATAAAAAAATACACTCTCTTAGTTTTATTATTTACATTATTTAATTTGGATAAGCGTTATACTAAAAGACTTATTTTAATTTAACTTAAGTAACAATGTTTAAGTTTAAACTTTATGAAACAATTAGTTAAACTATTGTTTAAGTTTTTTTGAGTCTAAAAGTCTATGTTAAACTAAATGAATTAGTAACTTTGATTCAGTTTTTAAAAACTTACCTTTTCTTTATGTGGCATATAATATACACTAAACTTAAATTATGGACACACTACTTAAAATTTATGTTTATAAACCACATGAAATATGTAATTTTTAATTGGCATAGACCATTTTGATTAATTCCATTTTAAAATGTAGGATGGTAGATTTAAATAGTCACGTTTGCATGCTAAAAACTTTAATTAACTGGTAATATCTTAATTGGTGTAACAAGTTTGTTATATTTACATACAATTTGTTAGTTATAGTTTATGTGCAAACGAAGTATTTAGCTTTGATGCAGATATCAAATACCTAATTATTGTATGTGCTGAATTGAAATCTAAAAAATTAAGCACGCTTACATCCATTGAACTTGATTTGTAAATTCCTGTAGCGTTAAATAGTAAACATTATTGTGTTATTTCACACATTTAAGTAATTTATAGATTTCTAGTAGATATTTATTTAATCACAAACTTGTCAGATTACTCTGCATTTTACGCAAAGGCTATAGTATGTTCAAATAGATGTTTTATAACTAGATGATCTTGAATAGTAAAAAGAGAAAAGTTTAAAATGTATTAAAATAAATTCATTTCTTTTTACAATAATTTAGAAGTATGTTCATAATTTCTTTTTTGAAACAATCTTTTTTTTTTGTTTTTACATGTTTACTAGTTCTTTTTGAACTGTACCAAATGCAAAATAAATGATATGCTAGTTTAAATTATACCTGAATAACGAGAAACTAAATTTTAAAAAACTAAACATTTTTCGAAACTTTATAATGTAAAGTCTTGAAACTAAACATAAAATTAATTTATGTTCAAATTTGAACTAAAACCAATGGTTATGTTTAAACTTATTTACCTAAACTAGAGAATTAAGCCTTGTATAAACTTCTAAAACGTACGTAAGTTTCTTTTATGTCTTTGAAGTTTATTTAAAGTAACAATTTGAAAGTCTATTCTGGTCTTTGTTAAAATTCTTATGTAAGCTGTTAAATTTTCAAAGTTTCAAATGTAAACATTCTGTAAAAGATGTGATCACGCTACTCAATAAGTCTGCATCGTTTTTCAAACATTGTAAATAAAACTACTTTTGATTTTGTAAGTTTAAAGACAGCATTTTAAAATTACAATACTTAAAATTGTTCTGCTAATTTTGCTACTTTTTTGATACAAACAGGTTTACTGATAAAACTTAAAACGTTACCACAGATGCCTTAAAAATAACAAATTTATTATTCAGTAGTAACTTTTGAAGTATATAGTAAAAATCAAGTTTTAACTTGTCAATAGCTGCATAGAAAAAGTACTTCATACTCTAACCTATCATTAAACAATACAAAAAATTTGTAAAAAAAAGAATGTTTTGTTTTCTAGTTTTTTAGTTTAGTGAACTGCAAATTATTTTGAATTAGTAATAGAATGTTTTAAACCTGCTCTTATGAAGAATTATAAAGTTGAAAAACATACTTGATACTAACTTATTATTATTTTTTTGTTGTTTAACTTGTTTTATGAATTTTACTATATAATTTAAAATATATACTGCCTTTATTGCAAATTAGTCTTCTTTAAATAAGCTGAGTAGAAGTTGTTAAATCTAAAGATTTAATGAAAATATTAGAATTTCAGCATTTCTACTCATTTTATTTTTCCAACACTAAAAACTAGCTTTTTCTAGTAGTTCGAAGCTTACTTGACTGGTGATAACTATTTTAATAGTACATAAGTTACTTTGATATATTTTTATAAACAGCTATGATAGTTTTTCAGATATAAAAGTATTAAATGACTGTTCGTCAATAGGATGTTTCTATAAACAATATAAAAATTTATTAAATTAAAACAATGTCTAAAAATTGATGTTAAGATAAATGATGTTATTTTAATGCGTAGTATATTAACAAGAAAAAATCAGTCAATTTTATAATTTTTGATAATTTATTTATAATAAATTGATTGACTTTTGTTTTGCGTGATAGTTTTAAGTTTTTGTTATTTCTAAAATTGTATTCAAATATTATTTAATGTGTATTGTATATTAAGCAAACACTGTACAATTTAAAAAAGCTATTTTGTTTGTAGCATTAAAAAATATGTAAAATAGCGTGAGAAGTAACAATAGAATAAAATTTTTATAGTTTTTATTTGCATAAAACATAAAATTAAAAGAATTTTGTACTTTTATTACAATAAAAATTCTGTTTAAATATGTTATAAATATTTTTAATATACGATTCTTCAACTTGAATTAATTCTTTTGATAAATCAGTTTTTACCATTTATTAAACACTAAAAGTTCTACATCAAGTAGTATGCACTATAATTATTTGAGCATTTGAGTTTATTTAAAACAAATAATTAAAATGCTTTTCAAATCTGTCATGATAAATGGTCGAAAATAATTACCTTAATTACTGTTTGAGTACTACTATTATGTAGATAAAAAACAAATAAACGTTGTTTTAGTATTTTTTAGTACGTTTTTAAAGAATGTGTACAATTTATATTCACTTTTTATAAATTTCACCTGCTTTGTTTTACATTAACAGATCGATAAAAGTTCAGTAGCTTTGAGTATTAATCAAATTTAAGATCAGTTGAAAACGTATTAGTACTTATCGAATTTGTCTTATTAATCGGAGTTTTCTTAGATGTTTGCAAAATAAGTAGGTTCCATAATATGTAAAGGCGTATACTAACATTGAAGTTTTATAATAAATAAAGGTAAGTATTATAAGCAAGTTTTCTAAATAACAGATTATTTAAAAAAAGCTAGTTAGAATTAAATTAAGTTGAAATGACAGATAGTTGGTCAACATAAGTTTTAATGTTTAAAACTAGAATTATGGAGTAGAAAACTAATAAATCGTTATAAAAAATGTAGTAAGTATATATAGTAAAATACTTTTTTACACCGGGTAAATATAATATTTTCTACTTGTTTCGGTTAAGTATTGCCTATTTTCATAAACTGTATATTCAAACTTTTTTATATTTAAAATATTTACGAGTGTTATTTTTAGTAAAAAAAATTTCAAGCTTATTTGAAGAAAAATATTTTTTTAATTTTTTTCTCATCCAGAAAAAAGTTATTTTGAAGTTTAATACATGTAGTAGACCGTTATATATTTTATAAATATACTAAACTAATTTGTAATATACTTTAGGTTAATTAATCATAAGCAATACTTTTATTTAATTTTTTTAGAAAAATAAGACAAAAACACAATTGCACGTCACAACAAATATCATTAGTGGACATTTTTGACAAACTATAGTAAAACTGTAAACACCAGTTTATATATAACATATTGCTAACATTATATTAAAGACGAAATCAGTTCAGGAAAAAGACAAGCATTTAGTTAAGTATGTTGAGAACTTTTGTACAAAGATTTCTTTGTAAAGTCATAACGTCAATAAATAGTTTCGTTTACGTCAATTTCTACAAGTGTTTTTCTTCGAAGACTTCAGCGTTGTTTAGTTATGGTTTTGAACTTTATATTTGTTAGGATTGATTTAAACATTTTTAGTATTTTACTAAACTAATTTGTTTTTAAAAATTAAACTTACTGTCAATGCATTTTTAGATTATACATCATCGGAAAAAATAAAATACCTTTTTTTTTAATCTCTGTAAAAATAACGACTTTATAAACTTTCATATATTTAAAATACTATTTAGTCAGCAAAGAGCTAAAACATTTGAAGAAATACAACGGTGTTAGTTGGTAACTAAAACAACAAATCTACAATTTACAAAAATACAGCATTCAAAACTGTTTTTAACTATTAGTAGCGTGATGAATAAAAGGTGTAAAATTACATTTAAAAGTTAAGAGCATAAATAAGCAGACTTGAATAATAACAAACCTAATAAAAATACTAATTTCATAGTAATTAAACTAACGTTCTATATTTATTTTAAGAAATTTTAAGCTGTATTATTTCTGTAAAAATATCAAGTAAATCAAAGTTTTACCGTCTTTGTTATTACTTATGACACAAAACTAACTCATTTAATTAGTGCACTAAGATTCTAATGATAAATACCTTTGAAATGTAACTGAAAAGTCAATCTAAAAAGTATTATAACTCAGAGTGTTATCAAAGCAAGTAGTGATTATTAAAACAGATTTTGCATAAAAAACGTAATAAGTTTAAAAATAAAACTTAGCTTGATAAATTTGGTCTTCAAACAAATAATTACTATTTTTAACACATGTTTTTAGTTTAGACAAACTTAAACCAAAACTTACTAATGTAAACGTGATATGTATATGCAAATTTGTTGTATACTATTTTATATTATAACAGATAAATTTTCAAATGCATCAAACTATTCATTTTGATACGAATATGTGTTTGTAAAAGTATTTTGTTAATTGATAAACTGTAAAATGACTTATAAAAAATGATTGAAAACGATCACTTCTGTAATAATATATAAACCCACTTAAATTATGATTTTCTTCAAGAGTTTAAAAGATCTTCCGTCCAAACATAATAAAATGAATAATAATAACTATCTTTTATTCTATATCAATACATTTCTGACTTTTTTTAAAGAAAACACATTTCATCTTGTCTACACTAAAGCTAATAGAAATGAAAGGAAAGTATATGAAAAAAAACATAAAACTAATATTTTCTTTTTTACAGTAACATTTTATAAACATCTAAAGTCTATCTAAACATTAAAGTGTGTTCTTATCAACTTATAGTGTTTAAAAAATCGTGTTTAGGTATAAATACAGTAAAGCTTTATGTTTATTAGTTTAAAAACTAATCGTATACATTTATTTAAAGACTAGTATTAAAAAAAAACTTTTGCTCTAGTAATTTGATTTATTAAACGTACTTTTATGTTTAAGACTTCTTGTTATAAATAGGAAGATTGCACTAAAAGAAGTGTAAAAAAATGAATGTTTCTTAATAATAAACAATTTATGCTTTTAAACTTTAAAACTTTCAAAGTTTTGTAAAAATCTATTACGTGGTTAATTGGTTTACTTGGTAATTAATTTCAGAAATAGTTTTGTTTATTTGAATAAATCATTGTTTACTAGGTCTTAAAAATAAGAACAATAAGAAAGAATAACAAAATTTAATAATCTATTTTTGTTATTTGATTGTTTTTTAGTAACCGACCGTTTTAGAATAACCACTTTTGGACATTATATTAAGCAGCTTACAAATGAATATTTGTTTAATGTCATTTTGATTTATATACATGTTAACTTCTTGTGCAAATATAATTAATTGTTTAACGATTTTCCTTTGTATACTCATGTAAAAAGTAATCAGACTTTCATTAACGTTGTTTAACTACTTTTCTAATATCTTTATTAAAGTTAATAAATATTTCTATCTTTTCTAACAATGCATAAGATTAAAATACAAACAGTAAAATAACTAGATACTTAAACATTAAAATGTTCTTAAAAAAGCCACATTATATTTCTAAGTTCAATAAAGACTTCATGTTTAATTAATTTTCCAAATGCTTGTACAGAAATCTAAGACAAAATTCATTCAAAAACATCTTTATTAAAGCAACAAACAAGTAAAATCGATTTCGGCTAACGCTTTTCAATTACTTTAGTTAGCAACTAATTTTAAGATTAAATTTTGAGTATATAAATAGTTAGAGGTTACATCAGAAAAATCAATTAACACTAATTAGCATAATTGAGCAAAATTAATTAGACATTCACTATTCATAAATGCATATATAAAAACAGTTTATCAGTAATTTAACTAAGATAAACAACATTAAAAATAAAAATAAAATAAAAATAAGCGACAAAATTCAAATAAAATCTATAACAACTTATAAAGATTAGATTTATAAACGTATTGTTGCTTACACAATTTAGGTTTACATGTTTTTATAAATAGAGATTCTAAAACACTAAGGTGATAATCGTTACGAGCTTTACTTAAAATTGAAAAGTTACTATCACTATAGTTCTTTGTGCAATCTGAATTGTTTAATAAGTGTTCAGCTATCGCTGATGATCTATTAGATGGTTTTTTTAAACCAGTGTCCATCCATCTTCTGAGGGAATTAAAAACGTGTTGGTCCCTTCTAATATGGAATCTTTGAGACGTTCTGCCAATGTACTCACTGTCACAGTGGCACTTGTACATATAAATAATTTTGCTTTTTTCTTGATCGGCAGTACGGTCTTTGCAAATTCCATTTAAGGGCTTTCTTGTAGCATGACTGATTCTTAGTTGTACAGAGTTAAAAGTGGAGTTTACAGTGTATTTTACAGTCTTTTTTAGAGCAGTTGCTACTTTACCGAGATATGGCAATCTCAAATATACAGGGCATTTTCTAGGACCAAATTTAACCGGTTTTTCAAATTTTGAGATTGTATTGTTAATTGTCTTTCTGACTATATGCGATGGATAACCAAGAGCTTCAAAAATATTTTTTTATTTTATCTAATTCCTCTTCAAACAACTTTTTCGAGCAAATCTTGTGTGCTCTGAATACCAAACAAGAGATTAAACCGAGTTTTTGAGATAAAGGGCAGAATGACTGAAATGGAATATTTTGACCAGCAAATGTAGGTTTTCTGTACACAGTGGTAAGCAACTCGGAAGATGTACGCAACAGATGTACATCCAAGAAATGTAAGCAATTGTCTTTTTCTTTTTCAATAGTAAATTTTAAATTTGCTATTGAAAAAGAAAAAGACAATTGCTTACCTTTCTTGGATGTACATCTGTTGCGTACATCTTCCGAGTTGCTTACCACTGTGTACAGAAAACCTACATTTGCTGGTCAATATATTCCATTTCAGTCATTCTGCCCTTTATCTCAAAAACTCGGTTTAATCTCTTGTTTGGTATTCAGAGCACACAAGATTTGCTCGAAAAAGTTGTTTGAAGAGGAATTAGATAAAATAAAAAATATTTTTGAAGCTCTTGGTTATCCATCGCATATAGTCAGAAAGACAATTAACAATACAATCTCAAAATTTGAAAAACCGGTTAAATTTGGTCCTAGAAAATGCCCTGTATATTTGAGATTGCCATATCTCGGTAAAGTAGCAACTGCTCTAGAAAAGACTGTAAAATACACTGTAAACTCCACTTTTAACTCTGTACAACTAAGAATCAGTCATGCTACAAGAAAGCCCTTAAATGGAATTTGCAAAGACCGTACTGCCGATCAAGAAAAAAGCAAAATTATTTATATGTACAAGTGCCACTGTGACAGTGAGTACATTGGCAGAACGTCTCAAAGATTCCATATTAGAAGGGACCAACACGTTTTTAATTCCCTCAGAAGATGGATGGACACTGGTTTAAAAAAACCATCTAATAGATCATCAGCGATAGCTGAACACTTATTAAACAATTCAGATTGCGCAAAGAACTATAGTGATAGTAACTTTTCAATTTTAAGTAAAGCTCGTAACGATTATCACCTTAGTGTTTTAGAATCTCTATTTATAAAAACATGTAAACCTAAATTGTGTAAGCAACAATACGTTTATAAATCTAATCTTTATAAGTTGTTATAGATTTTATTTGAATTTTGTCGCTTATTTTTATTTTATTTTTATTTTTAATGTTGTTTATCTTAGTTAAATTACTGATAAACTGTTTTTATATATGCATTTATGAATAGTGAATGTCTAATTAATTTTGCTCAATTATGCTAATTAGTGTTAATTGATTTTTCTGATGTAACCTCTAACTATTTATATACTCAAAATTTAATCTTAAAATTAGTTGCTAACTAAAGTAATTGAAAAGCGTTAGCCGAAATCGATTTTACTTGTTTGTTGCTTTAATAAAGATGTTTTTGAATGAATTTTGTCTTAGATTTCTGTACAAGATATGTAGTACTAAAAAGTTATATTCCAAATGCTGTCAACTATATACGTCATAATGAATTTAATTTGACTTTTTGAGTGATAATAAATCAAGATGCTTTTAATAAAATTAAGTAACCTGAAGTGAATAAACATTAATAATAAGTAAAGTGAGTTTTTACAACAGTCACTCATTTTCTAATCATTTTTATCTAATAGTATAATGATTTTCTAAAACAAGTAAAACTCATGTGAAAAAACTTTTTAGTTTGTTTTGCAACGTTTTATTTCATATGTTTTCCAATTTTTATACATGATGGTTTTACCCGAACACTTGTTATTTTAATGATACTAATTTTCAACTGAAATTTGCAGCTGGTGAAATCATATTTTATAATAAAACGTGCTTTGAATCAAAAAATACACTTTGTTAGTTTTATTATTTACATTATTTAAATTTGGATAAGCGTCATACTGACCGACTTAATTTAAATTAATTTAAGTAACAATGTTTAAATTTAAAAGTTATGAAAAAATAAGTTAGTCTTTGGTTTAAGTTTTGTTGAGTCTAAAAGTCTAAGTAAAATTTAATGAATTGTTAACTTTAGTTTAATTTTCAAAGTGTGATATTTTCTTTATGTGGTATATAACATACTATAGACTTAAATTTAGGAGACACTACTTAAAATTTGTGTTTATAAACCACATGAAATATGTAATTTTTAATTGGCACAGACCATTTTGATTAATACTATGTTAAAATTTAGGATAGTAAATTTAAATAGTCACGTCTGCATGCTAACTTCATTTAACGGATAATATTTTAATTGGTGTAACAATTTTGTTAAATTTACATACAATTTGTTAGTTATAGTGTATGTACAAACAAAATATTAGCTTTGATGCAAATATCAAAAGCCTAATTATTGTATGTGCTTAGTTGAATAAAGCATGCTTACATTTATTTTCAAAACAATCAACTTTTATAATTTTCTTTTTTGCTCGAATTCAATACTTAAAAAGAAAATTTAAACTACTAAGATTTCATGCACATACAATATTTAAGTCTTTAAAAGTGCAAAAATAAATTTCGAGTTAAAAGAAACATTTAAAACATTTGACCACATCTAAAAAAAAAAGACATATGTGTTTTCAGGTATAACTTTATATAATATTTTTAATAGGAAGTTTATCCAAAAACAGCAATCAAATAAGCAATAATTTGATGTAATAATTATACTAACAAGTTGAATACTGTTTGTACAACTTTAAAGTTGTTATCGTTAGTTGTAAGTATTATAGTATATAAAGTCGCACTTTTGTGTATAAACTTAAATGTTTTAAGTAAATAAACATAATTTTATCAGAAAATAATGTTTGCTATTTTTCAGATAACGAAAACATTCTTTAAAAAAAAGAAAAGTTACTCTAAACAAAATATTTTTGGAAATTTGACAATTATAATGAATAAATAAAAAAATCTTATCTGTAAAGTAACCAAAATCGTTTAATTTAAACGGTGCTTTTAAAACTTATAAAATTAAAACTTTACAAAGTTCAAATCTAAATACATTCTTACAAAGACTTATAAATAAGTTATGTGATAAATATAATTTACATTAATACAGATTATTTTAGTAAGTAATTAATAACTATAAAGCTAAGATAGTGGTTTAAGTACATACAGGTTACAATCTTATATAAAAATTGTTAAAAGAATTTACTTAGCTTAAATTTATTAATCTGAAGCTTAAGATTATAGTATGCTTTTGGTGTCTGCCAATTAAAAATCATTATAATGTTATTTGTTACTGATGAATTATTACATTCTACGTACGGCAATTGAGACTTGTAACAAATTAAGATGAAGCATGGTAAAATTTATCAAAATTAAATTAATATAAAATAAAAGCCAGAAGTAAAGGTCAAAATCAAGAAAAGTTTAGTTTTCATTAAAATAACGTTTACAAAATAAGTTGTATCGAAAAACCTTTCTTATTGTAGGATTAATTCAATTAAAGATAATTATTACTTCCTATTTAACAAAAGAGAAATTTGATTGAAAACAAAGTAAAGTAACAATATATTGTATTGAAACACATCAATACTTTAAAAGGAATCAGATTAGTTAAAAATATCTTACTGAGAACACTTGTAAACCTTTGGTTAATTTTAATTAGTTGTGTAAATATTTAAATGTAATTGCTTAAACACGCTTGAATAACTATAAAGAAAAACATTTGTTTAAGGTTTACAATCGCTACTTTATGTACCTTAACTGGAAAAAAAACTGATCAAGAAAAACAAAACTAATATATAAAAAAATATTTAATTAAAAAAGGATTTTAGTACTAGGTCAAAAAAAAATAAATGTTTTTAGCACAAGTTATTTTCTAAGCGGTAAATTATTTTGCAACAAATATAAAGTTATAGCCACGCATTTACCATACAAGTACTCATTTTAAGACCTGAGTTCACTATGCGTAGCATAGTAGACTGCAGTTACATTAAATATTGATAAAACTAGCATATTTTGTAAAATTACTGTAAATTAACTGTTTAATTTGTTGTTAACAGTGCAATAACATGATATATTTTGATTAACCGATACAGCTTGTTCTTAATTTCAAAAACTACTGTAAGTAAATTAAGGGTCTGATAAAATCTGTAAAAATATAAGAAATTTGTAAATAAATACTTTACTTCATATACAGAGTTGTAATATTGTACGTAGAACGATCCATTCAAATTATTTTTTGTAATTAAAGCTGGTATCAATAACTAGTTACTGCTAGTAGATGAAATATTTGAACAAATGTTTAAACTACAAACAAGTTCTTAATTATATATACTTTTTTAGAAAAGCAGTATATCTCATAGGCAATATTAAGCTATAATTGTAAACAAAATCTTCATCAACCTTGAGAAAAACAGTTTAAGTACTTTAAATTAGTCACAAATGTAACAATAACAAAAAAACATTTTGTATTTAACATTACTAAAACTTTTTGTAATTGCTTTAACGTCTGAAATGTTACAAAACAATATCTAAAGCGATGTGTAAAAAAAAGTAAAAAAAGTCTATTTTTGTCGGAAAATTGGTTGAAAAAACTTCTAAATTTATGTTTAAACAAATGATGAATGTATATCTAGCAGTAGAGTTTTCGATAAAATATACAAAATCATATATTATCATTCAGTAAAAATACCAAATGTCTAATCGTTTAAGATAATAACTCCTGCTTGATTATGATGCTTTACTCTAATAACTATTTATTATTATTTTAAAGTTTTTTACTTGTAGTTTATATATCTGAATTTTAATTTTTACAAAGACTTAAATGTATTTATTTTTTGATTTATCTAAATTATAAGTAAGGTAACCATTATTAAATAATAAGTTAACTTTAGGTCTCTTTACTTTTAAAATTAGCTTAAGTTATGACTATTAAACTTATGTTTAAACTATGATTATATCAACGTCTATAAAAAGTAAAACATAGTCTAATAATAATTTAAGGCTTTCTTAATTTTAAAAGATTGTAAGTCAAAATTTTTAACATAGTTTTAGCATGAGTTTTATCCGTGTTTAAAAACTTAAAATAACAAGATTTCACGACTTAAAATATTTGTACCAAGTTTATGTAAACAAAATTTAGTCGTTTTTTTAAGTTACACGTTTATATATTTTGACCACAACTATATGCTATGCATTACAAAAATATATTACGTGCAAAATTGTTGTAATATAGTATGTATATGATAAGCTTAAGCCAAAAAATTGTCAATAAAACTAAGGTTTTGATTTTAAATCTCATTACTTGAACTATTTAACCTTTAGCTATATTGATTTGATAAATTACGAAACCAGTGTGAAACGTGCTTTATTTCTCAAAGTTATAAACTACAAGAACTTAAATCTTTAAACATTTCTTACCAATTTATGTAAACAAAATGCAGTCGTTTAATTACCATATAAATTATATTCGTGCAAAACTGTTGTAAATAATATGTAGTAAAATTTACTTGACCTAAAAAGCACAAGAAAAACGAATGTTTTTATTTTTGATTTCTTTAAATTAATATTGAATCTTTAACTATATCATGTTAATAAATTAAAAAACAACTTATTTTGTGACCAATGTAACATTTTCTAAGCTATCAAAATTCTTAGTTAGAATCATATGAAAGTTAATATCAAAATACTATATGTTAAAATTTTTTTTTACAAATTTATTAAAACTTACATATTTTGAAATAACCATAATACTTTTAAACTTTCTATAATATAATTAAGCATTTAGATAAATTCCCTAAAGCTTTGTATCTTTTTTAAAAACATAACCAATATTGCTGTAAAGCAAGGTCCAAAACTCATTTTAATATTTGCCCGTTTTTAATGAAATCAAAAACTATTTCCTTCTTCGTAAAAGAACAAAATAGCTACCCCCCTAATTACCAGAGTTCTTTTTAGCCCGCTCACTACTTATTGCCTCCTAAATTGTCCAAAAATGGAATACATTTTGAAAATCAGTTGTAAAGTATTTTTTATCTAATTTTATATTAAGTTAGTATGTATTTTTTTTATAAAAATATGATTTTTGTATTACTGTCAATTTTTTGTATCTCATTTTATAAGCTAGTTTTGAAAATAATGAGAAATTTAGGTTACAGGTATTTTAATATAAGTATTAATTGATGCTTATCATTACTTAATGACTTTGGCGCTTTAAACTTTATGAAAAACTATGTTAGTTTTTTAACATGTAATCAGTTACATTTTGAATTTGTGTTGTTCACAGTGAAAAATGTAATTGTATAGAAAGTAAATTTTTAAAGAAAAATAATATAAAAAACACGATACAGTTGTTTGGAATTTTGTGACCGATCAAATAAATAGTAAAATTCAATAAGAATAAAACTTAGTGTTAAAAAGAACTAGTATTTATCTTTATTACAGGAATAAATGATTACTGTTTAGAAACTTGAGTTTATAAATATATTTTATTGCATTTCTACAAAGTTTGTGGGAAAACAACTATTTTCATTAACTTTAAAAGGAATGCCAGTTTGAACAAATAAATATAAAAAGATAGTCTATTAATGTTATGAAAGAGATTTGTATCTTTTCGCTGTTTATAAACATTATTTTCTACTTAATTTACTTATCACTTAAATTACTTTTCTGAAACTAGAAATAAATTAACAGAATATAGAGTAATTACATAAAATTTTAATCTATTAAAGCCATATCAAAGCTATTTATAACAAAAAAGAGAAAAACACTTTAGAATTTCTTGATTTAAGTTTATCTCACCAAATGACATTATAAATGTAGCTTAACGTCAATTAAATACCAGAAATACTTCCTATTTCAACAACGAAATCCTAGTAAAAAGAGTAAAAATGTATTACTTTAAAATACATTAACATTAAAAATGTACCTGGTTAATTGTGTTATTTTTGTGCGAAACATTTGTAAACCTATTATAAGTTTTAATAAGTTGTGTAAACAATGAAAGGTACTGAAAAAACCATTTTTGATATAATTTGATAACATTAGTTACAAAAAAAATATTCAATTAAAATTTTATAAGTTCGACTTAGATAATAAATTTTAACAAACTAGTTTTAAAAAATATGAATAGAATTATATAATTTTTTAAAATTCATGAAATAGTTTCGATTGTTAGTATTTTTTTTTTAATTAAGGTATGAATAGTAATGTAGACTACTTAACAATATCTTTTAAAATTTATTATCATAATTTTTTTTTAATAATAAATATAAAATTCAAATAAAGTTCTAAAATTATCTGTTAAAAATTTTTGACTCAACTAGGTTTTTAAAAGGTTTGAAAAGTCTAATGACCGAAGTTTCCATCCTATTACAAATAAAAAAAGTTGTTAACAAATAATAGTAAATTTTTTTTTTTGATGAATATATAATAACTTCGTCAAACTATTTATAACACTCTAATAATAAGACAGAACAAATTAATTAATTTTATATTTTGTAATTTATGCTTATCTCTAATTAATTTAATTCGTCACGATTTTTGATATAAGCTAAATGTAGTATTAAGTATTAATCACAGCATATAGTTAAAGTATATGCAAAAATTTTGTATAGGCTAAAAACAAATAGTACCTTATAAAGTCTTTAGTAGAAAACCAAGTAATTTGGTAGGTATTGCTATACTTTAAGTCTATAAAACAAACTTTAAATTACCTTAAACAAATAAAAGACTATCTAAAACTAACAATAAAGAAAAGGATAAAATTCTTGTACATCAAAATTAAAAACTAAATGATTTCAAGATAATGACAAAATAAAACTTATAGAGGGCTTAAATACGTATATTGAATAAAAATAATTTAAAGATAAAAATTTAAAATAACCATTCGTAGTCAAACACTTAATAATCTAAATTTAGTTGATTTTACTGTTTTGTATAGTATTATTCATTACTAAGTAGTGAAAGTTGAATATTTTTAACAAATAATTATGTTTTGTTTAGCAATCAATAATAGTAATACTTTTCTATGGTTATTAACTTTTTGTTAATACTACCTTTACAAATATTTTAAAATTTTCACTATGTGTTGTGAATAATTGACTTTCAAATTAACAGAGACTTGAATAACTGATTGTTTGGTGAATAAGTTTGTTTCATAGAGGAAGTTTGACTTATTGCAATTTCATATGAAGAATAAAAAAACAAAAATTAAAGTTTTTTTTAATTTTGTTTATTTTATTAATAGTAATATAACACAACCTTATAAAGTTTATTTTTCTATTCTTATGATATTTTATAACTTAATCGTTAGAAAAAAATTATATATAAAACAATTATTTTCTACAAATTCAAGAAAACAACAACTACTTAGTTTATAATATCAAAATAAATGAAAAACAGATCAACTAAACGTTAAGGAAGTTATTAAAGATATGATTAAAACTTTAAAAGTAATTATCTTAAATCTTTGTTTTACAAAGCTATAGTAAAAACTAAAATTAACTAACATTTATATACTTTTTATTTAAATTGATACCAATGGGTTATAAGACATAGCAATAATAAACATGTATTTAAATTTAGTCAACAAAAAGATTAAACGTATGTCGAAACAAATTTGACAATTATTTAGTTGTTATATTGTTTTTGAATTAAACTACGCTGTAAATTTGTTAAAAAATAAATTTTAACTGAAATAAAGTTTTTTTACTATGTTTCTAAAAAAGAACATCTTAGCTATTTTTTAGAATACGTTTTATATATGCTTAAATACACACTAAAAGTATGTCTATATTTGATACCATATAAACACTGTTAAGAGTCACTAACTATACTTTAGATAAAAATTAGAATTTGACTAATTTTAATTCTAAGTAGTTCACTTATTGGTATCTAAACTAAAAAAAAAAACTATTGTAAAACTTATTTTTCAAAACCCTAAAAATTAATGGTAAACATTTTACAGTCTGTTTCTAAAATAAAAATTAATTTAAATAATTTATATAGTTTTAGTAGACAATTTTCAATTTAAATAAATTATGATGCTTTTAAAAGGTTGTTTGATCAACTCCGATAAACTAAAAATTATCAATAAAACATTATACCAGTTTTTAAAAAGCACATAAACGAATTTTAATTCAATTTCTAACATGTGTAATATTTACGGTGATTATTGTGTGTATTTAATGCTGTATTTGAAACTTCAAAGTATTTCTTTCTTAGAATTGTTTGCATAAAGTCTGCAAAATTATTTTTGTAAGCTAAACAGCTGTATAAAATTGGTTGATTGTCTGGAACAAATTGTTTAATCAAAATAAGCGCACTTGAATTCGATTTATAACATGTACTTACAAAATATTTGTAAAAATTCTGTTATGTATTTTAGAAAAGAAACTTTGTTAAAATATACAAATAATAGTCGCTATTTCACTTTAAAGTTTTTTTATAACCTTTGAGTATTACTAAAGTATTAGATTTTTTGATTATTAATTCTAGCTCTCTTATTTGCTATACTTATATATTAGTAAGTTTAAAAACATTTATTGAATTGGTAAAACTTTTGAGTAAAATAGGAGACAGTTAGAGAATTTTACATTTTTATATTTTATTTCTATTTTATTAGGTGCTTAATGCTGAATTAAAAAGTTATGAGATGAAAAACTTTAGATGTTCTTAGTCTAGTTATGTTTAAAAGCTATTTTTAAGTACTATATAAGGTTGAAAACATGATTAAAATTTAAATTAAATTTTTATGAACTAGAAACCGAAAAAATCGTATAAATTACAAATTTTTCACTTATATAAGTAATTACTTCCTTGTCAAAGTGTCAACTAAAGTGTATTCTGAAAACACAAAATTCACACATTTCAAATAACTTAAATACTTTTATTATTCTGCATGCCATCTGCTTTTGTACAAAGTGTAAGCATTAATGTTTTGTTCTAGTCTTTTTGTCTTTATACTTTTTGCAGTATATTCCAAAACTCAAGTAAACAGCTGACTCTATGCACACACAAACTTCTTAACTTTCATTGATATTTAATGAAAACTAATTTTCAAAATTTAATTATGCGGTTTAGGTATAAAATAATATACAGTAAGGTTATATAAGTAAAAATATAACTTTTCGTTTTTTAATCTTAAATAAGTAGTCAAACTAATAAACTGATAAAAAGATATTTAAATTAAAACATGAAACGGTTTTCAAAAATAATAAAGTATAATTTGTGTTTGATAAGAAAACAATTGTATTTTATGATATAGCTTTTAACTTTATAATCTAAACAAAGGCTAAAGTTTTTTCAACTAGGTGTATTTTATTAAGTTGTCCTAGCATGTTAAACAGATAAAAGTTTTACAAATGTGTTCAAGACAAGTTTACAGTACTTTAGCAGTATGATTGTAATTTTTTTATTTTTACAATAATACATTAATATTTTAATAATCTTTCCTTATTATTATTTACTTTAATAAATTACTTTGCTTTCTACATTTTCACAGGTGTTTTAAAAATGCAAAACAAAATAGTATGCTAGTTTAAGCATGTATCAAAAAATCAAGAATCTAAGTTATGAAAATCTATACCGCTTTTGTACCTTTATGTTATAAAACATATTAAATTTACTCTTACAATAAACTCATGTTTTTACTTAAACTTAAAACCTATTGTTATGTTTAAACTTATTTACGTAAGCCGAAGAGTTAAACCTTATACAAACTTCATAAGCATAAGTTTGCTTTATGTCTTTGAAGTTTATTTAAAGTAACAATAGAAGCAAGAAAAAAGTCCTATCTGGTCTTTGTTAAAACTTTTATGTAAGCTGTTACACTTTCAAAGTTTTAAAATCATATTTCTGCGAAAGATGCTATCAAACTACTCAAGAAGTTTATTAGTAAAAATTTAAATTGCTGTGATTTTAATAATGAATGTTGTAATACCTAAAACTATGTTTCTTTATTTTTTGATTTCTTTAAGGTTATAGTTGAATAAATATGTTTTTTGTAAAAATATGCTCTCTTTATTGGTTTGAAATTGTTACATAAAGTAATAGATTAACCTATACAAACTTACCTGTAGGGTCTTTAAGGTTACCGTAGACGTCTAAAACAAATGTATTATCTGTTAGTAACGCTTAAAAGTTTTAAAATTTATCAAGTTTAAAATTTCAACAGCTATAATAATAAAAAAATATGTTTAGTTAAGTGTACTAAAGTCTTCTACAAAACAGCAAAATAAATTGTCTGTATCTTTTTTAGTTTAGTCAACTACGATCTAGTTTGAAAAAAAAAAAATATTACAACTCCGATATAAGCGTACAAAAAATGATTTATTCATGTAAATTACCATCGATATAATGTATAAAGAAAAAAGATAAAGTTTAATTATTTGTGTAAACTTAAAAAGATCAACTTTATTAAGAATTTCTAGTTGCTTTTTTTAACTCACTAAAAGTTTTAAAGCCTTTGTAATATTTTATAGAGCTTAATCATAGTTCAATGTTGCATAAGAGTCTTGTCTGGTTTAAAAAACAAAAAACAAAGTTTAACAATTTTTAGCTTTTATACAAAAAAACATTAAATTGTTACGTAACTATATTTTGAATTTCAAGTGAGTACAGATTAAAAAAAAATACTGAAGCTCATGAATTATTTATTGTTGAATGTTTGCTGTTATGCGTGAAAGCTTTAAGTTTTTGTAAATTTATGAAAAAATGTTTGAATACTTTTACAATGAGTATTGTGTTTTAGTTTAATACAATACAAATATAAAACTAATTTGTTTGCAGCTTTCGGAAAATAAGTAAAATAGCGTGAGAAATAACAATAAAATTCATATTTAATTTGTATAAATATGAAAATAAAAGCATTGTTAATTTTTATTACACTATAAATGTAAATGAAATAGAGTATTTAATGTATAAAATGTTGGAGTATCTGAAAATGAATAAATTTAAAGTTTTTAAAAACCTTTATGAACAGGTTTTAAATGTAATTCATATAAAAACAATATATTTTATACTTTTATGTGTTATTAAGATACTGGTTTTAAAACGTTGCATCTATGTTGTATTTAGCGTTCTATAGACCATGTACAACTTATTCATATCGACTAAAAATTCCTTAACTCGTTTGGTTTTAAATTTAATAAAAGATAAAAGTTTATAGGTAAAAGAAAACATCAACTAATAAAGTTAATTGTATTTATCAAAATTGTCTTTTAAAAATGATTTTTGTGTTTTCAAAATAAGTATTTTTAATTGTAAAGGCAATAACTAAAGTTGAACTTTTTTTATGTTGAAAAAAGTAATTTTCATTATATACTTATCTAAATAAAAGACATATTTTTAGAAATTTATATTTAAGATAACATTGAGTTTTGTAATTTACGTTATATTATTTTAAATTATATGTTTATTTATTCTATATTAATTTCACAACAAACAAAACTAATAAATTGTAATATAAAATGGAGTTATAATACGTAAAACCAAATTACTTTTTAAAACTTTGCAAATAAAATTATCACTCTTTTAAGTTCAGTAAGTAATTTTCAAAACGTAGTACTCAAGATTTTTCGTATGTTTTTTAAGAATATTTACAAGTGTTAATTACATTGGAAAAACTTATAATTTTATTTTTAGGAAAATGTATTTTAAAAATTTTTATAATCTAGAAATAAGTTATGTTGATGTCTAATATATGTACTACACTGCAATATATTTTATTACTAAAATAAACACATTTGTAAAATACTTTAGGGAAATATATCTTTTAAAATATTTTTCTGTGATTTTTTCACAAAACTAAAACAAATAAACAGTACTACATCTTGATAAATATCATTTGTAAAAAAAGTCTAAATTATATGCAACTCAATTTGTAGAAATAAATTTCTGAATAAAAAACACTTTAGGTTAATTTATTTTATGTTATACTTTTATTTGATTTTTTTTCAGAAATAAAACAAATAACAGATCTATGCCACGACAAATATCATTCCTTAAAATTTTTGAAATTTTTGACAACTTATTGTAAAGAAGTAAACACCAGTTTTTGTTAAACATACATCTACTATAATGCTAAAGACTCAATTAATTCAAAAACAGTCAAAGATCAAGTTCAAGTACGACAACAACGTATGTACAAAACTTATTTGTAAAGTGAACTTAAAAGATAAACGTCAATAAAGAGTTTTGTTTACGTCAATTTTTTAAAGTGTTTCTCTTTAAAAACTTAAGTTTGTTTAGTTATGGTTTTAAAGTTAGTCAGGTTTTATTTAGATTTATTAGCTTTTACTAAAATACTTTATTTAAAAAACTTTACCGAACTTCAATGTAATTATATACTAACTTCATAGTAATTAAACTCACGTTCTCTATTTATTTTAAGAAAGTTCAAACTGTATTATTTCTGTAAAAATATCAAGTCGATCAAAGTTTCACCGTCTCTGTTATTACTTATGACACAAAAATAACTCATTTAATTAGTGCACTAAGATTCTATTGATAAATACCTTTAAAATATAATTGAAAAGTCAATCTAAAAAGTATAACTTACTCGAGTGTTATCAAAACAAGCAGTTATAATTAAAACAGATTTTGCATACAAAATGTAGGGTAGTTTAAAAATAAAACTTAGCTTGATAAAGATGGTGTACAAACAAAAAAAAACTATTTTTTTAAAAAACTATTTTTAACACATGTTTTTAGTGCAAACTTAAAAAAACCAAAAGTTACTAATGTAAACGTGATATGTATATGCAAATTTACTGTTTGGTATTTTACTGATAACAGAATTAGTTTTCCAAATGAATCATACTATTCATTTTGATACGAATATCTGTTTGTAAAAATATTTTATTAACCAATAAACTGTGAAATGACTTATAAAAAGTGATTGAAAATGATCACTTCCGCACTTATAACTAAAAACACTTGAAATATGATTTTCTTTAAGAGTTGACCAGAAGATTTGAGTATGTCTACCAGATCTTCTGTCCAAACATAATAAAATGAATAATCCTACACTATCTTTTATTCTATATCAATACATTACTGACTTTTTTTAAAAGAAAACACATTTCATTTTGTCGACACTATAGCTAATAGAAATGAAAGTATATGAATAAAAAAAACATAAAGTTAATATTTTTTTTATACAGTAACATTTCATTAACATCTAAATTCTGTCTAAACATTAAAGTGTGTTCTTATCAATATAAAGTGTTTAAAAAATAGTGTTTAGATATAAACACAGTAAAGCTTGATGACAATTAGTTTCAAAAACTAATTGCACACATTTGTTTTAAGACTGGTACTAAAAAAAATTTTTTAGTAATTTGATTTATTAGACGTACTTTTATGTTTAACACTTATTGTTATAAACAGCATGATTAGACTAAAAGATGTGTGAATAAATTAAAAGTTTCTTAAAGATAAATGATTTACGCTTTCAAACTTTAAAACTTTCAAAGTTTTGTAAAAACCTATTACGTGATTAATTGGTTTATTTGGTAATTATTTTCAGACATTGTTTCGTTTAGTTCGTTAAATCATTGTTTACTAAGTTTTAAAAATACTTTTTTTTTGTCATGCTTTTTAACAATAATAACTAAATTTTAACAATCAATTTTTGTGATTTAGTTTTTTTTAGTAACCAAACCTTTTAAAATAACCATTAATATTTATAGAAATTATCTTTAGCGGCTTACAAATAAATATTTGATTTAAGTCATTTTGATTTATGTACATATTAACTTCTTGTGCACATAAATTTAATTGTTTGACGGCTTTTTTTGTATACTCACTTAAAAAGTAGTCAGATTTTCATTACGTTGTTTAACTGCTTTAAAATTAATATATTTTCGAGCAATGCATAACAGTTATTATAAAAAGTATAAGAACGTCTAAATTATTTAATTGAAAATCTTAATAAAAGTAAAGTATGATTTTTAGTTCAACAAAGACTTTATGTTAATTAATTTTCCGGCTTTTGTTAATCATATACGTCATAATGTGTTTACATTGAAGTTTTAAGTGATAATAAAACATGATGTTTTTTTAACTTAAGTAACCTGAAGTGAATAATCATTAACTAATAAGTAAGTTGAGTTTTTACAACAGTCACTCCTTTCCTAATCATTTAATTTGTAATAGTAGAATAATTTTCTAAAGCAAGTAAAACTCATGTGAAAAAGCTTTTGTGTCTGTTTTGCAACGTTTTATTTCGTATGTTTTCTAATTTTAAATTTACACGAACACTTGTTACTTTATTGATACGAATGTTTAACTGAAATTTGCAGCTGGTAAAATCATATTTCTTAATAAAACGTGGATTTACAATTCTTTCAATTAAAAAATACACTCTTTTATTTTATTATTTACATTATCTAATTTAAATAAGCATTATACTGACAGACTTATTTTAACTTAACTTAAATAACAATGTTTAAGTTTATACTTTATAAAACAATTAGTTAAACTATTGTTTAAGTTTTTTTGAGTCTAATAGTCTATGTTAAACTAAATGAATTGTTAACTTTAATTCAATTTTCAAAGGGTTACACTTTCTATATGTGGTATATAACATAGTATAGACTTAAATTATGGAGACACTACTTAAAACTTATGTTTATAAACCACATGAAATATGTAATTTTTAATTGGCACATACCATTTTGATTAATACCATGTTAAAATTTAGGATGGTAAATTTAAATAGTCACGTCTGCATGCTAAAATTTTTAGTTAACTACAATTAGTTGGTAACATATAAATTGGTGTATCAATTTTATTATATTTATATACAATTTGTTAGTTATAGTTTATGTATAAACGAAATATTTAGCTTTGATGAAGACATCAAATACCTAATTATTGTATGTGCTGAACTGAAAGCTAAAAAATTAAACACGCTTTCATCTAGTTTTAAAATAATTGATTTTTATAATTCTTTTTATTTACCGGAATTCAATGTTTGAAAAAGATTTTAAACTCTTAAGATTTCATGCACATACAATATTTAAATCTTTAAAAGTGCAAAAATATCAAATTAAAAGAAAAATTTCAAATATTTGACCACATTTTTAAAAAGATAAAGAGGAAAGTATCTCTTTAAATAATAGTTTAAATAAAAATTTATCCAAAAACAACAATCAAATAAGCAATAGTTTGATAGGGTAATCATATAATATTCTAATGCTAACAAGTTGACCTGTTTGTACAACTTTAAAGTTGTTATCGTTGGCTGTAAGTAATATAATAAACAAAGCGCTTTTTTGTATAAACTTAAAAGTTTTAAGTAAATACATACAGTTTTATTAGAAAATAATGTTAGCTATTTAACAGATAAGGAAAACATTCTTTTAAAATATTTGTGGCAACTCGATAACTAGAATGAATTAATAAAAAAAATCTTTTTTGCACAATTTTAGAACATGATATTATTTTTTTCAGTAAAATAACCAACAAAGTTTTATAAAGAGTAATTTAAATAGTTTATTTTTAAGGGTACTTTAAAAACTTTAAAAAAAATTTAAAACATTACAAAGTTCAAGTCTAAATACGTTTGTTATAGAGTACATAACATGGTCATTCTTACAAACACTTATAAACATGTGGTGTAATAAAAATAGCTTGTTTTGTTGTAATTTTAATTAATAAGGTATTAATAACTTTGTTTACAAAAAAGTCTTTTTAAGTACATACGGGTTACAATATTAGATAAAAAAAAAAAAAAATTGTACTTTGCTTAAATTTTTTAATCTAAAGATTAAGATTATAATATGCTTACAATATTAAGCTAACTAAAAATCATTATAATGTTACTTGTTACTGGTGAATTTTACAATCTACATACGGCATTTAAGCTTCAAAGCAAATTAAGATGAAGGTAACGGATGTACGGTAAAATCAATTGAAACTAATTCGATACAATGTCAAACCAAAAAGTAACGTCTAGTATCAATTAAAAATTTTGTCTAAACTCAAATTATGTTGTTACGAAAAACCCTTCTTATTCAAGGTTAAAGTAAATAAAAGATAATTATTACTTCCTATTTAACGAAAAAGAAATTTGATTTGAGAATAAAGCAAAGTAACAATATATTATATTGAAACAAAACAAATACTTTAACAGTAATGAAATTAGCTGAGAATATTTTGCTGAAAAACATTTGTAAACCTTTGGTTAATTTTAATTAGTTGTGTAAATATTTAAATGTACTTGCGTAAACACGCTTGACTAACTATAAAAAAATAAAATTAGTTTTAGGTTTACAACCGCTACTTTATGCACCTGAAGTTGAAACAAAAACTGATCTAGAAAAGCACATCTAATATTAAGAAAATATTTAATTATTTAAGGATTTTAGTACTAGGTTAAAACAATAATGTTTCTAGAACAAATGATTTTCATACGGTAAATTATTTTGCAATAAATATAAGGTTATATCCACGCATTTGCCATACAAGTACTCATTTTAAGACCTGAGTTCACTATGCGTAGCTTAGTAGACTGCAGTTACATTAAATATTGATAAAACTAGCTTTTTTTTGTAAAAGTACTCTACGATAACTGTTTAATTTGTTGTTAACAGTGCAATAATATGATATATTTGATTAACTGATATAGCTTGTTCTTAATTTCAAAAACTCTTGTAAATAAATTAAGGGTCTGATAAAAGTTGTAAAAGAATAGGAAATTTGTAAATAAATACTTCTACTGAATTTATCTGAATTATATATTATTACAAAGACTTGAATATATTTATTTTTTAAGTTATCTAAATTATAAGTAAGGTAACCATTATTAAATAATAAGTTAACTTTAGGTCTCTTTACTTTAAACATTAGCTTAAGTTATGACTTTTAGACTTATGTTTAAACTTTGATTATTTCAACATTAATAAAAAGTAAAACTTAGATTAATAATAATTTAAGGCTTTATTAATTTTAAAAGATTGTAAGTCAAAATTTTTAACATAGTTTAAGCACTAGTTTTATTCGTGTTTTAAAATTTAAAATTACAAGACTTCAAAACTTAAAACATTTGTACCAAATTTATATAAACAAAATGTAGTCGTTTTTCTAAGTTACACGTTTATATATTTTAACCATAACTATATGCTATGCATTACAAAATATATTACGTGCAAAATTGTTGTAACATAGTATGTATATAATGTGCTTAAACTAAAAAATGTCAATAAAACTAAGGTTTTGATTATAAATCTCATTTCTTGAACTATTTAACCTTTAGCTATATTAATTTAACAAACTACGAAACCAGTGTGAAACGTGCTTTATTTCTCAAAGATTACAAGATTTTAAATTTTAAAACATTTCTTACTATTTTATTTTCTTTAAATGTGTCGTTTGCTAAATTACACGTTTATATTTTTTAACCATTACTATATAAATTATAAATAATATTAGTGCAAAACTGTTGTAAAACAATATGTAGTAAAACTTACTTTAACTAAAAAGTGTCAATAAAACAAAGATTTTTATTTTTGATTTCTTTTATTTAATATTAAACCTTTAACTATATAATGTTAACAAATTAAAAAAAACAATTTAATTTGTGACCAATGTAATATTTTCTAAGCTGTCATAATTCTTAATTATAATCATTTTAAGTTTAATACCAAAATAATTTATGTTAAAAGTTTTGTTTAAAAATTTATTAAAAACTACATCTATCAAAATAATCATAATACTTTTAAAGTTTCTATATTAAGGAATGATAATATAATTAAGCATTTAGAGAAATTCCCTAAAGCTTTGTATTTATATAAAAAACATAACCAATATTGCTGTATAGGAAGGTCCAAAACTAATTTTAATATTTGCCCGTTTTAAATAAATCAAAAAACTATTTTCCTCATCGTAAAAAACAAAAATGTATTTAAAATATTTTTGATAAAATTTATTTCATAAATGAAGTTTGATTTACTACAATTTCTTATAAAGAATAAAATACAAAAAAACACTAAACGTTTTTTTTTTAATTTTTGTATATTTTATTAATAGTAACATAACTCGACCTTACAAGGTTTACATTTTTATTTTTAAGATATTTTATACATAAAATGTTAGAAACAAATTGTATATAAAACAATTATCTTCTAGAAATTTAAGAAAATAACAACTACTTTGTTTCTAATATCAAAATAAATGAAAAACAAAATCAATTAAATGTTAAAAAAGTTCATAAAGATATGATTGAAACTTTTAAGGTAATAATCTTTAATCTTAGTTTTTCAAAGCTATGGTAAAAATTAAATTAACTAATATTTATATAACTTTCTTATAAATCAATACTAACGGGGTTAAAACACACAACAATAATAAACATGTAATTATATTTAGTCAACGAAAAGGTTAAACGTATGTCGTAGGAAATTTGACAATTTTTTAGTTGTTGTTTGTTTATTAATTAAACTAAGCTGTAAATTTGTTAAAAATAAATTATAACTTAAATAAAGTTTTGTACTATGTAACTGATAAAAAAAGAACTTAGCTACTTTTGTAGAATAGGTTTTATTTATGCTTAAATACACAATAAAAGTATGTCTTTACTTTAAACCATATAAACACTGTTAAGAGTAGTTAACTATTCTTTCGATAAAAATAAAAATTTGACTAATTTTAATTTTGGTAGTTAACTTATTGGGATCTAAACTAATAAAATAATTAATGTAAAACTTATTTTTGAAAACCTTAAAAACTAATGGTAAACTTTTTACAGTCTGTTTCTTAGATAGAAAATAATTAAAATAATTAGACAAATTATTTAAAAATTAGGATGTTTTAAAAAGGTTGTTAGATCACCTTCGATAAACACCAAATTATCAATAAAACATTATACCAGTTTTTAAGAAGCTCATAAACGATTTTTAATACAATTTCTAACATGTGTAACATTTACAGCGATTATTGTGTGATTGAGTTGTATTTAATGCTAAATTTGAAACGTCAAAGTATTTATTTATCAGAGTTGTTTGCATAAAGTCTGCAAGATGATTTATGTAAACTAAACAGCTGTACAAAATCGGTTGATTGTCTGGAACAAATTGCTTTATCAAAATAAGCGCACTTGAACTCGTTTCATAACATGTGCTTACAAAATATTTGTTTAAATTTCATTATATACTTTAGAAAACAAACTTTAATAAAATTTACAAGTAGTAGTCGCTATTTCACTTTAAAGTTTTTTTATAACCTTTGAGTATTACTAAAGTATTAGACTTTTTGATTATTAGTTCTAGCTTTCTTATTTGCTATACTTATATATTAGTAAATTAAAAAACATTTATTGAATTGGTAACTTTTTTGAGTAAAATAGGAGGCAGTTAGAGAATTTTTAATTTTTATATTTTATTCATATTTTAATAGATGCTTATTGCTGAATTAAAAAAATTACGAGATGGAAAACTTTAGATGTTCAGGTCTAGTTATGTTCAAAAGCTATTTTTAAATACTATATAAGGTTAAAAACAAGATTAAAATTTAAATTAAATTTTTTTGAATCCGAAACCGAAAAAAATCATATAAATTACAAATTTTTCACTCATATAAGTAGTTACTTACTGGTCAAAGTGTCAACTAAAGTTTATTTTATAAACACAAAAATTCACAAATTTCAAATAACTTAAATACTATTATTATTCTGCATGCCATCTGCTTTTGTATAAAGTGTAAACATTAATGTTTTATTCTAGTCTTTTTTAATTTAAACTTTTTTTAGTATATTTCAAAACTCAAGTTAACAGTTCGCTCTATGCACCCACAAACTTCTTAACTTTCATTAATAGTTAATGAAAACTAAATTTCAAAACTTAATTAAACGGTTTAGGCATAAAATAATATACAGCAAGGTTATATAAGTAAAAATACAACTTTTCGTTTTTTAATCTTAAATAAGTAGTCAAACTAATAAACTGATAAAAATATATTTAAACTTAAACATCAAAAGGTTTTCAAAATTAATGAAGTATATTTTGTGTCTGATAAGAAAACAGTTGTGTTTTATGATAAAGCTTTCAACTTCGTAATCTAAACAAAGGCTAAAGTTTGTTAAACTAGGTGTATTTTAAGTAGTTGACCTTGCATATTAAACAAATAAAAGTTTTAAAATTTAATTATAAATAGACAAGTTTACAATACTTTAAAAGTATGTTTGTAACTTTTTTATTTTTACAATAATACATTAATTTACTTTAATAAATTATTTTGCTTTTTACATGTTTACAGGTGTTTTTAAAATGCAAAACAAAATAGTATGCTAGTTTAAGCATGTATCCTAAAAACAAGAGCTAAATTTTGAAAATTTAAACCGCTTTTCTTCCTTTATGTTATAAAAGATATTAAATTTACTCTTACAATAAACTCATATCATAACTTAAACTAAAAACCTATTATTATGTTTAAACTTATTTACGTAGCCCAAAGAATTAAACCTTATACGACCTTCATAAGTATAAGTTTGTTTTATGTCTTTGAAGTTTATTTAAAGTAGCAATAAAAGTATAAAAAAGTCCTATCTGGTCTTTTTTAAAATTATACGTAAGCTGTTACATTTTTAAAGTTTTAAAGATAAAAATTCTGCGAAAGATGTTATCACGCTACTCAAGAAGTTTATTAGTAAAAAATTAAATTGCTGTTATTGTAATAATGAACGTTGTAATACCTAAAATTCTCTCTCTTTATTTTTTGATTTCTTTAAGTTTATGGTTCTATGTTTTTTGTAAAAATATGCTCTCTTTATTAGTTTGAAATTAATACATAAAGTAACATACTATACTATACAAATTATCTGTAGGGTCTTTAAGATTACCGCAGACGTCTAAAACAAATTTATTATCTGGTAGTAACTCCTTAAAAGTTTCTAAATTTATCAAGTGTAAACTTCTCAACACCTGTAACAATGAAAAATATGTTTAGTTCAATGTACTAAAGTCTTCTACATAACGGCAAAACAAATTGTCTGTATCTTTTTTAGTTGAGTCAACCACGAGCTATTTTAAAATAAATAAATATATTACAACTCCGATATCAGCGTACAAAAAAATTGATTTATTCAAATAAATTACCATCGATTTAGATAAATAAAGAAATGAGATAAAATTTAATTATTTGTGTAAACTTAGAAAGACCAACTTTATTTAGAATTTATTGTTGCTTTTTTTTAACTCACTAAAAGTTCTGAAGCCTTTGTAATATTTTATAGTGCTTTATCATAGTTCAATGTTGCTTAAGAGTCTTGTCTAGTTTAAAAAATAAAAAAAAGGTTAACAACTTTTAGTTTAAAAAAAAAAAACATTAAATTGACACATAACTGTATTATGAATTTAAAATAAGCACAAATAAATAAACTCTTTTACTAAAGCTGATAAATTATTTATTGTTTAGTGATTGTTGTTATGCGTGAAATTTTAAAGTTTTTGTAATTTTTTATGAAAAAATGTTGAAATACTTTTACAGTGTGTATTGTGATTTAGTCAAATACAATACAAATATACAAACTAATTTTTTTGCAGCTTTCGAAAAATAAGTAAAATAGCGTGAAAATTAACAATAAAATTCTTATTTTATTTGTATAAATATGAAAATAAAAGCATTGATAATTTTTATTACACTATAAATGTAAATGAAATAGAGTATTGAATATGTAGAATGTTTGAGTTTCCGGAAATAAATAAATATAAAGTTTTTAAAACCTTCATGAACATATTTTAAATGTAACTCGTATAAAAACAATATCGTATATACTTTTATGTGTTGAAAAGATACTTGTATTAAATCGTTGTATCTATGTTGTATTCAGCGTTCTATAGAACATGTACAACTTATTCATATCGACTAAAGATTATTTAACTCGTTTGGTTTTAAATTTAAGGATAGATAAAAGTTCATAGGTAAAAGAAAAAATCAATTAATAAATTTATTTGTATTTATCAAAATTGTCGATTAAAAAAGATTTTTGAGTTTGTAAAATAAGTAGTTTTAATTGTTAAGGCAATAAATAAATTTGAATTTTTTTTATGTTGAACAAAGTAATTTTTACTACATACTTATCTAAATAAAAGACATATTTTTAGAATTTTATTTTTAAGGTAACCTTGAATTTTGTGTTTTACGTTACATTATTTTTAATTAATATGTTTATTTATTCTACGTTAATTTCACAACAAATAAAACTAATGAATTGTAATATGAAATGGAATTATAATAAGTAATACCATATTACTTTTTAAAACTTTGCAAATAAAATTTTCACTATTTTAAGTTCTGTAAAGTACTTTTCAAAACGTAGTACTCAAGACTTTTCGTATGTTTTTTTCTAAAAACATTAACAAGTGTTATTTTATTGGAAAAACTTGCAATCTTATTTTTAGGAAAATGTGTTTTAAAACTTTTTATAATCTAGAAATAAGTAATATTGAAGTCTAATACATGTATTATACTGTAATATATTTTATTACTAAAATAAACACATCTGTAAAATAATCTATGGAAATATTTTTCTGTGATTTTTTTACAAAACTAAAACAAATAAACAATACCACGCCAGGATAAAAATCATTTGTAAAAAATGTTTAAATTATATACAATTCAATTTGTAGAATAAAATTTGTAAATAAAATAAAACTTTAGGTTAATTTATCTTATGTTATACTTTTGTTTGATTTTTTTACAGAAATAAAACAAATAATAGATCTACGCCACGACAAATATCATTCGTAGAAATTTTTGAAATTTTGACAACTTATTGTAAAGAAGTAAACACCAGTTTTTTTTAAACATACATCTACTACAATGCTAAAGACGCAATTAATTCTTAAAAAAATTCAAGTATTAAGTTCAAGTACGACAACAACGTATGTACAAAACTTATTTGTAAAGTGAATTTAATAGATAAACGTCAATAAAGAGTTTTGTTTACGTCAATTTTTTGAAGTGTTTCTCTTTAAAGACTAAAGTTTGTTTAGTTACGGTTTTAAAGTTAGTCAGGTTTTATTTAGCTTTATTAGTTTTTACTAAATTACTTTATTTAAAAAACTTTACCGAATTTCAATGTAATTATTTACTAACTTCATAGTAATTAAACTCACGTTCTCTATTTATTTTAAGAAAGTTCAAACTGTATTATTTCGGTAAAAATATCAAGTCGATCAAAGTTTCACCGTCTCTGTTATTACTTATGACACAAAAATAACTCATTTAATTAGTGCACTAAGATTCTATTGATAAATACTTTTAAAATATAATTGAAAAGTCAATCTAAAAAGTATGACTTACTCAGAGTGTTGTCAAAACAAGCAGTGATAATTAAAACAGATTTTGCATAAAACATGTAAAGTAGTTTGAAAATAAAACTTAGCTTGATAAAGTTGTTGTTCAAACAACAAGTTACTATTTTTAATACATGTTTTTAGTTTAGACAAACTGGAAAAAACTCAAAATTACTAATGTAAACGTGATATGTATATGCAAATTTACTGTTTCCTATTTTACTGATAACAGATAAATTTTTCAATTGAATCAAACTATTCATTTTGATACGAATATGTTTTTGTAAAAGTATTTTGTTAATTGATAAACTGTAAAATGACTTATAAAAAGTGATTGAAAATTATCACTTCTGCAATTATATATAAAAAATCTTTAATTATTTCTTTCTTCAAGAGTTTCAAAGATCTTCTGTTAAACATAATAAAATGAATAATCGTACACTATCTTTTATCCTATATCAATACATTTCTGACTTTTTTTTTAAAGAAAACACATTCATCTTGTCTACACTAACGCTAATAGAAATGAAAGTGTATGAATAAAAATAACATAAAATAAGTATTTTTTTTAATACAGTAACGTTTCATTAATATCTAAAGTCTATGTAAACATTAAAGTGTATTCTTATCAACTTGTAGTGTTTTAAAAAGTCATGTTTAGGTATAAATACAGTAAACCTTTATAATATTTAGTTTAAAAACTAATCGCACACATTTATTTAAAGGTTAGTATTAAAAAAAACATTTGTTCTAGTAATTTGATTTATTAAACGTACTTTTATGTTTAAGACTTCTTGTTATAAATAGCAAGATTGCACTAAAAGAAGTGTGAATAAAATAAATGTTTCTTAATAATAAATTATTTATGCTTTTAAACTTTAAAACTTTCAAAGTTTTGTAAACATCTTTTACGTGATTGATTGGATTACTTGGTAATATATTTCATAAATTGTTTTGTTTATTTGAATAAATTACTGTTTACTAGGTGTTAAAAATAAGAATAATAAGAAAGAATAACAAAATTTGATAAACTGTTTTTGTGATTTAATTGTTTTTTAGTAACCGACCGTTTTAAAATAACCATTAATATTTATGGACATTATCTTAAGCGGCTTACAAATAAATATTTGTTTTATGTCATTTTGATTTATGTACATGTAAACTTCTTGTGCACATAAAATTAATTGTTTGACGTTTTTTTCTTTGTATGCTCACGTAAAAAGTAATTAGACGTTCATTAACGTCGTTTAACTGCTTTAAAATTACTACATTTTCGAGTAATATATAACATTAAATGTAAACAGTAGAAGAAAGTCTAAATTCTTGAATTGAAAATCTTTATGAAAAAGCCGAAGTATGATTTTAGTTCAATAAATACTTCATTTTTAATTAATTTCCCAGTTATTGTCAATCATATACGTCATAATGTGTTTACATTGACTTTTTAATGATAATAAAATAAGATACTTTTATAAACTTAAGTAACCTGAAGTGAATAAACATTAGCTAATAAGTAAGTTGAGTTTTTCAGAAGTCACTCATTTTCTTATCACTTAGTTTCTAATAGTATAAAGATTTTCTAAAGCAAGTAAAACTCATGTGAAAAAACTTTTGTGTTTGTTTTGCAACGTTTTATTTCATATGTTTTCTAATTTTTATACATGACGGTTTTACACGAACACTTGTTCTTTTAATGATACTAATGTTCAACTGAAATTTGCAGCTGGTAAAAACATATTTCTTTATAAAACGTGCTTTTACAATTCGTTGAAACAAAAAAAAAACACTTTGCTAGTTTAATTATTTACATTTTTAAATTTGGATAAGCGTTAAACTGACAGACTTGTTTTAGTTTACCTTAAGTAAAAAAACTTAATTTTAGATTTTACAAAACAACTGGTTAGTCTATTGTTTAAGTTTTGTTGAGTATAAAAGTCTAAGTTAAACAAAATGAGTTGTTAACTTTAATTCAATTTTCAAAGTGTGACATTTTCTTTATGTGGTATATAACATACTATAAACTTAAATTATGAAGACACTTCTTAAAACTTATGTTTATAAACCACATGAAATATGTAATTTTTAATTGGCACTGACCATTTTGATTAATACCATGTTAAAATTTAGGATGGTAAATTTAAATAGTCACGTCTGCATGCTAACTACATTTAACGGATAATATTTTAATTGGTGTAAGAATTTTGTTATATTTACATACGATTTTTTAGTTTTAGTGTGTGTACAAACGAATTATTTAGGTTTTATGCAAATATCAAAAGCCTAATTATTGTATGTGCTTAGTTGAATAAAGCACGCTTACATCTATTTTCAAAACAATCAACTTTTATAACTTTCTTATTTACTGGAACTCAATACTTAAAAAAAAAATTAGCTCCTAAGATTTCAAGCATATACAGAATTTAAGTCTTTAAAAGTGCAAAAATAATTTTCAAATTAATAGAAATATTTTAAACAATTGACCACATTTAAAAAAAATAAAGAGATATGCATTTTTAGGCATCACTTTAAATAATAATTAAAAAAAAATATCCAAAAACAAGAATCGAATAAGCAGTAATTTGATGGAATAATTATGTTATACTTTAATGCCAACAAATTGACCTGTTTGTTCAACTTTAAAATTGTTTTCGTTGGTTGTATGTATTATAGTAAGTAAAATCGGATTTTGTTGTAAAAATTTAAAAGTTTTAAGTTTATACACAAAGTTTTATCAAAAAATAATGTTTGCTTTTTAAAAGATAACGAAAACATTTTTTAAGATATGAAAATTATTCCAAACAAAATATTTGTGGCAATTTGACAAGTAGAATGAATAAATAAAAAAAAAATTTTGTAGCATGATTTTAGAACATGATATTAATTTTTTCAGTAAAGTAACCAACTTCGTTTAATTTAAATGGTACTTTTAAAACTTATAAATTTTTAAACTTTATAAAGTTCAAATCTAAGTACGTTTGTTTCAGTGTACAAAATAAATCTTATTCATTGTTACAAAAACTTATAAACAAGTTATGAGATAAATATAATTCTGTTAATAAAGTTTTTATTAGTAAGTTATTAATAACTATAAAGCTAAGATAGTGGTTTAAGTATATACAGGTTACAATCTTATATAAAAATTATTAAAAGAATTTACTTAGCTTAAATTTATTAATCTGAAGCTTAAGACTATAATATGCTTATGGTATCTGCCAATTAAAATCATTATAATGTTATTTGCTACTGGTGAATTATTACATTCTACGTAAAATTAAGCCTGGTAAAATATTAAGACGAAGGTAACAGGTGTATGATAAAATTAATTAAAACTAAATCGATTCAATGTCAAAACAAAAGGTAGTTTTTACTATCAAGTAAAAGTTTAGTCTTCATTCAACTTACTCTGACAAAAAATTCTGTTACGAAAAACCCTTCTTTTTTTAAGTTTATTCATTTATTTCCTATTTATCGAAAGAGAAATTTTATTGAAAATAAAGCAAAGCAACAATATATTATATTTAAACACATCAAATACTTTAAAAGTAATCAGATTAGTTAAGGATATTTTTCTCAGAAACATTTGTAAACCTTTGATTAATTTGTTGTGTAAATATTGAAATGTTCCTAATAAAATATGCTTGACTAACTTTTTTGAATGCAATTTGTTTAAGTCTTATAATCGCTACTTTATGTACCTAAAACTGAAATAAAAACTAATATTTAAAAGTATAGTATTCTAAGCTTTTAACTAAACGTTTATATCGTTGTTATATTGCCATTTATAAAATTATCAATACCTAAAGTTATTTATACTTTTTTTTGAAGTTTAGGGTTTTTTTTTTTTGGAAAATTGTAAAAATAAAAAGTTATCAATAAGGTTTTATACTTTAACTATTTTTATCAAGGTTTAAGGTTTAAAAGAAACATATTTTAAGGACTAATAATAAGTTTCAACTTTAGTGGTTAAAGTAAATGCAAAAGTTATTGAACTTACAGGCAATATTCTAAATTAAAAACATTTTTGTAGAAAAACAAGTTATTTTGCAGGCAGTATTAAACCTTAATAAAATAAAACAAAAAGTTTTTAACCTCGAGGCAAAAATAGTTAGACTACTTGAAATATATCACAAACTTTATAAAAAATAAATAAAATATTTTACGTTTTATTTCAGAAGCTTTATAATAACTGAGTAAAGTTACATGAAATGTTGAAAAAAGATATCTAAATAATATTATATTATATTGTTGACATTAAACATACGTGTTATGTTAATGTAAAATAATATGTAGTAAATGTAGTTAAAAAAAAACTATCCTTTTCATTTAATCGCATTAACTTAGCTTTTGAAACTTTAGTTACACAAAACTTACAATTTATACGTGCTTTATTTTTTAAAGTTATAAAATACAATACTTAAAAATTTGCACAAAATTTATGTAAACAAAATGTAGTCGTTTTGCTAAATTACACGATTATACTTTCGTTAAACCATAACTATACACATTAAAAGTTTGATAAGTGTAAAAATGTTGTAAGTTTATATGTAGTATAACGAACCTAACCCAAAAATGCCAATGAAGCCAAACTTTTTGTTTTTAATCTCATTTGAAACTTAGTTGCCCTAGATTAACAAACTACTAAACCAATGTAATATGTGACACTGTAATAGTTTCTAAGCTTTCAAAAATTTGTTTTTCAAAAACCTGTAAGAAACTAAACATAAAATAGTTTACAATTAACGTTTGATATTTTTACTGTTTATGTTTAAGAAAAACATCGTTATCAAAATCACTACACGTTATATATATTAAAATAAACATAAAACTTAGAAAATTTTTATACTAATGAAATAAAGTATAAATAAGTGTTCAGAGAAGTCTCCTAGAGCTTAGTATTAATATTAAAAACATCATTATTATTGTTTTAAAGCAAGGTTTCCCAAACAAGTTTTATTAATTGCCTCTTTTTACCAGAATCAAAAGTTATTCCCCTATTCGTAAAAACAAATACCATCTGGTGTAACTTAGTTGTTGCACCATCACCAGTTATCATTTTTTTATAGCCCACATTGAAAAACATACCCCTTACCGCACTTTTACTATCTATTACCTCCTGACTAACTAAAATCCTCTAAAAAGGCGATTCTTTTTGAACATTAGTTGTTAATTAAAGTTAATTTGATTTCATTTTAATATTATGTACGTTTTTCTGCTTTTTTTACAATTATGTACATTTTTATTCTTTAAATTTTATTTTATACAAGTTTAAAAAGCTAGTTTTGCAAATAATAAAAAAAAATTAATTGACAGACTTTTAAGTTTTATATTTAACTGAATATTTATTTTTACTTAGTCTTTTTGGTGCTTAGAACTTTGTAACATAATTTTGTTATTATTTTTCATATGTAACAGCCACACTTTGAGGTTGTTAGGAAGCCGTTACTGTAAAGAAAGTAAATTTTTTACAACACCTAAAATAAAATGTTAGGAAATTGCGTTATTTAATGGATGCACTTGTTTGCATTTTATTGATTGATCAAACTAATAAAAAAGTTCAAAAACAACAAAACCTAGTGTCGAAAAGAACTGATTTTCATCTTTATTACAGGAATGATTTATTTTTGCTTTATAACAAAACCTTCTTATAAATACATTTTATTAAATTTGACAATATATTTTTAAAAAATAACTAACAACTATTATCATCAAGTTTTAACAACAAAAATAATTATAAGGCATACTTAAGTAAATGATTAATCTTTTTATGTAATTAATTATGTTTGACGGATTTCGCCGTTTTTATGTTGCTACTTAATTTACTTATTACTTTACTTACAATTCTAAAACAACAGAAATATAAACACTAAAGAGCCTTAAATTTAAAGTTTAATCTTCTAAAGCCATATAAGTTTAATTCATATAACAGAAGATTTTTTTTTACCAAAAACTTACATATAAAGTAGCTTAACATTAATCAAATACTAAACGAACTTCTTATATAAACAATATAAGTATTTGTTAGGAAATTAAAACATAGAAACAATGTTTTGCTTTATAACACATTAAATCATTAAAAAAAGCACTAAATGAATCTTATTTATTTTATGAGAAACAATTATAAAGCTTTAATTAATTTTATGAGTTATGTAAATATTGAAAGGTATAGAAGAAACCATAATTGATTCATTTTTAAAATCATTTATTGTTTAAAAACAATAAAAACAAAATTAAGAACATTTTATAAAAATAAAATGATTTTCAAACATACAAGTTGTAAAAATCTTTGAAGTTTTAGGGCTACTTAATAATAATTGTACCAATTTCAAAACATATTTTATTTGTAATTCACTTATATAGTACTTTTCTTAAAGTTTTTATATTTTTACAGTTTTCTAAATTTTGACGTGTTTTTATTATGACTATTATGTATTTTTGTGCACAGAGTATTAATGTATTATATTGATAAACTATTCTATGTTAACTCTTTAATTACAAATAATGCAGCGTTTTAAAAAAATAATTTAAAAATAATCGTAAAGACGTTCTTATTAAAAGAAAAAATAACTCTTATTTGTGTAAAAATTTGTTATTTATAAATGCATCAATTAGCTTAAAAATTGCTACAATGAAAAAGTGTTATTTACAAAACAAAACGCTAAAATCTTAATTGTTTGTGTAAATAAAATGTGCTTGATTAGTTTTTGTTGAAAGAATTTTAATCGGCATTTAGACTAGGTTTTTCTTACCACAAAAGAAGAATAGATCACTTCTTTAAGAAGATATATGTTAAATACTTATAAAATAAGTCGTGTATGTTTATTGAGTTTTGTTTAAAAATGATTAAAGGAAAACATTATTGTGCATGGTAAAAAATCAAATTATAATCAAAATTCTAAGCTTATAATAAAATTAAGGCTGTAGTAATTTGCTTTATTGTAACAATATGTAACAATAGGGTTGTTATTACTAAAATTATTATTATTTTTAGTAAAGCAACTAAATATCAGCTATGAGATATACAACAAACATTTTTTAAGGTATTAAATGATAGTTATTTTATGCATTTACAACAATTTAAATACAAAAATATAAAAGTATAAAGTTATATTTATCCTATAGAATAGCTAAACGAAAATAGATGAGCACAGTATTTGAATAGGTTAAAATATATTTCTAAAAGGTTTACAGTTGTAATTTTATCTTAAAATAAATTTAGTTTAAATGTTTCTTTACATTTAGAAATTACTAACTTTGAACATTAATTAATGTGCTAGCAATATCTCATAACTTAAGTAAAGCAAAATTTTAAAATCAAAGATGATTTTTATTTTTATTAATATATACTAAATTTACTAAATGTACTAAAGCCTAAATATACTAAAATTTTAAATTAAGTACATAAACATTGTCATATTTACATTTTTTTAATTGTTTTGAAATTTGTCTCAAAAGATAAGTTCTCTTATGTACGATGTTTACCAAAAACGAGTATATTTATTAAAATAAAAAGTTTGTAAACTATGTTTTAGCTTGAATTATATATTAAGGATAATTTATACAAAAACCAAACATAAAAAGCTATATTTTAAAAAAATAATATATAGAATAAAAATATCTAGTTAAAATTTTACGTCATGTGAAATATTGTTTCAAAACTCAAAATGTTTGATTTCCAAACTAAGGATACAAACTTCAAAAAAACTTAGAAAACGTGATAAAAAGTTTTAATCCTCTTTAAAGCTTGTAATTTTTTTATTTAATAAAAAAGTAATAAAAAAGATTAATTAATATTAAATTAAATTAATTAATAATTAAAGAATTAATAAATAAAAAGAATATTTTAGACATTATTAAAACGTGTAATGTTTTTAGTTTGTTTACTAACTGTCACGTTATTAAAAAATGTCTGAGAAACAAGACATGTTATAAAACTAAACAGTGTTAAACTAAACGAATTCAAAGGTTTTAAGAAAACAAATTGCTTTTTAATTGCTTAATTATAAACTTAAAAAATTATAACAGTTTCAAATAGTATTTTCTACAAATGACTAGTTTATAAATATTTTTTAGTATTTCTAATCGTTTTTTTTTAAGTTTTAGTTTTAGTCTTCACTGATTTGTTTTTTTTTTGGTTTTAATCAAAGTCTAATTTTTTTGTAAGTGGTAAAGTTGCAATTTTAAAAGTAAACGTTTATATTAATCGGTCGTTGTAAAAATATTTAAATTACAGGCAAAATTGTTCTCTATGCTTAAATTTTAACATTATAAACTTTATTTAAGTTGCTCATAAGTAATTGGCAAATTTTAAACTGAGCTTAAATAGTTTAGTAGTACTAAAAACACAAGTATTTTTGACAAACGTTTCTAAATGAATAAAAAATAAACAACCGTGTTTTAAGTTTTTGAATTATTTTTTTATAATTTCTTAACGACCTTATACATTTTAGAAGTACGCCTTCGCCTAAAATGTATTTACACGTTATATCAATAAAAAGTATACAGTTTCAAAAACGTTTTTGACTACTTATCTTAACGGATTGTGTTCTATGGTCGGGTAATACTTTTTAAAATATTATTAGTCTTATAATGTGTTTTTACTTAAAATATTTTCATGTACTAATTTCTTAAATTAAAGCGTATAATTCTTAGCTGTCGTATAACATTTTTTTATTATTAAGTTAAAAGCGTAACTTAACTTAGTTAAATGATTAAGTTTTGTATGTAATTAAACATGATGTTAAAAAACTAAATTAAATAAAAAATATGTAAAAAAAGAATTCTGGCATTTGTTTATACTTAAATATTGCAAATAAAACGAAGACAAATATTTTTTATAAAAGTAGTTAATGTTATCTGTCTTTAAAAAGTACTTTACTTATCTAACTAAACATTAAAACAAAACCTTTTCGTTTCTTTTTTCTTTTATACTTGTGTTTAAATTTTTATGTTTGTTTCAGTAGTATCTGTAAAGAATTAAATACGAAATTTTTGAAACTGTTTAAACTAAAGCGTATAATTATTTTCAGACGGTCTTCCTAAAATGTTATTGATCTATGAATAAATACTTAAGTTTTAAATGCAGAACATCTAGGTTTTTTTAAATTAATTATTCAGAATAAAATATTGCTTGTTAAAGTTTTTTTAGCATGCTTTGTTCTTAGACTCGTTGCACATTCATTACAAATCAAAGAAACTTTAAAAATCATATTTTTGTTGAAAATCTATATGATCAACCAAAAACATTATCTTTCAAGATAAATGAATTCTAGTCATGTAAAATATAAACTAGCAGTAAAACTAGATAAAATATTAAACTAGTTTTGTTTGATGTAATTTAGAAATAAGTAAAGATAAAGTATAAGATCTAAATTTCAGATCAATTAACAACTTGCTGTGTTTAATATTTAGCTCGATTAAGTAAGCAATTACAAATTTACTTCTGTCAGATATAAAAACTTCTTTCAATAAACTGAATTCACATCAACATAATTTAAAACAATTAATTTTGTATTGATAAATAGTAATCTTTTTTAAATATTAAATATGTGGTTATTATACATAAAAAGTTGTTACTGTTAAGCAATTTTTTATTGACTTGTGTTACACGATGGTTGTGATTAAGTTTTTCTTCATTTTTCTTTAATCTAATAAAATTAAAGGTTAATTTAAATCTATCGTAGTTTGCCGTTAATCGTAGAAATTTGAAATTAAACTTGTGATTAACTTTTGTTATGGCCATTTCTAGGTGAGAAAAACATTTAATAAAATTCATATTTAAAACTCACATTTTTTTTATGTTTTTGCATCAACTTCTTAGTTTGTTAAACTTAAACTAATGAGTGAGTCAATAGTTTTTTCTATATAACTATTTAAAATAAGAAATTTAATGACGTTTATTTAAAAAGTGAGCATTAAAGTTACAAAAAATACTATGATAGTAAAGTTTTTGGACATAAACAGTTTTATGAAAATTTTACTAAAATAAGATATTTTTTGATTACACATTAAATAAAGGCAGGTGTTAAGCGAAATATAATACAATATAAAGCTTATTCAAAATGTGTAAATTTTTATTTACAAAATAAAGAAATTGTCAAAACGTGTGAACTTGATGTTTACAAAATAATTTTACTTGACACTTTGACACTGAAAGGGGTGTGAATAGGTCATATGTCTTATAAGTATAAGTAGGTTATATGAATAACATGAAATTCGCTAGTTTGACTTAGTATACTATTAAAAGTATTTATAAATTCTTGCTGCACTTAAACTAAGTTTTCAAGTAATTGATTGTTATTTTAATGTTACTTAAAACACTCCGACATTAAACATCTCATGAAAAGGCTTAGTGTGAGTGTATTAGAAGTGATTAGTGTGTGAAATGTATTTTATTTTTTTTAGTTTGATGCTTTGTATAAGCAGTATAAATAGTATGTTATTTATACTTGAAATATTTTTTAATGACCTCAACTTTGTTCAAAGGTTTAATTGCAAGCTTTGTTTTGTTTTTTACATTTCAACCATACTACAATACTTGGAAATATAAAAGATGTAGTAACACTTATAAATTCTTAAATATAGTATGTTTTTTAATATAAGACTAAAATTTACTAACATCAATTTAAATTAACTTTTAGTTTATATGTGACTTTGAATAGTAAAATAAGAAAAATATAGTTTTGTTATTATTTGTTAAAGGCATTTGTATCTTGGAAAAATGGAAAACATTTATAGCCTTGTTCTGCGAAATATAGGAACAAACAATTATATAGAAAAATTGAAATAATTTAAAAAGTTTAAATGTAACTTTAATAATCTTTAAATCTAAAAATAACATTATATTCGTAAATATTATCTTATTAATCTTTTTAAAAACAATTATATATAAAACTTGAATGAAACAATGTCAAAATAAGATTACGGTATACAACAAAAGCATACTATTATAAAGTTAAACTGTCAACATAAAATAAATTTAATTCACACAAAGTATTTGATGTCTGAATTGTGGTCTAAGTTTAAAAAAATTTCTTTTATTGTGGAAACTGCTATAGACAAAAAACCACATTCTACACACCTTTTCATCTTTACAATATCAACAGACTTTTGTGTAATCATATCTGACAAAATATATCAAGTTTAACAATTCATGCAACTCAATCATCTGTAAGCGGTTATTTTTGAGCTTAAAATTTTAACTTTTGGTGTTTCAAGTTCGGTGTTTCTTGGCTAGCTGAGATAATTGAAACAAATTTCAGTTATAAATAAATTGTATTTAGTAAGACAAATTATAAAATTTAGGTATTACTGTTTAGATAAGTAAGTTTGAATTTTGTAATAAACTTTGTTCAGTTGTTAATAAGTTTCTATAAATATTACATACATTGCGTCTATTTTAGATTTGGATTTAGTTTCCGTTAAGGCTTATCGTGCCAAAAACAAATCAATTTTTGAAAAAAAATTATGAACATTTTTACACAAATGTTATAAATTAAAATATTTTTTATGAAGTGATAAAGTTTCAAAACAAGTTTCCGATTTATACACTAACTTAAGTAATTTTGTAGTAAACAACCAAACTGACACACAAATAAGTATTCTAAAACTATTTTAAAATAAACTATAAATGAACGTTTGTGTGCATTATTTGTATACTTCACAAGTATTTTTATAGATTACTGTAGAGGTTATTGTATAAAGTTTTATGACTGTTATCTTTCTTTAAAATAACATTAAAACTGCTTCAAAGTAAAACTTATGCGGTATTGTATTGCAATTTATCAAAATAGAAATATAAAATTGTGATAGTTATTTAAGTAATTCAAACATTAACTTTTGTTATTTTTTAAATGTTTATATGTTTTGATCGATAAGAATAAAGTAACCAAATTCATCAAAGTCTAAAAATAAAACTGTTATGGTTCAATAAAGTTTTTAAGTGTTATAAATATTTACTTTTCTAAATATATTTTACTGTAAAATAGAAGTTAGTACATATTAGAACTAAGTTTTTCAAAAACTTTAGAAAATGTAATATTAAAGCTGACCATAAAAATAAACTTTAAATATTTTTGAAACATTTAATTGTATTAAAAGCAACAGAGATGTTATCAGAACTGAATAAGTTTTACTTAAATTTTTCTTGTTAATTATTAGTTTTACTTGCAGTATTTCGACTTTTAAGTTAAACGAATAGTTAACCCCTTGATAATGTCCAGTTTAAATAACTCAGTTAGTTAAAATAAAGAAATTTTATTGTAAATTTTATAAATTAAATTTCAAATTTCTCACAGCGATTTTAAACCTAATGAAGTTTATCTAAAGTAATGATTACTGATAATAAAATAAGTGATAATTGACTATCTTAATGACAATCATACGAAACTAAAAATAAAAAGTAATTAAAAATTAAATATCTTATATTTTTTAAACTAAATATACTTTATACTAAAACTATATACTTTTTAAGTGTTATTTTATTTTGCTTTATCATACTTTGTATGCTTTTGCGACAAAGTATAGTGCTCTTCAGGAAAGAATTAACTGAAATTTAAAGACTAATTCATATAGTTTAATATCAAAAACATATATGTATACATATTGTTGTTTTATTTTTTATTAACTAAAAATTAGCCTTACACTAAAAACGATCAATAATAAATCAACAACTGACAATCAAATTCTACAAATGTGTCTCAATTAAAAAATAATACTCTTAGGTTATATAAAAAATTTAATTAAACTATGTTTAAAAAAAAAGGTACAAGTTAATTCTTTTTTTATTAAACAAATTCTGTACAGCAAAGAGTAGATTTTTCACTTTTATTTGTTAAGTCCATAAATTTGACTTAAACTTACAAGGCTAACATAAAACTGTAAATATGTATATCTGTCATGTATAAAAACTAACTGAGCAATTAAATTTTTGTCTAAAACAACATTATGTAGATAAATGATAGGTATAATTAAATTCAGTTAGAAACAACTAATTATTGATATCTTTTAGATAGGATCAAAAATAAACATATTATTTCAAGATTACTTTAAAGTAAATAACAGTAATTGCTTTTAGATGTTAGCTAAAACTAACACAACAGTTACAAGTTTTGTCTAAAATGCATTATATATTTTAACGAAAGGTAAAATTAAATTAAGTTCAAAACTGACTTAAGAAAATTGTACAAGTTGTTTATAATTGCTATCTTATAGATACAATCAAAGAATAAACATTTTTTTCATGTATACTTCTGAACTTACTTAACGATTTTGAAGTTTTCTTTTAACTTATACCTAAAATTAAATGAGCAATTACAAAACCATTTCTGTCAGATGTTTATGTTTATTGAATTAAATGATGTCAAGTAAAAACTAAGCAAACTAGTCAAGCTTATCAATAATGATTTTTAATTTTTAAATATACCTTTTTTACAGAAAATTTAGCTCAAGTGTTCATTACAATAAACGATAGAGAATCAAAAAACTGACATTTGGTATTAAAATTTTAGGTTAAACTAAGTAAGCAGTTAATATCTTCAGATTGTTAGTTTGATTAGCTTTAACTTCTTGCAAGTAAAAACTAGATGAATCAGATAGTTTTATTCTCCTTTTTTGTTTAAACATTATTTAATGTGTAACTTATATAAGCAATTACAAAGTAACTTCTGTCAGATATATGTGTTGATTGTACTAGATTACTTGCAAATAACAAACTGAAAAATAATCAGGTTGATTAAATGTATTTTTACAACCAATTGTTTACTTAATATGTAGTACTAGACAGAAATTATACTTTACTAGTTTTAAAAAACCGTTTAATGCTAAAGTTTTGATACTTTTTATAAGTTCGATAGTTAGACTAGTTACTTAAAATGAAGAAGTACAAACAATTTTATTATTTTATTGTTTTAAACTTTATGAATTATATATCTCTAATAGTATGCTAAAGTTTTTAAATTTAGTTTTCACTGAGTACAAATAAATGTAAAAATATGTATTATAAGGAGCATTAATCAAATAATATACTATAAACTTGCGTTTTGAAATATATCGTCAAAAAAAATGATAAAATCGTACATAAATGCTATCACATTAAACAAAAAGCAGATGTTAAGGATAACAAGAGTAATAAAGTTATTTAAAATGTGTGAATTTTATGTTTAGAAAACATATTTTACTTGACAATGTGACAAAGGTGTGAACTATTTATAAAAGAGAAAGATTCGCAAGTTATACGATTACTTTCGGTTTGTGACTCATAAGACGCTTTAAATTGTATTTTAATCTTAATTTTACAGTTATATAGTAATTTAAAATAAGTTTTAAACATTACTCAATTTTGAAATACTTAAAAAGTTATTCTAATTATATTTTAAACAAAACGTAAACACTTATTAAGATAGAAATTAACATTAACTTTTAAATTTCCTACATTTATTATTAATTGTTTTCTATTGAACTTATGATATTTCTTATAGAAAAAAAAGTCTACATACATTTTATTCTAAATAACAAAAAATCTAACTTTATAAAACAAAAGTCGTATTTAAAGGTTAATAAATATAAATTAAGCAACAATTATAACTTTTTAAAGTTTGAAAAAATAGTTTTCTGATAAGTTTGTGTAAATTTTACAAAAGATTTATACGTAACTTTTCTACAAGTTTTAAATCAAGTGAGCTTATTATGATAAATCAATTCGTTGCAGACAATCAAGCAAAATTAAAAACTAAACAGCTGTTTAGTTAGAATAATTAATTTGCAGACTTTACACAAACAAGTCCGACAAAATAAATATTTCAAAGTTACGAGTACAACAATATGTACAACTCAATAATACAATTTAAAACGTAAGTGTTACAAATCGTATTAAGTTACTATGCTTTACAAATACTGATAAGTTGTTTGAGTGATAGTTTTATGTTTATGTGAATTTAGTTGAGCTAAGAAGCTTGTAAAACCAGTTTTTTTTTTAAGAATGTTTATCTTTGTGTTAATAATTCATTCTTGTCAAGTTCTAGTTAAGAAAAAGCATTAAGCAGTTTAACGTTATAACTGAATATAAAAAACTGTATTTTTACAAATATCTTAAAAAAAACTACTTCTGATTTTTTAAATTTAAATATAAATAAGTTAAAACAAAATGTAAGCTAATTAAATGTTCCTTTTATTCAATATTTAATGACTTCTAAAAATATATATATTGTTTAAAATGTGCCTACACATTAAGTGTGAATTTAAGAACAATTAAAACGTTTACTACAGAAATAGCTAAGTATATGATTTTAAACAGTACAATAACATAAAAGTTTTAACAATTGTTATTGTTTTTTAACAAATTTACAGCGTAGTTTAATTTCAACTCAAAATTTTTGTCAAATTTGTTTTGACATACGTTAAATCTTTTCGTTGACTAAATATAATTACATGTTTATTATTGTTTGTCTTATAACCCCGTTGGTATTAATTTATAAGAAAAGTATATGGTATTTTTTAAATCTAAGTTTTTATTATTACTAAAAAACTGTTCAAACGACACTAAAACTAAGTCAAATTACTATAAAACACTACAATTTAACTTAATATTGCTAAAATTTGATTTTTTTCAATACGTTTAAGCTTTATGTACTATATATTCACGATTTTAATCCGTACTTCTTTATTTACAAACGTAAAGAATTGAATTACTAAATGGGTTCAAAAGCTATTTATAAGTTAACACTTATACTGCAAGTTATTTTTCGTTAAAAGTATTAAAACATTACAAGTACACTTATTTCAAGAATTAAAGGTAGTTTTTATTGTATGTTTAATATCACTGAAAAATCTAAGCTTAGTTTTAAAGTTGAAAACTCACTTATGAATAACTATTAAGTTTCTTAATTTGTTTAAGTATAATGTAAATTCAATCATGCAATTATTATTCGGCATTTGATTTAAGTAATGATGTACTGATTAAGTACAAAATTATTTATATAAAAAATTCGACTTAACCACCTACATAAAGGATAAAATATTTGAATAAAACTAGAGAGTAGAAAAGAATTTAAAAAAAACGTAGACATGGATCAAATGAAACAAGTTCATTTCTTTAAATGCTTGGTTGATGCTGTTCACTTTAGTAACATTTTTTTCTCAGAATCATTTTTGATGAGCCTGACTAAACGTAAACAAATTAAAAACATCAATCGTTTTAATAATGTTTAAATTCTATTTTGTTGTACAAAGTAAAAAAATTACATGGTTTAAATACGTATCAAAAACTTTTTACCACGTTTTACAATAATTTATAAGTTTTTTATCCCTAATTTGCAAAAGCAAAAGTTATGAGTTTAGCAACAAGTACGTAAGTAAAATATTTGTTAGAACGCAAATGTTAAATTTAATTTTTATTTGTGTTGTTTTTACAATTACTTGTTATTTCATTTTAATATTCATTCTCCAAAATAACATCTTAGCTGACAAATTACATACAATTTTAAAACTTATACACTGCTTTACAGTAAACACCGTATTCAGGTAAAAAATTTCATTTTTATATGATTCCAATTTCCAAACTTTAAATCTTGAAATATGACAATTTTTATGTAGTAAACTTAAATTAATTGGATGTTTAGGCTTAAATATTTCTACTTTATCTTTACTTCTCAAACTTCTTATAAATAAGAAAACAGTTTTTTATTTTTAATATAAAGTATTGCAGGACCTTTGTAATAAAAAGTTGTTTGCACATGAGATAATGTTTAAGTTTATTATTTTTTTTTAATCTTGATTGAATAGAATTTTTTAATTAATTTTAAATTAGTTATTGATATATAAAAATAACTGCAAAGCGCCTAAAAATATATTCAAAACTATCTTAAAATTAACTCCATCTGTTTTCGTTAGGCTATTTTTAAGAATTTGTATTTCACTCATCATAGATGTTGAGCAAAAACAAACAATAAAAAACTTTAAAAACAATTTCTATATATAATAACTATTCTTTACCTCAAATTATACAGTAATCTTCCTTTATTCTACCAACATATGTTTCTGTGTGTCAACGAATCAACACAAGTTTCGAAGTTTTTTGATTTGTTGACACACAGAAACATATGTTGGTAGAATAAAGGAAGATTACTGTATAATTTGAGGTAAAGAGTTATATTCCAGTGAAGTTACTTCACTAGGATCTTTTGTTAGCAAACAATTAAATCTATATTTTGAACAGTTATTCTTTAGCTCAGTTATTTTTTATTATTAAGCATTTTTTGTTACAACAACCCTATTGTTGCGCATTTATACAGTAAAATAATAACATATTTAATTTTAAGCATACTTTTTTTTTCTATCAAGTTTTAGATGTTTTATAAAGTACATAGATTTTCAACAATACTCTGTAAAGTTGTACAACTTAGTTTTAACTTAATTTAACAAAGATGTTCTGTAAACTAATAGTAGTGCTCAATTTTTTTTGTGTGAGAAAAACTTAATCTTTATTTAAATTGAAATGCTTTCGATAAAAACTAATCAGGCAAAAGTTTTGAAACATATTTTTTATATTAGTTATACAAAACATTAATATACAATCATTTATTTTGCGAATAAGTTATTTCATTGTATCAGTTTTAAACTTAACTGTTGCATTTGTAAACAACAAATTGCTACTTGGCCAAGAACAACTGTTGTTAAAGAAGAAGCAATTAAACGATTGTTTGACACTTAGCTGATTGTTTTTATAAGCAAAGATTAATAATGTATTCTATAAAAAGATTAAAATATAAGGGACTAAAATTTTAAATAGATGGTTGGTGTGTTCTGTGTACAAAAACATAATGTTTTTAATAGTTATATGCAGTTATTAAATACCTTTATAAGAAAATAATTTAATTTTTTTTTCAACAACCTTCCTATATCAGTATTAGGTTGTAAACTCAAAATAAATCTTATGTCATATGACTGTTGAAGTACTTTAAATATATAGATGACTTAATACTAGTTTAGCAAACAAATTTAAAGTTTTAATTAAAATGTATTAGTAATCAGTTTTTAAAAATAATGTTAATAAATTTGTATAAATGTTTTTAATTAGTCTTAAACTATTATCGATAAGCATATAAAAAACTGACTTTTGTAAGTAATTGAAATTATCTCATGATTTTTCAAAAGTTTTACAAAACTGAAGTCATACAATTCACAACCAGTTTATTTGAAAATCAGTTTTTAATTCAATTAATACAAAGCTTTAGTTGTATTATTTTCAAACAATAAATGTTTTTAAAAACAAGTCAACCGTGGTTTTTTAAGTATCTTTTAATATTTACACAACTAATAAAATTAATTAAAGTTTTATAATTGTTTCCACAAAAGTAGTACAATTAATCCGGTATTATTTTTAAAACACTTAATGTGTTTCAATGCAATGCATCGTTTCTTTGTTGTAATTTACATTCAAAGACTCTCGTTGTTAAGTCGACGTTAAGTATTTTAATTGACGTAAGGCTACTTTATATAAAAGCAATTAAAGTGAAAACACTTTAATAAACAAATTTTTAAGTATTTTTTTCTTCTTTTATTATATAAGGCTTTGATATAGCTCTATTGGATAAATCTTTAATATTATCACTCTAATTGTGTTAGTTCGTTTTTTTTTAAGAACAGTCAGTAATGTAATTAACATTAAAAACATTTCATAAGTAAAAAAGTGTTAACTTATTTATACCTTTAAATTATGTATATATTAAAAATCTTAATAAAAATATATTTCAGTTTACTATTTTACAGATATGGTAAAAAATTGGTAGAATAAAGTAAGAACAAGCTTACATTTGTAAAAAAAAAATCGATCATTACTACAATTAGGATAAATATCAGTTCTTTTTAGAATTTTCTTTTATTCTTTTTGAACTTTATAACTACGTTGATCGATCAGAAAAAACAAACAACTGTATCGACTTTTTAGAAACCATTATCGTACCGTTTTATTTTAGGTGTTGTGAAAGTTTTCTTCAAACAGTAATGGTTCCTTAACAATTTAAAGGTGTTGTTAAGGAACAATTTTTTTACAAAGTTCGAAGTACTTAAAACATCAAGTAATAATGAAAACTCCTTTAAATTTGACATTAAATATTATATTACTTATAAAATGTATCATTATCAGCGAAATTAACATTTTAAAATGGTATATTATATGTTTTGGTTTTAAGAAAACAACTAAGGAGATATTAACTACTAGAGTAGAAATGATAATTTAGTAGAATTCTACTTGAATAAGGTTTATTTAAGCACTGACGAGGTCTTTGATCGAAACTTAGTTTGTAAAATAAATTGTTGTAAAATGGTATTTAATAAAAGTTTAGTATTGCACAAACTATAACCATATAAAAAACATAGAGCGGACATAAAATAAAAACTAGGTTAAAAAAACACTACTTTATAACGTTTTCAAAGTGAAACGATATACGATTTTAGTGAGTCAGGTTGCAATAAATAGTAAGTTGTCAAAAAGGGTAATAAGGAAGGATAACAATTAAGGTAACAACAAATAATTTTCACCAGGTTTATAATGAGTAGAAAGTACATTGTGTGCGGTGGAAAGCTGTAGCTGTTGCATCACATAAAAAAAAAAGTACTAAGAGTTTTGGTTTTAGGGTTCAAATTTTTAACATGCCTTTTAAAATGTTGGTTTTAGTGACGTAGTCTAGATACTGAATTATACTATTTATCATACGCATAAATTTTTGAAATACGATTGTTAATCTATATTAATAATTATTTTGTAATTAATATTTAATAAAAATATCAAACGTTATTTGCTAACTACTTCTATTCAAGCATTCTCACAGATTGCAATTAAGACTTATAAAAATTTAATTTTGCTTATCAACTAGTACAGTTGTCACGAATTACACAGGTTTTGTAGTTGGTTAAGTTAGTGTAATTAAAGATTTAAATGAGATTAATAATAAAAACCTAAGTACTACATACTATTTTACAGCAATTTTACACGTATAAACTTTTTAACGCATATATTTTTAACTTTGTAGCTTAAAAAAATATAAATGTTTAATTCAGTAAAAGACTTCATTTTGTTTACATAAACTTGGTACAAATTTTTTAGGTTTTAAAATCTTGTAGTTTATAATTTCAAAAAATAAAAGCACGTATGACATTTGTTTGGTAATTTGTAAATCTGATATTACTAAAGGTTTAATAGTTCAAGTAATAAGACCTAAAATCAAAACATCAGTTATTTATTGACATTTTTTTGTTTATGTACATAAAACTACATATTATTTTACAACAGTTTTACACGTATCATGGTTTTAATGTTTATAGTTATGACTAAAAAGAGGTTCAATCATGTAGTTTAAAAAATGACTACATTTTGTATAGGTTTGGTAAAATAAATTTATGTTTTATAACATTGCAGTTTATAACTGAAAAAAATAAACCGCAGGTATGAAACTAATGATAGAATTATGTTAAAAACATTGATTGTTAATTTTTAAATACAAAAAAGCCTAAAATTACTGATAAACTGGGTCAACGTTTATATAATCATAATTTAAACTAAAATTTTTAAGTTATAATTTGATCTAACAATGTTTAATGTAATCAGACTTAAAGTTAACTTATAATGTTACTTACTAATGTTTACTCTTTTCATTAATTGAATTACTTAAAAAAAGTGTATTCAAATCTTTGTAGAAATAAAAAAACAGTTATATAAACTACAATTAAAAAGGTAATAAATAGTATTAGACTATTTGTTAAAGTAATTATTAATAATATTGTTATTTGTTTTAATATTAAAAAAAAATACTGTTAGAAAAGATTCATCATCTGCAAAATGCATATGTTTTCACTTAAAAGTATTTAAAAACAAAAATAAACGTACTTAAACTTTGTCGTTGTTTTTAAACTTTTGAAAAATTTATTAGACGGAACTCTAACTTTTTTTTCTTTGATAATAACTATTTACGTTTTAACGTTATTAATTTTTCGCTTTATATAAAATTAATAAGACTAGTTTCAAGATAAATTGATTTTCTACAAAAGTATCTACTACCTAGAACTTACTTATGAGTTCAACAACTTTTGCATATAATTTAGTTTTTTAAAGTAGTTACTTTTTTAAGAAGAACGTGACTGATTAGATCAGCTAATTTAAATTAAACAAAATATTCTAAACATAAAATATAATGATTTGTTGTGCTTAATTGTTGCAAATTTGTATCCATAAATACGCAGTAGAAAATTTTATTTAAGGTTTTCTAATTGACAATATCTTTAATTCTTTACTTTTTATAAAAGTCATGAAATTCAAGTTAGTCGAAAAGTTTAAGATAAAATTATTAATAGTTATCTTAAAATTATTTAAGATAACTATTAATAAAACAGCACTTCTACATACGAAGCCTGTTTTACCAAGTTCTCTTGCAAGCTAAGAAATTACGTATGTAAACTCAGTTCCGAAATACGTAGTTGAACAGCGATTGCGTACTTACCAAAACTCTAAAGATTAGAAGAAACATTAAAAATGATTTCATTTAATGCAGGAATGAATAAAACATCGTTAACATTATAGTTTAAATACATCAGGTAATTTTGACTGGATATTTATCATAAATCTACAAAAAGCATTAGTTTTTAATTATAATAGTTTCTTACTTTATATTTTAAATATTATAAATCCTTATAAATTTCTGTTTAAAAATAGTTTTGATAAAAGTATTATATTTCAACTTTTACAAAAAAAACAAACTAGTTGAAAAAAAATTTTTTTATTACTTCTGGAGAAGGAGGTATGTGTTGATAAATTTGTAACATTTCACTCAGGTTTAAATTTAGCACTTGTGATTAATTAAAACTTTTGTTGATAAATGTCTAACTTCAAGCCTTAAATATTTACCGTACTGATTTGATTTTGTTATTTCTTTAAAACTTATCAGTTTCAGGTACATGAAGTACCAATTGTATTATTTAACATTTTTTTTAAGAGTTATTCAAGCATGTTAAAATTAGAACATTTCAATATTTATACAACAAATTAAAACTATTTAAAAGTTTACAAACGTTTCTCAGAATAATACTCTTTATTAATCTGATTACTTTTAAATTATTTGATGTGTTTCAATACAATATATTGTTACTTTGATTTAATTTTAATCAAAACTTCTCTTTTGCTAAACAGGAAATAATAATTATTTTTAATTGACTTAAATCATTTTAAAATATAGTAACACATATTTTGTTAGCGCAGGTTAAATCAAGTTAAATTTTTTAAATGTAAATTAGTGCAAAGTTTTAAAATAAATTTCTTAGCAATCCATATAAATTTTCTGAGAAACTATAATTACTTTATGAATCAAAACAACACAATATTTCAAAAACATGTGAAAAGTTATAAACCTTACTATCCTGTTTGTCGTATACAACAAGTATGTTGTTTAGAGTTTTAATATTGCTTTAAAGAACTATGTATCTAATCTGACTAAATGTAAACAATTTTTCTGGAAAAAATTAATACTTACATTGAACTTTAAAATCTATACAAAAAACAGCGACTCTGTTTACTGTAACACGTACAACTAAAGATAAAAAATTTAAAGTTTTAAATAAACAACTTTATTTGTTTGCATTTAAGTGTAACATATTTATAACTTTAAAATATCGTTTATCTATTATCTATTTTATTAAAATTAAAAAAAAAAATATATATCAAAAATAATATTATTTAAAGTACTACGTTAAAATGCAATCTTTTTATATGTTCTAAAATGTCGTCTAAAATTTTCAATGTTTTCTGGTTATTCAAAAATTTTTTATCAGTTTTAAACGCCTAATAAATGTACGCCGAAACTCTTAAATCCTTAAGAATTATAAAACACTTATGATAAAAAATTAAAGCATTTGACTATTTGAAAACTATACAAACATTTTTTAAATTCTTAAGTTTATAAGAGTCGAAGCACATACAATAATTAAAGTTTCAACTTTTAATATCTGCATCAAAGCTTAATATTTAGTTTGTATATAAACTATAATTATCATTTTGTATTTACGTAATACAAAATTGTTACGCTTATTATAATATTAGCAATTAGTTGCAGTTAATTAAAAGTATTTATATACGAACGTGACCGTTTAAATTTACCATTTAAAATTATAACATGGTATTAATCAAATTAAGATGTTCCAATAAAAAAAATATTTTTCTAGTGATCAGGTATAATTCTTTTTATTTTCTCCACAATTAAAATTGGTGACATTTAAGTTACGACATAAAGCATAGGAATAAATTAAAATATTTATAATAGAATTTAAAAACTATTTAAGTTGTCTTATTTTTTTAACTAAACAATTGTTAAACAAATGTTAAAGTTTAACGCTATTACTTAAATTATATTTAAATAAGTCTGTTAGTATGGCAGTCATACGACTTTAAAATTTTAAATAACAAAACTAACAAGGTATTCTTTTCAACAACATTGTAAGAACATGTTTTAAAGATGAATAATACTTTAGCAGCTGAGATCTTTATTTTGACATTTTTTAAAATAACAAGAGTTCGTGTAAAAACACAAAATATTTAAAACGTTGCAAAACAAACACTAAGTTTTATACCCATAAGATAAAATTTTCTCCTGCTAATGTGTTTAACATACAGTTATAAACTAAATGAATAGAAACAGAGTTACTTGTTTAGAAACTTAAGTTACTGGTTAATGATCATTCTTTTCATGTTGCTTAAGTTTATAAAAATAACATATATAGTTATTATTGATAAAACTTGTCTAAACACAACGTAACGTAATAAATTGGAATTTACTATGATTTTTGATATATCTATTTTATAGGAGTGTTTTTTAAACGTTAAAATTTTCTAGAATCCGGAAATTTTAATTAAGACGTTTGTAAGTCGTAAAAGATAAAATTTTGTACTTTAAATAAAGTTAACGAAAATCTGATTACTTTTTACGTGAGCATACAAAAAAAAACCGTCAAATTATTAATTTTATGTGCTCAAGAAGTTTACATGTATATAAATCAAAATGACATAAAACAAATATTTATTTGTAAGCCGCTTAAGATAATGTCCATAAATGGTAATGTAAAATGATTTAACAAACAATGAAATCACGTTGTTATTATTGTTTCTGAGATGCATGACATAAAGTTTTATTTATAAAATCTAGTTAACAATGATTTATTCAAATAAACAAAGCATTGTCTGAAATAAATCACCAAGCAAACCAATTAATCACGTAATAAGATAAAAAAGGTTTATGCTTAAAATTAGTTCAAAAGCATAAATGATTTATCTTGTATAACAAATTCAATTAACTTCCATTTTTATCTTCAGATAAAAAATATTTTGATCAAACATCCTTTAGTGCATTCTGTAATAGTTAAAAGAAGCTTTAGTCATAAAAGTACTTTTAATAAAGCAAATAAGTAGAATAAAATAGTTATGATAAATGGGTGCTTTAGGTTTGTAAACTAATTTTCATCAAGCTCTCATGGATTTATATAAATACACGATTTTTAAATGCTGTAAGTTGGTAGATGAAGTAATATACTTACTCTGATGTAACATTTAGACATAGAGGTGAACAAAATATTGAATTTAAACATTGAAAACTCATTTTTGTATTTTTTTCTGTTTAGGTAATTGGTGAACATTTATTTTAGTTTCATTTTGATTTAAAGATTAGTGTCTACAACAAAAAAAGTGTTTAAATCTAAAATAAATCAACTCAGTCATCACTAAGTAATTAAGTGAGAACAAAAAGAACATGTTTTTTAATTTATTCATGTTTACTTGGTCAGAAAACGTTTTAAGCTCACATTGAGAATCTAAAAGTTGCGTTTTACTATATTTTGTAGCAAAACTGATTATTTTTATGTCACTTTTTAGTGACTGTTTTAGAGTTAATTAAATAAAAAGTAGTTTTATTAATTATAGCAAAACAAATTGTTTCACTCAATTGATTTTTTTTTACTGTTTTTAATATAAAATAGCAAACAGTAAGTTTGCAAATACATTTCACGTTTACATAAGAAACTTTCGTTTTTTCAAGCTTGTCTAGACTAAAAACATGTGTTAAAAATAATTATTATTTATTTGTACACCAACTTTATCTAGCTAAGTTTTATTTTCAAACTACTTCACGTTATACTTTTTTAAATTTGTTTTTAATTATTTTAATTGTATTGATAACATTCTGAGTAAAATGTACACTTTAGATTGACTTTTCAGTTATATTATTATTGTAATTTTAAATCTAATCTTAGTGCACTCTTAGTGATTTACATTAGTTTGTTTTTGTAGTATAAGTAATAACAGAGACGGTGAAAATATGATTGACTTGAAAACTTCATAGAAATGTGACAACTTAAGTTTTTTAAATGTAAATAAGGCTATAGTTTAATCACCATGAAATTGAAATTTTTAATAAGTTTGTAAATTTTTTTTAAAAGTCACTCTAACGCTGCCAACATTTCAAACTAATTTAACTCATTTCTTCATCAAACTCTATTTCAATCATCAAACTACTGATTTTCAGAAAATTTAAATGTCAAGAACAGTTTAAAATTTTACTTTAAAAACTTTTTATAGGTCTACTTAGTTAAACTATGTGGTCCAAATTTTTGTGGTTACAAACTGCAATACCTTTTTTTGAAAATACTATAATAAAAAAACCCATATTAGTACAAACAAGAATATACACGTATCTACGTAAAAAGCTTTGGACTAAAAGTCTTAGAATTCAGCTCAAGAAAATATAAAACATTATGTTTATATAAAAACAAAAGGTAGACGTTTAGCGAATAAAACATAGTATAAAGCTTATTCAGATGTACAAACTTTTTGTTTACAAAATAGAAAAATTGTCAAAACGTGTGAACTGGATGTTAACAAAATAATTTTATTTGATACTTTGACACTGAAAAGGGTGTGAACTTTTTATATGTTTGTTATAAATGTGAGTAGGTTATGTGTATGTAAAAAATTAATCTTTTGCTTTTGTTTAGTTTGACGATTTAAATAAGTAGTATTTATGGATTTTTGTTTGTGTTTGAGATATTTTTATACCTTTAAATTTGTTTCCTAAAGCCTAGTCGTTAACCTTGTTTTAAGACTTGAACCGTAATAAAGTACTTTGAAGTTTAAAACATGTTTAAAGGTATATCTTTTAAAATACAGTATGTTTTTTTTTATTACTAAAATTAAGTTACAAATTTTACTATAATTTGAGTTGATGTGTGATTTTTGTTAGTCTTAAGCAAATCAACAAGAACAGAGTTTTTTTACTAAGTGTTAATATTTTTTGGTATCTTCAAGAAAAAAAACAATTATAAAGTTATTTTGCGAACAATAGGAAAAATTATTAGAATTGAAAAGATTAAAAGAATTTATAAAGTTTAAATGTAGCTTAACAAACCTTAAAGGCTAAGAAATTATTTATTTATTTAACTTGTAGAACATATCTTACTAACATTTGGCAAAAACCATTATATATAAAATTTTAATAAAACAATGTCAAAAAACGATTACGGTGAACAAAAAAAGCATACAAGTTTGAATAAAAATTGTCAACATAATTGTAGTTTAGTTCACACAAAATTTATTTTTGTCTAAGTTGTGGTTTAAAGTTTTCATTTCAAAGCAATCTGTTGTAGACGAAAAACCACACTTATAGGCGCAGCTGTTTAAAATATATCTTCAGACTTTTATGTAAATGCATCTGACAAAAGAAAAGCTTTCTAGTGCAGCAATTTTTGCAAGTCAATCTTCTGTAAGTCTGTCTTGATATTTAAATTTGTAACTTATTTTAGTTCGTTGGTTTTAAAATAATGAGTTGCTAAGACTAGAATTAACTAAAATACAATTATTTTTAATGAAACAATTTAACAACTTTACTTAGTACTGAATAATTTAGACAGTTTAAATTTTAATTAAACAATATGCTAAGTTAAAGATTAATTTTATCTATTTTACATACATAACGTATTTTTAGTTATTGGTTTAAAGGGGCTAGTTTATCATGCCTGATAAATTTGATTAAAAAAAAACAAGTTATTAAACACTTATGCTGTAAAATTGGTATTGTTTTGTTAAAACTGACACTTAAAGAAACAAGCTAAATTCCCATTGAAAACATTTGTATACATTAGTTGAGTACCATACAAGCATCGTTATAGATTACTTCAGAGGTTTTGTGTAAATTTTTGTAAATACGTTTTTCAAAGTATTGTTTAGAGTGCTTAAATTTGAAAGTTATTTTCTATTTTATTGTAATCTATCAAAATAAAATAAACAAATTTTAATAATTTTTTTAAGTAATTCAAACATTAGCTTTTGTTATTTTCTAAATATTTTTGTACTTTGATCGATAAGAATAAAGTAAACATATTCATCAAAATCTAAAAATAAAACTGTTGTTGTACGAAAACTTTTAAGTGTAGTAAAGTATTTACTTTTTAAAACTAAATTCTAATGTACATTAAACATGTTGATAAATTAGAAGTCATTTTTTTTCATAAATTCTAAAATAATGTAATCATAAAGCTAAATATAAAAATAATATAATAATTTTTTTTAATATTAATTTGAACTAAAAGCAACAGAGATGTTGTTAGAACTTAATGAGTTTTTTTTAATTCATTGTTTAGTTTTACTTGTATTATTTCAACTTTCGACTTTTATTTAAAATGAATAGTAAACCCTTTAAAATGTACATTTTAAACAACTTGGTCAGTAAAAGTTTGAAATCTTTGTTTAGAAATTCTCAAAGTAAACTTTACAAAGCAATATTTTGATTTTTAACTTTAAGTAGCTAGCAACGATTTGAAATTTTATTATGTTTATCGGAAATAATGACAATTTATCATAAGCGCTAAAAAAATAGGTCCAAGGACCTTTTGTACGAATAAACCTTTCGGTTGTAAGAAAGATCATAAAATAAGAGTTAATTGAAATTTACTATTTTCGTGATAATAACACGAAACGAAAATATTCTAATCCAAAAATTAAATTATGTTTGTACTTCTAAAACTATACATAGTTTATATTAAAACTCTACATTTATTAAAAATTGTTTTATCATGCATTATCATATTTTGTATAGTTTTGTAATATAATATACTGATCTTTCATAAAATAATTAACTGAAACTTTAAGAGTGAAAATGTCATATATGTTTTTGTCGAAAATAGTTACCCACTAAAACTCAGCTTTAAACTAAAAAGTCAATAATTTTTACTATTGTAAAAATAACTTCTTAATAATTGAAGATTGAATTATTCTAACTTCATATTATTATAAAAAGCAAACAAGATATATTTTACCTTTTAATCTTTTTAAACATTGAAAAGAAATATTCGTAGAATATATATATTTTTGTAAACTGTGTTTAAAAAAATAAATACGTACAAGTTAATTTCCTTTATCATTAAACAATTTTTGTCAAGGAAATAAGGTACACTTCTTACAATTATTTGTAATCATAAAGGTATCTTAAAACTAACAAACTTTAATAAAAAACACCAAAAAAAATGTATTTCTGTTTTGTATAAAAAATAAACGAGCATTTACAATATCTGTCTAAAAAAACATTATGTAGGTAAACGTTAAATAGAATAGATTTTAGTTAAAAACTAATAAATTATTTCAAGATGATTTTAAAGTATGTAACAATAATTGCTTTTAGATTAGATAATAAAGATTAGTATTAACTAAGCAATTACGATTTTTGTCTAAAATACATTATAAATGTAAATAATAGGTAAAATCAAATCAAGTATAAAATAAATAGCAAAAATTGTACAAGCTGTTTATTATTGCTATCTTAAGGTTACAACCAAAATTAAAAAAATTATATCAAGTTGGTTTTAAAATATACTTTAACAATATCTTAGACTTGTTTTTAAATGATAGCTAAACTTAAGTGAGCAACTACAAAATCATTTATTTCAGATATCAATTTTTATTACTTTCCACTACCTGCAAGATAAAACTAAATAAATAAGTTAGTTTATTTTTTTAATTATAAACATTACTTACAGTACAATTAAGTGAGCATTTAGATATTCTATCACATTTTAACGTTAATTAAATAGGCTGCTACAAAAAAAAAATTAAAATAATCAAATTATTATCATGTAATAAGAAAATTAAATTATAAAAAACATAAACTGTTATTCAAAATATAATATGAGACAGTAATTATACTTTACTTACTTTGAAATCTGTTTTATGCTTAAGTTTTATTACTTTTTGTCAGTATGTTATTAGATTAGTTTCTTCAGATTAAAACAAACAGTTGCATTGTTACATAGTTTTTTAATACCGTATAATATTTTTCATGTTTAATCGTTAATAGTTAATTTAAACAATTTAGTTTCTATCAAATATCAATAAAAAGTAAAATAAGAATATTTATTATTAAGAACATATAGCAAATGATAAACTTCACTTGAGTTTTGAAATATACCGTACAAAACGTTTTAAAGAAAGAGTGGATAAAACAAAACATTAATGCTTACATTCAAAAAAACGGATGGTATGCCGAATAATAAAATATAAAAGTTATTTAAAATGTGTGAATTTCGGACAAAATATATTTTACTTGACACTTTGACAACGGTGCGAACTATTTATATAAGTGAAAAATTCGCAAGTTATGCGATTTTTTTTCGATTTCTGACTCATAAGACGCTTTAACTTCTATTTAATCTTACTTTTACCTTTAAATAGTACTGGAAACAATTTTTAAACATAACTCAATTTTTAATACTAAAAAAATGTTCTAAATATTTTCTAAAATAAAAGTAAACACGTATTAAAGCAGAAATCAATATTACTTTTGAAAATAACAATCAATTTTTTCCAATTTTTTTTATTAAACTCAAATGTTTGATCATAGAATAAAAGTATATAATTTTGCAGACATTTTAACTTAATTTACAAAAATCTTAATTCAAAAATCCAAATGTGGAAATACACTAGTGGTACTCAAAAGTTAGTTATAGCAGCGATTATCACTTTCTAAAGTTTGAAAAAATGAGTTTTTCGAATAAATTAGTGTAACTTCTACGAAAAAATTTTCCGTGTTGTAATTCAAACTCAAGTGCGCTTATTTTGATGAAACAATTTGTTCCAGACAATCAACCAATTTTGTACCAGCTGTTTCGTTTGCATAAATCATTTTACAGATTTTACGCAAACAAGCCTGATAAATAAATACTTTTAAGTTTTAAGTACAGCATTAAGCACAACTCAATCGCACAAATCAAATCTAAATTTTACAGATGTCTAAAGTCGTATTAAGTATCGTTTTTATGCTTTTTAAAAACTGATATAATGTTTATCGATAATTTGAAGTTTTTGTGATTTTAGTCGAACTAACAACAAAACGAGTTTAGAACATTATAAGAACATAATATTTTACTTTATTTAAAATTTTTTAATCAGTTTCTTAGTAATTGATTCTGATCTTTTCCTAGTTATGAAAAAGGTTGTAAATAATTTACGATTATTAATAAACAACAAGTGTTCTGTTTTTTATAAACATTGTAAAAAAAGTTTTTTATTAGAACTTTTCCAAACTATATACCAATCTGTTTAGAAAAAAAAATGTAAGTGATGCAAGTATTTATTTTCCATCTAATTAATGACTTATAACAAAGTTTTTATTGTTTAAAATGTATAATTAAGTGTGAAGTATGTAAATATTAAGTTACATAAAAACTTAAAAATTACTTAAACGCTAAAATATGATACGTAATATAACATTTATATTAAAGTTGATAGTTACTTTCAAACAAGTTTTCAGAGTAGTATAATTTTAACATAAATTTACGGCTGATTATTTGTCAAATTTGTTTTGACATACATTTAATCTCTTCGTTGACTAAATATAATTACATATTTATAACTGTTATGTTTTATAACCCCGTTGGTATCAATTTAAAAGTAAAATGTATAATTATTTGTTAATGTTAGTTTTTACTTAAGCAAAAAAAAAAAGAATTTAAAATTAAATACTTACAATCGTTGTATTTCTACTTAATAATGAAAAACTTTAAACTTTATTTAAAATTAACTTCTTAAATTTTTATATGTTCTATGTAAGCAAATTAAGCTCGTTATTGCATAAATGTAAAAGGTAGAAGTATTAAGTAGCTATAGCAGTTATATTGTTAGTAATTATTTTACAGGTATAATATTATTTTTATTTTTAATGTTGGTTGTGCATATAAATCGGAGCCTCATCTTAAACAGAAGAAACAGAAGGGTTAAAATCAAATTTAATTACTAAAAAGATATGTATATGTTTAATTCATATATATACGGAAAACAATATTAATTGAACAAAATGCAGACTAATAAAAAATAGTACACACATCATTTTTAGTACTTTATAAGACAAAAAATATTTTCAAAAAGTATTACCCGGCCATAAAACACAGTCTGTTAAGTTAAGTAGTCAGAAACGTTTTTGAAAATGCATACTTTTTAATTGATATAAAGTGTAAATACTTTTTGGGCGATGGCGTACTTCTAAAAATGTATTAGGTCGTTGAGAAATTGTTAACACTTTATTCAAAAACTTAAAACATGGTTGTTTATTTTTTATTTATATAGAAATGTTTATCAAGAAAATTTGTGTTTTTAGTACTACTAAACTATTTGAGCTCAGTTTAAAATTTTACCATTTTTATGAGTAACTTAAGTAAAGTTTGTAATATCAAAATTCAAGCATGGAGAACAATTTCTGCATTTAATTTAAATAATTATACAACGACCAATTAAAATAAGTGTTTACTTTTAAAAATGCAACTTATACTTTATTTTTTGTATTGAAATTATTGTAAATGTTTAAAATGACCATTATTTAATACCTTAAAAAATATTTGTTTTATATCTCATATTTAGTTGCATTACTAAAAAATTATTATTTTTTTAATAACAATTCTATTGCTACATATTGTAACAATTAAAAAAAATACTTATTCCATAACTTTATTCTAAACATATAATTTAGACTATAAAGTTTCATATAACTTTTAACTATGTACAAAAATGTTTTCCTTGAATCATTTTTAATCAAAACTCAATAAACATACACGACTTATTTTATAAGTAATTAACGTATATCTTCTTAAAATAATAATGGGTGATCTATTCTTCTTTTGTGGTGAGAAAAACCTAGTCTAAATGCCGATTAAAATTCTTTCAACAAAAACTGGTCAAGCACAAATTTTAAAAACATTTTTTATTTACACAAACAATTAAGATATTAGCGTTTTGCTTCGTAAATAACACGTTTTTATTGTAGCAACTTTTAAGCTAATTGATGAATTTATTAATAACACATTCTTACATTAATAAGAGTTTTTTTTCTTTTGATTCGAAACATCTTTATGATTGTTTTTCAATTATTTTCTAAATCTCTGCGTTAATTGTAAGTAAAGAGTTAACATACAACAGTTTATCAATATAATTCATTAATACTCTGTATACAAAAAATACATAATAGTCATTATAAAATCATGTCAAAAACTAGCAAACTGTGAAAAAAAAAACTTTACCATTCTTTTTTGTATAAATGAATTAAAAAACTATGTTTCGAAATAGGTACAATAGTTGTTAAGTGGGCCTAAAACTTTAACGATTTTTACAACTTGTATGTTTGAAAATCATTTTATTTTTATAAAATGTTCTTAATTTTGTTTTTATTGTGTTTCAACTATGGTTTCTTCAATACCTTTCAATATTTACATAACTCATAAAATTAATTAAATCTTTATAATTGTTTCTCATAAAATAAATAAGATTCATTTAGTGCTTTTTTTAATGATTTAATGTGTTATAAAGCAAAACATTGTTTCTATGTTTTAATTTCCGAACAAATCCTTTCATTGTTTATATAAGAAGTTCGTTTAGTATTTAATTAATGTTAAGCTAGTTTATATAAAAGTATTAACTAAAAAATAACTCTTATGTTATATGAATTAAACTGATATGGCTTGAGAATATTAAACTTTAGTTTTAAGGCTCTTTAGTGTTTTTATTTCTTTTTGTTTTAGAATAGTAAGTAAAGTAATAAGTAAATTAAGTAGCAAAAAAACAGCAAAAACCGTTAAATATACTTAGTTACATAAAAAGATTAATTATTCACTTAAGCATGCCTTCTAATTATTTTTTTTTGTTAAAACTTAATGTAAATAGTTGTTAGTTGTTTTTTAAAACATATTGTAGAAATTTAGTTAAATATATGTATAAAGAAAGTTTTAATAATAAATTATTCCTGTAATAAAGATGAAAATCAGTTCTTTTCGACACTAGGTTTTGTTGTTTTTGAACTTTTTTATTAGTTTGATTAATCAATAAAATGCAAACAAGTGCATCCATTAAATAAAGCAACTTCCTAACTTTTTATTTTAGGTGTTGTAAAAAATTTACTTTCTTTACAGTAACGGCTTCCTAACAACCTCAAAGTGTGGCTGTTACATATGAAAAATAATAACAAAATTATGTTACAAAGTTCTAAGCAATTAAAATGCTAAGTAATATTAGTTATTCAGTTATATATAATATTAAATAGTCTGTCACTAATAATTTTTGTTTGCAAAACTAGCTTTGTATACTGGTATACAATAAAATTTAAAGAATTAAAAAATCATAAATGTATAAAAAATATTTATACAGACACAAAACTAGAATTAAATCAGAAAAAAACGTTAATTAAAAATTCATCTTTTAAAAGAATCCCCTATTTTGACCATTTTAGTTTGGAGACAAAAAACAGTGAGTGGGCTAAAGGAGGTGGATTTTGAAGTTTGGCAATAAGAGGAGATAACTAGTAATGTTGAAACGACTAAAATACATCAGATCATATTTTTTAGGGAGTGGGTAACTACCTTTATTATAATTAAAAGGGGGAAATTATTAAAATAAGTTTAGGAAACCTTGCTTAACAACAGTATTTTAAATATAAATACAAAGCTCTAGGGTAGTTCTCTAGATACTGATTTCTACTATTTTTAATAAATATAGAAATTTTCTAATATTTGTGGTTGTTTTATTATAAAAAACATATAATATTTTTGGTGATAATGTTTTTCCAAAGTATAAACCGTAAAAATATAAAACGTTTTTATTTTATTTTATTATACTAACTTTCTCACAGGTTTTCGAAAAAATAACTTCTGAAAGATTAGAAACTATAACAGTGTCACGTATTACATTGGTTTTGTAATTTGTTAATTAAGTGTAACTAAAGGTTCAACAGTTCATTAACAGTTCAAAAATAAAATTTAAGATTTTATAGATATTTTTTTTGGTTACGTACGTTATACTACATAGCATTTTACTACAGTTTTACACGCACCATATTTTCAATGTTTATAGTTATGGCTTAAAGGAAACACAATCGTGTAATTTAGCAAAATGACCATACTTTGTTTACATAATTTTGGTGCTAGTTTTTAAGTTTTTAAATCTTGTAATTTAAGTTTTTAATAAATAAACAAGTATAAATTGTTAATTTAATGTAATTAAAGGTTCAAAAGTTAAGTTGATACTATCAAATTTATTTTTTTCTTTACATTATAATTTTAACTACATTATACTACATACTATTTTAACATTACACGTATATTATGTTCAATGTCAACACTATCATATAATGTTATTTATATATCTTTTTTTAACATATCATGTACTTTTTCAGTTATTATTATTATTATTTAATATATTGTTAATTTATATTCTTTTGTAAAAACACATGTAATGAACATGATTATTTTTCAATTTGTTGTTTGCAAGTAATCTAGTACAATCAACACATATATCTGACAGAAGTTACTTTGTAATTGCTTATATAAGTTACACATTAAATAATGTTTAAACAAAAAAGGAGAATAAAACTATCTGATTCATCTAGTTTTTACTAGCAAGAAGTTGAAGCAAATCAAACTAAACATCTAAAGATATCAGCATTATAACTTCTTTTTTAATTTAACTTACCGTTTAATAGCCCAAGTCAGTATTTTGATTATCTATCGTTTATTGTAATGAACACATGGGATAAATGTTCTGGAAAAAGTTTTATTAAAAAAAAAAAATCAATATTGATAAGCTTGACTATTTTGCTTAGCTTTTACTTGCTATCATTTAATTTAATAAACATAAACATCTGACAGAAATGGTTTTGTAATTGCTCACTTAATTTTATTTTTAAGTTAAAAGTAAACTTCAAAATCGTTAGGTTAGTTCAGAAGTATACATGAAATAATTGTTTATTTTTTGATCGTATCTATAAGATAGCAATTATAATCAGCTTGTACCATTTTAAAAAATCGTTTTTAAACTAAATTTAATTCTATCGTCATTTACATATATAATGTATTTTAGACAAAAATTTTAACTGTTGTGTTAGTTTTAGCTAACATCTAAAAGCAAATACTGTTATTTACTTTGAATTAATCTTGAAATAATTTGTTTATTTTTGATCCTATCTAAAAGATATCAATAATTAGTTGTTTCTAACTGAATTTAATTATACCTACAGTAACCTCTCGGATCTTTACGCACTCGTGACGTTACGCACTCTCGTTTAGTTACGCATTTCAGAATTCTATAAAATTCAGAAAATAAAAATACAACTTTTTTTAATTTTGCTCAAATTAGGTTAAATGTGTATTTTTAAATTATAATATGTTTTTGAATGCTAACACACCTCTCTATATCTTTAGACTTTGTAAATTTATGTTCCTTGACTAATTGATAAACATTTAGTTATACATCAGTATATCAGAAATTTTGTTAACAATAAGAGATTAAATCAAAATTCTGAAATAAACATGACTGTGTTTAATAATGAAAGTATAATGAAATAATAAGAGTTTAAAACACAAAGAAATAATACAGCAGTCTTGCCCTATATATTAATAAACACTATTTTATAATTGTAAAGAAATTCCTAATTATAAATTGAACTTGCTAAGTAGAATAGAGTATAAATGTCACTAACAAATAAAGATAAAGATAATTTCTACTTATTATTAAAATAGTAAAATTATTTCTACTCGTATTATTATTTTATAGAAATTGAAATCCTTTTTTTTTAATATATGTATAGTTTTATCTGTTGTTTTCATATTTATAAATGAAGTATACAAATAGTTAAAAGTGGGAAAGTGCCCAGTATGCTTTTAACTTGAAGCAATATTAAAAAACAGCCATTATAGTGAGTATATTTGGTACCTCTCGTTTCTTTACGATCTCTCATATCTTTACGCACTTTTTCTGTGAACACAATGTGCGTAAATAAGCGAGAGGTTACTGTATCATATATCTACATAATGCTGTTTTAAACAAAAATTTTATTTGCTCAGTTAGTTTTTATACATGACAGATATGCATTTTTACAGTTTTATGTTAGTCTTGTAAGTTTAAGTCAAATTTATGGACTTAACAAATAAAAGTCAAAAATCTACACTTTGCTGTACAGAATTTATTTAATATAAAAAGAATTAGCTTTTACGTTTTTTTGTTTAAAACATAGTTTAATTAAATATATATAACTTAAAAAATTTATGATTTAATTGAGACAATTCGGTAGAATTTGATTTTCCATTGTTGTTGATTTATTATTGATTGTTTTTAGTGTAAGGCTAATTTTTAGTTAATAAAAATAATCCTACAAAAAATATATACATATATATTTATTTATAGTAAACTAAATGAATTAGTCTTTAAATTTCAGTAAACTATTTCTTCAACAATCACTATTTTTTGTTGCAAAAGCATATAAAGTATGATAAAAATAATAAAACAATAATTAAGAAATGCATAGTTTTAACAATAAGTATATTCAGTTTAAGAAATATGTAAGTTATTTAATTTTTAATTAGTTTTTAATTGTGGTCTCGTAAGATTATCATTAAGATAATAAATAGTCATTTATCACTAATTTTATTATAACTAGGCATTACTTTCGATAAACTTCACTACGTTTAAAATCGCTGAGAGAAATTTGAATTTGAATTTTGAAATTTTAAACAAAATTTCTTAATTTTAACAAACTGAGTTATTTAAACCTTTCTAAAGGTCAACTATTCGTTTAAGTTTAAAGTCGAAGTACTGCAACTAAAACTAGAAATAAACTTTAAAAGTGCTTATTCAGTTCTGATAACATCTCTGTTGCTTTTAATACAAATAAATGTTTCAAAAATATTTAGAATTGATTTTTATGCTCAGCTTTAATATTATATTTTCTAAAATTTTTGAAAAACTTAATTCTATTATATCGTAACTTATAACTTACATTAAAATACATTTTAAATAAGTAAATATTTAATTCACTTAAAATGTTATTTTACTATACCAGTTTTATTTTCAAACTTTGATGAATTAACTTACTTTATTCTTATCGATCAAAGTACAAACACAACTTAATAAAAAAAAACTAACGTTAATGTTGAGTTACTTAAAAAATTATTACATTTTTAAATTTCAGTTATGATAAATTGCAATACAATAGCATATAATTTTTACTTTAAAGCAATTTTAATGTTATTTTAAAGAAAGATATCAATCATACAACTTTATACAATAACCTCTATAGTAATCTATAAAAAATACTTGTGAAGTACTCAAAAAATGCACACAAACGTTCATTTATAATTTATTTTAAAAGGTTCTAGCTAACTTGTCAGTTTGATTCTTTACAACGAAATCGCTTAAGTTAGTGTAGAAAACGGCAACTTGTTTTGAAACTTTATCATTACTAAAAATACATTAATCTTAAAACACTTGTTTAAAAACGTTCTTGATTATTTTTCAAAAATTATTTGTTTTGGCACGATAAAACTAAACAGAAACTAAATCCAAAACTAAAACAGACGCAATGTATGTAATATTTATAGAAACTTATTAACAAACTGAACAAAGTTTATTACAAAGTTCAAACTTAGTTAACTAAACAGTAATATATAAAATTTATAACTTGTCATACTGAATACAATTTATTTATAACTGAAATTTATTTAAATTATCCCAGCTAGCTAAGAAACACCGAACTTAAGACAACAAAAGTTAGAATTTTAAGCTCAAAGATGACCGATTACAGATGATTGAATTAAATTGAAATTGATATCTTTTGTCAGATATGTTTACACAAAATTCTGATAATATTGTAAAGATGAACAGGTGTGTACCTAAGAATGTGGTTTTTTTTCTACAAAAGTTTTCACGATAAAAGAAAATTGTCTAAACTTAGACCACATTTTAGACATCAAATAATTTGTGTGAATTAAATTAGTTCTATGTTGATAGTTTGCTATAAAATTGTGTGCTTTTGTTTGATACCGTAGTCTCATTTGACATTGTTTTATTTAAATTTTATATGTAATGGTTTTTGAAAAAGATTAAAAATATATGCTTTATAAATATAATGTTTTTTTTCAGCTTTAAAGATTTTTAAACTACATTTAAACTTTATAAATTCTTTTAATTTTCTATATGACTGTTTGTTCCTATATTTCGCTAAACAAGGCTATAATTTCTTGCGTTTTTCCAACATACAAATGCCTTTAACAAAAAATAACAAAACTATCTTTTTCTTGATTTACTACTCAGAGTCACATATCAACTCAAAGTTAATTTAATTTGGTCTTAGTAAATTTTAGTTTTATATTAAACAAAATACTGTATTTAAAAATTTATAAATGTTACGACATCTTTTTTATTTCTAAGTATTGTAGTATGGTTGAAATGTAAAAAACAAAACAAAGCTTGCAATTAAACCTTTGAACAAAGTTGAGGTCATTAAAAAATATTTCAAGTATAAATAACATACTATTTATACTGCTTATACAAAGTATCAAACTAAAAAAAATTAAATAAATTTCACACACTAATCACTTCTAATACACTCACACTAAGCCTATTCATGAGATGTTTAATGTCGGAGTGTTTTAAGTAACATTAAAATAACAATCAATTACTTGAAAACTTAGTTTAAGTGCAGCAACAATTTATAAATACTTTTAATAGTATACTAAGTCAAACTAGCGAATTTCATATTATTCATATAACCTACTTATACTTATAAGACATATGACCTATTCACACCCCTTTCAGTGTCAAAGTGTCAAGTAAAATTATTTTGTAAACATCAAGTTCACACGTTTAGACAATTTCTTTATTTTGTAAACAAAAAAATTTCACATTTTGAATAAGCCTTATATTGTATTATATTTCGCTTAACACCTGCCTCTATTTAATGTGTAATCAAAAAATATCATATTTTAGTTAAATTTTCACAAAACTGTTTATTTTCAAAAACTTTACCATCATAGTATCTTTTGTAAATTTAATGCCCACTTTTTAGATAAACGACATTACATTTCTTATTTCAAAGAACCAAGTTATATAGTGAAAAAACTATTACCTTTTTCATTAGTTTATGTTTAACAAACTAAGAAGTTGAATAAGAAAACAAAAAAATGTCTGTTTTAAGTATGATTTTTATTAAACTTTTTTCTCACCTAGAAATGGATATAACAAAAGTTAACCAAAAGTTTAATTTAGTTAATTAAAACTTCTTCACAGTAACAACATTTGTGTATAATAACCACATATTTAGTATTTAAAACAGATTAATATCTATCAGTACAAAACTAATTTTTTTGTATTATGTTTATCTGAATTCAGTTAATTGAAATCAATTTACATACCTGACTGAAATAAATTTGTAATTGCTTACTTAATCGAGCTAAATATTAAACACAGCAAGTTGTTAACTGATCTGAATTTTAGATCTTATACTTTATCTTTACTGATTTCTTAATTATATCAAACGAAACTAGTTTAATATTTTATATAGTTTTACTGCTAGTTTAAATTTTACATGACTAAAATTCATTTATCTTGAAAGATAAAGATATGGTTGATCATTTAGGTTTTTAACCAAAATATGATTTTTAAAGCTTCTTTTTTTGTGTAATGAATGTGCAACGAGTCTAAGAACAAGGCATACTAAAAAACTTTAATAAGCAATATCTTATTCTAAAAAAATAATATAAAAAACCTAGATGTTCCGCATAAAAGACTAAAGTATTTAATCATAGGTCAATAACATTCTAAGAAGACCATTTGAAACTAATTTTACGCTTTAGTTTAAAAAAATCGATAAATTTTTTATATATTTTTTACATATATTACTGAAATACACATTAACATTTTCACACAAATATAAACAAATAAAAACGGTTTTGTTTTAATGTTTGGTTAGATAAGTAAACTAGTTTTTTAAAGTAAGATAACATAAACAACTCTTATAAAAGCATGTTGCATTCGATTTCTTTGCAACATTTAAGTTTAAACAAATGTCAGAATTCTTTTTTTTGACATGTAATTTTTTGTTATTTTATTTTTAAACATCATGTTTAATAACACACAGAACTTAATCATTTAACTAAGTTGAGTTACGTTTTTATGTAAATAATAAAAAAAATTCTAAGACAGCTAAGAATGATACGTTTTATATCTACAAAAGCTTTTACATATTCTAAATTTATAGTTGAATTTTAAGCAGTACAAAATGTTTAAATACTCATAGTAATAAGTTACAGTTCTTAATCCTAGTTTGTGGTTAAATTGTAAATCTACTTGACTACATAACAAAACTCGGTGAGTTGGAATCAAATTGATTTATTTTAAAATTATGATAAGTTTATTATAGAGTTAAATAGTATTTAACATTTTTAAATACTACATATGCAATATAATGCTTTTTTTTACTTTTTTTTACTTAAAATTAGCAACTGTATATTTGTAGCTAACCTAGAATAATATGTTAATTAAAAAAAGTTAACCATTTTATTAATGTCTCAAAACTATGATAGTTTAAAATGTGAACAAAGTTTATCTTACATTTAAAAGGCTTTAATACAGAATATGAATAATGTCGAATATAAAATCTGGGGTATGTACAAAAAAAGTTTTTTTTATGAAAATCACTAATATTGCTTTTTAAACTTGTTAAAAAATATATATAATTAAAGTATATTTTTTATTTTGTAAAAGAAGTTGTGATTACAAAACGTTACACTCACTGTAAAATGTCGTAATTTTTTTATCAAGTTGTAGTTTTATAGTTTCAAATTATATAAAAACTAAGTTACAACGTTGATAGCGAATAAGTAACTATAAAAATGTTTCTATCGATTAAAATAAATACGCTTTTTGAGCACAACAGAATATAAAAATGTTGTTATTTTTATTTAATTAAGACCTTTCAAAGAATATGAATGACTGTTTATTAAAACCATTATTTCGTAATAAATTGGTTTTTATTTTTGGTTTCATACGTTCTCGCTTAATTAAGGTAAGACATTATCTCTTAAAAAATTTTAAGTGATAAAAAAGTGGTTTGATATCAAATCTAATTATCGTTAACGTCAAAGTTCGTAATTGAAGTTAAATATCTAAAGTAATCATGACCAAAATTTTATACTTAGATTACCAGTTTTGTTTGAATTAAAACTGTTAAAAAATTATAGTTAAATAAAAAATTTTTAATTTCTTATAAATTCTGAACAACACTTTTGTCAATTAAATTATAGAATTCATTCAGGGCTATTTATATTAATGTATATTATATATTTTAATAAATAATTAATTCGGTACTAGTGTACTTATTGAGGGCGTTTGATAAAATAAAAGTTTTTAAATGTTTTTTTTACTATTTTATGATTACAAAAATTAAAAAGTGATTTCGTTTTTTGTTATAACAATATATAGTATATTTAAAAACTTCTACTGAAATAATTTAAATACTATATCATCTGTCACCTACAATACATTTTTGAATTCTATAAAAAGCACGCTAAAACTATTTTAACCATCGAGTTGGTAAAAAATGATCATTTAATTTATCTAGTTAGCTTTAGTTTTTCCACAAATATTTTTTAAGCCTTAAACATTGATAAAATTTATTGAAAAATATGTAGGTAACATACTTATTTTAATAAGTCATTTTATACATTTTATTACTGTTTTATGCTTTAGTCATTTGTTACAAACTTTAAGTCGGTTTATCTCAAACAGTATTTTTATTTGATAATCTACTTACAAACAAGACAAAATTAAAATGCCATTATAATTGTCATTAGTTTAAATCGTTCAAGATTTTGACAGTTTTGTGTACAAAATCAAAAGTTTTGAATAAAAAAATTGTTAAACATTATTCTACCACGATGTTAAAGACGCAATTGGTTTAAGAAAGTGTTTGAGTATCAGGATGGGTTCGTAAAAAAAATTTTTGTAAAAATATTTGTAAAAAAAATGAGTTTAATAGATAAAGTTTTGTTTACAACCATTTTTGAAAGTGTTTTTCTACAAGAACTCAAGTGTTGTTTAGTTATGGCTTAGAAATTTTACTTTGTTAAGCTTTAGAAAGCTTTGTTAAATTTTACTAAACTGCTTAATTAAAAAAGTAAAATAACTGACATTTTTTAGTTAACACAGTATCAAAGAACTGTTTTTAATTTGGTTAATTGAAAATACTCTTTTTAAAAATATTTTGTAAAAATTACGATTTAATAGACTTTGAGATATTTAGAGTAATATTTTAACAGAAAACAGACAAAAACTATTAATAAATGTAAGGGCATTACTAAGTAACTAAAACAGCAAACTGTATCAATATTTTTTTTTCCAATTTAACAAATAACTTAAAATGTCAATATTGCTATAGATCAATGTATACTGTTCAGTTTTAGAAGTTAGCAGTACAAGCAACTGTTTGTTTGAACTTTTAAGATATATTTTTCATGCAGTTTAGAAAATTTCATAGTAATTAGTATATGGTTATTTTTTATCATAGAAAAATTTCAGTTCTAACCTGTTTTTAAAAATAACAAGTCGATCAATGTTTCACCGTATCTGTTATTACTTATAATAATCAACTAAACTAACTGAAATAGAGCGCTAAGGTCCTATTTATAAATAGTTTTGAAATATAATTGAAAAATTAATTTTAAATGTTTAACTTACACAGAATATTATTTATACAACTAGTGGTATTTAAAATAAATTTTACAAAGTAAAACGTGCAGTAGTATGACGAAACCTTTTTCATTATAAAGTTGGTGCACAAACAACAAGTTACTATTTTTATCGCATGTATTTAGTTCAGACAAACTTAAAAAAAATAAACTAACCTAAACATGAAAAGTGTATGCAAATTTACTGTTTGCTATTTTAATAGTAACAAAAAAAAATCAATTGAGTTAAATCATTTAACTTGCTAAAAATATTTGATTATAAAACTTTTTCGGTAATTAATAAACGGTAAAAAAATCTCTAAAATGTCGATTTTGCCATAAATATAAAAAAAACGAAAATTTTTGATTTTCAATATGAAAAACGTTTTAGTTGTTTTCTAATGTTAGTTTTTTGATTAGTCTTGTTAAAAAGGGCCAAAGTTTTTTTACTTCTTAAAAGGGGGCAACTTGAAAAATAGTTTGGGAAAACCTGTTTAAAACACTAACTTTAAAATAATTGCAAACTAAAATAAAAGTAAACTGGTTACTGCAATAAAAAACAAATATAGCAAAAAAGCGTTGACAATTTTTCAACATTTACATTTTAGTATCCTACAAATAGTATGTCAAAGTAAGTATACTATTTCACTTATCAAACTGTTTTGTTTAAAGTATCGTGTAAATATCTGTATAAACGCATAAAAGTTTGAGAAAAAACAGTATACAAAACTAAAGCCACTATTTATTAAAAAAGTAAATTTTATGATGTTAAAAACGAATTTATATGATTACAGCCTTTTTTCACAATTACAGCATTATAATAAGTAAGAATATAAAAAATTTCATTAAAGAAGAAAATTTTAAAGTAACTAAACTTTTTTCAAAGATAAATTTTAACATTTCGAACTGATGTTAAAAAAAAACTTTGTTAAAGCAATTACGTGATTTATTGATTTACTTGGTAATTTGTTTCAGATAATGTGTTTTTTATTTTAATAAATCATTGTTAACTAGGTTTTATAAAAAACATTCTTCATGTCATGCATTTCAAAACAAATAATAAAAACGTGATTTCATTGTTTTTGAGCGATTATTTTACATTACCATTTATAAATATTATATTTAGCGGCTTACAAATAAATGTTTGTTTTTTGTCATTTAAATTTATATAGTAAAAGTAAGAATAAAACAAAACTATAAAGCTGAAAGTAAATAAAAACTATAAAGTTTTAAATTAAGTACATAATCGTTGTCATATTTCTTTTTTTTTTTTTGTATTTTGAAATAAGTCTCAAAAAAAACATCTATGTACTGTATTTCATAAGGATAAGTATATTTACTAAAATTAAAAGTTTTCAAACTATGTGTTCAGCTTGGATTATTTATTCGAGAATATATTACAAAAAAACCGAACTCAAAAAATCTGTATTTTAGAAAATTTTACATATAAAGTATTGTAAATAAAGTTTTACGTTATATGAAACATTTCACTTATATACTTGTTGCAGAATTTTAAAACTTTTACAAAACGTGATAAGAAACTTTTGATACACTTTTTAAATCATGTAATATGTTTATTTTGAACAACATAAGAGAATTTAAACATTGTTGAAACGTCTTATGTTCTTTTTTTGTTTATATTCAGTCAAATTCATCAAAAAATAAAGTCTGGAGAAAAAACCATCATGTTATTAAACTAAACAGTGTTAAACAAAACAAATTTATATTCAAAGAAAACAAATTGCTTCATTATTTCTTAATAATAAACATAAAAAATTAATAAAAAAATTAATAAAATTATCTACAAATGATTAGCTTATAAATAGTTTTTTTGTATTTATTTTTTTTTTTCATAACTTTTAATTTTAATATTTATTAATTTACCACTTTAAAAATTTATTTTATGGTTTAAACATTTTGTAGATCGTTAAGTTGCTTTTTAAAACTAAATACTTAATTTATTTATTCGTTGAATGATTATTTACACTATATGCAGTAAAAGTTTTCCATGCTTGAATTTTGACTGTGCTTAACAATATTATAAATTAACTTAAGTTATTCACAATAAAGGTAAAAACTATTAAACTAAGCTTAAATAGTTTAGTAATACTAAAAATACAAACATTTTTATTTATGTTATTTGACAACTATTTTAACATAAATAAAAATAAACAACTGTGCTTTAAGTTTTTGAATTAATGGGATCATAATTTCTTAACAGTCTTATACATTTTTAAAACTACGCCTTCGCCCAAAAAATATTTACACGTTTTGTCAATTACAAATATATAGTTTTAAAATTTATTTTTTAATTCTTTATTTAGAAGTTAGTTTTCTGGTGTCCGGTACTTCACTAAAAAATATTATTTAGTCTTATAATGTGTATTAACTTAAAATATTATGTTTTTTTCTCTGTTTAAAGTTTTTTAAGTTACTGAATTTCATTTAATTAATTTTATTTTCTAAATATTTATAAATTAAAAAAAAAAAATTCCTAGTGTTTACATCTTTTTTCAACTTTTCTCGTTTCTTCGGTTTAAAAAGAAGCTCAGATTTATATGTCCAAATTTGCACAATCAATAATAAAAATAATAATAGTGTTTTGCTTGTAATGTAACTACTAATATTTTATCTAGCTACCAAAGCCATTTAATACTTCAAGCCTTTGCATTACAATTATGCACTTATAAACTTAATTTGCTTTTTTTAGGTGCATAAAACTTTAACGATATGTTTTAAAATCAAGTTTTGAATTTAGCGTTATTTAATAGGTGTACAGCGTTTGCTAGTAGTTTGGTTTTTAATCTTAGTTTTTCTTATCTATAGTAAAAACTTAAACTAACAAACAATTCTGTAACTTTCTTTTAAACTTATACCAACGGGGTTATAAGACAAACAATAACATGTAATTATATTTTGTAAACTAAAAGATTAAATCTATGTCAAAACAAATTTGACAAAAATTTAGTTGTTATATTGAGTCGAAATTAAATTATTCTGAAAATTTGTTTGAAAAAATCTTTTAACTTTTAAATAGTTTTTATAGTAAATTACTGTTAAAAATTACTTTTAGATTTTAATGTAACGTAAAATATTCTTAGATTATGCACACTTATATGTACACTCTAAACAATATAAAAATTGCTAAAAGTCAATAAAAGCTGCTACAAAAAAATAAATACTTGCACAACTAACTTTTTTTAAATCAACTAAGTTTATAAATTTATAAAACATTTCAAAGTAGTTTTGTTTTCATAAAAGTACTAAATTGTGTATTAAATTATAATCGTAAACTATTTACAATCTTTTTTTAGCTAGGAAGTGATAAGAATTATTTATTAAGATAGTGATAATTTTTTTTATTTTAAATAAATTGTAATGTTTCTACAAAGTTCTTATATCAACGTTTACAAGCATCAAATTATATTAATAAAACATTTTAATAGTCTTTAAAAATCACATAAACGAATTTTAATACGATTTGTAACACTTACGGTTTAAATTGTATGATTGAGTTGTACATATTGTTGTACTTGTAACTTCAAGATATTTCTTTGTCGGACTTGTTTGCGTAAAGTCTGCATAATTACTTTACTAAACAGCTGGTACAAATTTGCTTGATTGTCAGAAACAAATTGCTTAATCAAAATAAATTTCCTTGAAATTTGTTTTACATCATGTACGGACAAACATATTGTAGAATTTACATTAAATATACTAGAAAACTTACTTTTTTAAGTTTAAAAAAAAAAGTCACTCTTTCACCAAAAAGTTTATTATATAGTTTTTAAGAATTATTTAAATATTAAAACGTATAGATTTTAAATCATAGCTTTCTCATTTGCTAAATCTAAATTATAGTAAGTTTTAAAACATTTATTTTACAGGAAAACCTATTGATTAGTTTAGACAACAGTTAGAGCTTTTTTATGTGATACAATTTTGTGCTTAATCATGAGTTTATCACTTGATTAAAGTATTATTAGAATAAAATTTTTTAATGGTTTAACTTGAGTTATGTTTAAAACTCATTTCTAATTGTTGTATAAGGGTAAAAATAAGATTAAAACACAATTTAAAGCGTTCTATAATTCAGAAACCAAAAAGTTGTATAACTTGCAAATTTCTCACATGAAAAAATAATTAACACTCTTGTCGAAGTGTAAACACAAAACTCAAATATTTTAAATATTTTTGATATTATTAGTCCGCTATTATTCTGCTTATGTATAAAATGTATACATTTATGTTTTTTTTTTTAGTTTTTTTTCTTCGGCAGTATAAATAAAAATGCAAGTTAACAGCATATTATTTGCTATATGCTCTTACTAAATCAATATTTATCTTAATTTTTATTTATATGTAATAATAAATAATATTTGTAACTTCAGTATTTACGATTAAAGATAATAAAAACTTATACAGTTCGAAAAAGAAATAAAAATTGTTTGTTCTTAATCTCAAGCAAGTAACCAAACTATTAAACTAACAAAAATATATTAAAATTAAGCATAAAACGGTTTTAAAAATTAGGAAAGTATAATTTTTGTCCAGTTTTTTTAGTCTAAGTAAACAGTTGTGTTTTATATCTAAAAATACATGTTTGAAATCTAATTTTTTATCAAATTATTATTTGAAAGAGGTTAAAAATAATCTAACTAAATGTCTGACAACAATAAATTATAACTGCTCACTTAATTTAAGCAGATGTCAGTGTTTTGATCAGACGTTTATTGTGATGACAATTGCGATAAATTTTCAGTAAACATTTTTATTTTAAATTCAAAAATAAATTCTAATAACGTTGATAATTATACTTAGAATTTATTTTCAAGCATTTAAACCAATCAACATAATCGTCTGACATAACTGATTTTGTAATTGCCCATTTAGTTTGACTAACATCAAAAAACAAACTTTGAAATCGTTTAGAAAATTACTAATTTCGAAATATACTGAAGTAGTTTGTTTGTTTTTTGATCGTATCTATAAGATAGCAATTACAAATTTATTATTTTCTGATTTAATATCTAACTCAGGTTAGTTTTATATATCATTTACACATATAATGTTTGTTAGACAAAACTTTTAATTGCTCAGTCAGCTATACCTTACAATTCGGCGAAGCAATTATTATTGTATGATTTAAAGTCATCTTGAAATTATTTGTTTATTTTTGATCATATCTAAAAGATAGCAATTATGAGTTGTTTATAATTAAACTTAATTCTTTACATTAATTTCTTTATTAATTTACCTACATAACGTTTTTTAGACAAAAATTATATTTGATCAGTTAGTTTTTATACAAAACCGATATAATTTATAATAGTTTTATATTAACATGTAAATTTAAGATAAATTAACTAGTATAAGCAAAAAACCTGACCTTTTATTTTAACAAACGTTGTTGAAAAAAAGGAATTTAACTTCAGCGTATATATTTTTTTTTCTTTAAAACATAGTTTAAAGTATATATAACCTAAGAAAATTTAGCTTTTAGTTGAGACAACTTCGTATAAGTCTAAAACATTCTTGAAGAATAAAAAAAGTAAAAAACATCTTGACGGCTTTTCAAACAATATAAAATTAAAATAAATTAATTTCAATTCATAAACAAGTTATTTTATCATTAGTAAAAAAACTTGATATTCTTAATACAAAGCTGAATTTTAGTAGTTAAAGATATTCCTATAATAATTTTAATTTAACAACTTAAAAAAGTAATAGTAAACAAACTGTTTGAATTTTAAAATTCCAGTTAATTACTTTATAAAAGATCATTATACTTTATTACTAAAGCATACAAAACACTATATATCACAATAAAACAATTAAAAGGGAATTTGAAGTTTTAAAATATTTTAAATTTAATTTAAGAAGCATAAAACAAGTCTTTAAAATTGCATATTGATTTGTTATGGCACTTCTGTTGCTTTAATAGAATTTTAAGACTTTAAAAAAAAATTATACTTAGCTTTATTTTATCAATCTTTTAAAATTTATGAAAAACTTGTTACTAATTTATCAAATTATACAATATACATCATAAATTGTTTAAACAAGTAAACTTTTTGAAAAAAAACTTGAAAACTTTTTGTTCTACAAAAGAATTTTTTGATTTTTATTAATATATTTACTTTATTCTTATCGATCAAAGTATAAATATATTAAGAAAATAACAAATGCTAATGTTTGAATTACTTAAAAAATTATCAAAATTTGTTTATTTTATTTTGATAGATTACAACAGCTTTATATTTAAAGCACTCTAAATATTCTTTTTAAAAACGATAATAGTTATTTAATTTTGTACAACAATAGTTAAGTAAGCTATTAAAATACTTTTAAGGCAAACAAAGTACACAAACGTTTCTTTATAAACAGTTTTAATAAAACTTTAACTTCTTCGTGTGTTAGTTTGCTTTACATCATTTAGTCACTTAAGTTAATGTATATATCAGTAATTCGTTTCAAAAATTTCATCAATTTTTAAACAAACAAAATTAGTTTTATGAAAAATATGTTCAGAATATTTTTATAAGTTAATATTTTTAAACAGAAACAAATCCTATAACTAAAAAATACGTTTTTTATGCCATAATATTAAGTTTTTCTTAAACTTAATAAATTTTATAAAAAAGTTTAATGTTAGTAAGTTAAACAGTACTTAGTTAAATTTATAATTTGTCTCACTAAAAACATTTAACTTATGACTGAAACTAATTTAAGTATTTCAGTCAGCTAAAAAAAACCATAAATTAAAAAGTTACAACTTTAATCTTCAAAGATAACCGCTTACAGATGATTGAATTGCACAAATTGTTGCACTTGAAAGTATTTCGTTTGTCAGATATGTTTACACAAAAGTCTGTTGATATTGTAAAGTTGAACAGGTGTGTACCTAAGAATGTGGTTTTTTGTCTACAACAGTTTCCACGATAAAAGAAAATTGGTTAAACTTAAACCATATTTTGGACATTAAAGGTTTTGTGTGAATTAAATTTATTTTTTGTTGATAATTTTACTTTAAAATAATATGTTTTTGTTATATACCGTAATCATATTTTGAAATTTTTTAGTTTAAGTTTTATACACAATGGTTTTTGGCAAACATTGTTAAGATAAATTCTACAAATTAAGTTATTTTTTTACCTTTTAAAGGAATGTAAATCTACGTCTAAATTCGTATTCTAAAATCTTTCTAACTAAATGTATGTTCATATTTTAGTAATATTACGTTGGAAATGTTTTTACAAATTAAAACAAAAACTATATTATTCTTGACATATTTGGACTACTTAAAATCACATATCCATCCTAAACTCTACTTTATAGTTGTAATTTAAGTTTACTAAACAAAAGAAAGACACTGAAATTTGTATATATAAAGGTTATCACATTGTTTGATTTTCTTGTATCGTAGTATAATTAAAGTTTAAAAACTAAAGCTAATACTTAGTCTTACCACAAAATTAAAGTCATCAAAAATGATTTGAGTATAAATAACACTTCATAAATAATACTTATAAAACAATACAATATCAAACCATACCAAAACTAAAAGCGATTTTTTACAAACACAAATGATTAACATTTAAAACGAATATAACACATACATAACATTATCATTGCTTGGATCCACTGTTATAAACTATTTTTTACAGTTTAACAAACGTAGTATGATAGAACTATTTAAAAAGTAAGATATATTATTTTATTATGGATCGAATTTATAAATAATACTTGATGCGTGAAACTAAGTCAAACTAGTGAGAATATGAAAAGTCTACATTTACAAAACTTTCATGTAACCTATTCACACCCCTTTCAGTGTCAAAGTGTCAAGTAAAATTATTTTGTAAACATCAAGTTCACACGTTTAAATAATTTCTTTATTTTGTAAATAAAAAGTTTACACATCTGAATAAGCTTTATATTATCTTTCTTTCGCTAAACACCTGCCTTTGTTTATTATATAAGCAAAACATATTGTATTTTAGTAAGCATTCCCAAAAACGTCTTACGTACAGAAACTTTATTATGTTTGATTTTTTTATAAACTTTAATGCTTACAAATTGTTTGTATATAAAACTTTAAATACAACACATACTTATTTATTAGTATAAACTTTATACACTGAAATAATCTGTAGCAAGAAGTAATATTTATAAAGATATCTTCTGTTTTAAATTTAAGTTTTTCTACAACTATTATGATTAGAAATTTTTTTTTTTTCCACCAAAAAAGTGCTAAAAAAAAATAAATCAAGATGTTTTTTATTAATATTTTTAAAGTCAAGTAACTCCTTCAACATATACATTAATTAAAAAAAAATGTAAGTTTAATCACAAAGTTTAGTAACATAAGTGCTACACAATAACAACTTGTAATGTATAAATTTTCCGTATTTAACTTTAAAATTAAAATGATTGTCCATCTGTAAAAAAATAATCGGTTTTTATTCAGTTGATATACAAGATTTTAAGTTTAATCGACTTATATACCTGACAGAATTAAAGTTGTAGTTGCTCACTTAATTTTAGGTAACATTTAAAGAAAAAGAATGTTCCTTTTGATATGTTTAAGACAAACTGATCTGGGTTTAAGATAGTAAACTTTATTTAAATAATTTTTTAAAAGATATCAAACAAAATTAGTTTGATATTTATCCAGATCATCTTCTAACTTATATTTTACATGACAAGTTTTATATACTTTGTTAGATAAACTTTTTGGTTGATCATTTAGATTTTTTAACCAAAGTGTGATTTGTAAACTTATTTGATGTGTACTTAACATGCAACAAATCTAAATACAAAGCTTACTTTTAACGATTAATAGACAATTTTTTATTGTGAAGTATAAAAAATAGTTAGATGTTCCGCTTTGAAAAGATCAATAGTTTCTAGAAAGACGAGTTGAAATTAATTTTACGCTTTAGTTTTAAACAAATTCTGATATTTATATGTACTTTCAGATATTATAACAGCCAACGTAAGCATTTTTACAGATACTTAAATTAGGTGAAAAAACTATAAATTATTTTTATTTAATATTTCAATTAAATTATTAAATTAGTTTTACACGACAAATAAAACTAAGTACTATAAAAAAATATACTTGCCTTCTTTTAATTTGCAATATTTATGCTTTAACAACTGTTAGAATACATATTTGTCATGTTAGTTTTTTTGTTTCATTTTTCATGATGTTTTACAAAATACAAAACTTAACTATTTGACTAAATAGTATCAGAAATTTAACTAAATAGTATAAAAATGTTATAATGTAGCTAAGAATGTTAAGAGCTGTAATATAAAAATGTTTATGTATCTACTAAACTTTAAATTAAAATTTAACCAGTACAAATGTTTCACATACAATAGTGATAAGTTACAATTCATATTACTTTTTTCTATTTGAAAGTTGTACATATAATTGACTACATACTAAAATATGTTTAATTAAATTCAACTTAATTTATGGATAAAACTAAACAAAACTTAATACTTTTAATTATTACATATAAAATTTAAAATTAATTTTGTAGCTATTAAGAACATGTACTTAGCAACAGATTGTTCATAGCTAACCTAGAATAAAATGCAAATTTAAAACAATTTTAACAAATAGTTTTATTCATGTTTCAAAATTTTGATGTTTTAAAATGTGAACAGAACGTATCTAACAGTTAAAAGTCATCTATTTTATAAACAGAGTTTGAGTATTGTAAAATATAAAACATTTAGTTAAATCTAAAAAACTTTTGTATGACATCTACTTTTAATGTATTTTAAACTAAAAATAAATTATATATCAAGTAAATTACTTTTTTTTGTTTATAAAAACTTTCTAAAAATGCATAACTTGCTGTTACATTTTACTATTAATGTACAATTTATGGAATTTTTACCAGTGGTGGTTTTGTTGTTTCAAATTAATTTAAAACTGAATAAATACCTTAATAGCAAACAAGTAACTATGAAATTTGTCATATGGACTAAAACAACTATGCTTTTTGACGACATTAGAATGTGTTAACTTTACACTTCACAATTTTAGTTAATGAAGACCTAATAATGAATTTACTAAAATGACTGTTTCTTAAAAGTATTATCTCGTAATAGATGGGTTTTTATTTTGGGTTTCATACGTTCTCGCTTAATTAAGTTAGGACATTATCTCTTAAAAAGTTTTGGTGATAAAAAGTGCTTTGGTATATAATTTAATTATCGTTAACGTCAAAGTTCTTAACTGAATTTTTATATTTAAATAAATAATGACTGAAATTTTAAACTATTACTCTAAATATCTATTTTATTTTTATATATCAGTTTTAATTGAATTATAACTGTTTAGATAATATAGCTAGATACAATCAATAAATTTTATTATAACTGCTAAATAATAATTTTGTCTAATAAAATATAAAACTCATACTAGTTAGTTTAAACTATTACTTACTGATTACTGTTGTACTTGTTGAGGAAATTTGTTAAATCCTAATTTTTCAACCGTTTTTATTATTTTTTATTTTACAAAGGCTGACACAAGTTTTCTTTTTGTAGTTTAAATACTTTATTTGTTTGTTATTGAGTTTGAATTGAATACAATAATCCAAAAATCAATTTGATTCTAGTAAAAAACAATATTTTAGTTGTATTTCTCTTTAAGTAAACATTATTAACTTTTTAACTCAACTCTAATAAAATATTTTAAGTAAAAAAAATTATAGCGCATTATAGATCAAGTTTATGTTGTAATATTTAAAACTTTTTGTTTAATTCCTATGTTTACTTTGGTTCAATCAATTATTTTTCAAAGTTAAAAATGACAAAAAAGAACTTTATGGGTTAAGAAACCTAATTATTCAAGAGTACATGAATTGAAATGTCTTATAACAACAGTATACTTTTAAGGCTTTGAATATTTTCTGAACTTGAAAAACTATTTTGAAAACAATAAAAGCAGTTTTTAATAGGAACTAAAAATTATTTAGTTTTTTAAGTTTTATAATGATTGATTACTACTTCAGAAAAAATACCTTTTTTATGTATGTATATTATCACACTAATATTATTAGATATTATCATCTATATATCAAGTTAAATAAAAAATATAAGTAAGGTGTTAGGCGGAATTAATTATTTATGTCTGTTTATAAGTATTTTATTTAAATTTTATTAGTGTAGTTTTGAATTTTACATTTTTTTAACTTTTTACTTAGTATACAAAATACGCAAATTTTGAGAATAGGTAGCAAAATTAAAAATAAATTGAATATTTGCTTCCAATAAATAGCGTAAACTCTAATTAAAGTTACAACTTGTTGTTTGTAAATCAATTAACTTGAAGTTGCTACAACGAAAAAGTGTTAATTACAAAGAAAATCGCTTAAATCTTAGTTACTTGTGTAAATGCTGTAAAACCTGTCTTAAAATTTATGCTCGACTAATTTTAATCTAAACAATCTTAACTTTGAATTAATGTTAACTTTTCTCACAAAAACAAAACAATATAGCACTCATTTTTAGTTTTAGAAGATCTCTGTAAACTACTTAAAAAACTAAATCTAACATATTTTTATGTTTTGTTTAAGAATTTATCTACTTAGTAAAAATTTAATTTAAACTTAATAAATATAAAATAAGCTTTAAGAAAAACTAGATATTAACATAAAATACTTTTGAAAAGTTTTTAAATATTTGAAACATGTTTAAACAAAATAATTAAAAATGCAAAGTTATCGTTACTTACAGATTAGCAAACGAAAGTAGTTGGAATAATTATTAAATATAATAGGTATAAAAGTATTTCTTAAAGTTTTAAAGTTATATTTTTGACTTATAAGTAAAATCTAAATAAAAAAGTTAATAACTGTTCTACATAAAAAAAACACTTAAAAATACTGACATTTAACATTCCTTCATTTGTAAACAACCTTTCATTACTTAGGTGCAGAGAAATTTTATTATTAAAAATATAAGATACCTTTCTAATTTAAATGTTAAAATAATTAAAAAGATAAGAAAAAACTAAATCAAAAAAGCTGAAATTTAGTAGAAATATTAATTTAATTACATAAACGTTGTCATATTTCAAGGTATAGTGTTTTCAAATTAGTCTCATACAAAATAAAATTTTTATATTTACGATATTTGCCAAACAATTTGTTAATATTTTTAGTTTAGATAATATATTGAAGAAAAAATATTTTAAAAACAGAGAATGATAAATAATTATTTTTTAAGCAACACAAATCTAAAACATCTAGTTAAGTTTTACACTGTATGGTTTTTTTACTTAAATATTTAATGCAAGACTAAAAGCATTTACTTTTGAAAACTGTAAAGAATTTTAGAAAACGTGATAAATAAATTTTGACATATTTTTTTAAGCATATAACGTCTGTATTGAGAATAACAAATATTTTCAAAATAAAAAAAAAACGTTTAATGTTTTTTCATCGTTTATATTTACTCAAGCTTAACAAAAAAGTATGCCTGAGAAAAACCACTAAGTTATCGAAGTAAACAATATTAAACAAAACAATTTATACTTTTTAAAAGCTAATTGATTCATAAATTCTATAGAATAAGCTTAAAAAGTTTAAAAACAGTGAAATAAGCTATAAAAGCTACTTGTCACTAGTTTTTAGTATCTCTAAATTTTACTCATTTTTATAAATTTTATTTTCTACTTAGTCGATTTACTACATTTAAAATTTACTCAAATGTTCTAACTTTTTTGTAGCTGGTTAAGTTCCAGAATTTAACATAAGCTACTTTTTAATTGATCGGTGTATCATTATTCGAAGTATAAAAAAACAGATTGAAAAACAAATTTAGCAAAGTGTTTGAGTCATTTATTCATAAGATAGCAAAAAGTTTCAAAATTAAGCTCAAATAATTCAATAATACAAAAAGTAAAGATACCTCGGACGAATATTTCTATATGAATTAAAAGAAAAATGTGTTTTTTTATAAAATTTTGTTTATAATGTCTCTATAATTTTATACTTTTCCAAAAGCAACGCCTGGGTTCTGAAAAAATTTAAGTGTTATTAAAGTGTTTATATATATTAATTATATAAAACATTAAAAGTTATAACAATAAAAGATTGTGTTCTGTTTTTTTGTTCAAATTTTCATAAATATTATATTAGCTTACTACATATTTTTGACTTAAAATGTTGTGTTCTTTTCATGTGCATTTTTTTTTTTAAATTTAATTCACAGCATTTTATTCATTTAATTTTAACTTGTAAATTAATAAATAAGAAAATATATGTGTCTTTTAAAGTATTTGCTTTACGTTTTAATTTTTAGTACTTCTTTAATTTAAGAGGCTAATGATTTGATGCCTCAATCAAAATTTACACAAAAAAAATACAATAATACTTTTAGTTGCAGAAATATTTAACTCGCTATATTAGTACTAATATTATAACTAGCTAAAAATGAACAATATGTTTACTTTATTAATTATAGATTTTATTCGTTTTTATTAGGTAAATAAATATGAGTACAAATTATAATGTTTTGATTATAAATTAAGTTTAAAATTAGCACTTTTGAAAATATTTATAACGTTTGGCAGTAGTTTCATTTACAGTCTTAGTTTTGTTTTATTATTCTTTAAAAATGATAGAAATTAAGATTATTAAACAATTATATATTTTTCTTTTAAATTGATACCAACGGAGCTATTAGACAAACAATAACAAAAATGTAAATATGTTTAGTCAACGAAAAGATTAAACGTATGTCAAAATAAATTTGACCAAAATTTAGTTGTTATGTTGTGTTGAAACTAAGCTGCGTTGTAAATTTGTTTTAAAGTTTAACTCTTAACTATAGTATAATGTTATTATTAGTGTAAAATTAAAAAAACATTTTGCTACTTTTGTAGCATATGTACTTTATATGGTTAAATGCACAATTAAAATGTATGTAAACTTAAAACTATATAAACATTGTTAAAAGTCATACATAACCTTTCTTTATAGAATAAATATTTCATTATCTTACATTTTTGTATTCAACTTATAGGTATCTAATTTTGAAAATAAAATCTAATATCCTTTTTGTCTTGTATTACTTTACATATTAGAAATGGTTAAATGCACAGTCAAAGTACATATACACTTTAAACTAAATAAACATTGTTTTAAGTCATAAACTGTTTGTAATAAAATATATTTTTGATTAACTAACATTTTTGTATGTAACTTGTATGTATCTAAATTAAAAAGTATTAATAATGTAATTTTTAATCTGACATTAAAAAAAAACAATACAATAAATTTAGTTATAATGATAAACTGTTTGAAGTCTTTTTTTAACCTAACTTGATAAAAATAAAATATTAGTATAGTACTGACTACTTTTATATCAAACTAAGTATAATGGTCTTACAAAGTTGTTAGTACAACTCAAACAAACATCAATTTATAATAAAAACATTGTATCAGTTTTTAAAAAGCATAAAATAAATTTTTGAAACGATTTTAATATCTGTATTTGTAATGGTTAGATTTTTTTGGTTAATTTGTACATAATGTTGTACTACAAATTTTAAAGTACTATTTTGTCAGACTTGTTTGCGTAAAGTCTGCAAAATAATTTATGTTAACTAAACAGCTGTTTTAAAATTGTCTTGATTGTCTGGAACAAAATATGTAAAGTTGAGTTTGATTTACAGCTTATAGAAAAGTTACACAATTTTTTTTTGTAGAACTTACACAAATTATCGTAAACCCAGTATTTCCAAACTGAAAAAAATCATAATCACTGCTTTACTAATATTTTTCAGCGTTCGAGTACCTTAAAACTATTGACTTTTTTGGATTATTAAATTACGATGTTTTGTTATTTAAATTAAACCGTCGATAAATTTTAATAAAAAGCAAATTTAGAAAATTAATGTTAATTTCTGTTTGAAGTTGAGTTTGCTTTTGGTTTAGACTGTTGTTAGAACATTTTTTTAGTATTTCAAAATTAAGTTATGTTTAAATTATTTTAAGTTATAATCTAAATGTAAAAATTGGATTTAAACAAAATTTAAACCGTTACATGAGTCAGAAACTGAAATAATCGAATAACTTGCGAATTACTCACTTATATAAATGCTTCAGTCCCTTGTCAGTGTGTCAAGCAAAATATTTTTTGTAAACATATAGTTCACACATTTTAAATAACTTTTTATATTATTGTTATTCCGCTAACCATCAAATTTTGTATAAAGAGTAAACATTAGTGTTTTATTTTAGTGTTTTTTTTTTTATTGTTTCTGACTATACATTTAAAAAATCAAATTAATAGTATAATATTTGCTTGATGCTCTTAAAATACATATATTTATCTTTTACTTTTTATTGATTTGTAATTAAAAAATATTTTTGTAACTTTGGTATTAACGATTAGAGATAAAAAAAACTTATACAGTTCGAAAACACAACAAAAGAATAGAGTTGTTTGTTTCGTTATCTCAATCAAGTAATCAAATTATCAAACTGATAAAAAGATATTTAAACTTAAACATAAAACGATTTTAGAAATTAGAAAATTATAACTTCTGCCCATTTTTTTATTTAATGTAAATAGTTGTGTTTTATATCTAAAAATACATGTTATAAATCTGACTATGTATCAATTTATTATTTGGAAGAGGTTAAAGATTATCAGATTAATTATCTGACAGTAATAATGTCGCAGGTGCTCACCTAATTCAATCCACCATTTAAAATTAAATAGCAGTGTATTGATTTTCTATCGGTTGCTGTGATAAACTTACGAGTGAATTTTTAGTAAAAAACCTTATTTAAAAATAAAAAAACAAATTCTAATAAGCTTGATTGTTATACCTAGATTTTATTTGCAAGCATTTAAATCAATCAACATAATCGTCTGACATAAGTGACATGTAATTTAATTGCTCATTTAGTTTGAGCTAACATTAAAAAGAAAACTCCAAACTCGTTAAGTAAACTACGAAATATACTTGAAGTAGTTTGTTTATTTTTTTATCGTATCTACAAGATAGCAATTATAAATTACTTGTACAGGCTTTCTAATTTAATATCTAAGTAAGGTTAGTTTTATCTATAATTTACACATATAATGTTTGATAGACAAAACTTGTAATTGCTCAGTCAGTTTTATCAAACAATTAAAAGCAATTATTGTCGTATACTTTTAAGTGATCTTGAAATAATTTGTTTATTTTTGATCATATCTAAAAGATAGCAATTATGAGTTGTTTCTAATTTAACTTAATTCTACCTATCATTTACCTACACAATGTTTTTTAGTCAAAATAATAATTGATCAGAATAGTTTTTATTCAAGACCTATATTTTTTTTTAGTTTACTGTAATATTGTAAGTTTTAGATAGCTTTATGATAAATTAACTAATATAAGTAAAAAAATTTGACCTTTTTTTTTTTAAACGTTGTAAAATATATATATTTTACTTAAACGTGTTTTTGTTTTCTTCAAAACATGCTTATATTGAGTTTATATGACCTAAGTATTTTTTCTTTTACTTGAGACAACTTTGTAGAAGTCTAAAAAAAATTCTAAATGAATTAAAAGTAAAAAAAAATTATCTTGATAGCTTTTTAAATAAATATAAAATTAGAATAATTCAATGTTCGTTCATTAACATGTCATTAAAACATTCGTGAGTAAAATATTTTTCATAAAATAAAGCTGAGTTTTAGTAGTTAAAGATATTCCTACAATACTGAAATTCAACAATTTAATAGTAAACTGATTGTTTGAGTCTTAAAATTCTTGTTTTTTACTTTATGAAAGATCATTATATTATATTACAAAAGCGTACGAAGTATAATATATCACGATAAAACAATTTTAAAGACATTTATAGATTTAAAATTCATTACATTTAGTTTTAGAAGTACAAAAGAAGTCTTTAAACGTGATTACTAAGTTGTAATAATATTTCTGTTGCTTTGAGTGGAATTTTAATGAATTTCAAGATTATTTAGCTTTATAACTACATTTTTTTAAAATTTCGGAAAAACTGGTTTCTAATTCATATCATACCATGAACACTATAACATTGTTTAAACAAGTAAATATTTTACATCACTTAAAAAATTTATGTTCTACAAAAGTTGTTTATAGATTTTGATGAATACATTTACTTTATTCTTATCAATCAAAGTCTAAAGATTTTTATTAAATAGGTAGCGTTAATGTTTGAATGAATTGAAGTTTACCACATCTTTTATAATTTTATTCTTATAGATTACAACATGGTAGCAAATAAATTAACTTCTGAAGCACTCTAAATATTCTTTTGAAGAACGATAGAAATCATTTAATTTTGTACAACAACAAATTAACCTATAAAAGTACTGTGAAGTACTTAAATGAAAGCACATAAAACGTTTCTTTATAAACAGTTTTAATAAAGCTTTGACTTCTTTGTGTGTTAGTTTGTTTTTCATCATTAAGTCACTAAAGTTAATGTATATATCACTAATTTATTTTAATATTTTATCAATGTTTAAATAAACAAAATTAGTTTTATGAACAACGTGATTCAAGTATTTTTATTAGTTATTTTGTTTAAACAAAACTCATAACTAAAAAATACGATATGTATGATTTTATATTAACTTTAACTTAAACATAATAAAATTTATAAAATCTAACGTTAGTAAGTTAAACAGTACTTAATTAAGCTTATAATTTGTCTCACTAAAATCAATTTACTTATAACTTAAACTAATTCAAGTATTTCAGTCAGCTAAAAAACACCGAACTTGAAAAAATTAAAATTTTGATCTTCAAAGTAACCGCTTACAGATGATTGAATTGCATAAATTGATGAACTTGATATCTTTTGTCAGATATGTTTACACAAAAGTCTGTTGATATTGAGAAGTTGAACAGGTGTGTACCTAAGAATGTGGTTTTTTGTCTACAAAAGTTTTCACGATAAAAGAAAATTGTTGAAGTTTGACCACATTCTATACATCAAATATTTTGTTGGAATTAAATTACTTCTATGTTGATAGTTTTGCTACAAAATATTGTGCTTTTGTTATATACCGTAATCTCATTTGACATATTTAAATTTAAAGTTTTTAGACAATCGTTTTTGCGAAAAGTTGAAAAGATATGTTTTAAGAATATAAATAAATTTTTTGCTGTTTAAGAAATATAAATCTACATCTAAATTCATATAATTTAAATCTTTATAACCAAGTGTAAGTTCATATATTTGTAATATTACGTTGGAATTGATTTTACAAACTAAAACAAAAACTATATTATTCTTGACTTATTTATACTATATAAAATCACACATCCATCCTAAATTCTACGTAGTAGTTGTAATTTAAGTTTACCAAACAAAATAATGACAGTGATTTATATATATATAAAGGTTATCACATTATTTGATTTTCTAGTATCGTAGTCAATAATAAATTCTAAAAACTAAAGCTAAGACTAAGTCTTATAACAAAATTAAAGTCATCAAAAATGTTTTTAATACAAATAACAATTCATAAATTTTACTTATAAAAACAATACAATATTAAACTATACCAAAACCAAAAGCGATATTTAGAAACATAAACTATTCACATTTAATAACAACTAATAACTAATAACTAATCATAACATTACATATACTTAATATTATCATTGCTCGAATCCACTGTTTTAAACTGTTTTATACAGTTTAACAAACGTTGTACGATAGAACTATTTAAAAAGTAAGACAGATTATTTTATCATGAATCGAACTTATAAATATTTCATGATGCGTGCAACTAAGTCAAACTTGTGAGAATAAAAGAAAGTTCACATTTACAACTTTCATATAACCTATTCACACCCCTTTCAGTGTCAAAGTGTCAAGTAAAATTATTTTGTAAACTTCAAGTTCACACGTTTTGACAATTTCTTTATTTTGTAAATAAAAAGTTTACACATCTGAATAAGCTTTATATTATCTTTCTTTCGCTAAACATCTGCCTTTGTTTATTGTATAACCAAAACATATTGTATTTTAGTCATTTTTACCCTAAATTATTTTGTTATAAAATTTTACTAAAATTTATTTTTTTATTTTAACGCTCATTTACTAATAGTAATTACTAAACATTTCCTAATTTGTAGACTTAAAATTTATGTGAAAAATATATTTAACTGTTTATTAATTTAAGCTTAATAAACAATGAAATTGTATGCAAATTCAAAAAAATAATTGACTGTTTTTAAACACAACTTTTTTCTACAGTTATTTTCAACAAAAATATTTTTCACTGAAATGCTCCTAGAAAAAATTCAATCACAAGTTTTAATTTAATATTTAAACTGACGTATTTTTACGGCAAACTACGCTGCATTTAAATTTAAAAAAAAACTTAAATTAAATTTAAATAAAACTTACTCAAAATTTTTAACATAATTTAATAAAAGTTGCTACACAGTAACAGCTTCTAGTTTATGATAAGCAAAATGTTTTTCGTTTAATTTAGATTATTGTTTATCTCTGTGAGAATAATTGGTTTTTATTAAGTTGATGTACAATCAGTTAGATTTTATCAACTAAGATATCTGACAATAGAAAGTTTGTAATTGCTCACTTAATTTTGCTAACATTTTGGTCAAAGGGTTGTTGTTCAATAAAATTAAAAAAAAATTGATCTGAGTTTAGGATTGCATACTTTATCTACACTTATTTTTAAATTTTTTCAAACAAAGCTAATTTCATATTTTATTTAGTTTTTCTGTTAATCCATATATTACACCAATAACTTTCATATATTTTGTTAGATAAACGTTTTACTTTAGACTTTTCAACCAAAATATGAGTTTTAATAATTCTTTGAGGTATTTTTATTAACTCTGCAACGAGTCTAAGAATAAAGCATACTAAAAAAACACTAATAAAACAATTCTTGTTGTAAGAACATTGTATAAAAAAATTCCTATTTGATCCGCTTTAAAGACTTAAGTATTTAAGATAAGATGAATAATATTTCGAAACGACCATTTGAAAATAATTTCACGCTTTAGTTTTTAAACAAAATCAAAGATTTTATATAAACTCTTTTACAGATATTTAAACAAAGTTGAAAAATAACTGTAAATAATTTTTGTTTAAGTGTTTAATTTAGTTAGTAATCTATTTTTTGACAGTGTACATTAATTAAAAAAAAATCGTCAGTTTAAGAAAATTTAACCACATTTTATTTATGTATCAAAACGATGATACTTTAAAATGTGAAAAAAAAACTATTTTACAATTAAAAGGCTATATTTTGAATACAGAGTATGAATAATGTCATAGATTCATATGAGGGGTAAAACCTATAAAAAAGTTTCGATGACAACTACTTATATTTCTTTTCAACTTTACAAATAAACTTTGTTTAAAAAACATTATCTAAAATGTTACATGTTACTTTTAATGAACAATTTCTAATTTCTAGAACTTTAGTACAATTTGTGGTCTTTTTGTTTCAAATTACTTTTAAACTAAATTAATACAACAGTAACAAACAAACAACTGTTAAATTTGATCTATCGATTAAAAAAACTTTTTGACCACACTAAAGTTTGTTAAAGTTACACTTCACAGCTTTAGTTAGTTAAAGCATAATAAAAAAATTATTTCAACGACTAATTTTTAAGAGTATTATCTAGTAATAGATTGGTTTTTATTTGGTTTTCATACGTTCTCGCTTAATTAAGTTTAGACATTATCTCTTAAAAGTTTTAAGTGATTTTAAGATGCTTTGATATCAAATCTAATTATCGTTAACGTCGAAGTTTCTTAGTTGAATTTTACATTTAAAGTAATCATGAAAAAACAGTTAAGCTAACACTTTAAACATAATTAGTTTTAGAATTACGATTTTCAATTGAAACGTGAATTTTTAAACAAATTTAATTAAAAAAAAAAATTTATTTTTTGAAATTGCTAAACAATAGTTTTGTTTGTTAAACTATAAAACTCATTTAAAGGTTGTTACTAATTGATTTGATACTAATAGTATTTCTCTAATTAATATAAAACTAAAATAATGCTAATAGTTTTGAGGAAAATTGTTAAATTATCTATTTTTAATTAAATGTTTTTATACTACTTTTAATTAATTGTTTTATAGTGCTACAAAAGCTAAAAAATAGTTTTAAATTTAAAAAAACAATTATAAAATAACTTCTAACGTGCTTCAAATAGTTTAATATATTCCATCTAGAATATATTTTTGATTTAGGTGAAACTAAAAAAAAGCGCTATTTAAAAAACATTAAAAGTATTCTATGTCATAAAAAGGTATTTAGTAATCATTTAAACTAAATTAGGTTGCCTTAATTTTTGTAAAAAACATTCAATAATTAGTTTACAAGTCTATATGTTGTCAAATTTTTAAGAAAATTACAAGAATAGTACGATAAACTAAAATTTTTCGTTAAAAAGTAAAGTTTGGATAAAATGTTTGAAACTGCGGCCCATCAAAATATTAAAATGAGAAAACGTTGTGAATGTTAAAAGAAGAAAAGCACAAGAAACTTTTTTTCCTTGCAACATATAATTTCTCAGGTTTTGTGTTTAGCCGGCTTTCAGGGCACTTAGCAGAAAATTTGGATAGTTTATTTGAAGTTTAAGTTTTCTTTGCTGCGATTTAAACTTAATTTTTGTAGATAAGTAATATTATTTTTTAAATTTTGTCAAAAAAAAATGTTTATAGACCACAAAAACTTGTATAAACAGTTTAACAATATAGGTATTCCAAATTCGTTACAGATAGAATATTAAATTGTTTTTAAAATTTAAAACTTCTGCTGATGTTTTAAAGTTCCAAGTACTACTTATAAAATATTATTTATTATTTATATTATTATAATTTTTCAAAGTATTTAAAAAAGTATAAAACTAACTGTGTTTCTATTATAGAAAGCTTTAATACCATTTTATTTCTAGCCATATCAAGCTATTCAAAAAAAAATTAATTTGACATACAATAATATTAATAAAACTTAGAAGTATGTAAAAAAATTATATACGCTAAAATGAAGAATTAGAAGAAAAATAAATACAAAGAAAAGTATTTAGGGACAAATTGTATTGGTTTTTTCTTTTCTCTCAAATTTCTTGCAGGTAAAAACAACCTAATAAACACTTTTAAAGTATTTAACTTGATAAATAAAAATAAAACTTAGAAGTAAGTAACGTGTTTATATAAACTTAATTTGAGAAATAGGGTAATAATTAAATACCTTGAAAAAAATATTTAGAGGGAAACTTTTTCTCTCTTTTCTCTCAAACCTACTTGCAGGTAAAAATGAACTTGTTTCGCGAGATTATCCGCCAAACACTAACATCGTGCAATTTAGTGCTTACACTGTCAGGCGGTATTAGTCCCGCTTGCTTGTACTTTGACAAATTAACAACAGTGTTTTTTTTTTTTGTTTCACTTTTAACGACACTTTGTTTGTTTATAGCCTTAAAAGAGTGTACACTTTTAAGACGGTAGGAGCTGTTAGTGTACTTTGAGTTAATGCTATGAGATGAGTTAACGGCTATTTATACAGTTGTTATTTTTAGAAGGTTTGTAGATCTAAAAAAAGCTAAGAAATTAGTTTGATAATGTATTTTATTGTTACGTTCTATACTTATAAACTTAGATAACAAGTATTTATAGTTTAGTTTTTTTTTTTAGTTTAGCTCATTAAAACTTATTTTATATGACAAGTTTGACCAGACTTTAATAATGCACAATCCTTGTATGAAAAAGATTTACATCTTGTACTTGACTGCTACCTTCTACCTTGCAAAAGTGAGTTGTGAAAGAATGAAATACGAAGTCACATGGAATCCTAAAATTACAGAAAAGTTAGTTTAATTAGTTTTAAATATCAATAACGGACATTGTTTTTTAACTATTAGTTTTTAAATTAAATAATTTTAACCTAGTAGGTCAATTATTATGCACATAAAGATACTATGAAATTTTATTAAATTAAGTAGTAAAATAGAGTTTTAGTACTGTAATTTGTTTTGATTTAAACTAACTTTAATATAACTAAATAAGTATTATAAACTTATTGAACAAAATTAATCTTAGTTTTTTCTAATACTTTGGTGAAGTCTTGTGCTGTAATGGAAATTAAACTGAAATTACATACAATTTAAAGTATCAACCATCAAAGTAACTGCACATGACAAATTTATATCAAAACACAAAAAATGACTTGTAACTTTATATTGAAACAAACTTATTTTCCGCCAATTTTCTTATCTACTCGTTGTTAGTTGTATCTCTGGTGGCAATCTTTTCTTTTTGTAAAACATTTGTTACGCTTGGCAAAGTCATTTTTGATGTTTTACTGATAGTGTTTCTTGACAAAATTGAACAAAGAAATAAGTTAAAATTTTTAAGTTTACAATGCCAATTTTTTTGCCATGGTTTATGGTCGTAGGATAAGTAGTAATAAAACTTTACTTAAATTACACGGTGCATGAAATAAAAACAAAAAATGGTACATTTAATAAATTATATTAGCGTTTGTGTGATTAACTTATTACAAAAATTAGCATTTAATGTTTAATTGAAAAATACATAAATAAAAATAGTCGGTCAGGAAAATAATATAAACATAAATAATTTTAAATAATCTAAATATGAAAGTAAAGCTTAAAAGTGCAGTTTTTACCTTTAAATAGTAAGGTAATAATGCAGAGTTTTTCGAACTTAATTTCAAAAGGCCCCCTTTGGAAAAATTAAAAAAAAAACTATAGACCCCATCCAACAAGATTTCTCAGAAAACTACCATTAAAACCGCCCAAGACCTTTTTTTGCTCTTTATGATCAACTCCGGAATATCTATCAAAAGTTTCAAATTATGACTTCATGGCTCACCCATTGCCCCTATGCTGCTAAATTTCTGTCTTGGCCCACATGGGGAAAACTTAGCTCAGCTTGGAATACCCTGTTTAAGAGCTTCCATAAGGTTATTTAAACATATTACCTCTTGCTCATAATAGTTAATTAGTTGTATTAAGTAATAACACTGTATTAAGAGTTAAGGACTGTGGATACTATTTAGTTTCAATATAGTTTGAAAATCAAATAAAATTACTTAATTTTTATCCTTTTTATAGGCTTTCACCAAGCAAAATATTCTATCAAGATGTTAAAATAGGCGAATATATGGATATTATTTGTCCTCAGTATGACGTAGATGAAACAAACATTATGACGTTTGTTATTTACAACGTCACCAAAGAAGTGTTTGAAAATTGTGGTGCAATAAACGAAGGTTAGTAAACTTATTTATATTCAAGTATCGCTAAAAATAGATGCATTTAAAACTTTATAAAACTTATATAATATTATACTAAAACATTTATCAAAATTAGCGCAATATTGTTTTTTCTCCATAGAATGAAATATAAAAAAAATAGATTTGTTTAACTGTTTTAAACTATAAGTAGTAATAAATTAAATACTTACTAAACTTACTCAAAAATATTTACTATAGATGCAGTAAAACTGCTTCAATGCAATCAGCCTTCGAAACGCAAAAAGCTTACGATGAAGTTTCAATCGTACAGCCCGAATCCGAAGGGATTCATTTTCTACCCAGACGAATCTTACTACTTAATAGGTAAATATAATAGGTTCAACTTTTAGTATTAAAGACATTATCAATTTTTAGTATTTTAGCTTGATAACATAAAAATGTTTTTAGTTTAGTTTAAATACACGTCACAATGGTTTTCTTAATTTTTGTACGATTTATTATGCTTTGTAGATTTTCTTAATTTTCAATGGACTGCTTACTAGTTAGTAGATGAGAAAAACAACTAAAAGCGTTTTAGCTTTCATATTTTACAGTTTTTATGTATAAGATAATATTAAAAAAAGACTTATTAGGTAATTAATTATTCTTTTTCAAATAAACCAGCATACCGAAATGGGAATACAGCAGGCTGTGAAGATAAGATGAGGATGAGAATTAATGTTCATCCAAAAAGACATCATAATCATCACAGAAAAACAAGTAAATTCACCACTGTCGTCAGAAAGTCACCCAAGTTTTTGATGAACAGCCACAATATTGATACTGAAGCTTCGAATGATATCAATTTTGAACATGCAGAAACATTTAAAGGTATTTTCTTAATTTCCTTCTATATATAAGTTTATCAATTAGATACTTACTGGACTTATAACTTTAAAGCTTTGAAATAACACTCAGTTAACATCAGAATGTAAAACTTTAAACAGTTGAAGTACAAATTGTACTGTTTATTAATAATTTTTTTTTTATGACGTTAAAGTTATAAAAAACTGCTATAGAAGTAGATACTTTAATTCATGATAGATATTTTGAACTAAATATTTTTACAGAAAGAAGTCTGAATCAATCTGAAAACTATTCAGTTAAAATGACATCAAGTTCCGTACTTAATTGCCTTTCATTAATGTCTTTCTTAGTACTAGTTTTGTTATAAATAGAAATTAGCTTTGTGATTCTAAATCAACTAAGTAGGAAATTTAAAATTTAAAGCAATCATAAAAATAAATAACTATTTAAAGCTATCAACTTATAAAATTTTAAAAGGTTTCAAAATTTTATTTCTTGCATGTTTTTTTATAAACTAAGAATTATATTACACGACTAAACCTGTCTTAACAGATTTGAACAATAACCTAGAACTAAACATTAATTTTTACTTTCAAATTATTATAATCTTAGTTTATGTTCTAATTTTTTAAAATAAATGTAACAAAAAAAATTACCGAATATACTATAAATTAAATTTTAAATTAAGTAACTTTTGATTATCTTTGTTATGAAAAATTACAAAATAAAATAAAAACTTAGTCAAACTTTCAAAATATTTACAATCATTACTGTTTTTTTTTTACTAATTTTTATGCACAGAACTTTTTTATACTTTAAAAAACTTTATTGAATAACTTCTCATTAAATTTTTTTATTAACTGAACTTTACTAAATGAGTTTATAAACCTGTTTAATTGTGTTCAACTTTTGATTTTTAGTTTGTAATTTGGTTTTATAACTTAGTTTTCGATCATATTATGCAGTATTTGTAAGCTTGAAACGATACGAAATAGTTTGTTTTTAAAACTATGTGTTTTATACTAAAACTCTTTTTAGTTGTTAGTTTTATTACCGTAACAATATATATTTTTTCGTTTAAAACATCTTTGTTAAATTAAGTTTAGCTTGTTTTCTTTAATTGCACCTTTTTCTTTTTCATGTGAGATAAGTCTTACGTGAAAATATTCAATGTATGATATTGAATGTCGTTGAATTCTTAATAAAACTTTTCAGCATAATTTTATTTTTTATCTATAAACCTTAAAAAAGACTAATGTATGTTTTTTTAAGTAACGTAATTATAAATTATTTTTTTTGATCATAAAGTAAAACTTGTAGAAAACTACTAAAGAAAATAAGTTTGAAACATATTTTCTTTGAGCAGATTTCTTTTTACACTTTATATATCTTTATTAAACATTTGTTTTAATCAATACTTTAGTTGTATTTATCGATTTAAAAGCTTTCTAGTACAAAGTTCTCTTGGGTGGTAATATTTATAAAGTTTTACTTCAAATAAAAATTTATCTGATTTATCAGCTATAAAAGCTATACGCTTAATTAGACACAGGTGTTAAATATCGTAGTTTGTTAGAAAACTATTAAAAAAAATTTTTATGAATTTATCTTAATTAGCTAGTTACATATAAACAATAAGAAAAGTATTTTAACGGTAGATCGTTAAATAACACTTCGGGTGGCAACCCTTGTTATACTTAAAATAAAAATAAATTTATCTCAACTGCTTGCCTACATATAAACAGGAAAATTTTTTTATAAGAATTTTTCAGATAGCGAAATAAAGCTTTTAGCAAGTAGTCTTTTTTAGTATTTAAAAAGTTACAGTAAACAAAAGTACTAAACAAAAACTAAAAGCAATGACCTAAAAGTATATTTTAGAGCTATGTGATATTGTCGGTGTAACTTTTTAGTTTTTATCACAGAAATAATGCTTACTGTTATAAGTTTGGTTAGGTTAAAATTAAGTAGTTTAAGCCAAAAATCTAATTTAAAGCGAACAATATTACATGCCCATCTAATTGTGGCTATTTCGTCTAAACAAATGTATTTGTCTAAAAGGTCGAATTACATGATTATTTTACTCTTTTTTTATATGAATTTATAAAGATATTCTATGTAATGTGTTGTACGTAAAAAATACAATTTTACATTAATTACTGTCAATAAGGTTTAAGTGAATGTTTTTAAATAATGCATACTACTTACAAAAATATTTGTTAAAGTGCATGAATCTGAAAGTTTGTATGCGGATTTATAAATTTAACTTTATAAAAAAAAAACTTTCTCGATGTAGTTTACGGAGCACTTTTTTATTTCAAACAAAACAAAATAAAAATATATACTTCGGGTTTGTAGCCAAAAACAGAGATTTTCGATACGCTCCACTGCACAACATAATCCGTGTATAAACAAATTTGCAATTGTTGTATTAACTCTTCTTCTAAAACTAGAGTGTATAACAACTTGATGTTTTAAAAAAAGCATTTTGGATGTTTTAGTATTTGACAAAAAAAACGGTTTTTCTAAGTGTTAAAACATAAGTGCGCTCTTACTAAAAACATTTGAATTTAATATATTGAAACTTCAATTACCTTATATTAAATTAACTTATACGGAATTATAAAGGAGTTTATTTTGGTATGATAGTTTGTAAACAAACGAAAATTTAAATGTTAGTATTAGAAAAGAAAACGGTTTTTCTAAATGCTAAAACATAAGTTAACTTTTATTTAAAAGTTTGTACTCAATATAATTAAACTTCATTTACCTTATATTAAAAAAGCTTGTACAACACAAAAAAGAACCTGTTTTGATATGATAATTTATAAACAAATGAAAAGTAAACAATTTTAAATGCTGACGTTGTTGGCTCACTAAAATTTAATTGGATTAAATCATAAGTACTGATGAAAGAAATTGTTCAGCCGCGAACTTCAAAGCTAGCATTTATGATCGAAAGTTCTGGCTAATTTTAAGTTTAAATAAATTGTTAAGTAACTTAAAAAAAAGAACATAATGCATTTAATGTTTTGAAAACTCTGATAATCTAAGTTTTCGCGTCTGTTATTTATACTTATACTTACATTAAAAATCCAAAAGCAAAACAAAGCAACTTTAATATTTGAATCGGTTTATCTACTGAATACTAAAGAGATTTTTTTTTGATATTCACTTTCTTATAATTTTTTTTTTAAATCAAGTGTTATTGTTCTGTATTTACAAAACTTTTAAGGATATCTCATAAGGTAGTTTGAAAAAACTTGCAAAGCTGTTTTTGTATCCTATATAGCCGATTCAAGAAAAAGTACTATAGGAAGTAGCCAATTTAGTGAAAATCTTTCGATCTTAGCAAAATATAGATAAAGCCTTCTTAAAAGCAATATCTGATACTCGGTATAATTTGTTGCAGATAAAAGTTTGTGCGCTGAACAAATTACATCTAAACTCGAACAGATCGCATCAAATAATATTCGGCATCATGAAAGAAAGCCGCTTTGATGTTTCTTGAAGATTCTCATACGGCAGACTTCTTAAGTAGTTTCGTAATATATTGATACCGGCTTCAAAGAGTGTTATTTGTTTAGGAAACAAGAACACAGATCAGAAACGTTTTGTGTGCTTTGTTTTTCAATTGCACAAAAGTGGTGAAATTTTTTTTTTTTTAAATTTAGCGTTATGTAAGTAAAAAAATCTGTAAAATTATTTTATTGTTTATAGTCATAAGTCAAAGTTTAGTACTACAAGTACGTCTTATTAAAATATTTCTGTCTCTTAAGGTTTTTTTTTTTGTTAATTATGCTTTGAATTTCTATTAAATTAAAAGTTAAGAAGTTCCATGCAATTTAGCTTAATTTTTATTACAGTATATCATAATTCAAAACAAACTTAATACGAACTTTAGAATACGAAAATAAAAGATGCTTTATATTTAATTTAGATAGCAGTTTGATATAATTTAAAGCTATATTTAAACTGGATCGTTGTAAAATTTGTAGATAAAAATCTACATTGTCTCCTACAGTCAATAACCTCGCAATAAAAATAACAGATAAAGATCTTCGTTGTAATGCGTGTTTGCAAACTTTCGGTAAATATTTAATTAACAATGAGGTGTAATGACACCTCAACTGTGTGCCTTTTTTATAAAACGTGATTTCTGGTTTAGCATTGGTATTAATATTTCTTTAAGTTTTATTAGTACACTGAAATCGTGATGATTTAGTTGATATTAATTTATAAACGAACTGAAAGTGAGGTGATATTACTTACTTTTTTATTGATAGTAGTATTTATGTTATTACATTTTTTTTAGGAAACGGAAAACGTGATTAATCTGAAGCAATCGAACAGCAGTTAGATAAATTTTTCAAAATTAAATTTTTAAAATTAATTTCAAATGTCAAAAAAAAAAAATAATATAAAAATAAAGGAAAAGTATATTTAAATTTAAAACAAACTAAAACAAGACATACAACTTAATAAATTACTAAAAGTTAGACACCAGTTAATTTATGCTTAAAAATAATTAATTACTTTTGTCAAAGGTAAACTAAATATACTTACTCCTTTACAAGTCAGTATGAGTTACGGAAAAAAATAAGCAATCTTTTATTTAACTGTAAGCATTCAATTTATGATTTTTCTATTTAAAATCCTTTTGTAAAAACTGGTTTGGTAACATTATAAAATATGAAGCTTGTTTGTAAATAGGCTTTTGTCATTATGAAATATATAACTATAGGCTTGGTCTAGCAAACGAAAACAATATGATATTGTTAACAGAATATTTATAAGTTTAAACCCAATATAGGTAGTTTATTAAAATAATTGTGATTAATCGCTATTTAATAAAAAAGTGTTTAGGTTTTTCTTAAGTCTAGGACGTTAAAACCTGTAAAAATCTAAATCATAAGTTATTAAAAAATATCTTTTATTATAAAAAGTGCTTAAAAGCTAAGAAAGTTACAGCCAAACTTTCATAAAATTGAAAATTGCTAAACGAATGTATAAAAATAATATTATTTTATTTGTATTTTATAGTTAAAGACCTGTAAAATGTTATATATTTGTTTGTTATAAAGGTTTAATATATTTTTTTTCTACAATAACGAAGTAAACAACTCAAATTGCTTATTTTAGTAACTTTGTTGAACTTAAAAAAAAAGTTTCAAAAAGTACAATAGTTTAAGTTTGACTATTCAATATGTATTTTTTTAATAATAAAAGTTTTTTAAAAATCAAAGCACCAGAGTTTTAAGTATTTAAAAGTATTTCTTTTTTTTTTCGTAAATTAAAAAACATAAGCAATTTTTTATTCTGTACACGAAATATAAAGGCTTGTGAAAAAATGGACAAATATTAAACAAAAACGTATTTGATAAATGTTTGTAATGAAGAAGGTAATAAAATATATAAAACAAAATAAACTAGTTAAATTTATTGTTTTAAGACAGCGTAGTTTAAGAATACTAAAGTAACTAAATGTTTTGTAAACTACAAAAGTAGAATTTCAAAACATAGAATATTAAAAATTAAATTTTTAAGCTAGATATCTAAAGTTTAACTCTCTTTGAACTATAAATAACGTTTTATGTATAAAACATATTTCAATTATTAAGTACAATTTTATACTTATGTTGTCATACGATATTAGTATAGGTATTATGTTATTACTACTGGTATTTAAAACTTCATTTCTGATAACACTTAGCTTGTATACAAGCTTCAAATTTAAGAAACGAAGTACTTGTGAATACATTTGTATATGTTATAGCTTTATGACTTTGACATGATTATATATACAGTATGTACTTTAGAAAATATAAAGCAATAGTTGTAAATCAAACGTTTGATTTGACATTTTTTAACGTAAAAAGAACTTTGTTTTTCAGGTTTAAATTGTTTTAAGTGTTTTCAATACATAAGTATTAAATAAAAAAAGAAATTTAATTTTTAAGCTGAAATAGGAAAATTTTTTGATCTATAAAATTTATTTTTACCGATCTTTTAACTATGTTTTTATACAAAACATACTTCAAAAACTGCACAATTTTATACTTATGTTGTCATAAGGTATTAGTATAGGTATTATGTTGTTATTAGTGTTAACCGAAACTTCACTTCTGATAGCACTTAGGTTGTTTAAAAGCTTAAAATTTGAAAACGAAATACTTTTGTTTATATTTGTTTATATTTCAACTTTATGAATTTGACATAATTATATATACAGTATGTACTTTAGAAAACGTTTTCCGTAATTAAGTACTCTTAAAATTTTTAGTATTAGATTAGTTTATTTTAATAAAAATTTTTTATTTTATTTAATAAATCAGTATTTTATAGTTAAAAATAGATACACTTTAAACAGCTGCATCTAGTTTTCAAATGTAATGTTTGAGCTTCATTTAGTATGATTTTTCAAATTACTAAAACAAAAAAAACAAACATTTTTTGTTGATGTTTTAAAGCATAAAACAACCACGTATGCTAATCAGTAGTTTAATTTATGAAGACGCACCAATGATTTAATTAGTTTGAGTTAAAGAGTGATCACCAATAAAATTTTTGATTGTATTTAAAAAATTCAAAATTAACTTTGCCTGGGTGGCATACTTACAATTTATTTGTTTAAAAGCTAATATTTCTTATTTGATTTGTCGGGAATTAAAATTTTACATCAGTTTATCACAGGTGTTATTTTAAAGTTACTTAAAATGTTTATAAAAACGGAAGTATGTACTAAAGAGTACCAAAAGTTTAAGATAGTTGACAAATCAAAAGTTGCTTTTGATAGTTTAATAAGTTTCTAAAACTTGATTAATTAAAAAATTCATTAACAAAGTTTTTATTTTTATACTAATACAAATTTTACTACATCAATGTATAATTTTTTACTTATTTGAATATATGTTTGGTATATTCTTAACTTTTTTCGTAAGAAATATAGTTTTTCTCAAATTCTTTCCTTTTACATAAAATTTTCACAAAATGATGAAGAGGTTACCTTAAATCTTGAAGTTATTTTTACACAGTCGCAAGTTCCAGACTTTACAGTATAAAACTTCGCAAATATGCGTGAACAGTTGTGTGAGATTGTGGTTTCACTGTCAAATAAATTGTTTTGCCATCAAAGGAAAACAATTTAAACTTGGTGTAATTTTTACGCATGAGAATTCAAAAGTTTTTTGAGAAAGTATTAGTATGTTTGTTTGTTTGAAGTAATAACAGACAACCGAAGTTACTATTATCCTTTTCCACTTTTAAAATACGGAGAACTTAACAAACTATTAAAAAATATTTATTTTTTTTTTAATATAAATCTTTTTTACACATTGAACACTAAATTTACAGTTGTAAGAAAAAAAAAAAACTGTAAGCATTCAACTTGTGATATTTTAATTAAAGTCCTTTTGCAAAAACTAGTTTGGTGACATTATAAAATATGAAGCTAGTTTGTAAATAGGCTTTTGTCATTATGAAATATAGAACTATAGGCTTGGTCTAACACACGAAAACAATATGATATTGTTAACTGAACATTTATAAATTTTAACCTAATATAGGTATTTTATCATAATAATTGTGATTAATTAGTATTTAATAAAAACAAAATTTAAGCTTTTCTTAAGTCTTGGAAGGTTAAAACTGTAAAAATCTAAAATATAAGCCATTATAAAATGTGTTTTATTATAGAAAGTATTAAAATGTTTATAATCTCGGAGAGTTACAGACAACTTTTTATAAAACTAAAATTGCTGAACGAATAGGAAAAAAATGTTAATATTTTATTTTTGTTATTTGTTAAAGACCAATGGATAGTAAATTTTTATAATAATATTTAGTTATAAAGGTTTAATATATCTATTAAAATATGTTTTTATATACAGAAAATAAATTTACATAAAATTTAAATGAAACAATATAAACGACACTAATAACTTATGTTGATAATAATTTCAAAAAAAAATCAAAACATACAAACTTTAAGTTTACTATTTAGTATGTGCTTTTTTGTAATAATAAAAGTTTATTAAAAATTTACCAAGGACTAGAATTTTAAGTCTTCAATTGTTTTCTTATTTTTTCTGTGAATTTAAAAACATAAACTTTTTTATTCTGTACATGAAGTATAAAAATGTGTGAAAAAAAGGATTTAAAGAAAATGAATTTGATATATGCTTTAGGGATATAAATAACATAAAACAAAAAAAAACAAGTTCAATTTATTGTTTTAAGATGAACGTAACTTCAAAGTACTAAAGTAAGAAAATATTATGTAAATTAAAAAAAAAAGTATTTTAAACATAGAAAATTAAAACTTAAATCTTGAAGCCAAGAGTAGAAAACTATTATTGATCACTATACCTAAACTTCCTTCGAACTATAAATAACGTTTTGTGTATAAAACACATTTCAAACATTAGGTACAATTTTATACTTATGTTGTCAGATGGTATTAGTATAGGTATTATGTTATTACTAGTGTTATCCGAAACTTCAACTCTGATAACACTTAGGTTGTTTACAAGCTTTATAGTTAAGAAACGAAATACTTTTGTTTATATTTGTTTATATTTTAGCTTTATGACTTTGACATAAATATATATAAAGTATGCACTTTAAAAAACATACAGCAAAATTCTTACGTTTGATGTGACATTTTTTAACGTAAGAAGTACTTAACTTTTCAGATTTAAATTAGTTATAAGTGTTTTCCTTGATTAAATACTTTTAAATTTTTTGGTGATATTATAGTTTATTTTACAAACCATATTTAAATTTATGTAAATACCAGTTTGACTATCTTGTGATGTTTAAAATTACTTATAAAAATTACTTAAATCAGTATTTTAATGTTTAACTTAGATACGCTTTAAAAAGTTGCTTCTAATTTTCAAACGTTATGTTTGAATCTTGTTAAGTATGCTTTTTCAAATTACTAATACAAAAATTTTTTTTTTTTTTAAGTTTTTAAAACAAAAAACAACCACTTGTTCTAATCAGTGTTTTAATTTATGAAGACGCACCAATGATTTAAATAATATTTGAGTTAAAGAGTGATCAACAATAAAAATTTTTATTGTATTTAAAAGTTTTAAAGTTACTTTGCCTTGGTGGCATATATACCATATAAGTTGTTTAAGACCTAATAATTTTTCATTTGATTTATTGGCAACAAAAATACTACGGGCAGTTAATCACAGGTGTTTTTAAAAAATTTAAAAGTTATAAATTTTTACACTTATAAAAATTGTACTATATCAATCTTAATTTTTTACTTATATATTTTTTTACTTATTAATATATCGCTTAATAAATCTTAAAATTTCTTTTTGTAAAAACTTTAGTTTTCTTCATATTCAGTTGATTTACAGCTGAATTTGTTTTCACAGAATGATGCATGAGGTCACTTTAAAGCTTTTACTGTTTACCTTTTTCTGTTACAAGTTCTAGACACTACAGTATAAGACTAAGGAAACAAACACGAACAGCTGTATAAGATTGTGGTTTCATTGTCACTTAGAATGTTCTGCCATCAAAAGAAAAGAATTTAAACTTTTCATGCCTAAAATTTGCATAAAATTCATGAAAATCAACTATTATATTGCTTCGTTTTAAATATAAGCAGTAAACTGAAGTTTTATTTATTTTTCTAATTCATTAATACTGGAACTTAACAATTTATTATAGATATTACAAAACTAAGTTTGAATAGAATAGTTTTTTTGACACTTTCAACAGCAATATGTCTAATTAAAAAAATATTTTTGTTTAGAAATAGTCTAAAATCTTAGTTCAACGTTGTAAATTTCACAAACATATCACAATTGAAAGTATTTTGTTAAACTTTTTTAAACGAACAAATATAACAATTACATATATAAAGAAGCATTTTAAATCGTAAAGTTTTAAAGTTTTCACATAATACTATAGTAAAAAACTGAACAACTTCTAAAAAACAAAAAAAATAATGTTACAACTTTTTTCATTACATGGTTTATTAAGTCTAAACTAAACTGCTAAAATATATGTTTAAGAAGCGTTAAAATTAGGAATTTTTTGTATCTTATAATCTAAACTATCAACATTACCTGCGTGTAAAATATTCTAAAAAAAAAGATATATGCTTTTATGAGTTCTTTAATAAAAAAATAGCTATATCATTAATTTCTTACTATGTAAAATAATTTTATAATGTTTATTAGAAAGTTTAAATTTAATATGAATAAAAAACGACCTATAAAATCTAAAGTCTTAACCTATTAAAACATAAGAGTATTATAAATCTATTGTATTATTTAATTATTAAAGTAGAGTTGTTGTCTATAATTAGTAAAATGAAGTAAATTTTATATTATAATTGACAAAAGTATAAATATAATTATTATTAATTATTTAAGTTTAAACGTCTAAATGCAAAAGTAAGGTAGTAAAACAACCTTTCAAAATAAAGCTTGAGTTAGAGTTTTAATTTATAGAAATATAAAAAATTAGTGCAAACATAAAATCTAAAATTCGTTTATATTTTGTTTGAGCATTTATACAACTTAAAAATATTGTTTAATGCCACCAACGTAGACTTAAAGAGATTATAATTAGGCAGTGGAAAATTTTTTTATGATTATCCCAGATTTTAATTAAGATATTTCTGCACTAACGATAAAAATCTTATATGAATAAACTTTCATTTTAAAGTTTAATTATAAAATCTTGTTTATATATAACAATTTCTAATTACAAAATAAATAATTAATTTGAATATACTTTAATCTAAAATATAACTATTAAATAGTTCTAAAATGTATTCAAACAGTTTCAATAGTTTTAAAAATTGTTTTTGTAAAATATTTATAACAACAAAATGCTGATGTTTGTAATAACTGTGAGATTATTTCTAAACAGTGTTTTCACTATATCAGTATTTTATTACAAACTGTGTCTATTCGTTATAGATATAATTAAAAAGTATATATGTTAAGTAAAACAGTTAGTTTAGTATTTTAACAAAAACGGGTTTCAGTTTTTTGTATCTGATAAAATACAACATCATTAGTATAACCTCGTAATGAATACAAAAATATTTAATTTTAATGTCGCAATTACCATTTTTAATCGTTAACGTAAACGTTTATAATTACTAATTGGCGGGTATAATTGGATTACACTTAGTGTTATAATATCAATTAAATTTTGATAATTATTTTGTTACTACGTATTTAAAAATGTTTAGTTTTTTTAATCGTCTAACTTACGTAAAAATTACATACTTTTTTATAAAACTACTGAAGTTATATATGTCTATACTTTGCTGTAGTATTTCGATATTCATATCATAAGATATGTAAAATATATGTACAAGAGAAAATTGTATAAGTAACCCTGCAAAAGAAAAACAAATTTTATTTGGCATTCTAGAATTTATAGATGTGTGGACAAGACTGTTTTATGAAAATTTGAAATTTCGACCGTTTTTTATTATTGAAACTCTTTAAGTCGTATTATTTGTACAGATAGTATTGAAAAAAAAAAACAAACTAAACCGAATAATAGTTAAAAGTATGTGAATTTTAGTAATTTTGTATTTACAATAAGTTTTAAAACACTTTCAGCTTAAATAAAGCTAAGTTTCTTGGCTAAAACTAACATTTTAATGGCATTTCAAAAACAAATAAATTGTTTTTTTTTCAATTTAATATAATATGATAGTCTTTTAAGTGTTAAAATATGTGTCTGTTATTGACAAGTCAATAGAAAATATCTAATAAACAAAATGTGCAACGCGATAGTCAATAGGTTATTTGTGCACCAGGTTTTTAAACCAAACATTTTGAGCGCTTATTTTTTGTTCAATAAACTATATAAACTAAATGTTTACGTGTGAACTATAAACGTTGCTACTTATTGTTGTATTATCAAAACATGTAACTTTCAAAGAAAAAAACATTAAATAAACAAATTTATTATTTTTCGATTAACTCTAGTTTATTGAACAACTAAAAAGACTATCTTAATATGTGGTCCTAAAGCTTGGTGCTCGAAAAATCTTCCGGTTATCGAGTCGTTATATATTATGTTGATTTTATTAAAGCACTACTATAAGAAATTATCAAAGAAATATACTTAAAAACAAATACAATAATAAAAAAGTAAGAAAGTAGAACATTTTTAAGATTTTTTATTTTCAAAACTTTACCACATCAAACATAATTAATTAAACCTTGCAATAAATACATATATAAAATCAGAAAAAATAAGAAAGTTATTTTGTCACTTTATTGTTTAATTTAATTAAAGCTCTACAAGGGATTTTGTATTGCAATAACTCATATATAATTGGTAGTTGCTTGTGTTTATTATTTAAATAACTAAACATATTTATATTTTAGTTCTAGCCAATTTAGTCCTAGTGATATAAATAGATCTTTGTTTAAATATAATATGAGTATTTTAGTACATAAATACTAGCAGATGTTTAGCGTAGGTTTAAACTATAAAACTTTTGAACATTTATGCATATAAAGCATGTTTTGCTTGATAACTAATTGGAAAAAGGTGTGTACTTAACATGATTGTTGGGGTAGAAGTTTTTATACAGCATTTCACAACAGATTTTAGATAACAATCAATGTTAATCATTTATAACTAAGATAAAATTTACTAAACAAAAGTATTTAGAACTTAATCAAAAATTTTTTGTTTCCTGGAAGTTTATGTAAAAGGTTTTTAAGAAAATTTTAATGCAAAACGTTTTATTTAATAAATAATACAGCCTTGCAATAAACTATTTTATTAGAACAATAAATTGAGTTTTGTTCAAATTTTAATAGTAGAAAAACAACTTAGTAAAAGAAAGGTACTTATTAAAAGGTAAAGTAACTTATTTAAGTAAATTAAAAAAAAAGAACAACTATTTTTTCAAACATTACTTGAAACATTATTAACACTGACTAGTATACCTCTTTAGAAACAAAATAGTTTGTTACTATTTTCAAATACAAAAACTGCTTAGTTTTAAAAAGTTTATTAAACGTAAACTTAATTTAAATTAAATAAATTTTTAATCAGACGTCTAGCAATTACAAAGTTGCGTATTCTTAAATTAAAGGATGTTGGTAAACATATTATACACATTAAAAAATAACATTAAAACTTGTGATTAATTTAACTTTAAAACAATAACAGATGAAATTAGTATAAATTGAACGTAAACGACTTTAACGGATTTTACTAATGACTATTTACTTACGAAGTCAATTATAAAAGTATAGTTGTAACATGAAGCCATAAAACCGGCAGTGCTAGAGTTTGAGATAAAATGTTTTTTTAGCAGGAAATTAAAGTAGCTACTAAAAACTTATAAACAATCTTATTTTATGTCTAAAGACAATAATAGTTAAAAAAAATTGCGTAGAAAGTAAACAAAAACATAATTGAATTATTTTTATTTAAAAAATGCTTATAATTAATGATAAAAACTAAAATACTTTTTGTTCAAATAATAACCAAATTATTTCTAAATCTTTTTTTTTACGGATTACAAAAATAGTTATACGTGTATTTAAAATGCTTCAAAAATTATAAGTCTTTATCCTTGTAATTTAGATAGATGTTTAATAGTAAAAAGATAAAATAAAAAATCTTAATAGCTATTGACATTACTTAAACTTACTTTAAATCTTCAAGTTATTTTTACACGATCGCAAGATCCAGACTGTATTTAACTACGCAAACATGCGTGAACAGCAGTATGAGATTGCAGTTTCACTGTCACATATTTTTTTTCCATCAATGAAAAATAATTTAAACTTGGTCTAATTTTTACGCATGAGAATTCATAGGTTTTATGAGAAGGTATTAGTACGTTTATTCGTTTAAAGTAATGACAGTTAACTAAAGTTGCTATTATCTTTTTCTTTTTTCAAAATACTGAGAACTTAACAAGCTGTTAAAAAATTACAAAACGTAGTTTGATAATATAAATGTTTTTTACACATTCAACACAAAAAGTTACAGTTATAAGAAAAAAATGTAGACTAGAAAATCTGTACAATCCTAGTTTAATGTATGTTATATAATTTCATAAACAAATAAATATCGAAAGTCGTTTGTTTATACTTATTTGAACGCACAAATAAAAGAATTAAAGATCAAAGCAAACATTTTGAAACTTAAAACTTTTAAAACTGTCAGATAATATCTAAATTAAAAATTGTACAGTTTTATAATGTAAAAAACAAAAGTTTTATAATTATTTACAATTTTTTTATTATACGGTTCGTGAAGTTTGAACTAAAACTGCAATAAATTTCTTTTTAAAAGTTAAAATTAAAATAAAACTTTCTCCGTATATGTATTTTTGTATATCAACATTAGCTGCGTATAAATATTTCTTAGAAATATACATGCTTATATAAGTTTTTCAATTAGAAAACTAGATATGTTATTATTTTCTTAATTATAAAAACCATTCATGTTTTTTAACAAAAATTAAAGTTTAATCTAAACAAACAAATGACATAGTAGCTTGTATTCTAGCTAAAGTCTGCACTCACTAGAACCTACGAGTACTAATAACTTATAATGTTACCTAAAATTTTAAAGTTAAATTGATATCTATGTTTAGTAATTTTTACTAAACTTTTATATTAAAATTTAAAATATGTTACTATTAAATGTTATTCAAAAAGATTGAATATCTACAAAGAACAGTAAGGCAGCACAGAAAAGCTCCCATGATAAAACAAAAGAAAGTGTAAATATTGAAACAAATTTATAGAAATAGTGTAAATATAAAATAAAAACTTAAGGTATACTCAAATTAAAAGTTTATAGGACTTTTAAAGCATGTTTATTGCCACCTACGCAGAGTTAAAGAGATTATAATTAGGCAGTGAAAAATCTTTTTATGATCATCCCAGATTTTAATTAAGATATTTCTGCACAAACAATTTAAATCTTATTCTAGTAAGTTTTCATTTTAAAGTTTAATTATTAAACCCTGCTTTTATACGACGCCTTCTAATTACAAATTAAAAATTACGTTATAAAAAATTTAATTAATAATATAAATTTTGAACAATTTTTAGGATAATTTCAAAGTTTTACATTATTTTTAAAAATCTTTTTTGTAAAATACTTAACAAAACAAAATCCTGATGTTTCTAATAACCCCTACTTATTTCTAAGTATTGTTATTACTAATTTAGTGCTTTATTACAAGCTGTGTCTATTCAGTATAAAAATAAATTAATTTACATATATTTGAAAAAAAATCAATAGTTTAGTAGTTTTTAACTAAAATGAGTTTCAGTTTTTTGTATCTGATAAAAGTATATACTTCATTAGTATAACTACATAGAATGTACGTAAACTAGTTAATTTTAATGTCGCAGTTATCATTTTTAATCGTTAATGTCAAAGTTTTTAAATATTAAGTGACGACTCTAATTTGATGACACTTAATATTGTAATGTTAATCAAATTGTATTTATTAGTATGTTATTACAAAGTTAAAAATTAGCTTTTTATCTTTTCTCATATAGCGTACTTAAAAAAGTACAAACTTTTTTTATAAAACTATTGAAGTTTTATATATGTATACTTAGCTGTAACATTTAGATACTTGATTTTGTTCAAAAGATTTACAAGAATTGAAATTGAGAAAATGTATAAATAACCCTTCAAAATAAGCGAATTTAAAGTTTACTATTTTTTCGCATCTTTTCATTTATAAGAGTGTGCACAAGACAGCTTTATAGAAGTGTGAAATTCGTTTGTCACATTTTGACCGTTTTTTATTATCGAAACTCTTTAAATCGTATTATTTGTACAGATAGTATTCATAAAAAATCATGCTAAACCAAATATTAGTTACAATATGTAAATTCTAGTAACTTTGTTTTAACAAAAAGTTTTAGAATATTTTCATTTTAAATAAAACTAGTTAGTGTTTTATCTAATATTCGATTTAAGATTAACACGGCATATAAAACACTTTTTTATAATATTTCTTTTTAATTTATAAAATATGATAATTTTCAAGGTGTTTAGGTGTGTGTCTGTTCTAGACAAAACAATAAAAAAGTTTATGAAGTGGTGTGCAACTCGATAACAAAAAATTTCTTTATGCACCAGGTCCATAGACCATATATTTTGAGTGCTTATTTATTGTTCAAAAAACTATATAAACTTTATGTTTACGTGTAAATTATAAACAATGCTACTTATTGTTGTGTAAACAAGACCTGTAGTTTTTAAACAAAATAAAATTATTTAAACAAATTTATAAATGCTCGATTAAAACTAGTTTATTGAACGACAAAACATAGTATTTGGTCTTAAAGCCTGGTGCTTGAAGAATTTTTCAGTTCTCGAGTCGTTGTTTATTATATTGATCTTATTTAAGCACTACTATAAGAATTTATCAAAGAAATATACTTCAAAACAAATTTAATTATAAAAAAGTAACAAAATAAACATTTGTTTCGATAATTTTTCTTTTAAACTCAACACCATCAAACATAATTAATTAAACCTTGCAATAAAAATATTTGTATAAATCAGAAAAAAGTATTAAAAGTGTTTTCTCACTTTATTGTTAAATCTAATTAAAGCTCTACAAGAGATTTTGTGTTGAAATAACTCATATATAAATGGTAGTTGCTTGTGTTTATCATTTAAATAGCTCAAATTGGTTATATTTTAGTTTTAGCCAATTTAAACCTACTGATATGAATAAGTCTTTGTTAAATATAAACTAAGTATTTTAGTTCATAGATACTAGCAGAACTTCAGCGTAGGTTTGAACTATAAAAAGTTTGAACGTTTATAATAGTCGGAAAAAGGTGTTTACCTAACATGTTTATTAGGGTAGAAGTTTTATACAACATTACACATTAGCTTTTAGATAACAATCAATATTATTCTTTTACTACTAAGATGACATTTACTAAACACAAGTAATTAGAACTTAATCAAAAAAATTTTTTCCTGTTTTTTTTTGTAAAAAATTGTTAAGAAAATTTTGATGCATAATATTTTATTTTATAGATAAAATAGCCGTGCATAAAAATTATTATAAAAAGCAATAAACCGAATTTTGTTCAAATTCTAATAGTTAAAAAACGACTTAGTAAAAAAAAAGGTCAAGCAGTTGTAAAATACAAAGTTAAATGGTAAATATATATCATAAACTAAAGTAACTTATTTAAGTTAATCAAAAAAAACAAAACAACTATTTTTTGAAACATTAGTTGAGATTTTGTTGACATTGACTAGTATAACTCTTTAGAAACAAAATAGTTTGTTATTATTTTCAAATACAAATACTGTTCAGTTTAAAGAAAGTTATTAAACTTATAGCTAATTCAAACTAAATAAATTTTTAGACAGACGTCTAGCAAATACAAAGTTGCGTTTTCTCAAATTAAAGAGTGTTGGTAAACATATTTTACGCATTAAAAAATAACATTAAAAATTGTGATTAATTTAACTTAAACAATAACATATGAAATTATTATAAATTGAACGTAAACGACTTTAACGGATTTTACTAATGACTGTTTACTCACGTAGTAAATTATAAAAATGTAGTTGTAATGTGAAGCCATAAAACCGGCAGTGCTAGAGTGAGAGATAAAATGTCTGTTTTAGCAGGAAATCAAAGTAGCTATGAAATACTTATAATTAAGCTTATCTTATGTCTAAAGATAACAATAGTGAAACAAATTTACTAATAAAATAAGCAAAAGCATTATTGTATTTTGTGGTGCTTATAAAAAAGTTTCTAAAGTATATTGAAATTAAACTAATTATATATTCAATCAAAAAACTAACTATTTCTAAATCAAGTTAAATTTTTAACGAGTTGCAAAAGTAGTTATGCTTGTATTTAAAATGCTTCAAAAATAATAAGAATTTTTTTTAGAAGTAGTATAATTAATCAAAACATTTTATATTAACAAAAAAGTTATTGAATAAAAAAGTAATACTTCTACAACACTCATTTACTTTCAACAATTTGAATTTTAACAATTTCAACTTCAAACAACAAAAAAAAACCTTTTGTTTTAGTTTGGTTGAATTTATTACTTTGGTTAAATTGCAGTATTTATGCTTACAATTACATATCGTATTAGTAGTGCATATGCTATGGATTATCAACACTACAAAATCTTAGCTTAGAAAAAGCTCAAGTATTTTAGGGAGCTTAAAACTAAAACAAACTTCAAAAAATGTGTTGTAAGTTTCATTTTTGTTGATAATCCAGAGTGCATCACTTTGACATCTTTTTTCAAACAAAACACCAAACAGGAAGCTACTAACACTCAAACATCAATTATTAATTTTAAAAATTTTTAACTTTACATTAGTTAGAGTTCGCTATACTGATACAAGTTTTAGTAAATTAAGTTTTTTAATTTTTTAAAATTATCAGTTTAGTCCTTAAATACATTAAAACATTAACAATTGTGTAAAACCTTTAAAATATATATATATATGTTGTTTAACAATTGAATGAACTAGGTTAATATATATTCGTAGATCTTAATATTAATCAACTATTAAAGTTTTTTTACCTAACTGCTTTACTGAGTATGTTTATTTGCCATCGTTATTTCTATCGAAATAGTCTGAAAGAATTTAAAAGATACAGAAAAATTTTAAGTTAGGCTTGCTGAAACTTACATGAACAAAAAAATATTAAAACCGTAAACAGAGATTAGGTAACATCTGAAGAAGTTCAAAATATATTGAAAACAGCCTTAACAGTTGATTAAATTGTTTTTTAAAACTAAACTTATATAGTTATTTGTCTTAACTAAAGAAGATTGCTCATTTTTTGTCATCGAAACCTGGTTGTAAATAAAATATATAGTTTTCACTTTTTATTTATAGTTAAACTTACAAAAACAAGTCTAACGCAAAGTCTTATAAAAACTAATTTCGTCTTATATATTTGGTTTTCTACTATCTTAAAATTAAAAAAAAACAAGTCAAATCTAAACAATGATATAAAAATGCTTGTTTAATATGTTTTTTTTTTCTCTAGGAAGATTAAAAGACTAAAGAAATAACATAAATAGCACTTAAATGTCAACTTGTTTTTATAGTAAGTGAAAGAAATGAAATTGTTGATATTATCTTACTAACGACTCTGTAAAGGAAACAATTTTGATCCAATTTAAGGATAATTTTAAAATCAGCAAAGTTAGAGATATAAAGTTTAAACTTTTAATGGTTTGCCTTCTCATTTTGTGTTTATTTATTAAACTAGGCTAGGTTTAGAAAAAATTATAACTAAAATTAAAGCATTAAAATATTATATTAAGTAAAATAATTAAACTATATACTATAACTATATAAGTGTTTTAAAATATTAGTAAAGCAGATAACAAACATTAAAACTTACTGAAGTTATAAAAAATAACGAGTTTATAAAAGCATAGTAGTGCGATAAAATTTGAAATAAAAAACAGGCAGATTGTACAATATAATTTAACATATCATCAGCGTAAGTAATAAGATATTTCGCTTTTGATGTTTAAGATTCACATAATACACTTCATAGATAAATTCTGAATACATTAGTTCTTTCTTCATAATGCATAAACTAGTTTTTAAACAAAGTTTTGCGAAAAACTAATTAAAATTAATACCATTTAACTAAATTATTTCTTTTTACCTAGTCTTTAGATGTTGTAAAAACTTGGTAAAATAAGTTTTTACTCTCGATCGTAATTTGTTAAAAAAAACATTAATTTTATTTAGCACTAAATTTTAATACAAAATAAACATTAATGCTTATTTTAAATTATCAATTGTGTTAAACATATAAACAATTAAATATACTGCTAATTTAAAACTTTCACACAATTACTTAATTTTTTTTTAATTTATCGTCTACTATTAACAGTACTTAGTTAAAGGCTTTAAAATTGAAATATCAATAATTAAAAAAAATCATATTTGTAGAAAATGTATTTTCTCTGTCGTAGAAAATTTAAAAAATTTAAATTTACTAAAGCGAAAACTCTGTCTTTTATGTGTAAACATTATTTTAGCACAACATTCTTTATACTTTACGTCAGAACTAATCTATGTTTTTGTATAATTCAAGCGACAACTAAATTTAATAAATAATGAAAAAGTCGTAAAAAAACTAAGTATGCTTAAAATACTTAATGGTTCAGTAATTGGTAAACCAACTTCCTAAGAAAAAGTTTAGTGTGTGCTACACGAAAATAGAACAAACTTTTGGTTACCAGTAAACATTCATTCAGATTCTCAGGTTTGTAAACATTTTTTTAAACACTTTGGTAATAATATGAAATTATGAAGTTTGTTGACTACCAAACTTATGTAACTTTAAAAGTTTAACTCTAGGTCTAGTCTAGTAAACACAAACAAGTTAAAGTTTAATACTTAAAATCTATTATATAAATTTTTATTGACAAATTGATCAATAAGAATGTTTTTTTCATTGTATATTCAAACTCTAAAACTGAAACAACAGAGCAGCTATATAATTTAATACGTTAATTATCATAACTAATTTTGTGAATTTTTGTTATATCACCTAAGCTTAACATATTTTTGAGTTATGATTTTATATTTAACATACACATCAAATGTTTTGTATTATAACAGTGATAAATATCTATAACTAAATCAAATAAAGTTTAAATTGATTCATTGACACTAAAATTAACTTATTAGAAACTCAACCTAAGTGAATAAAATTCTATATTATTCATTTAAAACAAAACATTCTAAATAACATTAATCAAAAAAATGAAATGCGTTTTTTATACAAAAGTTAACAAAAAATTAAGTATTATATTTTGATATCAACTGATGTGTGTTTAATAGAAACAGCAGAAAAATTATATTTTCAATATAGTACGAAGTTCAACAAAATAAAAAGTATGAAGAAAACAAAACTTAATACAAACTATTTATTTATTTTCTATGTTAGTGCTAATCGAAAAACTATAAAAAAATAATCAGTTGCAAAATCTTGGTGACCTAGTTTTGTATAGAATAAAGTTTACTACCTAAATACTTAAATGTATTTTTTGATTGCTTATAGTAACAAACAATACAAACTAATATATTAATTTAAATTGTAAAAAAAAACGTTATATAGATCATTTAAACCTTTTATAAAACTAAATTTAATATTTTTTAAGCATTAAAAAGGTAAAACTCTTTTTTCATACATAAACTTTACAAATATAATAATTATCTAAAATATAAATAAAGTACTAGTTATTAAAGATTATAATTATTATTTTATTGAGTTTATAAAAATCCTTACTTCTAACAACACTTAAGTTATTTAAAAGTTTTAAATCTAAAAATGAACTGCTAGTGTTTATATTTGTTTACATTTTTAGGTTTACGACTTTGACAAGTGTATCTAAACAAAATTACTTTAAGTAGTTGTAAGCAAAGATCTTTGGTTTTAGTACAACCTTTTTTATGTGAAAACTGCTTAACCTTTCAAATGGAGTATACTTGCCAGTCTTTTCTCAGTTATATTTCTAATTGTTTAAATATTAGTTTAGTAATTTTCATATGATTTTAAAGTTATGTGTAATAATTATTGTATCCGAAACCTTAGTATCTTTTGTGAGATCTTAGTTCTGTTCTTTAAAGTTATGTAGACGTTTTAGTAAAAGTTAATGTTTAACAAATTTTAAATCAAATGTTCAGTAAGTGATTTATTTAAGTTAAAAACTAATTAAGAAAAGAAGATAAATTATTTTTTTTAATTTTCTCCTGGTTTTTTATTAGTTTTCAAATTTTTATCAATTTAATTTTTTTTATGATGAAAGTTAGATACTTTTAAAAAAGTTATTACTACTTTATAAATATAATGTTTGAGCTCTGTTTAAGATGTTTTTATCAAGTTACTAAGACATAAAAACGAAAATTTTATGTTTAATTTAATAAAATAAATTACGTGTGTTATTCACTATTTTAATTTTTGAAGACGTATTGACTATTTAAAGAATGTTTGACTCAAGTAGAGAATGCTCATCAATAGAAAGATTGATTGAATTTTAAAATTTTAAAGATAACTTGCCTTGATGGCATACTAATCATACGTTTGTTTAAAAACTTATAACTTTTATTTGATTTATCGGTAATTAAAATTTTACGGATTGTCAATAACAGGTGATAATGTAATGTTATTTAAAACTAGTTTTATAAAATCATGGTCGGTGCTAAAGAGTACCGAAATTATGGTACAGTTATTATAATTGATATTCAAGAAATCAGATGTTGCTTTAAAGATTTAGATGGTTTCTAAAACTTGATAATTTGAAAAATTCATAATAAAATTCTTTTAGTTCCACACTAGTAGAAATTATACTACATCAATTTACTTTTTACTTAGTAAAATATATGTTTTATAGATTTTAAACTTTCTACACGAAAAACTGTTACCTTATTTGCATGTGGTAACCGTTTGTTAAGCTCCCTCTCCGGAATCGAATCCTGATTCTCGGTCACCATTAAAAGACTGTTTATTGCCACCAACGCAGAGTTAAAGAGATTATAATTAGAGAGTAAAAAATATTTTTATAATAATCCCAGATTTTAATTAAGATATTTTTGCTTAAACGATTAAAATCTTTTTTGAATAAACTTTCATTTTAAAGTTTAATTATTAAATCTGGTGTATATATAAAACTTGCTAATTACAAATAATTAACTACGTTCTCAAAAAAATTATTCTAAATTAAGTTCTAAAATAGTTAATATAAGACTTTTAAACGATTTCATTTGTTTTAGAATATGATTTTCTAAAACAAAAGACTGATGTTTATAATAACTATAGTTTTATTTTAAGTAGTTTTATTATTCTATTTGCACTTCATTACAAACTATGTGTATTCAGTTATGAGCTGTTAAATACTTTTACAGATACATTTAAGTAATTAGTTTAATTGCTTTTATTTAAAATGAAATTCAAATTATAAATAAATTTAAGCTTTCGTATCTGTTAAAGTAGAATTTTACCTTTTTAGTAAAACACAGTAGAACAAAATTTAACACGAAAACCTTCAATGTCGCAATTCGAATTTTAAATCGTGAATGTAAACATTAACAATTACTAAATGGCGAGTTTAATTGGATTAATTTTAATGTTATAAAACTGATCAAATTGTAATTATTGGTATGGTATCACATAATTATAAACTTTTTTAAACAAATTTGTAAAAATTAATTTTGTTTAAAAACTCAAAGTACAAAATTGTATTTATACTGACCCTTTGCATTACTATTGCTTTATTTAAACCATTATATTGTGACTAGTGTTTATATAAGCTTCAATTATAATAACCATTAGATTGTTTTCAAGCTAAAAACCAAAAAAAAAAAACTTTTAACCTTAGCTACAATGTTTATACTTGTTTACATTTTAAGCTGCATGGTTTTGACAAGTTTGTCTAAACAAAAATTACTTTAACTAAAAGAAAGCAAATGTTTGTGAATAAAACAACTTTTTAATATTTCAGTCAAGTTATATGAATCTAACATAATCTTTTAAATTTAATTAATTAGTCAATTATATTTTTAATCACATATCCTTAATTGTTTCAATTTTAGTTAATTTTTTTAAGTTATTTAGTTAGTATGTAGTATTCTAGAATAAAAAAAATTGTTTTCATATTAAATAAGTAACCTAAACACTTACATACTTAGTTGATAGTGGTATACAAAAAATTTTTACGTAAGATTAAAATAAATTAATACACAATTCTATCAGACTCTATAAGTTACTTCAAAAACCTTTAGTACTGTTTAAAGTTGTAAACTAAAAACTTTGTTGTTAAATGTTCCATTTTTCAAATAACATTTGATAAGTATTTTACGGTGATTTGCTTTTAATGTTTAAAGTTGTTTTAAAATTGTCTAGTGTATAATCAATTTTAAAGCTATAAATTTAATATACTTTAAAAAGATATAACTAAAAACTAATTCTAGTTGTTATTTAATTCAATTATGCATTAATTTATTTTTCGAAATTACTATTACAAAAATCGAAAAGAAATATTTTTATCTATTCTATCTATATTTACGCGTTAATTATTATTAACAGTCATTAAAACGCATACTTATTCAAGGAATGTTAGTGAGTTTTCAATGAAGACCGATCACTGATAAATATATGTTCAGGCATTTTAAAACATTAACTTTTTTTTTTCTTGTGTGGTATTTTTTGTTTTAATTGCAATTGAAATTTATCTTACTCATCAGCAATAACAATTTTACGGGTCGTTAATAACAGGTGCAAAGTATAAAATTTCTTGAACTTTTTCTCAGAAATTTTATTATTAAGGTATTTAGAATACATGTTATATAACCAAAATATAGTGTTAAGAGTGTTCTTGTTTTAAGTTAATTGGTATATGTTTTATATTTAATAATCCTTATGTACTTTGTATAACATTAAAAGGTTTCTAGAACACTATATTCTTAAACTCTTATAAAACAAGCAATCAAAAAAAAATTGCTTGTACTTAAACGTTTATACGCATAGAAATCATTTAAAGTATTTAAAGTTTGAACTAATAGAAGTTATAGTAAATCAGTACATAAAATGTTGCTTATTAAAATGTGAGTTGAGTAAACCTAAAACTTTCTTATATTAAAATTGTTAGTTTAGCCAAGTTTAGCTGTCTTACAAAACATTTTTTCACCATATAAGGCATGAGCTTACGGATATATGTTGTATTTTATTTTATTTATAACTATCCGGACACTTAAGTCTGCAACTTTACTTGAGCAAAAGCAAACAGCTGTATGAAATTGCGGTTTCTTAGTCACACAAATTGTGCTGGCATCAAAGAAAAAAAGCTTTGTGTAATTTTTACGCATTAAAACTCAAAAGTTGCCTAAGAATGTCTTTGTATTTTGTTTCGTTAGAAAAACAGACAGCAAACTGTTGTTTTTTTTATAAGAAGAATCACAACAGATAACTTTATTAACTAAAAAAACTATACTTACATTAATATTTTCTATAAAATCTAAAGCAATAAATGCTAAAAATTATACATAATTTCTGTTCTTTGTTGTACAATTTTATAAGTAAAAGTAGTAAAATATTATTTATTTATTTTCAAAGACCACTTAAAAGCATTACAGATCAAAAAAAGAGTTTAAAGCATTAAACTTGTAAAGCTGCCAAAAAAGTTTTTAATAAATTGTAAAAATTCTTAAATAAAAACATAATAAAGCAATTGTTTTTTTTTTTCAAAATTTTCTTTATTATATGACTGATTAATTTAAACTAAAATTTTGATCAAATACATTTGTATAACTTTAAAGTTCTAATAAAAACGTTTCTTTATCTTGGACTTTTATAAGTTGATCTTACTTGTATGTAAATATAAAATATGTTAATTTTGTTGAACTTAATAATTTAATTGAAATATTAGTTTTCAACTTGAGTTGCTACAAATAACTATGAATAGTATAAACTATTCCAAATTTTAGTAATATACTAACTTTTTACTTGAATAAAATACAACTTTTAATATGGAAACAAAGTATCAATTTTTTTTTAAGTTAAGTAAATTTTATTTTGAATGAAAAAAAAAAGAACTGTTTAAATTTTATAGTAAAAATTAAAATACTTACAAGTTTATATTTTCTCCCTTTTTAATAACAGTTTGTAAATTTTAGTATGAAATTTAAAAGTATATATACTGAATAAATAAAAATAAAAGTTTGTAAACAGCAGCGTTTAGATGCAAGTTTAAGACAATAAAAAAACTTAGTAAAATTGTACTCAAGTTAAAATTACTTTACATTTAGCTTGAATATATTTACGACTTTTAAAGCTATTTTTACCACCTATGTAGAGTTAAAGAGATTATAATTAAGCAGCCGTAAACTTTTTTACTATTATCCCAGATTTTAATTAAGATATTTTCACACTCAAGATTATCAACCTCGACTAAACTTTAATTTCAAAGTTTAATTATTAAATCCTGTTTGTATATAACGCCTTTTAATTACAAAATAAAAGATTACGTCCCTAAAAATTAAAATTGGAACTATAAATAACAAATAATTGTTTTAAGAATTTAAACTTGTACAGCTTTTTTAAGTTTAACGAAGTTTTACTTGGATAATTCATATAAAAACTTTAATTTTGTTAAAAAAGTTATATCACATATTCTCAGTATTATATAAGTTCAATACTGAAATGTAAGTCGTGATCTTTAAAGAACGACAAAAGGAAAGAAAAACAGTATTTGTAAATTATCTAAATTATATTGAGCTACGAATTTCAATACAAATTAAAATGTTATGTTAATAAACTATTTTTGTTTAAGAGGTACGTTGGAAAGCTTTCAAACTCATCAGCTTAAGAAACTACAATATTATTATTTTGTTTAGTATGTATTAATAGTTTATTTTTAATTTATAAATTTCACAAAATTTTTGACTTTCTTCTTAAAGTTTTTGTTCAAAACCTCAAAAGTATTAAAAAAAATTGATAATCAAATTACATTTGATATTTATTTAGAAAAATCTAACAGTAACCGATAACGTTTTTTAATCAAAATAATTTTAATAAAGCACTCTAGGTATTCGATTAAATGTAGTACTAGTAAGATTATTTTTACTTACAAGTAAAGTTAAAACTTGTTTATTTACCGCTGCAAAATTTACTTTAATTTGACGAAACTTTGATTCCTTTAAGCAGTCAGTAAATTTATTAAATATATACACAGAAAATATACAGCTAGAAGACTATTAGTTATTATCTAATAAAAATTTTTAACATCGATACCAGGTAAAGTATAACTTTACCTCATTTATAGAACATCGTAAAAAATAAAACGAAAACACGATTATTTTAATAAATGTAGTAATTAGCACTTCATATCGTTAATGATTACTTACAGACGTTTTTAATTGGATAAATTTAATTTGACTAGTCAAATCGTAATTGTTAATATGCAAATGCTTTATTTTTTTTTCAGCACGCAAATAAAGTGAATATGCATTAAACAGAAAGCCAGTGACTTATTTATGTCTTTATAAAGTTTTAGTCTTAAACAATTATATTCGTTTTAAAAACTGAAGATTTTTAAAACTAAAAATACCAAGGGTAGCGAAACAAATTAATATTACATATGAAAGTATATTATTGGAAGCTTTACTTTAAATAAACATTATATATCAACTTTTTTTTTTCTGTTTTGTACTTTTGCTGTGATTAAATGCAAAACTAAAGCACAATGTATACTAAAATAAATATTTTTAAACAATAAATTTAAAATTCTCAAAAAAAAAGTGTTTATTTAGCATCTTATATGATAAGGGTGTAAACATAGCAGCTTTAGAAAATTTGAAAGTAATTAAAAATTCAAAATTCTAAAAGTGTTAGTTTTTGATTGTACTAAATGTTGACCCAAAAATAAATTTGTTCAATTTTTTTTAACTAAAGATTAAAAAAATAGTTAACATAAAACAAAGTTAAACATATAGTATAAAAATCTAGTAAGGTTTATTTAGTAAATTTATTTTATGTATTTTATTATGCTTTTGTACGATTTTAAGTTAAACCATCTTTAAAAAGTGTGTAAGTTAGAACTTTAAACGATATTTTTTATTATTGCATACAACAAAACATAACGTTCAAACTAAAATACTATCGAGATAAACAGTCTTTCTTTATTTAAATTTTTTTTTTAATTCAAAAAATTAGGGAACAAACCATTTTTGAATTAAAAAATATATATCACAAACAGTGTTTTGTCAAAACCACTATCTAAGGTATTTGAATATCAGTAAGATAAGTTTTAAGTACAAAAAATATTTTATTGTTAATTGTTTACGTATAGGTGTTAAAAAAAGCAATGACTGTAACTTCTCTAAAATAATCTTTAATTAATATGAAAACAACGTAGTTTAAGAAAACTTTGTTTGAATAATATTTATATACTTTTTCTTCTAAAATAAGCTGAATGTTCTGTTTTGTAAATACAAGCAGATGTTAAGCGTAAGTTTGAAGAACAAAAAACATTTAAATTTAATCTTACTGGCTTTGAAATATGTTCTTTTTGATAACTAATTGAAAAAAGGCGTGTCAACTAAAATGCTTGTTAAGGCGTTAACTTTTATAAAGCATTATACAACAGCGTTTAGATAAGAATCAATGTTTATCCTTTTTTAACTAAGATTAGATTTACTAAACATAAAAACTTTATCAGAAATTAAATTTTATAAGAGTTTTAATAAAGTTTGTGATAAAACTGTTTTCTTTTAATAGAATTGACAATAATTCATTAAGCAAAGATTATTGTTGATAAAACACTTTTACGAACAATAATTTGTTTTTATGAAAATAAAAAAGTCAACTAGCCAGTTTTAGACAATTTAGTAACCTTTAGTTATAAAAATATTGAATTTAACAACTTGAAATCATTTTTTTGACAAGCTTTTTAGGACTTAAAATTTTATTTTACTAGTGTAGGGCCTTATAGTTTATACTTAATATATTTTATAACTCTAAGGCTTGCTAACTTTTAATTAAAGTTAAATTTAAACTTGTATTTGTTAAAAAAAACTATGTTTGCTTTTTTTTATATTTTTTTTTGTTTCAAACATTTAACCTATTTTATGTCATAAAATTTTAAACAAAGACATATAAAAATTCTCTTAAAAATGTATATTAACATATTGGACAACAAAATACCTTTAAAGTGTTTTTGAAGTCGTAGTAAGACTTTTCAAAGTAAAATTGTGACAGTCTTAATTAAAAGAAAATTAATATTTATTTTACAGAAAATAAATAGTTGACCTAAATGAATCATGTGAATACAGTAATTTAAAAATAAAGTGTATTTTTCGACGATACGTACATGTTAAAAGTAAATACAAACTTAACTTGGTGATTTGAAATCCTGATCTCCATTTTAAGTTCATTCGAACTTATTACGCGTTAAGAATTCAATTTCTCATATAGTGTTCGGTATCGCTAGCTTATTTATAGCAAGGTCACTTTTATAGCATTGGAAGCTTTACTTAAAGAATCAAATGTCTGATAGTGAGGTTAGTTTGTAAACAATCTTTAGCAAGTAAGACGTTAGTGCATTTTTGTCGAAAAAAAAATAATTTTTTCACAGCTTTTCAAACAAACAAGTTTACACTATTTAAGAAGCTAACATCAGTTAAACAGCTAACATTTCTTTTCTTAATGTTTTAATTCAGATTAAGCTACTTAACGTAGCTTTCATAAGTATTTCAATTTAAAGTACTCAGCGTTTTATCAAAGAAAATATATTAGTCCTTACATGTTCAAAAACAAAAATATTTTATGTAGTTTTTTATTTAGCCTTATTTAAATTTGTACCAGTTACCTAGACTAGTAAAAGTTAGATTTACATTTACTTATTTTCATTTACAAATATATTGTTAATATTCAGCAATCATTAATAAAATTCAAAGTTGTCAAGTATATTTTTAAGTGGTGATAACTTTTATCTACCTTGTATGGAGTTTAGAAAGTTTTAAATAAATACATAATTTCCTACATACTTACAAGTTACACTTGGAAAAAGACAATGACAATAAATTTTGCTTATATTAATGTTATGTATAGACTAAATGAAATTAGTTTTGCGGAATTATAATATTTTTCAATGTAATATTTTAAAATAGTGACCTAATATATTTTACCTAAATATACTCTGACATGCTTCAATTTTCGAATATGCAATATTTTAGCTTTTGTTTTTGTTTACATTCTTCGCGCATAAATAAGTTTCTAAATAGCAGTATAAATAGCTAACATAGTTATTTGCAGTTAAATATTTTATCTTTTGCTTGAAAAGGTCGCAATCTCTTGCCACCGAAACCGGTCGCGAATAAAAAAACAATTTACATAAATCTATTTAAATAAGCTTTTTACATCCCTATAAGTTGAGTATTCCTTTTTAGTTAAGGCAAATAACTATATAAACTAGTGATACAAAATAAAAAAATCTTTTTTAGATCGAACACCAACTAAGCAATAATTATTTATTTTTTTAAAACTTGTAAGAATAATCAAAATGTAAAGTCTTGAATTTTTTGTTTGACTTAAGAAAAATAAAAAAAATCAATACAGATGTAAACAATGATTTAAAAAGTTGCTGTTTCTGATTTCTTCAGTATACAGAACACAATGAAAGCATGAATTAAAACATCATCTTATTTTGCAGATACAAAAGTTAATGATATTATCTTACTAACGATTCTGTAAAAGAAACAATTTTGATCTAATTTACGGAACAATTTAAAATAGAGATAAAAAGTTTTAAGAGTTTATGTTCTTACTTTTTATCAAAGCAGATTTTGTAAAGAAATAGTTATAACTAATAGTAAAGTATTTAAATATTATATTAAACATTAGTGTTGCAACTACTATATTTAAAACTTAGGAAACAAATTAGCAAGAAAGCTATATAAAAATTTGAATGTGTTACAAAAAATAAGTAAATAACAAATAGTTTTTAAAAGTAATATACTCTAACATAAAAGTAAGTAACGTGACGCTATGTTGTTTATGACTCACATATATACTTTTTAATTATTTTTTTTATTAAAGTTATTACAATATTATAGTCATAAACTGATTTAAAAACAAAGTTTTGAATTTGAAGTAAACCCAACACCAATGCAGGTTTCTAAATTAGTTTTAAAACATTGTAAAGACTGTAAACCATGTTTTCTTTTCTTTTATAATGTAAATTTTGTTAATTTTACTTTTTAACTTAAATTATTTTGTAAACAAAACAATTAGTCATTGTTGTAAAAACAAAATTTTAGAAACATTGTAACTACAAAAATTGAAAATATTTATTACACTATCTGTTTTTTACGGGTATGTTCGAACCAAACTAGCGTAGTAAGTAATAAAAAAGCTACAACGTACAAATAGAAAAATTTCAGTTTGATGGATGTGAATTTTTCAACCATAAATTTCTTGTATACCTTATTTAAGAGTTTAATATAAACAATTCATCGTTGTTTAAAGACAGTTATAAACAAACTGTGACATATATATCAAAATGTAAAGTAGTTGCTACAATCGTAACAGGTGTTAAACTTTTGACAGACCTTTTTAAGAAACTTATATTTACCTAGTAAACATTATCATATGTTTAATGACAGTCAAGTAAATATAGGTTAAGCTTGGTGAACTCACTATTTCCAAAATATAGAAATTTTGACTTTTTCGGTAAGGGCGTGGTTAGTATGTGAATTTTTATTATTAACCTACTTTAAATCTTTTCACTTGTCTACAAATCTTAATAAGTTCGTTTATTAATAAATAATTAAGGATTTAAAAGGTCTTTAAATAATTATTTTTGACTTAAGTAACAAAAAAATAACAAAATTTTGGTGCATAACGTAATTCAAAAATTGCAATAAAAATATTAACAATTATAAAGTTTTTATAGCATTAAAAGATAAAAATTTACTTTTAGCTTACTCGGTATTTCGAATAAACATTGTACACAAAACTTATTATGAATAACAAAAACTTTTCACTTATTCTGTCATGATGTAATGCTATCGAGTTTTTCAATTTTTTATTAGTGGTCCACAGAATACCAATATTTTAAAAACAGGTTTGGGGTTTGAACGCTTCATTTCTAAGCAACAGTCGATGTGAGGGAGTTTATACGAACTTACAAAACCTGTAAAACGTTCAGACAATTTTGTACTTATGCTGTCATGTGGTTATTAGTACCGCTGGATTTTTTCTTATTATGGCTTATTAACGGCTTGACTTTTGGCAACACTTTTGTTGTTTACAAGCTTAAAACCGAAAACACAGCTTAAAAAGTGCGCTAAAAGTATATACATTTGTTTACATTTTAAGATCCATGACATTGACAAGTTTTTCTAAACAATATGTCTTTTAACTAATGTAATAAAAAAAATTTAAGTATTGAATTCAGGTTTTTTTTGTTATTACTTAAATGTTTAGATTGAGTGTCCTAGTAGTTTTCAAATGACATGTTTTTAAATATAACAAGTTTTGTTGTTATTATAATTATATTTCATATAAGTTTCTAATCGTATACCACTACTTTCAGACTCTATATATTATAAAAAAATAAAGTTATGTACTGCCAAGCGTTGTAAACTCTAAATTTTGCTGTAAAATTCAAGGCTCAACAGTTTACAGTTAGGTAGAGAAATTACCTGTCTTAATTAAATAACTTAAGTGCTTAGTTAGTTTTTTACCATGTTTTATTTGTGCTGTTTAAATTTTTTTTAAATTGTTCATCAAATTAAAACGTTTAATGCTAAAATCTAACATTTTCTTATAAATATATACGTTAGAAAACTAACTTTTTTTATAAAATATTGTGTTTAACTCTCGCCTAACATGATTATTCATATAAGTAATACAAAAGTTTAAAACAAAAAGTTTGTATATAATAAAAAATAAACTAAGTGTCTCAATTAGTCTTTTAAGTCATTCAAACGCATTATTGGTTTAACGAGTGTTAGACTCAAATAAAGAAAAATCACCCATAAAACTTATGTCTACATACTTAAGTTTAGAGTAAACTGTGATTGCGTGGCACATTCTTTGCTTTATTTCAAAATGAAATTAAGTTTGATTAACTTTTGATGAAAATTATACGTATAATTAATAACAGGTGTTAAGTATCAAGTTAAAAGAAATAATTATTTGATTAAATGAAAATTATTCCTAAAAATTATTCCTATAATTTAAGATACTTGATACATTTGAGTAATCAAACGTTAAGTATACAGGTTTAATTAGCTTCACGAATCTTAAAATTTAGAAAAATTAACTTATAAATAATTAATAATGTTTTGATGTAAAACACTTATAACTTCTTATATATTTAAAATACTTATTTAAACACTTAACTTTTTTTTTATAAAGTTACAATTTTGTTTTAAATTAGCTGTTAACAAAAAATATTTTTCTGCCTTGTCTTCCATTTTAGTTATAAGTTTATGTTTTCTTTTTACAACTTTTCAGACACTAAAGTCTACAATTTTACTTGAAAAAACTGTATGAACAGATGTATGAGATTGTGGTTTCTCAGTCACATAAACTGTTTTATGTTATTATTAAATAACTTAAGTGCATAGTTAGTTTTTCACCGTGTTTTACTTGTGCGGTTTAAAAATGTTTTAAGTTGTTCATCAAACTAAAACGTTTAATGTTAAAATTAAACAATTTTTAATAAATATATACTTACTTCATGTTATAAAATATTATGTTTCACTCTTGTTTAACATGATTATTCAAATAAGTAATACAAAAATATTAAATAAAATAATTTGTATATGATAAACTAAAACTTATAGTTAATCTTTTATATCATTAAAACGCACTATTGGTTTAAAGAATGTTAGATCATATAAAGAATGATCACCAATAAAATTTACGTAGATTTTTTAAGTTTAGAATAAACTTTAACATATAGGGTACCACAACCTTTGTTTAATTTTTAAATTAAATTTAGTTTGATCTACCGGTATAAAAATTTTATGGATAGTTAGTAACAGGTGTTAGGTATCAAGTTATAAAGAAATAATTTTTCGTTTAAATAAAGATTATTCGTAAAAAGTATTTTTATAATTTAAGATACTTGGTACATTTAAGCAATCAAGTGTTTAGTTAAATCGCAGTTTAAATTCTCGAACCTTAAGAGTTGGAACAATTAATTTCCAAAGAAGTTAATATTAACTTATACTAGTCAAACGTTTTAATTTAAAACTTTATTTCTATACCAATAAAGATTGTAATACTTTTAATTATCATTTTTGTTATTTTTAAATGACTTTTTTTTTTTTTTTCGAAAAGTTACAATCTATTTTTAAATTAGCTGTTTACCAAAAAAATATTTATTAATGCTTTGTTATACATTTTAGTTATAAGTTATAAGTTTTTTATTTTCTTTGTTACAATTTTTCAGACACTAAAGTCTACAACTTTACATGAAAAAACTGTATGAACAGGTGTATGAGATTGTGGTTTCTTAGTCACATAAATTGTTTTGCCATCAAAGAAATTTAAAACTTAGTGCAATTTCTACGCATGAGAGTTATTGAGAAAGTATTCGTAATGTGTTCATCTGCACTTTAAATAATGTTATTTCTTTTAACCGAGAAGTTGAAAAACCAATAAAATGATACTAAAATATTTTGGTAATTAGACCCTCTTAAAAAACTTATATCAGCAAAATAACAAAATAAGTAGAATTTCAAGTTTCATTTGTGACATTTAGATCAATTTGACAGCTTAGTAGAAAGTTCTTTAAACTAGCTATGTATTATATCATATCATATATAAGTTAGCACTGAGATTATTTTGTTTATTTCATTCTTTACACAAAGATCTAAGCGTTATAGATCAAAGCAAGTGTTTCTATGTGTTTAGTGTTCAGAATTTCGCAGTTAATTTTTAAATATAAAGCTGTTCAAGTAACTAATATTCAAAATTTGGTTTAACAAATTAGTTACAAAAGTTGTTTTATTATACGATTGAAAAATCTAACCAAAAATGTGTAATAAATACAATAATGAACTTATAAATTATGGGTATGTTCTAGAATACTTATGTAGTACTTATAATTATGATAAATTTTATCTTAAAATGAAATTATTTTGTGCTTGGATGAAAGCAAATAACTATTCTGCTTGATTCAAAATAAAATAAAACAGTAACTTTCGAATAAAATAAAGTTAAATTTAAAAAATTGTACTCAAAGTTTACAACTTTTAACTTATATTAATTTATTTAGTAACATTTAGTAAACTTTTATAGTTTAATTAAACAAACTTTAAGTTAATATGCAAACATATAAGTTTTGAATAAACTAAAAATAAAGAGAATTATTTGATCTAATAGTCTTTAGCTTTACTATGTTAATGAGTTAGAAAAAATCATTAACATAAAAAGTTAAAGTAACTTTACTCTTCGTTTCAATAAATATAAGAAGCTTTTAAGTTAATATTTTTACCACTTATGCAGATTTGAATATAATATAACTAGAGAAAAGTAAATGGTTTTTATAATTATCTATGACCTTAATTAAGGTATTATTCTATTAAAAATTAACATCTTATTCGAACAAGTTTTTATTTTAAAGTTTAAATTTTAAGTTATGACACTTACTAATTGCAGAATAATAAATTAAGTCATAAAAATTAAACTTTAATTTAAGTTTTTTATAGCTTTGTAACGATGTTTGGCTATTATATGTAATTTTCTATTGATGAAAGGTATATCTAAAAAATTACGTATTTAAAAACAAAAACTGACCTATATAATGATAACAAACGTACTTTAAATTAGTTTTATTATTATGTGAATTTACTACTAAAACTAATATAGGCCTTTATAATGAAAATAAAAAATAAAATAATACTTATAATTTTAAATGTCTGATGTTCAGATCATATAAAATAAGTTTCGAATTAATGATATTAAAATAACAAACAGTAAACTTAGTTTAAAAACAAAGTGTTGAAAGGCTCTAAAATTTAACATGTAAAAAATAAGTAAATCAAAGACTGATTGTATTAAGTAAAATACCATAAAAGCAACATAATTAACGTGAAATTTCGCTTTGATGTTTGAAAGCGTCATGGCAAACGCTGTGAGTAATTTCTGGTTAAACTGATTCTAGCTAAATATTCTCTAAAATGCTTTGAAAACAAAGTTTTGAGGTTAAATTAAAACTTTTTAAAATTCAATGTTGTTACCTGGTTTTAATGTCTTTTAAATACTTATTGTTTAATATTAGTAAGTTTAAAAATCTTTTGAAAACATTTTTTTACAATTATAACGTTTATGAGAAAATATTATTTTAAAATTCTAACTATTATATACAACAATCAACGCCTAAAAAAAAAATCATAGTTTATAAGTTTACTTTAATTATTTAAAAGTGATTGTTGCATCTTTTAGTTTTTACTACAGGTATGGTCAAATTAAACTCGCGTAGAAAAAAATTAAAAAGCTACAGTATACTAAAATGAAAACTTCAGTTTGATTCGTCTAAACATTTAAGCATAACATTATTGTATAATCAGTTCATTATCGTATGAAGACAATCGTAAACAAACTATGACATGTGTTAAACAATATAAATCATAGGAAAACCACAGGTGATTTACTTTTTTATTTAGCTATTAGACATTAGCAGGTGGTTAGCGTGAGTAAAATAATAAAAATAATATAATTAACTAAACGGTTTCTGGAAATAAAGATAATTTTATAATTTTGATTAACTCGAATCGATTGAACGGCTTAATAAAACTAAAAAGAATAAAATATTTTTATTAAAAAATAAATTTTTTAAACCAGTACAAAAAAAAAATTAATACTAATTCCCTGGGTACAACATTAAACTGTGTCCTGGTGTATGACTCGATAACCGAAAGTTTTTTTTGTACATGAGGTTCTTGGGGCCAAGTGTTTTGGAACCTTTTTTTGTTTAATAAACAATATATGTTAGTTTAAACTTTATTTCAAATGAACATTTTGTACAAAAAATATTTAAACACAATAAACAACTTAATAAATACCTTGTCATGTGGTATTAGTTTACTCAGTATTTAAAACGCAAGCTTAAAATATATTTTAAGTATAAGTCTCTTGATGTTTATTGTTAATTAGAAACAATTTTAGTTCCTATCATCACCACTACACTTTTTGAAACAATCTGTTTCTATTTAACTAAATTGTTAGTTTTAAATATGCTATGTTTGTAAACTTTCTCATATTTTCTACTTTTAGATGACTACAACTATTATAAAATGTTTGATTACTGTGTAAAGTAGTAAGACAGTGAAAACTATTAAAATAGTTTTATCGTGACTAATTAAATTTAAGTAAATTAAAATTTGAAATTACCTCACGTTATTAAATGTAAAATTTTATGATTTAAAAATTGTTTTAGTTATTTAGAATAGCTTTATCTTTTTAATGTAATTAAAAGGTTTTGTATAACTATATTTAAGGTAATTTTTTGTAATGAATACCAATATTTTGCATTGAAGCTAAGAAAATAGAAACTAAAATCATTTTAATTAGGCAAATAGAATCGAAACTCACTACTGATATGGTATAAAGTAATTTGATAACGATGATTACCAATAATATAACTACCAGGATATTTTAAGTTGAAGGTAAACTTTTCTTGGGTGGTAATTTTGATAGTTTTTTAACTGATTTATCAGCTATAAAAACTTTACGGATAGTTAATCACAGGTATGAAGAATAAGAGTTATCAATAACTTTGAAGCTATATTTTCATATAAACAGAAATTTTGCTTAAAAGTATTATTAAGTTAAAATAGTATACCTTGAAAAATTTAGAGAACAACAAAAACTCAGTATTAATTTGAACTTCAAATTTTAATTTTATTAAAAAATAAAAGAAAATAAACCGTTTAGTGATTAAATTGATAATTTTAAAATGTTTACGAACAGATTACAGAACTAAATTTAAAAAAAATGAAATTGCTTGCTAATAGACTTCTGATGCATAATAGTGACTTATACAAAAAACTTTTTTATTTGAATAATTTTGTACACCTAACTCATATTTTTGTTTTATCTTTCGTTTACTAACAACTTATAAAAACTAAAGTCTAAAATTTTACTGAAAGGAATAGAAAAAGCTGTGTTATATTGTGGTTTCTTAGTCACATGAATTGTGTTAACAACAAAAAGAAGTCTACTAGATTTCACAATTTTCATCAGAAAATATTTTTCATTGTATTTTTTGCACCATAAAAATGATAATTTATTTGTTGTTAAATTAGGAAAATATAAAGTAACATATGATGAAGTATTAAATAAAAGAAATGAATTAAGAAGCTCTAAAACTTTTTAAAACGTTTAAAAATGGTATCAAAAAAATTATAAAGTTAGTTTTTGGGACAGGAAAAGTTTACAATGTTAATTTAATATTATACCATGTCATAAACATATTAACATAAAAAGGGTTTTGTTATTTAAATCTAAACACATAGATCAAAGCCTTAAGGATCAAAGCAAAAATTTTAAAGCATAAAATCGTAGAATCCTGCCAGATAATATTAAAGTATATGCTGTATACTTTAAAAGTTTTAAAAGGCGAAATACACGAAAGTTTATTGTGTTTTATTAAATACTACTTTTTTAGGATAAACTTCTGTATTTTAAATCAAACTAGTGTACAACTACTAAATTAAGGTGTCGGCTGGTTTTTAAAAGCATTTAAATATATTTGGTTAATGCAAGATAGCATAAAAATAAGACTATAAAATATATTAACATTTATAAATGTATACAAAAGTTTGTATTAATTTAGTTACATTAAAGATTTTATGCAACCATTAGTTAAAAACTATTTTAAAATAAAAAGTTAAAATGGTTAATATTAAAATACTTTACACTAAACTAATTAATATCTTTCAGCTATATTAAAACTTTTTTAAGTGTTAGCAATTCTTTTTTACAAAGTACGAACAAATGTTTGAGCTTACTAATGTTTAAATAGTAGTATTAGATAGTAAAATAAAAATGCATATTTTAATTCATTTTTTACATTTTTAAATTAAGTAATTGTTTTACATAGAATTCGTATAATACCACCAATGAAGAGTAAAATAGATCATAAATAGGAAATGACAAATATTTTTATACTTATTCCAGATTTTAATTTAGATATTTTTGAACTAAACATTAAAATCGCCTTCGAATAAAATTTTACTTAAAAAGTTTAATTGATAAATCCTGTTTATACCTAAACTTCCTGAAAATTAATACATTTTCAAGATTCACTGTTTATTAAACCAAGTGTTGACTAATATTCATTAATAAAAGAACAAAAAACTAATAACTTTTGTTTTATGTTTATTTTTTTGGCATGGGTTAAATAAGATAAGGAAAACTCATTATAAACGACTATAAACAATTAATTTAAAAAATTTTTAAAGCTGTTTTAATTTAGCACTTAGTACTGATATATCATTTATTAAACAAGATAAAAATAGTATCACTTTTAAGATTGTTTAGTTAAATAGTACCGTACATTTAAAACATTTTTTATAATATTTATACTATATTACGTTAAAAACAAATTAATTAAGATGTACAATAAATTTGATAAAGCGTATTTTATTTCTACGTTTTGTTTAAACCATGTTTTATCTGAAAAAAAAAAACATTTTGATTATTCAACACTAAAAAACGTTGTTCAAATTATGAAACTAAAATAAGTTTACAAATAAAACATTTTTGTTTGAAACCTTTGTTTCTATATATATGTAAGTTATCCTTTATTTTTAGTTCGTAAATTAATTAATAGGTGCAAAAATGACACCTTTTATTTTAATTAAATTAAGTATAAACTTAGTATTTCTTCCTTTAAAAATATTAGCAGGTGTTAAACGTAAGTTACAGTTTAACCAAATTAATTTTTTAGCTTATAAAAATATAAAATGGATAAGTATTTGAATAAAGGTGTGTCAATAACATGTTTGTTAGGGTGTGAGCATCATCCATGATTATGCAAGTACTTTAAGATAACAATCATCCTTTATCTGATTTTACCAAGATAACATTATCAGGACACAGTTGATTCAAACTTAATCAATTTTTATTTTATTTTGACTTACATATTTTCTTAATTTCGACTTACATATTTTCTTAATTCAATCTTTCAGTTATAGTTATAAACAAAAGATTTATTTTAAACTTTATTGTTACAGTTATTTAGGACTTTATTCCACAGTTTATTTTATCAATAACACAATCACTTTAATCACACTATAGCAAATTTACCTAAAGCATTAGTTTTGTTAGTATCAGAGAAACTTGTAACTATAGATAATTGACTACGCTAAACTTATTTAATTCTTAACTTTAAATCTTAAAAAACTCATTGCAATCTTGTAATAAAATCATTAAATATTAGATATGTATGACGTTTTACACAATTTATTACATCTATTTATTTATAAGTTAGACTTGTTGGTTTTTAAAACTAAAAGTTTTTTTTTGTTTAGTAAAGGTTATTCACCATTTTCTTAATGAAAATAAACAACTTTAATAGACGGAAGTAAATTAAATATGTTTTAAATATATTTAATATAGTATTCAAATGTCTTAAAAATGATAATGTTTATTTAATAAACGAAAATTTGTTTCATTATAGTATTTTGTAAAAGACTGAGACAGTTATTTCAAAATGCTTTTTAACATATTTTTTAGTACAGAAAATCGTCTACTATTATATAAATATTAAGATTTAAAGAAAAATTTAAAATATAGCTCACAGATAAATTTTTTGATGCATACTATAGGCATACGATTTTTTTATTAATTTAATATTTATGTTACACCTTACTTAATTTCTATAACAATATTGGTCTAGTTTGATATTGGACTGATTCACGACAAAGAATTACGAAACAAAGCAAAAGCTTACATTTTAGCTTCCGTTTATTTTGTTTATATATTATAGACTCTAAAGTCTGAAATTTTACTGTAGAAAATTTAAATGAGATCGCGGTTTTTTAGTCACACAATCTGTGTTCCCATCAAAGAAAAACTCAAAATTACTTTACGCTTAAAAGTTCTAAAGTTTTATAAGAAATTATTTGTAGTGTATACTTACATTATAATACTTGTAATTTTTTAGTTATTAGTATAAAAAACTATAAACAAACATATTGTGAACCAGGGGCGTCGCGTGGGGTGTTACACTGCCGCAACTGCACCACCTTGAAATTTTGTAAGAAAAAAAAAAGTATCTGTAGCGTTTTCGTTATTATTTAGAACGAAATCACTTTAAAAACTTCAATTTTGAAAACGACCATTTTGCCCACTTTACTGCAGCAAACTCTTAGCTGACTGCCGCAAATGAACTCAAAAAAGCAAAATTTCTTCAAGAATTACCGCAAAATCAATATCTTGCGGTAAGTAAACTAAGTTGAAAATTCCCTAAAACAGGACATGCTTAAGTATCATCTACAAGCTATTGTAAACATAAAATAAAAACAAAGCTAAGCTACTGCAAAGGATTAAACTTGAGTTTATATACCCACATGGTTTTTTTTAAATTTAACAGATCACTTCTATTAAAACTGGACAATAAAAGAACAAAACTTGTCATGAATTAAATATTTTGAAAAAAAAAGATAAGAACCTTAAATCACTAAAGTCTAAGAAATTTGATTTTTTATTTTAATCTGCATACATAAACTTAATTATAACTGATTATTGTTATCATAAAATTAATAAAATATTTAATTAAATTATATTTAAATGTAAAGTTTAAGTTCTGAAAAAAATAAGAAGTTTATTATTAACTTCTAGTTCACTAAAAAAAAATTTAGATTTATATAAATGAAAGTTAGTATTATTGAAACAGTCACATATTTAAATAAAGTAAATAGCCTTAACTTAGAAACTTTGATTACTTAGAGTAGCTTAACATTTTAGGAAAATTTAGTCTACTTTATATGACTTTTGGTTTAATTTTTTCATAAACAAAGCAAAAGTTTTAGATAAAATTGTTAAAACATGGTTGCCTTGCCTCATAATCAGGATAACTTAGAAATGTTAAAAATTCAAGATGACCCAAGATAAATTAAAACAGACCAAACTATAAAAATATTCAGGCTGACTAAAGCAGTTTAAGTTTTTCACTCTGAAAATAACAAGCTTATTTAAAATTAAAAAATAAGTGTTTTACCCCTATGGCTACATGAAAACTAACTAACCAATTTTTTACTGCTATAAGGGTTACTTATTTATAAATTGTCTTTAAAATTCTTTAAAAGTTCCACAGCCTCACCAACTAAACGTTAAAAAATTAAGCTCCTGAGAAAAGAACTGTCATCAAAATGAAAAACATATTAAAATTAAATGTAGAAAAGATACCCTTTTAAACTATTGAATTTTAAACCTCCAAAAAAAACATTAAAATTTGAAAAAAAGTTAATAAATCTTAATGTTTGTAAAAAAATAAGTGCAAAATAAGGAGGGGTAAGGGGGGGAAGGTTTATAAGCACTTTTTTACATGTTGTTCTTATTTTAACTTTTTCAAAAAGCTAATAGTTACTCTTTAATAAACTTGAAATTTCCAATTAAACTTTTACTTACAACCGGTCAAAGCCAGAGAGTACAATGATTTATTATACAAGGAGCAAATCAAAACAGCAAAAGAATACAATTTTACTGAAAACCTATATTCTCCATCATTCTTTTTATTCAAAGCAATTTTTATTAAACTTTTTCATCCCAAGTTTTATAAAATTTGTTTACTTTTGTTTAAGAGAAATTTTAAATTTTTAAGTATCAATATATATTTTTATATATACAAAAAAAAACTTTTGTTATAACTTTTTATTTTCTTAGTGTTTCAGATATCTATTTCAGCAATTTGTTTTTTTTTTATAAAAGAAACATCTAAAGATTTCGAGGCCAACTTATAAAAAAAAAAGATATGATTTTAGTGATTTGATTTATTTCTTGTTTGAGTTTATATTATATTAATAAGGATTCCTTTGTACCTCTGACTGTGAGTTACCATATCTCAAAAGTTAATATGATTTTTTTATATTGATAAAAGATGAGTTGTAGTTAAATTAAAACTTTATAAAATAATTTCAGTCAAATAATTCTAAAGTAGATTTTAAGGGCATAAAAGGGGGGTGGGGTAAAACATTTTTTTAAGCGCTTTTTTAGTTTGTGCCTCCCATAAGGAACCTTTTATTGCCTTTGACTTTGACCAGCTATATCTAAAAAAATATATTGAAATTTTAAAATCTGTAAAAAGCATCTTGTAGCTTTGTAAAAACTACATAAAATAAGATCAAATTGTGAAGAAAGTGTTTCATCCCCCCTATGCCCTTAAAAGCAAAGCTTATCTTTAGGTGTAGCAAAAATTCAGTTGTTTTCAAACTTGATAATAAAAACATATTTTTATTAAAAGTATCTTAATGTCCTTGAAGTTATTAATAAAATAAAATTCTTTGTTTTTGAAATTATTTTAATCTTTTTTTTTAGCTATATTCAGGATTGCTGCATACTCATGGTACTCAGTGAAACTTAATTATTTTATAAATTCTAAAAAATCTCAGGGTATTTTGATTTTTTCTTAAAAACACAGGGTGACTCAGGGCGTTTCAAAGTCACTCAGAATAGTTTTTTTGACTCAAAGAGTGGCAACTTTGCTTTTATATATTTTTTTAATATTGAAATTGTTTATTAGTTTACTCTGTATAGTTAATACAATTTTTTGTTGAACAAGGTAATTGCTTTTTTTATTGATTATATAACTAGGAAAATGCAGAAAAATACTAGTCAAGTAAATTGGACAGTTTCTAAGCTTAAATCATGCCAGTTATCAAAGTTAACAGAGGCTGATAAGCTTATATTGAAACAGAGTAGACCAACCCCAGATCTTTCAATTGAGCAAGAGTTTGTTTCAAAAGGTTTTTTTTAATTAAAGATACTAATTTAATATTTTAAACACCACACACTTTTAAAGCTTCTGAGGTTTAGTTTGTTTGTTTAAGCTTTGTTGATATGCAGTGCCAAAACTTTTAAAGATTTAAAGTTATTAGAAATTTCTATTTAAAAAATTCTAATCTAGATTTATGTTTTTATGCTTATAAAAAGTTAAGCCAGTAGAATAGTTAAAAATTTCAGTAATAGTTCAGTGAAAGTTCTTACAATAATTTTCTTACTTAAATAGAAATGAAATTAAAGATGGTAAATGTAATTAAATTTATGACTTTTTAACTTAAATACAAATTGCTTTAAAATCTTAAAATACCAAAGGGTATAATTAAAAATTAAGCTATGAGAAAGATATGTATAATTCCTTGTTTATTCAGTAAGTTTTAAATTGTTGTTGTCACAATAACTTTTTTTGATTTAAATATTCAGATATACCTATATCCTAGAGAAAAAATTAGAAATAAAAGTTGCATAGTCAGATTTCTTATCTTTAAATCTAATTAAAACAATATATTTTATATATTATTTTATGCATAAAAAGTTGAGTCTTTTAAAATTGTTAAGCTGATTTAATAATGTTTAAACTTTTGTTATAGGTAAAACAGTTGAGAGGAAGTTCAACAAAAGTTATTGCTCCAAACACCAATGGCTATCCGGATGCTCGGAAACAAAAGCTCTATTTTATTTCCCATGCTTGCTCTTTGGAAAGGAAGCAGCATGGACTAAAACTGGCTTCAAAAATGTTTCTAACATCTCTGCAAGATGCAAAAGCCATGAATGTTCACTTGGCCATATAAACAGCATGGTCTCTTTTAATTTATTAGGAAAAATACTATTAGTACCTTTTTAAGTCAAAGCTACAAGAACAGTATTGATAAGCACAATACTAAAGTTCAGAAAAACAGAAAAGTTTTGTCAATAATTATTGACAGTATTCTTTTTTGTGGTTTCCAAGTGATTTCACTCAGAGGAAGTGATGAAAAAAGAGACTCATTAAATCCAGGTTGTTTTAGATCTCTGCTAAATTTTGCAGGCGTTCTTGATAAAGATGTTAGTGACCACCTGGAAAACAGTACAGTATTTAAAGGAAATTCAGCAACTATACAAAATGAAATACTTGAATGTGTTATTCAGATTTATAAAAACAAAGTTATTGCTCAAGTCAGTGAAGCACCTTTCATAGCTATAGTTGCTGATGAAACCACAGACGTTTCTATCCAAAATCAACTATCATTAGTTATCAGATATATACACAACTGTAAAGTAGTTGAAAGATTTTGGGGCTTCTTCCAGCCAGACAGAGTCAATGCTGATGGAATAGCAAATGTCATCCTGACAGAGCTAGAGAAAATCTTGAAAGGAGATAAAAAGAAAGTAGTTGCACAGACCTATGATGGTGCTTCAGTCATGCGGGGAAGGATTGGAGGGGTACATGTAAAAGTGAAGCAAATTTATGAAAATGCTCACTACGTTCACTGTGCAGCTCATCAGCTTAAATTCATTCTTTCAAAAGCTGAAACAAGAAGCTAAACTTTTTTTTGCTATGCTAGACCAAATTCCTTCTTTTTTTCAAAGTCGCCAGATAGAAAACGTTCTCTAGAAATGAATATTCCTTCTGGAAGTAAAACCAGGTGGAACTACAACTCCAAACTGTTCTTAGAGTTTCTTTTAATAAACAGGAATTATTTGCAGGATTTAATTTAATTGTAGATAACCCAGACCTATTTGGTTATTCCACAATAGCTGCAGTAGAAAACTGTATTAGGACTTTAAATGATGATAATTTTAATTTTTGCCTGAAATTGTTTTCAGAAATTATGCCTGCAGTTGAAATTTTGTATAACATCATGCAATGCACAGACCTAACTGTTCAAAAAATTGAACAGCATTTGGAAACATTTCAAGCTGCAGTCAACAGTATAAGATGTTCAAGTAGTACAGTGAATGTTAAAAAAGCCTTTCTACTTCAGCAAAAGAAGTTTGTGATAGTGTCAGCTTCAGCATTACTGAAAGGTTCAAGTTTTCAGGCCATTTAAGAATTTCGCAGCTATTTTTGGCAAAATATTTTACTGTTTAGAAATCTTGTATTCCTTTAGAACTTATAGAACAGTGAAGAAGTGCTATCCTGTTGTTGAATGTAAACAGTTAGAAAGAGAACTGAAAACATTTTATTCACGTAAAGAAATGCATCAGGATGGTTTAGTTAAAATACTGCTATATCTTGAAGAACATAACCTGACTAAAATATTTAACGAAACTTCAAAGCTTCTTAGAATTTTGATAACTATTCCCATGACTAGTGTAGAAGCTGAAAGAACATTTTCATCTTTGAAAAGAATAAAAACATTTTTGAGAAACACCATGGGTCTGTCAAGGTTAAATTCTTTAAGTGTTATTTCGATTGGTAGGGACTTAATTAAAAATTGTACTAGTTTCAAGGAAGATGTGATGGAGTAATTTATCAACCAAAAGGAGAGAAGAATGAATTTTAGTTACAAAGGTGAAAAGTAAGAGTCTAAATATTTATGTTTGCAAAGTTAGAACTTTAAATTTATTCTTTAGGTTGACATTTAGTAGTAACTATTTTCTGTAATAAGCAAGTTTAGTTTTTCTTTAAAATGTTGTAGTTTGTACATAAAATTTTCTTTGTTTGTAGACTTTTTAATTTACTTGCCAAGCTTCATAATGCATTCCTTTGTTTGTTTAGTTAAAAATAAGTAAAAATATAATTTTAAGTTTGGTATTTAATCAAATATTTTTCAAGTAAAGTTGAAGCTAAAATGAAGTATCATTATAGGTGCTGTGTTTTTTATTAAAATATAAGTTTGTAATATCTAAATTGTAAGCTACATTTAGTTTTAACTTTAGAGCTTTTTTGAAACTTAATATTATTAAGTTTGCTTGTTTTTCTTTTGAGTTTTTTACTTAGTCAATATTTTTTTTATCTTAATTTTTTTTTTAAATTCTGTAAAATTTCTTTAAGGAGTAATGTAAGTTATTCTTTAAAAAAAAATTGTTTTGTACACAACATTTTATTTGTTTGTAGACTTTTTAATTTATTGCCAATATAATTAGATTTTTTTAAATTGAATATTAGTAAAATAGTTATTAATAGTTTGATGTTTAATTAATCCTATATTTTTTAACTGAAGTTGAGGCTAAAAGAAATATTATTGCATTTGCTGTATTTTTTTATTATAATATTAGTCTGTTTAATCTAAACTGTAAGTTAGAGACTTCGTAAAATTTATATATGAGCTTGCTTATTTTACTTTTGTGTTTTTAACTTAGTAGTCAAGCTTTTTTTTTTCAAACATCAAAAGTTTCAATTAGTTATAAGTTGATACTCGTTTATTGTTTTCAATATTCAGCAGTAAATAAGCGATTATTTTCTACTTAGTAAAATAAATTTTACTTTAAATAAACTTGCAGTTTCTACATAATATTTTTTATTGTTTGTAGACTTTTTAATTTCCTTGCCAAGTCAAATAAGACATTTATTTTTTTGTCAAGTTAAATATTAATAAAATAACCATTCTTAGTATGATGTTTAATCAAATATTTTTTAAATAAAGTTGAGGCAAAATAAAAAAAACTATTAAAGTTGCTGTATTTTCATAATAATAACGATTTGTTTTGTCTAAATTTTTTCTACTGTTAGTTTTAACTTTAAAGCCTTCTTAAAAATTAATACTCATAAGTAAGCTAACATTTTTTGAGTCTTTTAAATTAATTAATTTTTTTTTATTCCTATATTTGCTTTAATTTTTAAAGTATTTACTTTTTTTTTTAAGTTATTTTCTTAAATATTTTTTTTTAATAAATGTTTTATTTTTAAACAAAATTTCCCAAGTTACATTAGCAATTTAATGTAATTGCTGTAGAAAAAATTCGTTATTTAAGATAAAAAAAAGATTTTTAAAGTAGCGGATTTTTTTTTAATTCTGCACCACCTAAAAAAATACCACGCGACACCACTGCTAGATACTAATAATTTTGGTTAGTTGTTAGAATTTTATACCTTGACGTATCATGAATATTTTTCGCAATTTAAATCGATATCATCAAAATTCAGCTGACACTGTTTCCCTTAAACCTATTTATCCCTAACCACATTCGAGGTGTTTATACTCCAGACATAATGACAATAATCGACAAAACCAGAAACTATTTATCAATCCTTGAAACTAATAGTTTGTGGGAGAAATGTTTTGACGTCATCTTTATTTGTAGCTTTATTTGAACTTTACATCAATTTTTGTTTTACAGTGTTTTTACAAACTGCATTTTGAGAGGTTAGTTCTCCTAACAATATTATTCAGTGTTTTGTTTATAATTTTTTAATGTACCTTATATATTTATTTGGTTTTAGTATAGTATTCATGAATAAAGAAAATAATTTTTTTATAATAAAACACTTAATTATTTTTTAATTGTTATTCTTTAAACAGCTTACATTTGTTAATGTTTATATACAAGATCTTCTAAATATAAACTTAAAAAAGACTAGTTTTAATTGTTTTTCTTTAATTAGAGTTTTTATGTTTCAGTTGAATATTTTTTAATTTTTATTTTACATTTTATAGTACTAAACAAAATACAATCTGACCTATACAATGCTCAACTTATTTTTATTATTTCTAGATAAGTTTTTGAAGATTGTTCTTATAATGAATTTAATCATTTACGGTTAGTATTACATCTATGTTTTATTGTAGTAAGTATCATAATTTTAATAAAATTAAAAAAGTAACAAGTGATAATAACTTATATATTTTTTTAACAATTTTGTGATCAAAGTTATTATCAAACAGCATAAATACAATTGCATTACATATACTTAAACTTTATTTTTTATATGAACTTATCTGTATTTGAAGCTTATTAGTTTTAAAAAGTATTTAAATCTAAATATCACTGCTTAAGATTTGTTCTAAAAGCTATTCTTTTTTATTCAGGACTATTTGCACATAAGGATTGAGATTTAATTATCTTAATTTAATTAATTTTAGCTAACAACAAAATTGGCAAAAAATTAATTGAATGTTGGAATTAAAAGTTGGCATTAGACTCAAAGTGACGTATATCATCTTAAAGTGGAGATTTTTTTTATTTTTAGTTTTTATCTTACTTTTACAGCAGTTTTGTCTTTAGTTTTTTTTGATAATATAAAATTATAAAATAACATTAGTTTTTGTTTTATCACATAATTTGAATAAATCGTTTATTTTTCATGACTTTATAGAAATTTCAATATATCAAAAAATCTTTTTGATGGTTTAAAGCCTTTTTACGAAATTTTTTTATTGTTTAAAAAAAAATTATTTAAACTTAATATAGTTGTTAAGCTTTTATTAACTTGTCCTGAAAAGTGTAATAAAAAGTACAATAGCAACACTAAGACATTGTTTAAACAATTTGATAAAGAAAACTATAACAAATATTTTGTTTCAGTTTTACCAGTATATAAACTTTAAAGTAGGACTTATCTATTAAGCCTTTTTCTGCTAAAGAATAAACAAATTATAAAACTATAAAATAGTAGAACATGATTTTTTTGCTAAATGACTTTTCACTTTAAATATTAAAATTTTAGAAGCACGTCTGTAATAAATGCACTTTAATTAGTTTTTTAAAGCTTAGATAAAATCGTTTTATGTTATCTATGACTTACAGAAAGCCTTAATAGGCTATAAACTTATAAACAAGCTGAAATATATCATTGAATTTTGTCAAATATAAGTGAAATCTAGAACGTAGAAATTGCTGGGTGAGAAGTTTGTTGTCACTACGCGGATAAGAACTTTATTTTTTGTGCTCTTACAAAATTGTTTTTATTTCTTTACAACGACTTTGGTGCTTAACTTAATTATGAAGACTTTTTTAACCAGGCTTAAAATATTTTCTTGTAAACTGTGTAGTAGACTAATGACGTTACACTAAATATTAAGAAAAAATGTTAACAAAAATTAGTTTCAATGATAAATCGCAGAGATTTATGTAAGAACTAAAGTGGACAATATTTATTTAACACACAATTTTTAACATTTTATAAAATTAAAATTGGTTGTTTAAATTAAATAATATATATCATTACTACAAATACGCCATACTAACACTTATACAGTTTAATATTAATAAAGTTTCCTCAATTCACAAAATACTAGCTTTTTGTAAGTTATACTAGTTAATATTTAATATTCAATAGTTAATCAATTAGATTAAGTTTTTTTTTTTTGCAGCTTTTAATATCAACTTGCTACTCATTTTTCAAAGATTAAAATTTCAGAAAATAATGAAAGTAGTCAGCAATATTTTAGTTAAATAGTCTTATAAAGTTTTAGATCAAAAGTTCTAAACTTAAGTAAAACATATTAGTGTTAATTCACTCCATTATCTACATTTTAATGATTCCTTATAAATAGCGCATAAAACTAGTTTTTAAAGTAAACAAACTACTGATAGCTTTTCAAAAATTTTTTTGAGTTGTACTATATTTATTAGCTAAGAGCTACCAGAAAGCTGTTATAAATTTGAATTAATAGAACAATGTTGAATTAAAAAGTTGGATTAATTTATAGTGTTTTTTGCATCTACATATTGTGTGCTTATTTATAGTATTATCATTAAAAAGCTTAATTCTTTTGTATAGATATTTACTTTTTATAAACTTTACTTAGAACTGCTATAATCTTATTAGTGTTTTTTAACAAAGAATTTTAAGTTTTCTAGTATTCTATACATCTAATTATAATGTGTTTTTTTTTGGTATATTATTTTCTTGTACTTTGTTCTTTGAATAAACTCTTTAAACAAGTAATACTAATTAAACTTAAAAAGCTAGGACTTTAAAAAAAAAAAACAAATTAGCTGAATTTAATATGTGTATTGTTTATTTTCACTTAAAATATAAAACTTTCTCAGCTAATAAAATATGCATACTTAATGCAATTACAAAATGTGTTTTTAATTGTAAAGTAGACATTTGATTGGTAATATTTTTGTACAACTTTCATAAGAAAACGAAATAGAAAATCAAAAATAAAATTCCAGATTTTTTTATGCATACTATAACGATTTTTTAAACTAATATGTTATACAATATTGCTAAAAAGTAATGTGAATGTCTAAAGCCTAAAAAAACAGTATATATGATACACTATTAAATACATTTTGAAATGTGCTTTAGTAATCATGATGAAACTTAAAATTATGAGCTATTACTAATTAAAATAGTTTATATTTGATAATTAAGTGTTATTACAGCTGGTAGAAAACTATATTAAAATTAGTGATGTACCGGACCCGGATCCGGACTTTTTTTTTCAAATTAGAATCCGGCCGGATCCGGATATCAGACAAAAATGGCAATATCCGGCCGGACCCGGATAGTGAGTCCGGTTCATCACTATTATAAACTAGCCTGAGTCAGAATGAGGTTTTTAAAAGTTGAAAAAAAAAGAACTTTAATTTAATATATGTAGAACAGCTAGCCACAAGGTTTACAAATTTAGGTGTTATTTACAATTAAAAATCTGAAATCAAGTTCTTGAACAATATACACTAGAAAATTACAAAATATTGAAAACTGGATCAGCTCAAACTCATTTAAAATCTAAAAGAAAACTAGCCTGAGTTTTTATAAAAAACTAAACTGGCCTGAGGCAGTCCAAGATTTTCTAAAATTCACAAAAATTTTCAAACTAGCAGGGTTGCCACTGTTTAAGTCAATAAAACTAGCTAGAGTGAGTATAGACAAGCCTGAGTCAGAATGAGGTTTTTAAAAACTGAAAAAAATACTTTAATCTAATAATCAGTAGAACAGCTAGCAAAGGTTGACAATTTGGTAGTAAAGTTGTGGACTGATTGTGGTACAAGTAACTTATTAGTACTACCCATCATATTTAAATACTACCTTATTTAATTAATATCTAAAAAATACTAAATTCCAACTGAGACTACTTTCTATAATCAGACACGACAGTTTTGAGTGATGAATCTTTTATATAAAACACAACAAGAAGTACTAGAAATATTACTTTGGTAACACTTTAAAAACTGGGAGCTATTTAAATCTATATCAAAAGACTTAAAACAAAAAACTAAAAATTAAATAAAACTTTTAGTAAACAAGAAACTGTAAAATTTTTAATAAAATATTAAACTACAAACCTGGCTTAAATATTTAAACAATTAAACACCTGTTAAAATATTCACTTTGAAAACAAAACACTACCTACAATAAGCATTCACAAAAACGTTCAAGATATTTTGTTGCTTCAAGCTACACACCAAACTAACTAACTGCTTACATATAAACTGCCTGTCATGTTCTGATGTTTTGTTGCATCAATATTTAGTTTGAAACATTTCGTCATATGATTCTCATTGGCTCGTACATTCAACCGTATTAACTCTAAATATTCTCTGAGCTCAACTTTAAACAATAAATAATGCAAGTATTCATTCCAAAATTTTCAATTTTACAACATATGTAAAGAGTTGCATTTCATGAAATGTTTTTTTCATAGTTTAAATGTAAAAAAATGTAAATTAGTCACGTGTACAAAATGAGCCAATCACGGTAGGTATTTAATTTTAACTGACGAAAATGACTCTTATTAATTTACACAGGGTTTGTTTATGAAAAAATACTTTTCAGTATGCTCGTTTTAACTAACTAGATCCGGGTCCGGACTTTTTTTTCAAATTAGAATCCGGCCGGAACCGGATCCGTACTTTTTTTTCAAATTAGAATCCGGCCGGATCCGGATATCAGACAAAAATGGAAATATCCGGCCGGACCCGGATAGTGAGTCCGGTACATCACTAATTAAGATGAACCCAACTTAGCAAACGATTTCGCATGTGAATTCAATTTATTTATGAATTATCGAAGCTAACTATTGTAGGTTGATATTATGATGATGTAAGCAATTGAACTTAATTTAAGATATTTTTAAGTGTTGTTTTGTTAGAAAATTTCAAAAAAAAAATATGTTGCTTGTTAAATACTAATAAATTCGAAATAAAATTAAAATTATTTAGTAAAAAAATTATAACTTTTGATTGTGTGATCTTACAAATACTCAATATTTAATATAAACTAACAATGTCAAGACCACTGATTATTAAAATAAAAAAAGCTTGTATTCAAATTTTTGCAGCTATTTATATTGTTGTGATATGATGACTTTAAAGTTACAATTTATCTATATTGACTACTTAAATTAAGTATTACTAACGTTTTTAACTTGATTTTAAGTTTTTAATCGTCAAATAATAAAGTACAACTTTAGATAAAATTTTAAACATATTTAAACTCTATAAATTTACGATTATTCAATTTAAAAAAAAACCTTGTTTTAAGTCGGTTTTAATAGTGAAATGTATTTCGAATATATTTTTAGATACAGTAAGTGCAGTATCTCGAACTTTTCTGTTTAAATTGTCAAGTACGATAAACAGCTGTTAAGATTTAGAAATTAAAATGTGCAAGTTGCAACTTATTGTTCTCTATTTCAATAAGGTATAACATTTGTGTATTTATACTTTGGAATTGAAAAAATATGTTTAATATAAATGTAAAAAAAAGTAAAATTTATAAATTTTTATATACACCTACAAACGCTTGTTTACAATATTTTATTATAAAAGAATTTTTAATGGTTTATATCGGATGTAACAGAGTAATTTTAAGCTGTTCTAAAACATCTACTTCCTATGAATAACGATTGTATGAAATATATTATTCAGATCAAATTTTGTAAGCATAAAGAAGACCAAGAAATTAAATTATATTGTAAATCTGTCCCTTTTTGAGATTACTAACAAATAAAGTAACAAAATTAGACTTAAACTTTTGAAGACAAAAAAATAAACATTAAAAACTTCTAAAAGTTAAAACTTACATTACAATTAATTTATTATATAGAACACAATAGTTATGTTCTACATACTTGAATTTTTTTATAAAACAGAAATTAAGTACTTCTCGAGAATAAAATTTCTTTTTCACTTTTTAGATTAAACTTGTCGAAACTAAAAACCATTATAATTGTACAATTGTTGATTAATGTAGTATGATTGGGCATTTTATTAAATTAAATTTCATATGATGCTTAATAGCTAAATACTAACGTAACAGTTTTTAAAACTTATAATCTAGCTGCAGCAGGTAATATATAAACTTGTAAGAATTTCAAACATTAAGGTAAAACTTACAGTTTAAACATTTATTATAGATTTAAAGCTGTGCTACTAATCTCTCTTTTAAATCAACTATCTAAGCTACTGTTATTGTTTTAAACAATGTTTAGACAAAGTTTACAATTTGTCTTCCTAATAAAATTACAATTCTTATTATACAGCTACTAAAAAGCTGGCTAAACGATAGAGTTTTATGAGATATTGTGATACAAGTTCTCATGGTGTTGAGTACTTTTAATTTTTTTTTTTTACTAATATTTTGAAAAACTCGAGTCTATCACTAGTTTACGGCAACCATTAATTGATAAACATTACCATTGATTTTATTAAAAAAAACTTTGTTTTATAATTTTATGCACAATTTATAACTATATTTTTCTAGTCAAACACTTTTATTAAATGAGGTCTAAGGATTTCGTTTATAAATATTTTTGAAAAGTTTAATAAAAAGTTTCAAAAAAAAAATTTTACTATTATAAAATCATTTTCTTTTCTTAGCTACTAGGATTAACTTAGTCATTAATAAAATTTGTTGCGAATTCAATAATAATTAGTACCAGGCTTGTTTGCAATGAAACATTTTAACAATACTACTTTATAAACGTTTTTTTAATATTTTAATTTAAAACGTAATACTTGAATAAGTTACTTTGGTCAGTTTAATTGACAATTGCAACTCAGGCCTAAATTATGGTATTTTAGAGAACTCATTTCAAGTTTGTAGAAATACCTAGTTTATTTTATTTAGTAATTTATTAGTATATTATTACATTTACTTATTTGGACAAAAAGTAATGGTTACTAAAAGAAAATTTTTAAAGAGAATCAGAATCCGTCCCTTTCTCATCTGCATACGTAAGGTATTTATAAAACAACACTACGAAACTTATGAAAAGAAAAAATATGCTGAAACATCTATCCCAAATGGATTTTTTATTTATAACCGAATTAAAAACGTACTATTTCAGTTTTCAACCTGAGTTAAAATTCAGCAAATTAATACAATTTTTTTTATCGATTATGACGTTTTTCAAACCTTACGTATTAGGTTAAAAAAAAAAATTATAGAAATTTACCGTAAAACGTTCACCAACAACGATGCTCTTCACGAGGTTAGCAGCGGTTTTCATTCTGTTCCGTCTGTCTTCGTGCCAGGTGCGCAGGGAAACCGGAAGAGGCTCCAACGAAGAGTACCCCCATCAGGTCATGATCGAGGTGACGAGGGAATACGAATGCGAGAGCTATAGAGGCAGCGGCACTTTGATAAGCGATCAGTGGGTCCTGACCGCCGCTCACAATTTTGACAACGACGAGGACACCGGAAAGGCGGTGTCGGCCGAAGTGAGCGTTCCGGCGATGGGGTACAGCGCGGAAGCTGCGAGTTGGTACCCGCACCCGACTTACAACTTCGACCATGATCTGGAAGGCGACGAGTACGACTTTGACATGGTCGATATCGCTCTCGTCAGGCTGAAAACGCCGTTCATGGACGGAAACAAACCGGCCGAGATAAACGCTGCCGGCCTTCCCCTACCAGACGAAGAGATCGAAAACTTTAGCGATGTCAGGTTTGCGGGCTACGGTGAAAACGACCACGGAGATGAGCCGGTTCTTTACGAGGGAAAGTCGGTGAAACTACCGATTTATTACTGCTGGATGAAAAATGATTTGGATGATAAAGAAGCCCATAATATGGACGCAGCGGTAGAAAAGTTTGAATATTTCGAGAACGAGCTCGACGATCAAGGCAAAAAAAACCTGAAGGAGTTTCACGAACTCGTCTACCACTCTCACATTTGCACGGGGGTCAGGAGGCCGCGCGAAATCGGGCCTTACATTGGAGACGGAGATTCCGGGTGCGGGCTTTTCAAGCCGGAAGGTTCGACGGTTTACGGCGTCCTGTCGTGTTCCGACTACGAGAACACCCACGACCAGCAGTTCACGAGGCCCGCGAAGTGGGTGAAAGTGTCCAAGTGTTTGAACTTTATAAGATTGACGATGAGAAGGCACTCGGACAAGGAGTTCGGCCGGCAGAAGGAAAGCTTGAACTTTGCGTTTGTTTTGACCGCGATGGTGTGCGCTTACTTTCTATAAGTGGCGATAATTGAATGTAGTAAAAAATATCACGAGAGTTAAAGTAGTAATGTTTTTTAAATGTTCTCTTAAGTAAATTACAAGAAAAATACAATTTTGAAGTATAAGTTAATATTTTTATGCATAAAACGCGTAAGAAGTTATTTTGTGATAGTTTTCACTGATAAACTTGTTTACTGAAGGTGTTAGAAGTTTTAAGGTGTCTTTATCAAGACTATGTTTTTGGGAAAACTTTACTTTAAGCAATTTGGTTAAAAGTATAAATTCAAAGATTAGAGTATTAACTCAACTTCATACTTAACTGTTGGTTTAGTTTAAAGAGACTTAAGAAACATGTTTTAACTACCTTATTTTAAATGTACTTTGACAAAATCAATATAAGATGCTTCTTTTTTCTAGAATTTAAGTTGCCAAAGCTGGGGAAGAAAAAAAAAGAGATAAATAGAATAAATAAAAAATGAATAACTTAATAAAAATAAACAACTTTTAATTGATACAATTTCTAATATTTTAAACTTGTTTTGAAATTTATGCTTTTATTGTCTGCTCTTATGACTTCATAACTATTAAAAATATCATAAAAAGGCAAAATATAAATAATTAAAGGCAAAACTTCGCCTTTAACCATGAAAAAATGTCCTACAACATGGGTCTACATCAAAATAAGAAATATAAATAAGTATTTCATAGTAACTAGTGCTTTAACTTTGGATCAAGGAGTTAATCTTTTGGAAGTTAAAGTTTTAAAATTACATTTTCGATTCGTACTATTAGATTATAACTAATTTGCAAAAAGTTTTGTAAAATTCTGTTGATGTAACATAAAGAGCTAAATAATTATTTTTTTATGTCCACTGTACTTTATTCAAAAAATGTTTATTAATATAAATAATGAAACTGCAAGTTGTTTTAATTAACTAAAAAATTACTTTTTTAACATAAGCTTTGAAAAAAATTAATTTCTTCTATGTACATGTAACCTCTGCTAGTTTTAGTATAACATAAAATTGGAATCACTAAACTAAAGTCATATAGAAAAAAAATGTTAAACTTTTTATTTTGGATGGCACTTTTCAGAAACTATCTGAAAGTTTAAAATGAACTACTAAAACTTTTCTACATGTTTCAATAAAACCTTTATGTAGATATTAAACATGGTTTACTATCATTTCTAACTCGCTATCATTTCTAACCCGATCATTTCTAACCCGATTACTTCTAACCCGATCATTTCTAACCCGATCACTTCTAACCCGATCATTTCTAACCCGATCACTTCTAACCCGATCACCTGTAACCCGATCACTTCTAACCCGATTACTTCTAACCTGATTATTTCTGACCCGATCACTTCTAACACGATCACTTCTAACCCGATCATTTCTAACCTGATCACTTCTAACCTGATCACTTCTAACCCGATCACTTCTAACCCGATCATTTCTAACCCAATCACTTCTAACCCGATCACTTCTAACCCGATCACTTCTAACCCGATCACTTCTAACACGATCATTTCTAACCCGATCATTTCTAACCCGATCACTTCTAACCCGATTACTTCTAACCCGATTAAACACTATCATTTCTAACCCGATCATTTCTAACCCGATCATTTCTAACTTTATCGCTTCTAACCCGACTATTATTAATTCGATCTGTATTAATATGTTTATTTATTAATGAAGTAAATTATAGATTTGTTTTAAAAACAAAAAAATCACAACAAAGTTGTTTTTTTTTATCGAAATTTAGTATATTTTGTTTAAAGTAAAACTTAATGTTTAGATAGCTTTAATAAAATTCAATTTTTGATATTTATTGTTATTGGAAGTTTATTTTTTCCTACGCTAGAACCACACATAATAATCTGGGCAGCTTAAACTAAATAGCACATAACAAAGAGACAAAAATTTATATCTTAAAACCAAAAACTACAGTTTTTTTTTAACAGCAAAAAAAAAAATCAACACTTAGTATAAGACTAATTAAGTTACTTATGATTAAAAAAAAAAAAATTTTAACAAACTCAGTTTTTATTTTATAATAAGCAACTTAAATATCAACTCTTTCAACGATCAGTAAGTTGAAATAAAACAAAACACTACTGCTTAACCTTTCTTTTTAGAATTAACTTTAATTTCTTTTCAATAAACAACCTTCTCTGCAAAATTCAGCAATACATATTGAGACAATTTAGTAAATTTCTTCTATGAATTTAGTTCAAAATCAGCAAAGTAGTCTTAATCAAGCACTTCTACATTGAAATAAGGTTCAGTATTACTTTTATGAAATTCATTTAGAATATACTACAGTGTCAGAATTTAAACAAACTACAAAAACTTATGAATAAAACTTCTTCTAGTTTATACATTTACCAGATTTTCACATCCTAACTTTTAGAGTTAGGTTCTGCTCATTTGTGCAACCGTTTGGTATTTCATTGTTTTTTTAACATTTTTTGTAGCTTTGCCAAAGCATAATCGAAAAATTTAAATACATTGACTAACCACTAAATTTAAAACCTTAAGTCCAAAGCACATCAATAATACAGTTTAAATAAACATTTATCGGAAACATTAGAAAATGATTTATTATTTACATAGGAAAGGCAATTACAATAAAATCAAACTATAGAATGAACAAAATCCTACATATTAAATCAATGGTTTATAAGTACAAAATTTGTTAAATTACTGATAGTTTCTAATATAAATTATCTTATTTTAATCAAATTTGTTCAACTTTATGTAAAGATTTATTTTGTTTAAAAGCTAAGTCCACATTTAAACTGAAAAATATTTATGACTTTGTGGTAATTTTCGTGATAATTAATTATTTTAATAGAGTTCAAAAATTGATTATAAATTAACTGTAGTTTTTAGTTTTAAAAGCATTAGGAAAAGTAGAAGTCTTCTGAATTCTAAAGATTAAATATTAAGTTTTGATAGTCGTCAATGTAAGAAATATAATGAGCATTGCAGTGGTTAAAGACTATTCTTTACTTTTTTTGAAGAGATTCTATATGGTTAGTATAAATTTTAAGTATGAAGACCAGACTGGCAAGTTGCATTCAAATTTAGGGCAAATTTAAACGAAATACCATTTTTTAAGAGTATTAGTATGAGTATATTTGAAACTTAAAATAATACAGTTAAAAAAATTTAGTAATCATAATTAGTATGGTAATTTAATTAAAAATTATTATCATTAAATGATAAGTTCTTAAAACGAAAGTGTATACTGTATAGCACAAAGTAAAAAGTAGAGGTAAACGTTTTTTTGTTTATAAATAGACCCTGTCATTTACTAGAACTTAAATTAGATTTTCTTTCTTTCAGCCAATGGTAAATTATATCTAAAGATTAAATAAGAAATATTATATAATAAGCTTAAACATAAAAGTTAAGAGTCGAAAACTTAATATTTTGATTTTTTCATATTTCTTTAAAAATATGTTGTATATAGAGCAAAATAAGTTTACATTTTTAATAAAAATTTATAAGTTTTAAAAATTTAAAATTCCAAAAATAATTTTACACGATTAATAATAAAAACTTCTTTAATATTTTTTGCTATGTCTTAGAAGTTATTATTTTACAGATTTCCAAAAACAAAAAACTTTATATTATTTAGCGATCATTATGTATGAATTATAAATATAAGTTAATAGATTCGTTTATACAACTCAAAAAATGAGGTAAACAAAGTAAATTAATATTAAGTTAATACTAACGTAAAAAATTATACAAAAATTATTTTTTACGTAACATATTAATTCATTATGTTATAGAAAATAAAAAATTTAAGCTTTTTTTATTGGTTTAATTACTTTATTAAAATTTGTTGGTTTTTGCATTAAATCCTTAAAACAAAGAAATGTAAATAAGCAAGTAAAATAGGTTAGAAACGATCGGACTACAAACGATTAGGCTAGAAGGTATCAGGTTAGAAGTGATCGGGTTAGAAGTGATCGGGTTAGAAATGATCGGGTTAGAAATGATCGGGTTAGAAATGATCTGGCTAAACTGGGTTAGAAATAATCGGGTTAGAAGTGATCTTGTTAGAAATGATCGGGTTAGAAGTGATCGGGTTAGAAATGATCGGGTTAGAAATGATCGTGTTAGAAGTGATCGGGTTAGAAATGATCGTGTTAGAAGTGATCGGGTTAGAAGTGATCGGGTTAGAAGTGATCGGGTTAGAAATGATCGTGTTAGAAGTGATCGGGTTAGAAGTGATCGGGTTAGAAATGATCGGGTTAGAAGTGATCGGGTTAGAAATGATCGGGTTAGAAGTGATCGTGTTAAAAGTGATCGGGTTAGAAGTGATCGGGTTAGAAGTGATCGGGTTAGAAATGACCGGGTTAGAAATGATCGGGTTAGAAATGATCGGGGTAGAAGTGATCGGGTTAGAAATGATAGCGGGTTAGAAATGATCGGCTCCCATTAAACATACTTTACAAGCTAATAGTCTTAAAATAAAATTTTTATCTTTACACACAGTTTTTGAAGCAAGTGTAGGTGTAATAATTGTTATAGCTTCAGACCTAAATCATCATCTTTTGTTTAAATGTTTTGAAGTATGAATAGAAAACAATCTGCACTTTTTCACAGCTTTTTCATAATTCTTTAGAGCTTAATTCAGGTTTTTCCAATAAGGGGGTGCGAAATAGCTGTTCATTTTTGTTTGATAAGTAAGGAGATTCTTCTTTAAATTACGCGAATGTAAGCCATTTTTTTTACTAAACATAACTATTGATTTATAAAGCTAACAGCCACACAAATTATACAAAATAAAGTTCTAGATGAAAAGCAAAAAAAAAAGTTTCAAATGTTTTTAAAGCTAATTTTGAAACTTACACTTGTTATTATGTACTTTACATGTACTGCAAGGGTACAAAAACAAGCGTTTTAGAAGTGCAAGCTAGACGCTTGACAATTTAAGTTTAAAAAACAATAGTATTAAAACTGCTGGGTTTACGCCGATTTCAAATTCTGGAATCTTGTACTTTATTAAAGATGTTAATATCAAAACATCAATAAATGAACTAGAGTAAAAGTTGTAGTGAACTGTTTTTTATAGTGAATTTATTAAACAAAATAGAAAACAGTTTGCTTAAAAATGTTTTTGTTTATGGACCTACCTGGAGGGGTCCGATTGTAATCTAACGAGATTTTCCCTAAAACTTGTTGAGTAATTTACTTTTGTATACGTTTATCCCTAACCAACCTTACCCAAACATGTTTTAAAGCTTATCAAAACGTAAGTTTTTTATAACTAAAAATAAAAAAAAAGAATGAAACCAATGGGGGCTTGTGACCCAACATGCAAAGGTTCATTTACCCTAGAAAGCTTAAGTTTAGGGCTTAATCTGAGTGTGAATTTACTATTGGAATTTGACATAATTAATACTTAACTCTAAACTTAATATTACTAGATATGAATACTATTATAAATAACCAGGCACAACAATTGAGTGGGGTTCTCTATTAAACGAACTTCAATGAATACAAAACCTGTTGTTAAAATTACAGGAACTATTAAATATGTAGTTTGTTAACTAAAATACTGTATATTAACCACTATAAAAAACTCAATGATATTTTAAGGAGTACTAAATATTAATACAAAACTAAGTGTTGAAAACTACAAGAACTATAAAATTATGTCACTAATGTAAAAATGCTTTATATTAAACTGCTGTAAAAAATGCTTTTAATAAATCACTTGTTGAAAATCAAAACAGCTATAAAAATGTACAGTAAGAAAATTACTAAAACTTATTTTAAATAACAATCTTTAAATCTAACAAATAAAATTACAATTATATATACTAAAACTTTATAAAACAACTCAATACCAATAATCAAGTGTCTTTCTTGTAAACAGTCTCTGCAGCTCCTGGCGGTTCTCTTAACACATCTCAGTCTGGACTGTCAGCTTGTGACTAAAAACATTAAAATGACTCATTGCATCATACAGTTTTGATTGTACGTCTTATAAGAGAAATGCGCTCTCATTCTCTTTTATTCTCTTTACGTCATAAAATAAAAATGCGCTCTCATTCTCTTTATTCTCTTTCTCACTTTTTGTTGCATCATACTTAGCCCGGGCAAGAAATGTAAGTGCTCTTAATAACTCTTAATTTTCTCTTGATAACAAAACGGTTTTCAAAGAATGCTGCACTCCATCTCGACAAGCATGCTACAAAAAAGTTTACGATAAGAACTTAACTTCTTAAAGAAAGCAGAAAATTACTGTGGAAAGGTCGCAAGCAAAAAAGAAAACTGTCGACATGTCGTCACACAAGTACATTATCGAGGTTTATTTCTTGATTGCAAACGAAAAAGTACGCACTGTAATGACAAAACTTCTGATAAGACCAGAAGCGTGTTACAGAATTTTTTCTCATTTTCCCATTTGCAAGCAATAGCTCATTGCAAAGGATGCGGGGGAGTTAAAAGAATGTTCGAAGAAAAATCGGAAGATCAGCTCAAGAATGTGTACTTAATTTCAGATGAGTCAAAGGCGGTCACAGAGTCCTGAGAGATTGTTTGACAAATTATGAACGTGCATTAGCTTAAAAATTGTAGAAACTAACAGCTAACCAATCATCAACCGAGATGCAAGTTAAGAGATTGATTAAACTGAAGAACACATCTCGCCAACTTGTGTCCAACTCTTTTTTATTACAAAAGTTAATATCAGTGTGATGTTGAAGACAATTTTTCGAAAGTCATCACCAACAAGAATGTCAATAAAAACTTGTACATTTCCATCCACATGAAAAACCGAATCGATTACTGGCAAGCAAGACCTAAATGAAATGAGAAAAGTTAAAAATCACTTAACACTATTAACAAAGCCACCACCGATAAAGATGATTTCAAAGCAGCGTTTAAAAACTTTTGTGCAAAAGAATTGTGAGGGCCAAATATCCTTATTTGGCATAAGACAAAAACATTGTTGAGCTAATAAAAAATGGAGGCTCACCGGCCGAAACAAAGGAAATGGACAAGATTATAAAAGACTTTAATGAGTCTAAAGTGTTGTAGTCCTCATGATGTTGTAATCCTCACGATAATCAAAGTGTTAAGTGCACAGCTACTTATATCTGTTCTAAACTGCAATGTAAAAACTGCACAATGATAAAAAATTATAAAAGATTATATACTAATACTTGCAACTAATACTTGTTGTTACATAACAAAGTGACGTTTGCAATTGATAGTTAATTAGTAAAACATATTAAATAAATAATGCACAAAAGTTTGATTTAAAATATTTTTCAAAAGTTTGTAACTTTTATTTTACTTTTTATGCTTCTAAACGTTGCTTTAACAAATTTGGTCTGAGTTACTAAATCTTAACATAAATATATTTGAATATTTTTGTCTAGAAAAGGAGTCGGCAGGCTAATAGCCCTCTAGGGCCAAATTTCAAGCTTCAAAATTTTTGCGGAACACAGTTAAATAGTTGTTATTTTTATTTCGTTTTAGTTTTAGTCACTTTTAGCTAAACATCTGAGGTCTGTTTATACTTTTTATGAATTTTATAGCACCGACTGAAATACCTAAGTCATAATACTTATAATTTTATAAACTTAAGACTTTTTAAATAAAATAACGACTTTTATTATTACTTAACTTTGTAAGATTACCACTTAGCTCTGTAAAGACAATAATACATCTAAGTAGGTCATGCTTTTTGTCTTTGGAAACAAAAATGTACAAGATAAACAACCATTAAAGAATAATAACAAACACAGTGATGCAAGAAATAGTTATATTAAAAAAAAGTTTCGATTTCTTTTTCTACATCAGTTACATAAAGTGTTATTTTATTTATCGTTTCTGGTTTAAATTATTCAAAAAATCTTCAAAAAACCCAGAAATGGCTAAGGCGGTCACAGAGGCAACTAATTAAAAAAAAAACTTATTTTACGTATTCTGATTAATTTTTAGATTTTTGAAGCACAATGTATATATTTTTTTTGAATAAAACTTAAAAAAAAACGTATAAGGTTACTGAAAAGATACTGTAAAGCCTTTTAAAATGTGTTTTATATGGAATATATGGATCTAAATAATGTTTAGTATTTTGTGTATAATACTTACGTTTCTTATCTAATCTAAATTTTGTTAACCAAATGTAATAAAATTTAAGAATCCATATTTTCTTTTTTTTTTTGTTTTTTAATTCCAATTTAATCAAGGATATCAGGGTAATTTCTTTGCTGAGCGTGTAGCAACCTTGATCATTATAAATTTTTATCATGCGCTATAACGAACACTAAAATGGTTTTAATAAAGTAGTGCTACATAATCGCCAGATAACTTAGTTTAATAAGTTCGAACAAATAAATATATTTGAAGCACTATTTATTAAATTTTGTTCAAAATATTGTTTTTTTGAATCGTTTGCCTTATAACAAACAGAAGTTTACAAAACTAACAAAAACTGTCTTAATTAGTATAAAAATATAGAAAAAAAATTGTGAACCTTCATAGTTGTGTTAAGTAAAAGTAATACTAACAAAAAACATATGACATATGTTAAATATATGACAGGTTTTTTTTGTCTATAATTGAAATTTTGCTTAAAACAGGTTGCCAAAGATTTTTGATAAATTTCTTTCAGGTTTTAGAAAGTACAAGTTTTTGGGTATATTTTTAGTAAAACATTTATTTAAGATGTCTTAATTAGTATAAAAACATAATTCAAAAACATATATGTATGTACACTAGTGTGCATAAAAAATAATATTGTTTACAGAAAATTTACTTAAGTTATTGAAAATTTGTTCGATATATAGCTTAGATTTCAACTATATGTATTTGTTATAAAAGTTTTACAATATTTTTATATTACGTTTTCTAATAGAAGTGTTTATTAGTTTTATATTTTAACATACACTTAAACATTTATCTATATGAAACTGAATGTTTATGATTTGTTTAAATAAAATGAAACTTAATAATACGCTTATAAAAAAGTTATGTATTAGTCAAAAGTTTTTATACTAAAGTAGACTATTACGTTTTTACTACTTTTTAACAAATCAAAAATTTTAACTATTTTTGAGTAAGTTATATTTTACGTCATCTTTTTTTTTAACTTTAATAACAAATAACGCTTGTTTGTTCTGGTTATTTTAAGTAATAAATTATAAGTAATAAGTAATAAACTAATTTTAAGTTAAAAAACTAAGTTGAGCTAAAAAAAACTTTCAAATTGAATTAGTAGCTGACGAATATGTAACCAAAAGGACATAGAAACAGATAATTTTATCAAAAAGTAACCATTATACTCTAAATCTATAAACGGTACCTTATAAATATGTTAAAAATATTTGAAAAGAAGTCAAACTTTATCCATCGTATATCAATATAAATTGTTACTTAATATAACCTGTTTTTGATAATTAGAACTTATTACAGCTACTGTAAAGCTGTTTAAAACCCCTTATCAGTTGTGGAGGTTGTGTGGAATTTAATGAAAAAACTTATATAATTTATTGCAGCTGTCTTTTGTGGTTTGTAAACATGACGCAGTTTTTAAAAATCGATATCTTATTTTATTTAGATACTAAAAATATCGATTTTTAAAAACTTCAAAAATGTGTATAAAATTTTTAAAAAAAACTTTTAATATAAAAACACTGTAAATGTTTAACATAAGAATTGGAAAGTTCCTTAGATCATACCGGCTAAATGAACTTATAAAATAGGATTATGTTTTACAACTACTTGAAGACAGTTCTTGACCGACATTGAATAAGTTTTAGTTTTACTTATGTTTTTAAAACATTGTGTTTAAGTACTCAAGGCGTGATATTCAAGGTTTTGTTTTAAAATTAATAAGCATTTTTGTTACCTAAACACCTTGTGAAAAAACAAACTTAGGGTTTTTTTGTTTAAAAAATTTTTACTTTTATTACTAACTTAATTCATTAAAATATTTTGAGTTTTTAGCTTTGAATTTATTTTTTTAAATAGTTACTTTGTCAATTTAACGATGAACTAACTATTTTTAAATGTATTTTTTCTATAAGTTTCAGTAACTATCAATTTACCACCCAATTTTATAACAAAAGATTTTTTAAACACAATATTATTTCTCTATAATAAGATAATGTCACAGCTAAATGTAAGCTGTTTCAAACTTGTACTTTTGTACCACGTTTGCAACTTTAATCAACCTATATACTAACTTTTGATGCTGATTAAAGTGGTGTAACATTAAGACATATGCATTTTAGAAACAACATTATATAAATTTCTAACGATAGAAGGAAGTTAATAACTTTTAATAAACATTTTTACTAAGTTTTGGTAGAATTAATTTTATATTATATATACATGTACTATTTATCACTTAACTGCCTTAATATTATAAAAAGGTTAAAGGCTTTTTATTCGAGCAATAATGTTACTTATAAACAGTAAGTACTTAGCTTAACTAGACATAGTTGTTATCTTAGTTTAAAATTTTATAAAGTTATGTTTTAGTTCTTTTATTTATTTTTTTTATTTTCCATTAACAAACTTGATCTTCTATAACTGTTAGAAGTTAAATTAATTATAGATCAGCATATGTTTTTATAAATATCAAACAAAAAAATAGGAAAATATTAAAATTGTTATGTGCTAACTATTAAATTTTAACAGCTAAAACACAACTATAATTAATATATGAGCATACTTTAGTATAACTTTGAAGAACTACTGATGGCTTTAATTATAATGTTTAGTTTTAAAACGAAACGCTATAAAAGTTGTTAGAGTTAAAGTTTCAATTAATTTTTACAATATGAAAATATACAAATAATTAAAACAAGTTTGTTAGTCAATTTGACAAAGCTGCATTGTTGTAGCTTTTTGAAATTTAAAACTTTTGTTTAAGTACTAAATTATGTAATAGTCTGTGTAGATTTTATACTAAACCATAATAATGACACTCAGTTTAACCAAAAACACAAAACAAGGCAACTACTTTCATCAAGTCTAGAAAACTAAACTTAACACAAAAAAGGTTTAGTCAAGTATCGAGATTTTTAAATAATAATTACGTTATTGTACTATACTAAATCACATGAAAACTATAAATAAAGTTTATAATCTCAGTCGATGATTGTAATTAATTAGAGTTATCAGAACTATTCTAAATGCATTATAATACATTGAGGATACTAAAGTTTGAAAAATAGACGTAAATAAACAATACAGTAATGTGCAAAGCTAAATAAGAATGGTAATATCTTAATTTAATTGTAATTTTAATGTAATTCTAAACATTTTTTTTGATTAACGATTTAAAAACAAAACTAAACTTTTTTATTTATTTTCTGTACTACGTAGCAGTGGTGTCGCGTGGTATTTTTTTTAGGTGGTGCAGAATTTAAAAAAAAAATCCGCTACTTTAAAACTCTTTTTTTTATCTTAAATAACGAATTTTTTCTACAGCAATTACATTAGATTGCTAATGTAACTTGGGAAATTTTGTTTAAAAATAAAACATTTATTAAAAAAAAATATTTAAGAAAATAACTTAAAAAAAAAAGTAAATACTTTAAAAATTAAAGCAAATATAGGAATAAAAAAAAATTAATTAATTTAAAAGACTCAAAAAATGTTAGCTTACTTATGAGTATTAATTTTTAAGAAGGCTTTAAAGTTAAAACTAACAGTAGAAAAAATTTAGACAAAACAAATCGTTATTATCATGAAAATACAGCAACTTTAATAGTTTTTTTTATTTTGCCTCAACTTTATTTAAAAAATATTTGATTAAACATCATACTAAGAATGGTTATTTTATTAATATTTAACTTGACAAAAAAATAAATGTCTTATTTGACTTGGCAAGGAAATTAAAAAGTCTACAAACAATAAAAAATATTATGTAGAAACTGCAAGTTTATTTAAAGTAAAATTTATTTTACTAAGTAGAAAATAATCGCTTATTTACTGCTGAATATTGAAAACAATAAACGAGTATCAACTTATAACTAATTGAAACTTTTGATGTTTGAAAAAAAAAAACAGCTTGACTACTAAGTTAAAAACACAAAAGTAAAATAAGCAAGCTCATATATAAATTTTACGAAGTCTCTAACTTACAATTTAGATTAAACAGACTAATATTATAATAAAAAAATACAGCAAATGCAATAATATTTCTTTTAGCCTCAACTTCAGTTAAAAATTATTGGATTAATTAAACATCAAACTATTAATAACTATTTTACTAATATTCAATTTAAAAAAATCTAATTATACTTGGCAATAAATTAAAAAGTCTACAAACAAATAAAATGTTGTGTACAAAACAATTTTTTTTTAAAGAATAACTTACATTACTCATTAAAGAAATTTTACAGAATTTAAAAAAAAAATTAAGATAAAAAAAAAAAATTGACTAAGTAAAAAACTCAAAAGAAAAACAAGCAAACTTAATAATATTAAGTTTCAAAAAAGCTCTAAGGTTAAAACTAAATGTAGCTTACAATTTAGATATTACAAACTTATATTTTAATAAAAATCACAGCACCTATAATGATACTTCATTTTAGCTTCAACTTTACTTGAAAAATATTGAATTAAATACCAAACTTAAAATTATATTTTTACTTATTTTTAACTAAACAAACAAAGGAATGCATTATGAAGCTTGGCATGTAAATTAAAAAGTCTACAAACAAAGAAAATTTTATGTACAAACTACAACATTTTAAAGAAAAACTAAACTTGCTTATTACAGAAAATAGTTACTACTAAATGTCTACCTAAAGAATAAATTTAAAGTTCTAACTTTGCAAACATAAATACTTAGACTCTTACTTTTCACCTTTGTAACTAAAATTTATTCTTCTCTCCTTTTGGTTGATAAATTAATCAATCACATCTTCCTTGAAACTAGTACAATTTTTAATTAAGTCCCTACCAATCGAAATAACACTTAAAGAATTTAACCTTGACAGACCCATGGTGTTTCTCAAAAATGTTTTTATCCTTTTCAAAGATGAAAATGTTCTTTCAGCTTCTACACTAGTCATGGGAATAGTTATCAAAATTCTAAGAAGCTTTGAAGTTTCGTTAAATATTTTAGTCAGGTTATGTTCTTCAAGATATAGCAGTATTTTAACTAAACCATCCTGATGCATTTCTTTACGTGAATAAAATGTTTTCAGTTCTCTTTCTAACTGTTTACATTCAACAACAGGATAGCACTTCTTCACTGTTCTATAAGTTCTAAAGGAATACAAGATTTCTAAACAGTAAAATATTTTGCCAAAAATAGCTGCGAAATTCTTAAATGGCCTGAAAACTTGAACCTTTCAGTAATGCTGAAGCTGACACTATCACAAACTTCTTTTGCTGAAGTAGAAAGGCTTTTTTTAACATTCACTGTACTACTTGAACATCTTATACTGTTGACTGCAGCTTGAAATGTTTCCAAATGCTGTTCAATTTTTTGAACAGTTAGGTCTGTGCATTGCATGATGTTATACAAAATTTCAACTGCAGGCATAATTTCTGAAAACAATTTCAGGCAAAAATTAAAATTATCATCATTTAAAGTCCTAATACAGTTTTCTACTGCAGCTATTGTGGAATAACCAAAACGGTCTGGGTTATCTACAATTAAATTAAATCCTAAAAATAATTCCTGTTTATTAAAAGAAACTCTAAGAACAGTTTTGGAGTTGTAGTTCCACCTGGTTTTACTTCCAGAAGGAATATTCATTTCTAGAGAACGTTTTCTATCTGGCGACTTTGAAAAAAAGAAGGAATTTGGTCTAGCATAGCAAAAAAAAGTTTAGCTTCTTGTTGCAGCTTTTGAAAGAATTAATTTAAGCTGATGAGCTGCACAGTGAACGTAGTGAGCATTTTCATAAACTTGCTTCACTTTTACATGTACCCCTCCAATCCTTCCCCGCATGACTGAAGCACCATCATAGGTCTGTGCAACTACTTTCTTTTTATCTCCTTTCAAGATTTTCTCTAGCTCTGTCAGGATGACATTTGCTATTCTATCAGCATTGACTCTGTCTGGCTGGAAGATGCCCCAAAATCTTTCAACTACTTTACAGTTGTGTATATATCTGATAACTAATGATAGTTGATTTTGGATAGAAACGTCTGTGGTTTCATCAGCAACTATAGCTATGAAAGGTGCTTCACTGACTTGAGCAATAACTTTGTTTTTATAAATCTGAATAACACATTCAAGTATTTCATTTTGTATAGTTGCTGAATTTCCTTTGAATTCTGTACTGTTTTCCAGGTGGCCACTAACATCTTTATCAAGAACGCCTGCAAAATTTAGCAGAGATCTAAAACAACCTGGATTTAATGAGTCTCTTTTTTCATCACTTCCTCTGAGTGAAATCACTTGGAAACCACAAAAAAGAATACTGTCAATAATTATTGACAAAACTTTTATGTTTTTCTGAACTTTAGTATTGTGCTTATCAATACTGTTCTTGTAGCTTTGACTTAAAAAGGTACTAATAGTATTTTTCCTAATAAATTAAAAGAGACCATGCTGTTTATATGGCCAAGTGAACATTCATGGCTTTTGCATCTTGCAGAGATGTTAGAAACATTTTTGAAGCCAGTTTTAGTCCATGCTGCTTCCTTTCCAAAGAGCAAGCATGGGAAATAAAATAGAGCTTTTGTTTCCGAGCATCCGGATAGCCATTGGTGTTTGGAGCAATAACTTTTGTTGAACTTCCTCTCAACTGTTTTACCTATAACAAAAGTTTAAACATTATTAAATCAGCTTAACAATTTTAAAAGACTCAACTTTTTATGCATAAAATAATATATAAAATATATTGTTTTAATTAGATTTAAAGATAAGAAATCTGACTATGCAACTTTTATTTCTAACTTTTTCTCTAGGATATAGGTATATCTGAATATTTAAATCAAAAAAAGTTATTGTGACAACAACAATTTAAAACTTACTGAATAAACAAGGAATTATACATATCTTTCTCATAGCTTAATTTTTAATTATACCCTTTGGTATTTTAAGATTTTAAAGCAATATGTATTTAAGTTAAAAAGTCATAAATTTAATTACATTTACCATCTTTAATTTCATTTCTATTTAAGTAAGAAAATTATTGTAAGAACTTTCACTGAACTATTACTGAAATTTTTAACTATTCTACTGGCTTAACTTTTTATAAGCATAAAAACATAAATCTAGATTAGAATTTTTTAAATAGAAATTTCTAATAACTTTAAATCTTTAAAAGTTTTGGCACTGCATATCAACAAAGCTTAAACAAACAAACTAAACCTCAGAAGCTTTAAAAGTGTGTGGTGTTTAAAATATTAAATTAGTATCTTTAATTAAAAAAAACCTTTTGAAGCAAACTCTTGCTCAACTGTTAATTTGGATTGGGTAATTGTCTAAACTCATAAAAGCATTTAAAATTTTACTATAAAATTATTTAACTACAGTTTAAGAGATTAAAATTTATCAACTAGACAAAATAAAGAGATCTAACTTTTTAACTGATACAATATCATTTAGCAGTTGATACTATTTTAGTTTTAATTTAAAATCATATTAATACTACGTAGCAGGGGCGTCGCGTAGGGTGTTGCACTGCCGCAACTGCACCACCTTAAAATTTTGTAAGAAAAAAAAAGTATCTGTAGCGTTTTCGTTATTTTTTAGAACGAAATCTCTTTTAAAACTCCAATTTTGAAAACGACCATTTTGCCCACTTCACTGCAGCAAACCCTTAGCTGACTGCCGCAAATGAACTCAAAAAAGCAAAATTTCTTCAAGAATTACCGCAAAATCAATATCTTGCGGTAAGTAAACTAAATTGAAAGTTCCCTAAAACAGGACATGCTTAAGTATTATCTACAAGCTATTGTAAATATAAAATAAAAACAAAGCTAAGCTACTGCAAAAGATTAAACTTGAGTTTATGTACCCACATGATTTTAAAATTTAACAGATCACTTCTATTAAAACTGGACAATAAAAGAACAAAACTTGTCATGAATGGAATATTTAAAAAAAGATAGGAACCTTAAATCACTAAAGTCTAAGAAATTTGAATTTTTATTTTAATCTGCATACATAAACTTAATTATAACTGATTATTGTTATCATAAAATTAATAAAATATTTAATTAAATTATATTTAAATGTAAAATTTGAGTTCTGAAAAAAAAATAAGAAGTTTAATATAAACTTCTAGTTCACTCTTACAGAAAAATAATTTAGATTTATATTAAATGAAAATTAGTATTATTGAAACAGTCACATATTTAAATAAAGTAAAAAGCCTTAACTTAGAAACTTTGATTACTAAGAGTAGTTTAACATTTTAGGAAAATTCAGTCTACTTTATATGACTTTTGGTTTAATTTTTTCATAGTCAAAGCAAAAGTGTTAGATAAAATTGTTGAAACATGGTTGCCTTGCCTCATAATCAGGATAACTTAGAAATGTTAAAAACTCAAGATTACCCAAGATAAATTAAAATAGACCAAATTATAAAAATATTCAGGCTGACTAAAGCAGTTTTAGTTTTTTACTCTGAAAATAACAAGCTTATTTAAAATTAAAAAATAAGTGTTTTACCCCTATGGCCACATGAAAACTAGCTAACCAATTTTTTACTGCTATAAGGGTTACTTATTTATAAATTATCTTTAAAATTCTTTAAAAATTCAAAAGCCTCGCCAACTAAACTTAAAAAAGTTGAGCTCCTGAGAAAAATACTGTCATCAAAATAAAAAAACATATTAAAATTAAATAAAGAAAAGATACCCTTAAAAACTATTGAATTTTAAACCTCCAAAAAAAACATTAAAATTTGAAAAAAAGTTAATAGAAATCTTAATGGTTGTAAAAAAAAAGTGCAAAATAGTGAGGGGTAAGGGGGGGGGGGAAGGTTTATAGGCACTTTTTTACATGTTGTTCTTATTTTAACTTTTTCAAAAAGCTAATAGTTACTCTTTAATAAACTTGAAATTTCAAATTGAACTTTTAGTTACAACCGGTCAAAGCCAGAGAGTACAATGATTTATTATACAAGGAGCAAATCAAAACTGCAAAAGAATACAATTTTACTGAAAACCTATATTCTCCATCATTCTTAAAGCAATTTTTATCAAACTTTTTCATCCTAAGTTTTATAAAATTTGTTAAATTTTGTTAAAAAGAAATTTAAATATTTAAGTATCAATATATATTTTTATATATACAAAAAAAAAACTTTTGTTATTTTTTTTTCTTAGTGTTTTAAATATCTACTTCAGCAATTTGTTTTTTTTATAAAAAAACATCTAAAGTTTTTAAGGCCAACTTATAAAAAAAAAAGATATGATTTTAGTGATTTGATTTATTTGTTGTTTTAGTTTATATTATATTAATAAGGATTCTTTTGTACCTCTGACTGTGAGTTACCATATCTTAAAAGTTAGTATGAATTTTTTATATTTATAATAGATGAGTTTTAGTAAAATTAAAACTTTATAAAATAATTTCAGTCAAATAGTTCTAAAGTAGATGTTAAGGGCATAAAAGGGGGGGGGTAAAACACTTTTTTTCAAGCGCTGTTTTAGTTTGTGCCTCCCATGAGGAACCTTTTATTGCCTTTGACTTTGACCAGCTATATCTAAAAATTATATTGAAATTTTAAAATCTGTAAAAAGCATCTTGTAGCTTTGTAAAAACTACATAAAATAAGATCAAATTGTGAAGAAAGTGTTTCTTTTTTTGTAGTGAAGAATTTATTTTTTGTTTGTAGACTTTTTAATTTCCTTGCCAAGTCTGATAAGACATTTATTTTTTTGTTAAGTTAAATATTAATGAAAAAACCATTCTTAGTATGATGTTTAATCAAATATTTTTTAAATAAAGTTGATGCAAAAAAAAAAAAAACTATTAAAGTTGCTGTATTTTCATTATAATAACAATTTGTTTTGTCTAAATTTTTTCTACTGTTAGTTTTAACTTTAAAGCTTTCTTAAAAATCAATACTCATAAGTAAGCTAAATTTTTTTGAGTCTTTTAAATTCAAAGTATTTACATTTTTTTTAAGTTGTTTTCTTAAATAATTTTTTTTTTTGAAAAAATAGATGTTTTATTTTTAAACAAATCTTCCCAAGTTACATTAGCAATTTAATGTAATTGTTGTAGAAAAAAGTCTTTATTTAAGATAAAAAAAGAGTTTAAAAGTTAGGTATTTTTTATAAAAATTCTGCACCACCTAAAAAAAATACCACGCGACGCCACTGTTGTGAACTATCAAAGTAAAAACTAAAGTTAAGAAATGTAAAACCTGTTATATAAGAACAAAAGCAGTTTTTAAAAAAATTGTAAAATAAGGTCTTTAAGTATAAAAAGTAAACTCTTTTATTTCAATATTATACCATATCATAAACAAATTAACAGATAAAATGTTTTGTTTATTTGATCCTAAACACATAGATCAAAGCTTTAGAGATCAAAGCAAATATTTTAAGGCGATAAATCTTATAAAGCTGCCAAGTAGTATTAAAGTATATTCTGCATAGTTAAAGAATTTAAGCCTGGTTTTAACAGGTAAAATATAACAAAATTTTAATGTTTTAGTTATATGTTACTTTAGTTAAAAAACATATTAAAACTAATAAACACAGGCAATAACTGGTCTTAAAAAACATTTGAATATATTTTTATAATGTTTAATTTCGGATAGTAAAAATAATATACGTATAAGATATACTTACTTAAAAATATATAAGAATAACATGTACTATTTCAACTGTATATATAGGTTTATATGTTTATTATTTTACATAAAACTTACAAGTTAAAATGTTCAATATTTAAATATATCACATTAAAGTCATAAATTGTTTAAACAATATTTTATTTTTGAAAGTAAATAGCATTTTTTTAATATAAATAAAAGATACAAATATAAACACTTCATTTTTTTGATGCAAGTATTAGATAGTCAAAGGATTGGCATAAAAAAGAACCTTTTTCCAAAACTTTTGCATAATACCACCAGTAAAGAGTTAGAAAATCATAACTACGCAAAAGCAACACTTTTTATAATTATAAAAATATACAACTAAGATATTTTCGCACCAAAAATTAAGATCTATTTTAAATAAACTTTTAAAATATTTATTAAAAAAAAAGTTTCAAGCAAACTTAAATTAAAAATTCTCTTATTTTTTATGTTTGCAAATTTTACTTTTTTCTATTATTACAGTTTTAGACTTCGACATGTATTGAAAAAAAAAATATATTTTAAAATAGAAGGAAGTTTGTTGTTAATATAATTATCAATAAAATTATTATTGTTTTTTTATTTATTAAAAGCACAAATTTTACAAAACTTATCGTCATATTTTCATTTAAAAATGTTAAGTCCATTTATTGTATAAATCACTTCTTTAAAACTCTTAAAACAAAAATTTTAGTAGTTAATTTAACTATTCAAATGTAAAATTGTTTTTACTGTTAAAACTAAACTATTATATAAATAAAAAATACCTTTTTAGAAAAAAATACTTATAAAATAGTTTCGTAAAATTTTTTAACCGTATTCTATTTTACTTCCTTTAAAGAAGTTGAAACCTTTAATTCAAGTATTTACACGTTTGTTATTAGTGTTGTTTATCTTCTTTTAAAAGTTAGTTTAAAGTTATATTTATTTTATAGTTTTTATATTACTAAACAATATTCATAGTACATTATTTAAGACAAAATACAGTTAATTTTCGTTTAGTTTTATTTTCTTTCATTTTTCTTTTCGTTTAGCTGATTGTTTTATTGCTAAACATTTAAATACTTAAATTACAAAAAAGAGTATGTGTAATAGCTCATAAAAAACTTTATAAGCATGTGGTGTACGACTCGAGAACCGAAAAGATCTTTTGTTCACCAGGTCCTTAGACCAAACTTTTTCAGCGCTTTTTTTATCGTCAAATAAACAATAATTATTTCAGAATTTTAATAATTTTAATTTTTTTATATATTAGCTTTCCTAAATATTACAAAACACATTGTTAAATGTTTTTTACGTTTTTACCAATATTTATTAATGGCAGACCAAAATACTTATGATATTTTTTCACTGGTTTATTTTATCATAAGTTATGTAGATTAATAAAAGTTTATCACAAACAAATTAAACATGTTATTTTAATATTGTAAAAGATTTTTAAACTAACACATACTTATATGTACAGTTAACTGATATGAATAGTTAACCAGAAGATCGCAATTATTTTTAATACAAACAGGCAACATTACAAAATTGAAAAAGGAAAATAAAAACTACGAATTACCTAGGAAAATACAAAAAAGAGAATTTAAATCAAGACCAAGAATATAAAGCTGAATATTGTGCTTGAAGGAAGCACCACTGATTCTTAAAGCAGATAAAAGTTCCTAAATAAAAGATCAGAATCATTAAGTTCATGCAGGCATAGGAACAAACTTTTATTATTCTATTTGAATGAAGCAAAAATCTAGGAATTGAAACATTAATAACATTTGAATTATCTGTTAGAATCTTTAGAACTTCTTTGTTAAGAATTCGTTGTGTTTCCGATCATATTGTATTTAGTTTTTTTTGTTTTTTTTTTCATTTTCATTTATTATTACTAATATAAATGTTACCCTACTATGCATTTTTTAATAAATTTAAATATTTAATGTCAAAGTTCTTTTGTTTATGTTTTAATGCATCAATGAGTTCAAATTCACTTCACTTCAATTGTTCGAATGTAATTTACTGTTTTGTTGTTATTTGACTAGGTCAGCTCACGTTCACCGAAACCTGGCAATTAAAATAAAAATATTTATATTATTATAATTTAACACTTACAAATTGTTTTAAACGACTCTACGAAAACAAATAGTTTCTTTTGTAAATATATATAGTTTAATTGTATAATATAATGTTATATCAAAGCTTGTTTATATTATTACTTTAAAAACAGTATATTTAGCAATAATTGATTGAATGTTTTTTAGCAAAAGTATTATAAAAAAAAATTAATTTATTTCATTTAGACATTAATATGTCACAATCTTTAGAAATTTAAAAAATTCATTAATTATATAACTTTTTATTTTGTTTTAAAACTACATAGAGTATACAGGTTTTTTATATTTTCATTCACTTTTTATATGTCCCGGTGTAACATTCATAAAAAATGCACCTTAATTTTAAATATTTTGATTATAAACTTTAAGTTTCTCGTTTTAAAAATACAAGCAGATGTTTCATGCAAGCTACAAGTTTATAAAATTAAAATTTTATGCTTATAATACATATATAGCTGATAAGTAATTTCGAAAAGGTGTGTTGATAGCATGTTTGTATGGGTGAAACTTGATCAAAGATTATGCAAGTACTTTTAGATAACGATCAATGTTTATCTGGTTTTACTAAGATAACATTTTCTAGACACAGTCGTTTCGCATTTAATCAATTTTGATTATTGTCGACTTAAAAAGTTTACTTAGTTTAGTTTTTTAACAATTTGCATCAACAAAAGATTTCTTCTGAAACTCTATTTTCATACTTATTTGTAAATTAATCCACAATATATTTTTTTATCTGTAGGTTCGGTTTTTAATGCTGAAAATTGTTGTTAGTACAGGTTTTTTAACATTTATTAGCGAACAAAAAAAATATTCATATGTATACAGATTTAATATACGGAAGTCTAGCAAGTATTAATTGATACGTTTTTCAAATTAAAAACAGTCATTAAAACGATGTTTATTTTACTAAAAATAACGTAAGAAGTAATCACCCGAATTATTTATAAGGCAATAAACTTCGTAACTAGTAAAAATTAGTCGTAGACAACTTTAAAAGATTTAACTAATGATAATATGCAGATAACTTCTAGATTAAGTATGATTACTAATCAAAACAGAAAGTTATGTAACTGGTAGTGGAAGAATCTGAGAAAATTTGTAAAACATGTTTTATATGAAATAAATTGTAAGAAATACAAAATTAATGGAAAAGAAAATTTCTAAACGTAACTGTTTAATAGTAAGATATAACAGTGTACAAAAATAGCTATACATAAAGTTTTATACATTGACGAAAATACACATTGATTGAGTTATGTTTTAAAATAAACATATTAGTCATTGTTAATTGAATATGTTATAAAGTAAACTTCAGTTATCTTATTAATTTGACATAATAAGAATAATTTGCAAAAGAACTAAAAAACAGGTTTTATAAAATTTTGAAAATATAAGTTAGTTGTTGTATGAATATATAAGACTTCAACTAAATAGGCTAGTTTTTTTAATTTTAGTTTATCAAGCAAGTTTTATCAATAAAAATTATATATTATTCTTTTAAAGCAGGTCTATAATTTAGTTAATACTTCAGTTTTATATTTTTATAAGGAAACTCATAAAACATGAAAAATAAAAAATAAATTTTAATTAGATATTAAAGTTAATATAAATATTTTTCAAAAAGAAAATACCTTAGTTTCAATCTTAACTTTAGAAAATTATGCAAAAAAGCTACTTATGCCTTACAGTTAGTTTTTATGAACTGATAATATGTTTGAGCATAGTTGCAAAAGTGGCAATAGGAAAAAATATACTTAAGCTTTAGGAATTTAGTTACCAAGTATTTAGAATTCTGCTTAAAGTGTTTATATGTTAAATTAATCAAAATTTTAATCATATGCCAATACAGTCTTGCGGTATTAGTTTCGCTAACAGATAGCAACATTGTTTTGAGAAAATATTAACAGCTCAACATCTATTTAATTTCAAGGATAATTATGAGCTAAAAAAATGTAAACGAATTAAAGAAAATAAGCTTGAACTGTGTTTTTATCGATAGTACTGAGTATTATTGACAGTTTTTTCAAACAATCATACCTTAATGGAAATTATTGCAGTTATTTTATCAGTTGTTGCTTAAGATAGTTTAAGTAAAACATTTAACAAACACAGTAAGTACTTAACATAATACATTAAACAAAAAAACCCTCGCACAATATTTGGTCCTAGGATGTGGTGCACAAAAAACCTTTCGGTTATCGAGTCCCACACCACGGATACCTTTTAACGTCTTGTCTAGGACGAAACTTTGCCTTTTGTGAAATTAAGTATTAAGTATTGATAACTAGAAAAGTGAAACTAATTCACAATCTCAATCTAACAAACGTGAAATAAATTTTGCGGACAAAATTTAAAACATATTAATTGAATTATTTTATAATATTTACGGTACTTATAGCGTCATAACAACGCTAAAAGTACCGTGGAACTTTTTTTTTAAGTTTTAAAGATTCGTAAGTTTTTATTAAAGTTTAAGATGCAAACAGCTGTAGTTGTTTTATAATATTTAATTAAAACTATTTAGTAAAATTGTTATAAACTATTTTTAACGTAGTTTAAAGATGTAGTAAAATTTGATACCTAAAGTGATTAACAAATCTTGTTAAATGTTATCTTATTTAAAGTTATAAATATCAATTATAATCTGATAGTTGTTCTATAATAATTTCTAGCCTAAAATAGTCTTTTTTATTTCCGAAAAAGCTTTTTTGATAATACATTTTAAGAAAATAATATTTAAACGCACACAAAATTTTCAGTGTTGGTTTTAAATTACTATTTTTATAACATTTTCAAAAAAAAAGTAAAGCTTTAAACTTTTTTAAACTAATTTAAATATATTTTTTAAGTTTAAACAGCAAAAATTATACCTTAATTTGAAGTAAAAATTTATTTTGACGTCTGTTCATTTTACTTAGGCATAAATTTGTTTATATCTTACGTCAATACTTAACATAAACAGTGTTATCAAAGACAAATATAAACAAAACTTTGAAAAATATTTGACAGTGTAAATATTTATTATTAGTATAGTCTGAACAGGTGTTATAAATTCGATAAAATCTTCACTGCTTGACGCTAAAAGATACCAGGTGCTTGGCAAAACCTAAATACAAAAAAATAAAGGTTACGTTTTGTGTTTTCGAAATAAATTTTTGTCGATATTTTTTTCCTGCATAGGTGTGACTTACTGTTTTAATTTTGAACATTTTTGTTTTTACCTTCCTTGAGTTCAAAACATATCTATGTATACCACTAAAGTGTTTTTAAAATAAAACTCAGATAAAAATACTTCTGCATTTTGAATTCAGCTACAAACATATTGGGTGAAAAAATATATTCATTATTACTTAAACTTTTTTTTTTTTTTTTAATATTTTGGCTGTTTTTAAGTTAAGGCGAGGTCAAAGTATTTTGTACTCTTTTTAAAAACAATTTCAGCTGCAATATATTTATAGTTTTTTTATGTTAACTATTTTAAATTAACTTTTAAAAAATAATTAAACTTGACAGTTATCAGAAAAAAATCTACCTTCAGTTAAAAAATTGTAAATTTTTCGTCACAAAAACAGATAAAAAATCACTGTAACTTTTATTTATTACATAAAAAAAAACAGTTCATTTGTTTAATTGTACATCATTAGCCTTTTTAAAACTTTAACTACTTGAGTATTTAACAAGTTTTAAAATATAAAACTTATTTTTAACATCAAAGAGATTACATCTTCTCGATAACATAAAGGTTAAACTTTTAAAGTTTTTCGAAGTAATACAAAAAATTATATTTAAGTTAGTTTGAAAGTAACTTAGTAATAATAATTAAATTATATGTTAGTATTAATAGTACATAATAATAAATATGGCCAAACGATCAAAATAAGTTTTACGGTAAAAATAGTTTTTTTAATTTCTAAGATTTAACTGTTCACAGTAAATGTTATTTTATTTTAAGTTGTAAACAGCGATATAATCTTAAAGTTGTTGTATAATAATTTCTATCCTAAAAAGATTTAAATACACACCCATTTTCAATTACTTATCAACTAGAGCATGTTTTGTAAGCATCAAGGTTTAACTTAGCAGTTTTTTAATTTAAAGCTATTGCCACCAACTAGAAATCATAATCTTAAAATACTTACTATAAATAAATACAAATATAAAGCTTTAAATAAATGGAACTTTCTTGAGAATAGTTTTTGTTCATAAAACTTATGTTTAATTTACCATAAGAAACATACTTTTTAAAAAGTCTTTCAATAGAGATTTATTTAAATGTTTTTGTTTGAATAAAGTGACTTTTGTTTATATCTAATATTACTTGAGGAAAATTATTTTTTTTATGTCTTGAACTTGAATTATTTAATACCGTTTACGATTTTTTGAATAACTATAGATGATCTTTTTTTTAATGTATAAATCTTATCATAAAGTACAGTTTTTATTATGAACAATTTATTTAAAAAAAAATGTTTATATTTTAGTATTAACATAGCACAAAAAAAAAACTAATTTTTTCAATATATAATAATGCTGTTTTTAAGAAGAACAAATGTTTAAAATTAAGTTGACTCTTTAATCTATAATTATAAATTTAGTATGCTTTATAAGTAACAAATAGCTTATAAACTAATGACTACAAAAAAAAATTATAACAATGAAAACAAAAAATTTATTAATAAATTGTACTAATAAGCAAACAGTTTCTTATAGATACTAAACTTAAAAGCTTATTTTTATATTTTATATTCACAAAAAATTGAAAATTACAATTCAATGAATGTCAATTCTATAAAACAGTTTACACATGAAAAAAATAATTTCACCGTGTTGTGTAGCTCACACGCATACCCCTTAAAATGGAGCAATATAAAATAAAACTGTTTTGTAAACACAAAAATTGTTTAATTAATCTCCATTTCTGTTGTTAAAACTATTAAATAGAATGTTAAAGTGCTTTTAAAACTGATCATAAAAATTGTTTAATTTTTGATGGTATTTAGTAATGCTATTAAAAATATTCACACATAATTACCTTGAAATTTATGTCAATTAACTAAGTTCTGACACTTTATAAATTTTACTAAAATTTGATTTCCCGCAACAGCATTAATCGAATCAAAGTCGCCACAAATCAATTAGTGCTGAAATATTAGGAATTAAATAGTACTTAAGATTATTATTACAGATTAGCAATTGAGATCTCTCTATTTGTTTTCTTAAAATCAAAACATATAAGATTATTATTACTTTAAATTAATCTTACTTTTACTTTTTGGACGGTTTAAAACATCAAATTCGAAACAACTAAACTTCTATATATGTATACAGTAACACGAAAAATAAACTATATATAACAATAAAAGGAAATAAACTTTTCAAAAACTTTAATTAAGTGTATTTTCTGTAAAAAATAAGTTTTATATCTTATGATATAAATAAGTTAAGTTGTTTAACACTTTAACCATATTTAACATTCTTATAACTACTAATAAACAGCTTAGAACTGTTTTTTAAATACGTTAATTTTCAGTAATGTTGAAAAACTTTTAAGGCTTCTCTTCAAAAAAATTAGCATCATACATATTGACTCTTTTGTCTATTTTAATTTACGCTAATCTTTTAACTGTTTATTTTATAAATGTTCCACCATCTTTTTTTACGACAAAAAAGACTGAATAGGCTACTTCTACAAGCTATTTGTTACTATGTTTACAAACTATATGGAGAGCTATGCTTGCTTTTGTGTAATGAATCTAAAAAAAATTGACATTTTTATTTAGTTGAAAAAATAACATTAAATAAAATAAATTGTTTTTCAATTAAAGTTTCAAAATATAAACAAAACAGTATATTCATATTTTAGTTTAAAGCTTATTCAAAAGGGATTTTATTCTTAATTAAGAAAAAATATCAGTAAAATCTTTGATAAACATTAAAAAAAAGATCACTACCTTTTATAATCTGTATTTACTTAGAATGTTCGACATTTTATTAGTGTTCAATTCAAGATATAAAATTGTTTTCACTAATTTGTGTCTTTAATAGAACACGACAACGTTCTTTAAAAATACTTATTGCAATCCAAAAGTTGATTACGTTTTAAGTTGCAGGTTGTAAATAAAAAAAAAATTTAAAGTATGAAATAGTTTCTTTAATTCCACTAACTGAAAAAGTTTATACTTTACTAAAATTTACTGTGAAATTAAACCTTATTATTTATCAACTTTATATCTCAGGTTTTAGATTGTTTTAGACAAAGTAAAAATTTTAACGTACTTTTTCATATATGTAATTTATTTTTCTAGCAAAGATACTTTTCTCTAATATTATCTAGTTTAGTATCCTGATCTCTAAGACTTCTTTTGACATGGACTTATATGTGAAAGTTAAGAAGTTTTGAACAGTGTCAATCAGAAGTTTTGAGTTCAAAATAAAATCAGGCTCAAACACAACAGCTTTTTCTAAAGAAGGTAATTTCTTTTCAATTATGTAAAGGTTTAGATAGGTAAAATATTAGTTTATAATTTTTGAATGATTTCCTTAATCACGAATGAAAGACCAAAAATGTTCGCTAACTTTTTTTAGCAAAATATAAGTCAAGTTTAAATATGTGTTTGTAATCATCATAAATGATGAAGTTTTTGATAATTATAAAAATACTAGCCCTTTACATAGTATATATTCAAAATTAAGCATTTAAACTTAAATCAGTAATGACTTTTATTTTTAATAGAAGTTTTAATAATGATTAAAATTAAACTATACATTAGTACTTAATTAAGTCAATAGCACATTATTTACACTTTTGCAAATCTAGCTACTCTAAAATAAAACTTTAACTCACAAAACTATTTTAATTTGTTACTTTTCCAAACATAAGTAAACTCAGTTTTGAAAAATTTGATTTTTTTTTGATTATCCTAAAACAGAGGTGTTTTTTGTTTTAATTAAGACAAAAATCTAACTTTGTGAGGTAGAAAATTGTAAATTTTGCTAACTTTTTCCCTTAATTTTCTTCACTTTTATAAATTTTTTATCTAATTGTTTATTGTTATGGCGAAATTTTATGTATTTATTTTTCACTTGAAATATGTTGTTTAAAAATATCTTATATACACCTTAACTGCAACCTATTAGTTATAAAAATTAGTGAGAATTATTTTCATTATCTTTTATTCATAATAATAACAACTTGTCTATTATTCAACTATAATGTGAATATAAGTTTAAAAATTCCGTAAGCATTAGACAAGACATAATTTTTAATGTATATGCTAATTTTATAGATTTATTTTTCTCAATAAAACTATATATTTGTTTTACTTATGTTTTTCTGATGCTTTTACAATTTATAATAACCCTACCTCTAGTTTATTCTCACAAACCACACATTGTGCAAAATTTCTGTCTTCATGGGCTTTCAACTAGTCTGTAACAATTCAAACTTTTAAGTAAAAAAAAAAAGAACTGTAATGAATAAATAAAGCTATTAGTAGGTTTCATTTGTACTTATTTATATTAAGTATATACTTATCAGTCAAGAAACTAATCAAGTATGTTAAAAACTAATATTTTACAGTGTATTCGACAGAAGATTTAAAATAAATCAGTGTGATATCATTTTTAAAGCTAATGTTAGTTTTGCAACAGTATATCAAACTGCATATGATAACTCTTTAAAATTAATGAAAATTTTGAATTATATTTCTTGTTCATCCAAGCGTTTAAGAGAAAGCTCGTAAGGATACATAATTTACTGATGCAACTTTGCATTTGCTTAATACAGCCATATACAAAAACTCATCAGTTGGAGACAGGATTCATCCTGGACCACCTTGCAGCTGCTAACATGTAGTTAAACAAGATGTATGTTATATTTGTTCTTTATTCTAAAATTTCTTTTTTTAACAGTGTTATTTCTTAAAAGCAGTTTTTTGATTTAAAATCTAAGTAGCTAATTGTAATATAATTTTATACATTCTTAAAGTACATTCCTGATAGATATAATTCTTGTGTATAAGTTTTGACCACAATTAAAACTGATGTCAACGTCTGCATTTGTTCTTTAGTACAATATGTTCATTCAATATCATGACTAGTTTTATATAGAGTTCAAAGTTTTATTAATTATGAGTATTAGTTTAGTTAAGATTTAATCAAGGTTTATAGTATGATTTACAATACACTATAACTTTTAACATGGTTAAGTAAAGATTTGTTTTGACCTTTTTTTAAAAATAAAATTGTATTTAGATGTTTAATTTAATTACTTTTATATTGAACAACTTAACACTTATTCAAACGTGTGTGATTAAAAAAATTAAATTGGAGATTTTTTTATAAGCCATAGATAAATCTTTTTTACAGGTTTTGTTTTGATTATATAAGGTTTTTTTTTTTACTTTTATGAACTACAGAGTTATTTCTACTTATTAATAAAATTATTAGTTCAGACTTATCATTTTAATACTTTTGAATCAAGTGACTTAGTTACTAAACTTTATTTCAGTTGTTCTGTATAAACTTATATACTTACTTGTCAAGAGTACTAAGATACATTAAATATAATGCTTTATTTTAGTTAAGAGTGAAAATATCTAGTTTTAAATTTTCAGTTATATGTTTTGTTTTTTATTACAAAAAACAAGACAGGCTATATTGCATTTTACAGACAGCTAAAAATAATTTCTATTTAAGAACAACTATGAATTGTAATAATTTTATGATTTAAAGTTACAAATTACAGTAAAGTTACCTACATTTGTCAGTTTTGTAAACAATTAAATCAGTATACTCATAAAACAAGTTATTACTATAATGTAAAAATAATTATCTTTTTTAAATTAAATAAAAAGTAGTCAGTTACAAATATGAATACTAGTAAGTTAAAACAAAAAAATTTCAAGTAAATTTATTAGAAGTTCTATGCATTGAATTTACTAACCTCAATATTTAGTATAATTTAACTCTGATTAAAGTAAACACGTTTTTTGTTCTTATTTTATAAGATTTAATTAATAATTTTAATAAGTTCATCTTTAGTAAGTTGTATAATTGAAGAAAAAAATATTTCTTATAGTTTTGATTTTTTTTTTCTATTAGTTTTAATATTATTATTTTTTTATTTAAACTATAAGAACTTTTTTGATTAGTAGTTTTGTACGATAATCCTTATAAAGAACTAAAGCTAAATTTACAAATCTATATGAAATTTAAATTAAACTTAGTTTCTATTTTTTCAAACTATAGATAAACTAGAGTTCAATTTTTTCTTTTATTTATTTACATAAAAACTTTAAGCAAACTCTAAAAAGTTGATTTAAACAAAAATTATATTAATAACAACAATTTTTTTATATTTAATTATAAGTAAGTTTAGTTTAACAAATTTTTAGGATATTTATATATGAATTTTACATGTAGATTTAAGGAAAAGTAAAAATTTAGTGAAAGTTAGATTAAATGATTTTTTAAGTTTTTTATTTACTTTGATTTTTATATTTTTAAGATTTTTTTTATAATCTATGGTAAAATAGACACAATTGATGGATTTTTCCTTGATTAATTTTTTTTTTCTAAACTAAATGTTTTTAAATGTTTTAATTTTTGATTCTATTTTTTTATAATCCTATTTCAAACTAATTTAACTTATAAATGTAAATATAAAATTAAAACATGTTACTTACACTGATGAGGTCTTTGATCGAAATTTAGTTTGCATATTGAGCTCTTGAAAGAATAAAGTATGTGTAACTTGTAGTAGATATATAAAAAAGTTATTCTTTAAAATATAAAAATTACTTAAACTCTTTTTATTATAATATAATACTTTTGTTTAAAAACTTGAAACTTATATCTAACTAAATGAGTTGTACTTAATTTTTTTCAGGTTATAATGTGGTAAAATCAATAGGTATTTTCTAGGGTAACAGGTCTAAATTGCACATAGATAAAATTGCACGAAGTTACTAAATTGCACGACAAAAAAAATTGCTCGAATGCACAAAGTTGCACAAAGCCAAATTTGCACGAAGCCAAATTTGCACAAGGGCACAAAATTACACCATGGAAGAAAATTCACGAAGAAGATGTGCCAATTTTGCACGAGTTACATTTTTGCACGAGAGTTAACAAATATAGAATAAAAATAAAAACCTAATAAAAAAACTAAAAAAAATTTAATAAAAAAAAATTAATAACTTAGGGTAAGGGGTAAAAGTGATAAAATAACCATAAAATAACAGCTTATAAAATTTATATAAAAAAATAACAACAAGATAAAAATAGTTGTAAAATAATTAATTTAAAAAAAAGCTACCGAACGAAGGTAAGGGTTAGTAGTAATAGTAGTAGTAAAAAAAAAATTATAAAAAAGACTAGAAAAAAATTCAAAGAAAGATATAAAAAAAATGAATATAGATAATTAAAAAATATTAAAATTAAATTCAAAAAAAAAAAAAAATTAAAACAGCTTACCGACCGAGAGTAAAGTTAGAGGTAACAGTTGTAGAAACAAAAAAAGTAAAAATAAAAAACAAAATTAAAACAATTAACCTGTGCAAAATTGTCTCCGTGCAAAAATGGCCTTTTGTGCAAAAGTATCTTCGTGCATTTTTATCCCCTTATGCAAAAGTATTTTCGTGCAATTTTATGAACTTGTACAATTTTGTCCCTTCGTTTAATTTGAAACGCTCGCGCAATTTAGACAGCTACCCATTTTCTAGGCTCCTTCACTTTAAAATTAAATAAATTATAATGTTAATATAAACTTTAGTGCACAACTTAATATTTTTTAAATAAGTTTTCTAAAATAAGAGTATATATAAAGTATAATAAGGTAATTTTGTTTATCCTAAATTCAGTCTGTTTCACTTAATTTATTTATTAACTTAACAGTTATAAATATTTTAGTTTTGTTAATTGCTTCACAATCAAAATAACTTATGCTAATTAAAAGGGGTTAAAAAAGTCAGACTAACTTATGCTACTTTTAATCTAAAATATGTTAAGTCTATTACTAGTTATTATAACGTTTTATTAAAATTATCATAATTATAAATTCATTTATTACAACTTTAGTGTTTTTAGGTATTTATTTTTTGCTGGTATTCTGTTATCTTTTACTTATAAAAGTTGTTATTTAAACTTCCGTATAAATTCAGGGTATAATTTTATCTCTTCTATGTTTTCTAACTAACAAATTATAAAATAGTACTAAACTTTTGAAGTATCAATAAAAGGTTTATGAATTATATTTTGCAGTTCAATTGTTATTTTATTGTAATTTGGACAAATCAAAGTTGTTCTAAAGGCTTTTGAATAACATTAGGAAGGTTTGATCCGATCATTTGTAAAACAATCAAATTTGTAAGCAATGTTATGTTAAATAAAACTTATAGGAAATTTTAAACAATAATAATAATAATTTAAAATAAGAGCAGAAATGTACAAGAATTTTAGTTAAATTTTATTCAATAAAGCTTTAAGTTGTTTCTAGTTTTTTTTTTTAACTTTATTAATAAACTTATATATTACACCAAACTTAAGGAAATCTATAAACTGCGTAAAAGCTTAAATATTGTTAAAGCTATCTTTATGAGCTTCAAGAAAACTACAATAAAAAACTTTTTTTTTGTAGTTTTCTTGAATTGTGAGTTAAATTTTAAACCATTTTCAATGCTACTTTTTTATCAAACAATATTTTTAATGGTTTTAAATTTATTATAAGTTATAATAAAAAACAGTTTGAAGCAAATTATTTATTATTTTAAGACAAATACTATGTTATTTTGAGCTTTAATTTTAAAAAAGTTTAGCGGCTACTTGTTCTAGGACTAAATTTATCAAAGTATGCTGAGATTTAAAAAAAAGTTGTGTTTGATTTATTAACAAGTTTTTATAGTTTTTGTTATTAAACACGGCTGCTTACTTAATCGATTACCACTAATTTATACTTACTATGTATTTATTAGCTTTTATGTTTGTAATCGATTGGACTAAAAAAGACACACAAAATAACTAATTTGTCGCTAATTTGTAGTGTTCAGCCATTTACAAGAGTTCATGATAAAACAAAGTTGTAAAATTACTTTTTAGTTTATTAGATATATAGTATTACGAATGGATTAGACAGTATTATGCTAAAATAAGCTAACAGAATTACTTTATTGACTTTAGGAAGAAAATGTTATATATTATTTATGATAACTATTTATTTTGTCATATATATTGACTTGTAAACAATTTAAGTGTGCTGTATCTGATATGAAGTTAAGTTGAAAAAAAGTCTAAACATCCTCTCTCTGATCTCTTTATCATTCAGATCAATCAATAAATATATCCCATTAGTACTTTTTTTTGGCATAGAACTATTTCTACTGTTTTCCATAGTATAAGAGAGTTTTCAACCAGTGTTATAAATATAAGTAAAATATGCATGTAATAACAAAGAATATCAAAAATAAGTCACCATTTGCTAAGGCAATGCGTAAAGTACTTGTTTACATTAATGTATATTTCCAGTAGAAGTTTTCACTAATTCTGCACGTGCCAACTGTGATTAATCTGGATAGCTTAAAACAATTAAGTGTTTATCAAGACATATTTTCGAAAACAAAGGAAAAATTTCGCACACATGCTGACCATAATTTAAACACACATGATTTATTTTACATTAGACTTAAAAACTTTTGATAAGCCGCTTTGTATTAAGACATATATTAGGCTGAGAACATGAATTTATATAAAGTGCGGGTTATTTTTTTTCTATAAGTTGTTCGTTGGACTTACTGTGTAGAATATTCTGAGGGCTGTAGTTATTTTAAAATAAAGTAGTTGAAAATATAGTATTGCAAAACGACAACGTCATGAAGTAAGCACTAGTAGAGAAATAATTGAGATTAGTTGTTTAATTGAGTACTTAAGCGTAAGTTTATGCACAAAAACTTATTTTTAATTGTTTCAAAAATGCTCGTTCTCTGCTGAACATCTGCAATAAACTTTAGGAATTTTAATTTTTACAGTCGTTTTGTTCTTGAGGAAAAATTATATCACATCAATATTAATCAAATGACAAAGAGTTTTATTTTTGGAGAATGTAACTTGACAATCGTTTTGTTCTATGTACCTTAAAAAAGTGATACCACATCAAAAATAATCAAGATTAACTTCCTGCTTCTGCGGGAAGTTTCAAAGTTTACAAATTGTTCCCTCTAATATTATACATTAAAAATTACTATTTGTGTAGTTTTTTTTCAGTACTTGATATAGTTATCTCTTTTTATTGTAGAGTTGTATTATCTGCCATGCATGATTGATCTCAGCAGCAAGTAGACCGTTGTAATATATGTATTTATTTATTTATACAATAATTTTTTTTTATACATTTGTTTCATGTATGACATACTTTTATTGATAGATATGATATACAAATATCTCATAAATGAATCAGCCGTATATTAAACTGTTGTTTATCAGGTTGTTCGAAATTTACCTCAATTTTCAATTATTACAGTATTTGAATCGAACAAATAAAAGGAATGGCTATCTTGAAAAATAAAAGCAAATATGATAGAAAAGTTAAAACAGTTCGGTGGTCTGAGAGCCTTGAATCAGTTTTTCATTTCGTAACAATCCCCGGAGAAAGAGGTGGCTAAAAAATAGTTTAATATAGAAATAAAAAATTCACTATACTTTCTTTAACGATTTAGTATTTCATGTAATTGAAAAAATATGTGGTAGTTGTTCAATGTTATTGTATCAGATTAGTTTTTTTTATCTGATCTCGCAAATCTTTATAAACAATCAGAAATTTTTAATGAATAATCATATTACAAATAATCTAGACCAATTACCTTTAATTAAATACAAATTAAAAAAAAAAATTAAGTATGTAAAAAATAAAAGTAGTTTTACATTTAAACTTGATATTTTATCATACTTACAAGTTTCATAATGTTAAAATACTACCTTTTTCAAACAGTAAATGTCAGCAGAGATTATTACAAAGATGCATTAAAAAAGGAACGAAAAATAAAATGGTTAAAGAGTGATGGTGCAGAAGAAATAGTTTGGAAGAAACCTGTAAAATTTTTACTCAAAGATGATTTTATAGAAATCTCAGAAAAAAGAGGATGTTCTAGGTTTTAATTGTTGTTGCTATGCAGAAAATGATATTATTAAAACTCTTATTGTTTAATATTATTCATTAGTATATTAAATAGTATATTAGTATATTAGTTGTTATATTAGTAGTTTTATGTTAGGTTAAAAAATAATAGATTTTACTAATAGGACGTGTTGTTTAAATACCAAAGTATGGTTCTTGTTAAATTATTTTGTAGAAAACACTAAGGAGAATTTTTGTAAAAAATCAGTGTAGATTAGCTTGAGTTGTTTATATGCTTTTATTGTTAATTACTAAAAGTTAACTTTTTTATTTACGTTAAATGTTATATTTTTAGTACGATAAAAATTCTGTATAATGTAGTAAACCTTATGAGTTTATAAACATTCGTTTACTTTACATAGCTTAATTTACTGATTTAATTACTATAAAATTTTATAAAATACTAATGGTTCACAACTATTCAAATTCGAGAAAATCATCATGTAACCAAATATTATTAGGGTTCATAAAAAGAACTAATAAATATGTTTAAATTAAAAACTGATGAGTAAGTTTTTTTATTTAGTATATGAAAAGATTTTTAAGTAGATAAACCGTAAAATGCTGCAATTTAACAAATAAAATGAGAAACAAACAAAACTTAAAACACAACTTTCTTGATAAAATTTTTACTCTAATAACAATATAGATAAATAAGATTATGTGTAATCACATCGACTTAGTTTAAGAGATTAGCTGTAAATTATAACAAATTTTAAAGAACGAGTGAAACACTAAAAACTTAACAACAGTAAAACTAATGAGTAATCTTTGTTTTTTTTTTATTTATTGCAACCTTTAAACTCCCAGTAAGGAGAAATGGTACCAAGAGCTTAGAGAGTCAAAGACGGTGATGATAAATTACTCTGATGAAAGTCAGATCCCTGAAAGTCCTGAGGAGCCTGATCCTGAGTATATAGACTTTGTTGAACCTAAAATAATTCGTTTAGAGAAAATAGTGGAACGCAATAAAAAAATCTTCCATATACCGCCAACCAGGTACTTTTAACATCCTATAAAAATGGTCATCTGTTTTTTATTTATAATAAGATTTACTAACAAAATAAAAGCAGGGTTTCTCAAAATTTCTTTTACAAGACCCTCATTCTTAAAAAATCCTAAGACCTAAGTCTAATCTAAATTAAAAAAAATAATTAGACAGACGTATAGCAATTACAAAACTGCGTTTTCGTAAATTAAAGGATTTTGGTAAACATATTTTATACATTTAAAAGTAACATTAAATATTGTGATTAATTTAACTTTAAAGCAATAACATATGAAATTAGCATAAATCGATCCTAAACGACTTTAACGGATTTTACTAATGACTATTTACTTACGAAGTCAATTATAAAAATATAGTTGTAACAAGAAGCCATGAAACCGGCAGTGCTAGAGTGAGAGATAAAATGTTTTTTTGACAGGAATGTAAAGAAGCTATGAAAAACTTATAAATAAGATTATTTTATGTCTAAATATAACAATAGTAAAACAAATTTGCTTATAAAATAAGCAAAATCATCAAAGCATATTTTCGTGCTTATAAAAAAAGTTTATAAATTATGTTGAAATTAAACTAATTATATATTAAATCGATAAACAAACTAATTCTAAATCAAGTTAGATTTTAAACGAATTGCAAAAGTAGTTACACTTGTATTTAAAGTGCTTTAAAAGCTATAAGCCTCCATTCTTGTAATTCAGATAGATGTTTAATATTAAAAAAGTTAAAATAAATGTTTTATTAGCTATTGACAATAAATTTAAACTTATATAACTTTCACTTACTATCATTTTACATTTTAGCATAGATTAAAATTAAAGGCATGTAAGCTAGTCTTATAAAGCAAAAGTTTGTAAGTATAATTTATTTTAACGTAGTAAAACATTATAAGATTTTACCTCTTTGTTTGCATGAAAATATATCTAACTTTTTAGTATAAATATTTATTTGTATCTTGTTTTGATTTTTAAACTAATGGATTGAAATTTATGGAAGTTAAGAACACTTAATTTGGAACAAAAATTATTATTTAATTTTAATCTTCATTCTAGAAATAGTATTTTACTTTATTTTAAATTTGTCGTGATTCTAACGTAATTACAACTACTTTAAGATTAAATTTTTTACAGAAGATTGTAAATAATATTATTTAATATTATAACAAACTTAGTCATATATTAGTTGTTTAAGCTCTAAAGTTTCACGGGTTTACTTATTGGATGAAAAAAACTAAATCTAAATTGTACTAGGTTTTACAAACTATTTTTGTTTATAAATAATATAAACTATTAAGATTGTTTTTTGATTCTTCTCTTAACATAAACAGTTTAAATGGCAAATCAGTGACTCTAAAATAATATAAAATTAAATCCTAGATAATTTGAGAATTTAAACTTAAATTGCAATATATGTTAAAAGATATCTTTAATCGTTATAAATGTATTAAAGTTTAAACTAAACCTTATAACTCTGTTTTTTTAAGTAGTATAAGTAATCTAAACATTTCATATAAACAAAAAAGTTATTAAATGAAAAAGTAATACTTCTACAATACTCATTTGCTTTTAACAACTTGTTACACAATTTCATATGACCAAAAAAATCATTTTGTTTTAGTTCGGTTAAGTTGATTTTATTACATGTTAAATTGCAGTATTTATATTTACAATTACGTATCGTATTAGTAGTGCATATGTTACGGAGTATCAACACTACAAAATCTTAACTTAGAAAAAGCTCAAGTACTTTAGGGAGCTTAAAATTAAAACAAACTTTAGAAAATGTAATGTTTCATTTTTGTTGATAATCCAAAGTGCGTTACTTTGACATCTGTTTTCAAACAAAATACCAAACAGGAAGCTACTAACATTCAAACACCAATTATTACTTTTATAAACTTTTAGCTTTACATTAGTTTAGGTTCTCTATATAGCTACAAATTTTAGTAAAATACGTTTTTTAAATTTTTAAAGTTATTAGTTTAGTCCTATTTAGATTAGATGAAGGAAAATAAAATTATTAAAACTGTAAACAGAGACTAGGTAAAATCTAAAAAAGTTCAAAATATATTGAAAACAGCCTTAACATTTAACTAAACTTATATAGTTAATTGTCTTAATTAAAACAAATTGCTCATTTTTTGTCACCGAAACCTGGTTGTAAATAAGATATATAATTTACACTCTTTATTTATAATTAAACATACAAAAACAAGTCAAACGCAAAGTCTTTTAAAAACTAATTTCGTCTTATATATTTGGCTTGCCACTATCTTAAAATAAAAAATAGCAAGTCAAATCTAAATGTCAACTTGTTTTTAAGTGAGTGAAAGAAATAAAATTTTGATGTTATCTTACTAACGACTCTCTAAAGGAAACAATTTTGATCCGATTTGAGGATAATTTTAAAATCAGCATAGTTAGAGATAAAAAGTTGAAACTTTTAATGGTTTACCTTCTTATTTTTTGTTTATTTAGTAAACTAGGCTACGTTTAGAAAAACTATGACTAAAATTAAAGTATTAATATACTATATTATGTAAAACATTTTATTTATTAAACATTTAAATATACTAAAATTATAAATATAACTCGTTTATAAAAGCATTGTAGTGTAATAAAATTTTAGATAAACAACAGGCAGATTGTGTTACGTAATTTATCATAACATTAACGTTAGTAATAAGAAAATTTGCTTTTGAAGTTTAAGATTTACTTAGTACACTTCATAGATAATTTTTAAATCCATTAGTTCTATCTTTTTAATTCATAAAATGGTTTTGAAACAAAGTTTTGCGTAAAACTGTTTAAAATTAATACCATTTAACTAAATTATTTTTTTTTATCAAGTCTTTAGATGTTGTAAAAACTTGGTAAAATAAGTTTTACTCTCGAGCGTAATTGGTTAAAAAATTACTTTATTTAATATTTAATTGTGATATAAAAAAAACATTAATGGTTATTTTAAACTATTATTTTTTTTAAATATAACTTAACGAATATATAAAAAATATTACTAATTTATTTGTATTTTATATTTAAAGACCTTTAAATAGTTAATTTTTAAATAAAACTTTAATATATATATATTTTTTTATAATACTTATAGAACAAAAAATGAATCTACATTAACTTCAAATATAACGAAGTAAACGACTTAAATTGCTTATTTTAGTAACTACGTTAAACTTAGCAAAAAAGTATCAAAATGTACAAAAGTTTAAGTTTCACTATTTAATATGTGCTTCTTTGTAATAATAAAAGTTAATAAAAAAAATTTAAGCACTAAAGTTTTAATTATTCAAAAGTAATTTTAATTTTTGTAAATTAAAAAACATGAGCAATTTTTTATTCTATGAACGAAATATAAAGGCTTGTGAAAAAACGAAAAATATTAAACGAAAACGTATTAAATATATTTTTAAAGGTAAACAATATAAAACAGAATAAACTAGTTCAGTTTATTGTTTTAAAACGACATAATTTCAAAAAACTAAAGTAACTAAAAGTTTTTTAAATTAAAAGAAAAAAAGTTATAAAACAAAAAATACTAAAAGTTAAATTTTTAAGCGAAAAATAGAGAACTATTTTTGATCACTAAACTTTAACTTCCTTCGAACTATAAATAACGTTTTATGTATAAAACATACTTCAAACACTATAAATTTTTATACTTATTTTGTCATTTGGTATTAGTATAGGTATTATGTTATTACTAGTGTTATCCAAAGCTACATTTCTGATAACACATAGGTTGTTTACAAGCTTAACGAATTGTTTTTGTTTGTATATATTTATATTTCTAGCTTTATAACTTTGATATAATTATATACACAGCATGTACTTTAGAAAACATAAAGCAATAGTCTTACGTTTGATTTGACATTTATTAAGGTAAAAAGTACTTAGTTGTTCAGATATAAATTATTTTTAAGTGTTTTCAATAAGTAAGTATTTAAAACAAAAACAAAAAGTTCAATTTTTAAGATGAAAAAGGAAAAAAAAAATTGATATATATAGTAATTTATTTCTACCGATCTTTTAATTATGTTTTTTATACAAAACATACTTCAAACACTGTACTATTTTGTATTTATGTTGTCGGACGGTATTAGTATAGGTATTATGTTCTTCTTATTAATGTTATCCGAAACTTCACTTCTGATAACACTTAGGATGTTTACAAGCTTTAAATTTAAAAACCAACTACTTGTGTTTATATTTGTTTATATTTTTAGCATTATGACTTTGTCATATTTATATAAACAGTATGTACTTTATAAAACATAAAGCAAACGTTTTAAGTTTGATGTGAAATTTTTAACGTTAAAAGTACTTATCTTTTCTGATTCAAAGTTGTTGTAGGTGTTTTCCGTAATAAACACTCTTAAACTATTAGGTAATAAATTAGTTTATTCTACCAACCATATTTAAATTTATATATATATACCAGTTTGACTAGCTTGTGATGTTTTAATTTTTTTTTAGTAATTACTTCAATAAGTATTTTAATGTTCAACTTAGTTTTGCCTTAGTGGCATTTTTACCTTTTATTTGTTTTAAACTAATAATTTTCTAGTTGATTTATTGGCATAAAAGTATTACGGGTATTTAATCACAGGTGTTTTCAAAAATTAAAAAATTTTTTTTTTACACTAATAGAAATTGTAGTATATCAATCTTCATTGTTTACTTTTTTTTATTTACTTATTAAGATAATGTTCAATAAATCTTAAACTTTCTTTTCGTAAAAACTTTAGTTTTCACCATATTCAGTTGACTCAAAGCTAATTTTTTTTTTCACAAAATGATGCATCAGGTCACTTTAAAGCTTTTACTGTTAACGTTTTTCTGTTACAAGTTCCAGACAATACAGTTTAAGACTAAGGAAACGAACAGCCATATGAGATTGTGGTTTAACTGTCACAAAAGTTGTGTTCCCATCAATAGAAAAAAATTTAATTTTTTCATGCTTAAAATTTGTATAAAATTCCTGAAAAACAACTATTATATTGTTTCGTTTTAAATATAAGCAGTAAACTAAAGTTTTATTGATTTTTCTATTTTTTTATTACTGATACCTTAACACTTTGTTAAAAAATTACAAATCTAAGTTTAATAAAATATTTTTTTTGACACTTTCAACAGCAATACGTCCAGTTAAAAAAATGTTTTTGTTAAAAAAAAGTCTAAAATCATAGTTCAAGGTTGTAAAATTTCACAAATATATCACAATTGAAAGTATTTTGTTAAACTTTTTTAAACGAACAAATATAACAATTACATATATAAAGAAACATTTTAAATCGTAAAATTTTTAAAGTTTTCACATAATACTATAGTAAAAAACTGAACAACTTCTGAAAAACAAAAAAAATAATGTTACAACTTTTTTCATTACATGGTTTATTAAGTCTGAACTAAACTGCTAAAATATATGTTTAAGAAGCGTTAAAATTAGGAATTTTTTGTATCTTATAATCTAAATTATCAACATTACCTGCGTGTAAAATATTCTAAAAAAAAAGATATATGTTTGTATGAGTTCTTTAATAAAAAATAGCTATATCATTAATTTCTTACTATTTAAAATAATTTTATGATGTTTATTAAAAAGTTTTAATTTAATATAAACAAAAAACGACCTATACAATCTAAAGTCTAAACCTATTAAAACATAAGAGTATTATAAATCTATGGTATTATTTAATTATTAAAGTAGAGTTGTTGTCTATAATTTGTAAAATGAAGTAAACTTTATATTATAATTGACAAAAGTATAAATATAATTATTATTAATTATTTAAGTTTAAACGTCTAAATGCAAAAGTAAGGTAGTAAAACAACCTTTCAAAATAAAGCTTGAGTTAGAGTTTTAATTTATTCAAATAAAAAAAAAATAGTGCAAACATAAAATATAAAATTCGTTTATATTTGTTTGAGCATTTATACAACTTAAAAATATTGTTAATTGCCACCAACGTAGACTTAAAGAGATTATAATTAGGCGGTGGAAAATCTTTTTATGATTATCCCAGATTTGAATTAAGATATTTCTGCACTAACGATAAAAATCTTATTTGAATAAACTTTCATTTTAAAGTTTAATTATAAAATCTTGTTTATATATAACAATTTCTAATTACAAAATAAATAATTAATTTGAATATGCTTTAATTTAAAATATAACTATTAAATAGTTCTAAAATGTATTCAAACAGTTTCAATAGTTTTAAAAATTGTTTTTGTAAAATATTTATAACAACAAAATGCTGATGTTTTTATTAACTGTGATATTATTTCTAAACAGTTTTTTCACTATATCAGTATTTTATTACAAACTGTGTCTATTCGTTATAGATATAATTAAAAAGTATATATGTAAAGTAAAACAGTTAGTTTAGTATTTTAACAAAAACGGGTTTCAGTTTTTTACAATCTAATAAAATATAACATCATTAGTACAACCTCGTAATGAATACAAAAATATTTAAATTTAATGTCGCAATTACCATTTTTAATCGTTAACGTAAACGTTTATAATTACTAATTGGCGGGTATAATTGGATTACACTTAGTGTTATAATATCAATTAAATTTTGATAATTATTTTTTTATTACGTATTTAAAAATTTTTAGTTTTAATTACATACTTTTTTATAAAACTACTGACGTTATATATGTCTATACTTTGCTGTGGTATTTCGATATTCATATCATAAGATATGTAAAATATATATACAAGAGAAAATTGTATAAGTAACCCTGCAAAAGAAAAACAAATTTTATTTGGCATTATAGAATTTATAGATGTGTGGACAAGACTGTTTTATGAAACTTTGAAATTTCGACCGTTTTTTATTATTGAACCTCTTTAAGTCGTATTATTTGTACAGATAGTATTCAAAAAAAAAACAAACTAAACCGAATAATATTTACAAGTATGTGAATTTTAGTAATTTTGTATTTACAATAAGTTTTAAAACATTTTCAGCTTAAATAAAGCTAAGTTTCTTGGCTAAAACTAACATTTTAATGGCATTTAAAAAACAAATAAATTGTTTTTTTTTTCAATTTAATATAATATGATAGTCTTTAAAGTGTTAAAATATGTGTCTGTAATTGACAAGTCAATAGAAAATATCTAATAAACAAAGTGTGCAACGCGATAGTCAAAAGGTTATTTGTGCACCAGGTTTTCAAACCAAACATTTTTAGCGCTTATTTTTTGTTCAATAAACTATATAAACTATATGTTTACGTGTGAACTATAAACGTTGCTACTTATTGTTGTATTATCAAAACATGTAACTTTCAAAGAAATAAACATTAAATAAACAAATTTATTATTTTTCGATTAACTCTAGTTTATCGAACAACTAAAAAGACTATCTTAATATTTGGTCCTAAAGCTTGGTGCTCGAAAAATCTTCCGGTTATCGAGTCGTTAACGATTTTATTAAAGCACTACTATAAGAAATTATCAAAGAAATATACTTAAAAACAAATACAATAATAAAAAAGTAAGAAAGTAGAACATTTTTAAGATTTTTTAATTTCAAACACAGTACCACATCAAACATAATTAATTAAACCTTGCAATAAATACATATATAAAAATCAGAAAAAATAAGAAAGTTATTTTGTCACTTTATTGTTTAATTTAATTAAAACTCTACAAGGGATTTTGTATTGCAATAACTCATATATAATTGGTAGTTGCTTGTGTTTATTATTTAAATAACTAAACATATTTATATTTTAGTTTTAGCCAATTTAGTCCTAGTGATATAAATAGATCTTTGTTTAAATATAATATGAGTATTTTAGTACATAAATACTAGCAGATGTTTAGCGTAGGTTTAAACTATAAAACTTTTGAACATTTATGCTTATAAAGCATGTTTTGCTTGATAACTAATTGGAAAAAGGTGTGTACTTAACATGATTGTTGGGGTAGAAGTTTTTATACAGCATTACACATCAGATTTTAGATAACAATCAATGTTAATCATTTATTACTAAGATAACATTTACTAAACGAAAGTATTTAGAACTTAATCAAAGTTTTTTTTTTCCTGGAAGTTTATGTAAAAGGTTTTTAAGAAAATTTTAATGCGAAACGTTTTATTTAATAAATAATACAGCCTTGCAATAAACTATTTTATTAGAACAATAATTGAGTTTTGTTCAAATTTTAATAGTAGAAAAACAACTTAGTAAAAAAAAGAGGTCTAGCATTTGTAAAATACAAAGTAAAATGGTAAGTATATATCATAAAATAAAGTAACTTATTTAAGTAAATTGAAAAAAAAAAGAACAACTATTTTTTCAAACATTATTTAAAACATTGTTAACACTGACTAGTATACCTCTTTAGAAACAAAATAGTTTGTTACTATTTTCAAATACAAAAACTGCTTAGTTTAAAAAAGTTTATTAAACGTAAACTTAATTTAAATTAAATAAATTTTTAATCAGACGTCTACCAATTACAAAGTTGCGTATTCTTAAATTAAAGGATGTTGGTAAACATATTATACACATTAAAAAATAACTTTAAAACTTGTGATTAATTTAATTTTAAAACAATAACATATGAAATTAGTATAAATTGAGCGTAAACGACTTTAACAAATTTTACTAATGACTATTTACTTACAAAGTCAATTATAAAAATGTAGTTGTAACATGAAGCTATAAAACCGGCAGTGCTAGAGTAGGAGATAAAATGTTTTTTTAGCAAAAAATTAAAGTAGCTACTAAAAACTTATAAACAAGCATATTTTATGTCTAAAGATAATAATATTTAAAAAAAATTGCATAGAAAGTAAACAATAACATAATTGAATTATTTTTTATTTAAAAAAGGTTCATAATTAATGAGAAAAACTAAAATACTTTTTGTTCAATTAATAAGCAAATTATTTCTAAATCTTTTTTTTTTTTACGGATTACAAAAATAGTTATACGTGTATTTAAAATGCTTCAAAAATTATAAGCCTTTATTTTTGTAATTTAGATAGATGTTTAATAGTAAAAAGATAAAATAAAACATCTTAATAGCTATTGACATTACTTAAGCTTACTTTAAATCTTTAAGTTATCTTTACACGGTCGAAAGCTCCAGACTGTATAACTACGCAAACATGCGTGAACAGCAGTATGAGATTGCTGTTTCACTGTCACATATTTTTTTTTCCATCAAAGAAAAATAATTTAAACTTGGTGTAATTTTTACGCATGAGAATTCATAGGTTTTATGAGAAGGTATTAGTACGTATATTCGTTTAAAGTAATGACAGTTAACTAAATTTGCTATTATCTTTTTCTTTTTTCAAAATACTGAGAACTTAACAAGCTGTTAAAAAATTACAAAACGTAGTTTGAGAATATAAATGTTTTTTACACATTCAACACAAAAAGTTACAGTTATAAGAAAAAAATGTAGACTAGAAAATCTGTACAATCCTAGTTTAATGTATGTTATATAATTTTATAAACAAATAAATATCGAAAGTCGTTTGTTTATACTTATTTGAACGCACAAATAAAAGAATTAAAGATCAAAGAAAACCTTTTGAAACTTAAAACTTTTAAAACTGTCAGATAATATCTAAATTAAAAATTGTACAGTTTTATAATGTAAAAAACAAAAGTTTTATAATTATTTTTTATTATACGGTTCGTAAAGTTTGAACTAAAACTGCAAAAAATTTCTTTTTAAAAGTTAAAATTAAAATAAAACTTTCTCCGTATATGTATTTTTGTATATCAACATTAGCTACGTATAAATATTTCTTAGAAATATACATGCTTATATAAGTTTTTCAATTAGAAAACTAGATATGTTATTATTTTCTTAACTATAAAAACCATTCATGTTTTTTAACAAAAATTAAAGTTTAATCTAAACAAACAAATGACATAGTAGCTTGTATTCTAGCTAAAGTCTGCACTCACTAGAACCTACGAGTACTAGTAACTTATAATGTTACCTAAAATTTTAAAGTTAAATTGATATCTATGTTTAGTAATTTTTACTAAACTTTTATATTAAAATTTAAAATATGCTACTATTAAATGTCATTCAAAAAGATTGATTATCTACATAGAACAGTAAGGCAGCACAGAAAAGCTCCCATGATAATACAAAAGAAAGTGTAAAGATTGAAACAAATTTATAGAAATAGTGTAAATATAAAATAAAAACTTAAGGTATACTCAAATTAAAAGTTTATAGGACTTTTAAAGCATGTTTATTGCCACCTACGCAGAGTTAAAGAGATTATAATTAGGCAGTGAAAAATCTTTTTATGATCATCCCAGATTTTAATTAAGATATTTCTGCACAAACAATTTAAATCTTATTCTAGTAAGTTTTCATTTTAAAGTTTAATTATTAAACCCTGCTTTTATACGACGCCTTCTAATTACAAATTAAAAATTACGTTATAAAAAATTTAATTAATAATATAAATTTTGAACAATTTTTAGGATAATTTCAAAGTTTTACATTATTTTTAAAAATCTTTTTTGTAAAATACTTAACAAAACAAAATCCTGATGTTTCTAATAACCCCTACTTATTTCTAAGTATTGTATTTATTGACAAGCTGTGTCTATTCAGTATAAAAATAGATTAATTTACATATATTTAAAAAAAAAACAATAGTTTAGTAGTTTTTAACTAAAATGAGCTTCAGTTTTTTGTATCTGATAAAAGTATATACTTCATTAGTATAACTACATAGAAAGTACGTAAACTAGTTAATTTTAATGTCGCAGTTATTATTTTTAATCGTTAATGTCAAAGTTTTTAAATATTAACTGACGACTCTAATTTGATGACACTTAATATTGTAATGTTAATCAAATTGTATTTATTAGTATGTTATTACAAAGTTAAAAATTTATCTTTTCTCATATAGCGTACTTAAAAAAGTACAAAATTTTTTTATAAAACTATTGAAGTTTTATATATGTATACTTAGCTGTAACATTTAGATACTTGATTTTGTTCAAAAGATTTACAAGAATTGAAATTGAGAAAATGTATAAATAACCCTTCAAAGTAAGCGAATTTAAAGTTTACTATTTTTTCGCATCTTTTCATTTATAAGAGTGTGCACAAGACAGCTTTATGGAAGTGTGAAATTCGTTTGTCACATATTGACCGTTTTTTATTATCGAAACTCTTTAAATCGTATTATTTGTACAGATAGTATTCATAAAAAATCATGCTAAACCAAATATTAGTTACAATATGTAAATTCTAGTAATTTTGTTTTAACAAAAAGTTTTAGAATATTTTCATTTTAAATAAAACTAGTTAGTGTTTTATCTAATATTCGATTTAAGATTAACACGGCATATAAAACACTTTTTTATAATATTTCTTTTTAATTTATAAAATATGATAATTTTCAAGGTGTTTAGGTGTGTGTCTGTTCTAGACAAAACAATAAAAAAGTTTATGAAGTGGTGTGCAACTCGATAACCAAAATTTCTTTGTGCACAAGATCCATAGACCATATATTTTGAGTGCTTTTTTATTGTTCAAAAAACTATATAAACTTTATGTTTACGTGTAAATTATAAACAATGTTACTTATTGTTGTGTAAACAAGACCTGTAGTTTTTAAACAAAATAAAATTTATTAAACAAATTTATAAATGCTAGATTAAAACTAGTTTATTGAACGACAAAACATAGTATTTGGTCTTAAAGCTTGGTGCTTGAAGAATTTTTCAGTTATCGAGTCGTTGTTTATTATATTGATTTTATTTAAGCACTACTATAAGAATTTATCAAAGAAATATACTTCAAAACAAATTTAATTATAAAAAAGTAACAAAATAAACATTTGTTTAGATAATTTTTTTTTTAAATTTAACACCATCAAACATAATTAATTAAACCTTGCAATAAAAATATTTATATAAATCAGAAAAAAGTATTAAAAGTGTTTTCTCACTTTATTGTTAAATCTAATTAAAGCTCTACAAGAGATTTTGTGTTGAAATAACTCATATATAAAAGGTAGTTGCTTGTGTTTATCATTTAAATAGCTCAAATTGGTTATATTTTAGTTTTAGCCAATTTAAACCTACTGATATGAATAAATTTTTGTTAAATATAAACTAAGTATTTTAGTTCATAGATACTAGCAGAACTACAGCGTAGGTTTGAACTATAAAAAGTTTGAACGTTTATACTAGTCGGAAAAAGGTGTGTACCTAACATGTTTATTAGGGTAGAAGTTTTTATACAACATTACACATTAGCTTTTAGATAACAATCAATATTAACCTTTTACTACTAAGATAACATTTACTAAACACAATTATTTAGAACTTAATCAAAAGTTTTTTTTCCTGGTTTTTTTTGTAAAAAATTGTTAAGAAAATTTTGATGCATAATATTTTATTTTATAGATAAAATAGCCGAGCATAAAAATTATTTTAAAAAGCAATAAACCGAATTTTGTTCAAATTCCAATAGTTAAAAAACGACTTAGTAAAAAAAAAGAGGTCTAGCAGTTGTAAAATACAAAGTTAAATGGTAAATATATATCATAAACTAAAGTAACTTATTTAAGTAAATCGAAAAAAAAAAACAACTATATTTTGAAACATTAGTTGAGATTTTGTTGACATTGACTAGTATAACTCTTTAGAAACAAAATAGTTTGTTATTGTTTTCAAATACAAATACTGTTCAGTTTAAAGAAAGTTATTAAACTTATAGCTAAATCAAACTAAATAAATTTTTAGACAGACGTCTAGCAAATACAAAGTTGCGTTTTCTCAAATTAAAGAGTGTTGGTAAACATATTTTACGCATTAAAAAATAACATTAAAATTTGTGATTAATTTAACTTAAAGCAATAACATATGAAATTAGTATAAATTGAACGTAAACGACTTTAACGGATTTTACTAATGCCTATTTACTTACGAATTCAATTATAAAAGTATAGTTTTAACATGAAGCCATAAAACCGGCAGTGCTATAGTAGGAGATAAAATGTATTATAGCAGGAAATTAAAGTAACTATGAAATACTTATAAACAAGCATATCTTGTGTCTAAAGATAACAAAAGTGAAAAAAAATTACTAATAAAATAAGCAAAAGCATTATTGTATTTTGTGGTGCTTATAAAAAAGTTTCTAAAGTATATTGAAATTAAACTAATTATATATTCAATCAAAAAACTAACTATTTCTAAATCAAGTTAAATTTTTAACGAGTTGCAAAAGTAGTTATGCTTGTATTTAAAATGCTTCAAAAATAATAAGAACTTTTTTTAGAAGTAGTATAATTAATCAAAACATTTCATATTAACAAAAAAGTTATTGAATAAAAAAGTAATACTTCTACAACACTAATTTACTTTTAACAATTTGAATTTTAACAATTTCAACTTCAAACAACAAAAAAATACCTTTTGTTTTAGTTCGGTTGAATTTATTACTTTGGTTAAATTGCAGTATTTATGCTTACAATTACATATCGTATTAGCAGTGCTTATGTTACGGAATATCAACACTACAAAATCTTAACTTAGAAAAAGCATTTTAGGGAGCTTAAAATTGAAACAAACTTCAGAAAATGTGTTGTAAGTTTCATTTTTGTTGATAATCCAGAGTGCATCACTTTGACATCTTTTTTCAAACAAAACACCAAACAGGAAGCTACTAACACTCAAACATCAATTATTAATTTTATAAATTTTTAACTTTACATTAGTTAGAGTTCTCTATACTGATACAAGTTTTAGTAAGTTACGTTTTTTAATTTTTTTAAGTTGTCAGTTTAGTCCTTAAATACATTAAACATTAACATTTGTGTGAAACCTTTAAAATATATATATATATATATGTTGTTTAACAATTGAGTGAACTAGGTTAATATATATTCGTAGATCTTAAGTTTAATCAACTATTAAAGTTTTTTACCTAACTGCTTTACTATGTATGTTTATTTGCCATCGTTATTTCTATCGAAATAGTCTGAGAGAATTTAAAAGATACAGAAAAATTTAAAGTTAGGCTGGCTAAAACTTACATGAACAAAAATAAAATTATTAAAACCGTAAACAGAGATTAGGTAACATCTGAAGAAGTTCAAAATATATTGAAAACAGCCTTAACAGTTGATTAAATTGTTTTTTAAAACTAAACTTATATAGTTATTTGTTTTAACTAAAGAAGATTGCTCATTTTTTGTCATCGAAACCTGGTTGTACATAAAATATATAATTTTCACTTTTTATTAATAGTTAAACTTACAAAAACAAGTCTAACGCAAAGTCTTATAAAAACTAATTTCGTCTTATATATTTGGTTTGCTACTATCTTAAAATTAAAAAAAACAAGTCAAATCTAAACAATGATATAAATATGCTTGTTTAATATGTTTTTTTTTTCTCTCAGAAAATTAAAAGACTAAAGAAATAACATAAATAACACTTAAATGTCAACTTGTTTTTATAGTAAGTGAAAGAAATGAAATTGTTGATATTATCTTACTAACGACTCTGTAAAGGAAACAATTTTGATCCAATTTAAGGATAATTTTAATATCAGCAAAGTTAGAGATAAAAAGTTTAAACTTTTAATGGTTTGCCTTCTCATTTTGTGTTTATTTATTAAACTAGGCTAGGTTTAGAAAAAATTATAACTAAAATTAAAGCATTAAAATATTATATTAAGTAAAATATCTAAACTATATACTATAGCTATATAAGTGTTTTAAAATATTAGTAAAGCAGATAACAAACATTAAAACTTACTGAATTTTTAAAAAATAACGGGTCTATAAAAGCATAGTAGTGCAATAAAATTTGAAATAAAAAACAGGCAGATTGTACAATGTAATTTACCATATCATCAGCGTAAGTAATAAGAAATTTCGCTTTTGATGTTTAAGATTTATATAATACACTTCATAGATAAATTCTGAATAAATTAGTTCTTTCTTCATAATGCATAAACTAGTTTTGAAACAAAGTTTTGCGAAAAACTAATTAAAATTAATACCATTTAACTAAATTATTTCTTTTTACCTAGTCTTTAGATGTTGTAAAAACTTGGTAAAATAAGTTTTTACTCTTGATCGTAATTTGTTAAAAATAACATTACTTTTATTTAGCACTAAATTTTAATACAAAATAAACATTAATGCTTATTTTAAATTATCAATTGTGTTAAACATATAAACAATTAAATATATTGCTAATTTAAAACTTTTACACAATTACTTAATTTTTTTTTAATTTATCGTCTACTATTAACAGTACTTAGTTAAAGGCTTTAAAATTGAAATATCAATAATTAAAAAAATTCATATTTGTAGAAAATGTATTTTCTCTGTCGTAGAAAATTTAAAAAATTTAAATTTACTAAAGCGAAAATTCTGTCTTATATGTGTAAACATTATTTTAGCACAACATTGTTTATACTTTACGTCAGAACTAAGCATAAACAATGTTGTCAAAGTTAAATATAAACAAATAATTGATACTGTACTACTTTGTAAAATCTGACACAGGTGTTACAACTTTTATGACATTTATTTTTATATATTTTTCTACTAAAGGTAAGCATAAGTCGGACAAAAATTAAAAATCAAAAATAAAGACTATTCTTTGTAAAGTCAATGTTTTTATAAACAAATTTTTTGAATTTTTGGCAATTAAAAGGGTTATGTTTGTTCAATTTTTTGTGAAATATTTTCTTTTTATAAAAATTGAAAACATATATATGATTCCAAGTATTTATAAAATCTGAAATAAAAGTATAAAATTAAATGAGAACATATGATAAGTAAGAAAACATTTTTTGAAACATTAAAATAGTTAAAATATATATATTAATTAAGTTGTACTAAACTTTAGATTGTTGATTCATTTCAAACAGAATTCAAAATAACTTTGTGAATCGAAAATTCTACCTACTGTTGAAGCTCTGAGTAAAATATTCAAGAAATGTAAATATTAAAAATTCAATTAACAATGCTGATGTAAGCGCAACAAAATCTATGTTTTTGTATAATTCAAGCGACAACTAAATTTAATAAATAATGAAAAAGTCGTAAAAAAATTAAGTATGCTTAAAATACTTAATGGTTCAGTAATTGGTAAACCAACTTCCTAAGAAAAAGTTTAGTGTGTGCTACACGAAAATAGAACAAACTTTTGGTTACCAGTAAACATTCATTCAGATTCTCAGGTTTGTAAACATTTTTTTAAACACTTTGGTAATAATATAAAACTATGAAGTTTGTTGACTACCAAACTTATGTAACTTTAAAAGTTTAACTCTAGGTCTAGTCTAGTAAACACAAACAAGTTAAAGTTTAATACTTAAAATCTATTATATAAACTTTTATTGACAATTTGATCAATAAGAATATTTTTGTCATTGTATATTTAAACTCTAAAACTGAAACAACAGAGCAGCTATATAATTTAATACGTTAATTATCATAACTAATTTTTTGAATTTTTGTTATATCACCTAAGCTTAACATATTTTTGAATTATGATTTTTTATTTAACATACACATCAAATGTTTTGTATTATAACAGTGATAAATGTCTATAACTAATTCAAATAATGTTTAAATTGATTCATTGACACTAAAATTAACTTATTAGAAACTCAACCTAAGTGAATAAAATTCTATATTATTCATTTAAAACAAAACATTCTAAATAACATTAATCAAAATAATGAAATGCGTTTTTTATACAAAAGTTAACAAAAAATTAAGTATTATATTATGATATCAACTGATGTATGTTTAATAGAAACAGCAGAAAAATTTAATTTTCAATATAGTACGAAGTTCAACAAAATAAAAAGTATGAAGAAAACAAAACTTAATACAAACTATTTATTCATTTTCTATGTTAGTGCTAATCCAAAAACTATAAAAAAATAATCAGTTGCAAAATCTTGGTGACCTAGTTTTGTATAAAATAAAGTTTACTACCTAAATACTTAAATGTATTTTTTGATTGCTTATAGTAACAAACAATTCAAACTAATATATTAGTTTAAAATGTAAAAAAAAAACGTTATATAGATCATTTAAACCTTTTATAAAACTAAATTTAATATTTTTTTAAGCATTAAAAAGGTAAAACTCTTTTTTCATACATAAACTTTACAAATATAATAATTATCTAAAGTATAAATAAAGTACTAGTTATTAAAGATTATAATTATTATTTTATTGAGTTTATAAAAATCTTTACTTCTAACAACACTTAAGTTGTTTAAAAGTTTTAAATCTAAAAATAAACTGCTAGTGTTTATATTTGTTTACATTTTTAGGTTTACGACTTTGACAAGCGTATCTAAACAAAATTACTTTTAGTAGTTGTAAGCAAAGATCTTTGGTTTTAGTACAACCTTTTTTATGTGAAAACTGCTTAACCTTTCAAATGGAGTATACTTGCCAGTCTTTTCTCAGTTACATATTTCTAATTGTTTAAATATTAGTTTAGTAATTTTCATATGATTTTAAAGTTTTGTGTAATAATTATTGTATCTGAAACCTTAGTATCTTTTGTGAGATTTTAGTTCTGTTCTTTAAAGTTATGTAGACGTTTTAGTAAAAGTTAATGTTTTAACAAATTTTAAATCAAATGTTCAGTAAGTGACTTATTTAAGTTAAAAACTAATTAAGAAAAGAAGATAAATTATTTTTTTTAATTTGCTCCTGGTTTTTAATTAGTTTTCAAATTTTTATCAATTCAATTTTTTTTATGATGAAAGTTAGATACTTTTAAAAAAGTTATTACTACTTTATAAATATAATGTTTGAGCTCTGTTAAAGATGTTTTTATCAAGTTACTAACACATAAAATCGAAAATTTTATGTTTAATTTAATAAAATCAATTACGTGTGTTAATCACTATTTTAATTTTTGAAGACGTATTGACTATTTAAAGAATGTTTGATTCAAGTAGAGAATGCTCATCAATAAAAAGATTGATTGTATTTTAAAATTTTAAAGATAACTTGTCTTGGTGACATACTAATCATACGTTTGTTTAAAAACTTATAACTTTTATTTGATTTATTGGCAACTAAAATTTTACGGATTGTAATTAACAGGTGATAATGTAATGTTATTTATAACTAGTTTTATAAAATCATGGTCGGTGCTAAAGAGTACCGAAATTATGGTACAGTTATTATGATTGATATTCAAGAAATCAGATGTTGCTTTAAAGATTTAGATGGTTTCTAAAACTTGATAATTTGAAAAATTTATAATAAATTTTTTTAGTTCCACACTAGTAGAAATTATCCTACATCAATTTACTTTTTACTTAGTAAAATATATGTTTTATAGATTTTAAACTTTCTACACGAAAAACTGCTACCTTATTTGCATGTGGTAACCGTTTGTTAAGCTCCCTTTCCGGAATCGAATCCTGATTGTCGGTCACCATTAAAAGTCTGTTTATTGCCACCAACGCAGAGTTAAAGAGATTATAATTAGAGAGTAGAAAATAATTTTATAATAATCCCAGATTTTAATTAAGATATTTTTGCTTCAACGATTAAAATCTTTTTTGAATAAACTTTCATTTTAAAGTTTAATTATTAAATCTGGTTTATATATAAAACTTGCTAATTACAAACAATTAACTACGTTCTCAAAAAAATTATTCTAAATTAAGTTCTAAAATAATTAATATAAGACTTTTAAACGATTTCATTTGTTTTAGAATATGATTTTTTAAAACAAAAGACTGATGTTTATAATAACTATAGTTTTATTTTAAGTAGTTTTATAATTCTATTTGCACTTCATTACAAACTATGTGTATTCAGTTATGAGATGTTAAATACTTTTACAGATACATTTAAGTAATTAGTTTAATTGCTGTTATTTAATATAACTTTAAATTATAAATAAATTTAAGATTTTATATCTGTTAAAGTAGCATTTTACCTCTTTAGTAAAACACAGTAAAACAAAATTTAACACGAAAACCTTCAATGTTGCAATTCGAATTTTAAATCGTGAATGTAAACATTAACAATTACTAAGTGGCGAGTTTAATTGGATTAATTTTAATGTTATAAAATTAATCAAATTGTAATTATTGGTATGGTGTCACATAATTATAAACTTTTTAAAACAAATTTGTCAAAGTTAATTTTGTTTAAAAACTCTAAGTACAAAATTGTATTTATACTGACCCTTTGCATTACTATTGCTTTATTTTAAACATTATATTGTGACTAGTGTTTATATAAGCTTCAATTATAATAACTATTAGATTGTTTTTAAGCTAAAAGCCAAAAAAAAACTTTCAACCTTAGCTACAATGTTTATACTTGTTCACATTTTAAGCTGCATGATTTTGACAAGTTTGTCTAAACAAAAATTACTTTAACTAAAAGAAAGCAAATGTTTGTCAATAAAACAACTTTTTGATATTTCAGTCAAGTTATATGAATCCAATTTAATCTTTTAAATTTAATTAATTAGTCAGTTATATTTTTAATCACATATCCTTAATTGTTTCAATTTTAGTTATTTTTTTTAAGTTATTTAGTTAGTATGTAGTATTCTAGAATAAAACAAATTATTTTCATATTAAATAAGTAACCTAAACACTTACATACTAAGTTGATAGTGGTATACAAAAAATTTTTACGTAAGATTAAAAGAAATTAATACACAATTCTATCAGGCTCTATAAGTTACTTCAAAAACCTTTAGTACTGTTTAACGTTTTAATTTATAAACTTTGTTGTTAAATGTTCCATTTTTCAAATAACGTTTGATAAGTATTTTACCGTGATTTGCTTTTAATGTTTAAAGTTGTTTTAAAATTGTCTATTGTATAATCAATTTAAAAGCTATAAATATAACATACTTTAAAAACATATACTTAAAAACTTATTCTAGTTGTTATTTAATTTAATTATGCATTAATTTAATTTTTGAAATTACTATTACAAAAATCGAAAAGAAATATTTTTATCTATTCAAAAAATTTATCTATATTTACGCGTTAATTATTATTAACAGTCATTAAAACGCATACTTATTCAAAGAATGTTAGTGAGTTTTCAATGAAGACCGATCACTGATAAATTTATGTTCAGGCATTTTAAAACATTAACACTTTTTTCTTGTGTGGTATTTTTTGTTTTAATTGAAATTGAAATTTATCTTATTCATCAGCAATAATAACTTCACGGGTCCTTAATAACAGGTGCAAAGTATAAAATTTCTTAAACTTTTTCTCAGAAAGTTTATGATCAAGGTATTTAGAATAAATATTATATAACCAAAAATTAGTGTTAAGAGTGTTCTTGTTTTAAGTTAATTAGTATATTTTTTATATTTTTGAATCCTTATGTTACTTTTTTTAATTTTAAAAGGTTTCTATAACACTATATTCTTAAACACTTATAAAACAAGAAATTAAAAAAAAATCATATACTTAAACGTTTATACGTATAGAAATCAATTGAAATATTTAGTTTTTGAACTATCAGAAGTTATGGTAAATCTGTACAAAAAATATTGTTTAATAAGATATGAGCCTAGTAAACCCTAAACTATTTTATCTTAAAGTTTTTAATTTGTACCAAATTTAGCTGTCTTACAATAATGTTTTCACAGTATAACGCATGAGCTTACATATATATGTTGTATTTTATTTTATGTATATCTATCCGGACACTAAAGTCTGCAACTTTACTTGAGCAAAAACAAACAGCTGTATGAAATTGCGGTTCCTTAGTCACACATTCCTTGTTGTTAAAAAAACTTTGTGTAATTTTTACGCATTAAAACTCAAAACTTGCCTAAGAATGTTTATGTATTTTGTTTCGTTTGAAAAATAAACAGTAAACTATAGTTGTTTTTCTTCAAATTTTTTTTATTGGAACAATATATTACAGATAACTTAATAAACTATCGAAACAAATCAAAACTATTATAGTTACATTAACATTTTATATAAATACTAAAAAATATATATAACTTCCGTTCCTTGTTGTACAACTTTATAAGAAAAAATAATAAATATGTTTTATAAACTTATTCTATTTTCAAAAAACAGACAAAAGCCTTACAGATCAAAGATAATAATTTGAAGAGTAAAACCTGTAAACCTTCAAAAAAATATTTTAGTATTAAGTTGTATAAACTCTCAAACTTAAAAATAGTAAAATAATTTTTATAAAATATTAAAAAAAATTCTTTGTTATTTGATTGGTTAAGTTTAAACTAAAACCCTGATCAAATATAATTGTAAAACTTTAAAATTTTAGTAAAAAACAATTTTCCTTAATCTAGGAGTTTTGTAAGTGGATCTTACCTGGTTGTAAATATATTTATATAAATTTTGTTGAACTCAATAATATAAATGGAATATTAGTTTTGAACTTGAGTTGTCACAAATAACTATGTATAGCATAAATTATTTCAAGTTTTAGTCATATACTAACACCTTACTTAAATAAAATACAACTTTTAATATGAAAACTAAAAATTTTTTTTTTATCTAAGTTAACTGGCTTTTTTGTTTAACTAAAAAAAGAACTGTTCAAATTCAACAAACCTACTAATTTATATTTTCCCTTTTTTTTTGTTAAAATTTAGTAAATCTTATTATGAAAATTAAAAGTATGTATGTCAAATATATAAAAATAAAAGTTTACAAACAGTAGCGTCTAGGTGCAAGTTTAAACAAATAAAAAATATTATGACAATAAAAAAACACTTATGACAATTGTATTAAAGTTAAAATTACTCTACGTTTAGCTTGAACATATATACGACTTTAAAGCTTTTTTTTTACCACCTATGTAGAGTTAAAGAGATTATAATTAAGCAGTCGTAAACTGTTTTACAATTATCCCAGATTTTAATTAAGATATTTTTACACTTAAGATTATCTACCTCGAATAAACTTTAATTTTAAAATTTAATTATAAAATCATGTTTATATATAACGCGTTCTAATTACAAAATAAAAGATTACGTCCCTAAAAATTAAAATTGAAACTATAAATAACAAATACTTTTTTAAAGATCTAAAATTTGTACAACTTTTTTAAGTTTAACAAAGTTTTACTTGGAAAATTCATATAAAAACTTTAATTTTGGAAAAGATAAGTTTAAAATATTCTCAGTATTATATAAGTTCAAAAATAAAAAGTTAATCGACATTTTTAAAGAACGAAAAAAGGAACAAAAACAGTATTTGTAAATTATCTAAATTATATTGAGCTTCAAATTTCAATACAAACTAAATGTTAAGTTAATAAAGTATTTTTTGTTTAATAGGTACATTGAAAAGTTTTCAAACTTAACAGCTTAAGAAACTACAATATTATTCTTTTGTTTAGTATTTATTAATAGTTTTATTTTTAGTTTTACGATTTTACAAACTTTTTGACTTTCTTCTTAAAGTTTTTGTTCAAAACCTTAAAATTATTTAAATATTTTGAAAATTAAATAACATTTAATATTTTTTTAGAAAAATCCAACAGTAACTCATAAACTTATTTAATAAAAATAATGATATAAAAGCTTTCTGACTATACAATTAAATCTGATACTAATATGAATTATTTTTACTTACAAGTAAAGTTAAAACTTTTTATTTACCGTTTCAAAATTTACTTTAGTGTGACCAAACTGTAAGTCGTTTAAGCAATCAGTAAAATTATTAGATGTATATACAGAAAGTATATAGCTCGAAGAATAATAGTTATAAACTAATAAATTTTTGAACATTTTATAACTTTACTTTATTAGTAGAACATCATCAAAATAAAACTTTAACGAACACACATTTAACTTAATTAATGTAATTAACACTTGATATCGTTAATAACTACTTACTGACGTTTTTAATTGGATTAATTTAATTTGATCAGTCAAACCGTTATTTTTGATATGCCAATGTTTTCTATTTTTTTCAGCACGTATATAAAGTGAATATGCATTAAACAGAAAACCAGTGACTTATTTATGTCTTTCAAAAGTTTTAGTTTTTAAATATTTATATTTCTTTTAAAAATTGAACAGTATTTAGAATTAAAAATACCTAAAGTAACGAAACAGATTAATATTATATATGAATATATATTATTCGAAGCTTTACTTTAAACATTATGTATCAATTTATTATTGTTTTTTTTTATGTTTTGTATTTTTGCTGTGATTAAATGCAAAACTAAAGCGTGTTTAAATATTTAAAAAAAATAAACTCTAAGTTCACAAAAAAAGTGTTTACTTAACATCTTATCTAATAAGGCAGTAAACATAGCTGCATTAGAAAAAGTGAAAATAATTTAAAAAATGTTAGTTTTTGACTGTACTAACTTTTGACCCAAAAATAAATTTATTCAACTTTCTTTAACTATAGATTGCAAAACACTTTAGTTAACATGAAATAAAGTTAATCATATAGTATAAAGATCTAGTAAGTTTAGTAAGTATAGATAAACTTACTTTATATTTTTTATTATGCTTTTGTATGATTTTAAGTTAAACCATCTTTCATAAGTGTGTAACTTAGAACTTGAAACGATGTTATTTATTGTTACATACAACGTTATCAAACAAATATATTATCAAGGTAAACTTTGTTCATTAATTTAAAATTAAAAAAAATCCAAATGTTAGAGAAAAAACATTATTTGAAAAAAAAAAATATAGCGACCCTTGTCGAATTACTCGACAACAGTCAAAATCTAAGGTATTTGACTACACAGTAAGTTAGGTTATAAGTGAAAAAAAAAGGTTTTATTGTTAATTGTTAAGTATAGGTGTTAAAAAAATTAATGACTGTATTTCATGTTATATCATCTTAAATAAATATGAATACTATGTAGTTTAAGAGAACTTGGTTTTAATAATATTTAAAAACTTTTTAAATTTAAATAAGCTAATTGTTTTATTTTGTAAGTATAAGCAGATGTTAAGCGTGTGTTTTAAGAACAAAAAACTTTAAAATTTAACTATAGTGTGCTTTAAAACATGTTCTTTTTGATAACTAATTAAAAAGGCGTGTTAACTAACATGCTTGTTAAAGCATTATGTAACAGCTCCTAGATAAGAATCAATGTTTATTCCTTTTTTTAACTAAGATTACACTTATTAAACATAGAAACTTTATCAGAAATTAACTTTCCTAACAGTTTTAATAAAAATGTGTGAGATAAAAAAAAAATTTAATTGAATTTGTAATAATTCATTCTGCAAAAATTATTAATGATAAATTGTGTATTACAAACAATAACTTGTTTTTATGAAAGTTAAAAAGTCAATTAGCCAGTTTTTGACAACTTAATGAGCTTTAGTTATAATAATATTGAATTTAACAACATCGTTTTTTAGCTTTTTAGGACTTAGAAAATAACTTAACTTTTTTTTAATAATTACGATTTAACCATAATAACAATTAAGCTGAAAAAAACGTTTTGAAATCAAACGCTATAACAACTGTTCAAAAACTTAATCACATCATTTAAAATAAAGCTGAGTATTTTTTCTATTGATAAGTTATTCAATTTTGAAAAAATTAAGCTTCTGATGTTAAAAATTTATTTTTGATTAGTAGAGTTAAATAGTACATACGTAATTAAAATTAAATAATTTATTAGAAAAAAGTCTAGTAATTAACAAATTTAACATGCTTTTATAAAAATTAAATTTAATTAAAAATATATACTTCTCATAAGAACAAAATTGAAAGTAATGATTTAGTTTATATTTAGTGCAAGACACTTTATAGTTAGTACAAATGAACCGTCGATAGAATTCTAGTAATTATCAAATATTACATGTTTTATATAAAAAAATAAAATTTAATTAAAAATATGTACTTCTCATAAATACAATATTGAAAGTAATGATGTAGTTTATATTTAGTGCAAGACACATTATAATTAGTACAAATGAACCGTCGATGAATTCTAGTAATTATCAAATATTACATATTTTATATTAAAAAATAAAATTTAATTAAAAATATGTACTTCTCATAAAAACAATATTGAAAGTAATGATGTAGTTTATATTTAGTGCAAGACACATTATAATTAGTACAAATGAACCGTCGATAGAATTCTAGTAATTATCAAATATTACATGTTTTATTTTAAAAAATAAAATTTAATTAAAAATATGTACTTCTCATAAAAACAATATTTAAAGTAATGATGTAGTTTATATTTAGTGCAAGACACTTTATAATTAGTACAAATGAACGGTCGACGAGTATGTGCAAACTTACTAGTGTCTGAGTGCATACGACTTTTATAAGACAAAACACAGCTTACAATCGAAACACTAAGTTATGACGGTGGTAGAACAGAAGTCGGAGATAAGTTGTAAGAAGATTTTTAAGCTTTAAATAGCAAATAACCAAAATAGTAAAAAAAACTGTGAAAACTAAATTACAAGTGTGTTATGCGGGTAGTTAGAGTTGTGAAACAAATGCGTTTTTAGTTTTAAAGAGTTTCAATAAAATAAGTTTAGTAAAATTTAGGCTGCTTTGTTTATAGAATTAGACATTAAATTTTTTTTTAGTTAAATTTGATTATTGTACAGTATACGATATCAGTTGTACTTTTAATTTAATGGCTTTATCTAGTATAAGCCTTTCCTGTTATTAAAATAGAAACTTGAAAGTAAAACATAAAGAAATATTTTGCTATAAACATTATTTCAGTTTTTGTGCTAATATAAGTTTCGTAAAATTTGGCAAAATGAAAAAAAAAAATCAGAAATTGTTTTGTTGCAAAATATGTAAAAGTATAAATGTTATCAATATAAACTCTAAATCAGTAGAATGCTTTTTAGCGATATAGATAATCATGAAGTTGCCTGTAGTTTTTATCAGTTTGAAATTTTTTATACTTTATCGTTTTATATAGAAAATTTTCTGTTTTGTTTTAAGTTCAATTTTTCAACACTACTTAAAAATTCAAATTTGTTCAAGTTTTTAAATATAATTTGTAACAATTTGACTTGTAACAATTTAAATTTAGTTTAAATTTCAAAGTTTATAAGCTAATGATATCAAAATTAAAGTTTGTAAAATTCGTTTTATAGAATGTAAAATAACAAAATAAAAAATTTTCAAATTAATATTCATTTTTAAAAACTGTTGTATATATATTAAAAAAAATCTATTGAAAAAGTTGAAAAAAAGTTTTTTATCTATTCTTATAGAAGTTAAATTTTAGAATAATAATTCTAGTTATGTAATGAGTTGCTTATTTGCATTTGTTTTTAATTAGATATTTAAATACTTTTCAATGTTTACCGTTTTTTTTTTGAACAGCTTGAAATCAATTTAGCAATCAAGCATTTAATAATTTTTTTTTTAAGTTATGATTAGCCACAATTAATTAATTTGTTTGGGACATAAAAACTTTAGTTTTGTCGTTAATTTGACGGAATTAAAATTGTTAAAAGAATTTTATTTTTATTTTACTAGTGTATGGCCTTATAGCTTATATTTAACGTATTTTATCAACTCTAAGGTTTGCTAATTTTTTACTTGAAGTTAAATTTAAACTTGTATTTTTAAAACAAACTAAATCTGTTTTTTATTTAATATTTCATTATGTTTTAAATATTTAACTTACTTTTATGTCATAAAAGTTTAAACTATAACATATAAGAAGTTTAGAAAATCAATATTAAGATAAAAAACAAAATACCTTTAAGTTTTTTGAAGTCTTAATAAAACTTTTTAATGTAAAATTTAAATAAAATATAGACAATTATAACTAAAACTTTCTTAATTAATTTTTTCAGAAAACAAATAGTTGAGATAAATGAATCATGTGAATATAGTAGTTTAAAAATAAAGTATGTTTTTCTACGATAAGTACATGTTAAAAGAAAATACAAACTTAACTTAGCAATTTAAAAAACCTGGTATGCATTTTTTTAAGTTCATTTGAACTTATTACATGTTAAGAATTCAATAAAGCAATTAAATGCTTATAATGTCATATAGTATTCGGTATCGCTGGCTTATTAAAAGCAAGATAACTTTTATAGCATTATAACTTAAGGAAACAAATGCCTGATAGTGAAGTTAGTTTGTAAACAATCTTTAGAAAATAAGACGTTAGTGTATTTTTGTCGATAATAAAAGTAAATTATTTTGGAAGCTTTTCAAACAAACATATTTACATTATTTAGGAAGCTAACATCCTTTAAACAGTTAACAACTCTTTTCTTAATGTTTTAACATAGATTAAGCTACTTAAAGTAACTTTCATAAATATTTTAATTTCAAGTACTCAGCGTATTAAAAACTTTCAAAGCAAATTTTCTAGTCCTTACATGTTTAAAAGTAAAAATATTTTATGTAGTTTTTTATTTAGCCTTAATGAAACTTGTACCAACTACCTAAATAAATAATTGTTAGATTTATATTTAGTTGTTTTCATTTACAGTACACTACCGCTTAAATACGCAAATTGAACCCGACCAAAAAGTGCGTACTTAGCACGGGTAGTGCGTTATTTTAAGGACATAGTATAATATGAAATTTAGTTGTTTGTTTTTTTTCTTACAACTAGCCACCAAATAATTATGCCAAATAAACAAGTCATTTATTTTAAATAACATTTAAAACATAATTTAATTTGCAAATTTTTTTAATAGATTTTAAAATGATTTAGGCAAAAAAACTGGAATTTCTTGAAGTTCTAGTATAACATCCTTTACTTTGTCTTTCTGGATAAGTGCGTACTTAAGGCGTGATGCGTACCAAAAAAAGTGCATACTTAAGCGGTAGTATACTGTACAAATACATTGTAAATATTCAATAATCGCAAATAAAATTTAAGTTATCAAGTATATTTTAAGTTGTGATAAGTTTTGTCTACTCTGTATAGAATTTAAAAAGTTTTAAATAAATACATAATTTCCTACATATATACAAGTTACACTTGGAAAAAGACAATTTATTTATTTATTTAAAACTTGTAAGAATAATTACAATGTAAAGTCTCTTTTTTTTTTTGACTATAGACAAAATCAATACAGTTGTAAACAATGATTAAAAAAGTTGCTTCTTTATGATTTAGTTTAGAAGACCAAGAAAACATGAATTAAAACTAAAACATCATCTTAAAATCGTAATACGTGCGGACGCAAAAATCAATGATATCATCTTACTAACGACTCTGTAACGGAAACAATTTTGATCCAAATTACAGAACAATTCAAAATAGTGATGAAACGTTTTAAGAGTTTATGTTTTAATTTTTTATCAAAGTTGGTTTTGTAAAGAAATAGTTATAACTACTAGTAAGTATTTATATATTATACTAAACACTAAAGACTACATATAGTGTTGCAATTACTCTATTTTAAAACTTAGGAAACAAACTAAAATTTGAGTTTGTAACAAAAAATAAGTAAATAACAAATAGCTTTTATAAGTAATATACTCTAACATAAAAGTAAGTAACGTGAAGCTATGATGTTTATGATTCTCATAGCATACTTTTCAAGTATTTTTTTATTGAAATTATAACAACTTTATAGTCATAAACTGGTTTGAAAACAAAGTTTTGAACTTGATGTAAAACCAACTTCAATGCAGGTTTCTAATTTAGTTTTAAAACATTGTAAAAACTGTAAACAATGTTTTTTTATTTATAAAGTAAATTTAGTTAATTTTTTTTCGAACTTAAACTTTTTCGTATTAAAAAAAACAATTTTTCGTTGCTGTAGAAACAAAATTTTAGAAACATTGTAACTACATAAATATAAGCTGTTTATTGCACTATCTACGTTTTACAGGTATGTTTGAACCAAACTGGCGTAGTAAATAATTAAAAAGCTACAACAACAGGAAAATTTCAGTTTGATGTGTGTGAAGTTTTTAACACAAAATTATTTTATACTTACGTAAGATTTTGGTATAAACATTTCATAGTTGTTTGAAGACAGTTATAAACAAACTGTGACATATATTTTATAATGTAAAGTAGTTGTTACAATCGTAACAGGTGTTAAACTTTTGACAATCCTTCTCAAGAAACTCATATTTACCTAATAAACATCAGCAGATACTTAATGACAGTCAAGTAAATATAGGTTAAGTTTGGTGAACTCACTATTTCCAAAATACAGAAGTTTTGACTGTATTGGTAAGGGTGTGGTAAGGATGTGACTTTTTATGTTAACCTAATTTAAATTTTTTCACTTGGCTACAAATCTTGGTAAGTTCGTTTATTAATAAATATATAACTATTTAAAAGGTCTTTAATTTTTTTTATGACTTAAATAACAAAAAAACAACAAAGTTTTGGTGCATTAAGTAATTGAAAAACTGCAACGAAATGTTAATATAAATATAATTTTATAGCGTTATTAAGATAAAACTTTACTTTTAGTTAACTCGGTATTCCGAATAAACCTTGTATATAAAACATATCTTAAATAACAAAAACTTTTGATTTATACTGTCATGATATATTGCTAATGTGTTTATCAATTTTTTATCAGTGGTCAACAGAATATCATTATTTGTTAAAACAGGTTTGAGGTTTAAACGCTTCATTTCTAAGCAACAGTCGATATGAGTGAGTTTATACGAACTTACTAAACCTGTAAAACGTTCAGACAATTTTGTACTTATTCTGTCATGTGGTATTAGTATCGCTGGATATTTTTGTTATTATGGCATATTAACGGCTTGACTTTTGGTACCAGTTTTGTTGTTTACAAGCTCAGCTTAAAAAGTGCGCTAATGGTGTATACATTTGTTTACATTTTAAGATCCATGACTTTATATAAGCAAAATGGACTTTAAGTAATGTAAGGCAAAAGTCTTAAGTATTGAATTCACGTTTTTTTATTTGTCATAAACTTAAATGTTTAGATTGAGTGTCCTAGTCGTTTTCTTATCACATATTTTAAGTATTACAAGTTTTGTTGTTATTCCTAACTTTTTTACATATAAGTTTCTAAACATATTCATATTCACTACTTTAACATTCTATAAATTATTTTAAAAAGTTAAGTACGGCCAAGCGTCGAAAGCTGTAAATTTTACTGTAAAATTAAAGGTTAGGTATTAATTTAATAACTTAAAGTGTTTTAGTTAGTTTTTTACAGTGTTTTACGTGTGCAGTTTTAAAATATTTTAAGTTGTTTAATTTAACATTTTTTATAAATACATACGTTTGAAAACTTACTTTATGTTATAAAATATTATGTTTAAATATTGTTCAATATGATTATTCAAATAATTAGTACAAAAAATTAAAAAAATAATTGGTAAATAATAGAAATAAACTAAGTGTCTCAATTAGTCTTTTAAAGCATTAAAACGCACTTTAGGTCTAACGAATGCTAGATCAAATAAAGAATGATCACCTATAAAATTTACGTACATTTTTTAAGTTTAGAGTAAATTGTAAAATATTGGGTGGCACATACTCCGCTTAATTTCATAATGAAATTTAGTTTGATTTACCAGTATTGAAAATTTTACGGATAATTAATAAGAGGTTTTAAGTATCAAGTTATAAAGAAATGATTTTTTGAATAAATAAAAATTATTCCTAGAAATTATTCCTATAAATTAGATAATTGCTATATTTGAGTAACCAAACCTTAACTTTACAGGTTTAATTAGCTTCTCGAACAGTAAAATTTAGAAAAAATTATTTATAAAGAAGTTAATAAGAACTTATACTACTTACGCGTTTTGATGAAAAAATATAAATTGTGGTTCACTTACTTATAACTTCTTATATATTTAAAAAAGTTATTTAAACAATTAACTATTTTTTTTTCAAAAAATTAAATCTTTTTTAAATTAGCTGTATACCTCAAATGTTTTTCTTAATAGTGCTTTGTCTTACATTTTAGTTATAAGTTTTCTTCTTTTTTATAATTTTTCAGATACTAAAGTCTACAATTTTACTTGAGAAAACTGTATGAACAGATGCATGAGATTGTGGTTTCTTAGTCACATAAATTGTTTTGCCATCAAAGGAATTTAAAACTTAGTGCAATTTCTACGCATGAGCATTCATAAGAAAGTATTCGTACTGTGTTCATCTGCACTTTAAATAATTTTGTTATTATTATTTCTTTTAACCGAGAAGTTGAAAAAACAATAGAATGATACAAAAATATTTTGGTAATTAAACCCTCTTAAAAAACTTATATAAGCAACAAAACAAACTAAACAGAATTTCAAGTTTTATTTGTGACAATTTGACAGTTTAGTAGGAAAGTTCTAGGAATAATAGTAGGAAACTAGCTATGTATTATACCACATCATAAACAAATTAGCACTGAAATTGTTTTGTTTATTTCATTATAAACACAAAGACCTAAACGTTATAGATCAAAGCAAATGTTTCTATGTGTTTGATGTTCAGAATTTCGCAAGCAATTTTTAAATATTAAGCTGTTAAAGTAACTAATATTTAAAACTTGGTTTAACAAATTAGTTACAAAAGTTGTTTTATTATACAATTGAAAAATCTAACTAAAAATGTAAAATAAATGAAGTAATGCACCTATAAATTATGGGTATGATCCAGATTACTTATTTAGTACTTAAAATTATAATAAATTTTATCTTAAAATAAAATTATTTTGTGCTAAACCACTAACTATTCTGCTTGATTGAAAACAGTGTATTTCTATGAAATAAAGTTGGTTTTATAAAATTTTACTCAAAGTTTGCAACTTTAACTTATATTAATTTATTTAGTAACGTTTAGTAAACTTTTATAATTAAATTAAACAAACTTAAAGTTAGTATGCAAAATAAATGTCTATACATAAGTTTTAAAAAAAGTAAAAATAAAAAGAACTATTTGACCTAATATTCTTTAGCTTTACTATGTGTTTGAGTTAAAAAAATCATTAACATAAATAGTTAAAGTAACTTTACTCTTCGTTTCATTAAATTTAAGACGTTTTTAATTTAATTTTTTTACCACTTATGCAGACTTGAATATATTATAACTAGAGAAAAGTAAATGGTATTTATAACTACCTCAGACTTTAATTAAGGTATTATTCCATTAAAAATTAACATCTTTTTCGAATAAATTCATATTTTAAAGTTTAAATATTAAGTTATGACACTTACTAATTGCAAAACTATAAGTTAAGTTCATAAGAATTAAACTTTAATTTAAGTGTTTTATAGCTTTGTAACGATTTTTGTACTATGCTATGCTATTATATGTAGTTTTTTATTGATGAAAGGTATATCTAAAAAAGTACAAATTTAAAAACAAAAACTGACCTATATAACGATAATAAATGTACTTTAAATTAGTTTTATTATTAAGTTAGTTTACTACTAAAACTAATATAGGCCTTTATAATTAAAATAAAAAACAAAATAAAACTTATAATTTTAAATGTTTGATGTTCAGATCATATAAAATAAGTTTTGTATTTAGTTTTATAAATTTTTTTATTACTGTTTACAAAAAAATGTTCAACAATAACTCATTGATACGGTTTCAAATATTTTTTTTTTCATCAAACAAAAAATTTAAAATGTCTTATTATTTATTATTATTTTAGATTTAAAACAAGGTTAACGAAATAGAATTAGTGTTTTTTTTATTTCAAGTCCTGCACTATACTTAGAAAAAAATTAATTAAAAAAAACAAATTTATACTAAATTTAAGACCTTTTAATAGCCCTCATAAACAAATGTTAATAATTTTGTTTTAAATTATAAGTTGTTAATTTTGGTAATATTATTTTTCATATTTTAAATTACTTGATAAGTTTTCAACATAAACTATTGCAATAAGTTTTTTATACTATTTCTGACTTTATTTAATTAGTTACTTAGTTAGGTTTTTAGATGTTAGAAGTATAAGTGCAGGTATATAAGTTTTTATAAGTTGTTTAATCTTAAAGTTATACACTGTGTTTAAGCTATTTAGTTTCCGAAGTAATACAATCAATTAAAAAGGTTTTATAATAACTCTGTTAAGTTATTAACAATTATAGTAATGCAAAAAATGTTTTTGGATTTGTTTTATTTAATATTGATGGCAACCAGACGAATCTAACAGTTTTCTGTTTTAATTTCAATTTTGATAACTGGTAAAGAATAATTTTACATCACCGTTGGATATTAATTTTAGCAGAACATCTTAAAACTAACGGCAAACATATTAATTTTAATAAATGTCGCAATTAGCATTTCAAGTTGTGCGTGCGATCGCTGACGACTTTAATTAGATTAACTTATTTCCAATAAAATTAATCAAACTGTAATTATTGGTATGTCACAAGAAACATTAGTGAAACATGTATTTTTAGAAAGTCTACAGACATTTCACATGGCTATTTGTGGAGTTATTTTTTTAAACAATTTGTTTAAGTTCTTTACTTTTGCACTTCTAGTAAGTAAAACAGTCGGAATATAGTAAAACTATTTTATAAATTCTGAAAATCTATGCTAACAGTTTATACGTGAATTTGATATATAGTTAAATAGTACAATGGCTGATCACTTCAATACTACATTTTGCTGTATTTTATGAAGGTTTAAGTGCGAAAAGTAAAAAAAAAACATTTAGTTAAGTGTACTCACAGTTTACCAAAAAATCATTTTTTGATAAAGGTTGTGAGCAAGCAAGTAATTTAGGTTTAAGATTTGTTTTGTTATATATTATGTCTTTATGGACATAATGATCTTATTTTTATGATATTTTAAGCTATACAGTCTATAAATAGTATTTAGCTAAACAAATGTATTTGTTTTTATACAATTGAAATCTATGAATTTTAAACATTATAAAAATATCTTAAACTATATATCATATATTTTGCTTTCACGACAAAAAAAAAGGATCTCAGAAAAGCACTATCAATCTATTTAAATTTTAAAATAAACAAAATAAACCATTTTCCTTAGAATTTGTATAATTCAATATTTGTTTACTTATACTTGTTTTTTATTAGGAAAGTAGACAAGTTACCATTCTTGTTATCATCAAACAAAGGATAGTAGAATTACTGAAATAAAACTTAAATTTCAAGTTAACTTTAAAATACGTGTTGAAGAAAATTGTTGGTAACATCTTACTTACGACTCTAAGTAAACAATTATGATCTTATTTAAAGATCAAATCGATATCAGTAAAACGTTAGAGATGAAACATTCAGAAAGCTTATGTTCTTAGTTGTATATATATCAAAATATGCTACGTTTAATAATAACTCGTGGTGAGTCGTTTTTATTCAGAATACTTAACAATGAAATTAATGATATTTGAATAACAAACAGTAAACTTAGTTTAAAAACAAAGTGTTGAAGGTCTCTAAAATTTAACATGAAAAAAATAAGTAAATCAAAGACTGATTGTATTAAGTAAAATACCATAAAAGCAACATAATTAACGTGAAATTTTGCTTTGATGTTTGAAAGCGTCATGTCGAACGCTGTGAGTAATTTCTGGTTAAACTGATTCTAGCTAAATATTACTTAAACTGCTTTGAAAACAAAACTTTGAGGTTAAAATAAAACTTCTTTAAATTTGGCTTTGTACCGTAGTTTAAATGTGCTTTAAGTACTTATTTTTTTATATTAGTAATTTCAAATATCTTTTGAAAACATTTTTTTACAATTATAACGTTTATGAGAAAATATTATTTTAAAATTCTAACTATTATATACAACAATCAACGCCTAAAAAAAATCATAGTTTATAAGTTTACTTTAATTATTTAAAAGTGATTGCTGCATCTTTTAGTTTTTACTACAGGTATGGTCAAATTAAACTCGCGTAGAAAAAAATTAAAAAGCTACAGTATACTAAAATGAAAACTTCAGTTTGATTCGTCTAAACATTTAAGCATAACATTATTGTATAATCAGTTCATTATCGTATGAAGACAATCGTAAACAAACTATGACATGTGTTAAACAATATAAATCTTAGGAAAACCACAGGTGACTTACTTTTTATTTAGCTATTAGACATTAGCAGGTGGTTAGCGTGGTCCAAATAATAAAAATAATAACTAAACGGTTTCTGCAAATAAAGTTTAATTTTATAATATTGATTAACTTGAATCGATTGAACGGTTTAATGAAACCAATATAAATAAGATATTTTTGTTAATAAACAATTTTTTATAATTAGTACAAAAATAAGACTTTAATACTTAAGCCCTTGGTACAACATTAAACTGTGTCCTGGTGTATGACTCAATAATCGAAAGTTTTTTTTTTGTATAGAAGGTTCTTGGGCCAAGTATTTTGGAAGCTGTTTTTTTTTTTAAATGAACAATATACGTTAATTTAACTTTTTTTTCAAATAAACACTTTGTACAAAAAATATTTAAACGTAATGAAAAACTTGGTAAATACCTTGTCATGTGGTATTAGTTACGCTACGTCATATTTAATATTTTATTATTATTGGTTACTATAAAATACTTCTAACAATATTTATGTTGTTAACAAGCTTCGATTAGATTAAAAATATAAAATTAAGCTACATTTCATTTTGATTTCACCCTCTATTGCTAAAAAAAAATTAAAGTGTATATGCTTTAAGTAATAGATGGCAAAAGTTTCAAAATTTACTATTACATTTTTCTATTGTTAGTTTACTCAGTATTTGAAAAGCAAGCTTAAATATATATTTTAGATAGTTTCTGATGTTTTATTGTTAATTACAAACAATTTGAATTCCTATCATCACCAGTTTGACTTAAAAAAAAAAATCTTTCTCAATTTAACTAAGTTGTTAGTTTTAAGCTTGCTATGTTTGTAAACTTTTTGATGCTTTCTACTTTTAGATGACTACAACTATTATCAAAATGTTTGATTACTGTGAGAACTTTTAAAATAGTTTTATCGTGACTAATTAAATTTAAGTAAATTGAAATTTGAAACTAACTTACTTTTATTAATGTAAAATTTTATGATTTATAAATCTTTTTAGTTATTTAGAATAGCTTGATCTTTTCAATGTAACTTAAAAGTTTTGTATAAATGTTTTTTAAGTCAATAGTTTTGTAATAAATACCAACATTTTGCATTAAGCTACAAAAATAGAATCTAAAATTACTATGAATATGGAAATAGAACCGAAACGCATTACTGGTATGGTATAAAGTAAGTTGATAAGGATGATTACCAATAAAATAACTAACAAGATATTTTAAGTGAAAGATAAGTTTTTCTTGGGTGATAATTTTAATAGTTTTTTAATTGATTTATCAGCTATAAAAACTTTACGGATAGTTAATCACAGGTCTTAAGAATCACAGTTATCAATAACTTTGAATCTATATTTTCATATAAATAGACATTTTGCCTAAAAGTTTTATTAAGTTAAAATAGTAAACTTTGAAAAATTTAGTGAACAACAAAAACTCTGTATTAATTTGAAAATCAAACTTTAGTTTTATTAAAAAATTAAAAGAAAACAAACCGTTTAGTAATTAAATTAACAATTTAAAAACGTTTGCGAACAGATTACAGAACTAAATTTTAAAAAATTCTTAATGAAATAATTGCTTGCTAACAGACTTCTGATGCATTATAGTGACTTATATAAAAAAAATTTCTAATTTGAATAATTTTGTACACCTAACTTAGGTTTTGTTTTTGCTTACTAACAACTTCTTAACACTTAAGTTTAAAATTTTACTGAAAGGAATAAAAAACGCTGTATCACATTGTGGTTTCCTAGTCACATGAATTGTGTTAACATCAAAAAAGAAAGTCTACTAGATTTCACGCATAAAAATTCGCAAGTTTCATCAGAAAATATTTGTTATTGTATTTTTTGCAGTAAAAAATTGGTAATTTATTTGTTGTTAAATTAAGAAATTATATGATGAAGTATAAAGAAATAAATTCAAATTAAGAAGCTCTAAACCTTTTTAAAACGTTTAAAAATAGTATTAAGAAAATTATAAAGATAGTTTTTGGGACAAAAAGAGTATGCATTGCTAATTAAATATTATACCATGTCATAAACATATTAACATAAAAAGTGTTTTGTTATTCAATCCTAAACACATAGATCAAAGCCTTAGGGATCAAAGCAAAAATTTTAAAGCGTAAAATCGTAGAATCCTGCCAGATAATATTAAAGGATATGCTGTATACTTTAGAAGTTTTAACAGGCGAAATACACGGAGGCTTATTCTATTAAACTGTATAATACTTGTTCAGGATAAACTTCTGTATTTAAATCAAATAAATTTACAACTTATAATATAAGGTGTCGGCTAGTTTTATAAAGCATTCAAGTGTATCTGTCTATTGCATGATAGCATAAAAATAAGACAATAAGATATATTAACATTTGAAAATATAGACAAAAGCGTGTATTAATTTAATTACATCAAAGTTTTTTATGCAGCCATAAATTAAAAAACTAATTTAAAATAAAAAGTTGTAATTTTTAATAATAAAATACTTTACACTAAACTAAATAAGCTATTTAAGCTATATTTAAACTTTTTTAAGTAGTAGCAGTTCCTTTTTATAAAGTACGAACAAAAGTTTAAGCTTACTAATGTTTAAATGCTACTATTAGATAGTAAAAGAAAAATGCATAACATAATTCATTTTTTACATATTTTAATCAAGTAATTATTATACATAGAATTTGCATAATACCACGAATGAAGAGTTAAATAGATCATAAATAAGAAATGGCAAATCTTTTTATACTTATTCCAGATGTTAATTTAAATATTTTTAAACTAAAGATTATAATCGCTTTCGAATAAACTTTTACTTTTAAAGTTCAACTATTAAATCCTGTTCATACCTACAACTTCCTTAAAATTAATACATTTTTAAGATTTACCGTTTATTTAACAAAGTGTTGATTATTACTTATTCATGATAGAACAAAAAACTAATAACTTTGGTTATATGTTTTATTTTGGCATGGATTAAAATAAGATAAGAAAAACGACTATAAACATTTTATTTTATAATTTTTCAAAGCTGTTTTAATTTAGCTCTTAGTACTGATATAATATTTACTATACGAGAAAAAAATAGTATCACTTTTAAGTTTGTTTAGTTTAATAGTATCGTACTTTTAAATTTTTTTTTATAATATTTATACTATATTATGTTAAAGAAAATTAACTAAGATGTATAATAACTTTTATAAAATGTATTTTATTTCTACAGTTTAGTTTAAACCATGTTTTGTCTAAACAAATCATTTTGATTATTCAACACTAAAAGATATTGTACAAAGTATGAAACTAAAACAAATTTACAAGTAAAACATTTTTGCTTGAAAACTTTTTTTTAATATTTTTAAGCTGTCCTTTACTTTAGTTGTTAAATTCACATTTTATTGCAAAAACGATACTTTTTTTTAAGTTATATTAAATATAAACTTATTATTTCTTTTTTTTTAAATACTAGCAGGTGTTAAACGTAAGCTACAAGTTAATCAAATTAATTTTTTAGCTTATAAAAATACAAAATGGATAAGTATTTGAATAAAGGTGTGCTAATAACATATTTGTTGGGGTGTAAATGTTATCCATGATTGTGCAAGTGCTTTTAGATAACAATCTTCCTTTATCTGATTTTACCAAGATAACATTATCTGGACACAATTATATTGAATCTAATCAACTTTTACTATAATTCGACTTATATATTTTATTAATTTAATCTTTAAATAATAGTTATAAACGACAGTTTTTTAATGACTTTTTTTTTAGGTTATTTAGGACTTATTTCCAGAGTTTATTTTCTCATTTAAACAAATAGAACACTATAAATATTCAACTGAATAATAAAAAATAGGTTTTAGTTTTAAAAATGTTTGTGTTTTAGTTAAAAAAATTTGAAATTTTCACCATATATATACCATTTAGAAAAGATAGCGAATAATTCAAAACCTTTACTATTATATAAACATATCAAGATTTAAAAAATTAAAGACTTGGCTCACAAATAATAATTTTGATGCATAATAAGGACTCGTACATATGATTTTTTTTTGAATTTAATACTTCTGTTTCATCTTATATACTTTTTATCATAATATAAGTCTAGTTTAAAAATAGGCTGATTAACGATAAAGTTTTTTTTTTATAAAACAACAAGCAAACCTCCATTCTAGCTTCTGTTTATTTTGTATATATATTACAGACTCTAAGTCTACTAATTAAGTAGAAAATTTAAACGGGCGTATGAAATTGTGGTTTTTTAGTCACATAAGTTGTGTGTGTTACCCATCAAAAATTAAATTCAAAATTGGTTACTGGATTTTACGCTTAAAAGCTCCCTAGTTTCATGAGAAAGTGTTTGAACTGTACTTTTACATTGTAATATTCGTAAATTTTTTGTTATTAATATAAAAAACCATAAACTATCATATTGTGATTTAAAAAAGTAAAAACTTAAGTTAAGAAATGTAAAACCGTTTTTTAACGGTTAAAAGCAGTATTCAGAAAAGTTATATAATTTTATTTTCTTTAATATAAAAAGTAAACTCTCTTAATTCAATATTATACCATATCATAAACAAATTAACACAAAAAATGTTTTGTTTATTTGATCCTAAACACATAGATCAAAGCTTTAGAGATCAAAGCAAATATTTTAAGGCGTAAAATTTTATAAAGCTGCCAAATAGTATTAAAGTTTATTGTGCATAGTTAAAGAGTTTAAGCCTGGTTTTAATAAGTGAAATACAACAAAAGTTTAATGTTTTAGTTATATGTTACTTGTGTAGGATAAAACTTCTCTATTTAGGAACATATAAAAATTAATAAATTCGAGCAAAACTGGTATCAAAAAACATTTGAATATATTTGTTATAATGCTTAATTCCATATAGTAAAACGATATACGGATACGATGAAGTAACTTAAAATTTTAATAAAATAACATGTACTAATTTAACTGCATATAAAGGTTTATATGTTTATTAATGAACATAAACTTACAAGTAAAATGTTCAGTATTAAGTTATATCTTATTAAACTCAAGAGTCGTTTTAACAAAGTTAATTTTTTAAAAGTAAATAGCATTTTTTTTTATTTAAAGTAGAGATACAAGTATATTTTCTGTTTTTATTGCAAGTATTAGATAGTCAAAGGGAAATGCATAATGAAGTTATTGTGAACCTTTATCCAAAACTTTTGCATATATTTGAGAATACCACTAGAGAAGAGTTGGAGAAATCATATTTACGCAAAAGCATATATTTTTATAATTATAAGAGTATTCAACTAAGACATTTATGCAGTAAAGATTAAAATATGTTTTGAATAAACTGTTATTTTGGTTATACATAAACCTTTCTAAATACTAAAGAACATCTTTATATACTTTTTAAGTGTTGACTAATTTTTACTAATGACAGACAAAAATACTTATGATTTTTTCCGCTGGTTGATTTTAATATAAGTTATGTAGGATAATAAATAATAATCACAAACAACTTAAACTTGTGATTTTATTATTTTCAACTTTTAATTAAACTAACACATACTTATATGTACGTGTACAGTAAACTTATATGAAGAGTTAACAAGACAATCGCAATTATTTTCAATACAATAGGCAACTGAACTGTCAAAATACATTCACAAATTGATAAATGAAAATAAAAACTACGAACTAACTTGTAAAATACTAAAAAGAGAGTATAAATCAAAACCCAGAATAAAAACTTGCAGATTGTGCTTGAAGGAAGCACCACTGATTCTTCAAGCGGATATTGCATAAATAAAAGATCAGATAAAATGAGTTCATGCAGACATAGAAATATATTTTTATTATTCGATTGGAATGAAACAAAAACCTACAAATTTTAGGATTAATAGCATTTAAATTATATGTTAGCTTTATTAGATCTTATTTGTTAAGAATTTGTTGTTTTTCCGTTCATATTGTATTAAGTTTATTTATTTTTTTAATTTATATTAGTTACTACCAATATTAATTTTACCAATTTTTGCATCTTTTATTAAATTTGAATACTTAATGTCAAAATTCTTTTGTTTATGTTTTTATGCATTAGTAAGTTCAAATTCACTATACTGCATTGTTCAAATGTAATTTACTGTTTTGTTGTTATTTGACAAGGTCAGCTGACGCTTACCGAAACCTGGTAATTAAACAAAACAGTGCATACACGTTTGTATTATTATAATTTACCACTCAATTTTTTTAAAACTTCTTTACGAAAACAAATAGTTTATTTTTGAATTTATTTAACCTAATTGTACAAAATATTGTTATATAAAAGCTTGCTTATATTATTATTTCAGGAACAATAGCTTAAACATTTATTAAGATTTAAAATTGCATTATGTTTCTACAGATTTATTTGAAAAACATTGTTATTAAAGGAAACTTAATTTCTTTCATTTTGACATTATTATGTCACGTTCTTTAGAAATTTGTTAAATTAAATTTAATTCTACAAAAAATTTTTTAAACTATTGTTTTAAAAATACATAAAGTAAACTTATTTTTTGCTTTTTTTTTTTACTTTTTACTTGTGCCCGGTGTATTATTGACAAAACAAATGCACCTTATTTTTAAATATGTTGATTATAAACTTTAAGTTTCTCGTTTTGAAAATACAAGCAGATGTTGCATGCAAGTTACAAGTTTATAAAATTCAAATTTCATGCTTATTACACATATATAGCTGATAAGTAATTTTAAAAAGGTGTGTTGTGAGCATGTTTGTGTGGGCGCAAACTTGATCAAAGATTATGCAAGTACTTTTAGATAACGATCAATGTTTATCTGATTTTACCAAGATAACATTTTCTAGACACAGTTGTTTTGCATTTAATCAATTTTGATTATTGTCGACTTAAAAATTTAACTTACATTAGTTTTTCAATAATACTTATTAACAAAAATTTTTCTTAGAAATTCTATTTTTTAACTTATTTATGAAATAATCCACAATACATTTCTTAATCTATAGTTTCTGTTTTTAATGCTGAAAGTTATTTTCAGTAAGTAAAGATTTTTAACATTTGTTTAGCAAACATTTACAGCTTTAATAGACGAAAGTCTAGCAAGTATCAATTGATACGTTTTTCAAATTAAAAAAAGTCATTAAAACTATGTTTATTTTACTAAAAATACCTTAAGAAGTTATCACTTTAAATAATTATAAGGCAATAAACTTCGTAATTAGTACAAATTAGTAGTAGACAACTTTAAACGACTTAACTAATGATAATATGCAGACAAGTTTTAGATTTACTATGATTACTAATCAAAACATAAAGTTATGTAACTGGTAGTGCAAGAATCTGAGAAAAGTTGTAAAATGTGTTTTGTATAAAATAAATTGTAAGAAGTACAAAATAAATGTAAATGAAATTATTTGAACGTAACTGTTTAATAGTAAGATATAACAGTGTACAAAATTAGTTATATATAAAGTTTTATACAAGGACGAAAATACACATTGATTGAGTTATGTTTTGAAATAAACATATAAGTTACTGTTAATTGACCTAAGTTATAAACAAGACTTCATTTCTGTCATTAATCTGACGTAATAAGAATATTTTACAAAAAAAATAAACAGTTTTTAAACAGTTTAAAAAAATATTTGTTAATTGTTGTACGAAAATATAAGACTTTAATTTAAGAACTGCTAGTTTTTTAATTAAAGTTTATCAAGCAAGTTTAGTTAACAAAAATTATTCTTTTTTAAGCAGGTCTAAAATTTAGTTAATACTTCAATTTTATTTTGTTATAAAGAAACTCATAAAACATGAAATAAAACAAGAAGTTTTAATTAGATATTAAAGTTGATATAAAAAATTTTCAGAGTAGAAATATCTTAGTTTCAATTTTAACTTAAGGAAATCATGCTAAAAATGCTGTTTATGCCATATAGGGAGTTTACATGAACTCATAATACGTTTGAGCATAGTTGCCAAAGTGGCGATAGGAAAAAATATACTGGAGCTTTAGGATTTTAATTATCAAGTATTTAGAATTCTGCGTTAAAGTATTTATATGTTAAACTATTTAAGATTGAATTTTATGCCAATTCAGTTTTGCGGTATTAGTTTCTCTTGCTAATAGTTAGCAACATTGTTAGTAAAATTATTAATAGCTCAACATTTATTAATATTTAAAGTTAATTATGAGCTTAACTTGTAAACGAATTTAAAAAATAAGCTTTAATCGTTTTTTTATCGATAGTTTAGATTACATAAATTTGACAACGTTTTCAAACAAATACACCTTTATGGAATATATTACAGCTATTTTAATTGTTGCTTAAAATAGTTTAAGTAAAACACATTTAATTCTTAACATAAATTTTAGAACAAAAAAAAACACTCGTAACATTTCGTCCTAGGACGTAGTGCACAAAAAACCTTTCGGTTATCGAGTTGCACACTATGATTACCCCTTAACGTCTTGTCCAGGACAAAACTTTGCTCATTTTGTAAATAAAGTATTAAATATTGACTATTGATAACTAAAATGTAAAAAAACTTAATCAAACTCAAAGTTAATTTTGCGGACAAAATTTGAAATACCTTTATTGAAACAGATTGTATCACGGCAACGCTATGAAACTTTTCTTTGAAGTTTAACTACATAACAACATTTACATAACGTACTCCATAAGTAACTTTTTGTTAAAAATTAAGATTCAAAAAACTATAGTTGTTTTAAAAGCATAATTAACATGCTAAATATTTAAAAATTAGTCGTTTTTACGTACTTCAAAAACATGGTAAAATTTGTTTTTTCATTTTTTTTTTTTTAAACGAGGTTTGCTATACTATAGAAAAATAGTATTTAATCACACAAAACATTTTCAAATCTTTTTTAAAGATTACTATTTGTACAAAAATTTTTAAAAGCAATAGTAATGCTTTAAACTTTTAAAACTAATATACATGTATTTTTCAAACGTAGTTATAACTTTAAAAAGTATACATTATACCAGTGGCGTAGCGTGGTATTTTGGTCAGGGGGCGCGCAATTTTTTTTCTGAAAAAATCCTCTAAATTAAAACTTTTGTAATTAGCTATAAAAAAAACTTTTTATAAGTTATATAATTGAAATAAATTTATAAAGTAAAATAAGTTCGTTAACTGTTTTGAAAAACATTTATATATTACAAAATTAAACAACTTATAACTTATAGTAAACTTTATATCTTTAAAAATTAATATATTCAATAAAACGAAAGTATCTGTTTTATTTACAAAAAATATCAATCTCTTTAATATACAATACAACAGTGATAACAACACCTCATTGCACATAATTTTTATAAAGTTACACAGAAGTTAAAATAGACCAACTTTATAACTGTTATTACAGTTTATTACAACTTTGTAAAATAAGTTAAAAGTATAGTTTTAAAATTTAATTCATTTGATTGTATTTGTTTAAAATAAAAATCACAAACAAAGTTTATTTCTCAAAGGCCGACACGCTTATCTTGTATGTTTACCAAAATAAAGTTCAGAAAACTAGCAGTAGTCTTAACAATGTAGCATAAAAAAAAATGTAAAATTGTTTAATTTTTCTTTAAGCCTGACGTATTTTTGTAAACTTTTTATAGAAAAATAATCTGCCATAAGGTTATACTACAGCGGTGCGCTATATTAATTGCGTACTTTTTTGGTCTAAATTCTTATGAAGTTAATAAACTTATAATTTTTTTCCTTATGGAGTTTTTCATCAACATCGGTGCGCATTTGCAATTACGCACCGAATCAGTATATTGAGTAATAACATGTACTTTCCTAACTTGTCACTAATTGGTATTCAAAATTTCGTTTTACTTTTTGAATACTAGATAAACATAGTTGAAAAAAAGGCAAATAAAGCAGAAAAAATAAACTATAAAGGATAAAGATATTGCATTCTTTTTTTTTACATTTTTCTTTTTTTGGGTGGCACGCATGCGCCAGTGTCCCTCCCCATGCTACGCCCCTGCATTATACCGTATTGAAAAAGGAAAATTTTTTGACGCGTGTTCATTTTACTCAGGAATAAATTTGTTTATACCTTACGTCAATACTTAACATAAACAATGTTATCAAAGACAAATATAAACAAAACTTTGAAAAATATTTGACAGTGTAAATATTTAGTAGATCTGAACAGGTGTGATACTTTTGATAACATTTACACTTGACTGTAAAAAATACCAGGTGTTTAGAAAAACCTAAATAACAACCGTTTTTTGTTAAGTTTTTTGTTTTCAAAATAAATTTTGCAGACATTTTTCCTGTTTAGGTGTGACTCATTGTATCAATTTTTAACTTTTTGGTTTTATATTCCTTAGGTTCAAAACATGTCCATGAATACCACAGCAGTGTCTTTAAATAAAGTTCAGATATAAAACACTTCTGCATTTTGAATTTAGCTAAAAACATATTGCGTGAAAAATTGTATTTATTTTTACTTAAACTTTAATTTTTTTATATAAATAATTTGGTTGTTTTTAAGCTAAGGTGAGGGCAAAGTATTTTGTACTCTGTTTAAAAACAATTTCAGCTGCAATATATTCATAGTTTTTTTATTTTTATTATTTTAACTCAACTTTTAAAAAGTTATACTCTTGACTCTTATCAGAAAAACAGTCTACCTACAGCAGGAAAATTTTAAAAGTTTCGTCACGAAAACTGATATTTAATCACCGTAACTTTTTTATATTACAAAAAAAACCAGTTCATTTGTTTAATTGTACATCATAAGCCTTTTTAAAACTTTAACTACTTGAGTATTTAACAAGTTTAAAAATTTAAAACTTTCTATCAACATTAAGGAGATTATATCTTCTCAATAATATAAAGATTACACTTTAAAAGTTTTTCAAAATAATACAACAAATTCTATTTAAGTTAGTTTGAAACCTAGTTATAATAATTAAACTCTATGTTCGTACAAACAGTATACAATATAAATATGGTTAAACGATCAAAACTAGATTTACGGTAAAAGTAGTTTTTTTAATTTCTAAGATTTAACTGTTCACAGTAAATGTCATCTTATTTAAAGTTGTAAACAGCGATATAATCTTAAAGTTGTTGTATAATAATTTCTACCCTAATAAACATTTAACAACACACCCGTTTTCAATTACTTATCAACATAGATGGGATCCGACCTTAAGTTCAAGGCCAAAAATAAGATCAATGAAAAGGGGATTTACCGAAGGAATTTAAAATCTGTCTTCAAAATGCACATGACTTCAGATATTGAAATACATAGTTAAATTTCTATATAAAAGTTTTTCAGAAATGAGTACAACAGCCAAAGTAAAAAAAAACATGTAAATTATTCAATGATTAGTTTTTATAGCTAATAATGTTTTAACTGTAAAATTTTACTTAAACATGGGTTTAAATTAACATCTTGTTTTTTTAGTTTGATTATAATAATTAAAAACATGCTTTAAACTTTTGTATATTAGTGATTTTTCTTTATTTACTTTACAATTGTTTTCATCTGACAAAAGTTGAGTGTAAGAGTTTTTTTTTATAGTTTATAATTTTTAAATAAAAAAATCTCTTTGAATATTTATATAACTGCTTAATTATTAGAAATATTACAAATTTCAATAAACTTGTATAAAAAAATTTGTTCAATCAACAACTTGTAATCAAATAAAATTGATTTATATTAAAATGTTAGTAGTTATATTGCCTAAAGTTTATAAAAATTTAAAAAACATTGTTCTAAAAAAAACCTTTACTAAAATTATGACTAAGTTTAGGCATTTTAAACCTAACTTACATTTTATATTTGAGCCAAATAATCATAACTAAAAAGCAGATTAAATTTTACAAAGAAATAGTTGAGTTTTTAGAAAGTTTCATAAAAGTGAGTTTATTAAGGTTTAACAACCAATTTTTTACAATAGTTAAGGCCCAAGAGGGGTAAAATAGTTTTTTTGAAAATAGTTTGATTTTAAGTTTTCAGTTTGGCTAGAAGTTAGTTTTACTAGTTTTTAACATTTAAGGGAACTAAGTCAGAGACTTCATTCAGTTCTTATTAAAATCAGTGGCACAAATTAAAAAGAAAAATGAAGTAAACTATTTCATTGAAAATATTAATCCACACAAAGTTTATTCTTAAACCAGGGTTGCAACTTTACCTGGAAAGCTGGAAAAACCTTTAAAAATCTGGAATTCAACAATTTAGGCAAAAATAGCCTGGAGTTTGAGAAAATTTGAAAAAGACCTGGAATTTTGATCAAAAAATCTGGAAAAACCTAGAATTTTTAATAAATTTAATATTTTCAGTACTAAAATTTCAATTTGACACAAAAAATCTATCATATAAATAAGTTTTTTTTTGTCATCATCAAAAATATTTTTTATTAAAAAACACATATAAAGTAACTTTACAGCATCTTTTAATGTTTTTGTACTATTTAATACAGTTTCTTTAATAAAATTATCATAAAACTAAAGATAGACCCAAAAATGTTTACTTTTAAAAACCTGGAAGAAATTTGGAAAACCTGGAAAAATTTTTGAAAAAACGAGTGTCAACCCTGTTAAACATTCTCAGTCTAACATTAACTTATCAATAAACAGCCCTGTTCTAGGCTTAAAAAAATTGAGTAAATTTACTTACAAAAAACCACATGATTATTTTTTACTTGTTGGTTTTAAAATGTTTATTTTTTTAATGTTTTGTATTACTTTTACAATTTATATTTTGATATAAAGGAAGAACTTTTCCTAAAAGTTTGAATTTATTTTCTTGAGAAATAAGTAGAGAAATAATTTTATTACATTTATTTAATCTAAATTATTTTTTTTTTCAAATATTTGACAAATGGAAATAAAAAACTTCTTCATAATAAGTTTTTACCAGAAACTTTTTACTTAACTAAACCTCAAAGTTATACTTAATAAGTAGAGAAATAATTTTATTACATTTTTTAATCTAAATTATTTTTTTTCAAATATTTGACAAATGGAAATAAAAAACTTCTTCATAATAAGTTTTTACCAGAAACTTTATACTAAACTAAACCTCAAAGTTATACTTAATTACAATTTAAGTGTTTAATAAAAAATATTTTATATTGTTTAATTTGAGTTTTTATTCAAGAGCTTATGTAAATTTTTGTTTAAAAAGAGTATTGTACCCCTTTTCTTGTCACCTTAACATAAGATCTTATATAAAATCTAAGTATAAAATGCTAGTAAGTTTTCATAAGCCACCAAATATTTAATTAACTTTTGATAAATTATAACAGCATATACAAGTACCTGAAACAAAATTTTACTTCTTTACATATTTTCATAATTTTAAATGTTTTCTTAAAATGATATACCTCAAGTTTTAAGAAACCTTACTTATAAAGTTAAACATTTTCTTAAAACTAGAATTATTAATACCAATATTTAGTTCACCTAATTATGCATTTTTCATTAAAATTTGAATAGTTAATGTTTATTTATTTTTTACGCATCAATGAGTTCAGATTCACATTACTGCCAATGTCTAAATGTTATTTACTGTTTTGAAATTATTTGAAAAGGTCGGCTAAGGCTCACCGAAACCGGTAATAAACCAAAGCAGTGCTTAAACATTTGTTTTATTATATTTAGCTCTTTACATTGTGTAAGTTGAGCACTTTTTTTGCAGTCAATTTCAATAATACAGCAAGGCCCCTAATAATAGTTGAGCCACCTTCAATTGACACAAAGTGACAATGGCAGCATATGAAAAGCTGAATTTTAATTATTCAACTAAGAACATTCCTTTATGCAATAAGATAGAATACAAAATAAAGTTAATGGAAAAAATTAGAAGTTTCTGTAGACGAATTAGAATCAAACTTTACTTCTGCACCAATGATGAAGATAGTACAGACATGATAGAAAATAAAGAGACATATGGTTTCAAATCAAAATTCACACCTAAGCAACCTGAAGAACTCAAGAATTTTGAAAATGAAATGTTCGATCTAATTAATCAAGTTAAATTTAGAAAATCTAAAGACAAATTCCAACAAGAGCTTCAAAAAGACTTAAGACAAATAGGCAAAACCAAAAGCCTAATAGTACCAGCCGACAAGACAAACAACTACTACAAGATTCCTAAATTAGAATACGACAGCCTATTACTAAAATCGATCCGAAAATCATATAAAAAAAGTGACAAAACAATTATAAATGAGATAAATAAAGAAGCCAAAGAAATAGTAACAAATCTAAAACTTGAAAAGAAATTAGTAAACCACTTACCTAAGCAACAATGCTATATAACGCTAAAAGACCACAAAAAGGATTTCGCCAGCAATCCCAAAACAAGATTAATAAATCCTAGCTATTTAGACATAGGTCAAATTAGCAAATGTATAATTGACAGAATCAACAATGTATTAAGAAAATCAACCAAATACCTCCAGTGGCGAAGTTCCCAAGAAGTCTTAAACTGGTACAAAAAACTAAAAAAACACAAATACAAGTTCATGAAGTTTGACATTGTGGAGTTTTACCCATCTATATCAGAAAAACTATTAAGTAAAGCCTTAGCTTTTGCAAAAGAAAGTACAAAAGTAAGCGAACAAGAAATTAAGATCATCTTAAACGCATCTAAATCTGTATTACATAATAAAGAAGAAGTATGGGTAAAAAGAAAGAGTAACACAGAAGAGAATGAACTTTTCGACATCACCATGGGAGGTAAGCATGGAGCGGAAATATGCGAACTAGTAGGTCTCTATATACTACATAAACTCAGGAATGCGCTCCCAAACCTAACAACAGGATTGTACCGCGACGATGGCTTAATGGTCATAGAAAAAAACAAAAGTAATGTTGATATAGAGAAAATTAAAAAATCCATGCACAACATATCAAAAGAAATGGGAATAAAGTTAGATATTGAAAATCCTTCACGTAAAATTAATTATCTAGACTTAAGCTTCAATCTATACAACCACACATTCCAACCATATAGAAAAGAAAACAGCAAAATTATATATATTAATTCAAAGTCCAACCACCCTCCAGCTATACTGAAACAAATCCCAAAAATGATAGAAGAAAGACTTTCCAAAAATTCTAGCAATGAAAATCTATTCAATGAAATAAGTAAAGATTACAATGACGCAATAAAGTTAAGTGGCTATAATTACAAAATAAAGTTCAAAGATGAAGATGATGAAAAGAAACAGCCTAGAAAAAGAAAAAGAAAAATAATATGGTTTAATCCACCATACTGCAAATCAATAAAAACAAACATTGGCAAGAAATTTCTCCAAATAATAAACAAATACTTCGGAGTAGACCGTAAATTCAAAAAATACTTGAATAAGAACAACATCAAATTAAGTTACAGCTGTTTGCCAAACATTGAGACAATCATAAAGAATCATAACAAGAAGCTCACAAACTGCAACAAGAATGATGAAGATGAAACATGTAACTGTAGAAACAAAGAGAAATGTCCTTTGAAAGGCGGTAACTGTAGGGCAAAAAATGTCATATACCAGGCCACAGTAAAAACTGACAATGCAACTAAATCATATATTGGTCTAAGCGCCAACCAATTTAAAAAAAGAGTGGCAACCCACAGAACGACAATAAATAGCAACCCAGAAGATAGAAATTATATTCAATACAAACAAGCAACTGAGCTATCAAAATACATCCACACATTCAAGAACGAAAATAAGAATTATGAATTGACTTGGACAATACTGGAAAAAGAATATGAATCAAGACCGAGAATCGAGACGTGCAGGTTGTGCTTGAAAGAAGCATTAAAGATCCTACAAGCAGATAAGAACTGTATTAATAAAAGATCAGAAGTAATGAGCTCTTGCAGGCACAGAAACAAATTTTTATTATTCTATTGGAATGAGTCTAAAACCTAATAATTTAAATATTTTTAGCATTTTAATCATCCGTTAGTTTTTTCAGAATTTTGTTAAGAATTTGTTGTGTTTTCGTTTATATTACTGCATTTAGTTTTTTAATTTCTTTTATTTTTATTAATTAATTAATACCAATATTTAGTTCACCTAATTATGCATTTTTCATTAAAATTTGAATAGTTAATGTTTATTTATTTTTTACGCATCAATGAGTTCAGATTCACATTACTGCCAATGTCTAAATGTTATTTACTGTTTTGAAATTATTTGAAAAGGTCGGCTAAGGCTCACCGAAACCGGTAATAAACCAAAGCAGTGCTTAAACATTTGTTTTATTAAAACTAGAATTATAAAAATACTAAAAAAAGACTGATAATTAGAAAAGGTAAATAGTACATTTTTTTAAACTTTTCTACAAAGGTTTCAATACTATTAATGAAATAGTATTATTTAAAATGACAAAAGGTTTCCAATTTTTTTTTTTTTTAGTAAATCTGTCTTTATTTTCTTTTTTATTTTAGCTTAAATTAATAACCAGTTAGATGGTTAGATAAAAAAATAGTGTAATACATTTAAACAGGCTCCAAAACTCTAAAGGTAACTACTTTTTAAGCTAATTAGCTTATTATGAGACTATTTAGTTAAGTTTAGAATAAGTAAAAAACTTATTTTTGGTTAATAATAAGTATTTTAAAACATCCTTTTGAAAACCAAGTATCCAAATATACCATTAATGAAATGTACTATTTTTAATTTTGATATATTCCTTTTTCAGCCATTAACTGTGGAAATATTTGTTGAAGAAGATTTTGTAGAAGAAGATCATGCAGAAACTGAACCTAATAAGAAATACCAGAGGAAATATCATAAAGAATAAGAAGCAGATCCACAACTTGAAAGTAATTTTTCACACAGTTATTTTCTAAATTGTAGTTTTGTTCATACATGTTTATTGGTTCTTAAAAATTAAGTATTGTAAAAAACTGATTTGCCTGGCCAATAAACAATAAATTTTTAGGTATAGTTGATCAGAAAAGTTATTAATTCAATAATAGAGTACTGTTTTATCAATTAACTTAGGCTCATATTGTTAAGCTTGAAATATTTTTTAAAAGAAATGCTTTATTGAACTAAAGATTTCAACTAGTTAATGAAATATAAACATTTTTGTTACCAATTTTAAGTATAAACCTTTTCACATCCAATTTTCTCAAAAGTTTGATCAATCTTTTTTTTTTTTCTTAAGAATATTTTAAGCAATTTACATCAAATTTTCTAGAAATTTTGTTCTAAATTAATTAATTTTACAAAAAACTATCATACATGTTTTTAGTAAATAAAAAAAACTGGTGATTTAAATTAAAGTAAAAGATTTTGCTTTTTTTCAAAATTAAAATACTCCTACATTCAATCTTTCTAGAATTTAATAATTAACTTTTTGTGAAAATTTGAAGAAGATTGCTTAAAAATGAAAGTGGACCCCTTATTCCCTTGATAATCAGTTGCAAGGTCTATTTTTGTGAAGGTAATTAACAAAAACTGTTTAAAAACATACTTAATTTTGTGTTTTAACATTAAACATGACATCTTTTATACTGGATTCAGCCATGGCATGGTGTAAAAAGTGTAAAGTTCAGTTACTCCGAAAGAAATATACACTAAAAATGCACGCAAAAACCAATAAGCACCTATTGCATGAATTATTACCACAATCTTCTGAAAAAGATGATGATTTCATTACAGATGAAAAAATACAGAAACACAAAATAGAAGTAAGACTTGCCTTGTACCAAGCATGAATGCTTCTATCCACTTGCTTGGTGTTTTTAAAGCAACTGGTAACACTTCAAACAGTTGTACACTTCGACGTACAAAATGTACCTCTATCACAGTCAATGTACTTGCTCCTATATTTAGAAAATTTATTATAAGTGACATGATTTTACAGCAATGCTCTTTCTACTTAGACGAAAGCACTGATATCTCAGGAAGTAGTTTTTTGGGGTGAATAAAAAATTATAAATATAAATTGTATAATATTCAATGTGGTTTAAGTATAAAATGCCTAAGTATTTCTATACTATCACAATTATAATCATAATTAAAATTTTGATTTTTTTGTATATGTTTTATCATATGTTAAATTATTTTAATTTTTTTAAATGTACACACTTAACAAGTATTGTTTTTAAGTATTTGCAAATTTGTTAACTATTAACTGATGCTAATTTTACTCCAATTACATTACTCATCACAATGATTAACCAATTTGTACTGCAATAAAAATTAGAATTCAAAATGGACTTGAAAAATATAGACAAACTGTTTTTTGTCAAAGTTTACCTAGAGTTTTGTTAAATCATTTTGTTTGTATGTTTCACAAATTAAAAAAAGTTTTTTATGTATTAAAATTTTTTTGATAAACTTAAAAAGTCCTTAGTTTAACATTACTTTGTTTATTAGAATTAGTTGTTTTTGTTATTTAAGCTAAGTTTTTTAGCACAGTATCAGTTTTTAGTAGTTATTAAAGTTTTGAATGTCATAAATAAAACAGTTTCAGCAATTTTTTTTTTCAGAGCAAAATATAAATTTTACTAAACTAATTTAATTATTTTAAAAATTCTGCATTTTTTAGTGAGAAAAAAAAAAGATTAAAGATTTTGAGTTTTAAGTTTCACACTGTTGATTGATAACAAGTGATAGTATTTGCTACATAAGTAACACTACCCAAGAAGCTAATTCAACTATTCTACATCTAGAAAAGGTTGAAAACAAAACAGGTGCTTCAATGGCTCAGGGTTTTAAAAACGTTTTTAAATTTACAACATTAAAATGCAAAATGTAGTTGCGATTTGTAAGTTTTTGTAACATACTTCTTTTGTAGTTAAATATTTTTTAACTAAACTTTTAAGTCAAATTATTTTTAAACAATAATTTTATATTTCCTATATATAAATATGAAGTTGAAGGAGTAGTTATTTAAGTAAGAAAAATATTAAATTTATAACTTTTTAAAAGTATTTTAGTTCAGTTTCTTAGTCTTAAAAGTATTTACTAACAAATTGATAAATTTTTAAAGATTTTGCATAACTTTTACTGAACTATACATTTTAAAAAAATTTTGTAACCATTCTTTTCTTAATAGTCAAATTTACTAGTATAACCATTCTTTCCATTAAAAAACTAGTTGAAGTGTGTTGATTCGTTAGCACACAGAAACATATATTGGTACAATAAAAGAAGATTACTGTATAATTTGTTTTTATTAATCAATATTGATCATAAATTTTTAAGGTTTTATATATAAATTTTTATTTCAATATGATTACTTAAAAAAACCACTTAAAACAGTAGAGATTGATAGTACTGTAATTTTTTTTTAATTAGCTCTAGTTTTTTGTTACTTAAAATAGTTTTCTAATCAATAAAACTATGTTTTTTTTTAAAGAACTTTTGTACTAGACCATGAATACTGGATAGGTTAATTGAAGAATGAATTGATATTAATAAATTAATAAAATAAACTTTTAAAGTTTAACCTTTTTTGTAGATTTTTAAATGAACAATAGTTTTTTTTTAACTGTTCTATAACTAAATTTTGACAGATAGATGGTTAAAATTGGAGAACACAATAATATTCTTAAGGGAAAGGAAATATAAATGACCTACTAAAAAAATTGACCATTTTCATTTTCAAGCAAACACAGTCAAGATTCTGAAAAACTTACTTACACAACTGTTGAAAAGTTCAATTTAAACCAGTTTGATCACACTAGAATTTACCATTACACAAAGGTGTAAAGCAAGAGGTTTGAAGTTTCTTAATTAAAAAAATATTTTAAATGCTTAAGATTTAGACGAAAAATGTCATGGTTTTATACATGTCTTGTTGCTTATAAAAAATAGTTGTTGCATCCAAAATGTTATATATTCTAAAGTCAATGCAATTTTAGTTATAATGTTAATTGTTAAATAACATTTTTCAAAGCCAGAGTATATTTGAAGCACTATAGTAATTTGTTCTTAATGTTTTTCGAGATGAGTTGTCGAAAAATATAACTTGATAAATCTTTTTTATAGTAACATAGTTTAGTAAATATTTATATTTTTATCACATAATTGTTTTTGTAACAACTTTATCATTTGAATAAAATAATTTTTAAGGATAAATTGTTGTGTTTAAAGCGTTAAGAAAATGTTGTTCTTTTTTATCTGGTTTTAAGAGTTATAGTTTCATCAAAAACTTTAGTAAATATAAAAGCTATTTAATTTAAATGTATTAAGAAGAATTTTATTTTTTATTTTATTAGATCGTTTAAATTTATTTTATTTTTGAACAAAGAAGTAGGTTTTTGGTGATTTTTCTTTTATGGTCATGTTTATAAAAAAAACAAACATATAAAAAATTCTTCTGTAGTAGTTAACTTTAAAAAAGTTTTATGTTGAAGGGGTGAAAGTCTCAATCAAAAATTCCTTCTTGTGTTATTTTTGTCAATTTTGAATGCTACTTTTAACTTCTGAAAATAAATTAAGTGTCTTAAAATAAAAGTTACTATTTAAAGCAGTTTTTTTTAATTGCTTTAAAAGTTTCTTTGCATTTTAAGTCAACTTTATATCTACAAAAAACTATTACTGATGTTTATGTTTCCACTTATTTTTACCAAACTATAGCTACTTAAATTTTGTTTGTTCAAACATAAATTGATTTTTAAATGTTCAACTTTGATTGATTTTCATAATTAATTAAAATAAATCAATTTCTAACAAGCTTATAGTTAATAAAATGCTTTTAAAAGCTTAGTTTTTTAATTTATTTTGAATCTGGATGGTAGTAAACTATTTATAACATGTAATTTTTTTTTTTCTCCGAAAAAAAAATTAATTAACAAAAAAGAATTCATACATACTATATAAAGAAAAATTTTGTGTACTAAATTAAAGATTTATAGGTTTTAGAAACATATATTTGTTTCAATTTGTTTGTAAAAAGTATTTTAGTATTAACTTTGCACAATCATACTTATTTTGTTCTTGAATTTAAGTTATACTTATTCCTAAGAATATTTTCTCAATCTATGATATGTTTTTATTTTATAAGCTGTATGCTTATAACAATGTTTAGTAGCCTAATAATTTATTTGCTTCATTTGAATACATTTATAAATCTTATGTGTATTGAAATACTTTTAAAAAAAATGAGCGTATTATTTAAAAATTGTATATAAAGTCATGAAACTTTTTTTCAAAGTATTTATTTGTTTATGTTTCAAGTAAAATGTATTCAATTTAGTATGTTCAAGAAATTTTTGCTTAAAAGCTAAAAATTGTTAATTTCTTTTTTAGTTTTTACTTTATAAAACTATTATGAGTTTCATCTTAATGTTTTAAACTAGGACATTTTTTACTTTACCATGCCAATCCCCTACAAAAAGACACGCGTCACCATTGTTTTTAATAGAACGAAACATTTGATTTCAAATTAAGAAAATTAGATATAAACTGTTTTTTTCATAACTATCCTGTTTTATGTTTTTCTTTTTTTTCATTTAAAAATCAAACTGTATTTTAATTTTGCACTTCAGTAGTTTATACATAACAAATTTTTTCACCAATTACAACTTTTAAAGTATTCTACTTACTTTGATTAAGTTTGATAATAAAATTACAGTTTAACAGTTTTTGATTTTTTAAACTGGTTTGTTTTATGAAACCTTTTAAATTTTGTACCCTAAGAAAATTGTTCTATAGTTTAAATTTTAGTTTAAATTGTTCTACATTTTAAAAGCATGAAATTTTAAAAGCTGTAATGTACATGTTTTTCATTTATATGATAAACAAAACACATTACAAAACTTGGCAAAAAATTAAAATAATGCTTTTATTAGGTAATTTTTTTTGGCTATCTAAATAATAGTCTGTATAAGTTTACTTGAAACTGAAGTTTTCAAAAGTTGAACTGTTTAAAATTTTTTCTGTTAATACAAACATCTATAACATTTCTTATTTTTATGTTTACTAAGCTTCTTTCTTTCTATAAAATTGTTTTTAAACTATTTCTAGTACTTAAACAAAAATTCTTTAAGCTTAAAATATTTTTTTTAGTTATTGCCATATTTTACATCCAAAATGTTTCATATAAAATTTCACTTAATTAATTAAAATAGTTCTAAATATTTTCATCTGCATCTTAAAGTTTTAGTTTTTTATTAAGCTAAGCAATAAGTTGTAATTAATTTATTAAGACTTTTGAGCTTAATTTAATATTTTTGAAATTAAAAATATGCTATAAAACCTCATAAAACTGTTTCCTTTAAGTGGAAATTTCTACGTGTCTATTTGTGTTCTGTTCAAAAAAAATGTACTCAAAAATAAACATATTTTTAAGATTGTTAATAAACATGCTTCACAAATCGTTTACTAAAATAATTAAAATTAATCACTATATTTACAATATTTTTTTTGTATTTTACTTTATTTTAAAGCTAGTTATGTCATGTAATAAAAAGAGTTATATAACTTTAGTTTTCTATTTATTAAATCACTGCTTAACACGTCAAAATTTTTTTATAAACTTTTATTTTGTTTCCTAAAATCAGTAATTTACATGTAGATAGAACTTCTATTCTAATATTTTATTAAAGCTTTATTTGACTACTTTCTCCTTACTCAATTTACTCTAGCAACTTTTGCTTTATTCAAGCATGACGAGCTTATAGTACTTAAATTTTGGCATCTCTGCTTATCAACTAGAGCAGGGTTTCCCAAACTCATTTTCTAAATCGCCCTCTTTTCAGAAATTCGAAAAATAATCGCCCCCCACGATTTACAAAGTAGTTTTTCTCTTGAGTAGAAACTTTTGAGCCAAAAAAGTTGTGTTCGAAATGTAATTTAGTCTGGTACTTCTTATGCCCGCACTTTTGAGCTGTGTTCAAAGTAGTTTTCAGGGCTTGAGAAAATTAATTACATTTGTTTTCTTATAAGCCTTGTTAAGTGTAATAAAATACTTAATTATTAAAAAGTCTTTTGTAATCTGTAATTAATCTTGTTTAGATATGAACTGTTTTGAAACTAATGAAACTTTTAGGGTAGTGGTGGACAACTTTTGTAGTCAGCAATTCAAATTTACTAAAAAATCTTTTCTAGTTTCAACTCGTTTAAAAAATGTAATTGCGGGCTGCATAATTTAAAAAAATAACATATAAGAAAAGTAAAAAAACTCGAGCAAAATTGTAATAAAATGATTTAGTATTATTGTGATCTAGGAAATACTATTGTGAACTGAAAACCAAATTGAAAGTTTATTTCATAATATTTAGTATCAAAAAACTAAATTTTGTTTCTTTTTCACAAGTAGTTTCCAAGTTACTTAGCATTTCGCTATTTGACTGGATCTTAACCGTACCTTAACCATCTGAAATCTTAATTTAAAACTGACGTTATAATAATCTCTCATATAACGAATTTCGGACATTTAGAAGTTAATACTAAGTAACTTGTTTAAGCCGCACAAAGTACTAAAATTATTTTATAAATAGGCATATTCTAAAATTACTATACCAAAGATTAAGAAACTATAAAAAAATGAACAGTTTTTTTTACTTATAATAAAATAAATGATAAAACATAATTTCTGATCTAGTTTGAGGAAGTTTGACCGACTGGTTGATTATCTCACATGAAATGTGGTTTCATCAACAGATTCACTTAATGCAGTAAAGTTATTAATTTCAATGCTAAGATATATTATAAGCAAGTTAGTTGTTAAGTTAAAAACTTAATTTTAAACTTTTTAAATTACATGTTTTGTAACAGAATACCATTAAATAGTATTTGACTTGGAATAAATAACCTTTAGGAAACTAAACCTTAATTTTAACATTTTATTTTAAATTTAAATTCAAAAAAGAATCAAAAGTTTTACAGTTAATTCTGTGAACAGAAAGCAATCGATTAAAAAATTCTTATTAGCTTAAAATTTTGTTTTGTAATTGCAGCAGTCTTTTTAATGGCTTATTTAATACTGTTTAATTTTTTTTTTCTAGTCATTAGCCTATAATAATTTACCAGAAGAAAATAGTGAAAAACTAAAAGCTAGTGTTTAACTATTAAAATAAACAACACATTCTAATTGCTAATATATTAAAAATTAAGATAAAACAAAAAACGTTTGTATTAATAGTTTAAAATCCTTCAATGTATAGGTTTTTTAACAATAATAATTTAAGTTAGAAAATAAAATTGAGTTTAAGAATCTTTTAAATGAAAAATTTGAAGTAATTTCAAATAGAGACCTCAAATCTATACTCTTTTAAAACCAAAAATAACTTAAATAAAAACTTTAATGGTTATCAAGATTTATTTATACAGATTAAACAAGTAATAACAAAAATAATTCAAATACATTTCTTTCAAACAAACACTTTAATCACTATGCTATAAAAACTTTTAATGTATCGTAAAACGAAAAATATAAACTACAAAATTAACCAGGTCAAATTAAAACTAATAACAGATTTAAAACATAAATGATATAATAAATACAGTAGACTTCCGCTTGAGTTGGCACTTTGAACAAAATCAAAAAGTGCAAACTCAAAGATTTTTACCTTTTTTTTACAAAATGATAAATTTAAATATGTTATATACAATAACGTTATGCATAAACATAAAATCAACTAAAACATAAAACAAACATTCACTAAAAAATGTCTATATAAGATATAAAATATTATGTATTTATTGTTTTATCAATACTTAGTTTGTAATAGACTTATTTTAGTTAAATTTTAGAAAATATGAACCTGCATTTTTTTTTTGGGTAAAAAGTTCGAACTCATGAGAAGGTCTACCGTAATTAATATTTATTAGGCATTATGCAAACATGTTGTAGAATAAATAACTTAATAAAATTTTATTATAAAAAGACTACTTAAATACAATACAAACCAGTTAAAATAAAAAAAATTTTGAAAGATTAAATAAAACAAAAAAAAATTCATAAAATAATGTCTGCTACTGAAGTCTAATATAATGTGAAGGATGAGGTTCATGACTGCTTGCAAGTTTTTCTAATCTGATTCCTAATCAGTAAAAAAAAGCCTCCTTTACAAATATCTAGATTAGATCTTTTGCTCAAGATGTTGATAACTGATCTGAAAGCTTTCTCAACAACATAGCTAGAAGGAAAAACTATAAACAACAATCTATATTCCTCTCAAATGATTGGATACTTTTGACTCAGTTTTTGTTGAGTCCAAAAGCTTTCATTTTGTTCTTTGGAAAAATTCACTTTTAGTTCAAGGTCAGTCACTTTTCAAAATACAATTGGAAATATCATGAGGTGATATAACTGTCACCTCATGATATTTCCAATTGTTTTTTGAAAAGTCACTAAGTTAGACTGAGAAATAAAACTACACAGGGTTGCCAATTTACCTAAAAACCTAATAATATATAACATAGGTTTTTATGAACCATTTATGATCCAAAATAACATATATGTCAGGTTATAAAATGGTGAGAGGGTTTCCGATCGTCTATGACCTATGTAATTGTTAAATAAGAAAATATATGAATAAAAATATGTAATTTACTTGAAAGTAGGAGTCATAAGTACTTGATTTTTTTCTCTATATTTTACATAAATAAAATAAACTTTTTTTGTTTAAGTTTTACTTCACGGTCAAATATTTAATAGCAAGCTAAAATTAGTAAAATAGCAATTTAAAAATAATTTTTTTTTTCATTTATTTAACATTTATTTTATTTTTCATTTATTATAAACAAGCCCAAAATTTCAAAATCGCCCCCTTTTCGCCCCCTTACTAGTTATCGCCCACCCTTTCGCCCCCTTACTAATTATCGCCCCCCGACTTACTAAAATCGCCCCCAGGGGGGCGATATCGCCCACTTTGGGAAACCCTGAACTAGAGCATGTTTTGTAAGCATCAAGATTTAATTTAGCAATTTTTCAATTTTAAGCTTTTGCCAACAGCTAGAAATCATAACCTTAAAATATTTATTATAAATAAATACAAATATAAAGCTTTAAATAAATCGAACTTTCTCGAGAATAGTTTTTGTTCAAAAAAACTTATGTTTAATATACCATAGTATACATACTTTTATAAAAGTCTAAATAAAAAATTATTTAAATGTTTTAGTTTTAATAAAGTGAATTTTATTTATATTTAGTATTATTTGTGGATTACTATTTATTTTATGCCTTGAACTTCAATTATGAAATACCGTTTATGATTTACGAAATAACTAAAAGTAACTCTTTTTTTTTAATTTACAAATTTTATCATAAAGTACCGTTTATATTATAAACAATTAAGTAACTAAGAAGTTATATATAAACTCGTTAGATTATTAGAAATAAACTTCTTTAAAAACTTAAATTAACATTTTTAACTTTTAAAAAATTGGTTTTAGATCAAATGAAGTAAAAGAGTTAAATTATTTAGTACTTTAACCATATTTTACAGTTTTATATTTATTAATAAACGGTTAAGAAATTACTACTTAAAACTAGTTTTTTAAATACGTTAATTTTCCGAAATGTTGAAAAACTTAAAGGCTTCTGTTTAAAAAAAACTTACTTCACTTAATTTGACTTTTTTAGTCTATTTTAATTTACGGTAAACATCGAACTATCTATTTTTAAAATATTCTACCATATTTTATTTTACGGTAAAAAATAACTGAATAAGCTATTTCTGCCAGCTGTTTGTTACTTTATTTACAAACTATATGGAAATCATGCTATGCTTGCTTAAGTTTAATTAATCGAAAAAAAAATTGACCAATTAATTTTGTTTAAAAAGTAACACTATCTGAAAAAAAAAGTTTTTTCAACTAAAGTTACGATTCATAAAGAAAATTATATATTCGAATTTAAATTTAAAGCTGATTCAAAAGGAATTTTATTGTTTTAGTAAGAAAACAAAATAGTAAAATATTTGAAAAATATATAAAAAATGGTAACTATCTTTTATAATCTGTATGTACTTAGAATAATCGACATAATAATAATTTTAATTTTAAGATATAATATAGTTTTCAATAATTTGTGTCTCTAATATAACATGACAACATTCTACAAAAATACTTTTTACAACCCGAAAGTTGTTTACGTATTAAGTTACAGGTTGTATATAAAATAAATTAGTATAAAGTCTTTTCATGAAGTTTACCAAAAAGGTTTTACTTTATAATAATTTATTGTTAAATTAAATGTTGTCGTTTATTAAATTTATATCTCAGGTTTTAGATTATTATAGACATAGTAAAAATTTTAATGTACTTTCATCTTTAAATATCTTATTTCTTTTTCTAGCAATGCTACTTTTTTCTTATATGATTTGTTTAGTTCCCTGATCACTGATACTTCTTTTGACTTGGATTTACAATGTGAAAGTTAAGAAGTTTTGCCTGCAAAAAAAACAATGGCATCATAAATAACAGCTTGTTTTAAAGAATATTATTTGTTGTTTAATAATGTAAAGTTTTTGATAGGCAAAATGATAGTTTAAAATGTTTTTATATTTTTTAAATTACAGATGGAGATTAAAAACTTATCGCTAAACTTTTTTTTTTAAATCAAGTTTAAATATTGTGATTTTTGTGTTTGTCAAAAATTATTTAGTTATTATTAGTTATCAAAACATTAGCCCTTTACATATTAAAAATTCAGAATTAAACATTTAAATTTGAAACGGTAATGACTATTATTTTTTAAACTATAGACTAGTACTTAACTAACTCAATAACACATTATATACACTTTCGCAAATTTGACTACTCTAAGATGAAACTTTATTTCACAAAACTATTTTAGTTTGTTTCTTTTGCAAACATAGGTAAGCTCAGTTTTTAAAAATTTTAATTTTTTATGACTATCCTAGAGCAGAGGTGTTTCTTATTTTAGATAAGTCTCACTTTATGAGTTTAAAACTATAAACTTTGCTGACTTTTTTCCCTTCAACTTTCTTTACTATTCAAACTTTTTATGATTTGTTTATTATTATGGCTAAATTTTATGCATTTCTATTTCACCTGAAACAAATTGTTTAAAAATATCTTGTATATACCTTAACTGCAACCTGTCAGTTATAAAAATTAGTGAGATTTTTTTTTCATTATCTTTTATTAATAATTATAATAACTTGTCTAATATTAAACTATAATGTGAATAAAAGTTTAAATATTCCGAAAGCATTAACCAAGACATAATTTTTAATGTGTATGTTAATTTTATATATTTGTTTTTCTCAATAAAACTATATATTTGTTTTACTTAGGTTCTTCTGATGCTTTTTCAATTTATAATAACGCTACCTCTAGTTTCTAGTTTATTCTCACAAACCACGCATCAGACTTGTTAAAATGCTAACAATTACTATGGTAATTCAGCAATGAAGCGTATAAACTTTGGTTTGTTTTAAATTAGTAATTTCACGCTCGAGTAAACAAAGCAGAGCTTTTTAACATGTCTGCCACGCATTGTGCAAACTTTCTGTCTTCATGGGCTTTCAATCAGTCTGTAAAAATTCAAACACTAAAGTAAAAATAACAGTAACTGTAATGAATAAATAAAACTTTTAAAAGGTTTCATTTGTATTTATTTATATTAAGTATATACTTTTCAGTCAAGAAACTCATCAAGTATGTTAAAAAAATGATATTTTATAGTATATTGGGCAGAAGATTTAAAATTAATGAATGTGATATAATTTTAAAAGCTAATGTTTTTTGTGTCACAGTATACTAAAGTACATTTGATAAGTCTTTAAATTTAAAGGAAGCTTTTGAATTGTATTACTTGTTCATCCAAGCGTTTAAGAGAAAGCTCGTAAGGTCACGTACTTTACTGATGCAATTTTGCATTTGATTAATACAGCCATATACAAATACTAATCAGTTGGATTCATTATTTACCACCTTGCAGCTGCTAACATGTAGTTGAACAAGGTATTTGTTATATTTGTTGTTTATTTTAAAGCTCTTTTTTTAACAGTGTTATTTCTTAAAAGCAGTATTTTGATTTAAAATATAAGTAGTTTATTATAATATAATTTTATACATTCTTAAAGTAATTTCCTGTTAGATATAATTCTTGTGTAAAAGTTTTGACCACAATTAAAGTAGTTTCTGAAACTGATATCAGTGTCTGCATTTGTTCTTTAGTACAATGTGTTCATTCAATATCATGCCTAGTTTTATATAGAGTCCAAAGTATTATAAATTATTGGTATTAGTTTAGTAAAGGTTTGATCAAGGTTTTTAGTGTTATTTACAACACTATAACTTAACAGTTGTATAAGTTTTTAAAGTAAATGGTTTTTATTTTTTAACATGGTTAAGTAAAAATTTATTTTAACATTTTTTTAAATAAAAATGTATTTAGATTTTAAATGTAGTTACTTTTGAATTGAAAAATTTAACACTTATTTAAACTTATGTAAATTAAAATTTAAATTTGAGACTTTTCTATTAGCCATAGATACATCTTTTTTTACAGTTTTTTACTAAACCTCAAAATTATAAAAGTTGTAATTAAAAACTGTATATATTTGTAAATATATCTATCTCTATAAATACTTAAAGGATAGTTTTTGTATTGAACCTTAAGTTTATATATGCTATAACATAATACTAATAAAAAAATTTAATTTCTATTACTTTGCCTGAAAAAACATATTATACCACTCGGCACATATGCACGTTTAGTTTTTTTGGAAGGTAGTTGAGGTTTTAGACCAAACATTTTTATCTGAAGTTTTTGAAAAACAATTGTAAACTTGTTGACATTTACTTTTAAATCACAGAAATGTTTTAATTATTAAATTGAAGGTAGCAACTAAATTCAAATATTTTTATCAGTGATGACAACATTTTTATGCCACTGTTAAAAGTTAAGAATTAATATTTAAACAGGTTTATCACCTGAATTAGAATTTTATCAAGTAAATATCTAATAATACCTTGTTAGTTTAAAAGTAATAAAGTTTAAATTTGTTTTTATTTTAGATTATACAAATTTACAGTTTCCAACCTAAAAGTAATGTAAAGATTAGTAACATATTATATTAACATTTTATAATTATGTCTTGTACAAGAATAATTTTCATGTATTTTGCAAAAATTAATGTAATATAAAAAAATTATAGCTAAATTATTTATAAGTATTAAAAGTACTTCATACATCACTTAATTCATCTCTTTATTAACAAACTCAACAGTAAAAAAAAAAAAATTCAACATTCTTTCAAATAGTTTTACTTTTATGAACTACAAAGTTGATACTACTTATCAATAAAAATTTTACTTTAAACTTATCAATTTAATTCTTATTAATCAAGTGAATTAGTTACTAAACATTACTTAAATTGTCCTGTATAAACTTATACAATTACTAGTAAAGGGTATTAAGAAACATTAATTATAATGCTGTAAATTGGTTAACAGGGAAAATATTTAGTTTCAAATTTTCAGTTTTATTACTTTTTTTTATTACATAAAAAGAAGACAGGTAACTTAAAGACGGGCTATATTGCTTTTGACATGCAGTTAGAAATACTTTTTATTTAACAACAACTATGAATTGTAATAATTTAATGATTTGAAGTTACAAAATACAGTAAAGTTACCTACATTTGTCAGTTTTGCAGACAATTAAATTAGTATACTCATAAAAATAAGTTATTACTATATTGGAATATAATTATCCTTTTAAAGTTAAATAAAAAATAGTTATTTAGAGATATGAATACTAAAGTTAAAACAAAAAAGTTTAAGTATATTTAATAGAATAAGTTTTATACATTAAATTTACTAGCTTCGATATTTAGCGTAATTCAACTCTGGTTAAAGTAAAAACTTTTTAGTTTTCATTTAAAAGATTTACTTAATAGAATTTTAATTAATATTTAATGTTAATGATCTTCAGTAAGTTATATTTTTGAAGAAAAAAATATATCTTATAGTTTTAAATATTTTTTTTATATTAGTTTTAATACTAATATTTATTTTTTTATAAAAAATATAAGAACTTTTCTTAATTAGTAGTTTTGTACGATAATCCTTATAAAGAACTAAAACTAAATTTACAAATCAACATTAAATTTAAATTAAATATTTAGTTTTTTTTTCAAATAATAATTAAATTAAAGTTTTATTTAACTTTTATATATAAGTAAAAGTATAAAGCAAACTTTGAAAAGTAGATTTAAACAAAAAGTATATCAATAAGTTTTTTTTATTCAGTTACAAGTAATTTTAGTCTAATAAACTTTAGAAAAATTAGTGAGTCACTTATATGTAGATTGTAAGGAAGAGAAAAATTTAATAAAAGTTGAACTTATATGATTTTGTAAGTTTTTTATTTATTTTGATTTTTATATCTTTAAGATTTTTTGTAATCAATGATAAAAATGGACAAAACTGATAGATTTTTGTTTAATTAATTTTCTTTTTGTAAACTAAATGTTTTTATATTGATTCTTTTTTTTAATTCTAATTTAAATTACCTTAATAAATTTACAAATATAAATATAAAATTAAAACATGTTACTTACACTGATGAGGTCTTTGACCGAAACATAGTTTGCATTTTAAAGTCTTGAATGATTAGATTACATGTTACTTGTTGTAGACCCATAAAAAGGTAAATATTTAAAATATAAAATTTACTTTGAAGTTATTTTATTATAACTTAATACTTTAATTGACAAACTTGAAACTTGTATTTAACTAAATTGTATTTAAATTTTTAGGTTATAATGTGGCAAAAACATTAGGTATTATCTAGGAAAACTGGTCTAAATTGCACGAAGATAAAATTTCACGAGGTTACTAAAGTGCACTAGAACAAAATTGCACGAATGCACAAAGTTGCACGAAGCCAAATTTGCAAAATGGCACAAAACTGTACCAGGGTACAAAATTGCACGAGGATCATTCTGGACCAATAGTCAATTTTGTACAAGTTAAATTTTTGCACGAGAGTTAAAAAATATAGAACAAAAAAAGTTAATGACTAAGGGTAAGGGTTAGGGGCAATAGTTACAGAAAAATTAGATATAAAATAAACAAAAAATATAGAATAATAAAGTATAAAAATAGATGCAAAAAAAATAAAAAAGAAAAAGCTATCGACCAAGGGTAAGATTTAGGGGTAACAGTGATAAAAAGAAAAAAAAAAGTAAAAAATAATAATAAAAGAATAAAAAATAAAACTAAAAAAATTAACCTGTTCAAAATTGTCTCTGTGCAAAATTGTCTACTTGTGCAAAAGAATCTTTGTGCAATTTATCATCGTGTAATTTTATCCCCTTGTGCAAAAGTATCTTAAGCAACTATGTGAACTCGTAAAATTTTGTCCCATCGTGCAATTTTGTACGCTCGCACAATTTAGACAGCTACCCATTTTCTAGGTTCCTTCACTTTAAAATTAGATAAATTATAATGTTAATTTAAACTTTAGTGCGCAACTTAAAATTTTTGAAATTATTTTTCTAAAATAAGAGTATATATAGAGTATAATGTAGTACTTTTTTCTCCTAAACTTAGTATGCCTCATTTAATTCCTTTATTAATTCAATCAGTTATAAATATTTTTTATTTACAGGATCGCTACACAATCAAGATAACTCATGCTAGTTAAAAGGGGTTGAAAAACTCAGACTAATTGTAGAAGTTTAAAAAATTTTTAAACCTTATACTAGTTATTATAATTTTTTATTGAAAATACGTTATTATTAAATCCTCTTGTTATAACTTTAGTTTTTTAGGTGTTTGTAATAAATATATATTATAATATTTTTAACTAATACAATTTTTTTTTTAATTTTTATTTAAACTCAGGATAAACTAAGCTTTTTTCTCTTCTATCTTTTATAAGTAACAAACAATAAATACACTAGAAGTATACTTTTGAAATCTCATTAAAAGGATTATAAAACATATCCGGCAGGTTAGATTACTATTTAATTCTTTTTGTGCAGGTATAAATGTTCGAAAAACTTTTAAATATCATAAGAAAAATCAGAAAATTTTTAAAACAGTTAAAAGCAATGTTATGTTATATAAAATGCATAGAAGCTTTTGAATAATTTACTGCTAAATTGCATAAATAAGAACATAACTATACAAGTATTACGAATAGTTTGTATTCAATGCAGTTTTAAGTTTATCAAAAAAGTTTTTGTTCAAAAACTTAAATATTAAATTATAATTTACACCAAAATTTATAAAATCTACGAACTACATAAAAAACTTAGGTTTTGTTATAACTATCTTTATGAGTTTTGGGACAACTACAGTAATAAAACCTTTTTTTTAATTAATAAACTATTCGTTTTATATTTTTATAAAAAACAAAAAACTATAAAACCATTGAAAAAAAACAGTAAATTTAATTTTTAACTTCCTTATTTTTACAGTTTATGGTTTTTTAAGTCTTTAAATAATAACATTTCTTTTTATGCTAGGTCTGCTAACAATCTTTTTTTTCTTTTTAGTTAAAAAAGCTTAGACAGTTATTACTAGTACCAAGACAGTTTTTTAACTAGATAAAGGAAAAATTTAAAAATAATTAGAATACAATGAAGTAGACTTTTTTTTGTTTGTTAAAATGATCCAAGTTATTAGTACATGTTTTGAATTTAACGTTTATGATAAGTTAGAGATAATGAAAAGTACATAAGTTTTATTTATTTTATAAAAAATTTAAAAAAATTTCTAATTAAAACTAAAAAGAACATTTTTTTGAACTAAACGATAAATAAAATAGCTTCTATAAAATGTATTTTTTTTTATATTCCGGTTGGTTTACTTATTCTAAAGATACCTGATATACTTATGCGAAAATTATCTTTAATAGTGTTTTTTCTAATTATAAATAGTTAATAAAGGATTTTAAACTTTTAACTTCGTTGTACCTTGAAAAACATGTGTACTTTAACCTTTAAAAATATTAATATAAAAAGTTACAAACAACAAGTTATCATTTTAAATAAAAGATAAATTTAAAACATTGAGAAGTCGTTCTGTTCTCCTTGAAAGATTTAAGTCAAACAATCTCTAAGCTTCACTTAACTGTTTTATCTTTAAAAATTTTATCTTGTCCTGGATATGACGTAAAACTGTCCTCGTGTACGACTTGATACCCGAAAGGTTTATTGTACATTTCTCGAATTTAACTTTTTGAGCGTATTTTTCTCGTTCAATAAGATTTTTTTTCAGTATGAAAACTTTTTAAACTTTACAAACAAGGTGTTAATTTAATAAATTATGCTGTAAAGTAAAAACATATGTAATTAAGCATTATAGTAAAGTTAGTACAAGAAAAATTATAAACTTTAATTTATGAAGTTAATTAGAGTGTAAAATATGGAAGAGAGTGAAGTATAACTTAAAAATTTAACTTACTCTTTTTGAAAGTTTTGAAATAAAGAGATTTACTTGAGTGCGATCAAGCGTACCATTAATTTTTCTTTTTAGGTTGTTCTATGCTAACTATAGCTTTATAGCTACTATAACACAAAATAGCTGTAATTAGTAATTTAAAATTTTTACCAAGCCTTGTTGCCTAATTATTTGGATAAAATCTTCATATCTAATTTGTAACTAAAATATTTTATATAAATTGTATTTTATCACAGTATGTTGAGAAAATTTTTAAAAGCATTTTATTTCAAATTTTAAATGGCCATTAAGAATAAAAGTATATTGTTTAAATAATGGACATAACATTGTATTAGATTTAAAAATATCTTGATATAAGTATACTTTGTCTGATGTTTGAATTGATAGGACTATAATGGTTTTCTATTAGCCAAAAATATTATCTATCATCATCAATCTTCATTACCATTTAAACATGCAACTAATTAAATTCTATTTTACACCCTGTGATTGATTTTTTAAATATTTCGATTTTTCTTAGTTGTCTTAATAGATTTTTATTTATCTAATTAAAGCAAAGTCTTTTTTTTATAAAAATAAAGTTAACTAATAAAAAGCAGTTTGAAGCAATACTAAAGTTAGTTTTTACTTCAAGACAAGTATTTATTGTAAGTTAATTTTAGTTTTAATTTTTAAAGTTTAACTGTTATTTGTAGTTAATTAGAGTAAAAAAGACACACAAAATAATATATTTGCAGCTAAATTATAGTGTAGAGTTGTTTACAAGAATTCATAATAAAACAAAGCTGTAAAATTACTTTTTAGTTTATTAGATAGAAAGTATTACTACTGGATTAGACAGTAATATGCTATTAACAGCTGACAGAATTACTTTTGTAAGCTGAGACATTTTTTTTGATAAGAATTATTTTTATTTTATCCTTAAAAATGGGATTAAGATTAATTTAAGTATACATTTAAAAAAAAAATATTTATAAACAAGTTTGAACATTTAAACTCTCTACAAAATTAGATCAATAAATATATCCTGTTAGCATTGTGGTACCTCTATCTTTATATAAGAGAAAGTTAACCAGTGTATATAGAGTATCTGAAGAAAAACATGCGTACGAACAAAGACTATCATAAAAAATCACTGCTTTGCTAAGGTTCTTGTGTATATTAATTTACATTAATAGTATTAGCAAAGTTGAACAATTCTCAAAACGAGCCCAAAACGATTTTTGAAATACTTTGAAAAAACCTATCTAAAAGTTTAAGATATTTTGTACTAGATTCTAGTGCACAAAAGCGACGCAAAATTAGTTAAGGGAAGAGTTTAAGGGCCTTAATCCACTTAGCAAATAACATGATCTCTGCAACCTGTTACCTTAAAGATTAACTAGTAAAGACAAGTCTTTAAGTAGATTATTTAAAAAAAAGCTCTATTTTTCAAGTTGAACTTCCCACTCACTCTGCACATGCCAACTGTGATTAATCTGGATAGCTTTAAATAATTATGGATATAATTATGATAACATAGAAAAAATTCGCTGGCATGCTGACCTTCTCCGTAATTTAAACACACCTGATTTAGTTTACATTAGAAAATTTTTAAGAAGTATTTATATAACTAGACATATATTAGGCTGAGAATATAACTTTATACGAAATATGTGTAATTTTCCTTTAGTTTAGCTGTTCGTTTGAATTACTGTGTACAGTATTGTGAGGGTTGTAGTTATTTTAAAATGAAGTAATTAAATAATGTATTATTGCAAAACGACAATGTCGTGAAGTAAACACTAATAGATAACTAGTGAAGATTAGTTGTTTAATTGAGCACCTGAGCGTAACTTTATGCAAAAAAAATGATTTTTAGTTTTTTCAATAGTTTGCGTTTTCCGCTGAACATCTGCAGAAAACTTTAAAAATTTGTAAATTTACAGCCGTTTTGTTCTCTAGGAAAAGATATTTTTACTTTTTATTCTTTTTTAGAGACTGTAATTTGACAACAGTTTTGTTCTATGTTCCTTAAAAAAGCGGTATTACATCAAAATCTATCAAGGTCAACTGCCTGCTTTTACGGAAGCTTCAAAATTTACATTTTATTACTTTTAATATTAAAGATTAAAAACTACTATTTATGTTTATTTAATTTTCAGTACTTGATATATTTTTTCTGTTTATTGTAGAGTTGTATTATCTATCATGCATGGATGGTTTCAGCAGCAAATAGTCTGTTGTAATATATGTATAATATATATTGTTTAAAATATACAATAATTTTATTTTACATCTACTTCATATATGACATATTACTATTGATAGATATGAGATAGAAATATCTCATAAATAAATCAGCCGTATACTAAGCTGTTGTTTATCAGATTGTTTAAAACTTACTTATAGTTTTAATTCTTCAATTATTACAGCAATTGAATCGAACAAATAAAAAGGAATGGCTATCTTGAAAAATAATAGCAAACATGATAGAAAAGTTAAAACAGTTCGCTGGTCTGAGAACCTTGAATCAGTTTTTCATTTTGTAATAATCCCCGGAGAAAGAGGTTAACAATAAAATAATTTAGTAATGTAAAATTCACTATACTTTCTTTAACAATTTATTAATTCATGTAATTAAATAAATATGTCGTAGTCGTTCAGTGTTACTGTATCAGATTAGTTTTTTATTAATTAAAAACAGTTGCAAATCTTAATAAAAAGTCAAAGATTTTTATTCAAGAATACTTATATTTCGATTTACTTTAGTCCAATAACCTTAAATGAAAGGCAAATTAAAAAACACTGTTTTTAAAGTATGTTAAAAATAGAATTAGTTTTACATTTAAAATTAATATTCTTACATATTTCCAATTTTTCAAATGTTAAAATACTACCTTTTTCTAACAGTAAATGTAAGCCGAGATTATTACAAAGAAGCATTAAAAAAGGAATTAAAAATGAAATGGTTAAAGAGTGATGTCGCAGAAGAAATAGTTTGGAAGAAACCTCTAAAATTTTTACTCAAAGATGATTTTATAGAAATCTCAGAAAAAAGAGGATGTTTTAGGTTTTAATTGTTGTTGCTATGCAGAACACGATAAAATCAAAAATCTTATTGTTTTATACTATTTGCTAGTATATTAGTCGTTATATTAGTAGTTTTATACTATGGTAAAATACTTTCAATTTCTATTAATAGGATGTAATTTTTAAATGCCAAATTATAGTTCTTGTTAAAATTATTTTGTAGAAAACACTAAAGATATTTTTTGTTAAAAATCAGTGTAGATTAGTTTAAAATGAGTATAACTTTTAAGCATTTCTGTTAGTTACTAGTTGTTAACTTATTATTACATATTGCATCTTAAATATTTTATAAGAATTTTAGATGCCATATATTCAAATATTATGATGGTTTATAGTAAGCACTAATAAACAAACTTTATATGACTGATAAGTAAGTATTTTTTGTATATTATTTAAATGATTTTTATGTAAATTAACCGTAGAATGCTGCAATTAAACATACAAAACGATAAAAATAACAATAAAGATGAGCTAGAATAGGTGGAATCGCATTAACTTCGTTTTAGAAATTATCTGTAAATTAAAAAAAAATTAAATAATGAGTTTCGACATGAAAACTTAACAAAAGTAGGACTAATGAGTGATACGTTTTTTTATTATTCCATCTTCCAGTAAGGAGAAATGGTACCAAGAGCTTAGAGAGTCAAAGACGGTGATGATAAATTATTTTGATGAAAGTCAGATCCCTGAAAGTCCTGAGGAGCCTGATCCTGAGTATACAGACTTCGTTGAACCTAAAATAATTCGTTTAGAGAAAATAGTGGAACGCAATAAAAAACTCTTCAATATACCGCAAACCAAGTACTTTTAATACACTTTTAAATAACGTCATTTTTTATTAATTAGATGTACTAAAAAAATAAATAAATTGTATAATTTTGTTTTATCCTGTCCGACTTCTGTGTTTTTTAGTTAATTTTTAGAGAACTTAGAATAGAAAAAAAAAATTTAATACTAAAACTAGTTTTAATAGTTCCATTGGTTAAAAAATACACAAAGCAAAAACAATTTTTTACGTAGTCATTGTTTTATACTTTATATGTTCTAAGAAATAAAAATAAATATATTTTAGTTTAAAGCTATAATGTTCTATAGAATTCTCTGTACTCTGGAAAATGGAACTAGAAAACGAAAAATTGAAAATGAATCGTGTAAAACTAAAACAACTGCAAAAAAGTCAAAGTTTGAACTATTAGCTAATTTAGACGCCCCTAACCAAAAAACAAATATGACTTTAAATGACGTTAAAACCAGATTTAAAATCAAAACGGAGATCGTAAAATGTAATGAAGGCATTACCACTGTTTTAATCAAACCTGTAAACCATTTCTGTTCAAAGAATTCTAAATATCCAGAGTTCGACGATAATTCCGATGATTTTGCTGGCAAATCATGCATTAACCCTAGTTCAATTGTTGTAAACATGATTTCAAAAGATAAAAGAAGTAAACCTGAAACCATTGATCTATTCTTGTCTGATTCAGAAAAAGAAAATGCACCTGAATATTTAAAGGATGGGAAACAATATGAACCACAGAGCACAAAGATACAGTCTCGAACGAAAGCTGAAGAATTGTTAAAAATAATCGCAGATATCTAATACCAGCATTTGATACACAAACAAACCTATTTTGACTTGAACAAATAATGTACAAACGTATATGATTTACTTAATTGCAAGTTATGATTTATTATGACCTGTTTTTGAAATGATTTCTGTTGATTGAAATTTAGTTGTGCATCTTAAAACTAGCCTTTTACACAAACAGTTGTGTAGTAGCTTCATACAATAGCATCACTATATTTATGTAGAGATTTTTTTTGACCGACTTTTTACATATCCAGTTGCAATATTAATTGTACAAGAATGTTTTGTTAAAACTTTTAAATGTAATACTGTTTATGCTTGTTTTGGTTTTATTTGTAAAAGGTTTTCGCCAGTTGGTGCTATAAAAAATATATATATATATAAAATATATACAAATATGGAACTGATGTTAAAATACTGTTTTCTTCTGTTTTTCATTGTGGCTACTGTCTTACTTATTAGCTTTTGTAAAAAACTTAAGAACTTGATAGTATGTAAAGAGATGTGTTGTTTCATATACATACGTTTAATAAAGTGTATATTATAGTTTAACTTATGTAATTGAAATTTTCAAATAGAGCGTATGTAGAAACTATAAGATGAAATATAGCTAGTAAAGAATTTACAAATGAAAATATAAGCTTATTTGAAAATAAAAATTCTTAAGCCTCTTGGAAAATGTTTACAAAGCTGACAACTTTTTTTTTACATTTAGTTATAAGCAATACTTTATTAACTTTTCATTCAGTATTCAGTACTAAAAATTAAGAATTCTCCTCTGAACACCTTGCTTATTTCAGTAGGCTAAAGTATTGAGCTTTTAATTTTAGCATATCTAAAAAATTTCATTAAAAATGATAACATTGCTTGATAGGTACAAAGTGAGCATTTGACAAATAAACTTGGTACTCTTTTTTTATTCTTTTTAAAGTGCAAGGTATATAATAAAAAATAGTTTGAACTACAAACATTTGCTTTTTTGTCAGGTAAACTTGGATTGTGTTTGCAAGTTATAATCGTTAGGTCCAAAAAAAAACTTAAAGTATAGATAAAGCTATTAAAACATTATCTAAAGCAGGGTTTCTCAAAATTTATTTTACAAGACCTACAATCGAAAAAATGCCTAAGACCTTATTTTTTTGCACTCGACATTAACACCAGAATATCTAGTTCAAGATTTAAATCATGACCATATGGTCCCTTTACTACTCACCCCCTCCCCCTACATTCGGTCCCTTTGCAGCTTATGACCCCCTGATTACTGAACTATCTCCAAAAACAGCAATTTGGTCCACTGTAAAAAACTCAGATCTAATAAGATAAGTGAAATTTACCGAAAGAAAGTCGATTTTCATTAATCTTTTTTGGCCTCAGGTCATATATGCGTACTCTTAGTTGTTCTTAGTGACACTTTTTTTTTGAACTACATAATTATCACTAAAACAAAACTAAGTCTATATTGGCATTACCGAGTCAGAAAAAAAAAAACTACGTACTTAAAAGCAAAAAAACATCCCTAACAGAATGTTTACCATACAGCTTTTGTTAGATTAAAATTTAAACAACAAAGTCAGCACTAATTAAATATGCTTTTAAAAAGCCAAAACAAAATACCGACATAACTTAACTTTTAGCTTATTTAGCATGTTTAAACCTCTTATTTTTCTTAACAAGAAAATTAAGTTTTTCTAAACTCTTAGCTCTAAAGAGATAAAATTAAAATTGGTGACCACTTTTTCAAATTTTAAAGATCTAGCGTGCTTAAAATTAAGTTGAATATTTAATGGGTTAATCACGCTAATATAAATATTTTCATTTCATTTTTGACATGGTTTTAACTGTTATTCTATCAGTTTACTTCAATTTACATGATTCCATAATAACTTTAGGGTTTTAGTTAAAAAAGGAACTACATTACAAATTCAGTTTTTAGTCAAAATAACAGAAGATTCCGTTGTTAAGTTTTCAATTACTTAAGTTACATTAGAGTTGTTTTAATGATCTATGTGAAATTTTCTGCAATATACTAAGTGTGGTTCTCTTAAGTTTATGTTATTGATGATATGCTATATGAAATAAACGATACTGGTCCACAAGCTGATATTTATGTGGAAAAAGTGGTAAAAAGTTTTTAGTTTAGTTAGTAAGGTTTCAACGATTATTTATGACGCGCCGCAACTAACTGCCAAAACAAAATTTACGAAACCAATGCTTTTATACGTTTTTAACACTTTTATTAATTTTTTTAGTCTTAAGTATATCATTAAACGTATAATTATGGACATTTTTTTTTGATGATTTCTTTACCTAGCTTATTAGTGGAAGAAAACAGGAATAAAAAAAAACAAGCAAACTTTACTTTAACAATGTAAAAAGATTAGTTTTTAAAGCTTAGGAATTTTTTTTTAATCGCTAAAGCTCACTTTATATCATTAAGCACATTAAAGTATCATTCCAAAATCTGGTATAGTACAAATTTAAAAAGTTGGATAATAACTAAATAAAGTAAATAGTTTATCAGAAACCTTTAACTACAAAAATAATAAACACTTTGAACAAATTGTAGGTTTAAAGTTTAAACAAAAAAATTTAAGAAATAACTAAAAAGCTTCCAATATACATATTAACTTAGACTCCAAGTTGTTTTTCAAAAATATTTATTTGAAAACGAGAAAATAAAAGTACATTTTCATTTGTTAAGAGAGCGGTGTATTCTTTAGCAAATCTTCTGCTGTTAAAAAACTAATCGATGAAAACAAACTAGAAAGTACTTGCAGGAATACAAAAAGCGATCTGACTTTAAAGGCTTTAAATTATTTAATTATTTTGAGTAAACATCATTCGGCCAAATAAACGATATTTATTAATTTTTTAACAAATTTTTAAAATTTTTCCAAGTAGATATGTAACTACTATTAATTTTTAACGACTATGAAACTTGCTGTGGTAACAACTACAGATTATTTTTGTATTAGTCAACATTTTATTTTCTTAAAGCTTAATTTAAATACATTGATTTAAATTATAATTATTTTTCAGTGCAAAGGTTGTTTTATAGCAAATATTTTAAAATTAGAACATGATTTTGATGATTTTGTAACAAATAGCTAATGATCTGCAAAAAAAGTAAAACATTGTAAATACATATTACTTTAAATTCGACTGTATACAAAATTCTTGAAGTTTATGAGTTAATTTCGTAGTAATAAAAAAAATAAAAGCACATTAACTAATTTAAACAAAAGCCTTTATTAACTTTATAAAACAAAATGTTTATCTGTAAATATATTCTCCTTTTTCAAGTAATAAAGATAAAATAAAGTTCTAGCGTCTTACTTAAAGATCACTATACACGTATCTAACATATTGAAAGTTTTCAATTAGAACAAATTCATAAAAAAATATTTTTTCTCCTTACTTATATATGATGAAACATTTTGTGGTATTAAACATACTGATTAAACTTTTAACGATTTTTAAAACAGCAAAAATCTCCGCAATTCAGGCAAATAACCAAATATTCACTAAAGACACTGATAAATTTTTGTTGTTAGAAATATTTTGATGCTTCCATACAGCATTATCGCAATTAAATTCGATTTTACACTGCGAATCATTTTAGTCAAAAAAAAAAGCCTGTAAAATTATTACGACTCCATGTTATTTTTAATTGTTTTTATAATTGTATTCACTTGCGAAAATTTATATTCTAATTCGGTCAGGGTAACAGTAAAAATTAAATTTTAATCAAACGCAAATTAATTTAAACTTGTATGCGATTTTTTTTTGCTTTCAGTATTTTTTAAAATCGATAATTTATTTATATTACATTACACAAATAACAAAAAAACGTATGTTGCTTGCATGAACATCAATTTACTAAAACTAAGTTCTTATGCATGTAGATTGTTTTGTTTAATTTTTTTAGAAAAACGTTCGTTAATGTTCCGTTACAAAATAAATTATTCTTACGAAAGTAATTAATTTATTTATAAACACATTATAAATTCTGTTTAAAGTTTTATTATTAAGAAAAAAGTCACAATATACATAATTATTGTTTGTAAATTTAAATTGTATTTATATTACGAGCCACTTCGATCTGTAGGATTCCAATTACTAAAATATTCGGATTCAGTTCCAAATTTAGAGTGAAATTCGGATCTGGATCGTGCCGTATCTAAATTTCGAAAAAAGATTCCGGTTTGGATCTGCCCGAATCTTTTTTCAAAGATTTTTGATCTATGGATCACGTTTTTAAGCTATATCTTAATCTATGCATTATTGAAAGGATGATTGTTATAAATTTATTTATTTATTTTCTTTTTAATATCACTTCACAAAATGAATTTTTATTATTTTGAATGAATAGAATTTTTTAAGATTCTCATTTTTTTTAATGCAGTAAAAATTCAACCTATTTGTTAACTTACTTTATTGACAATAATTTTTTTTTTGTAAACTGAAGTTTTTGTTATCGTAGGTATTTAAAGCTTAAAATTAGTGAAGTTAAAGTGATATTTTATATATTTACTTAACCATATTTAAACGTTAATAAATTAAACTCTTAAGTTTAGTAATTAGTTGTTCGTTATAAAATTAAAAAATAACTAATTTGTTTTATTATTTATTTTAATATATATTATATTTTAGTTGTTAAATTTTACTAATTAGTTTTTTTTTTGACATTAAAAAGCGAGCAATGAGAATAGTATTATGTTATATAAATTTTGTTTTCATTAACTTTAAATATTTTTACTGATATGCACTTCAGTAAGTACAGTAAGCTGTATTTTTTTAGTAGACTAGTGGAAACAAGTATAATAAGATTCTAATTTTTCTTTTTTTGGCCCAGAACTTTTGTTTTACATTTACTGATGGTTTTATCATTTTTGATCAACGTAAATAATTTTATTAGTTCAGATCTCTGAAATTTTCGGTTTATTTTATAATTTATCTTTAGTTTTTCAATACTTTTAACTATATTTCAAAATTATTAAGACCTTCAACTTTGTTTTTCTTTGTTCTGACACGTTTTAAAATAAAATAAAAAACTTTTTCATGAAAGTAAATAAACGAACAATACACGAAAGTAAATAAAAACAGTTGATATTTTTTTGTAAGTTTACGTTATTGATTTTTTTGTTGTAGCTGGAGTTTTTAGTATCATAGCTATTTAAAGCTCAAAATTAGTGAAGTTAAAGTTTATCCTCAATCCTTTGTATTTTTATAAGAGTGATTGTTTTAACAATGTTTTTTTTTTCTTTATGAAATCATGTCTCAAATGTGTATTAATATCGAAATAAAATAAGTGTTAGTAAAACTTTAAGTTTCTTTAGTTAACTTGTTTGTGGATACAGTATACGGTTAATCTTTAATATGTTTGTCTAAATATATTGGACTAATTTTTCAAGTTTGTAACTTACTAGTTATTCATTACAAAAAGTTTTAATATTAAACTAATGTAATTCATAATACATAATACATATCATAATAAACTGTGTTATCTTTAATGACTCGCGTTTTAAGAGTAGCACAAAAAAAAGTGAGAAAATATTTTTGTACATTGTTCGTCCTTTAGTAAACTTTTTAATTACTTCATGTTTTTTACTTTTTCTAAAACCGTTTTAAAATAACTTCTGATTCTTTTTATTTTCTTCAATATATAAAACTTTGAAAAATAAAAATAAAGATTAGAAGTATAATAAGTATATGTAAGTTTGCTAGCTTATTGTGATATTTTAACTAACAAAGGTTTGACTTTTGGTTTCTAAATAGTAAAACTAGAGTTTATCAGAAAAAGTCTTTTAATTTATTTCTATTTTTAACATAAAATAAAATGTTTGAATATCTTAAAAAATAAACTATTTTTGAAAACCTAATAATAGTATTAAAATTTTAGATAAAAAACTTAAAAAGCGAACAATGGGTAACTACAACAAAGCAGCCTTAATCCTCAATATTTAGCTCATTTTTTAACAAATTTTCCGCATTTCAGCTACAATACAAGGTAAAAATAGTATCACTTTTAAGATTGTTTAGTTAAATAGTACCGTACATTTAAAACATTTTTTATAATATTTATACTATATTACGTTAAAAACAAATTAACTAAAATGTACAATAAATTTGATAAAGCGTATTTTATTTCTACGTTTTGTTTAAAGCATGTTTTATCTGAAAAAAAAAACATTTAGATTATTCAACACTAAAAAACGTTGTTCAAATTATGAAACTAAAATAAGTTTACAAATAAAAAATTTTTGTTTGAAACCTTTGTTTCTATATATATGTAAGTTATCCTTTATTTATAGTTCTTAAATTAACTAATAGGTGCAAAAATGACACCTTTTATTTTAATTAAATTAAGTATAAACTTAGTATTTCTTCCTTTAAAAATACTAGCAGGTGTTAAACGTAAGTTACAGTTTAACCAAATTAAATTTTTAGCTTATAAAAATATAAAATGGATAAGTATTTGAATAAAGGTGTGTCAATAACATGTTTGTTAGGGTGTGAGCATCATCCATGATTATGCAAGTACTTTAAGATAACAATCATCCTTTATCTGATTTTACCAAGATAACATTATCAGGACACAGTTGATTCAAACTTAATCAATTTTTACTTTATTTTGACTTACATATTTTCTTAATTTCGACTTACATATTTTCTTAATTCAATCTTTCAGTTATAGTTATAAAAATAAGATTTATTTTAAACTTTATTGTTACAGTTATTTAGGACTTTATTCCACAGTTTATTTTATCAATAACCCAATCACTTTAATCACACTATAGCAAACTTACCTAAAGCATTAGTTTTGTTAGTATCAGAGAAACTTGTAACTATAGATAATTGACTACGCTAAACTTATTAAATTCTTAACTTTAAATCTTAAAAAACTCATTGCAATCTTGTAATAAAAACATTAAATATTAGATATGTATGACGTTTTACACAATTTATTACATCTATTTATTTATAAGTTAGACTTGTTGGCTTTTAAAACTAAAAGTTTTTTTTGTTTAGTAAAGGTTATTCACCATTTTCTTAATGAAAATAGACAACTTAAATAGACGGAAGTAAATTAAATATGTTTTAAATATATTTAATATAGTTTTCAAATGTCTTAAAATTGATAATGTTTATTTAATAAACGAAAGTTTGTTTCATTATAGTATTTTGTAAAAGACTGAGACAGTTATTTCAAAATGCTTTTTAACATATTTTTTAGTACAGAAAATCGTCTACTATTATATAAATATAAAGATTTAAAGAAAAATTTAAAATATAGCTCACAGATAAATTTTTTGATACATACTATAGGCATACGATTTTTTTATTAATTTAATATTTATGTTACACCTTACTTAATTTCTATAATAATATTTGTCTAGTTTGATATTGGACTGATTCACGACAAAGAATTACAAAACAAAGCAAAAGCTTACATTTTAGCTTCCGTTTATTTTGTTTATATATTATAGACTCTAAAGTCTGAAATTTTACTGTAGAAAATTTAAATGAGATCGCGGTTTTTTAGTCACACAATCTGTGTTCCCATCAAAGAAAAACTCAAAATTACTTTACGCTTAAAAGTTCTAAAGTTTTATAAGAAATTATTTGTAGTGTATACTTACATTATAATACTTGTAATTTTTTAGTTATTAGTATAAAAAACTATAAACAAACATATTGTGAACCAGGGGCGTCGCGTGGGGTGTTGCACTGCCGCAACTGCACCACCTTGAAATTTTGTAAGAAAAAAAAAAGTATCTGTAGCGTTTTCGTTATTATTTAGAACGAAATCACTTTAAAAACTTCAATTTTGAAAACGGCCATTTTGCCCACTTTACTGCCGTAAACTCTTAGCTGACTGCCGCAAATGAACTCAAAAAAGCAAAATTTCTTCAAGAATTACCGCAAAATCAATATCTTGCGGTAAGTAAACTAAGTTGAAAATTCCCTAAAACAGGACATGCTTAAGTATCATCTACAAGCTATTGTAAACATAAAATAAAAACAAAGCTAAGCTACTGCAAAGGATTAAACTTGAGTTTATATACCCACATGGTTTTTTTTAAATTTAACAGATCACTTCTATTAAAACTGGACAATAAAAGAACAAAACTTGTCATGAATTAAATATTTTGAAAAAAAAAGATAAGAACCTTAAATCACTAAAGTCTAAGAAATTTGATTTTTTATTTTAATCTGCATACATAAACTTAATTATAACTGATTATTGTTATCATAAAATTAATAAAATATTTAATTAAATTATATTTAAATGTAAAGTTTAAGTTCTGAAAAAAATAAGAAGTTTATTATTAACTTCTAGTTCACTAAAAAAAAATTTAGATTTATATAAATGAAAGTTAGTATTATTGAAACAGTCACATATTTAAATAAAGTAAATAGCCTTAACTTAGAAACTTTGATTACTTAGAGTAGCTTAACATTTTAGGAAAATTTAGTCTACTTTATATGACTTTTGGTTTAATTTTTTCATAAACAAAGCAAAAGTTTTAGATAAAATTGTTAAAACATGGTTGCCTTGCCTCATAATCAGGATAACTTAGAAATGTTAAAAATTCAAGATGACCCAAGATAAATTAAAACAGACCAAACTATAAAAATATTCAGGCTGACTAAAGCAGTTTAAGTTTTTCACTCTGAAAATAACAAGCTTATTTAAAATTAAAAAATAAGTGTTTTTCCCCTATGGCTACATGAAAACTAACTAACCAATTTTTTACTGCTATAAGGGTTACTTATTTATAAATTGTCTTTAAAATTCTTTAAAAGTTCCACAGCCTCACCAACTAAACGTTAAAAAATTAAGCTCCTGAGAAAAGAACTGTCATCAAAATGAAAAACATATTAAAATTAAATGTAGAAAAGATACCCTTTTAAACTATTGAATTTTAAACCTCCAAAAAAAAAACATTAAAATTAGAAAAAAGTTAATAAATCTTAATGTTTGTAAAAAAATAAGTGCAAAATAGTGAGGGGTAAGGGGGGGGGGGAAGGTTTATAAGCACTTTTTTACATGTTGTTCTTATTTTAACTTTTTCAAAAAGCTAATAGTTACTCTTTAATAAACTTGAAATTTCCAATTAAACTTTTACTTACAACCGGTCAAAGCCAGAGAGTACAATGATTTATTATACAAGGAGCAAATCAAAACAGCAAAAGAATACAATTTTACTGAAAACCTATATTCTCCATCATTCTTTTTATTCAAAGCAATTTTTATTAAACTTTTTCATCCCAAGTTTTATAAAATTTGTTTACTTTTGTTTTAGAGAAATTTTAAATTTTTAAGTATCAATATATATTTTTATATATACAAAAAAAAACTTTTGTTATAACTTTTTATTTTCTTAGTGTTTCAGATATCTATTTCAGCAATTTGTTTTTTTTTTATAAAAGAAACATCTAAAGATTTCGAGACCAACTTATAAAAAAAAAAGATATGATTTTAGTGATTTGATTTATTTCTTGTTTGAGTTTATATTATATTAATAAGGATTCCTTTGTACCTCTGACTGTGAGTTACCATATCTCAAAAGTTAATATGATTTTTTTATATTGATAAAAGATGAGTTGTAGTTAAATTAAAACTTTATAAAATAATTTCAGTCAAATAATTCTAAAGTAGATTTTAAGGGCATAAAAGGGGGGTGGGGTAAAACATTTTTTTAAGCGCTTTTTTAGTTTGTGCCTCCCATAAGGAACCTTTTATTGCCTTTGACTTTGACCAGCTATATCTAAAAAAATATATTGAAATTTTAAAATCTGTAAAAAGCATCTTGTAGCTTTGTAAAAACTACATAAAATAAGATCAAATTGTGAAGAAAGTGTTTCATCCCCCCTATGCCCTTAAAAGCAAAGGTTATCTTTAGGTGTAGCAAAAATTTAGTTGTTTTCAAACTTGATAATAAAAACATATTTTTATTAAAAGTATCTTAATGTCCTTGAAGTTATTGATAAAATAAAATTCTTTGTTTTTGAAATTATTTTAATCTTTTTTTTTAGCTATATTCAGGATTGCTGCATACTCATGGTACTCAGTGAAACTTAATTATTTTATAAATTCTAAAAAATCTCAGGGTATTTTGATTTTTTCTTAAAAACACAGGGTGACTCAGGGCGTTTCAAAGTCACTCAGAATAGTTTTTTTGACTCAAAGAGTGGCAACTTTGCTTTTATATTTTTTTTTAATATTGAAATTGTTTATTAGTTTACTCTGTATAGTTAAAACAATTTTTTGTTGAACAAGGTAATTGCTTTTTTTATTGATTATATAACTAGGAAAATGCAGAAAAATACTAGTCAAGTAAATTGGACAGTTTCTAAGCTTAAATCATGCCAGTTATCAAAGTTAACAGAGGCTGATAAGCTTATATTGAAACAGAGTAGACCAACCCCAGATCTTTCAATTGAGCAAGAGTTTGTTTCAAAAGGTTTCTTTTAATTAAAGATACTAATTTAATATTTTAAACACCACACACTTTTAAAGCTTCTGAGGTTTAGTTTGTTTGTTTAAGCTTTGTTGATATGCAGTGCCAAAACTTTTAAAGATTTAAAGTTATTAGAAATTTCTATTTAAAAAATTCTAATCTAGATTTATGTTTTTATGCTTATAAAAAGTTAAGCCAGTAAAATAGTTAAAAATTTTAGTAATAGTTCAGTGAAAGTTCTTACAATAATTTTCTTACTTAAATAGAAATGAAATTAAAGATGGTAAATGTAATTAAATTTATGACTTTTTAACTTAAATACAAATTGCTTTAAAATCTTAAAATACCAAAGGGTATAATTAAAAATTAAGCTATGAGAAAGATATGTATAATTCCTTGTTTATTCAGTAAGTTTTAAATTGTTGTTGTCACAATAACTTTTTTTGATTTAAATATTCAGATATACCTATATCCTAGAGAAAAAATTAGAAATAAAAGTTGCATAGTCAGATTTCTTATCTTTAAATCTAATTAAAACAATATATTTTATATATTATTTTATGCATAAAAAGTTGAGTCTTTTAAAATTGTTAAGCTGATTTAATAATGTTTAAACTTTTGTTATAGGTAAAACAGTTGAGAGGAAGTTCAACAAAAGTTATTGCTCCAAACACCAATGGCTATCCGGATGCTCGGAAACAAAAGCTCTATTTTATTTCCCATGCTTGCTCTTTGGAAAGGAAGCAGCATGGACTAAAACTGGCTTCAAAAATGTTTCTAACATCTCTGCAAGATGCAAAAGCCATGAATGTTCACTTGGCCATATAAACAGCATGGTCTCTTTTAATTTATTAGGAAAAATACTATTAGTACCTTTTTAAGTCAAAGCTACAAGGACAGTATTGATAAGCACAATACTAAAGTTCAGAAAAACAGAAAAGTTTTGTCAATAATTATTGACAGTATTCTTTTTTGTGGTTTCCAAGTGATTTCACTCAGAGGAAGTGATGAAAAAAGAGACTCATTAAATCCAGGTTGTTTTAGATCTCTGCTAAATTTTGCAGGCGTTCTTGATAAAGATGTTAGTGACCACCTGGAAAACAGTACAGTATTCAAAGGAAATTCAGCAACTATACAAAATGAAATACTTGAATGTGTTATTCAGATTTATAAAAACAAAGTTATTGCTCAAGTCAGTGAAGCACCTTTCATAGCTATAGTTGCTGATGAAACCACAGACGTTTCTATCCAAAATCAACTATCATTAGTTATCAGATATATACACAACTGTAAAGTAGTTGAAAGATTTTGGGGCTTCTTCCAGCCAGACAGAGTCAATGCTGATGGAATAGCAAATGTCATCCTGACAGAGCTAGAGAAAATCTTGAAAGGAGATAAAAAAAAAGTAGTTGCACAGACCTATGATGGTGCTTCAGTCATGCGGGGAAGGATTGGAGGGGTACATTTAAAAGTGAAGCAAGTTTATGAAAATGCTCACTACGTTCACTGTGCAGCTCATCAGCTTAAATTAATTCTTTCAAAAGCTGCAACAAGAAGCTAAACTTTTTTTTGCTATGCTAGACCAAATTCCTTCTTTTTTTCAAAGTCGCCAGATAGAAAACGTTCTCTAGAAATGAATATTCCTTCTGGAAGTAAAACCAGGTGGAACTACAACTCCAAAACTGTTCTTAGAGTTTCTTTCAATAAACAGGAATTATTTGCAGGATTTAATTTAATTGTAGATAACCCAGACCGTTTTGGTTATTCCACAATAGCTGCAGTAGAAAACTGTATTAGGACTTTAAATGATGATAATTTTAATTTTTGCCTGAAATTGTTTTCAGAAATTATGCCTGCAGTTGAAATTTTGTATAACATCATGCAATGCACAGACCTAACTGTTCAAAAAATTGAACAGCATTTGGAAACATTTCAAGCTGCAGTCAACAGTATAAGATGTTCAAGTAGTACAGAGAATGTTAAAAAAAGCCTTTCTACTTCAGCAAAAGAAGTTTGTGATAGTGTCAGCTTCAGCATTACTGAAAGGTTCAAGTTTTCAGGCCATTTAAGAATTTCGCAGCTATTTTTGGCAAAATATTTTACTGTTTAGAAATCTTGTATTCCTTTAGAACTTATAGAACAGTGAAGAAGTGCTATCCTGTTGTTGAATGTAAACAGTTAGAAAGAGAACTGAAAACATTTTATTCACGTAAAGAAATGCATCAGGATGGTTTAGTTAAAATACTGCTATATCTTGAAGAACATAACCTGACTAAAATATTTAACGAAACTTCAAAGCTTCTTAGAATTTTGATAACTATTCCCATGACTAGTGTAGAAGCTGAAAGAACATTTTCATCTTTGAAAAGAATAAAAACATTTTTGAGAAACACCATGGGTCTGTCAAGGTTAAATTCTTTAAGTGTTATTTCGATTGGTAGGGACTTAATTAAAAATTGTACTAGTTTAAAGGAAGATGTGATGGAGTAATTTATCAACCAAAAGGAGAGAAGAATGAATTTTAGTTACAAAGGTGAAAAGTAAGAGTCTAAATATTTATGTTTGCAAAGTTAGAACTTTAAATTTATTCTTTAGGTTGACATTTAGTAGTAACTATTTTCTGTAATAAGCAAGTTTAGTTTTTCTTTAAAATGTTGTAGTTTGTACATAAAATTTTCTTTGTTTGTAGACTTTTTAATTTACTTGCCAAGCTTCATAATGCATTCCTTTGTTTGTTTAGTTAAAAATAAGTAAAAATATAATTTTAAGTTTGGTATTTAATCAAATATTTTTCAAGTAAAGTTGAAGCTAAAATGAAGTATCATTATAGGTGCTGTGATTTTTATTAAAATATAAGTTTGTAATATCTAAATTGTAAGCTACATTTAGTTTTAACCTTAGAGCTTTTTTGAAACTTAATATTATTAAGTTTGCTTGTTTTTCTTTTGAGTTTTTTACTTAGTCAATTTTTTTTTTTATCTTAATTTTTTTTTTAAATTCTGTAAAATTTCTTTAATGAGTAATGTAAGTTATTCTTTAAAAAAAAATTATTTTGTACACAACATTTTATTTGTTTGTAGACTTTTTAATTTATTGCCAAGTATAATTAGATTTTTTTAAATTGAATATTAGTAAAATAGTTATTAATAGTTTGATGTTAAATTAATCCTATATTTTTTAACTGAAGTTGAGGCTAAAAGAAATATTATTGCATTTGCTGTATTTTTTTATTATAATATTAGTCTGTTTAATCTAAACTGTAAGTTAGAGACTTCGTAAAATTTATATATGAGCTTGCTTATTTTACTTTTGTGTTTTTAACTTAGTAGTCAAGCTGTTTTTTTTTTCAAACATCAAAAGTTTCAATTAGTTATAAGTTGATACTCGTTTATTGTTTTCAATATTCAGCAGTAAATAAGCGATTATTTTCTACTTAGTAAAATAAATTTTACTTTAAATAAACTTGCAGTTTCTACATAATATTTTTTATTGTTTGTAGACTTTTTAATTTCCTTGCCAAGTCAAATAAGACATTTATTTTTTTGTCAAGTTAGATATTAATAAAATAACCATTCTTAGTATGATGTTTAATCAAATATTTTTTAAATAAAGTTGAGGCAAAATAAAAAAAACTATTAAAGTTGCTGTATTTTCATAATAATAACGATTTGTTTTGTCTAAATTTTTTCTACTGTTAGTTTTAACTTTAAAGCCTTCTTAAAAATTAATACTCATAAGTAAGCTAACATTTTTTGAGTCTTTTAAATTAATTAATTTTTTTTTATTCCTATATTTGCTTTAATTTTTAAAGTATTTACTTTTTTTTTTAAGTTATTTTCTTAAATATTTTTTTTTAATAAATTTTTTATTTTTAAACAAAATTTCCCAAGTTACATTAGCAATTTAATGTAATTGCTGTAGAAAAAATTCGTTATTTAAGATAAAAAAAAGAGTTTTAAAGTAGCGGATTTTTTTTTTAATTCTGCACCACCTAAAAAAATACCACGCGACACCACTGCTAGATACTAATAATTTTGGTTAGTTGTTAGAATTTTATACCTTGACGTATCATGAATATTTTTCGCAATTTAAATCGATATCATCAAAATTCAGCTGACACTGTTTCCCTTAAACCTATTTATCCCTAACCACATTCGAGGTGTTTATACTCCAGACATAATGACAATAATCGACAAAACCAGAAACTATTTATCAATCCTTGAAACTAATAGTTTGTGGGAGAAATGTTTTGACGTCATCTTTATTTGTAGCTTTATTTGAACTTTACATCAATTTTTGTTTTACAGTGTTTTTACAAACTGCATTTTGAGAGGTTAGTTCTCCTAACAATATTATTCAGTGTTTTGTTTATAATTTTTTAATGTACCTTATATATTTAGTTGGTTTTAGTATAGTATTTATGAATAAAGAAAATAATTTTTTTATAATAAAACACTTAATTATTTTTTAATTGTTATTCTTTAAACAGCTTACATTTGTTAATGTTTATATACAAGATCTTCTAAATATAAACTTAAAAAAGACTAGTTTTAATTGTTTTTCTTTAATTAGAGTTTTTATGTTTCAGTTGAATATTTTTTAATTTTTATTTTACATTTTATAGTACTAAACAAAATACAATCAGACCCATACAATGCTCAACTTATTTTTATTATTTCTAGATAAGTTTTTGAAGATTGTTCTTATAATGAATTTAATCATTTACGGTTAGTATTACATCTATGTTTTATTGTAGTAAGTATCATAATTTTAATAAAATCAAAAAAGTAACAAGTGATAATAACTTATATATTTATTTGACAATTTTGTGATCAAAGTTATTATCAAACAGCATAAATACAATTGCATTACATATACTTAAACTTTATTTTTTATATGAACTTATCTGTATTTGAAGCTTATTAGTTTTAAAAAGTATTTAAATCTAAATATCACTGCTTAAGATTTGTTCTAAAAGCTATTCTTTTTTATTCAGGACTATTTGCACATAAGGATTGAGATTTAATTATCTTAATTTAATTAATTTTAGCTAACAACAAAATTGGCAAAAAATTAATTGAATGTTGGAATTAAAAGTTGGCATTAGACTCAAAGTGACGTATATCATCTTAAAGTGGAGATTTTTTTTATTTTTAGTTTTTATCTTACTTTTACAGCAGTTTTGTCTTTAATTTTTTTTGATAATATAAAATTATAAAATAACATTAGTTTTTGTTTTATCACATAATTTGAATAAATCGTTTATTTTTCATGACTTTATAGAAATTTCAATATATCAAAAAATCTTTTTGATGGTTTAAAGCCTTTTTACGAAATTTTTTTATTGTTTAAAAAAAAATTATTTAAACTTAATATAGTTGTTAAGCTTTTATTAACTTGTCCTGAAAAGTGTAATAAAAAGTACAATAGCAACACTAAGACATTGTTTAAACAATTTGATAAAGAAAACTATAACAAATATTTTGTTTCAGTTTTACCAGTATATAAACTTTAAAGTAGGACTTATCTATTAAGCCTTTTTCTGCTAAAGAATAAACAGTTTATAAAACTATAAAATAGTAGAACATGATTTTTTTTCTAAATGACTTTTCACTTTAAATATTAAAATTTTAGAAGCACGTCTGTAATAAATGCACTTTAATTAGTTTTTTAAAGCTTAGATAAAATCGTTTTATGTTATCTATGACTTACAGAAAGCCTTAATAGGCTATAAACTTATAAACAAGCTGAAATATATCATTGAATTTTGTCAAATATAAGTGAAATCTAGAACGTAGAAATTGCTGGGTGAGAAGTTTGTTGTCACTACGCGGATAAGAACTTTATTTTTTGTGCTCTTACAAAATTGTTTTTATTTCTTTACAACGACTTTGGTGCTTAACTTAATTATGAAGACTTTTTTAACCAGGCTTAAAATATTTTCTTGTAAACTGTGTAGTAGACTAATGACGTTACACTAAATATTAAGAAAAAATGTTAACAAAAATTAGTTTCAATGATAAATCGCAGAGATTTATGTAAGAACTAAAGTGGACAATATTTATTTAACACACGATTTTTAACATTTTATAAAATTAAAATTGGTTGTTTAAATTAAATAATATATATCATTACTACAAATACGCCATACTAACACTTATACAGTTTAATATTAATAAAGTTTCCTCAATTCACAAAATACTAGCTTTTTGTAAGTTATACTAGTTAATATTTAATATTCAATAGTTAATCAATTAGATTAAGTTTTTTTTTTTTGCAGCTTTTAATATCAACTTGCTACTCATTTTTCAAAGATTAAAATTTCAGAAAATAATGAAAGTAGTCAGCAATATTTTAGTTAAATAGTCTTATAAAGTTTTAGATCAAAAGTTCTAAACTTAAGTAAAACATATTAGTGTTAATTCACTCCATTATCTACATTTTAATGATTCCTTATAAATAGCGCATAAAACTAGTTTTTAAAGTAAACAAACTACTGATAGCTTTTCAAAAATTTTTTTGAGTTGTACTATATTTATTAGCTAAGAGCTACCAGAAAGCTGTTATAAATTTGAATTACTAGTACAATGTTGAATTAAAAAGTTGGATTAATTTATAGTGTTTTTTGCATCTACATATTGTGTGCTTATTTATAGTATTATCATTAAAAAGCTTAATTCTTTTGTATAGATATTTACTTTTTATAAACTTTACTTAGAACTGCTATAATCTTATTAGTGTTTTTTAACAAAGAATTTTAAGTTTTCTAGTATTCTATACATCTAATTATAATGTGTTTTTTTTTTTGGTATATTATTTTCTTGTACTTTGTTCTTTGAATAAACTCTTTAAACAAATAATACTAATTAAACTTAAAAAGCTAGGACTTTAAAAAAAAAAAAACAAATTAGCTGAATTTAATATGTGTATTGTTTATTTTCACTTAAAATATAAAACTTTCTCAGCTAATAAAATATGCATACTTAATGCAATTACAAAATGTGTTTTTAATTGTAAAGTAGACATTTGATTGGTAATATTTTTGTACAACTTTCATAAGAAAACGAAATAGAAAATCAAAAATAAAATTCCAGATTTTTTTATGCATACTATAACGATTTTTTAAACTAATATGTTATACAATATTGCTAAAAAGTAATGTGAATGTCTAAAGCCTAAAAAAACAGTATATATGATACACTATTAAATACATTTTGAAATGTGCTTTAGTAATCATGATGAAACTTAAAATTATGAGCTATTACTAATTAAAATAGTTTATATTTGATAATTAAGTGCTATTACAGCTGGTAGAAAACTATATTAAAATTAGTGATGTACCGGACCCGGATCCGGACTTTTTTTTTCAAATTAGAATCTGGCCGGAACCGGATCCGGACTTTTTTTTTCAAATTAGAATCCGGCCGGATCCGGATATCAGACAAAAATGGCAATATCCGGCCGGACCCGGATAGTGAGTCCGGTTCATCACTATTATAAACTAGCCTGAGTCAGAATGAGGTTTTTAAAAGTTGAAAAAAAAAGAACTTTAATTTAATATATGTAGAACAGCTAGCCACAAGGTTTACAAATTTAGGTGTTATTTACAATTAAAAATCTGAAATCAAGTTCTTGAACAATATACACTAGAAAATTACAAAATATTGAAAACTGGATCAGCTCAAACTCATTTAAAATCTAAAAGAAAACTAGCCTGAGTTTTTATAAAAAACTAAACTGGCCTGAGGCAGTCCAAGATTTTCTAAAATTCACAAAAATTTTCAAACTAGCAGGGTTGCCACTGTTTAAGTCAATAAAACTAGCTAGAGTGAGTATAGACAAGCCTGAGTCAGAATGAGGTTTTTAAAAACTGAAAAAAATACTTTAATCTAATAATCAGTAGAACAGCTAGCAAAGGTTGACAATTTGGTAGTAAAGTTGTGGACTGATTGTGGTACAAGTAACTTATTAGTACTACCCATCATATTTAAATACTACCTTATTTAATTAATATCTAAAAAATACTAAATTCCAACTGAGACTACTTTCTATAATCAGACACGACAGTTTTGAGTGATGAATCTTTTATATAAAACACAACAAGAAGTACTAGAAATATTACTTTGGTAACACTTTAAAAACTGGGAGCTATTTAAATCTATATCAAAAGACTTAAAACAAAAAACTAAAAATTAAATAAAACTTTTAGTAAACAAGAAACTGTAAAATTTTTAATAAAATATTAAACTACAAACCTGGCTTAAATATTTAAACAATTAAACACCTGTTAAAATATTCACTTTGAAAACAAAACACTACCTACAATAAGCATTCACAAAAACGTTCAAGATATTTTGTTGCTTCAAGCTACACACCAAACTAACTAACTGCTTACATATAAACTGCCTGTCATGTTCTGATGTTTTGTTGCATCAGTATTTAGTTTGAAACATTTCGTCATATGATTCTCATTGGCTCGTACATTCAACCGTATTAACTCTAAATATTCTCTGAGCTCAACTTTAAACAATAAATAATGCAAGTATTCATTCCAAAATTTTCAATTTTACAACATATGTAAAGAGTTGCATTTCATGAAATGTTTTTTTCATAGTTTAAATGTAAAAAAATGTAAATTAGTCACGTGTACAAAATGAGCCAATCACGGTAGGTATTTAATTTTAACTGACGAAAATGACTCTTATTAATTTACACAGGGTTTGTTTATGAAAAAATACTTTTCAGTATGCTCGTTTTAACTAACTAGATCCGGGTCCGGACTTTTTTTTCAAATTAGAATCCGGCCGGAACCGGATCCGTACTTTTTTTTCAAATTAGAATCCGGCCGGATCCGGATATCAGACAAAAATGGAAATATCCGGCCGGACCCGGATAGTGAGTCCGGTACATCACTAATTAAGATGAACCCAACTTAGCAAACGATTTCGCATGTGAATTCAATTTATTTATGAATTATCGAAGCTAACTATTGTAGGTTGATATTATGATGATGTAAGCAATTGAACTTAATTTAAGATATTTTTAAGTGTTGTTTTGTTAGAAAATTTCAAAAAAAAAAATATGTTGCTTGTTAAATACTAATAAATTCGAAATAAAATTAAAATTATTTAGTAAAAAAATTATAACTTTTGATTGTGTGATCTTACAAATACTCAATATTTAATATAAACTAACAATGTCAAGACCACTGATTATTAAAATAAAAAAAGCTTGTATTCAAATTTTTGCAGCTATTTATATTGTTGTGATATGATGACTTTAAAGTTACAATTTATCTATATTGACTACTTAAATTAAGTATTACTAACGTTTTTAACTTGATTTTAAGTTTTTAATCGTCAAATAATAAAGTACAACTTTAGATAAAATTTTAAACATATTTAAACTATATAAATTTACGATTATTCAATTTAAAAAAAAACCTTGTTTTAAGTCGGTTTTAATAGTGAAATGTATTTCGAATATATTTTTAGATACAGTAAGTGCAGTATCTCGAACTTTTCTGTTTAAATTGTCAAGTACGATAAACAGCTGTTAAGATTTAGAAATTAAAATGTGCAAGTTGCAACTTATTGTTCTCTATTTCAATAAGGTATAACATTTGTGTATTTATACTTTGGAATTGAAAAAATATGTTTAATATAAATGTCAAAAAAAGTAAAATTTATAAATTTTTATATACACCTACAAACGCTTGTTTACAATATTTTATTATAAAAGAATTTTTAATGGTTTATATCGGATGTAACAGAGTAATTTTAAGCTGTTCTAAAACATCTACTTCCTATGAATAACGATTGTATGAAATATATTATTCAGATCAAATTTTGTAAGCATAAAGAAGACCAAGAAATTAAATTATATTGTAAATCTGTCCCTTTTTGAGATTACTAACAAATAAAGTAACAAAATTAGACTTAAACTTTTGAAGACAAAAAAATAAACATTAAAAACTTCTAAAAGTTAAAACTTACATTACAATTAATTTATTATATAGAACACAATAGTTATGTTCTACATACTTGAATTTTTTTATAAAACAGAAATTAAGTACTTCTCGAGAATAAAATTTCTTTTTCACTTTTTAGATTAAACTTGTCGAAACTAAAAACCATTATAATTGTACAATTGTTGATTAATGTAGTATGATTTGGCATTTTATTAAATTAAATTTCATATGATGCTTAATAGCTAAATACTAACGTAACAGTTTTTAAAACTTATAATCTAGCTGCAGCAGGTAATATATAAACTTGTAAGAATTTCAAACATTAAGGTAAAACTTACAGTTTAAACATTTATTATAGATTTAAAGCTGTGCTACTAATCTCTCTTTTAAATCAACTATCTAAGCTACTGTTATTGTTTTAAACAATGTTTAGACAAAGTTTACAATTTGTCTTCCTAATAAAATTACAATTCTTATTATACAGCTACTAAAAAGCTGGCTAAACGATAGAGTTTTATGAGATATTGTGATACAAGTTCTCATGGTGTTGAGTACTTTTAATTTTTTTTTTTTTACTAATATTTTGAAAAACTCGAGTCTATCACTAGTTTACGGCAACCATTAATTGATAAACATTACCATTGATTTTATTAAAAAAAACTTTGTTTTATAATTTTATGCACAATTTATAACTATATTTTTCTAGTCAAACACTTTTATTAAATGAGGTCTAAGGATTTCGTTTATAAATATTTTTGAAAAGTTTAATAAAAAGTTCCAAAAAGAAAATTTTACTATTATAAAATCATTTTCTTTTCTTAGCTACTAGGATTAACTTAGTCATTAATAAAATTTGTTGCGAATTCAATAATAATTAGTACCAGGCTTGTTTGCAATGAAACATTTTAACAATACTACTTTATAAACGTTTTTTTTAATATTTTAATTTAAAACGTAATACTTGAATAAGTTACTTTGGTCAGTTTAATTGACAATTGCAACTCAGGCCTAAATTATGGTATTTTAGAGAACTCATTTCAAGTTTGTAGAAATACCTAGTTTATTTTATTTAGTAATTTATTAGTATATTATTACATTTACTTATTTGGACAAAAAGTAGTGGTTACTAAAAGAAAATTTTTAAAGAGAATCAGAATCCGTCCCTTTCTCATCTGCATACGTAAGGTATTTATAAAACAACACTACGAAACTTATGAAAAGAAAAAATATGCTGAAACATCTATCCCAAATGGATTTTTTATTTATAACCGAATTAAAAACGTACTATTTCAGTTTTCAACCTGAGTTAAAATTCAGCAAATTAATACAATTTTTTTTATCGATTATGACGTTTTTCAAACCTTACGTATTAGGTTAAAAAAAAAAATTATAGAAATTTACCGTAAAACGTTCACCAACAACGATGTTCTTCACGAGGTTAGCAGCGGTTTTCATTCTGTTCCGTCTGTCTTCGTGCCAGGTGCGCAGGGAAACCGGAAGAGGCTCCAACGAAGAGTACCCCCATCAGGTCATGATCGAGGTGACGAGGGAATACGAATGCGAGAGCTATAGAGGCAGCGGCACTTTGATAAGCGATCAGTGGGTCCTGACCGCCGCTCACAATTTTGACAACGACGAGGACACCGGCAAGGCGGTGTCGGCCGAAGTGAGCGTTCCGGCGATGGGGTACAGCGCGGAAGCTGCGAGTTGGTACCCGCACCCGACTTACAACTTCGACCATGATCTGGAAGGCAACGAGTACGACTTTGACATGGTCGACATCGCTCTCGTCAGGCTGAAAACGCCGTTCATGGACGGAAACAAACCGGCCGAGATAAACGCTGCCGGCCTTCCCCTACCAGACGAAGAGATCGAAAACTTTAGCGATGTCAGGTTTGCGGGCTACGGTGAAAACGACCACGGAGATGAGCCGGTTCTTTACGAGGGAAGGTCGGTGAAACTACCGATTTATTACTGCTGGATGAAAAATGATTTGGATGATAAAGAAGCCCATAATATGGACGCAGCGGTAGAAAAGTTTGAATATTTCGAGAACGAGCTCGACGATCAAGGCAAAAAAAACCTGAAGGAGTTTCACGAACTCGTCTACCACTCTCACATTTGCACGGGGGTCAGGAGGCCGCGCGAAATCGGGCCTTACATTGGAGACGGAGATTCCGGGTGCGGGCTTTTCAAGCCGGAAGGTTCGACGGTTTACGGCGTCCTGTCGTGTTCCGACTACGAGAACACCCACGACCAGCAGTTCACGAGGCCCGCGAAGTGGGTGAAAGTGTCCAAGTGTTTGAACTTTATAAGATTGACGATGAGAAGGCACTCGGACAAGGAGTTCGGCCGGCAGAAGGAAAGCTTGAACTTTGCGTTTGTTTTGACCGCGATGGTGTGCGCTTACTTTCTATAAGTGGCGATAATTGAATGTAGTAAAAAATATCACGAGAGTTAAAGTAGTAATGTTTTTTAAATGTTCTCTTAAGTAAATTACAAGAAAAATACAATTTTGAAGTATAAGTTAATATTTTTATGCATAAAACGCGTAAGAAGTTATTTTGTGATAGTTTTCACTGATAAACTTGTTTACTGAAGGTGTTAGAAGTTTTAAGGTGTCTTTATCAAGACTATGTTTTTGGGAAAACTTTACTTTAAGCAATTTGGTTAAAAGTATAAATTCAAAGATTAGAGTAATAACTCAACTTCATACTTAACTGTTGGTTTAGTTTAAAGAGACTTAAGAAACATGTTTTAACTACCTTATTTTAAATGTACTTTGACAAAATCAATATAAGATGCTTCTTTTTTCTAGAATTTAAGTTGCCAAAGCTGGGGAAGAAAAATAAAGAGATAAATAGAATAAATAAAAAATGAATAACTTAATAAAAATAAACAACTTTTAATTGATACAATTTCTAATATTTTAAACTTGTTTTGAAATTTATGCTTTTATTGTCTGCTCTTATGACTTCATAACTATTAAAATATCATAAAAAGGCAAAATATAAATAATTAAAGGCAAAACTTCGCCTTTAACCATGAAAAATGTCCTACAACATGGGTCTACATCAAAATAAGAAATATAAATAAGTATTTCATAGTAACTAGTGCTTTAACTTTGGATCAAGGAGTTAATCTTTTGGAAGTTAAAGTTTTAAAATTACATTTTCGATTCGTACTATTAGATTATAACTAATTTGCAAAAAGTTTTGTAAAATTCTGTTGATGTAACATAAAGAGCTAAATAATTATTTTTTTATGTCCACTGTACTTTATTCAAAAAATGTTTATTAATATAAATAATGAAACTGCAAGTTGTTTTAATTAACTAAAAAATTACTTTTTTAACATAAGCTTTGAAAAAAAATTAATTTCTTCTATGTACATGTAACCTCTGCTAGTTTTAGTATAACATAAAATTGGAATCACTAAACTAAAGTCATATAGAAAAAAAATGTTAAACTTTTTATTTTGGATGGCACTTTTCAGAAACTATCTGAAAGTTTAAAATGAACTACTAAAACTTTTCTACATGTTTCAATAAAACCTTTATGTAGATATTAAACATGATTTACTATCATTTCTAACTCGCTATCATTTCTAACCCGATCATTTCTAACCCGATTACTTCTAACCCGATCATTTCTAACCCGATCACTTCTAACCCGATCATTTCTAACACGATCACTTCTAACCCGATCACTTGTAACCCGATCACTTCTAACCCGATTACTTCTAACCTGATCATTTCTGACCCGATCACTTCTAACACGATCACTTCTAACCCGATCATTTCTAACCTGATCACTTCTAACTTTATCGCTTCTAACCCGACTATTATTAATTCGATCTGTATTAATATGTTTATTTATTAATGAAGTAAATTATAGATTTGTTTTAAAAACAAAAAAATCACAACAAAGTTGTTTTTTTTTATCGAAATTTAGTATATTTTGTTTAAAGTAAAACTTAATGTTTAGATAGCTTTAATAAAATTCAATTTTTGATATTTATTGTTATTGGAAGTTTATTTTTTCCTACGCTAGAACCACACATAATAATCTGGGCAGCTTAAACTAAATAGCACATAACAAAGAGACAAAAATTTATATCTTAAAACCAAAAACTACAGTTTTTTTTTTAACAGCAAAAAAAAAAATCAACACTTAGTATAAGACTAATTAAGTTACTTATGATTCAAAAAAAAAAATTTTAACAAACTCAGTTTTTATTTTATAATAAGCAACTTAAATATCAACTCTTTCAACGATCAGTAAGTTGAAATAAAACAAAACACTACTGCTTAACCTTTCTTTTTAGAATTAACTTTAATTTCTTTTCAATAAACAACCTTCTCTGCAAAATTCAGCAATACATATTGAGACAATTTAGTAAATTTCTTCTATGAATTTAGTTCAGAAATCAGCAAAGTAGTCTTAATCAAGCACTTCTACATTGAAATAAGGTTCAGTATTACTTTTATGAAATTCATTTAGAATATACTACAGTGTCAGAATTTAAACAAACTACAAAAACTTATGAATAAAACTTCTTCTAGTTTATACATTTACCAGATTTTCACATCCTAACTTTTAGAGTTAGGTTCTGCTCATTTGTGCAACCGTTTGGTATTTCATTGTTTTTTTAACATTTTTTGTAGCTTTGCCAAAGCATAATCGAAAAATTTAAATACATTGACTAACCACTAAATTTAAAACCTTAAGTCCAAAGCACATCAATAATACAGTTTAAATAAACATTTATCGGAAACATTAGAAAATGATTTATTATTTACATAGGAAAGGCAATTACAATAAAATCAAACTATAGAATGAACAAAATCCTACATATTAAATCAATGGTTTATAAGTACAAAATTTGTTAAATTACTGATAGTTTCTAATATAAATTATCTTATTTTAATCAAATTTGTTCAACTTTATGTAAAGATTTATTTTGTTTAAAAGCTAAGTCCACATTTAAACTGAAAAATATTTATGAATTTGTGGTAATTTTCGTGATAATTAATTATTTTAATAGAGTTCAAAAATTGATTATAAATTAACTGTAGTTTTTAGTTTTAAAAGCATTAGGAAAAGTAGAAGTCTTCTGAATTCTAAAGATTAAATATTAAGTTTTGATAGTCGTCAATGTAAGAAATATAATGAGCATTGCAGTGGTTAAAGACTATTCTTTACTTTTTTTGAAGAGATTCTATATGGTTAGTATAAATTTTAAGTATGAAGACCAGACTGGCAAGTTGCATTCAAATTTAGGGCAAATTTAAACGAAATACCATTTTTTAAGAGTATTAGTATGAGTATATTTGAAACTTAAAATAATACAGTTAAAAAAATTTAGTAATCATAATTAGTATGGTAATTTAATTAAAAATTATTATCATTAAATGATAAGTTCTTAAAACGAAAGTGTATACTGTATAGCACAAAGTAAAAAGTAGAGGTAAACGTTTTTTTGTTTATAAATAGACCCTGTCATTTACTAGAACTTAAATTAGATTTTATTTCTTTCAGCCAATGGTAAATTATATCTAAAGATTAAATAAGAAATATTATATAATAAGCTTAAACATAAAAGTTAAGAGTCGAAAACTTAATATTTTGATTTTTTCATATTTCTTTAAAAATATGTTGTATATAGAGCAAAATAAGTTTACATTTTTAATAAAAATTTATAAGTTTTAAAAATTTAAAATTCCAAAAATAATTTTACACGATTAATAATAAAAACTTCTTTAATATTTTTTGCTATGTCTTAGAAGTTATTATTTTACAGATTTCCAAAAACAAAAAACTTTATATTATTTAGCGATCATTATGTATGAATTATAAATATAAGTTAATAGATTCGTTTATACAACTCAAAAAATGAGGTAAACAAAGTAAATTAATATTAAGTTAATACTAAAGTAAAAAATTATACAAAAATTATTTTTTACGTAACATATTAATTCATTATGTTATAGAAAATAAAAAATTGAAATTTTTTTTATTGGTTTAATTACTTTATTAAAATTTGTTGGTTTTTGCATTAAATTCTTAAAACAAAGAAATGTAAATAAGCAAGTAAAATAGGTTAGAAACGATCGGACTACAAACGATTAGGCTAGAAGGTATCAGGTTAGAAGTGATCGGGTTAGAAGTGATCGGGTTAGAAATGATCGGGTTAGAAATGATCGGGTTAGAAATGATCTGGCTAAACTGGGTTAGAAATAATCGGGTTAGAAGTGATCTTGTTAGAAATGATCGGGTTAGAAGTGATCGGGTTAGAAATGATCGGGTTAGAAATGATCGTGTTAGAAGTGATCGGGTTAGAAATGATCGTGTTAGAAGTGATCGGGTTAGAAGTGATCGGGTTAGAAGTGATCGGGTTAGAAATGATCGTGTTAGAAGTGATCGGGTTAGAAGTGATCGGGTTAGAAATGATCGGGTTAGAAGTGATCGGGTTAGAAATGATCGGGTTAGAAGTGATCGTGTTAGAAGTGATCGGGTTAGAAGTGATCGGGTTAGAAGTGATCGGGTTAGAAATGACCGGGTTAGAAATGATCGGGTTAGAAATGATCGGGGTAGAAGTGATCGGGTTAGAAATGATAGCGGGTTAGAAATGATCGGCTCCCATTAAACATACTTTACAAGCTAATAGTCTTAAAATAAAATTTTTATCTTTACACACAGTTTTTGAAGCAAGTGTAGGTGTAATAATTGTTATAGCTTCAGACCTAAATCATCATCTTTTGTTTAAATGTTTTGAAGTATGAATAGAAAACAATCTGCACTTTTTCACAGCTTTTTCATAATTCTTTAGAGCTTAATTCAGGTTTTTCCAATAAGGGGGTGCGAAATAGCTATTCATTTTTGTTTGATAAGTAAGGAGATTCTTCTTTAAATTACGCGAATGTAAGCCATTTTTTTTACTAAACATAACTATTGATTTATAAAGCTAACAGCCACACAAATTATACAAAATAAAGTTCTAGATGAAAAGCAAAAAAAAAAGTTTCAAATGTTTTTAAAGCTAATTTTGAAACTTACACTTGTTATTATGTACTTTACATGTACTGCAAGGGTACAAAAACAAACGTTTTAGAAGTGCAAGCTAGACGCTTGACAATTTAAGTTTAAAAAACAATAGTATTAAAACTGCTGGGTTTACGCCGATTTCAAATTCTGGAATCTTGTACTTTATTAAAGATGTTAATATCAAAACATCAATAAATGAACTAGAGTAAAAGTTGTAGTGAACTGTTTTTTATAGTGAATTCATTAAACAAAATAGAAAACAGTTTGCTTAAAAATGTTTTTGTTTATGGACCTACCTGGAGGGGTCCGATTGTAATCTAACGGGATTTTCCCTAAAACTTGTTGAGTAATTTATTTTTGTATACGTTTATCCCTAACCAACCTTACCCAAACATGTTTTAAAGCTTATCAAAACGTAAGTTTTTTATAACTAAAAAAAAAAAAAAGAATGAAACCAATGGGGGCTGGTGACCCAACATGCAAAGGTTCATTTACCCTAGAAAGCTTAAGTTTAGGGCTTAATCTGAGTGTGAATTTACTATTGGAATTTGACATAATTAATACTTAACTCTAAACTTAATATTACTAGATATGAATACTATTATAAATAACCAGGCACAACAATTGAGTGGGGTTCTCTATTAAACGAACTTCAATGAATACAAAACCTGTTGTTAAAATTACAGGAACTATTAAATATGTAGTTTGTTAACTAAAATACTGTATATTAACCACTATAAAAAACTCAATGATATTTTAAGGAGTACTAAATATTAATACAAAACTAAGTGTTGAAAACTACAAGAACTATAAAATTATGTCACTAATGTAAAAATGCTTTATATTAAACTGCTGTAAAAAATGCTTTTAATAAATCACTTGTTGAAAATCAAAACAGCTATAAAAATGTACAGTAAGAAAATTACTAAAACTTATTTTAAATAACAATCTTTAAATCTAACAAATAAAGTTACAATTATATATACTAAAACTTTATAAAACAACTCAATACCAATAATCAAGTGTCTTTCTTGTAAACAGTCTCTGCAGCTCCTGGCGGTTCTCTTAACACATCTCAGTCTGGACTGTCAGCTTGTGACTAAAAACATTAAAATGACTCATTGCATCATACAGTTTTGATTGTACGTCTTATAAGAGAAATGCGCTCTCATTCTCTTTTATTCTCTTTACGTCATAAAATAAAAATGCGCTCTCATTCTCTTTATTCTCTTTCTCACTTTTTGTTGCATCATACTTAGCCCGGGCAAGAAATGTAAGTGCTCTTAATAACTCTTAATTTTCTCTTGATAACAAAACGGTTTTCAAAGAATGCTGCACTCCATCTCGACAAGCATGCTACAAAAAAGTTTACGATAAGAACTTAACTTCTTAAAGAAAGCAGAAAATTACTGTGGAAAGGTCGCAAGCAAAAAAGAAAACTGTCGACATGTCGTCACACAAGTACATTATCGAGGTTTATTTCTTGATTGCAAACGAAAAAGTACGCACTGTAATGACAAAACTTCTGATAAGACCAGAAGCGTGTTACAGAATTTTTTCTCATTTTCCCATTTGCAAGCAATAGCTCATTGCAAAGGATGCGGGGGAGTTAAAAGAATGTTCGAAGAAAAATCGGAAGATCAGCTCAAGAATGTGTACTTAATTTCAGATGAGTCAAAGGCGGTCACAGAATCCTGAGAGATTGTTTGACAAATTATGAACGTGCATTAGCTTAAAAATTGTAGAAACTAACAGCTAACCAATCATCAACCGAGATGCAAGTTAAGAGATTGATTAAACTGAAGAACACATCTCGCCAACTTGTGTCCAACTCTTTTTTATTACAAAAGTTAATATCAGTGTGATGTTGAAGACAATTTTTCGAAAGTCATCACCAACAAGAATGTCAATAAAAACTTGTACATTTCCATCCACATGAAAAACCGAATCGATTACTGGCAAGCAAGACCTAAATGAAATGAGAAAAGTTAAAAATCACTTAACACTATTAACAAAGCCACCACCGATAAAGATGATTTCAAAGCAGCGTTTAAAAAACTTTTGTGCAAAAGAATTGTGAGGGCCAAATATCCTTATTTGGCATAAGACAAAAACATTGTTGAGCTAATAAAAAATGGAGGCTCACCGGCCGAAACAAAGGAAATGGACAAGATTATAAAAGACTTTAATGAGTCTAAAGTGTTGTAGTCCTCATGATGTTGTAATCCTCACGATAATCAAAGTGTTAAGTGCACAGCTACTTATATCTGTTCTAAACTGCAATGTAAAAACTGCACAATGATAAAAAATTATAAAAGATTATATACTAATACTTGCAACTAATACTTGTTGTTACATAACAAAGTGACGTTTGCAATTGATAGTTAATTAGTAAAACATATTAAATAAATAATGCACAAAAGTATGATTTAAAATATTTTTCAAAAGTTTGTAACTTTTATTTTACTTTTTATGCTTCTAAACGTTGCTTTAACATATTTGGTCTGAGTTACTAAATCTTAACATAAATATATTTGAATATTTTTGTCTAGAAAAGGAGTCGGCAGGCTAATAGCCCTCTAGGGCCAAATTTCAAGCTTCAAAATTTTTGCGGAACACAGTTAAATAGTTGTTATTTTTATTTCGTTTTAGTTTTAGTCACTTTTAGCTAAACATCTGAGGTCTGTTTATACTTTTTATGAATTTTATAGCACCGACTGAAATACCTAAGTCATAATACTTATAATTTTATAAACTTAAGACTTTTTAAATAAAATAACGACTTTTATTATTACTTAACTTTGTAAGATTACCACTTAGCTCTGTAAAGACAATAATACATCTAAGTAGGTCATGCTTTTTGTCTTTGGAAACAAAAATGTACAAGATAAACAACCATTAAAGAATAATAACAAACACAGTGATGCAAGAAATAGTTATATTAAAAAAAAGTTTCGATTTCTTTTTCTACATCAGTTACATAAAGTGTTATTTTATTTATCGTTTCTGGTTTAAATTATTCAAAAAATCTTCAAAAAACCCAGAAATGGCTAAGGCGGTCACAGAGGCAACTAATTAAAAAAAAACTTATTTTACGTATTCTGACTAATTTTTAGATTTTTGAAGCACAATGTATATATTTTTTTTGAATAAAACTTAAAAAAAAAACGTATAAGGTTACTGAAAAGATACTGTAAAGCCTTTTAAAATGTGTTTTATATGGAATATATGGATCTAAATAATGTTTAGTATTTTGTGTATAATACTTACGTTTCTTATCTAATCTAAATTTTGTTAACCAAATGTAATAAAATTTAAGAATCCATATTTTCTTTTTTTTTTTGTTTTTTAATTCCAATTTAATCAAGGATATCAGGGTAATTTCTTTGCTGAGCGTGTAGCAACCTTGATCATTATAAATTTTTATCATGCGCTATAACGAACACTAAAATGGTTTTAATAAAGTAGTGCTACATAATCGCCAGATAACTTAGTTTAATAAGTTCGAATAAATAAATATATTTGAAGCACTATTTATTAAATTTTGTTCAAAATATTGTTTTTTTGAATCGTTTGCCTTATAACAAACAGAAGTTTACAAAACTAACAAAAACTGTCTTAATTAGTATAAAAATATAGAAAAAAAATTGTGAACCTTCATAGTTGTGTTAAGTAAAAGTAATACTAACAAAAAACATATGACATATGTTAAATATATGGCAGGTTTTTTTTGTCTATAATTGAAATTTTGCTTAAAACAGGTTGCCAAAGATTTTTGATAAATTTCTTTCAGGTTTTAGAAAGTACAAGTTTTTGGGTATATTTTTAGTAAAACATTTATTTAAGATGTCTTAATTAGTATAAAAACATAATTCAAAAACATACATGTATGTACACTAGTGTGCATAAAAAATAATATTGTTTACAGAAAATTTACTTAAGTTATTGAAAATTTGTTCGATATATAGCTTAGATTTCAACTATATGTATTTGTTATAAAAGTTTTACAATATTTTTATATTACGTTTTCTAATAGAAGTGTTTATTAGTTTTATATTTTAACATACACTTAAACATTTATCTATATGAAACTGAATGTTTATGATTTGTTTAAATAAAATGAAACTTAATAATACGCTTATAAAAAAGTTATGTATTAGTCAAAAGTTTTTATACTAAAGTAGACTATTACGTTTTTACTACTTTTTAACAAATCAAAAATTTTAACTATTTTTGAGTAAGTTATATTTTACGTCATCTTTTTTTTTAACTTTAATAACAAATAACGCTTGTTAGTTCTGGTTATTTTAAGTAATAAATTATAAGTAATAAGTAATAAACTAATTTTAAGTTAAAAAACTAAGTTGAGCTAAAAAAAACTTTCAAATTGAATTAGTAGCTGACGAATATGTAACCAAAAGGACATAGAAACAGATAATTTTATCAAAAAGTAACCATTATACTCTAAATCTATAAACGGTACCTTATAAATATGTTAAAAATATTTGAAAAGAAGTCAAACTTTATCCATCGTATATCAATATAAATTGTTACTTAATATAACCTGTTTTTGATAATTAGAACTTATTACAGCTACTGTAAAGCTGTTTAAAACCCCTTATCAGTTGTGGAGGTTGTGTGGAATTTAATGAAAAAACTTATATAATTTATTGCAGCTGTCTTTTGTGGTTTGTAAACATGACGCAGTTTTTAAAAATCGATATCTTATTTTATTTAGATACTAAAAATATCGATTTTTAAAAACTTCAAAAATGTGTATAAAATTTTTAAAAAAAAACTTTTAATATAAAAACACTGTAAATGTTTAACATAAGAATTGGAAAGTTCCTTAGATCATACCGGCTAAATGAACTTATAAAATAGGATTATGTTTTACAACTACTTGAAGACAGTTCTTGACCGAAATTGAATAAGTTTTAGTTTTACTTACGTTTTTAAAACATTGTGTTTAAGTACTCAAGGCGTGATATTCAAGGTTTTGTTTTAAAATTAATAAGCATTTTTGTTACCTAAACACCTTGTGAAAAAACAAACTTAGAGTTTTTTTGTTTAAAAAATTTTTACTTTTATTACTAACTTAATTCATTAAAATATTTTGAGTTTTTAGCTTTGAATTTATTATTTTAAATAGTTACTTTGTCAATTTAACGATGAACTAACTATTTTTAAATGTATTTTTTCTATAAGTTTCAGTAACTATCAATTTACCACCCAATTTTATAACAAAAGATTTTTTAAACACAATATTATTTCTCTATAATAAGATAATGTCACAGCTAAATGTAAGCTGTTTCAAACTTGTACTTTTGTACCACGTTTGCAACTTTAATCAACCTATATACTAACTTTTGATGCTGATTAAAGTGGTGTAACATTAAGACATATGCATTTTAGAAACAACATTATATAAATTTCTAACGATAGAAGGAAGTTAATAACTTTTAATAAACATTTTTACTAAGTTTTGGTAGAATTAATTTTATATTATATATACATGTACTATTTATCACTTAACTGCCTTAATATTATAAAAAGGTTAAAGGCTTTTTATTCGAGCAATAATGTTACTTATAAACAGTAAGTACTTAGCTTAACTAGACCAAGTTGTTATCTTAGTTTAAAATTTTATAAAGTTATGTTTTAGTTCTTTTATTTATTTTTTTTTTTTCCATTAACAAACTTGATCTTCTATAACCGTTAGAAGTTAAATTAATTATAGATCAGCATATGTTTTTATAAATATCAAACAAAAAAATAGGAAAATATTAAAATTGTTATGTGCTAACTATTAAATTTTAACAGCTAAAACACAACTATAATTAATATATGAGCATACTTTAGTATAACTTTGAAGAACTACTGATGGCTTTAATTATAATGTTTAGTTTTAAAACGAAACGCTATAAAAGTTGTTAGAGTTAAAGTTTCAATTAATTTTTACAATATGAAAATATAAAAATAATTAAAACAAGTTTGTTAGTCAATTTGACAAAGCTGCATTGTTGTAGCTTTTTGAAATTAAAAACTTTTGTTTAAGTACTAAATTATGTAATAGTCTGTGTAGATTTTATACTAAACCATAATAATGACACTCAGTTTAACCAAAAACACAAAACAAGGCAACTACTTTCATCAAGTCTAGAAAACTAAACTTAACACAAAAAAGGTTTAGTCAAGTATCGAGATTTTTAAATAATAATTACGTTATTGTACTATACTAAATCACATGAAAACTATAAATAAAGTTTATAATCTCAGTCGATGATTGTAATTAATTAGAGTTATCAGAACTATTCTAAATGCATTATAATACATTGAGGATACTAAAGTTTGAAAAATAGACGTAAATAAACAATACAGTAATGTGCAAAGCTAAATAAGAATGGTAATATCTTAATTTAATTGTAATTTTAATGTAATTCTAAACATTTTTTTTGTTTAACGATTTAAAAACAAAACTAAACTTTTTTATTTATTTTCTGTACTACGTAGCAGTGGTGTCGCGTGGTATTTTTTTTAGGTGGTGCAGAATTTTAAAAAAAAATCCGCTACTTTAAAACTCTTTTTTTTATCTTAAATAACGAATTTTTTCTACAGCAATTACATTAAATTGCTAATGTAACTTGGGAAATTTTGTTTAAAAATAAAACATTTATTAAAAAAATATATTTAAGAAAATAACTTAAAAAAAAAAGTAAATACTTTAAAAATTAAAGCAAATATAGGAATAAAAAAAAATTAATTAATTTAAAAGACTCAAAAAATGTTAGCTTACTTATGAGTATTAATTTTTAAGAAGGCTTTAAAGTTAAAACTAACAGTAGAAAAAATTTAGACAAAACAAATCGTTATTATTATGAAAATACAGCAACTTTAATAGTTTTTTTTATTTTGCCTCAACTTTATTTAAAAAATATTTGATTAAACATCATACTAAGAATGGTTATTTTATTAATATTTAACTTGATAAAAAAATAAATGTCTTATTTGACTTGGCAAGGAAATTAAAAAGTCTACAAACAATAAAAAATATTATGTAGAAACTGCAAGTTTATTTAAAGTAAAGTTTATTTTACTAAGTAGAAAATAATCGCTTATTTACTGCTGAATATTGAAAACAATAAACGAGTATCAACTTATAACTAATTGAAACTTTTGATGTTTGAAAAAAAAAACAGCTTGACTACTAAGTTAAAAACACAAAAGTAAAATAAGCAAGCTCATATATAAATTTTACGAAGTCTCTAACTTACAATTTAGATTAAACAGACTAATATTATAATAAAAAAATACAGCAAATGCAATAATATTTCTTTTAGCCTCAACTTCAGTTAAAAACTATTGGATTAATTAAACATCAAACTATTAATAACTATTTTACTAATATTCAATTTAAAAAAATCTAATTATACTTGGCAATAAATTAAAAAGTCTACAAACAAATAAAATGTTGTGTACAAAACAATTTTTTTTTAAAGAATAACTTACATTACTAATTAAAGAAATTTTACAGAATTTAAAAAAAAAATTAAGATAAAAAAAAAAAATTGACTAAGTAAAAAACTCAAAAGAAAAACAAGCAAACTTAATAATATTAAGTTTCAAAAAAGCTCTAAGGTTAAAACTAAATGTAGCTTACAATTTAGATATTACAAACTTATATTTTAATTAAAATCACAGCACCTATAATGATACTTCATTTTAGCTTCAACTTTACTTGAAAAATATTGGATTAAATACCAAACTTAAAATTATATTTTTACTTATTTTTAACTAAACAAACAAAGGAATGCATTATGAAGCTTGGCATGTAAATTAAAAAGTCTACAAACAAAGAAAATTTTATGTACAAACTACAACATTTTAAAGAAAAACTAAACTTGCTTATTACAGAAAATAGTTACTACTAAATGTCTACCTAAAGAATAAATTTAAAGTTCTAACTTTGCAAACATAAATACTTAGACTCTTACTTTTCACCTTTGTAACTAAAATTTATTCTTCTCTCCTTTTGGTTGATAAATTACTCCATCACATCTTCCTTGAAACTAGTACAATTTTTATTTAAGTCCCTACCAATCGAAATAACACTTAAAGAATTTAACCTTGACAGACCCATGGTGTTTCTCAAGAATGTTTTTATCCTTTTCAAAGATGAAAATGTTCTTTCAGCTTCTACACTAGTCATGGGAATAGTTATCAAAATTCTAAGAAGCTTTGAAGTTTCGTTAAATATTTTAGTCAGGTTATGTTCTTCAAGATATAGCAGTATTTTAACTAAACCATCCTGATGCATTTCTTTACGTGAATAAAATGTTTTCAGTTCTCTTTCTAACTGTTTACATTCAACAACAGGATAGCACTTCTTCACTGTTCTATAAGTTCTAAAGGAATACAAGATTTCTAAACAGTAAAATATTTTGCCAAAAATAGCTGCGAAATTCTTAAATGGCCTGAAAACTTGAACCTTTCAGTAATGCTGAAGCTGACACTATCACAAACTTCTTTTGCTGAAGTAGAAAGGCTTTTTTTAACATTCTCTGTACTACTTGAACATCTTATACTGTTGACTGCAGCTTGAAATGTTTCCAAATGCTGTTCAATTTTTTGAACAGTTAGGTCTGTGCATTGCATGATGTTATACAAAATTTCAACTGCAGGCATAATTTCTGAAAACTATTTCAGGCAAAAATTAAAATTATCATCATTTAAAGTCCTAATACAGTTTTCTACTGCAGCTATTGTGGAATAACCAAAACGGTCTGGGTTATCTACAATTAAATTAAATCCTGCAAATAATTCCTGTTTATTAAAAGAAACTCTAAGAACAGTTTTGGAGTTGTAGTTCCACCTGGTTTTACTTCCAGAAGGAATATTCATTTCTAGAGAACGTTTTCTATCTGGCGACTTTGAAAAAAAAGAAGGAATTTGGTCTAGCATAGCAAAAAAAAGTTTAGCTTCTTGTTGCAGCTTTTGAAAGAATTAATTTAAGCTGATGAGCTGCACAGTGAACGTAGTGAGCATTTTCATAAACTTGCTTCACTTTTACATGTACCCCTCCAATCCTTCCCCGCATGACTGAAGCACCATCATAGGTCTGTGCAACTACTTTCTTTTTATCTCCTTTCAAGATTTTCTCTAGCTCTGTCAGGATGACATTTGCTATTCCATCAGCATTGACTCTGTCTGACTGGAAGAAGCCCCAAAATCTTTCAACTACTTTACAGTTGTGTATATATCTGATAACTAATGATAGTTGATTTTGGATAGAAACGTCTGTGGTTTCATCAGCAACTATAGCTATGAAAGGTGCTTCACTGACTTGAGCAATAACTTTGTTTTTATAAATCTGAATAACACATTCAAGTATTTCATTTTGTATAGTTGCTGAATTTCCTTTGAATTCTGTACTGTTTTCCAGGTGGCCACTAACATCTTTATCAAGAACGCCTGCAAAATTTAGCAGAGATCTAAAACAACCTGGATTTAATGAGTCTCTTTTTTCATCACTTCCTCTGAGTGAAATCACTTGGAAACCACAAAAAAGAATACTGTCAATAATTATTGACAAAACTTTTCTGTTTTTCTGAACTTTAGTATTGTGCTTATCAATACTGTTCTTGTAGCTTTGACTTAAAAAGGTACTAATAGTATTTTTCCTAATAAATTAAAAGAGACCATGCTGTTTATATGGCCAAGTGAACATTCATGGCTTTTGCATCTTGCAGAGATGTTAGAAACATTTTTGAAGCCAGTTTTAGTCCATGCTGCTTCCTTTCCAAAGAGCAAGCATGGGAAATAAAATAGAGCTTTTGTTTCCGAGCATCCGGATAGCCATTGGTGTTTGGAGCAATAACTTTTGTTGAACTTCCTCTCAACTGTTTTACCTATAACAAAAGTTTAAACATTATTAAATCAGCTTAACAATTTTAAAAGACTCAACTTTTTATGCATAAAATAATATATAAAATATATTGTTTTAATTAGATTTAAAGATAAGAAATCTGACTATGCAACTTTTATTTCTAATTTTTTCTCTAGGATATAGGTATATCTGAATATTTAAATCAAAAAAAGTTATTGTGACAACAACAATTTAAAACTTACTGAATAAACAAGGAATTATACATATCTTTCTCATAGCTTAATTTTTAATTATACCCTTTGGTATTTTAAGATTTTAAAGCAATTTGTATTTAAGTTAAAAAGTCATAAATTTAATTACATTTACCATCTTTAATTTCATCTCTATTTAAGTAAGAAATTTATTGTAAGAACTTTCACTGAACTATTACTGAAATTTTTAACTATTCTACTGGCTTAACTTTTTATAAGCATAAAAACATAAATCTAGATTAGAATTTTTTAAATAAAAATTTCTAATAACTTTAAATCTTTAAAAGTTTTGGCACTGCATATCAACAAAGCTTAAACAAACAAACTAAACCTCAGAAGCTTTAAAAGTGTGTGGTGTTTAAAATATTAAATTAGTATCTTTAATTAAAAAAAAACCTTTTGAAGCAAACTCTTGCTCAACTGTTAATTTGGATTGGGTAATTGTCTAAACTCATAAAAGCATTTAAAATTTTACTATAAAATTATTTAACTACAGTTTAAGAGATTAAAATTTATCAACTAGACAAAATAAAGAGATCTAACTTTTTAACTGATACAATATCATTTAGCAGTTGATACTATTTTAGTTTTAATTTAAAATCATATTAATACTACGTAGCAGGGGCGTCGCGTAGGGTGTTGCACTGCCGCAACTGCACCACCTTAAAATTTTGTAAGAAAAAAAAAGTGTCTGTAGCGTTTTCGTTATTTTTTAGAACGAAATCTCTTTTAAAACTCCAATTTTGAAAACGACCATTTTGCCCACTTCACTGCAGCAAACTCTTAGCTGACTGCCGCAAATGAACTCAAAAAAGCAAAATTTCTTCAAGAATTACCGCAAAATCAATATCTTGCGGTAAGTAAACTAAATTGAAAGTTCCCTAAAACAGGAAATGCTTAAGTATTATCTACAAGCTATTGTAAATATAAAATAAAAACAAAGCTAAGCTACTGCAAAAGATTAAACTTGAGTTTATGTACCCACATGATTTTAAAATTTAACAGATCACTTCTATTAAAACTGGACAATAAAAGAACAAAACTTGTCATGAATGGAATATTTAAAAAAAGATAGGAACCTTAAATCACTAAAGTCTAAGAAATTCGAATTTTTATTTTAATCTGCATACATAAACTTAATTATAACTGATTATTGTTATCATAAAATTAATAAAATATTTAATTAAATTATATTTAAATGTAAAATTTGAGTTCTGAAAAAAAAATAAGAAGTTTAATATAAACTTCTAGTTCACTCTTACAGAAAAATAATTTAGATTTATATTAAATGAAAATTAGTATTATTGAAACAGTCACATATTTAAATAAAGTAAAAAGCCTTAACTTAGAAACTTTGATTACTAAGAGTAGTTTAACATTTTAGGAAAATTCAGTCTACTTTATATGACTTTTGGTTTAATTTTTTCATAGTCAAAGCAAAAGTGTTAGATAAAATTGTTGAAACATGGTTGCCTTGCCTCATAATCAGGATAACTTAGAAATGTTAAAAACTCAAGATTACCCAAGATAAATTAAAATAGACCAAATTATAAAAATATTCAGGCTGACTAAAGCAGTTTTAGCTTTTTACTCTGAAAATAACAAGCTTATTTAAAATTAAAAAATAAGTGTTTTACCCCTATGGCCACATGAAAACTAGCTAACCAATTTTTTACTGCTATAAGGGTTACTTATTTATAAATTATCTTAAAAATTCTTTAAAAATTCAAAAGCCTCACCAACTAAACTTAAAAAAGTTGAGCTCCTGAGAAAAATACTGTCATCAAAATAAAAAAAACATATTAAAAATAAATAAAGAAAAGATACCCTTAAAAACTATTGAATTTTAAACCTCCAAAAAAAACATTAAAATTTGAAAAAAAGTTAATAGAAATCTTAATGGTTGTAAAAAAAAAGTGCAAAATAGTGAGGGGTAAGGGGGGGGGAAGGTTTATAGGCACTTTTTTACATGTTGTTCTTATTTTAACTTTTTCAAAAAGCTAATAGTTACTCTTTAATAAACTTGAAATTTCAAATTGAGCTTTTAGTTACAACCGGTCAAAGCCAGAGAGTACAATGATTTATTATACAAGGAGCAAATCAAAACTGCAAAAGAATACAATTTTACTGAAAACCTATATTCTCCATCATTCTTAAAGCAATTTTTATCAAACTTTTTCATCCTAAGTTTTATAAAATTTGTTAAATTTTGTTAAAAAGAAATTTAAATATTTAAGTACCAATATATATTTTTATATATACAAAAAAAAAACTTTTGTTATTTTTTTTTCTTAGTGTTTTAAATATCTACTTCAGCAATTTGTTTTTTTTATAAAAAAACATCTAAAGTTTTTAAGGCCAACTTATAAAAAAAAAGATATGATTTTAGTGATTTGATTTATTTGTTGTTTTAGTTTATATTATATTAATAAGGATTCTTTTGTACCTCTGACTGTGAGTTACCATATCTTAAAAGTTAGTATGAATTTTTTATATTTATAATAGATGAGTTTTAGTAAAATTAAAACTTTATAAAATAATTTCAGTCAAATAGTTCTAAAGTAGATGTTAAGGGCATAAAAGGGGGGGGGGGGGTAAAACACTTTTTTTCAAGCGCTGTTTTAGTTTGTGCCTCCCGTGAGGAACCTTTTATTGCCTTTGACTTTGACCAGATATATCTAAAAAATATATTGAATTTTTAAAATCTGTAAAAAGCATCTTGTAGCTTTGTAAAAACTACATAAAATAAGATCAAATTGTGAAGAAAGTGTTTCTTTTTTTGTAGTGAAGAATTTATTTTTTGTTTGTAGACTTTTTAATTTCCTTGCCAAGTCTGATAAGACATTTATTTTTTTGTTAAGTTAAATATTAATGAAAAAACCATTCTTAGTATGATGTTTAATCAAATATTTTTTATATAAAGTTGAGGCAAAAAAAAAAAAAAAAAACTATTAAAGTTGCTGTATTTTCATTATAATAACAATTTGTTTTGTCTAAATTTTTTCTACTGTTAGTTTTAACTTTAAAGCCTTCTTAAAAATCAATACTCATAAGTAAGCTAAATTTTTTTGAGTCTTTTAAATTCAAAGTATTTACATTTTTTTTAAGTTGTTTTCTTAAATAATTTTTTTTTTTGAAAAAATAAATGTTTTATTTTTAAACAAATCTTCCCAAGTTACATTAGCAATTTAATGTAATTGTTGTAGAAAAAAGTCTTTATTTAAGATAAAAAAAGAGTTTTAAAGTTAGGTATTTTTTATAAAAATTCTGCACCACCTAAAAAAAATACCACGCGACGCCACTGTTGTGAACTATCAAAGTAAAAACTAAAGTTAAGAAATGTAAAACCTGTTATATAAGAACAAAAGCAGTTTTTAAAAAAATTGTAAAATAAGGTCTTTAAGTATAAAAAGTAAACTCTTTTATTTCAATATTATACCATATCATAAACAAATTAACAGATAAAATGTTTTGTTTATTTGATCCTAAACACATAGATCAAAGCTTTAGAGATCAAAGCAAATATTTTAAGGCGATAAATCTTATAAAGCTGCCAAGTAGTATTAAAGTATATTCTGCATAGTTAAAGAATTTAAGCCTGGTTTTAACAGGTAAAATATAACAAAATTTTAATGTTTTAGTTATATGTTACTTTAGTTAAAAAACATATTAAAACTAATAAACACAGCCAATAACTGGTCTTAAAAAACATTTGAATATATTTTTATAATGTTTAATTTCGGATAGTAAAAATAATATACGTATAAGATATACTTACTTAAAAATATATAAGAATAACATGTACTATTTCAACTGTATATATAGGTTTATATGTTTATTATTTTACATAAAACTTACAAGTTAAAATGTTCAATATTTAAATATATCACATTAAAGTCATAAATTGTTTAAACAATATTTTATTTTTGAAAGTAAATAGCATTTTTTTAATATAAATAAAAGATACAAATATAAACACTTCATTTTTTTGATGCAAGTATTAGATAGTCAAAGGATTGGCATAAAAAAGAACCTTTTTCCAAAACTTTTGCATAATACCACCAGTAAAGAGTTAGAAAATCATAACTACGCAAAAGCAACACTTTTTATAATTATAAAAATATACAACTAAGATATTTTCGCACCAAAAATTAAGATTTATTTTAAATAAACTTTTAAAATATTTATTAAAAAAAAAGTTTCAAGCAAACTTAAATTAAAAATTCTCTTATTTTTTATGTTTGCAAATTTTACTTTTTTCTATTATTACAGTTTTAGACTTCGACATGTATTGAAAAAAAAAATATATTTTAAAATAGAAGGAAGTTTGTTGTTAATATAATTATCAATAAAATTATTATTGTTTTTTTATTTATTAAAAGCACAAATTTTACAAAACTTATCGTCATATTTTCATTTAAAAATGTTAAGTCCATTTATTGTATAAATCACTTCTTTAAAACTCTTAAAACAAAAATTTTAGTAGTTAATTTAACTATTCAAATGTAAAATTGTTTTTACTGTTAAAACTAAACTATTATATAAATAAAAAATACCTTTTTAGAAAAAAATACTTATAAAATAGTTTCGTAAAATTTTTTAACCGTATTCTATTTTACTTCCTTTAAAGAAGTTGAAACCTTTAATTCAAGTATTTACACGTTTGTTATTAGTGTTGTTTATCTTCTTTTAAAAGTTAGTTTAAAGTTATATTTATTTTATAGTTTTTATATTACTAAACAATATTCATAGTACATTATTTAAGACAAAATACAGTTAATTTTCGTTTAGTTTTATTTTCTTTCATTTTTCTTTTCGTTTAGCTGATTGTTTTATTGCTAAACATTTAAATACTTAAATTACAAAAAAGAGTATGTGTAATAGCTCATAAAAAACTTTATAAGCATGTGGTGTACGACTCGAGAACCGAAAAGATCTTTTGTTCACCAGGTCCTTAGACCAAATTTTTTCAGCGCTTTTTTTATCGTCAAATAAACAATAATCATTTCAGAATTTTAATAATTTTAATTTTTTTATATATTAGCTTTCCTAAATATTACAAAACACATTGTTAAATGTTTTTTACGTTTTTACCAATATTTATTAATGGCAGACCAAAATACTTATGATATTTTTTCACTGGTTTATTTTATCATAAGTTATGTAGATTAATAAAAGTTTATCACAAACAAATTAAACATGTGATTTTAATATTGTAAAAGATTTTTAAACTAACACATACTTATATGTACAGTTAACTGATATGAATAGTTAACCAGAAGATCGCAATTATTTTTAATACAAACAGGCAACATTACAAAATTGAAAAAGGAAAATAAAAACTACGAATTACCTAGGAAAATACAAAAAAGAGAATTTAAATCAAGACCAAGAATATAAAGCTGAAGATTGTGCTTGAAGGAAGCACCACTGATTCTTCAAGCAGATAAAAGTTCCTATATAAAAGATCAGAATCATTAAGTTCATGCAAGCGTAGGAACAAACTTTTATTATTCTATTTGAATAAAACAAAAACCTAGGAATTGAAACATTAATAACATTTGAATTATCTGTTAGAATCTTTAGAACTTCTTTGTTAAGAATTCGTTGTGTTTCCGATCATATTGTGTTTAGTTTTTTTTTTTGTTTTTTTTTTTTTCATTTTCATTTATTATTACTAATATAAATGTTACCCTACTATGCATTTTTTAATAAATTTAAATATTTCATTACTTATATTATTTTATATTAAATATTAAATAATAAATTCAAAGTTCTTTTGTTTATGTTTTAATGCATCAATGAGTTCAAATTCACTTCACTTCAATTGTTCGAATGTAATTTACTGTTTTGTTGTTATTTGACTAGGTCAGCTCACGTTCACCGAAACCTGGCAATTAAAATAAAAAATATTTGTATTATTATAATTTAACACTTACAAATTGTTTTAAACGACTCTACGAAAACAAATAGTTTCTTTTGTAAATATATATAGTTTAATTGTATAATATAATGTTATATCAAAGCTTGTTTATATTATTATTTTAAAAACAGTATATTTAGCAAAAATTGATTGAATGTTTTTTAGCAAAAGTATTATAAAAAAAAAATAATTTATTTCATTTAGACATTAATATGTCACAATCTTTAAAAATTTTAAAAATTCATTAATTATATAACTTTTTTTTTGTTTTAAAACTACATAGAGTAAACAGGTTTTTTATAATTTCATTCACTTTTTACTTGTGCCCGGTGTATTATTCACAAAAAAATGCACCTTATTTTTATATATTTTTACTATAAACTTTAAGTTTCTCGTTTTAAGAATACAAGCAGATGTTGCATGCAAGTTTATAAAATACAAATTTTATGCTTACAATACATATATAGCTGATAAGTAATTTTGAAAAGGCGTGTTGTGAGCATGTTTGTATGGGCGCAAACTTGATTAAAGATTATGCAAGTGCTTTTAGATAACAATCGATGTTAATCTGATTTTACAAAGATAACATTTTCTGAACACAGTTGTTTTGCATTTAATCAACTTTGATTATTGTCGACTTAAAAGTTGACTTAGTTTAGTTCAATAACACTTATTAACAAAATTTTTTTTTTGAAATTCTATTTTTAACTTATTTATAAACTAAACCACAATACATTTTTTAATCTGTAGTTTCTGTTTTTAATGCTGAAAGTTGTTTTCAATTAGTAAATATTTTTTAACATTTATTTAGCAAACATATACAGCTTTAATAAACGGAAGTCTAGAAAGTATCAAACGATACGTTTTTCAAATTAAAAGAAGTCATTAAAACTATGTTTATTTTAGTAAATATAACGTAAGAAGTAATCACTTGAATTGATTTTAAGGCAATAAACTTCGTAACTAGTACAAATTAGTAGTAGACAACTTTAAACGATATAATGAATGATAATATGTAGACAACTTTTAGATTAAGATTGTTACTAATCAAAACATAAAGTTACTGGTAGTGCAATAATCTGAGAAAAATTGTTAAATTTTTAAGTCAGAGAAACTATAAGAAGTATTAAACTATTAAAATTAAAACTTTTGAGCGAAATAACTATTAATTTTTGAACTTAACTGCTTAATAGTAAGATATAAAAGTAAACAAAATGAACTATATTAAAGTTTTATATAATTACGAATATACGAATTGGTTTACTTATGTTTGAATACTAACATATTAGTCATTGTTAGTCATTGTTAATTGAATAAGTTGTAAACAAGACCTCAGTTCTGTCTTTAAACTGACGTCATAAGAATAATTTACAATTAAAAGTAAACAAAAAGTTTTAACTAAAAAAAAATTTGTTAGTTGTTGTACATATATATATGACTTTAGCTAAAAAACTGCTAGTTTTTTAATTAAAGTTTATCAAGCAAGTTTTGAAAATAAATAAAAAAATTTTTTTTATAAAAGCAGGTCTATAACATACTTAATACTTCAATTTTGTTTTGTTATAATGAAACTCATAAAACATGAAAAATATAAATAAATTTAAATTAGATATCAAAAATGATATAAAATTATTTAGAGGGGAAAAAATCTTATTTCTTATCTTAACTTAAGAAAAATATACTAAAAAAGCTTTTTATGCCTTGCAATTAGTTTTTATGAACTCATAATACGTTTGAGCACAGTTGACAAAGTGGCAATAGGAAAAAATATACTGGATCTTTAAGAATTTAATTATCAAGTATTTAGAATTCTGTATTAAAGTGTTTAAATGTTAAAATATTTAAAATTTTAATCATATGCCAATACAGTCTTGCGGTATTAGTTTCGCTAATAGATAAGAACATTGTTTTGAGAAAATATTAACAGCTCAACATCTATTTATTTTCAAGGTTAAAAAATGTAAACGAACTTAAGAAAATAAGCTTGATCTGTCTTTTTATCGATAGTACAGAGTACATAAACTTGACAGTTTTTTCAAACATTCATACTTTAATGGAAACTATTGCAGTTATTTTAGCAGTTGTTGCTTAAGATAGTTACAATTAAAAAACACAGTAAGTACTTAACATAATTCATTAAACAAAAATCCGCGCACAATATTTGGTCCTAGGATGTGGTGCACGAAAAACATTTCGATTATTGAGTCGCACACCACGAATATCTCTAAACGTCTTGTCCAGGACAAACTTGGCCATTTTTGTAAATCAAGTATTAAGTATTGACTATAAAAGTTCACAAACTCAATCTAACAAACGTGAAATACTTTTTGCGGACAAAATTAAAAATACTTTAATTGAAACAGATGTATCATGACAACGCAAAAAGTACCGTAAAACTTTTCTTTGAAGTTTTAAAAGTTCAAAAAATTTTATAGTTGTTTCAAAAGCAAAACTATTAAGTAATTAATTAACTTTTTTTTTGAAGCTAGTTTAAAGGTATGGTAAAATTTGTAAACATTTTTTTTTTCTTCGATTAAACTTTGTTGATAAGATAATTTAGAAAAACAGTTTTTAATCGCTCAAAACATTTTCATTGTTACTTTCAATTTTTTTTATAAAGATTACTATTTGTAAATAATTAAAAACAATAGTAAAGCTTTAAACTTTTAAAACTAATATACATGTAATTTACATGAACTTTTAAAGGTACTTATAATTTTAAAAAGTATAAATTATACCGTATTGAGGAAAACATTTTTTGACGTGTGTTCATTTTACTTAGGCATAAATTTGTTTATACCTTACGTCAATGCTTGACATAAACAATGTTATCTTAGACAAATATAAACAAAACTCTAGAAAATATTTGACAGTGTAAATATTTAGTAGATCTGAACAGGTGTTATACTTCTGATAACTTTTACACCTAACCCTAAAAAACACCAGGTGCTTAGAAAAACCTAAATAACAAAAAATAAAGGTTACGTTTTGTGTTTTCGAAATAAAGTTTTACATATATTTCTTTTCCTGTATAGGTGTGACTCATTGTATAAATTTTTGACCTTCTTTAAATTTTTAACCTTATTTAGGTTCAAAACATGTCCATGTAAACCACTGCAGTGTCTTTAAATAAAACTCAGATAAAAAATACTTCTGTACTTTAAATTTAGCTAAAAACATATTGCATGAAGAAACATATTTATTATTACTTAAACTTTATTTTTTTTCTAATATTTTAACTATTTTTAAGTTAAGGTTTAATCATTTTAATTTGTGCTATGTTTTGAAAAATTTAAGCCACAATGTATTTGAATCTTTAAATGTTCATTATTTAACTTTACTTTTAAAAAGTTATTAAACTTGATTCTTATCAGAATAAAAAATCTACCTTCAGCTAGAATATTGTAAATGTTTCGTCACAAAAACAGAAAAACAATCACTGTAAGGTTTATATATTACATAAAAAAAAGAATTCATTTGTTAAATTGTACATCATTAGCCTTTATAAAACCTTAACTACTTGAGTATATAATAAGATAAAAAATTTAAAACTTACTTTCAACATTAAGGAGATTACATCTTATGATAACATAATGGTTACACATTAAAAGTTTTTTGAAATAAAACAAAAAATTCTATTTAAGTTAATTTGAAACCTAGTTATAATTGATAGATTTTATGTTAGTATAAATAGTATGCAATAATAAATATGGCCAAACGATCAAAAAAAGTTTTACGGTAAAAGTAGTATTTTTTAAATTCTGATATTTAACTGTTCACAGTAAATGTTATCTTATTTAAAGGTGTAAACAGCGATATAATCTTAAATTTTTTTATGATAATTTCTCTCCTAAAAACACTTAAATACACACCCATTTTTAAATGCTTATCTACTAAAGCTTGTTTTGTAAGCATTAAGGTTTAATTTAGCAATTTTTCAATTTAAAGCTATTGCCACCAGCTAGAAATCATAATCTCAAAATACTTACTATAAATAAATACAAATATAAAGCTTTAAATAATTCGAACTTTCTTGAGAATAGTTTTTGTTCATAAAAGTTTAATTTACCATAGTATACATACTTTTTAAAAAGTCTTAATAATAATTTATTTAAATGTTTTAGTTTCAATAAAGTGAACTTTGTTTATTTATAATATTATTTGTGGTTAATTTTTTTTTATGTCTTGAACTTGAATTATGAAATACCGTTTACGATTTTTTAAATAACTATAGATGATCTTTTTTTAATGTATAAATCTTATCATAAAGTACCGTTTTTGTTATGAACAATTCATTAGCAAAAAAATGTTTATAGTTTCAGTATTAACATAACACAAAGTAAAATAATAACCAATTTTTTTTATGGAATAATAATGCTGTGTTTAAGAAGAACAAATGTTTAAAAGTAAGTTACTCTTTAATTTATAATTATACATTTAGTATGCTTTATAAGTAATAAATAACTTATAAACTAATGACTACAAACAAAAATTATAATTATAAAAAGAAAAAAACTTGTTAATAAATTGTTTAATTAAGCACACAGTTTCTTATAGCTACTAAACTTTAAAGTTTGTTTTTACATTTTATATTCACAAAAACAATTGAAAATTACAACTGAATGTCAATACTATAAAACAGTCTACATATGAAAAAATAATTTCACAGTTTCGTGTAGCTCATAGTTCTTTAAGTGAAACAACATCAAATAAAACTGTTTTGTAAAAGCAAAAATTGTTTGTTTAATCTCTATTTCTGTTCTTAAAATTATTCAAATAGAGCGTTAGAGTTCTTTTACAAACTTATCATAAAGTTATTTAATTTTTGATGGTTTATAGTGATGCTATTTTAAAATATTCACACTTAATTACCTTAAAATTTATGTCAATTAAATAAGTTCAGACACTTTATAGACCAAAATATTTTATTTACCGCAATAGCATTAACCGAATCAAAGTCGCCACAAATCAATTAGTGCTGAAATATTAGGAATTAAAAAGTACTTAAGATTGTCATTACTTTAAATTAATCTTATTTTTACTATTTAGACGTTTTAAAACATCAAGTTCGAAACAACTAAACTTCTATATATGTGTACGGTGACATAGAAAATAAACTATACTTAGCAATAAAAGGACATAAACTCCTTCAAAAACTTTAATTAACTGTATTTACTGTAAAAAATAAATTTTATATCTTATGAAATAAAGGAGTTAAGTTATTTAACACTTCAACCATATTTTACATTCTTATAACTACTAACAAATAGTTTGGAATTACCGCTTAAAACTGTTTTTTATATACCTTAATTTTCAGAAATGTTGAAAAACTTTTAAGGCTTCTTTTCAGGGGCGTGTTTTGACTGGTTTCCTGTTTCCTGTGAACCCTATAAAAAAAAAAGGATAAGAAAAAAAGCATAGATTATTTAATTAAAACATTATCTAATCCGACATTTTACATATTCAAGTATATTTAGCTGTGCTTTTTTGTTAAATTTTTGAATAATTTTAATCTATTATGACGTAGTTTTAAAATATTTTATGTTAAAAAAGTGAAAACTGTTTAAAAATGTTATAATTCAAAAAGATGCACATAAGAAAAATGAAACTTTTGATACAAAATAAGCCAATCAAAATTGTTTAAAAAACTAATTTTGAATGTTAATCCAACTTAGGGGTGGGCAACGTACGACCCGCGGGCCGGATCCGGCCCGCGAGCAAATTTATATTTCTGTAAAGAGTCGATATTACAAGATTTTTACAAAACTTTGTATCATATTTTTACAAAACAAAACTGTAAGAGTTTGACTTCAAAAACATGCTAAAAAATTACTTTATAAATTGTGTACCAATAAATACACCATTTTGTCCTAATATTTTGTGTTGTTCTAACTTAGTTGGAATGTTTTTTGTAAAATTACCCCAAGCAAATTTTTTTTTTAAGTACGATATTTTACATACGTACCTTTGTCAATTTTAATGTCAATTCTGTTTATAGATATTATTTAAACATCCGATCTCAATCTACATCTTAAGTTGTCGCACTTGAGAAAGTTTTTGTACTTGAAGAATTTAATAAAGTGATCATCTGTATCCATGATTTTATATTCCGGCCGGATCCAAAACTTTTATTTACATTAGAATCCGACCGGATCTGTATCTCTACTTAAAATTAATTTCCAGTCGGATTCGGATCTAAAAAGTCATTACTCGGCTTGATCTCGATACTGGATCCGGTAAATCACTACAGTAGACTACCGCTTAAGTACGCACTTTTTTTAGTACGCACCCCGCCTTAAGTACGCACTAATCCAGAAAAAGAAAAAAAAATCTAATTTTTCTATATGTTTTAAACTAGGGTGAGTAATCCTGAGTAATCTAAGTGGCCTGAGATTGTGAAAGTCCTGTTATTAAATGTTAATAAACTAAATATTTGTAGTGGTTGCAGAAAAGTGACAAGAATAATGATATTTGAGCTGTAATGAAATCAAATAAATAAATCTAGATGACAAAGTTAAAAAGACCTACAAATACAACATAGTTAAGTCATAATTTAATTTAAATGTACACACATTGATGTTTTGAAAATTTTTGGTAAACAAAATGTATTTTGGTACTTTCCCTCTAATAAAACAAAATATGGAAAATATAACTCAATATTCTTTTTTATATCATTAACTGACATTGACTTTCTATATTAAATGTGTTTATTAATTATGTAGAAACTTTTTATAGAAAAAATAAATCATTTCAAAATCTATCAAAAAATTTTGCAGATAAGAATTATGTATTATATGTTATTTAAAGTAAAAAGACTTGTTTATTTGGCTTAATTATTTGTGGCTAGTTGTAAGAAAGAAATAAAACAACTTAATTTCATATTATACTACGTAGTCAAAAAGTACGCACTTACCCTGCTAAGTACGCACTTTTTGTTCGGGTTCAATTTGCGTACTTAAGCGGTAGTCTACTGTAATTTGAAATTCTCCGGCATGCGAAAGACTAAATTTTTTCGGATCTGGCCCTTTTATTGAAAAACGTTGCCCAACTCTAATCCAACTCAATTGGTTTCATTTCTAACTTTGAAAACTTTCACTATATATTTCGTTTTCAAAATCATAACTAACTTTTAATTTAAATCTAATGTTTAGCTAATTATTTTAACTTGAATTTGTGTTTAATTAATATTTTATTTATCAATTTATTAACATATCAGTAAATATTTATTACTAATTTTAAGACACTTTAGTTACTAATTTTGATTAGTTCTCGTGTTCAGTGTCGTGATAATAAGTATTTTCGTTATTCATGTTAGCTTCACTTTTTAATGCAAATTTCTGAATTGTTATTAATAAATGACCAAATGTATTTACTAAAATTAAAAGAACTTTATTACTTATAATTTTTTTTCTTTCTGTTGAACTACAATTTTTTGATTTTTAAAAGTAAAAAATAGTTATGTAAATAAGAAAACTTTAAATAATTATATGATAGCATTCATGAAAATTTCTAAAGTGTTTATTAAATTATACCACACATAATACTTTGTTTTTGAACAAAAAAATTGTGCTACTCACTGAAAAAAGTCTAGACACGTCTCTGCTACTTATATTTTTTTTTTTTATCTAAGCAGAAAAAAGCATTCTAAACACATAGGTTTTCAGATAAATATTGCTACTTAACTGACAGTGCATACCTAAGAAATGCGTACTTACTAATTACGGTAAATTAAGAACAAAAAAAATTGTGAACCCCCTTTGAATAAAGTCTAGACTAGACACTCCCCTGATTCTCTTCATAAAAATTAACATCATACATATTGACACTTTTGTCTATTTTAATATACGCTAGTCAGTGAACCGTCTATTTGTAAAATTTTATACCATTTTTTTTTACGACAAAAAAGACTGAATTGGCTATTTCTACAAGCTATTTGTTACTATATTTACATACTATATAAAGACCATGCTATGCTTGCTTTTGTGTAATGAATCGAAAAAATTGACATATTTATTTACCTGATAAAACAGGGGTCGGCAGGTAGTTGGTGCTCGCGGGCCAAATTTCAAGTTTTCAAAATCTTCGCGGGCCACAGTTTTAGTTTTAGTGATATTTAAATAATCTTTTGGTTTTAGTTTTGGTCACACCAGAGATAGTTTTACTTTTATTCACTTATTTACTTTAAATGAATTTAAGCTACACTTAGAATGCCTATTTAATACATAAATGTTTATTGTAAAAGAATTTGCATTTTTTAATATACTTAAGTCTTAATAAAATATGTACTCTCTTAAATACTTAATAAGTTAAACTTAATAAAATACTTTTATTATTTTACTTACAACCTAACTCTCTATAAAAACCGAGCTTGAAAAACATTTATAGGTCATCTTTATACATTTTTTATAATATGAACCACCTTTTCATATTTAAAAAAATGTTAACTTTAGAAAATAGTTTTTGCGTCTTAAATAGTTTGCACTCTTTAGAAAATTCAGTAATTAGTTAATTAAATAAAATTAACCTATTTATACTGTAGATAAGCTAAATCAATTTTTTTAGTATAATTAATGATGGAATACTTTAATAAAATACCTTAGTGGTAATTAATTAGCCTTAACACGGTTGCCACTTTAAAAGCAAAAATGTCTAAATTATATTATAAGTTTACTAAAAGTTAAAATAGCTAAAAACTTTCTGTTAATCAAGCTTAAATACATAACTAAAATATCATTATTTTAAAAAAATCACAATATGTAAATAAACAAAAAATTACAACTAGGAAACTACACTACAGTCATAAAAACTATTCTGAGAATTCGAAGATTTATTCATAATGTTTGAAATAAAAGTTTCAGATACACCTGAGTTTTTTATAAAAATTTCTTAAACAGCTTTAACCTAGCCTGAATTTAAAAAAATTTCAAACTAGCCTGTTTGTTTGGCAACCCTGTTCAAAATAAAGTTCACAAATAAAGAAACACCGAAGTTTATTAACAGTGAATTAGTTATATGACTAAATAAATTGTTGTAATTCAGCTTGAATGGACAATTATGTTTTTAAACATTTTTAACAAAACTATAAATATTTATTAAGCCATTAATGAATTAGAAAAACTTTTTTTTTTGAGCATTGTAGCAATTCTATATCTGCAATAAAAATACTGAATTTAAAAAGAGCAAATGGAATTATAAGACGAGTTATAAGGACTATAACACAATAGTTTGGATTTATTGCGAGAAACGAAAAAAAAAAACAAATCGCTTAAGACAGTTTCAACAACGCACATAACTATTTTCAGTAACTACTGAGTGATTAGAAAAAACTGTTTAGGCAAGTTATAAAGTAGCAAAAGAAATTATTAAAAAAAAAGATACCGTTGACAGTTGAAAACTTATTTAAATAGTTTGTGTTAGCGTTTGCGTTAGTAAAATATTTTTGTTTATTTATTCAATACCAACAAGAAGTCTTGTTTAGGAAATGTCTGAAGATTATAAAGCCGCATAAACCAAATTAGGATTTAAATCAATCTATTAAGATGCGAGAACTGATACAACAGATATTGCTAATTTTAGAATTTTTATTACAGGTGGTTTTACTAATTTTGAAATTTTAGAAGAATTTCTAGGTTAAGTTCCAATACAAAGTACAACAATAGGTAAAGAAATTTTAAAAGCTAAGGTGCAATGCTCCAATATTAAGTTTTTTAAAGTAAAACTTTTTGCTTCTATTTTTAGTATATAACTAAGTTAAAGGAAAAAAAAAAAATTCTTAAATAATATAGAAAAATTTAAAAGATACTGTTAAGATACTTTAAATGTGTTTTTAATAAAAAATATTTATATGGTAGATTATTGTGTCAAATCGAAATTTCATTACTTTTCATATAATTTTATTTTTTAATTTCCAGTTTTTTTCATAATTCTCAAATTCAAGGCTTTTTCAGATTTTTAAAATATAAATTGTCAAATTCCAAGCTTTTCCGGGATTTTTTGGCAACACTAATTGTTCACACTTATATGTTTACAATTAGTATAAATAATAGTTCAAATTATATCAGTTGAATAACTTAAAATTTAAAATATATATTAATAAAAACAAATACTGTGCATTGAACAAAACATACATCATAAATTTAATCTACCACTCTTTAAAGCAAAGAAGTCAGTCCGAGTGACCAAAATTAGCCTGATATTTTACCATACAAAAAGCAATTCAAGCCAAAAACTGAAAAATGACCATGTTGGCCTGAAATTTGAAATCTTCAAATAGTCATAGTCTGAGTGTGTGGTAATTTCTATTTGTTTATTTAATCGAATTTGAACTATTTTGATTAAAAATGTAGAAACTTAATAAATTAGCATTTCTCTATCTAGTTTGTATTAAACTGGTAGTTTCAAAAAACAGCAACTGTTTATATTAGTATGCAACGCATAAAAACTATCTCACTTTGGCAAAAAACATAGTTTGAAAAACCAAAAAGTATACCTAACAAAAACTTTTTTAATTTATGTCATATATATTAATTTAAATGCGTCTGTACACACTAAGATATTACATGTAGAAACAATAATGTTAGAAAAATATGCATAAACTAAACTTTATCTCGTTAAGTATCAAATAAAAAGTGGTTTTAAATATAAGCATCTTTGTTCATTGGTGTGCATAGGAATTAATTTGAAATGCAAAGAAAACTTATAAAAAATCAAAGATTTTAAAACCAAAGTAAAATTAACCTTATTTATTATTATTATTATTATTATTATTATTATTATTATTATTATTATTATTATTATTATTATTATTATTATTATTATTATTATTATTATTATTATTATTATTATTATTATTATTATTATTATTATTATTATTATTATTATTATTATTATTATTATTATTATTATTATTATTATTATTATTATTATTATTATTATTATTATTATTATTATTATTATTATTATTATTATTATTATTATTATTATTATTATTATTATTATTATTATTATTATTATTATTATTATTATTATTATTATTATTATTATTATTATTATTATTATTATTATTATTATTATTGTTATTATTGTTATTATTATTATTATTATTATTATTATTATTATTATTATTATTGTTATAATTATTATTATTATTATTATTATTATTATTATTATTATTATTATTATTATTATTATTATTATTATTATTATTATTATTATTATTATTATTATTATTATTATTATTATTATTATTATTATTATTATTATTATTATTATTATTATTATTATTATTATTATTATTATTGTTATTATTATTATTATTATTGTTATTGTTATTGTTATTGTTATTGTTATTGTTATTGTTATTGTTATTATTATTATTATTATTATTATTATTATTATTATTATTATTATTATTATTATTATTATTATTATTATTATTATTATTATTATTATTATTATTATTATTATTATTATTATTATTATTATTATTATTATTATTATTATTATTATTATTATTATTATTATTATTATTATTATTATTATTATTATTATTATTATTATTATTATTATTATTATTATTATTATTATTATTATTATTATTATTATTATTATTATTATTATTATTATTATTATTATTATTATTATTATTATTATTGTTATAATTATTATTATTATTATTATTATTATTATTATTATTATTATTATTATTATTATTATTATTATTATTATTATTATTATTATTATTATTATTATTATTATTATTATTATTATTATTATTATTATTATTGTTATTATTATTATTATTATTATTATTGTTATTGTTATTGTTATTGTTATTGTTATTGTTATTGTTATTATTATTATTATTATTATTATTATTATTATTATTATTATTATTATTATTATTATTATTATTATTATTATTATTATTATTATTATTATTATTATTATTATTATTATTATTATTATTATTATTATTATTATTATTATTATTATTATTATTATTATTATTATTATTATTATTATTATTATTATTATTATTATTATTATTATTATTATTATTATTATTATTATTATTATTATTATTATTATTATTATTATTATTATTATTATTATTATTATTATTATTATTATTATTATTATTATTATTATTATTATTATTATTATTATTATTATTATTATTATTATTATTATTATTATTATTATTATTATTATTATTATTATTATTATTATTATTATTATTATTATTATTATTATTATTATTATTATTATTATTATTATTATTATTATTATTATTATTATTATTATTATTATTATTATTATTATTATTATTATTATTATTATTATTATTATTATTATTATTATTATTATTATTATTATTATTATTATTATTATTATTATTATTATTATTATTATTATTATTATTATTATTATTATTATTATTATTATTATTATTATTATTATTATTATTATTATTATTATTATTATTATTATTATTATTATTATTATTATTATTATTATTATTGTTATTATTATTATTATTATTATTATTATTATTATTATTATTATTATTATTATTATTATTATTATTGTTATTATTATTATTATTATTATTATTATTGTTATTATTATTATTATTATTATTATTATTGTTATTATTGTTATTATTATTATTATTATTATTATTATTATTATTATTATTATTATTATTATTATTATTATTATTATTATTATTATTATTGTTATTATTATTATTATTATTATTATTATTATTATTATTATTATTATTATTATTATTATTATTATTATTATTATTATTATTATTATTATTATTATTGTTATTATTATTATTATTATTATTATTGTTATTATTATTATTATTATTATTATTGTTATTATTATTATTATTATTATTATTATTATTATTATTATTATTATTATTATTATTATTATTATTATTATTATTATTATTATTATTATTATTATTATTATTATTATTATTATTATTATTATTATTATTATTATTATTATTATTATTATTATTATTATTATTATTATTATTATTATTATTATTATTATTATTATTATTATTATTATTATTATTATTATTATTATTATTATTATTATTATTATTATTATTATTATTATTATTATTATGTTATTTTAAATGTTTTTGTGTAAACTAGAATTAACATTTAGAAATAAAACATCTGTTATAGAAATCTGTTTTATTTAATTACTGTGCATTACTTTTGTACAAAACGGAAAACATTTGCATTTAGTTTTTACTAAATAGATATTATATAACTATCTTACTAATTCAAAGCACTTTTTACACTCTTTTTTCAGAAAATAATTTGTTGTTGTAAGAAAAAAGTTATTATGAAATTGATAAAAAAAAACTGGTAGAATGCTAACCTGTCTTTTTCACATTTTTTAAGCTAAATCATTAAAATCTTTTAATTTATTTAAAATGTTATACAGGAACTCAAAACTAAATTTATCAAAAAAATTTAAGTTTAAATATGTTTTTGCTTAGCGGGCCACATTTACATGCTCGCGGGCCGCAAAATTTTATTTCGCGGGCCGCATTCCATTCAAAAAAATAACATGCTCGCGGGCCGCAGATTTACCATTCGCGGGCCGCATTTGGCCCGCGGGCCGCAGTTTGCCGACCCCTGTGATAAAATAACACTAAAAAAATAAATTGTTTTTCAATTCAAGTTTAGATTTATAAACAAAATAATGTATTCAAATTTTAATTTAAAGCTTATTAAAAAAGGATTTTATTTTTAATTAAGAAAAAATCTCAGTAAAATCTTTGAAAATATTTAAAAATTATCACTACCTTTTATAATCTGCATGTACTTAGAATATTCGACATTTTAATAGTTTTCAATTTAAGACATAAAATATTTTTCACCAATTTGTTTCTTTAATAGAACACGACAAAGTTCTTTAAAAATATTTATTACAATCCAAAAGTTAATTACGTTCTAAGTTACAGGCTGTAAAAAGAAAAAACTTTTTTAGTATGAAATCGTTTCTTCAATTTTCAAAGGAAAATGTTTTTACTTTACTAAAATTTACTATCAAATTAAACCTAATCATTTATTAACTTTATATTTCAGGTTTTAGATTAGTTTAGAAAAATTAAAAACTTGAACGTACTTATTCAAATATCTAATTTCTTTTTCTAGCAATGCTACTTTTCTCTAAAATGATTTGTTTAGTATCCTAATCTTCTTTTGACATGGATTTATATGTGAAAGTTCAGAAGTTTTGAACAGAGTCAATCAGAAGTTTTCAATGCAAAATAATATCAGGAATAATACAACAGATTTTTCTAAAGAAGATTTTTTCTTTTCAATAATGTAAAGTTTTTGATAGGTAAAATGTTAGTTTATAACTTTTTTATTGATTTCGTTAATCACGGATTAAAAATTTAAGATTTTTGCTAACTTTTTTTAGCAAAGTATAAGTCAAATTTTAATATGTTTTTTGTGTTTATCATAAATGATGAAGTTTTTAATAATTATCAAAACATTATCTCTTTACATATTAAAAATTCAGAAGTATACATTTAAATTTAATGACAGTAATGACTATTATTTTTTAAACTGTAGATTAGTACTTAACTAACTCAATAACACAATGTATACATTTTTAAAAATTTAACTACTCTAAAATGTTTCTTTAACTAACAAAAATATTTTAGTTTGTTTTTTTTTTTAAACATAAGTAAGCTCAGTCTGTTAAAAAGTTTGAAAGATTTTTTTTTATCCTCGAGTAGAAGTTTTTTTCTTTTTTTAATAAGACAAAACTCTTAATAAATTATAAATTTTGCTAACATTTTTCTCCTCAACTTTCTTTACTATTTTTAATTTCTTATGTACACCTTAACTGCAACCTATTAGTTATAGAAATTAGTGAAAATAATTTTTCATTGTCTTTAATTAATAATTATAACAACTAATATTAAACTATAATGTGAATAAAAGTTTAAAAATTCCGAAAGCATTAGCCAACATATAATTCTGAATGTATATGCTTACTTTAAGGATTTGTTTTATTAATAAAACTATATATTTGTTTTACTTATGCATTTCTGATGCTTTTTCAATTTATAATAACGCTACCTGTAGTTTCTTCTCACAAACCACGCTTTGTGCAAACTTTCTGTCTTCATGGGCTTTTAACCAGTCTGTGAAAATTTAAACATTTAAGTAAAAATAACAAGAACTGTAATAAATAAAACTAATAAAAGGTATTTATTTATACTAAGTATGTACTTATCAGTCAAAAAACTAATCAAGTATGTGGAATAATAATAGTTTTCAGTATATTGGACAGAAGATTAAAAATTAATCAGTGTGAAAAAATTTTAAAAGCTAATGTTAGTTTTGCAACAGTATATCAAGCTGCATTTGATAAGTCTCTAAATTTAATGAAAGTTTTGAATTTTGTTTCTTGTTCATCCAAGCGTTTAAGAGAAAGCTCGCAAGATCATATATTTTACTGATGCAATTTTGCATTTGCTTAATACAGCCATATACAAAAACTCATCAGTTGGGGGGTGACAACCTTGCATTTCTGGACAACCTTGCATTTGCTAATATGTAGTTAAACAAGACATATATTATGTTTGTTTTTTTATTTTAAAGGTGTTTTTTTAACAGTGTTATTTCTTAAAAGCAGCTTTTTAATTTAAAATCTAAGTATTTAATTGTTATATAATTTTATACATTCTTAAAGTATATTCCTGTTACATATAGTTCTTGTGTATAAGTTTTTACCACAATTAAAGTAGTCTCTAAAACTGATGTCAGTGTCTGCAATTGTTCTTTAGTTCAATGTGTTTATTTAATATCATGCCTAGTTTTATATAGAGTTCGAAGTTTTATTAATTATTAGTATTAGTTTAGTTAAGACTTAATCAAGGTTTTTAGTATGGTTTACACTGCACTATAACTTTACAGTTGTATAAGTTTTTAAAGTAAATGGATTTTCAACTTTTAACATGGTTAAGTAAAGATTTGTTTTAACATTTACAAAATAAAATTGTATTTAGATGTTTAATTAAATTACTTTTGAATTAAAAAAATTAACACTTATTCAAACTTTTGTGATTAAAAAATTTAAATTGGAGATTTTTTTTATTATCCATAGATACATCTTTTTTACAGGTTTTTTTTTTGACTATATAAGGTTTTTTTTTAATTTCGGTTGACATTTAGGAAAATAAAAATAAAAATTTAGAAAGGTTTATACAAAACAGGGTATTATTTAACAAAACCTCAAAATTATAAAAGTTGTAATGAAAAACTGTATACATTTATAAACCTATATATCTCTATAAATACTTAAAGGGTAGTTTTTATATTGAACCTTAAGTTTTTCTTTTTTTCACATAATATTTATAAAAACATTTAATTTCTAGAACTTTTTAACCAAGAAAAACGCCTTATCCAATATTTAGTTAATGAAAATATTTAACAATATACTTTTATAATTGAGCTCTCAAGTTAACTTAGATACAGTTAAATTCCTAAAATCCTAAAACATTCTATATAAACAACAAAATTTTTATTAATATTATTATCAAATATTTAGTATTATTAATATTCGTAATATGAGTTTAAATTTTTAATTAACAACTAAATATTTTTAAAATATTGAATAAAAAAATAGTTCACATTATAATAACATGTTATGCTTTTTGTTAAATTTAGGCAATCACATGATTTCATAATGAAGTGTTTAATAAGAATTCTGTAGGTGTACACTCCACTCATTTATAGAAAATACCATTGTAATACAAAAAAACTAATCAGAAACACAGTTGTCATTTTCCCAGTAGTTTCATAATACTAATCTACGGGAATATAAGAATATATTCTATAATAATTTAGACTTACAAAAGTTTTAAATGGCTTGTGGTAAACTATGGCAACATTGTCTGAAAACTAAATTGCTTCAGATTATTTAAAATACTTTAAAAGATATAGTTTTAGTTTATTTGAAAAATTTTTAAAGCTAATTCAAATCTTAACACATAACCAACTTTGCATGAGTAAAATCCACATGGTACATATGCACGTTTAGTTTTTTTGAAAGTGAGTTAAGGTTTTAGACCAAACATTTTTATCTTAAGTTTTAGAAAAAAAATTGGAAATTTGTTGAACTTTACTATTAATTCACAAAAATGTTTTAATTATTAAAATAAAGTTAGCAACAAAGTTGAAATATATTCATTTCTTTATTTATTTTTATCAGTGATGACATCATTTTTTATGCCTCTATTAAAAGTTAGGAATTTTTTGTTATACAGGTTTATCACCTGAATTTAAAATTATCAAGTAAAGAACTAAATCTTAAGTTGTAAATTTAAAACTATAAAAATTAAATTTATTTTTAGTTCTAGATTATAGTTTCTTACAGATTCCAGCTTAAAAGTATTGTAAAGTTTAATAGCACATTATATTAACAGTGTTTTATGTCTAGTTTAAGAACAATTTTCATGTACTGTGCACTAATTATAAATATTAAAGTATTATAAAAATGCTATTAGCTAAATTACTTATTAATATATAAACAAATTAATTCATACATCAATTAATTCATCTCTTTATTAATGAATTCAACAGTAATATAAAAGATTTTATCATTTAACAACCTTTTTAAATAGTTTTACTTTTATGAACTACAGAGTTGTTACTACTTATTAATAAAAAGATTAGTTTAATCTTATCAACTAAATACTTTTAAATCAAGTTAGTTAGTTACTAAACATTATTCAAATTGTCCTGTATAAACTTATATAATTACTTGTAAAGAGTATTAAGATACTCAAATATTATGCTGTATTTTGGTTAACAGGGAAAATATCTAGTTTCAAATTTTCAGTTTTATGTTTTGTTTTTTATTACAAAAAAGAAGACAGGCAACTTAAAGACAGGCTATATTGCTTTTGACAGGCAGCTAAAAATACTTTCTATTTAAGAACAACTATAAATTGTAATAATTTAAAGATTTTAAGTTATAAAACACAGTAAAGTTACCTACATTTGTCAGTCTTGTAAACAATTAAATTAGTATACATACTCATAAAAATAAGTTATTACTATAGTGTAAAAATAGTTATCTTTTAAAATTTAAATAAAAAGTAGTCAGTTAGAAATATGTTTACTAAAGTTAAAACAAAAAAAATTTAGGTGTATTTATAAGCAGAAGTTCTATATATTGAATTTACTAGCTTTAATATTTAGCATAATTCAACTCTGGTTAAAATAAACACTTTTATTTTGTTCTTATTTTATAAAATTTAAACATAAGTTTAATAAAATCATCTTTAGTAAGTTGTATTGCTGAAAGAATAAATATTTCTTATAGTTTTTAATAACTTTTTTATATTAGTTTTATTATTAATATTTACTTTTATATTAAAAATATGAGAACTTTTTTTAATTATTAGTTTTGTACGATAATCCTTTTAAAGAACTAAAGCTAAACTTACAAATCAACATGATATCTAAATTATACTTTGTTTTTATTTTTTCAAACAATAAACAAATTAAAGTTTTAATTTTATCTTGTAAATTTACATAAAAACTTTAAGCAAACTTTAACAAGTATGTTAAAACAAAAAGTATATTGATAACAACATTTTTTTCAAATATTTAATTATAAGTAATAAATTTTAGTTTTTTTTAAATAATATATATTATAGTTAATTTATATTTAGTTTAATAAATTTTTAAAAAAATTAGTGTGCCAGATATATGTAGATTGTAAGGAAGAGTAAAAATTTAGTAAAAGTTGGACTTAAATGATTTTGTAGGCTTTTTACTTATTTTAGACTTTTATATCTTTATGATTTTTTTGTAATCTATGATAAAAAAGACAAAACTGATGGATTTTCGCTTAATTAGTTTTTTTTGTAAACTAAATGTTTATAAGTGTTTTTTTTTATTGATTCCTTTTTTTTTCTAATTTTTTTAATTTACAAATATAAATATAAAATTAAAATATGTTACTTACACTGATGAATTCTGTAACTGAAACTTAGCTTGAATGTTAAAGTTTTGAATGAATAAAATACATGTTAACTGTTGTAAATTCATAAAAGATAAATCTTTAAAATATAAAATCTCTTTAAAGTTATTTTATTATAATTTTATAATTTTATTTAAAAACCTGAAACTTGTATTCAACTAAATGAATTGTACCTATATTTTTAGGTTATAATGTGGTAAAAACATAAGGTATTTTCTAGGGGAACGGGTCTGAATTGCACGAGGTTACTAAAGTGCACGAGGGGACAAAATTGCACGAGAACAAAAAATTTGCTCGAATGCACAAACTTGCACGAAGCCAAATTTGCACCAGGCCACAAAATTTCACCAGGGAACGAAATTCCACGAAGATGATTTTGCACCAATGGCCAATTTTGCACGAGTTACACTTTTGACGAAAATTAAGAAATATAGTACAAAAAAAATTAAAACATAAAATAAAAATAGTTTAATAAAAAAAAGTTAATGACTGAGGGTAAGGGTTAGGGGTAACAGTGATAGTAAAAATAAATATAAAATAATAACTTTTAAGTAATTAGAAAAAAAATATTAATAAAATAAAAATAGTTTAAAAAAATTAATTAGAAAAAAGCTAACGACCGGGGGTAAGGGTTAAGGGTAACAGTAGTAGTAAAATAAAACATAAAAGTAAAAAAAAAAATATATTTTTTTTTTATAACTAAAAAAAATAAAAAAGCTACTACTAAAAATAATAAAAAATAATAAGAATAACTTACCGATCGAGGGTAAGGGTTAGGAGTAACAGTGAAAGAAAAGAAAAAAAAATAAAACAACAAAAAAAAAACTAAAAAAAAATTATTCTGTGCAAAATTGTCTGCTTGTGCAAAAGGGTTTTCGTGCAAAAATGGCCCTTCGTGCAATTTCGTGAACTCGTACAATTTTGTCCCGTCGTGAAATTTTGTTCGCTCGCGCAATTTAGACAGCTACTCATTTTTTAGGTTCCTTCACATAAGAATAAGATAGTGTTATTATAAATTTTAGTGCATAACCTACACTTTTACGATTAGTTTTGTAAATTAAGAGTGGATTTTAAATATGATATAATACTTCTTTACTCCTAAACCTAGTCTGTTTCATTTGATTTATTTATTTACTTATCCATTCAAAACCTTTTTTTTCTTTGCAGGATTGCTACACAATCAAAATAACTCATGCTAGTAAAAAGGGCCTAAAAAGTCAGACTAACTTGTGCTACTTTTAATCTAAACTATTTCAAGTCTGTTGCTAGTTACTATCATGCTTTATTAAAATTATCATAATTTTAATTTCCTTTGTTACAACTTTAGTGTTTTTAGGTATTTATTATTAATTGGTATTCTGTTATCTTTTACTTATAAAAGTTGGTATTTAAATTTCCGTATAAATTATGGGTATATTTTTATCTCTTCTGTATTTTCTAAATAATTAACAAACTATAAAATAGTAGTAAACTTTTGAAGTATCAATAAAAGGTTTATAACATATATCTTGAGGCTTAGATTGTTATTTAATTGTAATTTAAAAAAGTCAAAGTTGTTCTAAAGAATTTTAATTAAGATTAGAAAGATTTGATCATTTTGAAAACAATCAGATAATAAGCAATGTTATGTTAAATAAGAACAACAATTTTAAATAAGAGCAGAAATGTAAAAGTGTTTGAGTTTAGTTTTATTCAATGAAGTTTGAAGTTATTACTCGTATTTTTTTTTCAACTTTATTATTCACTTATATTATAACTTATATATTTTATATTATCACGAAGCTTAAGGAACTGCGTAAAAAGCTTAAATATTGTTAAACTATCTTTATGAGCTTCAAGACAACTACAATAACAAAAAAAAATTTAATAATATATTTTTAACATTATTTTATGCTAAACAAAAAGTTAGTAAAACCATCTAAAAAACAACTAACACGTAATTTATTATTAACCTATTTATTTATTTTTACAACACATGGTTTTTGAAGTATTTTAACGGTGAAAAAAAAAATTATGCTAGGTCTGTTTAATTAACTTTTTACTTTATTGAGTTAAATTTTTTTAGACAGTTTAAAATGATAAAAATTGTTAGTTTATTTTTATACCATCTTCAATGCTACTACTTTAATAAACAATATTTTTAATGGTTTTAAATTTATTATAAGTTATTATAATAAAAACAGTTTGAACCTAATTATTTTTTACTTTAAGACAAATACCATGTTATTTTAGCTTCAATTTTAAGAAAGTTTAGCGGCTACTTGTTCTAGGACTAAATTTACCTAGGACTATGCCAAGATTTTATAAAAGTTGTGTTTGATTTAATAACAAGTTGTATAGTTTTTGTTTTAATCACTTCTGCTTACTTAATCGATTACCACTAGTTTATATTTGATATATATTTATTAGCTTTTATGTTTGTAATCGATTGGACTAAAAAAGACCTTCAAAAAAACTTATTTGTTGCTAATTTGTAGTGTGCAGTCATTTACAAGAATTCATGATAAAGCAAAGTTGTAAAAATACTTTACAATTTAATAGATTTATAGTGTTACGAATGGATTATACAGTATTATGCTATAAACAGCTATCGGAAATACTTTATAAACTTGAGAAAGGAAATATATGTCTTTTGATAACAATTAATTTGTCTTGGACTTCTGAACAATGTGAAGCGAATATACACGATATGAAGTTAAGTTGATAAACAAGTCTTAACATTAAACCTCTCTCTAATCTCTACATTACTCAGATCAATCAATGAATATATCCCGATAGCACTTTTTTTTCGACATTGAAATATTTCTAATTTTTTCCATAGTATAAGAGAGTGTCTGCCAGTGTTTCAAATAAATTTGTAAATAAATCTGAAGTGAAATATGCATGTAAACAAAGAATATGAAAAATAAATCACAACTTTGCTAAGGCAATGCATCAAGTTCTTGTTTACATTAATGTATATTATTAAAGTAAGCTAAATTAAACAATTTGAATTAAAGGCCGGAGATGGTTTTTTAAATACTTTGAAAAAGTCTGTCTAGAAGTTTTGAAAATTAGTATTAGCATTTTAATGCATTGAAGCGACGCAAAACTTTTGCAAGAAAAACTTAAATATCCGCAAAGCGATTAACATGATCTCTACCAACTGCAAAAAAATCAACTAGTTTAGATGAGACATTAGGTTAACTGATCTAAAATAAATTCTGTACATTTCCAGCAAAACTGTTCACTAATTTTGCACGTGCCAACTGTGATTAATCTGGATAACTTAAAACAATTAAGGGTTTATCAAGACATATTTTCAAAAACAAAGGAAAAATTTCGCACACATGCTGACCGTAATTTATACACACATGATTTCTTTTACATTAGACTTAATAATTTTTGAGAACTTCTTTATAATAAGACTTATATTAGGCAGAGAACATGACTTTATACAAAGTGCAGGTTAATTTTTTTACATTAAGTTGTTCGTTGGACTCACTGTGTTCAGTACTTTGAAGGCTGTAGTCATTATAAAATAAAGTAATTAAAAATGTAGTACTTCAAAACGATAATGTCATGAAGTAAGCACTAGTAGAGTAATATTAAATATTAGTTGTTTATTTGAGTACATAAGCGTAAGCTTAAAGACAACAACTGATTTTTTTTGTTTCAATAATATATGTTCTCCGCTGAATATCCGCAGAAAACTTTAGGAATTTTACAGCTGTTTTGTTCTTTATGAAAAATTATATCACATCAAAAATAATCATGGTTAACTGCCTGCTTTTACGGAAGCTTTAATATTTACAGTTTATTACCTTTAATATTAAAGTTTGTAAATATATTGTTTATGTTTCCTTACTTTTCAGTACTTGATATATTTTTTCTGTATATTGTAGAGTTGTTTTATTTGTCATGCATGGATGATTTCAGCAGCATGTAGACCGTTGTAGTATATGTAGTTATACAATAAATATTTATTTTAATTTCTGTTTTATATATGACATATTTCTATTGATAGATATGAGATAGAAATATCTCATAAATAAATCATCCGTATAAATAAACTGTTGTTTATGAGATTTTTTGAGATTTACTTCTAGTTTTAATTTTTCTATTATTACAGCAATTTAATCGAATAAATAAAAAGGAATGGGTATCTTGAAAAATGTTAGCAAACCTGATAGAAAAGTTAAAACAGTTCGCTGGTCTGAGAACCTTAAATCAGTTTTTCATTTCGTAATAATCCCCGGAGAAAGAGGTTCCTAATAAAATTAATTTAGAAATTTAAAATTCACTATATTTTCTTTAACGGTTTATTAATTCATATAAACAAATAAATATGTCGTAGTCGTTCAGTGTTACTGTATCAGATTATTTTTTTTTCAATAACAGTTGTAAATCTTAATAAACAATCAAAAATTTTTAGTTAAGAATAATTATATTTGCATTTACTTTAGTCCAATGACCTTAAATGAAAGGCAAATTAAAAAAAGTAGTTTTAGATTTAAACTTGATATTCTTACATTTTTCCAATTTTCCAAATGTTAAAATACTACCTTTTTCAAACAGTAAATGTCAGCCGAGATTATTACAAAGAGGCATTAAAAAAGGAACTAAAAGTAAAATGGTTAAAGAGTGATATCGCAGAAGAAATAGTTTGGAAGAAACCTGTAAAATTTTTACTTAAAGATGATTTTCTAGAAATCATAGAAAAAAGAGGAACTTTTAGGTTTTAAATATTGTTGTTATGCAAAACATGATGTTATTAAAAATCTTATTGTTTATATTATTCATTAGTATTTTACTATATTAGTCGTTATATTAGTAGTTAAATGTTAGGTTAAAAATTAAAATTCTACTAATAGGACTGCTGTTTAAATACTGAATATGGTTCTTGTTAAATTATTTTGTAGAAAACACTAAGGAGAATTTTTGTAAAAAATCAGTGTAGATTAGCTAGAGTTGTTTATATGCTTTTCTTGTTAGTTCCTTAAAGTTAACTTTTTCATTTACGTTAAGTGTTATAGTTTTAATACATTAAAAATTATGTATAATGTAGTAAACCTATTGAGTTCATAAAGTTTTGTTTATTAAAAATTACTTAGTTTACTGATTTAATTACTATATTATAAAATTTCATAAAATACTAATAGTTCACAACTATTCAAATTCAACAAGCTCCAATTCTAACTGTTTTAATTAATATATTATGTGAATATTTAATGTTTGAAGTACTAGAATATAAAATAATGATACTTGATTGTTAAAATATGATTTCGGGTCTTACTGAGATATCTAAATACTAATTTTTTGGTTTTGGAAAGTTTTAAAGATTTTTGGAGGTATGTTTAAAATAAGTTTCAGTTTTTTATGTTTAGTAATTTTCTGATATCTCGAGTAGAAAAGAAAACATGGCTATATAACTTACATTTTTTTTAGTTTTCAAAATAAGCATCACTTTTTAGATATAGCCTGTTAATTATCATATAACCAAATATTATTAGGGATCATATAAAGAACTAATAGATATATTTAAATTGAAAACTGAATGGTAAATTTTTTTGTTCAGTATATCAAAGGATTGTTATGTAGATAAACCATAAATGCTAAAATTTAACAAATAGAACGATAAATAAACAAAACTTAAAACGCTGCTTACTTGATAAAATTTTTACTCTTATAACAATATAAATAAATAAGAAAACGTGTAATCACATCGACTTAGTTTTAGAGATTAGCTGTAAACTATAACAAATTTTAACAATCGAGTTAAACCCTGAAAATTTAACAAAAGTAATTTAATGAGTAATACTTTTTTTTTTTTTAATATTGCAACTTCAAACTTCCAGTAAGGAGAAATGGTACCAAGAGCTTAGAGAGTCAAGGACGGTGATGAAAAATTACTTTGATGAAAGTCAGATCCCTGAAAGTCCTGAGGAGCCTGATCCTGAGTATACAGACTTCGTTGAACCTAAAATAATTCGTTTAGAGAAAATAGTGGAACGCAATAAAAAACTCTTCAATATACCGCAAACCAAGTACTTTTAATACACTTTTAAATAACGTCATTTTTTATTAATTAGATGTACTAATAAAATAAATAAATTGTATAATTTTGTTTTATCCTGTCCGACTTCTGTGTTTTTTAGTTAATTTTTAGAGAACTTAGAATAGAAAAAAAAAATTTAATACCAAAACTAGTTTTAATAGTTCCATTGGTTAAAAAATACACAAAGCAAAAACAATTTTTTACGTAGTCATTGTTTTATACTTTATATGTTCTAAGAAATAAAAATAAATATATTTTAGTTTAAAGCTATAATGTTCTATAGAATTCTCTCTACTCTTGAAAATGGAACTAGAAAACGAAAAGTTGAAAACGAATCGTGTAAAACTAAAACAACTGCAAAAAAGTCAAAGTTTGAACTATTAGCTAATTTAGATGACCCTAACCAAAAAACAAATATGACTTTAAATGACATTAAAACCAGACTTAAAATCAAAACGGAGATCGTAAAATGTAATGAAAGCATTACCACTGATTTAATCAAACCTGTAAACCATTTCTGTTCAGAGGATTCTAAATATCCAGAGTTCGAAGATAATTCCGATTATTTTGCTGGCAAATCATGCATTAACCCTAGTTCAATTGTTGTAAACATGATTTCAAAAGATAAAAGAAGTAAACCTGAAACTATTGATCTAACCTTGTCTGATTCAGATAAAGAAAATGCAGGCGAACATTTAAGGGGTGGAAAAACATGTGAACAACAGAGCGCAAAGATACAGCCTCAAACGAAAGCTGAAGAGTTGTTAAGAATAATTGCAAATACCTAATACCAGCATTTGATGCACAAACAAACCAATTTTGACTTAAAGAAATAATGTACAAACATATATGATTCACTTAATTGCAATTTATGATTTATTATGAGCAACTTTTGAAATTATTTTTGTTGGAATTTAGTTGTGCATCTTAAAACTAGCATTTTACACAAACAGTTATGTTATAGTTTAGCTTCATACAATAGCATCACAATATTTATGTAGAGATTTTGATTTGACCGACTTTTTACATATCCAGTTGCAATATTAATTGTACAAGAATGTTTTGTAAAAACTTTTAAATTTAATACTGTTTATGCTAGTTTTGGTTTTCTTAAAAAATGTTTTTGCCAGTTGGTGCTATAGGACTAAATATACAAAAATGGAAACGATGTTAAAAACCTGTTTTCTTCTGTTTTTCATTGTGGCTACTTTTATCTTATTAGCTTTTTTATAAAACATTAAAGAACTTGATAGTATGTAAAAAGTCGTGTTGTTGCATTTACATACGTTTAGTAAAGTATTTTGTTTTGTTTGTCACAGTTTAGTTTTTTATTAATAAAGAAGCTGTTTTGTAGCCTTTCTCTAAACTTATGTCCTTAAATCTTTGAAATAGAGCTTTTGTAGAAAGTTTAAGATGAAATATTGCGTGTAAAGAATATACAAATGAAAATATAAGTTTATTTGAATAAAAAGTTTCTTTAACATTTTGGAAAGTATTTTCAATACTGACAATTAATTTTATTCAATACTGGCAATTATTTTTTTACATATAGTTAAAAGCAATATTTTTTAAGTTTTAAATGAGTATTCAGTACTAAAAATTATGAATTATTATCCTCTGAACATCTTGCTTACATAAATAGGTTATAGTATTGAAATTTAAATTTTAGCATATTATCTATAAATTTAACACAAACTATAACATTGCTTGATAGGTACAAATTCAGCATTTGACAAATCAACTTTATACGCTTTTATTCTTTTTTAAAGAGCAAGGTGTAAATTAAAGAAAATAGTTTGAACGACAAATATTTGCTTTTTTGTCAGGTAAACTTGGATTGTGTATGTAAGTTAGAATCGTTTAATAAAAAAAAACTTACTTATAAATTACATCAAAGGAAATATTAAAAATTCTTTATAAACATAGATGAAGCTATTAACACATTATTTAAAGCAGGGTTTCTCAAAATTTATTTTACAAGACCCTCATTCTAAAAACATGCCTAAGACCTTATTTTTTCTACTTCGCCATCAACTCCTTAATATCTAGAGTAAGATTTAAATTATGACTTCATTGCCCTTTACTACTCACGCCCCCACCCTCATCTGGCCCCTTTGCAGCTTATGGCCCCCTGATTTCTAAACTATCTCTTAAAACAGCCATTTGGTCCACTATAGAAAACCCCGATCTAATAAAGTAATTAATATATACCGAAAAAAAGTCGATTTTCATTTATCTTTTTTGGCCTCAGGTCATATATGCACACTATTAGTTGTTTTTAGTGACTCTTTTTATTTTGAACTACTTAATTATCACTAAAACAAAACTTAGTCAATATTGACATTACCAAGTCAGAAAAAAAACGTACTTGATAGCAAAAAAAAACATCCCTAACAGAATGTTTACCATACAGCTTTTGTTATTAAAAATTTAAGCAACAAAGTCAGCTACTAATTAAATATGGTTTCAAAAAACTAAACGAAATACCGACATAATTAAACTTTCAGCTTATTTAGCATGTTTAAACCTCTTATTTTTCTAAACTAAAAAATAAAGTTTTTCTAAACTCTTAGCTCTAAAGAAATAAAATTAAAAATACCGACCACTTTTTCAAATTTTGAGAGATATAGCGTGCTTAAACCAAGTAGAATGTTTAAAGGGTTAATCAGGCTAATACAAATATTTTCATTTCATTTTGGACATTGTTTTAATTGTTATTCTATCAGTTTACTTCAATTTACATGATTCTATAATAACTTTAGAATTTTAGTTAAAAAAAGGAACCACATTACAAATTCAGTTTTAAGTCAAAATAACAGAAGATTCCGTTGTAAAGTTTTTAATTACATTAGTTACATTAGAGTAGTTTTAATGATCTATGTGAAATGTTCTGCAATATACTAAGTATGGTTCTCTTAAATTTATGTTATTGATGATATGCTGTAATGAACAAACAATGCTGGTCCACAAGCTGATATTTATGTGGAAAAAAGTAGTAAAAAGTTTTTAATCGTAGGTTTCAAGGATTATCTATGATGCTCTGCCACTAACTTTCAAATCAACATTTACAAAATTAATGCTTTCATACGTTTTTAACACTTTTATCATTTTTTTTTTGTCTTAAGTATATTAATAATAATAATTCGGGTCGTATAATTAAGGACCATTTTCGGTTTTTTAATGATTTCTTTACCTAGCTTATTAGTGAAAGAAAATACAAATCAAAAATAGGAACAGGCGAACTTCACTTTAAAAATGTAAAAAGATTAGTTTTAAAAGCTTAGAACTTTTTTTTAAACGCTAAAGCTCACTTTATACCATCAAGCACATTAAGGTATCATGCCAAAGTCTAGTATAGTACAAATTTAAACAGTTTGTACATGGACAATAATTAAATAAAGTAAATAGTCTATCAGAAACCGTTATTTACAAAAATTATTAAGTAATTTGAACAAATTGTAGGTTTAATGTTTAAACAGAAAAAGTTAAAAAATAACTAAAAACCTTCCAATATACATACTAACTCAGACTCCTAATTGTTATTTGAAATTACTTATTTGAAAACGAGGAAATAAAAGTAAATTTTAATTTTTTTTACAGAGCAGTGTATTCTTTACAAATCTTCTGCTGATAAAAAACTAATTGATGGAAACAAACTAGAAACAATGATACTTGCAGGAATACAAAAAGCGACCTGAGTTTAAAGGCTTTAAGTTATTTAAATATTATAAGTAAACATCATTTGGCTAAACAAACGATATTTATTTACTTTTTAAAAAAATTAGAAATTTTTACGAGTAGATATGTAACTATTGTTAATTTATAGCGACTATAAAACTTGCTGTCGTAACAGCTACAGATTATTTGTGTTTTAGTCAACATGTTTTTGTTTTTAAGCTTAACATCAATACCTTGTTTAAAATTTCATATACAAAGTTATAATTATTTTTTTGTAAAAAGTGTGGTTTATAAGCAAATATTTTAAAGTTAGAACATAATTTTGACAATTTTATAACAAAAATTTTAATTTTTAAATAAATTTTCCTTTTTCAAGAAATAAAGATAAAATAAAGTTCTACCACATTACTTTATCATCACTATACTCGTATCTAATACATTTAAAGTTTTCAAATAAAACAAAATCATAGAAAACTAATTTTTTCCTTACCTATATATCACAAAACTTTTTGTGGTATTAAACATACTGATCAAACTTTTCACAATTTTTAAAACAGCAAAAATCTCTGCATTACAGGCAAATAACGAAATATTCACTAAAGACAACAATAACTTTTTGTTGTTAAAATATTTAGATACTTCATACAGCATAATCGCAAATAAAATCCGATTTTACACTGCGAATCATTTTATACAGAAAATAACAAAGCCTGTGAAATTATTACGACTCCATGTTGTTTTTAATTGTACTTTGTTTTTTGATTGTATTCACTTATGAAAATTTATATTCTAATTCGGTTAGGGTAACAGTAAAAATTAAAGTATAATTTAACGCGAACTAATTTAAACTTGTTTGTGGTTTTTTTTTTTCTTTCAGCATTTATTAAAGTCGACAATTTATTTATTTTACATAAAAGAAATAACAAAAAAATGTTAATTACTTTTGTTGCTTGCACGCTTATAAGTTTACTAAAACGAAGTTCTTATGCATGTAGCTTTTCTTTGGTTTTTTTTTTCTAGCAAAACGTTCGTTAACGTTTCCTTAAAAAATAAATTATTCTCACAAAATTAACTTATTTATAAACACATTTAAAATTCTGTTTAAAGTTTTGTTATTAAGTAAAAAGTCACAATGTACATAATTATTGTTTGTAAATTTAAATCCTATTTACATTACAAGCAACTTCAATCTTTAGGATTACTAAAATATTCGGATTCACAATCAATTCAAAATGAGATTCGGATCTGGCCGGGTCCTAATTTCAAAATAGAATTCAGGTCAGGAACAGGCCAAATCCAAATTTTGAAAAAAACTTCGGGTTTGTATCTGACCGAATTTATTTTCAAAGTTTTTTGATCTATAAATCACTTTTTAAGCTATATCTTAATTTATGCATTATTGTAAAGATGATTGTTGTGATTTTTTTTTGTTTATTATATTTTTAATATCACTTAACAAAATGTATTTCTAAATGAGTAGAATTTGTTAAGATTCTCATGTTAATTATTTTTAGTATGGTAAAAATTCAACCTAGTTGATAGTTTACTTTATTGATTATAATCGTTTTTTTTTTTTTTGTAAACTGAAGTTTTTGATATCAAAGCTATATAAAGCTTAAAATTTGTGAAGTTAAAGTAAAAGTTTATATATTTCCTTAACCACATTTAAACGTTAATAAATTAAACACTTAAGTTTAGTAATTAGTTGTTCGTTATAAAATTAAAAAATAACAAACTAATTTGTTTTATCATTTATTTTCTATAAATGTTAAATCTTAATTGCTAAATTTTACTAATTAGTTTTTTTTTGACATTTAAAAGCGAGCAAACTGTATGATGTTATATAAATTTTGTTTTAGTCAACTTTATATCTTTTTCTAGTTTTTACTTCAATAAATACAGTGAGCCGTATTTTTGGAAGATTTAGTAGTTTAAACAGGTATTATAAGATTCTAGTTATTATTTTTCTGTCCAGAACTTTTATTTTTCATTTACTGATGGTTTTTAAATTTATTATCAATGTAAACATTTTTGGCTTGTTTAGATCTTGAAATATAAAGATTATATAGAAAGATATCTTTTAGTTTTATTATACTTAACTGTAAGTGAAAATTGTCAAGATCTTTGATTTTTATTCTTTCTTCCTGTCCTGACACATTTTTTTTTACAAGTTTAAACAATTTTGTCTAAAAGAATTAAACGAGTAGTACAAAGAAATTAAAAAAGAACAGTTGTCATTGTTTGTTAGTTTAACTAATTGACTATAAATTTTGTTGTAAGCTAAAGTTTTTAGTATCATAGCTATCTAAAGCTTAAAACTATTGAGGTTAAAGTTAAAAGTTTATATATTTACTAAATCACATTCAAACGTTAATAAATTAAACTGTTAAGTTTAGTTATAAGTTGTTCGTTATAAAATTAAAAAATAACAAACTTATTTGTTTTATCATCTATTTCAGTAAATGTTATATCTGAAATGCTAACATTTACTAATCAATAATTTCTTTGACACTAAAAAGTGAGTAATGAAAACTCTATTATTTTATAGAGTTTTTGTTTTAGCCAAATTTAAAATATTTTTACTCATTTTTACTTCCGTAAGTACAGTAAGCAGTATTTTTTGAAGTTTTTTAGTGGAAACAGGTATAATAAGATTCTAATTTTCTTTTTTTATTAGAACTATTAATTTTCATTTACTGATAATTTTATGATTTGTGATCAAAGTAAATAATTTTGGTTAGTTTAGATCTCTGAAATTTTGAGTTTATTCTAGAAATTATCTTTAGTTTTTCATTACTTTTAACTATATTTCAAAATTGTTAAGATCTTTAATTTTGTTCTTTTTTGTCCTGAGGCGTCTTTTAATAAAATCAATACGTTTTTGTATAAAAAGAATTAAACGAACAATACACGAAAGTAAATAAGAACAGTTGTTTTTTTTGTTAGTTTACGTTTTTTTGTTGTAAATTGGAGTTGCAAATATCATAGCTATTTAAATCTTAAAAATAGTGAAGTTAAAGTTTTTTCTCAATTGTTTGCATTGTTATAAGAATGATTATTATAACAGTGTATATTTTTCTTCTCTTTTTGAGATTATAAGTCAAATGTGTTTTTAATATTGAAATAAAATAAGTTTTAGTAAAACTTTAATTTTAATTAGTTAACTTGTTTGTGGGTACAGTATACGTTAAATGTTTGATACGTTTGTCTCTATATATTGGACTAATTTTTCACGTTTGTAACTTACTAGTTACACATTACAAAAGGTTTTAATATTAAACTAATGTAATTTATAATACATAATACATATCATAATTGACTGTTTTATCTTTAATAATTAGCGTTTTATGAGTAGCACGAAACAAAATGAGAAAGTATTTTTGTATATTGTTTGTTCTTTAGTAAACTTTTTAATACCTCATTTATTTAACTTTTGTAAAAACATTGTAAAGTTACTTTTGATTCTTTTTATTTTTCTTTTATTTTTGAGGTTATGTCTCAGATGTGTATTTATATTGAAATAAAATAAGTGTTAGTAAAACTTTAAGTCTATTCAATTAGCTTCTTTGTAGATACAGTAAAAGGTTAATGTTTGATACATTTGTTGAAATACATTGGATTAATTCCGAAGTCTAAAACTTACTAGTTATTCATTACAAAAAGTTTTAATATTAAACTAAAGTAGTTCATAATACATAATAAATATCACAATTAACTGTTTTATCTTTTATATCTAGCATTTTATGAGTAGCACAAAAAAAAGTGAGAAAATATTTTCGTACACCGTTCTTTCTTTAGTAAACTTTTTAATTACCTCATGTTTTCTAATTTTTCTAAAACCATCATAAAGTAACTTCTGATTCTTTTTATTTTTCTTCAATTTATAAAACCTTGAAAAATAAAAATAAAGATTAAAAGTATAATAAGTATATGTAAGTTTGCTAGCTTATTGTGATTTTTTATCAACAAAGGTTTGACTTTTGGTTTTTATATAATCAAACTACAGTTTATAAGAAAAAATCGTATAATTAGTTTCTTTTTTAACATAAAATAAAATGTTTGAATAACTTAAAAAATATTTTTTTTGAAAATTCTAGTAATATAATTAAAAATTTAGATACTAAAAATAAAAAGCGAACAAATGGTTAACTACAAAAAAGCAGTCTTAATTTTCAATATTATATATCTGTTAGTAAAGCATTTTATATTAGTAATATTATTAGATAGCCATTATAGTTAGCTTTTAACTGCGTTTATAGATAAACATAGTTAAATTTTGTTTACAAATTAAGTACATAAATATATTTTAAGCTATGTCATATGTGTATTGTTAAATTGTTTTTTTTTTCAGGACATCAGTTTGTGAAGTTCTTAGTCAATTGGCTTCATATTCAAAAGTAAAAACTGACTCAAAAAGTAGTTATGAATATAAAACAGGTGAAAATGTTGTTTGATTAGAAAACTCTTAGAAAAATACATTACTCTGTTACTATTTAAAACTAAGTTTTATAATAAAATAGCTTAATATTGTAATAAAATTAAGCATTACTTTTGAAAAATTAGTTGTTGTATATTCTTTTTTACAAAACCACTGATTTTTATTACACAGAAAAACATACACGCTTAAAACATTAAAATAAAATTGAAAGTTTTTAAGCCTTAACAAGTAAAACTGTACTTATTTTTTTTTACATATCTACATACTTCAAACACACAACTCAACATATACAGTTAATTATACCAAAAATAATTATATGCCATCACAACTAAGTTGAAATTAACACTTTAGAAGACATACTTTTAAACCTATCTTAATATCAACACAGATAATAAAATAGACCCAGAGAACATACTTTACACAAATTTTAACGAAAAAACAACCATATACGAAGGCGAAAGTAGCAATTTCTATTTGAAACTTAATAATTACTGGTATCAATATTACGAAGTAGAAGCAATCGTTTGGTATAACAAAGGTTAAATATTTAAATAAAAATATTTAAAATGTATAAGTAAGTTTACAAAAAGTTAAGGTCTTATAGACTTATTCAAACTTAAAAATCTAAAAGTGATAGTTAAGACTCATAAATTGTACAGTATTATTTGAATATAAGATTTAACTGAACTATTTAATGTATAATTAATTATCTACTTTTCGAATACTAAAACAGTTACAGCTAATTACCACTATGATGGTATTAACATATATAACAATTTTATTTTTATTTATTTTTACAATAAAATTTTCACTTTACATGATTTCTTTTTATACTTAGTCTTATCATATGCTGTAAAACAAATTAAAACGTTTTAAATCTTTTTTTTTAAGTAATTGTATTTTACATAAAATTTATAAATATACATTACTAAAATAACACTACGGTAGTTTAAAGATTTCGAAAAATAGCCAATTTAACTGTTTTTATATCTATTAAATATTTAAACCTCAAAATAAAAACTAATCGTTAATCAACTAAAAAAATTAGTTTATTATTTTTCTTTTGCTTTTAATTAACTCTTTTTAATTTTACAAATAATGCATTGGTACTTTGATAACATAACAAAACAAACTACTTGTTTTTCTTTTTATCAGCTAGCTTTTTTTTAATAGGGCAAAGAAGAAGTCCGATTAATAAAAGACAATGTCAAAAATAGTTTTCCTTGGTCACTACATTACGCCCATCCGATAAAAATGGACTTGTATGGGAAAAATAATGAATATTTGGGGTCAGTTTTCAAAATAATTAAATAAAATATAGGTTTATTTAAAAAAACAAAAAATTGCTCAAATTTTTTGGTTCAAAGACCTGAACACGAAAAAAGACCTCTTGGACATCGAGTTGTTGACCAACTTAATCAAAACTATGTTGAGCTACAAAAATAGCTTTATAATTAATAAAGCTCGGTATGTTTTTACATATCTGTGTTTTTTTTTAACTAGCCTTCTGTTAAATTTGGTTACTCGTATGTTGCAGTGTATTAAAATATGTTTAGCTTTTTTAAATACACAGGTTTGTAGCATTGGAAAAGTATAGAGGAAACGATACAAAAGCAAACCAACCCGGAGGAATCATTAAGATCATTGTGGGAACATCGAGTGCAACGCGGGATTTGGACTGTGATCACTTTTGGTTTGAGAAAGCAGTACACCGACCAATGGTACACGATCAGTCATGGAAGACATAACTTTAAATTTTCAACGTTTGGATACTTGGATAAAATGCGATTATCTACTAAAGTCTATGTTAAAAGTAAATTTTTTTTATACTTTAAAATAGATATAATTTTTAAGATATATTTTTTGAAAAACTTAACACTTTTTTATCCTTTGGTTTTATGAATTATTGCTATTGTTCCTCTATGATTGAGTTGTGATATTTATTATGAGTTAATCTGTGAAGCTGTTTGGCTAAATACTGAGTTATTACAACCATAAAAAACTTAAAAACTTTTAACTATTATACATTTTAAATATTTTGAGAAAATTTAATAGCAATGGTTAAAAGGTGCGTGCCAAAAGAAAGGAGTATGTAACGACAAAGGAAAATGTAACAGATTAGAGAACTATCCTCACTACAAATGTAATTGCAATGGTACTTACACTGGTATGAATTGTGAAAAAGGTATCTAAACTGTCTTATCACGTCATCATGTTTTTAAAATTAATTTACACCATAATACTTGATCGTTAAAGTGTTTTTAATAGTACAATTTACACGGTAATCATTCTAAAGTAAAGGTGAGTTTGAGTCATTTTTATAGAGTTTAAAACTTCAAAACAGAATATATTCTATATTTTAAATTTTTCATTACGATATTTGATAGCTAGAGGATACAACTAAAAAATATTTATTTTATGAGTTTTGTCTTATTTGCTTAGTTCTACAGCCTATGGTAAAAATAGGACATTTTGGCTTTTTACAGTTCTCGGAATATTTCTCAAAAAATCCAATACATTTAATTTTCTTTTTTTATTCTTAACTAAATAAACTTTATACCTCAATGTGTTTCTTTTTTATATTAACTCTTTAAATTTTGGATAAAAGAATTTTTTTTTTTTTTCAGTTTTGGACTTTACCCATGGTTTTCCTGCATAGTCAAAAATATAAAACTAAGAAAATATAAACTCACTGGATAATGGAAATACTTTTGTTGAACATTTTAAGTAAAGCAAAATGGTTTATTTGTCTTTTATTTTTAAACATGTAGCGATAACTAAAAAACATTTATAGACCCTTTTGTGGTTTTTTAGTTGTCGCTACACATTTTTATTAAATTTTAAATAAATATCATTTAATTTTGTCTTAAAAGGCGTAACAAAAATATCTTTATTACTCAGTGAGTTTATTTTTAATTTTTTTTGACAAGCAGGAAGACCATAATTAAAGAACCAAATATTTAACATATATAAAAAAAAGACAATGAGGTATAAAGTTAATTCACTTAAAACTTGTATTTTTTGAGATTTATTTTAAAAACTAAAAAAAATTCAACTATCTCACTTTTTCACCGGGCTCTAGCACCAACTTAATTAACAGAACCTCAAAAAAATATAAATTGTTTTAGCAGAACCTTATAGCAATAAACTTAAACAAAAAATATTCTTTAACAACAAAAAAGTTATTGTGTTTCTAAATTCTTAAACCAATAAAAATGATACTAAGATCTCTTTATTTTAGAATTATTATCGTATAATATTGTCTAGATTTTTAAAACAAACATTTTTTAATCTAAACTAGGGTTCGCTAAATAGAGTAAAATGCAATATAACGTACTTGGGGAAATTTTAGCTATCATGTGGCGGTAAGGGATAAAAAGTAAATGAGTAATTAACATGTAAATAGTCAATATCTCAATAGACGGTATTCTTAAATTACATTTTTACCAAGGAATGATTATTTTAATGAGCTTTAGAAACCCTATATAAATACTTTGACAAGTGTTCAAAAACTTTAAGAACCTATACTATAAACTTGATAACCATAGAACTATGCGCCTTTCTATAAACAAAACACTTAGTGAATATTTCTACCAGATGTTTGTGAAAGTTATGCAAAGTGTCAAAATGGAGGTACTTGTATAAGAAAAACAAATGATAATACTCATGTTGCCGCATGTAAATGTATCAATGGGTTCCACGGTGATTATTGTCAAAATGGTAACTAAATTTAATAAACTTATTATTATTTAAAAATTCAAACACGTTAACAGAGGTTATGCGCATGACAATGTCTTATCTAAAAGTTATTTATATTTACTAAAAAAAAACTATTTAAAACTTATTTTTCAAGGTATTTTTGAAATAATTTTTTCTTATCTTGCTTGCAAAAGTTCTGAAGAAATCAAACTTCGCAACTGTAATAAGTAATATACCTTTTCTTTTACTTAAACAGGACCTTGTACGCGAGGATCAGTATTCTTTACAAATGTAAATAGATGTAAAAATAAAGGAACTCCTAAAGTAGTCAAAAGTTATCCCTATTGTGAGTGCAGTTGTAAGGGTGATTACAAAGGAACTTACTGCCGTGAAAGTTAGTTTTATTCATATGTATAACTTATAAATGATTAATAAAAAGTACTGTATTCATGTTTTGTATCTATAGTAATAATAGAGCTTTTTTATACCTACTAACAAAACGCATTTTTTCCTGAAACTTAGAAAACAAACTTGAACTCTGTTTGAGACTTCTTATTTAATAAAAGTAATAGTATTTAACTTTCAAAATTCTAGTTCAGACTAGTTGAAAAAAACTATCTAATAAACTTTTAGCAGTTAAGTTTTATCTTTTGAACACCTAAAGTGTTTTACCTACCTAAACAAAATATTTTCTATTGAACAATTTATATTAAAATATTTTTATAGAGTGGGCAAACGAAAAATGTGAAGAATATAGAAAAGATCAGCATTGCAAAGATGAAACTCGATTTTGTAAATTTTGTAAAACACGAAACGGGTATTACTGCTTCAAAAAAGAAGTAAAAAGTAAGTACATTTTTTAAAAGAAAAATTAATTAAGAAGTGGATAAGTTAGACGAGTAGAACAAAAGTTATCTTAACAGTTTTATCACAACTGTTACTTATATATTACACTTACAAATACAGCTAATATCGTCAAATTTTACTTTATTGTTTTGTTTTTATGACGTTATAACCTATAAAAAAAGGTAATAAAAAATGAAATAAATGTAAATATGTGCTTATAGATAAATTCAACTTTTTCTGTCATATATATTTATAGTGTTTTCTTAATTATATGTAAGCAGTAAGTAATCCATAGCTATTTTTTAGTTTTGACACGATAGTTGTTTTTAAGCCAAGTTGCTTTAAACAAAGGATTTCAAAACTCATTTCAATAAACGCCCTCTTGAAATCAATCTTCAGTAATATAAAACACTATTTGTAAAATATAAACCGTTTACTAGTTAACTACCCATTTACTTTTTTAACGTCTTACTAATCAAAATTTCCAAGAGGGGCCATATTACCCACTTTGGGAAACTCCGCTTTAAAAAAACAAATTGAGTTTTTCTTTAAAATACACAGATCTAAAAGAGTTAATTATTTTTAAATTTATCAAACTTTGTTTGTTTATGTATAAAACACATTGAAATGACTTTTTGTGTATTCTACTTTGTGAACTTAAGAATCTAATATAAATATTACTTTTACCAATTCAGACAATACATACTAAGAAAAACTTTAAACTAAAATGAGTTATAAAACATAATATATGGAGAAGCTTCTTAAATATCATTAAGTTTAAACTAAAACATTTTGTAGAATTTCGCTTGGACGATGAAACAAACGTTTATTGCGAAGATTCAAATGAAGAATGTCTAAAATTTACTTTAATCGATATTCAAATATTTCATTTTACCAATGCAACAATGAAAGTAATATTAAATTTATACACTTTTAATTCACTATTACAAAATTAGAAATTTTTAGATTTTTTGTTAGTAATTGCTTTTGTAAAACAAAAGATCTAATTTTAGCTGCAAACCTTTCACTACCAAGTGTTTTCAGTGAACAATGTACAAAAGTAGTGTTGACAAATAATGACATAATCATTTGTTTTATTACCGTATAAAAACTTTTCCAGATAAAGAAAAGAAAAATGATAAAAGCAACTTGGTATCATACATATGTTTTGGGCTATCTTTGGTTTTTCTTGCTATTTCTATTGCATTATACATGTACTACAAAAAGCTGCGAACTAATAACATCTAAATTAATCTGTTTTTATGCTGTCTAAAGGAAAAAACGGATATCTATCAAAGTTGTTAAAGATACTATTTTCTGTTTTAATTTTTTCTTATGCTTTCAATTGACTAACAGTCAAATTTAATAATCAAAATTTTTGCTTTCTAAGAAGGCTTTAACTAACGCTAACTTTGTTAAAATATAAGCGTATGAGATTTTAGGTTTGTATTGGTTCTAAAAGTAAAAACAAATATTTAATTCAAAATCCTTTGTTTGTTAACTTGACAAATGGAAAATAAAAAATTATACAGCGCTTCCTTAAAAAAATGTAATTTTTTTTATAAAATTAATAAACATATACTGGTGAAATTATTAAAACTATTAAACGTTATTAGAATTAATAAAATTAAACATTGATTATAAAACCACTTTAAACGAGTTTTTTTATGCATTTGCTCGATAGCTCTTTTCTATATTAATTTTATAAAATTTTTGTAACTCTTAGTATATTTGATGCTTTGTTTCATATGTTACACATTTTATTTTATACTTTTTTTTCATCAATTGTATTTGTCGTGTTTTCATGTGCTTACAATAAAAACATAATTGATTGTTTAGGTAATTATATTTAGTTATTACAAGTAAACCAAAAATAAAATTCAGTCAATATTTTTTTGATCTCCTCAAAAAATACTCGTGAGTTCAAAATACAGAATTAGTTTTATAACTAACTTCCTGTAGGTTACAAAAACATAATAACTTAATAATTTGTCTAGAGCTTTAGTCAAATTATCTAAATTTTTATCTTCTAAGACGTTATAATAAAAAATTTTCAAGAAAGTTTTGAATTATTTCTATTTTAAGATCTGAGAAAACCACTGGTCGGTTTTTCATACCTTTCCAAAACTTTCATACGAAGTTTTATTAGAAAAACTGACACTCGTCTGCCTTTTTTAGAAAAAAATTCTGCGGGCCGCAGTTATTTTAGAGTATTTTTAGAAATTAAGATAAAAACACTACTTTAAACCCTAAATGTAGCAAAATAAGCACTAGTAGAGCACTAATAACACGTAGTTAATAATTTAAAAGTCCAATTGTAAGCTTTTACCACAAACTATTTTACAATCATTATTTGAAAAGATATATTTCAAATTGAAATTACTTAGTACCCCGATTATTTAGACTTTTAGGACTGCAGTTTGTCGATTGTTAGTTGAAACTAAACTATTCTATAAAATTGATACAATCAAGTTTTCTTATGACCAATACTAAACACGATTAGTGTAATTTTAACTTAATTAAATTTTGTAAGATTCAGCTCAAATTTATTAAATGCATAAAAAAAGTATTCAAATGGTAGAAACAGTATTTTGATAGCTGCTTTAAATTAAAGCGTAAAATTTATTATAAAATCTAAAAAGCTTTTAAATATGTAAAATGAAATATGTTTTTATTGTGAATTTTTTTTTCCGAAAATAAAATATTTTATGTCTCGTAATTTCATCAAACTAAATAAAAGTACGTTTGTATTTAACATTTTTTTGCACAACTTTTAACAATTCTTACAATAAATATTTTACATGTGAGCTTAAATCATTAAATAAACTTTTTTTTATATACAAACAGTATTCTTCGCTAATCTACTAATAGTTTTTACTATATATTTTAGTTTTTTGAGAACAAGTACAAAGATCTTAACTTCTAGAGGTCATTTAAATAGTTTTTTTTTTTCAGAACTTTAATTAGTAAACTTATTGTCGGTGAAAGACCTCGTCAGTACTTATATAAATTTTGTTCACATAGAATTTTAGTTTTTGCCTATATTTACCAGCAAGAAAAACATGTTTTTTTTGATTATAGATACTTCATGTAAACATATACAGGACGTGACAACAGAAAAATGATTAAAACACAAGTTTACCTCCTTTTTGATTCAAACTAAATCAGTTTTTAAAACAAAAGAATAAATATCAAAATCTTTTGATATGTTTATCTTAATTCTCATACCTTTTATTTTAAAAATGTTTTATACTTATTTAGTTTAAAAATAAAAACAATGTAATATCAAGCTAAATTAAAACTATTTTTAGAACCTTTCACATTTATAAATATTAACAAAAGCGTATTAAATTAGTTAGAGCCTGTATATATTACATGCAATTTAGGCATTTTAGACCACATGCGTGTCATAAACAAAACGTTGTAGTTTTAATTAAACCTTTATTTGTATTTCAATTTTCATGCTCGATAACTTTTAATGACCAATTCCTACCAACAATGACAATTTTTTTTTATCAATATTTATTATTTTATATTGTTTTTATGTATTAACACGACCAATCTCACAGTTCCACCCAATAAAATCCGAAAACAAATTACTTACCAAGGGTAGGTGTTAGCGGTATTTATTATAGTAAAAAATATATTAAAAAATCAAAAAAAAAAGCTGTAGAAGTAGTTAAATAAAAATAAAAGTTTGATGAGCATTAAATAATAACTAGTAAGCAGAAGTAGTTGTGTTTGAAATTAATAGAACAAATGTAGCACAAAAATTGAATTTTCTATGAAAACAATTACATAAACTAAAGAATAACTACAAAACACTTTGGAAAAAGGTTTAGTGATATATTAGTATTCGTTATAAAATACAAGCCGAATTAAAGTCTATATTGTTGTTTCTAAGTTTTAATTTTGTGCTAAAATAAGTTTACAGTGTTAGAACATTTACAGGTTATTAGCGCCTTTTAAGTTAATAAAAAATCATTTTACATCGTTATATCTTACATTTTCAAACTTAGATACTTTTGGCATAGTTTGTTTATTAATATAGTACATAAATTACTATACAAAAACTAGTATACAGCTTCACAGAAATAAGAAAGAAATATAGAAGGTAAATAGCTAAACAGTATATGCTTAAGTGGTTTCAAAACTTTAGTAAAAAAAATGTGATAAGTTATTTTTGTTAGACAGTGGAGGAGTTTAATCTAAAATTATTCTTACTCATTTATCTCACATTTATCACTACAGTTTTGTTAATTTGCTCTTAAACCTATTTTTGTTCAAATAAGCTTCTTGCGTTTCCTGTTTACAAATTTGCAAGACAAAAATCCTTGTAAGTATTCAGTTTTATTTCATTTTAGTAAGTCACACTCAGGTAGTCTTAGTTAAGCCTAAAATAAAAGCTGAAAAACTCGGGCTTAATCGGTATCTTTTTTTAAAGCCTAGTATGCTAAGCTTATTTTGTTAGTTTTTGTTCTTATTTGACGTAGCCTATTTAAATAACTAATTTTTTTTTTCAGCCTCTTAGTATTAAAAGTTTAAGTATTTAACTATAAGATTACTAGCTTTAGATTAAATAAAAATTAGAATACATTGATGATGGTCATAAACAATGAATTTTTTAATATGGGTTGACAATTTTAATTTAATGTTTCGTTATATATTTCATTACTAAGTTTATAGAGATTGTTTTAATTCGGAAGTCTAGTTTGTAATAACATTTTAATTGTATTTAGCAGTGGTCGTCAAAGTGTACACTGGTGCACACTAGTGGACCCAGAAATTCTTTTGGGGTGCACGAAACTATTATTGTACACACAAAAATATTTAACGCCTTTTATTATTATTTTTTAAATATTTAAATGTTAAAATTAAATTAAGCCCTGGGCTTTTGATAAAATGGTCTTTCTAATCTAATGAGTATTTTGGTCTTCATATTCAACTACTTTCCTCTTAAAAAAAATCTAAAATTAAAACATCTTAAAGCAAAAGAAGAAAATGTGGAAGCTCACAAATATTATCAATTATGTTGAGTAGTTTGAGAGATTATTGTCCATCAACAAGCCGTAACAGAAATTTAATGAACTAAATTAGAAGGTTAGTACTTTCTTGTTTTTATTAACACTTTTAGAATTACAATATTAAGCTTAGTTAACAAAGTTTCTTATTTTGAATCAAAATAACTAATGTTAAAAACTTTTTAAACTTAGAAACTATTTTTACATGACACGATATACAAGTTTAACTAATAGTTATGAATTTAAATATAAGTGTTTTTACTCACCTGTGAATTTGAAAAATTAACTTGAAATTTAATAAATTTCAAATATGTTAAAACTTTGTAAAGTTTACTAACTCTTATCTCTAAATACATCATAGTACAATATAAAACATATTTATAGTAACAGTGTTGAGCCTTAAATAATTAATTATTGTACATATTTGTAATTTAAAATTTATTTACCAAAAAATGCTTTTAAAAGTACATAAATATGTGATTTTATTAAAACAGATTTGCCTTACACTTAGACTAGTTTGAACTCTTTAAAGGACTTAAGATAAAATCAGGCTGGCTTTGGTTTTTCTAAAGCTTTTTTGCAAATTTCAGGATGCTTAGGTTTGTTTTTTTTAATTAAATTTATGCTAATTAACTCAATTTATTTCTGTTTTTGAAAACTTTGGTTCTATTTTTTTTTGTTCTGTTTTGGAATTTTATTTTATAATTAATTAGTTTTTAACTAGAAAATATTAAAAATTTTATCTTTGATTAACTGTATGTTTTCCAGTTTCCAAACTTGTCTTTTACTATTCTTTTTAATTTCTTGTTAAAAATCTTGACAATAGTAATATAGTCTGGATGATAACTCAAACTAATACAACTTTAAAAATTGGCAACTTTGTATCCAGCCATAGGTTTTAGTATGAGTTAGGGTTGCCTTTCATTCATGCTAGTTAAAACTAAAAAAATTTAGACTGACTATGGATGTGTTATTTTACTAAAGCTAATTTTGATATTTTTGTTGAATCTGCTGATGCTTTTATGACTCAGAGTTTTTTTCAAATGTTTTATTTTTTGTTAGTAACTAATCTTAATACAATAACGATAGTTTTTGGATAACAGGTTACTTAAAATATTTTATGCAAATTATTTTACATACTAAAAGCCTAAACTAAACAATAAGAAATATTCTACTTAGTAGTATGCTATAAGTTTTAGATGTAACTACTTGTTATGAAATACCAGTTTCACTGCTGTTCTATTTAGTTGAACACCAAATATTATAAAATCAGTCAACCAGAAAGCAAGTTTTTATTTTAAGCTATAGCTATATAAAAACAAGCCACAGTGTGACTGCAGTGATATTATGGTCAAGATCTTCCAGCTGGTGTTAGTTTTTAAGTTTTTTTAAATAATGTTTATTATTTACAATTGACTTTTGAATATAACTATCAATTTTTATAGTATATTCCTGTTAGATTTAACTGTTGTGTATAAATGTTGACTATATTTAAAGTAATTTATAAAGTTTGATTTACTTTTTTTAGTGTTTGATGTGTTTTTTACATAAAGTATAACCATAAGAATTCATGCCTAGTTTAAGTAGTTAAAAAAATATTTAAATATCATTTGGTTATAAGTTAAATTAAAACTTAATTAAGGTGTTTAGTGTGGTAGTATACTAGAACCTTATATCCTGTTTTTTTAATTTTTTACAGCGCATTTTTAAAGTCTTGTAATGTTTACCTCTAAAAATATTTTTTTCATTTTAATTTTTTCTATTGCAAAACTGATTTATCTTAAATACTTAAAAATGTTGTCAAATGCAATATGAAAACAAGTCACTTAAATTCCTAAGTAACACCCTTACTTAATTAAAGATACCCAGCTTAAGCTAATCATTTGAAATTTTTATTAATATAATTGTAGTGATTATATTTTTTAACTAAATAAACTACAATACTAATCATAATATGAATATCATTATATTATGCGTTAATTGCGCATAATATTTATTATATTAATTTATTATATTAATAAATTTATTATATTATTAAAATTACTTATTTACATCTATATATGTTAATTGCATTTAAATTATTTGAGTTAGATATAAATGTTTTATATCTTATTAAGCTATAAGGTATGGATTGTGGTAACTTAACTTATTGTTACTGCTTATCACAATTATATCCTACTTAATCTAATTAATCTATTATAAATAATATAATCTAAACCAGACTACTTTATATAAACAACACAACACAGTTTGAATATTGTACCTACTATATATAAAACCACAAAAAAATATAACAAAATCTTTATTGCAAAAATATAAGTTACTTTTAAATTTCACTTGACAGAACTACAAACTTAATAATGAAGCAAAGTTAGTCCATTAGACTATAGAACAGTAAAGAACTGGTATCTATTTACATATATTTTAAAAGACTTAAACTGTTGATTAAATATAAACTTTTAGTGAGCAAGAACTATAAAAGTCTTTGTAATAAAATACCACTTCAAGGTTGCCAAAAAATCTTTAAACCTATAAAAACCCTAATTTAGACAACTTAGGCTAAAATACCTGTAAATTTAAAATTTGTGAAAGTGTGAAAATAAAACCTGAAAAAACATAGAGTTTTTAACAACTTTAATATGTTAAGTAGAAAAATTTCGATTTGACTCAACGAATCATCATATAGATAACTTATTTTTCTCATCACCAATTTTTCTTTTAATTTTCAGTTCACTTATAGTAAGCTTTAAAGTATCTTTTAAATTTTTTTATACTATTTAAAACAGTTTTTTCTTAAATTTAACTTTAAATTAAAAACAGACCCAAAGTGTGTAATTTTGAAAACCTAATGAAAATTTGCAAAAATATTTGGCAACCCTGCTAACTACACTGCTTTTCTTTTTAGTTTAATACTTTATTATGAAGAAGAAAGTTGCAGTTAGGAGAAAATGAGTCTGATAAAAAATTTCAGCTAAATGTATACTGAGTTCTGGCAGTGCCATGCATTCTAGCAACAGCCTGCTGAAGTAAACATGTTAAAAAGATAAGACATTTATATTGTTTTCTTGTGTTATGTAAATTATTTCTTATTTTTTTTCTATGTAGTTATATCTTACTATTAATTGTTATTCTATACATTTTTAGTCCTGTTAGCTTGAATCTTGTATGAAAGTTTTGACCACACTTAAGCTATTTTTCTGTGCTGTTCTTTTATATTTATTAGTGTTTGCTTTTGCTGTCTAATACATAAATTCATTCATGTCAATCCTAGTTTTATATAGAGTAGCCCTAAATATTACTTAACATTAGTGTTAGTATAGTTTAGGTTTATTTTAATTAAGTGTTTTAGTGTGGTTTTATACAACATTATAATCTTACAAGGTTATTAATTTTTTTTAATAATAAATAACTTAAAAGTAATATCATTGTTTTGTACATTCTTTTACTTTTTAAATTTATTTATTTGTTATCACAGGAAAAGAAATGAATGAAATTGCAAGAAAAAAAATTCAAAACCTTGTACGCTGCTTTTTAAAATTGTTATTTTAAAAATTTCAAAACTAATTTTACTGGTTTATAACCATTGTTTTTATTATCTCTTTTTTTTAATTTGATTAAATGTAAACCTCAACTAATAAGTAATGAAGAGTTGATTATAATAAAAAACTGGTTAGCTATATTTGTTTAGCTTTTCATGGTTGCCATCTTTGAAAAACCTAGAATTTGAGAAATTTAAAAAACCTGGAATTTTCAACAAAAATAACTAAAAAAAACTGGAAAAACCTGAATTTTTAAACAATTTTTACATGTTGAGTATTAAAATATTAGTTTGAAACAAATAAACTATCATATAGATGAAACATATATGTCATCATCAATTTTTTTATTTATTGAAATACGCATTTAAAGTAGCTTTACAGTATCTTTTTTAATATTGTTTTACTCTTTAGCAATGTTTATAACCTAAATTTAGCTTTAAACTAAAAATATACCCAAAATAAGTGTAATTTAAAAATTTGTAAGAAATAAAGAAAACCTAAAAAAAAATTTTCAAAAAATTTAGCAACAATATTTTGGCAACACAAGACTTGTTAATGCAGAAACTTTTTTAAATGTGAACGCTGACAACTATGGTGAATGAATTTGTGTGAAGAAGGACCTTTAGGTCATCGGGCTTTTAATTATAATTTATAGTTTAAAGTTTTAAAACTTTAAATAAAACTATCGCTCGATGCGTAAAAAAAATTAAATCCGATAACAGTAAAACTTTATTTATTTCTATTCGGAATTTTTTGTAAAACATATTTTTTGAATCATCAGACTCAAATATATCTAATAAAGCTAATCATCAGGTGCATAAATACATACATAAGTAAAAAGTCTAACAAAACACAGCTGTGAGCAGGTTATTAAATTTTTAAGGCTAAAAGATTTAGACAGTTACAAAAATTTCAAGTTGCTCAGGCATTGTTTATATCAGTAAAAGTATATTAAAGTTCGAACTGTGTGCTAATCAACAATAAGTTTTCTTTAGGTGGTAAAAATGCAAGGAGTAAAAATATGAAACTATTTAAATACCACAATGGTTAATGTATTTACTACAAAACTACTTTTCCCTTAACTAAGAACTTATTTGATTCAGCTCGTCAATGATACAAAAAAAAAAAATAAAATTCTAGGATTGAAAATTAGAATTAATTTTTTAAAGTAATTTTATGACTATCAAGTATGTAAGAGCACCTTCCACAAAAAGCTATAAATATACGATAAAGATAAAGCAAGTTTACTTTTTGTATCTAAATTTTAGGTTTAATGAATTTTCAAAAATTTGTTGATTAACAAACATAAAGTAAATACCTGAAGACTTTATAGAAATGGTGCAGACAAATACAAACTATAGGGAAATTATTTAGTAAAATTTGTAGTTAAATGTTACTCGTAAAAAAATTAATGTTAATTTGTACGCAACAGTAAAATTTCAAACAAATTGTTTTTATTGTTTATTTTAATAAAGTACAAAGTTTAAAATTAATAGTAACTGAATTCTTTTAGAGCATTGCACTGCCCACCATTTAGAAGATTTGTATTAAAATCTCATCGTTGATGAGTTCTGGGTGTTTTTATTTCATTATAAAGTTTTGCAAATTAAGAAAAGATTTTTTTTTGCTTATTTGTTTTCTTGTTTGCTCACCAATAAAGTTGTGTAAACAAAATGCTTCTAGGACTCTTTCCTGCTTTGTATTGTTAAAATCTCAAATTAAATAAAAAATAATTTGTTTTAAATATGATCTGATACTGTAGTAACAAATAGTTAAAATTAATTATGTTTACATTTATTTCCCTTATAATAAAAGACACAAGTTATGCTAGTTAGAAGAAAATCATACGTATATCTTTTTAATTATAAATAAGTTATTCTCTCTCTGCAGTATCAGTAACCGTGAAAAAAAAATATAATTAAAAATTTAGAGAAGAAATAAATAAAACCTTTGATTGAAAAAGAATAGTTCTTATTGTATAGTTTACTTAACAGTTACTTTTATGTGTTGTTTTTAGTTTTATTTTTAGTTGTTGGATATAAAATGAGTTTTTATAAAAGATGTTTTTCGTAATTAGACTATTTTTTAAGTTCTAAAGTGTACACTTTTTGTAAAATATTTAGAATGTACGATTGAGGTCTAGTTTGGTTCTTTTTTATTAAAGTACAAGATAGCAAAGTTTTACAATAATCTCTCACTCAACTAAATATAGTACTCAATTAACTATATTTGTATGCTTGGTTTTAACGAGTTTGTGGCTTTTTATACTCATTTTTCTCTTATTTAAGGTTCATACTAGCTCTTTTTTTTCAACCTGATTAATGATAATGTTTTTATATGCGTAATTTTGAAAAAAAAATATATGTTTGAAGATACAAAATAATTCTTAAAAACAAACAATATTTTCCATCAAGGTAATACAATTGTTATTATTTCTTGATATTGTAAGGTTAGAAACAAAATAAAATTGTGCCATTTACTACGATATCATGTAGTTACTACAACCAGTTACTGATGCTTGCATTAACATATAAAAATTAACAACAGTCCTGAAAATATTCTCTTACAAGTATAGCTATTTCTTCTTAAAACTTTTCAAACTTGTAGAATGTAAAATCTCCGTACTATAAAAATTTTAATTTAACTAAACTCAGGTATTGCTTTTTGGCAAGAAAAATTACCATCATAATTCACAAAACTCTTTTAGATTAGTTGCACCAGGGATTAACAACATTTCAACAGATACTAATCTAACATTGTTTTGTACTTACTTTAATCTAAATACTTATACTGATGCTGTATTACGGTATGCAACCGGGATTGAAATCAAGAAAATAATTAAACTTTTATTTCTATACCATCTCGGAAAATACAAATAAATATTAGTAAAACAACCCACTTACACAGTCAAACAATATTGCGTGTTTTACTACATGTAACATTGCAGTAATGAAAAGTAAGGTGACACAAGGCTTGCATTAAGCTAAAAATAAAACTTTAACAATGGCTTTATATCGGCATCACAATTTTACTACCTTCCTTACTTTTACATTTCTTACCCTTCTGTTATTAATTTTGAACAGGAACAGTCCTGGGCAGGACATAAAACTGCATCCAAGTACATAGTGTACGACTCAATGAACAAAAATATCGTACTTTAGGTCTTTAGCCATTTTTTAACAGCTTTTAATTTGCTATATATTTACTTTAATCGTAATGATAAGAATATAAATTGCTTTTCTTTATGTATTTTGTATCTTTATTGTTGTTTTATGTTAAGAAATTTGTTAACTATTGCGTGCATTTTCAATTTCAGCAGCATATTTATTGCTACAAATAAAAATTTGAAATGAAACATACTTTATATATTATATAAACCACTTATTATATTTAATTCCATTTATAAGACAATTATCTACTACAAGTATAAGCTAGTAATTCGGTATACTAAGTTAATAAAATTAATTTTGGTCAATTTGGATCTCTTAAGATTTTTATAAACACTACGTTTTAAAATGAGTAAAAGTTAAAATATATATATTTTCGTCTAACAATAAATACTTTTAACAGAAGCTTAGTTGCTAATTAAAATAAAAAATGGGTATCTTAAAAAATTTTTTCAAGCGAGAGAGTACAGCAAAAAAAGTACATTGGTCTGAAAACCTGGAAGAAATTAGATATTTTGAAAATATTCTTGGTGAAAGAGGTAAGTAATTATTATACTTTAAAGTATCTTTACTAATTTGGACAACATAAGTTCCTTAAATAATACTCAGCGATAACGTATTGTTAAACCAATAAAACAAGTTTCGTTCCAATTCTACATATGATTTAATACATTGTTTCAGAATGAATAAATTTTTTAATAATTAAGTTCAATAAATTTAAATGAAATATATTAAAAAGGTAAAACTGTTTTTGAAGTTTAGAAGTATTTTAAACTTTCTTTTTTTTGAGATTAAGTTTAGACTTTTCAATGTTTTGTCAGTGAGATAACTAAATAACTTTACCACAGTTAATGTCAGCCGTGTAAAATACAAAATAAAATTAGAGCAAGAAAGAATAAGACAAGTAAACAAAGAAAAAGAAAGTAAAAGGAGAAGAGAAGAAAAACTAAAAAATAAAAAGTTATTGAACGGAGATGTTGATGGAATAGTTTGGAAGAAACCTGTAAAAGTTTTTCTGAGTAATGAATTTAAAGAAACAATGGAGCATAGGGGACGTTTTAGGTATTGATAATTGTATTATTTTATTCAATATTTTTATAAAAACTACTGATTATTAAATTGCAGTCATATTTTTTCGATTTTTCAAAATTTGATAAATAGTTTATTTTACTTCATCTATAAACTTAATAACGACTGTTGTCTAAAACCTGTCAAATGAATCACCAAAACATATTTATAAGTATATTGTAATATGTTGTCTAAGGTTTTCAAAAAGCTATGACTTAAAAACGCTTTTATTTTCCCGTAACTCGACATAAGAATATTTAATACAAAATTATATAAACTTCATAATATTCGATAAAAAGTTACTAGACCTAAGAATTTGAATAAACTCAATTGTATAAGTAGAAAAGTTAATTTTAAGAAAAAAGTCTAAAAAATGTATAAGAATTAAGCAATTAATTAGCATTACATATTTAAAATAATTTCAAGTACACAGTACAAAATTATCGCATGCATAAATATATACCCAAAGATTTATTCAACGTATTAACTTTTAAATCTTTCAAGTGGTTATAAGACATTTTTTAAAGGTCTGATTCTAGCTAAATTTGTAAAATATGCTTAATTGTGTAAACTTGAAGGTGATAAAACAAGATTTAACTATAAAATTTAAGACAGATATTCGACTTAATGAGAAAAATGACGTAATTGAGATAACCAGTAGTTATTATGGCCATCATCAACATAGTTGAGATGTTTCGCGCCATCAATAAAAATTAATGAACTTTACCGTAAGATCAACAACAACAGCATCCAAGACATCCTACGACCGGTTTCGTCCTAATTAGGACTCATCTTTCTGGCATAGTCGGGATAAACCGTATTGTGATCTTAAGCAAATAGACTTAAGTACGAAGTATGTACTAAAGCGACCATCTGTGGGTGAAATTGAAAAAATTGACAGCCCAACGTCTCAGAAATTGTCAGTTTATTATGAGACTATAGTCTGCGCTCGTTTTATCAGTTTCTCGCGACTATGCCTGCCTGATGAGTCCTAGTCATGTAGTTGAAATAGAAAATTAAGAATCTTTTTATTTAATGAAACATTTTTGTTGACATATTAAAAAAGTCTAAACTGTCATCTCTGTACAATATTTGTTAATAGAAACTTATGGTTCTGCTGTTATACAAAAAATAAAAAACGTTTCCAAGACACATTAGTACTTCTAACTACTCAATTATATACTTTAATTTTCAAACAGGAGTTTTTTAAAAAACACTAAAAGCAAGTATAAACCTAAAAAACTGTGTAATTTTTAAGTAATACAGCAATTTATCAAAACAATAAATTTTTAACAGTGAGGAAAAACTGTTGCAAGAGCTTAGAGAGTCCGGAATACTGACGACAATTTACTTTGATGAAAGTTTGATCCCTGAAAGTCCCGAGGAGCCTGATCCTGAATATGTTGAGTTTGTCGAACCTAAAATAATTCCTTTGGATGAACCGGACAATGTTACTTATGAACGAAACGAACTTAAAAACCTTTCTTCAGGTGGACCTGAAGTTATTCCATTTGAGAAACAAGTATCTACAAACAGGTAAAAAAAAAACAGCATATTTTGCTTTTGGACTCTAATAAAATAAATGAATTATCACGTTCTTTAACAAGCTCTTAATTTTGATTTCAGCTTTTTATTAACTTTAATTTATTGAAAATTTTGTAAATACAAGTTTTAATTTATCAAACACTAATATATTATAGAATAGTTACATAATCTAAAACTTAAGGTAAACAAAATAATTCCAAATAACGTCTTTTTAAAAATAATAAATTAGATTGATAATAAACACTGTTTGAATTTCAAAAAAAAAAAAAACATATATAGACACCAGACTACTACTAAGAAAAAAGAAAACAGAAAGAGAAATCTTGAAACAGAAACAAATTATTCAGAAACAACTGCAAAGAAGCCAAAATTAAAAAGTTTTCATAATTTAGCTGACCTATTAAAGACTATTGGTAAAAGCAATGAAAAAGTAACTGTTATAGATAAAACAACTAATCCTAAAGTAATTGATTTAACATCAGATAATTTCACTGAAATACTAGCTGCAAAAAATGAAGTAATTCATAAAAAGATTACCGTTAAAGAAGAAACAACTAAAACTGAAATTATTGATTCTGAAAACGAAATAAGATGTTGGTTTCCTGAATTGTATGAAGACTTTGAAGATGAAGATTTAATTACAGAAGAATATTTGAAAGATAAAAATGAACTTGAACAAAATAAACAGTCTCAAATGATAACTGAAGAGTTAATAAAGTTTTCCGCAAAAGGACCCCCAGTATTTGATACGCCACAAAAGAGAATTATAAAATAACTTATTATGATATTAATTTATAAACTAAATGTAGTTTAAATTTTGATTTCTATTCTAATATTTTATTTTGAACTGTTTTTATATTAATTTGTATTTATTTATTGATGTGAATTAAGCATTGTAAGCACAATAAACTTTAATATACTAACGCTGCACTATTTATTTTTAAGAATATTATATTGTTTATATCTAATTTGTACAAATTTCTAACAACTTTATAGCTCGTGTAAAATATTAATAACAATAAATAAATAATAGTTTTAATTCTAAAATTTAATAAATAGCTCTAAAATGTTAATTGAAAATTATGAATTAATTAGTTTTATGTTGTATCTGGTTATCAAACAAGTTTTAAACGTACTTCTATGACAAGTTTTAAGATCGCATATAGTTTTTATTGTACAAGATTTAATAGATTAGGAACTAATGCGCAGTAAAATTTTTAATTGATTGATCGTACCTTATTATTTTACCCGAAATTACGATCTGTTTTATTTCTTTATGTCTAACTGATGATAAAACAGAAGTATGTATGTTTACTAAAACAATTACTTTAAAATAAGTACATTAATTTAAAAATAAAGAGTGTTTTTTTGGAAAAAAAAAGCTTAATAACACTAAGTATTTGCTTTAAGGAATAGAGTAATTTTAATAAATAAAGTTAATATGTTTAATACAATAAACTCTTACAAAATATGTATTGAATATACTGTTGACCTAGATTACCTAGGCTAAATAGGGTTGACTGTACTTCACAGCTTTTTATACGTGGCATCAACCTGAAAATTTTGTAAGGTATAACGTATAATAATGTGATGTAACGTACCATATTTAAAAAAAAAATAATATTGGCAAACAAAAATTAATTATTATTGAAGGCAAGTTACGCTTGCATATATAGTTCGTTAAGAAGCAAATTTTTTGCAGTTTTATCCCGTCAGCATAAAATAGAGTTGAATTATTACAATTTAAGAGTTACTTTGATAACGTCAAAGTCCTTATCGTAATATAAATCTAGCAGCTTTAAATTAAAAATAATATGTAATTTATCATAAAGCAAAAACATTGACTACAAAATATATTTGTAAATAGTCTTTAAAAAACGTTCCTAAACTGAATAATTTTAAATAAATTGTCGAACATTTGATTAAAGAAACTTAATGCTTTTAAATCATAAATGATTTTTTCAGTTAATTAAATAAGTGCTACAGTAAACTAAAATTTAAAAATGTTTCCTAATTAAGAGTATCAGCATTCAATTAAAGTGCAAAGATTTGCATTTAATTTTTAATGTACGAGATATTATATATTAGGAACTTATCCGCTATAAAATTATTAGATGGATCGTAGCTTATTATTTTAACCGAAACTACGTAATCGTTTATTCCTTTATGTCTAACTGATAATGAAACTTTTAGTATGCTATATATTAAATCACTTCTACAAAAATAGTACTACTTATACTAAGTAATCTTAGTGCATTTATCGCAGCTTTAATTAAAACGAAAACATATTTTAATCTAAAGTAAAAACTACTTAATGTTTTTGTGAAAAATTTTTAATCTAGTTTCGTAAACTAAATGACGTTATTTAAATTCTCGAATTTTTTATTTAAGAAATTTTATGTACTTTCATTATAAATAGATATTTTAGTTAATTTAATTTCTCGGGAACTGTTCGGTTAACAGAAAGTTTGAGAAAAAAGTTTCCAACAATAATGAGTATCGCATTTAATTTAAAATTAAAATCTGTATCAAAAACTACTTGCATGAAATTACCTAATACTATTAGAAAATCTAGTAATTTTAAATATATATTTTGAGTAAAAATATATTTATTTTACAACGTCTATTTATTATAAAAAATTTAAAAAACGGTTCATTTTAAATGAAGAATACAATTCGGGAAAAAGTTTAGGATAAAAGTTTTAAATACATACTTTTAAGTTGTTGTTCATTCATTTTACAACGTTAGTTTATCACAACGAATTTTTTTTTTCATCTAATACCTAAGAGCCAAATACAAATATAGTAGTAATAAATTAAATAGAATACTAGTATAGAGAGCGGTTGTGTTTATTTACATGAAGCGGTTAAAAAGGAAAATTAGAAACATTGTAATAACAACACAATTTAAACGCTAAACATTTAAATAGAACAGCAGTAGCTTATATACCAGCTTAATTTATCGATTATAGCTTAGAAAAGCTAGCAACAACCATTGAGAAATTACAAGTAAACTACCTTGAAAACTTATTGAAAATTAAAAAAAAAACTGCTACTTAAAGTAGCTTGCTAGTAGAGCTGGTTTGATCATAATTATTTTTTTTTATGCAGGTTACGACTTTTGCTTACGAGCCTAGACTCCAACCAAGTTCTACTAGTGTTCTTCTTTCTTTTCTTCCTCTTTTTTTGTTGAGATTGGCTCCCTGTTGACTCGCATTTCCTCTTGAGACTTTTTCTTTCATTCGGAGGTTTGTAGACTTCAGCAGCTGTATCTTTTAGCAAATCATCGATGTTGTTAGCTGGTGAAATAGTTTGATCTTCTTGGATCACAGGGTTTTCTGGTGATATTTCTGATATGTCAGTTAGATTTTGATTTGCATTCGAAACTTGAGGCGCTAATTTTTGCTGTTTATCAGCAGAATTGTCATTATTTCGGTTTATCGGTGAATCACTTTCATCTTCTCTAACCATCTTGTTTTGAGGCAGGCTTGTAAAATCTTTGGTTTTACACTATCTCCTAAGAAGCTTCCTTTTAACTAGGCTGTTTTCTGTCACAAATGGAATTTTTTGTTTTTTCTCGTTATCTTTGAGAGAATCGTCATTGATTTTAGGCGTCAAAATACTCGTGTCTCCTTGAGCTACAAGGGTTTCTGACAAATTTCCGGATTGCAAGCTTAGATCAGGCAACTTTTGTGTTTCATTTGAGCTTGTACTGTCTGGTGTTTTATGTTCAGGAGCTAAGCTGTGTCTTTTTGGAGTTAACACTTTACTGTTATCAACAATTGAGTTGCTATCTTTTTTTTCTAACATTTTATTATTATTAATAATAATTGAGCTTTCACCTTTTTTAGCTTTGGACGCTGATTTTTGCTGTTTATCAGCAGAATTGTCATTGTTTTGGTTTATCGGTGAATCACTTCCATCTTCTCTAACAATCCTTTTAACTTGACTTTTTACTGCCTTTATTGGAGATTTTTGTTTTTTGTCGGAATTTTTCAGAGAATCGTCGTTGATTTTAGGTGTCGAATTATTCGGATCTTCTCGTGCCACAAGGGTTTCTGACAAATTTCCTGATGAGAAGTTTGTATCAGGCAAGTTTTGTGTTTCATTCGAGCTTTTACTGTCCGGTTGTTTATGTTCAGCAGCTGAGTTGTGTATTTTTCGATCTAAAATTATTTTATTATTACCAGTAGATGTGAAATCTTTTTCAGCTAACACTTTATTGTTATCAACAATAGCGCTGTCATCTTTCTTAGCTAAAATTTTATTGTTTTTAACAATTGAGCTTCTATCTTTTTTAGCTGAACTTTTATTGTCTTCAACAGTTGAATTATCATCTTTTTTAGCAAACATTTTATTGTTATCAACAACTAAGCTGTCATCGTTTTTAGCTAATATTTTATTGTTATCAACAATAGAGCTGTCATCGTTTTTAGCCAATATTCTATTGTTATCAACAATTGGGCTTGACTCTTTGAGATTAACTTCTAATTTGGCATCTTTATAAGTTGAAATTTTGAGACCAACAGCCAACTTGTCGTTTTTAGAAGCTGACATTTTTCGTTTAGAAACTGGTTTATCAGATTCATTAAAGAGACATACCTTGTTTTTTGTTAAAATTTGACTGTTTACTGTATTATGTGCTTGTTGGAACATTCCAGTTTGATAACTTTCCTCATCAAAACGACTTCTAATAAACCCATTATATCTGCTCTCTTTATCCTGCGCTTTGTTATTGGGTTTTTTCAAATCATTTAATCTTTTTTGAGATATTTTGAGATTAAAAGCTATCTTCTCATATTTAGTAGCTAACATTTGTCGTTTAAAAACTGGTTTACGAGATTTACTGAGGTGACTCTTATCAGTCTTGTGTTTTTCAACAATTACATTACAGTTTTTTGATCGTTCAGTTTTTCTAGTCTGTTCATAAACACTGTTACAGGAACTATCAGTAACTTCAGAGATTGTAGTAATTATACTTTTGTTGGAGTTATTAAGAGAGCTCGCTGTTTTAGTTGGATCAGGTTGTTGAAAACTTTCAGTGTTTTTGGGTATTTTAACCAACTCATTCGGTTTTATAACTTTATTACTTAAATCGTTTAACTCTGCATTGGATGGTTTCCACAGCTTCTTTAGAAATGTTGTTTTTTCAGTGTTGTTTCTCGATAAATTAGTAACTGGACTGTTTACAGATTGCAATTCGTTATTTTCACCATGTCTTGCATTCGTGTGAGTTTGCTCAGCTGTTGAATTTGTATTTTGCGAGCCATTTCCAGATAAACCAGCAATTTTTTCAAGTTGACTCACAGTTTTGTACCCACTTTTTGGCAAATTATTAAGATTTTCACGTTGATACAAATTGCTAGATTGTTTTTCAAGGATTTTATTATAATTAGTATCTGGCGTTGCATTTATTAGTAAGACACCATTAGTATTTTGTGCGGTATCTGAATCTGGCATAGGTGAGTTGTTTAATTCCTTCTGCTCATCTGTATTAAGCTTTTTATTGACGTTATCAATAGATATATTTTCTGTGGTCTCTGCCGAGTTGTTTGTTTTCATCAGTGAATTTGATTTTATCATCCCGTTTTCCGAAATTTCTTTATTTATTTCAATTTTGTTTGGATATCTTTTCTTCAGCAAGATTTTATACTTAGCTTCTAAATTTAAAAGCTCCAACTCCAATTCTGGTTGAGATCTGGATTCTCCTTCAAGCATTTCTTCTAGGTCTTCTACTTCTTTTTCAAAATTTTTTTTAGTTTCTTCCAACCGTATTGCATCGTTAACTACTTTATTTTCCAATTCGTTATTTTCTTTTTCCAACTCTTTTATTTCCAACTCTTGCTCATAAACTTCATCGTTCGCTTTATTTAATTTATTTTTCACTTCAGTGAGTGCTTTTGATTTTACTCCAACTTCTGCTCTACTCGTTTCTATTTTATCATTGATGTCGTTCAATCGTTTATCGTGTAAAGCATTTTGTCTGAAATTAAAATATAGTAAAACATGATTATGTAAATGTGCTCTTTTTGTTTTAGTTTATACTTTTACCGTTTTATGGTTATGTAACTTAATGATTGTAAGGTAGAAAGTTTATGAGAGAAAACATACTTTTATTATAATACTAAGCAGCAATGTTCTTTTGCAACTTTAAAATAACGTAGTTTAGTTTATTACGCTTATATCTCAACATATTTTTGTTTTTATTATTGAAGCTAATTAAAAAATTTAGAAATACATGTTTTAGATATATAACGGCTTTCTTATTGAATGAATTAATTTTAATTTTATATGTAAATTCCCAGTTTAGACATAAATAATTCAGTTGATACGTAAGAGTTTTAAATATGACAATTGTTGTAATTTTTTAAAATCTAACAATTATGTGCGTATGTCACAAATTAAAACGTATCATTTTTGACTGAAATAATAAGGAAAAAAACTACATATTACATAATTAAAAATTGAATTAACTTATATAACAAACTAATAACAACCTTTTGTTTTCTTCATTCATTTCCCCCTTTTTTTTCTCAAGTTCATCTTTTTCTTTTGACAAGAGCTCAATTTTTATTTCAAGTTTCTCGTTTTCAGCTTCTATTCCTTCAAAGCCGTTAATAAGTTCTTCGAAAAGGCTCTCAGACCAATTTAGATCAGGCATTTTTTAAAGTAATAATAAAACTCTAAAAATTCAAAAGGTTAATTTCTAATGATATTAAAAAAATTTTATGATTTTTTTTTTGAATGCTATTGATTAAAATGCATATAATAGAGTAAAGAAATATTAGTTAAACTTTGGTTATGATTAAAATAATTTAAAAAAATGAAAGGTAAAAATAAACAAATTATTAGTAACAAAACTTAGTTTAATAAGAATAAAAATTAAAAAAAGAAAGTTAATTAAGTAAAATCTTAACCAAGAATAAGATATTAGTTTATTAATGTTCTTACTGACTATAAAATACATACTAAAAGTAGTAAACATTTACAGTTTATAAATAAAGTAGCTTTTGATAATTTATACAATGGTAAAATTAAATGTTTAAGTTGAAAAAGCAGTTTTTTTCGGTGGGTGACTTTTAATGTAAAAACGAATTTTTTTAAATGTTCATGTTAAACTTAAATTTGATTTGTTCTCCAATACTTATTAAGATTAAAGTGTGGCAAAACTAGAAACAAATCAACGTGTTTCTAATCATAAATATAAATTTTAGTCTTATTTTTGACAACCAGATTCCTATACAATCTGATTAATTTCAAATTAAAATAAACTTACAGTAAAAATAATGATTTTAAATTAAACACTTTTATATGATAACTTAATAAAACTAAAAAACTAATATCCTTCTATTAACTAAACTATAATTAAATGTTATGGTAAGTAGCTTGACAAAACTATTGATTTTACTATCTTATATTATATATTAAGAAACTTATATCCTAATATAACTTGACTATAATATTGGCTTTAAAAAGTTATAGCTTTTAATTCAAGCATGTGTTTTGTTTTTATTTCTCCCAAAATAAGCTAAAATAAAATACAAAGTTGAAATAGCTGACAAAATAATTTTTATTTGTAAGGTGTATCTAATTGGTATACTATCGAAATCCACCCTATTTTTTAATATTTTCTTTAATTATAAATATACTTTATATACGTAATTTTTTTTTCACTATCACTGTTACCCCTAACCCTTGATCAGTAAGTAGTTCTTGAATTTGACTTGTTGGATTTTGACTGAATAGATTTTGAACGCGGGTGGATTTGATCGCGGAAGGATTTTAAACGTGTCCCATCTGATAACATTTCAACAGTGGTTTGTTTAAGTACAAAAAATTGAGCTCTGATCATCCAAGCGTTAAGGCACAGTGCAACTATCATGACTAGAGCTTGCTTCATATCATATGTTGTATTTAAGATTCAAGAATTAAACCAATCAGGTGTCGTCTGCAAGTTAGATCTTCATCTGCATAAACACTATATATAATCGAAAGTTTAACATTCGTGAGTAATCCTATATTTAAATTTAAAAAAATGCCTATTGCACAAACTGCTTCATGTTCACTTTTTCTCCAAGTATTAAAATAAACTAAGACGTATCGTTATGTTTTGATATTAATCTTACTAATTAAAACGATAAATAGTTTTTAAAAATCTAACATTGAGATTTAAATAAATTTTGTCTGTATTCAAAACCATGTACTCTTACTAACCTTCGAGAATAACTTAAATTATAAAGTTTATGAGTTTTTATTTTTGCATAGTCAAATTTTTCTATCTCTAAACTGTTATAACTAAGCAAAATATAAACTATGGTGAATATTAATTTCAGATTTAAAACAAAACCCACTAATTATATTATATTAACTTAATTATATCCAAAAATATTAAAGAATTAGCCACAAGGACAATAAAATCCACTGATAATTTACAAGTTAGCAGTTAAAAGTAGTTTATTGTTATTATGTCCACCTTAGATAGTATATAAACGATAAATTGCCTGCAGCGGGTCCTGAACATAAGCCTGTTAGAAGGTCACCCCATTTGCAGGAAAAGTATGAACAAAATGTTCAGGTTGACAATCTATCCATAGAAAGTCAACCTGACCCAACTGAGGCTTTGGGTGTTGGCCCACCAACATCCACAGCCCACAATGACTTCATTTTTACAAATTAACATTGATATTGTGGTAATGTATTAAAAAATTAAGTTCTACATTTATTTTAAGTTTATTACAATTTTTTCAATAAATTATCTATATTCAGCTTTTATAAATTACAAAAACTAATTCATTTACTATGCAACTATTAAACAATAAATTTAACTTTGAAGTTTAACTCAAAACAATTATTTAATATTTTTTTAGATTTTACCAGGTAAATATGCTAGACATAATGTTTTTATAATTAGGTATCCTGTTAATTTCTTTTAAACTTCTAACATTTATAGTTTATTTCTTTTTGATAAATTTCTTTGGAAATTACTGTACAAATAAACTATAGTATTACAAAAGAGTTCTTTCTTAAGCAAATATCTTAATTTTAGAAGTAAATTATATGAAAAATAACAAAAAAATATCTAAAAACCTTGTTGTTTTTTATTTTATGATATTATTCATTTTTATATAGCTAAATACAGTTAAATATGGTTTAAGATTAAGGGTTAATTAAATGATATTTTTGATATTTGTGAAATTTTGACTACTATAAACAGAGTTAAACTAAAAACTACAACAATATTTTTTATAATACTTGCCGACTATAAACAAGTTTTTTTTTGATTTTATATTTTTTAAACCTAATATTTTGGCTTAGTTACTTATATTTAATAGTAACTAAAACAAATAACATAAATATGATAACATTTGTAATTATAAACTATTGGAAAAACTAAAAAAAGGCCTGAGTTTTAGAAGCAAAAAACTAATTTTTATTTCCAAAAAACTTGATCTAGCCAGACAAATTCTAATATTTACAAAAATTACCAGACTATAATGATTTAGTTTAAGTTACCTGAGTATACTGAGTGTGGCAACCCTTAACTTTTTCAATTTTATGATTTTTTCTAAAGATTTTAAATAAGACCTTTTTTTTTTACTATTAGAAAAAATATTACAACAGCTATTTTTTATTTTAAATCAATTGTTCAGCCATTTAAGTTTGAACATAACTAACAATAGATAAACAGTTAAGGTTATTAAATATAACCAAAACTGTATCTTATATAGTGGTATTAAGAAAATGAGAAGTACTATATATAAGTCAGCTCTAATAAAAACAAAAAGTATAGAAATTAAAAAAAATCATAACAAAAACAAGAAAAAAGATTAAATAAAAAAATCTGAGCTATACAAAAATTTCAAGCTGGTTTTAGTAAAAGAGATTTTTTGTGCCACATTACCTTATTTGAAGCTCATAATTCAAACATTAGCTGAACTAAAATACTAAAAAGCTCTCTATTAATTGTAGTAAAGACTCAAAAAGTAAGTCTTAACCTTTTGTGATGTAGTAAACTAAACTAGTAAAGCTGAGTTGTTTAATTTTTGTAAAATTATAAAAAGTAAACTAACCTTAAGGTAAAACACAGATGACACAACAAGAAGCCACAGTTTCTGATGAAAACAGACAGTTTGGTAAATTTTTGTTTTTAGTAAAAAGCCACATTGTCCAACTAGAAACTCAATGAGGAACACAATTTATTAAAGTTGCTTAACAAAAATGGTCATGCTCGCAAATAGCAAGCACATATACCACAAAAGTTATCTTTATAATTTTTTTTGTAGTGGTTCAAATATAATAAGTTACTTATAATTTTGTTTTATGATTATGTTGGTTTTATCTTGAATTTAAGTACACATCATTAGTCGTAAATTTTCTAAAATTTACCGATATTTAATTTTTTACCATTACAAAAAATAACAAAAAAACTTTAATTCACTATTCAGAATTCTTTAATTCATATACTATGGCAAACTTAGTACACAAAAATCTAACTATCGTAGTACTTTTAAAATTTTTTTAAGTTTTATATATTGTTCATTAAAGTGGTCTTCAAAGTTTACATTGGTGCACACTAGTGTGCACGAAATATATTTTGGGTAGCAAAAAAGATTTTAGGGTGCACGAAACTTCTTTTTGGGTTCATTAATTTTTAGGTCGCGCAGAGACAAATTTAAAGTTATACATTCAAGACATATTCAATTATAACATCTTGTTTTATTTTTTCTTATTAACAATTTTTTTTAATGATAATTTATGTACTCTCTAGTTCTATACAGCTACAAATTGTAAAAAAATTATTCTTTTGCTGAAGCCACCGAAAAAAAATCTGAAAGTGACTAAATAGCATAGTCTTTACTAAACAAATATAAAGGTTAGCATTCAATTTACTTTTAATATTATTAACTTTTATAGTTAAGAATTTTGCTACAAAAAATCGCTAAATTTTCAATGACTTAATTCAACTGATATTTCTACAAAACAAATTAGTTTAACTTAATAAATTCAATTAGTTTCTACTTCAAAAAGTTTGAAAAATAAAAGATAGCTTAAATTTATATAAAAGATATTTAATACCAAGGTTTTCACATGCTCAGGTATCTCAGGAAATATCAGACTAGTTTAAATTTATGAAGAACTTAGACCTACTAAGGTTTCTATTTATATTTTACAAAAATTTAGCATGACCGAGGCTAGTTATAAGTTACTTACAGAAGTTAGTTATGTTTGGATGTATTTCTTACTCTAAGTTTATTATTTAGTTGTTGTTTATTAATATAGTTAATCTTTTAGTATGTTTAGATATCTAAGCTCAACTTTTTTATGAGTCTTTTTTCTCTAAGCGAAATGTTTCTAAAAAGAAATAAGACTAGCTTGATATCTTAAATAAGTCTAGTCTTTAGTCACTCAGGCTTACATTCTGCCTCAAAGAGTGGTAAAAATGTGGTAGTGTCTTAAGTTTATTAATAAACTCCTGAAAACAATTTTTTTGCTTTATTCAGGGTTTCAACACACTCAAGATACTATGTACACTCAGGATAACTAAGTACAGTTTGAATTTTATTGAAAAACTCTTGCTTACCCAAATCTATTTTAAGTGTTTTGCAAAACTCAGTCTAATTTTGTAACTTTTCTCAAATTTCAGCCTAGTTTTCAAGATTTTTTTTTACAAGTAACAATTTTACTCGAAATATTGAGTGTGTTTTATTAAAAAATTTTTTCTATTTGTAGATATTTTGTTCAATATATCCGTTTTTTTAATTTACTTTTAATATTAAAGATTAATGGTTACTACTTCGTCACTAACAAAAAATTTATTTGTTCTACTAAGTGTTAGTATTGTTAGCATAGTTAATGTTAAGTTTTAGTATTATTCAGGATTGACACACAATTAGACTTATTTTTTAAAATAAGGTTAACTCTGGCTAGTTTTAAGTTTTGTGATATATTTTCATAACCAGACTAGTTAAGATTTTTAAAGAAATACTGGTTAGTTTAAAAATTGTCCCTAAAATTCAGTCTATTTTGCAGAAATGAATTCATATAGTTTACATGTTTTTAAGTAACTAGTACTAGCAGGTTTTATGATAGATTGGTATTTACTTTTAAAATATTTAACATTCAAGTTATATCGTTTTTGAGAACATGTTGTTAAAGTTAAGTTGTTATAATAATGATATTGCATGTTTTTTAATAGAACTGAAAGTCTTTTTAACAACAAACATGATATTGTTTAAAGTATAAGCTATTTTATTTTTCAAAATCAACTTTTTCAAAGTACTTTATACTTTTTTGCAGTCAGAATTTCATTGTAAAAGCTAAAAGTTTTAAGATAACTCAGACCACCTTGGTTTAGTTTTTATTTTTCAACAAAAACTCATGCTAAATGAGGCTAGTTTTAAATTTCTTTATAACATAGCTTGATTTGATATTTTTGTTATCTAGCCATTTATTTTATTCTATATGTTTTCTTCATAATTTTTTTTATCAAGTTATTTTGCTATCTTTTAAGTTATTTTTTTTAAGGTATCAATACATCATTAAAAGTATTTTGTAAGCTTATGGATCAAAAAATATACCTCTTAATGCTTATATAATATAAGACAATCCTAGGCTAAATTTATGTAATTCAGTCTAGTCATTAGTCACTTAGTCCTACTTTTTGCCTCATAGACTCGCAACTGTGAAGTATTTTATCAAATTAAAACAAGTTTATTTTAAATATTTAAACTTTGCTTAAAAAATTAATTTATCTTTAACTAAAAATAAAAATTACCCCGCATAGCTTTTATTTTGTGATTTTGTGTTCACAGACTTGTATTAGCCCAAAGATTACTGGTTTATTGAAAAATAAAAAAGTGCTCAAAAAGTTTGGTCTAAGGACCTAAAAAACCAAAAAACTTTTTGGTCATCGAGTCATACACCACATGCTTTTAAAATTTCTTAAAAGCTAAAAAAATAAGTTTAATTAGTGCTTTAATTGCCCCTACTCCGGTTGTCCCTGCTCGAGTTGTCACTCTCGATCTGCCTCTGCTCGAGTTGTCCCTGCTCGAGTTGCCTCTGCTCGAGTTGCCTTTGCTCGAGTTGTCCCTGCTCGAGTTGCCTCTGCTCGAGTTGTCTCTGCTCGATCTGCCTCTGCTCGAGTTGTCTCTGCTCGAGTTGCTTCTGCTCGAGTTGCTTCTGCTCGAGTTGCTTCTGCTCAAGTTGTCCCTGCTCGAGTTGCCTCTGCTCGAGTTGCCCCTGCTCTAGTTGTCTCTTCTCGAATTGCCTCTGCTCGAGTTGCCTTTGATCAAGTTGCTTGTCCTCGAATTGCCACTGCTCGAACTGCCCCTGCTCTGCTTAACTTTGTTTTTTTCTTTTTTACAATTGCTGTGTAATGATACTTAAACCTGTACTTAAACCTGAATAACCAACTTAGCTTACGTACCGCAAAATATTGATTTTGCAGTATTTCTAGAAAAAACCTTGCTTTTTTAAGTTCATTTGCAGCAGTAAGCTAAGAATTTGCGGCAGTGTAGTAAGCAAAAAGTTCGTTGTCTAAATTGGAGTTTTACAATAGAATTTGTTCTAAATATTAACTAAAGCGTTATAGATACATAATTTTTTCTTACAAAATTTTAAGGCGGTGCAATTGCGGCAGTGCAACATCCCACGCGACGCCCCTGAGTTAAAGTAACAAATTTTATATTTATCAACCTTGTTTTCATAAAAAACTACTTTATATGAATGATAAAAGCCAAAAAAGTAATTAGTATTCTTATAATTTATTTTTCAAACAAGTTAATGTATTGTAGATCTCATATTATTTTGGATTAAAGTCAGTGTCTTGTTAACTAAAAGGAGTAAGTAGTGTCTTGTTAAAGTTTTATTACAATATAAGATATTATTTAGTAAAGATAAAAAAATGAGTTTAGTATACTGCTAGTTATTTAGAAGTTTTATTATAATAATGTACATAATTTATTTAAAATTGTTAATAATAATAAATAAAAATACTTCAATTAAGTAGAATTATGTTAAAGTAGTTGTTTAACTTCTGTATGTAAACTGGTTTATTATTTCATGTTTTAATAAAAAAATACAATGAGCAGATTTATCATAGACTATATTGTGAGAACAATATATCATTTTACAGGCTACGCAAGTCAACTAAAATAATAATTAAAGTTTTGTGTGTTTATAGTAATATAAATAAAAAGTTTATAGCTGTATCTAAGGTGTATATGTATGTAAAAGTCTTATCAGTGTCAGTAAGACTATATCTAATATTAACACTGAAATGCAACAACTAAATATATCTTAACAAACTGTAAATTTGAAGGAATAAATTTATAGTATGACTAAATTAAGTTTATAATTACTGTTTAATTTAGACGATCAAATATTTTTCCATAAATCTGTTGTATTTTAAATGAATCTAAAAATTAGTTGAGAAGTAGACTTGTTTTATAGTCTGGGTTGCCAGAAAGGTACGTTTAGCTACTTGTAGTTTTATGGTTTTGAAACTTTTTAATGATTTTTAAAACTTAATATCATTCTATCAATAATAGAAATAACATAATAAAATAAATTTATAAAAGTTACACCTAATAGTTTTTCTAGCTATACATTTTAATATAATATTAAGTTAAAATAACCAATTTTTTATGTTTCAACTCTTGGCTTCATGAAAATACGATGGTAAATTAAAACTAAAAAACCAAAAAGTAGCTCATGTCATCTTTTTATTATATCTTATTATAAAAATAATTCTTATAAATATCTTATTATTTATATACATCTTGTTATATCTAAACATTACGAATGTGAAAGTAGCTTAAAAAAAAATTCGAAAAGTGTCCAAACTTTTTATCTAATTTTTTTCCTTACCTTAATAGCTAAATATTTTTTTTTAATCCTAGAGAACGGTTCTTTGTCTAAACGCTAAAACAATATCCTATAAATTGGGGTTTTGTTCTTTAACAGGGGCCCCTTAAAAAAATTGTTTATTTATTTTTTTATATTTTTTAAAGTAAAAGTGAAAAAAAACTAATAATAAATATCATTTTTAAACCTTCTTAATAACATGTGTATAAACGGCTAATTTTTTTTTTCTAGCTGTCAATATTTTGTACAATTTGGCTTTAATTTTGTTTTTTTATAAATTTTATGAATTATAAACTCAAACTAATAAAATAAAAAATTCATAAAAAAACCCAATCAAGGCCAAATTGTACAAAATATTGACAGTTAGTAAAAAAAAATTATAGACGTTTGTAGAAATATTATCAAGAAGGTTTAAAAAAATATATACTATTAATTTTTTTTTCTAAAATTTAAAAAAAAAATGTTTCTAGGAGGCACCACTCAAAAAAAAAACCCAATCTATAAAATGTATTTTCAGTTTTTAGACAAAGAACCGTACTCTTGAATAAAAAAAAAAATTTTTAATTAATTAGCTATTAAGATAAGAAAAATAATTAGATCCAAAGTTTGGACATTTTTTGAAAATATATTTTAGCTAACTTCACACTCGTCTAAACATTCGGGTTACTAAATAGTACTTCTTATATTTTTTGGTTTTAAACATGTGCTTCGTCCACTAAAAGGAGTAAGTAATATTATTTTAAAGTAGTATTACCATAACTACTTATCAATTCTTTCTAAAATTGTTTTAAGATAAAGTTTTATTTAGTTGTTTGTTTTACTTTTTTATGTAAAGTGGTTTATTGTTTTATGTTTTGTTAAACAAAAATACAATTAGAAGATTTTAATAGTTTAAATTGGAACAGTAATATTACCTTTAACATGTTAAGCAAGTCAACTAAAATAATAATTAAATATTTGAGTATTAATAGTAATATAAGTCTATAGCTGTATCTGAAGTGTATATGTATGTACAAGTCTATATCTAACACTTTTATAGAATATCTAAAGATTTACAATTTGTAAATTTTTATGAGCGAACTAAAGAAATGATTAAATTTAGTTGCTGTTTAAATTAGATGATCACACATCATTTTAGTGATTACTCTTTCCATAAATGTGTTTTACTTTTAGTTTTAAAAAAAATTAAAGTAGACTTGCTTTACACTCTGGGTTGCCACAAAGTCAGGATAATTAGGAAAATCATAAAAATGACAAAAGTCAGGAATATTGTGGAAAAATTTAATTAGTTTAAATTAAGTTTTTTATTTAAGTATAACCTAAGACCTTTATATTGCATGTTCATTGTTCACACATATATGGTTTAAATGGTTAACTAAATTACATGATTGAATAAAGCAAAAGAACTGTTGTTTCAATCATAATATAAATAATTAATCTATTCTTTATAGACCTTATTTTACAAACTAAGTTTCGGTCAAAGACCTCGTAAGTATTTATATAAATCTAAATAGATATGTAACAGTCACGGAAAATAGCATCTAAACAATTAAGTAAAGAAAAAATTTTTACTTAAAAACAAAAACGAACAAATTTTTATATTAACATTAAGTTTATGGTAAAATTTAAGTTTTAGTTATGTTTCAAAATTAATATAACAACAAAAATAATAGTAAAAGGTGTATGAAGTTTTTTTTTTCTTGTAGTTAATTTTCAAAGTAAAAATTGCTTAAGTAAAAATGTAGTTAATTACATAATTAAAATTGAAAATTTTTACATTTTCAAGTATTTGTTTATGTCTATTTGGATCAGTGTAACAAAATATCATAACAGTAAAAATTCAATGAAAAGTTTTTAGTTAAAATCCTTGTTCATCCAAGCGTTTAAGAGAAAGTTGGCAAGATCAAACTTTTTACTGATGCAAGTTTATATTTGCATACTACAACCATATATAAACACTGATCAGTTAAAGAAAAGATCATTTAAGACCGCCTTGATGGTGGTAACATGTTGTTTAAGTAGACATCTTATTTTTTGTTGTGTAATGTAAAGTTTTTTTTACAAGCTTTTTTTTTAAATATATTCTAAGTAGTAATATTTAATTATGTTCATTTGCTAAAGTACTAATCAAAAATTTAACTGTGTTTATAGGTATTTTATTTTATTATATCACCATTTATTTAAAACATTCTGAATTAAAGTTTTTAAATTATTCTTGTTTGCATGGTTCTTTAATACAATATGTTTATTCATGTCATGTCTTATTTTTTTGTAAGGTAGCCTAGTGTATTAATTTTTATTATTATATTTAGATTTAATTGAATTATGGTTTTTAGTGTGATTTTACACTACGTTATATCCTTGCATCAGTTTAATAATTTGATAAAAAAGTCAGGAAAACTCAAAATATTAAGGCAGAAAATTTTATTCTGTCTGATCTGTGACAACCCTGTGTACTGGTTTAAAATGCTTCCAATAACTTAATATTATATCTATTTATAAATACAATAGAAATTTTTATAATCCCATTTTTTTTAGCCACAATATAAAATATTCTTATTATAAATCTATTCAATATTTTATGCTGTTTGCTAGATATAAAATATTGAACAGATTTATAACTAAAATATTTCATTCATTACTTACATAAAACTTTTAAAACAGAGTAGATAATATATCATTAAAATTTTTAAATTAATTATAAATTATTATTAGAAAAAAAAAATATAATATACCAAAGCAAGCTCCCACACATATTTAAAGAAACTTATAGTTCATAGTTTAATATTATCAATTATTATAATTGTCCTGATGTTTGTTTCTTAACTGATGAGTACCAATTAAAAAAGAAAAAATTTTGATTAGTTTCAATTTTTTTAAGATTTTAAAGCATTCTAAAATGATATTTCAAACAATTATTATTGCACATTTGTAGTAAAAGTAGTTTGTTAGATATTTTCCCGTGAAAGAAGGCTATCAAATATTTTGATCACAGGTCATCAAATATTGAAAGATTTCAATTAAATTGAATTGAGTTCTAAAGGAAACCTTTTTAAGTTAAAGAAAAAGATAATAAGTTTTATGGTAAATATTTTATAACATATAGAAAAACAACCATTTCCTTCTATTATAACTTAATTAATAGCAGTAATACCTTTCAATAAAATACACACAAATAAACTACTGTTTTCAAAACTCAGAATAAGTAAACCAATTATATATTTTTTTTAAATTAGCTAAAAATACCAGCTAAATGTTCTGTCAAATGAACCAGTTAGTTTTTATTTTCACCCCTGAATTCATAAAAATATTCTTTAAATTTATACTAAAAAGCCAAAAAAGTAATTTCTATCTTTAATATAAATTATTAAATAGTAGTTTTCATGTTCTTTGAAGACTGTTCCTCTTCAAGTAAAATGAGTAAGTAATATTGTTTTCCAGTGTTATTACAACATAAGATCTCTTAGATATGGACAAAAGAAGTTTAGTTTAACAATAATGTTTTTTTAACTTACTAAAACACAATGATATTTAAGATTAGTTAAAATTTATAAAAACGTTAATTTGAATTATCTATTATAAATAGAGTTAAATCAAGATATTTGTTTAAGTTTTGTAATTTTGTTTTTTGTTTTAAATTTCTTTAAAAAAATACAATGAACAGCTTTATAATAATATATATTTTGACAATAGTATTTCCTCACTACATGTTCACCAGTAATCTAAAATAAAAAATAAAGTTTTGAGTATTTATAGTAATATAAGTTACAAGTATCTAATGTTTATACATGTTGTTAAGTCTTATCAGTTGTATTAAGACTATAAATAATGTTTTACATAGTTATACAGCACTTAAATGTTTTTACAAACTGTAGTATTTATAAAAAAAGATATAAATAAAGTTTATGTATGTTGTTTAGTTTAGATGATCAAATATTATCACTTTTATAGGGTTGCAAAATAACCTTGAACCCTTTAAAACCTGGAAGTTAATAACTTATACTAAACTTGATGAACTTTGAAATAGGAATATTAGAAACTTTAATCAACAATAATCATTATCTAATATCTAAAAATTAAAATTTTAAGCAAATAAAATTTAAGTAGTTTAATTTCAATTTGACACCAAAAATCTACCATACAGTACTTAAATAGAAAAAATATTGTTTTTTAAGATTTTATTTAATAAAATCACATTAAAAGTAGCTTTACAGTATTTTTTTATTGTTGATATTTAATGTTTAACCTAAGTTTAGCTTTGAACTGAAAATAGACAAAAAAACGTGAACTTTTTTAAACCTGGAGGAAGTTCAGAAACTTCAAAGAATTTGTTAAAAAAATTGGCAACTCTGTTTTTAGTACTCTTTTCATATTAGTACTTTTTTAAAATTTTCTTCAGTTTTAATAAAAAATCCACAAGTGCACATGCTTTATACTCAGGGTTGCCACAAAATGAGAAAAATTTGGAAGAGTAAGAAAAAATGATCAAATTCAGAAAATATGGAGTTTAAAAAAAATGTCAGGAAACTTGATTTAAAGATACTCTTAATAATAAAGTTCATTATTACTATAAACTTACAAAAAAATAATTTGTTTTCAGGTTCTAATTGAGTTTTTTGAATAAATAAATCTTTCTATGATCTCACCTGTGTTTTGAAATGCTGTAAACATACTAGTATTATGCCTATAGAGCTGTTTGTAGCACATACATTGACCATACGCAGATAGTTCAAATGGTGCAATGCAAGTTACATGATTAAATACAACAAAATAGTTGCTGTTTTAACCTGTATAAATATAAGATTGTAACTTAACAAAACTTAAAGTATTTGTTTATGCATTTTTGAATCAGTTTTGATTAAGAATTTGATCAAAAACTCAGAATTTTGTTTTATTATTCAATCTGTGGCAACTCTGTACACTGGTTGAAGATGCTGCAAATAATTTAGTATAATATTTATATTATTGATAATTTTTTTAGTATTTTCATCTCTACAATGCAACATACGAAATATTTTGTTTTAAACCAGTTTAATAAATATTTTATTGTTTTACCTTTTGCTTGGGCTAAAGTAAAATGTGTATTAAAAGTTTTTTATATTATTGACCAAAGAAAGTAAATTAAAATAACATTTATTTTTAATTTATTAAAGCAACAAAATTAGTAAAGGTTTTTTATTTATTTACATTTTTTTCTTACAATAGGATTGCCAAAATCTTTAGTAACCTGGAACTTTACAGTTTAGAGTAAAATAATCCTAAAAAATTAGAAATTTGAGAAATTTTGTAAAAAACATGTATTTTTACAAATAAACCATACGCCAGGAAAAACTTGGTATTTTTAACAATTTTAACATTTTAAGTAGTAAAATTTTAATTCGACACGAAAAATCTATTATATAGAATATTTTTTGCTAAATAACGCATTCGAATCAGCTATACAGTAACTTTTCAGTGTTGTTTTAAACCTTTAATTTTTAAAACCTTAAAAAATTCAGAAAATTTTGAAAAAAATTCTCAAAAAATTTTTTTAACTCTTTTATAAATATGTTCTTAAGCCCTAGTACTGTTGATAAACTTTAAATAATATAAGAGTATTCTGTGTACAACAGTTAAAAAATGAAAGCCCATAATAAATGATAAGAAATAAACTACTTAATAGTATTTAAATAGTTTCAATATCACATCTTTTTATTTTTATAACTTATAGCATTTGTAAAATAATTACTGCTAAAAATATTTTTTTCATTACTTAAATTACATAAGACTTTTTGAACAAAAATGATGGTTTATTTTTAAGAATTGTTATTATTTTAAAACTAGTTCCCACATTTTTAGTTTTAAGTTGCCCCCTTTGAAGAAATTAAAAAGGGTATTGCCCCCTCCAACAAGACTTCAACTTAATACACTTAAAATCTTATTGTTTTGCTCTTCATCTGCAACTCCAGAATATCTAGTACTAGTTTTAAAATTATAAAATCGCCCCCTTGTACCCCTTTACTAATAATTGCCTCCTAATTTACTATTTATCTTCTTATCGCCTCAGGGAAGTGGTACCAGCCACTTTTGGAAACCATGTCTTAAAAGAAGACTTATTCACTTTGTTAACTATTTATACCTGAAAAAGAGTTATTAAATATTTTGATCACATCCCTAGATGACTATAATTAATTTTAATTGCTTGAGTTGTCCTATGTTAAGTTGGAGTAAAATAAAATTGCATTTTAAGTAAAATTTTTTGCTAAAAAGGTTTGCTCAACCTCAGTTGCATACTCAAGAAAGATGTTTGAAGGAAGATTATTGTATCAAATAATCAGAACACCAGTTGATTTTGTTTATTAATTTGATTAATATTTTCTGTTGTATGTACTATTACTATATTTTAGTTTATATTTTTAACAAAGTTTCTTAACATATGATCAAAACCTATTTCTTTTTCCTAAGATTTTATTCAATGTTGGTTAGTTATTGTTTAAATTTGTATAAAATATTAATACTACTAGATAAAACTTTTATAAACTAAACTGTATTGATTAAAGTTGTTATTTTAAATATAAAAAAGAACGAATTGTCGTAGATACATTCGTGCTCTTGGTTTTTAATGAATGAGTACATACGAAATGAATGAATGAGTGGTATCCAAAGTACATAAATTTTTTGTTTAATAAAATTAGATTAAGAATAATTACATGCCTTAAATTTTTTAATTTATGTAATAGTTATATGTTTATGAAAACTTAAAAAAAATTCAGCTTAAAAAAATACATTTTTCGTATAGTTTTTTAATTGATAAAAATGTTTATTTTAATATTACAGTAGATGGAATGAATGATAGAAGAAAAGAATTACAAAACTGTTGTCAATTCTTCAAAAACTATCGTTTTATTTAGTTTAAAAATGCTCATATTTGCCCTTAACCTTAGAATTACTTTTGATTTTCTTATAATAAGTAATTTCTTAGCTTATATATGTAAGATAGAGTATTTAAAATATGTTCATATTACATACAAATCTAAAATATTACTAAATGAAGATTTAACAAAATTGTAGTATTGGCCAGTTATACCTACTAAGTTTTGGTAAGACTGCGTATTATGTTGAGTTGCACCAGTGTGACGAATGGATCGTGTGGAAGAATATGCCATTAAGCTTTTACCTATACTTTTAGTGTTTAAAATTGTAAAGTATAAACATATATACTAGAAGTATTGAGCGATGCATATTAAAAATATGAATCCTAAAACATGAAAACTTATTAAAACTATACCACAAGTTAAAATTTTTATAACCAACTATACTTACTAAATTCAAATTTTTTTCAGATATCCCATCAATTACTATTAGTCTAACAAAATACAACTGTAAACTGATTATTAAATTTTTAACTTATCGATTTATATATTTGCTAAAATTTATAGTCATGTCAATGTTTATTATTTGTAAATTCAAGATTAATGTTCACAAATTTGATTAATAATTAATATATTGTAATGGTAATACAATTAAATAGTTTATAAAGGTTTGTAAGTAGAAAACAATAACATTTAAACTTTTTATCTTAAGTATGTCAATGCTAATAAACGAGAATTTACATAGAAACAAAAGTAGCCACCTACCTAAAAAATATCAAAAATCTAATTAGCACTAAAGAAATAATTTTGCATCAGCTTTTCTAAAATACAATCAAGTTCTGACAACTTGAACAAAAGTGTTCTAAAACAACGACGATTAAATTCATCATGGCAATTTTAATAAAAAGTGTTAGGTAATAATCATATGATAAAAATAAAGCGAGTTTAAATTTTGCATCCAAAGATAATATGAGATAGTTTATATCATGCCATAGTATAAGCTAATACAAAGTACAAGTAGTTTAAAATACCCTCAAACCTGCATAGGTGAGCACGAAAATAAATAAGTTTATCTTACAAACTGTAACAATTTAGACATAGTTTCGAAAATTTCACAAATAAACAAAAAAAAAATCTAAAGTTAGAGTTTTTAATTTGATCTTTCAAACTTACTGTTTTAAAAAGTTAGTTTAAATATCTTACAAAATTGAATTTTTCAAAATATCACATTGTCCACCAATTGACATAACTATAATTTATTCTAAATTGTATATAAGTTTATAAAACTATGCCCTCATGTCATTAAAAATTTACTTAAGTAGTTCGTTAACTATGAGTTTTTGTCATTCTTTTAAAGTACTAGTATTTCTTTTTTCATGAATAAACATATGCGAACAAAATGCTTTATATACACATTTACACATTGAGTTGTTGAAATCCGTTTAAATGCTCTGATTTATTTTAATTGTCTTTAGTTTAAAATAGAACCTGGCAAAACAAGCGAAAATAGTGATGCTTAGTTATGTTTACAACTTACTTACATTTAATAAAAGACACTACAATTTACTAGTTTAAAAACACTTTTAATGTGCCAGTTGTGAAGACGCTTTCTACCGAAGTCCTACCTTGGAATGTCTTTAAGAAATGGACTACATCATCGCTACTGACGTGGAAGAAGAAATTCAGCACTCGTTGGAAGCACCTGATCTGAAAAGACGAACTTGAAGAGGTTTGAAGATCAGTCCTTCTCAGCCGTCTTGGGCCTAGTGTCAGGTCGCCTCTTAATGCCATGAGAGGTGTCTTGGGGCGCTCAGCGAAGCCGAGTGCCACCTTAGTCGGTTTACGGGTCGTCTCAATTGCGGAAACATGTTGCATCTCGTCGGCGCGGTCGGTCGGAAACGAGACGTTCGAAAGCCACGGGTAAAGGCTCGAAAACGGCCAAATCTTAATCTTTATATAGTGAAATAAAATCTACAAGTAATGTTCAATGCAACTTAAAAAGTTTTTACTAAAGTCCGTTACTAAATAAAACTCAGCAAGGTATAATAACGTTAAAAAGTATTTATATGAATGGCTTTGAACGAATTTTGCTTTTATGCATACCTTTGTTTTCTAACTTTTATACTGGGTCAGTTTCTCAAAACCTGTTATTGATAAAGTTTTAAAAACATGAATATAAAAAAAAATCTGCTTGAAGATTTTCTAGAAAAGGGGTCGGGAAACTGCTGCCCGCGGGCCAAACGTGGCCCTCAAAGACAAAATCTGCGGCCTGTGAGGTACTTTTTAGCTAAAAAAATACTTTTATAAAAAGATTAAAATAAAACACTTTGCAATAAAGATTTACAACTATGCCTTTAGTTTATTTAATACTATTTAAAGGTGCAATTTTACTGCTTTTTTTTTTATGAATGGTTCGAAATTGTATTTTTTCTACTAATTTTTATAACTTTTTTTAAACAATTGCGGCCATCGAAGACTTTTTTCTAAACAGTGCGGCCCGCGAGCAGTTTTTTCCAGGAGAACTGGCCCGCGAGTTACAAAAGTTTGCCGACCCTAGTGTAGAAGAATTTCTAAAAATAAAGAAAAATTATTTATCAATTTATTACGAAATTTTATTATTGTTAATTATCATTCAGTTTAACATAAAATAACATTGTGCCTTTACTACCGTATAGTTATTATTAGTTAACCAAATTTAGCAAAATTATAATTCAGTTTAAAAAAAAATTGTATTGTTAGTTTTGAAGACTTTATTTACTTTTTTTACTGAATTTTCTCTTATTCTAGCTACATATCAGCTCTTTTTCTTTTTAAACTGATTGAAGACAATGTTTTTTTCAAATTATCGTAAGAAAAAAAAAATCTGTTCGAGGATACAAGATAATTTAAAGAAGCGAACAAAAAATTTCCATCAACTAATTACGAACTATTACTATTTTATAGTATTGTTAGAAATGAAATAAAATTCTGCCGTTAACTACTGCACCGTACAGTTACTAGCACTAATTAATAGTGCTTGCTTCACCATGTAAAAATCAACAACAGTCCCGTAAATATTCTTATACAAATAAAAATTTCTCTCGTAATAGCTTTAGTTATTAGTCTGGTAACTAGTAACGTCTCCTTACTTTAAAAAAATTAGTTTAACTAAATACAGGTGTCGCTTTTTTGCAAGAAGAATTACCTTCATAATTCACAAACTCTTTTAACTTAGTTGCATCAGGGATTGATTACGTATTCAACATTTTTTTGTTCTCAACTTTAATCTGAATATTTATATTAATGTAAAATTTCGGTATACACTCAGAATTGCAATCCAGAAATGATTGAAGTTCTATTATTAGTATCTTCTCGAAAACCACAGGTAAAACATTGCACAACAGCTCATTTACGTCATCAAACAAATATGCGTGTTATACTAAATGTAACATTGTAATAGTGAAAAGTAAGGTGATACATGACCTGCATTAAGCTATAAATAAAACCCCTATAATGACGTCATAATAAAGCCTAATAATTGATTAACCATCTTCCTAATTTTTGTATTTGTAACACTTGATATTAGTTTTTGACAGGGATAGTCCTGGGCGGGACATTAAACTGCATCCAAGTAGTGTACGACTCGATAAACAAAAAAAATCGTACATTAGGTCTTTAGCCAACTTTTTAAGGGCTTTAAATTTATTTTATCTATATTCTAATCGTACTAATATAAACAATATTTGTTTTTCTTTTCTGTGCTCTATATCTTTATCGTTATCTTGTGTTAAGAGAATCGTTAACTATTTCATAGATTTTCAATTTCAACTGCGTATTTTTATTACCAACGAGTATTTGTATTAAAAGTTTAGTTATGTAGTAAATTTACGTAAAAAATTATCCAATTAATGTAAATTATAAAGTTATATAGTAAAATTGCATTAAAATATACGTCACATACTATTTTAACCTATTTTCTAAATAGTTCAGGTCAAAAGAAAATTGGTATATTTAACTCTATTTATAAAACAATTATCTAACAGTCATTGGTATATTAAATTAATAAATTTAATTTTAGTTTAATTTTATATCGTAAGATTTATATAAACGTCACTTATTGAAATAATTAAAACGTTAGATATTAGATAATATTTTCGTCTAATAATAAATACTTTTAACAGAAACTTAGTTATTAATTAAAGTAATAAAAATGGGTATCTTAAAAAATATTTTCAAGCGAGAGAGGACTGCAAAAAAAGTACATTGGTCTGAAAACCTTGAAGAAATTAGATATTTTGAAATTATTGTTGGTGAAAGAGGTTAGTAGTTTTTAATTTACTTTAAAGTCGTTTTAATAATTTAGACAATGTACATTTCTTAAATAATACTCAGCGATAATGTATTGGTGAATCAGTAAAACAATTTTTGTTTGTTTCTACAACTTATTCAAAATGTTTTTTAAGAAAGAACAAATTTGTCAAAAAAATAGTTCAATAAGTTTGAATAAAATATATAAAAGACAAAACTATATTAAAGTTTAGAAGTATTTTAAACTGTTATTGTTAATGATTAATTTAAAACTTTTCAATGTTTCGTCAGCGATATAAAACTAAATAATTTAACCACAGTTAATGTCTATCATGAAAAAAGAAAATTAAAATTAGAACAAGAAAGAATAAGGCAAATAAAAGAACAGAAAGAAAGTATGAGGAAAACAGAAGAAGAATTAAAATCAAAAAAGATATTGACTGGATATGGAACAGTTTGTAAGAAACCTGTTAAAGTGTCATTAAAACATGATGTCAAAAAAAGCATAGGCAAAAGGGGACGCCTAAGGTATTGACAGTTTACGCTATACAATGTCTACTTTTATTTATTAAATTTTTATATCTAGTTTTTTGAAATCATATTCATTAGATTTAAATATTAAGTAGTCGTATCTGTGTTGATGATTTAAAAACTGAAATGTCTTTTTAACTTAACATCATACAAAGTAATTTGTATCTTTTGCCAATATAGTGCAAAAGTTTCGTAAAAGGACTACTCACTTTTTTACAATTTTATTTTGTAGATTAGAATTGTTAAAAAACTGTTTGAATTTTAAAAGAAAAAATAAATTACAGACACCAAACTACTATTAAGAAAAATGAAACTAGAAAGCGAACTCTTCAAAAAGAATCCAGTTACACTGAAACAACCGAAAAGAAGCCAAGATTGAATAGTTTGCATAAATTAATTGACCTATTGAACGCTCATTGTAAAAGTAGTAAAAAGATAACTGTGAAAGAAGAAACAATTAAAAGTGAAATTGTTGATTCTGAAAACGAAATAAGTTGGTGGTTTCCCGAATTGTATGAAGACTTTGAAGATGAAACTTTGATTACGGAAGAACATTTAAATAAAATCGAACTTGAACAAAATAAACAGCCTCAAATGATAACTGAAGAGTTAATAAAGTTTATCGCAAAAGGACCCCCAGTATTTGACACACCACAAAAGAGAATTATAAGATAACTTATTATTATATCAATTTATAAACTAAATAAAGTATAAACTTTGATTTAAGATATAATATTTTATTTTGAACTGTTTTTATAATGATTTATTGTTGTTAAATTGAGCGTTGTAAACACAATAAACTTTTATACACTAAAATTTCACCATTTTTTTGTAAGATTATTGTGTTTTTAACTGCATATTTTATATTGTAATATAATATAATGTATATTTAATTCTTACCTAGTCCTAATAGACTTTTAAAATATTAATAATTAAAAATAAAAATTAAATATTTTGAATATGAAAATTCACTAATAGCTCTAAACATGCTCTTTTTAAGTTAAAAATTAATCAGTCTTATGATGTACAAGGTAATTAAAGATGCATTAAACGTACTATTAATGAAAAAATTGAGAACGCATCTATTTATTACTGCACAAGAATTTATAGGTTAGGAATTAAATCGCTAAAATAAATTCATAAGATAAGTGATAGTTTGTTATTTTACCCGCATATTTGAATTAATCTATCTCTCAATGTTTAACTGATTATGAAGTATGGTATAGTTTTAAATCACATATACTAATAAAATTATTCTACAACAATATCATTGATTAGAAGTTTATTGAGCGTTCTATTAGTAATAAAATCTTTGTGAGACAAAGTGTTTGCCTTTATTAATGAAGTAATGTTAACCAATAAAGTAAAAATGTTTGACTCTATTAACTTTTACAAAAGATGAACTAAACATAATGTTGACTTGAGTTACCTCAGCTAATTAGTTTCGAGTATACTTAACATACAAAAAAAACTTTTTATACGTTGCATTTACCACAAAATCTTATAAAGTATAGCATGTAATAATGTAACATACCATATCTAAGAAAAATAATATTAACCAATGAAAATAAAACGTTATTGAAGTCTAGTTACTTTTGCATGTTATAGTTTGTTTTTTTCAGAATATCTATACTTATTGCAGCTATTTTTAGTCAGCACAAAATTAAATTAATCTATCAAAGATACTTAGCTAAATCTAAGCGTTAATCCTGATGCATATCAAGCAGTTTTTTAAAAAGTTAAAGTTAAAACAAAAACAAATTTTAATATAAAAAAAGACGTTGACTACTGAATGTACATATTAAAAGTTTTTAAAATAGTTTCGTGTATAGATGGCTTGAAAAATTTCTAAAATATTTATTTTATGAAACTTAAAATTCTTTAATCATCAATAATATTTTTCATTTAGTTAGATAAATGCCTCAGAAAACTAAAATTTAAAACTAAGAGTATCTGCATTTAATTAAAGTGCAAAAGCTATAGTAGCGAAAAACTAATGTATAAAATTTAGCTAAAACTGAAACAAAACCTTTTTTTTTAGCTTTAAACATTTTTGAAATTTTGATATAAACAGTTATGTTGTCAGCTTAGAATAGTAAGAATCTTAATATTTTTAAGTCGTAAGTTTTTCCAATAGTATTTGACATAATTTTTTTTTCACATTATCGAGTCGTTGTTTTCTATTTTTTTTCTTGAGACGAAAACAAGCAGAAACAAAAAATACGTATACGTTAAGTTTACATTAAAAATATTTTATTAAATGTCTTTTCATTTATTACATGACACAAATTAAAAAACAAATCTACTAAATCTTGTACACATGAGTAAACTTTGTTCTGATGTAAATGAGTATAATAAACTTCAAAGATAAATTTCATTTTAATTTTATATTTTTCAACTCTATCAAATGATACGATATTTTATACAAACTCAAAAGAAAAATATTCTTAAACTTAACTGACTGTTTGAATTTTATGAAGAACCACCAATCCTGTATACAATTTGGTTCAGATATAAAATAGTTAATTTTATCGAGTAACGCAAATATCTATTTTTTAATTGGTAAAGTAAAGCCTACTAAGTTTATGTCATAAACGGAATTATCATTAATAAACGCAATTTAGTACATAATTAAACTATAGAGTTAACATATTAATATTTTTTTTTAGTTTTACACCGTAGCTTCAGTAATTTGTACTTTATTGTGCTTAGTTAGACTTCAACAGCAGTTTCTCGCGACTACACCTGTCCGGCGAGTCCTAATAAGTACAAAACCGGTCGTAAGTAATCTCCGATGCTGTTATTTATGGTCATACAGTTCATTATTTACTATTTGATTAAATTGAAATGTCACGCTCGAGAAATTCTTGGAATCTTGCACATCACCTAGTGAACTATACTGTAAGAAAGCATAAACATATAAAATTATAATATATCAGTCTAAATATAACGACATTAGAAAGTTAATGAGTACTTAAGTATTAATATAATATTTTATTTACAGCAAACAAAAACCACAAACAAGTAGAAATTTGTATTTTACTGCTTTAAAGTTAATTGTATTTAAATAATTTTTTTAAATAATAATGCATATAGAATCATATGAAAAAAAAAATTGAAAAACTTATGTAGTTTCAAAAATTAGTAATACAAATCTGTTTTAGCACTTTAACTTTTTTATCGGTTAAGACTTTTATTGTTTTATGTATTAAACACGTTGTAAGTTAACTATTTAGACTTGTAATCTGTAGATGTAAGTACCTTTAATACTAAACTTAACTTATACTAAATAATGATAATAATAATACTTAGGCTACTCTATATAAAACTAGGCATGACATGAGTTAACATATTTTATATAAAGAACTATTGCAAACACTAACAAATACATAAAGAACATCAAATTTAGAAAATACTTTAAATGTGGTCAAAACCTTTACACAAGATTTAATCTAGCAAGAATATACTTTAAGAATGTATGAAACAAAATACAATTTAACTAATTAGAATGTAAATAAGGAATACTTATAAAAATAATACTAATCAAAAAACACTTTATATAAAACAAGAAAACAATATAAATGACTATTCTTCATTATCACGTTTACTGCAGCAGGCTGTGGCTAGAATCTCCCTATCTGTCTGTTGTATCAGCTTATATATAACATTCCCTAACTCAATGTTGCATCAGGGTTTCTTGTCTGCACTTTATTTTCTCCTTTTTACAACTGTATTAAACTTGCATCAGTATAAAACTTGACCTTGCGAGCTTTCTCTTAACGCTTGGATGAACTTTTAGCTCAAAACTTCCAACCAAATCTAAACAGTAATCAAGTGAAACTTGATATCCTGTTACAGACTCATTAATATTATCGAGGTACTTAATTGTTGTGCTAAACCTTATTCTGCATCACCATTCTAATTATTCGTGTCAATAGTTTACCACTAAAATTTTGTTCTTTGCTTGTGAGCTTGTTTCCGTTAAAACAACATTTGTGCTTTTTTTTATACAAGAATTTGCAAGATAAACATCTTTGTAAGAGTCTATTTTAATATGAATTATGTCACTCTGAGGTTATCTTAGTTTAGCTTAAAATAAAAACTCAGGCCTTATCAGGATTTTTTTTCTAATCAAGTCTACTATACTTATTTTGCTAATTTCATCATTTTTGACAGGGTCTATTTTTAGAATTAAAAAGATCTTTTTTTCTGGCTGTTTTTATTAGATTTTTAATATTTAACTATCAGATTCATAGTTTTGGTTTAAATTTAAATTTGAAATACATTGATATTTATGATAATATATTAATTTTGTCATTTTGAGTTCACAATTTAAATTTAAGTTGAGACATATGCGTTACGGCTAAATTAATATTGTTTTTTTACGCGGATGTCTAGTTTGTAATAACCATATAATTATTAAAGTGTTTTGATTTTTGGTTAAAGTTATTTTTAGCAATAATCAAGGGGTTGCTGGCTTTTATTTTTAATTGTATAGTGACTGACGTGCATAGGATTGAAAGTTTTTCTGAAAAAATTAATATCCAAATTATTTATTTAAAGTCAAAAAAGGTTAAAAAGTAAAAGATTAAAACAAAAATTAAAAAAAACTGTTATAAATTTAGGAAAAAAACTTCCAATATTAGTATTGGTAGTCATTTTAACTACTAAGGCTATTTAGGCTAACTTTATATAGTCTGATAAGTTTTAAATAAACTCAGTTTAACTCTAGTCATGTCAACACAGACTTTCGCTATAAATCTCAGGTTAGTTTTTACAACTTTTAAACTTTTTAGTATTTTTTTGCTATAACTATGAATATTCACTATAATCAAGCTGAACCGAGAAATCTTTATACTTTTTTTGGCTTATATAAAATTATCTTATATAATTTCAGGCTGATACTGTTTTTTAAATTTCAGGCTAGCTTCTACAAATCATTTTCTCATTTTCAATTAGTTTTTGTGTTTACTTGTTGAACCTTGTTGTTATTAATCGTACCTCTCCTTTTTTAAATAAGTTAAAAGAAAATTTTAGAAACTATTTTAAATTCTTTTAAATGTTGTTTATTAATTTTTAAACAAAGTAAGAGTAACTCAGGCTAGTTTAAATAGGCTATTTTAAATAGTTTGTAGTAACTCAGGCTATAAAATACAGGTTGAAAAATTGCAGCTACTAATTTTATAATCTAATAAAATACTGTAAATAAACAAGTAAATAATTCAATAAGTTAATTTTACAGTTTAAAAGTTAAAATTTTTATAATATTTTCTTAAATAGAATAAACGAAACAAAATCATTTTCTCAAATTGATATGATCAAAAAAATGATAAAATTTAAAGGGTAGCTGTCAAATTTGCACGATCGTACAACATTTCACGAGGTGAGAAAATTTTACAAGTACACAAAATTGCACGAGTACACAAAATTACAAGAAGATACTTTTGCATAAAAACACTTTTGCACGAAGGGATAGACTTTCACGCAGGTTCACTTTTGCACGAGCAGACAATTTTGCACCGAGACATTTTTGCACGGATTTAATTTTTGTTGTTTAGTTTTTTAAATTTAAATTCTTTTTTTTCTATCACTGTTACCCCTAACCCTTATCCTCGGTCTGTTTTTATTTTAACTTTTTTAATTTTACATTTCATTAGTTTTATTTCTATTCTTAATATCAATGTTACCCCTAACTCTTACCCTCAGTCAGTAATTTTAATTTCCTTTCTGTATTTTTATTAATTCATCTTTTAGTTTTTTTTTCTGCTTTTTTAATCTCGTGCAAAAATGTAACTAGTTCAAATTTGTCTTTGTGAAATTTTGACCTGTTCCCAAATTAACCAGTATATGTTTTATGTAGATTCAAAACTTTATTATATAATTGTAATAATATTATATGTTTTGATTTTGAGAAGACAAAAAATGAGATCTCAACAACTAGAGGACAATTGATGAATTTATTCATTCAACACTTTATTTTACAAACTAAGTTTCGATCTTTTAAAAGCTAAGTTTAAATGCAATAAATTAAATTTCTTAGACTCTCAAATAAAATTAGGTATTTAATTGAGTCGTTTAATATGAATTTTGAAAATCATTCTCACCTTTTCATCTCACACTACAGTTTTTGTGTCTTTGCTCTTCAACCTTTTTCGGTTCAATTAACATTTTGGCTTTTCTTCCAAGAGAATTTTCCAGACAAATATCACTGTAAGTAATTTAATTTACTTTATTTTAGCAAGTAATTTAAGTTTAGCTCAAAACAATATCTAAAAAATCATGTCTAACGGCATCTACTTTTTAACAAAGTCCACTGAGCTTATTTTGTTTATTTTGTAATTTTTGACAAATAATAAAATCATAAAACTAAAAATAAATGTATAATTTTTTCTAGTTGTTTTTTTACAGTTTTCAGTATCTAACTGTCAGATTGGTAATTTTTGATTCAAATTAAAATTAAAATATTTTGATATTGGTCAAAACTAATGTTTTTGTCATTTTGGGTTAAAATTTTTAGTTTTTAAGTTTTGACATATACGTTAATGCAAAATTATAGTGGTTTTTGAGTTGGAAAATGTAGTTTGTAACCACATTAGTTTTTGAACTATTTTTATGTTTAGTTAAGGTTATTTTCAGCAACCATCACAATTTTTTTTTCAAATTCAGTAGTGAAGGTCTTTTGCTTATATTGAAGGAGTTAATACTTTTCCAAGTTTAAAGATTTAACTTGCTAACATTTCTTTTTTGGAAAGCCTTTTTTTTGCATTTAAAAACTAGATCTTCATTTGAATTTTATTAAGGCGAATTTTTTGTAAAAACATAAAAAATTAAATCTTAACAAGTATTTTGTTTTGAATAGTTGAAGTATAATAAAAAGTTTTTAACTCTTGGTAGGGTTGCCACTCCTTAAATCAAAAACTATTTTCCTGAGTGACTAAAAAAACTCCAAAGTCATCCTGAGTTTTTTCAAATCATTAAAATGTTTTTTAACTATTCAAAATTAATAAAGTCATGTTGTTTAACAATTTTTTTTTTAAATAGCTAAATACTGAAACTAAATCAATTAAATCTTATTAAAAATCAAGAAAACATCTGTTCTGAGAATATTAAAAGACCTATAACTATCCTTAGGTTTTATAAATAAAAAAACAAACCTATCCGAAGTCAACCTGAGATCAAACATAAAGTTCAAAATATCCTGAGTTATCATAAGTCTTTTGTAACCCTGTCTGTACTTTTATGCTGATACTTAGGTATAAATTATTTATTTACTTAATGTGTTGAACTTTAAGTTTTGACACTTATTTCATGGCTAAGTTTATGGTGTCTTGGTGGGGATGCGAGGTTTTAATACCTATGTAAAAAATTAAAGTTATTTTATGTGGGGCCAAGTTGTTTATAACATCCTTCTAGGACAGAGTTTCTCAAAGTGGGCTATAAGCAGCAGTGGTTTGTAGAATCGGACTAGAATGGGACTAAATCACTAGTTTAAATCAAAAAGTGGTTCTTTAAAAATATCATATGATTTTATTATGCTATTTTTATGATAAACTTCTTACTAAGTTCAAAGTAAGAATTATCCAATTCAATAACTTGGTTTTTAAAAGATACAATTTAAATTTAAAAATCGACTTTAAAAAGTTATCAATATATAATAAATATTAATATATAATAAAAAGTAATTATATTCCTTAATACATTTCAATATTTTAACTGCTCATAGTTTTTAAGACAAAACGGTTTTCTAATCATAATAGTTTAAATTTCTAAAAGTCTAATAATAATAACTTACTTTTGAGGTTTTATTAAAATGAAACAAACCAAAGTACTTCAATACAAAATACACACCTTCTTGTTTTGCTTGTTAGTTTAATTATTTTCTTTTTAATACCTAAATTCATTTTAAACTAGTGTATGTTAAACAAAATATATTTTTACTTCTTGTTTACCTACTGTTTAAAATTTTAGTATAAATGTACAAAATATAAGAAAAGTAATTTTTACAGGTCTTGGCTCTTGAGCTTAGGTAAGAATTTTGACTATAAAATATTATTTATTTAAGTTTTTTAAATTAAACCTAATTACTTTTTGAAACAATTTTAAACTATTTTATTTCTCAGAATGACTATGAAAATAATCCTATTTTAAAATTGTAGTATATATATTTTGTCAAGTAAAACTAAAACTACTTGTTTACTTAAGACTAGAAATGAACTAAATATAAACTTCAATTACTTTTAACAACTAAGAAACTAATTAATTTGTCATTATTATAAAAAAGATAGTTTAAACAGAGTAAATATCATGAATATTTTATAATAGACTCTTATATACATTTAAAAATCAAGTATAAAATACAAACTTACATATTTAATTTTTCAAGTTGAAGTTTTGAAAATAAGCCAGTATGAATCAGCTCAGGGTAAGTTTTATTTTACAGTTTTACAGTCATAGTATTAAAAGTATAAAAACTCATTTAGAACACTGCCTAATGAAAGTTAATCAGCTTAAACACTTAATTTATATAACTAAACATCAACAAAGGATACTAATCATACTACAGGTAACAAATATAATTAAAAATTGCTTGCTATCCAAAAACATTTTTTACTATGTAAAGAACTGTTATATATATTTTATTAAAACATAACATTTCAAACAAAACAGATTTCATTACATTTTGGAGCTTCAAAAAGGTTCCCTGTGGAGAGTTAGAGAGAATCTGTTTAGCTTTAAGCTTAATCTTTACTGTTATCCTTGCAATACTTTTATTTTTGGAGTTTTATATTTTGACTCGGAAAAGGTGAGACTTTTGAATTAATCTTATAGCAGCTTAGTTAGTTAACTGTTTAAAAAAGAAATACTAGAATACACACCAAAATGACTTTGCTTATACTTTTAAGTTTCAAAAAATATATTAGGTTTATACTAATACTAATTGACAAACTGGTAAAGCTATTAAAACCTTTGATTTTAACCATTTACAGGGTTTCCACTTACTCAAAATAACTCAGAGTGTTTTATTTATTTCAACCAGAATGACTCAGGACAGTTCAACATCTCAGGATATTTAAAAAATCTTAAAAATCCCACGACAGAATTTTTTAGATATAAAATTAAATTTAGTTAAACCAGTTTGAATATACTATTATTTTATACACCTAATTTTGTTCAAAAACAAGGTTGTTATTGATTTTATATGCTCGTTTAGAAAATTTTAGCATTGCAGCTAGCTCTTCATTTTTCTTAGAAATAATATTGTAGTTTTTGCTTAAAATCCAAAACTTATGTCTATCATGATTTGAGGTTTTGTTAAACAAAAACAGTTAAGAGATATAAAAGTTCAACTATGCATTAAAAACATTTAATATATTTAAGAGTTTAAGTTACTTATATAGTTAAGTGGATGTTATTATTTTATACTTACTTAAGTCTTAGACGAAGTTGTTTTTTAAGATTTATAAATACCTTTTTTTAATAAAACTGATAAAAATGAGAAAATATCAGTGTTTTTTAATTATCTAAATAATAATTTCAAATAAGTTTAGTAAATATCTAATGCAGAAGAATTCAAATAAAACCTTCTTTTAAGTTATAAAGAAAACTAAATTAATAATGAGGTGTAAGTAAATTGCAATATAGGCAAAAAACTTTTTTTAAGATCGAAAAAAAATTTCAGGATGATTCAGGACAGTTTAAGGTCATTCAGAGTTTTTTTTTATCTTAAAGAGTGATAACATTGTATTTAAGCAAGGGGTCAAAATTGGTTTTTGAATTTTATATTGAAACGAACTGTTATAATATTTCTGTTATATAAACTGTTATAATATTCGTTAAGTTCAAGTAATAAACAATTTCAAAAAAACTATTTAGATGCAATTTAATAAAAACAATAGAAGACTTGAACAATTTTGAGAAATGTTACATTAAAACTGAACTGGAAGAAAGGTTAAAAGTTGTAGATGAAGTAATAAGACTTTATTTTATTGCAATTATTACCTGTTTAGCTTTTAGTGTGATAACTTCAGTTTCAGTTTTTGTATTTGATTTAATTACACAAAACTTGGTTTCAACACAATAATACGCAATAACCGTCATAAACAAGACATAAAACTGTATCCGTGGTGTACGACTCGATAACCAAAAAGTTTTTTGTACACCAGATTCTTAGACCAAACTTTTTAAGCGCATTTTTTGTCGTTCAATAAACCAATATGTTTATGATTATAGTAGTAAAGGTGTTGTTCTGAATTAAACTAAGTTTAGTAACAAAAATAACTCTGAATTATGTTAATGATTTTTTGTTAGTATTCTTTATTTTAGTATCCATTGTCAATTTTATTCTAACAATAGAACATATATAAAACGTAGATTTACAGATAAAAATTAACATTGATCTATATAAGAAAACTATAACTAAAATTTAGAACAAAATTTTTATAGTACAACTTAAAAACACTGTTTTTTAAGTGTGTGTTTACTAAAAAGTAAAAACTGAAAGTCTTGTGAATAAATTGGTTTTTAAATTAAGTTCTGTAATGACTTTTTGAAATTTAAAATAATTTTGTGTCTTCGATGTTTTTTATATAATTTACTTTAATGCAGATGTATAGAAATTTTCAACCTCGATTTATATCTTTAGATTAATAAAAGCCCATTAAAGAAATTCGGTATTTATTTTTGAAAAATTAGATTTTATGTCTTAGAAGATATTGGATTAAAATAGATGTAAACTTGGAATACTTGTTTTATTTATATGCACGTTATAATTTTAAGTTCTAGCAACCCATACACGTGATAGACTTAAAATTTTTGAGATTTTAAAACTGTTTTAAAATAAAAATAAAATACATATCATCTTACTATTTCTAGTCAATAGCATTAAAACACTTTGAAAAGGCTTGTTAATATGTAAAGTCCTTAAAGAATAAATAAACTTTTAGAAAAAATATTACAAAATAGTACATAACATAATTTCAAAGCTTAATAGACCGTTGTTGCCTATATGTTAATGCAATAACGCTTCAAATTAACATGAAGAACAAGCAAAAATGTATTTTAAACTTGTACTTAATCTGCGTTAAACACCTTTAATTCAGCTGACTATATTTTTATGCTTGATATATTTAAGGTTTTAGTATGGGTTTTATAGTCGAACTATTTGTTTATTACACTGTTAGCTATTATTTGAACAAATTTGTGTAAAAATAAAAACTCTCAAAAAAAAAATAAATGCAAAATGAAAACATGTTTCAATTAAAAAATTAACAGTACTTCACAGACTTTACTAAATTTTTATTATTATCCATGAACAGCTTACTCTATATCTTTTTAAACTACTTTAAACATTTTTTTTTTAATTATCAACAAAATACAATAAGGTAACTTTAGACCAGTGGTTGTTAATCTTAATTTTTTTTTATATGTTCCCCCTTTTGGAAAGTAATTACCAAATTTACTCTTTTTGGAAGGTTTTTACCAAATATACCCTCAATATACGAAGTAGTGTTTAATTTTGAGAAAAAAAAAAGAACTTTAAGTTTATATAGTGTAAAAAGTTGTGAAACTTAAAGAGTTTATATAACTTAAAAAATGTACTGTTAAATGTTAACTTATAAATTTAAAGACTATTAGTGCAAATTAATTTACAAAACTTACAAAAAAGTTAATTTACCCCCTAAAACAAGCAAATTTATCTCCAGAGGTAAATTTACTCCAGGTTAAGAATTGCTGCTGTAGACTAAAAATAGAGTAAAACTTTAGTTTGCTACTGCAACAAACATTTTTAATTAGTTTAATATTTTATTGTAATTATTCAAAAATATTAGCTATTTTTTCTTAAAAAATTTAATATTTTTAAACAGCTGAATAATAAAGAAAATATGTGATTTTTTCTAGTCTACTAGTTTTCTTGAAAATTTAGAAAAAATAGATTAGAAAATTTAGTATAATGCTTTTCATACATAACAAAAATGAAATATTTAAAACACCCCATATTTATTTAAATAATAAGTAAACAACGTACGGCTTGCCAGCGGAGTAATTAGCCCACTACGAATTTTGTGGTTTGAAAATAATTCTTTTCAAATATTTAAGATTTAACTAAAACTTAATAAAGTGTTTATATTTAATTTTCAGCTATACAGCAGTGTTTATTTTATTAATAGCGCATTGTATATAAAAGTCTTAGGATTTAAATTTATTAATTACTGCAATTAATTTTCATAGTAAATTCGGCCCTCAAATGAAAATCTAAGATGAAACTAAAAAATATTTTCCTTAATTTTTACAAACCATAAAAGTGTTCAGTAGCCCAAAAACAAATTCCATTAAACAATTGCAAGCAAAAAGTTGTCAATTACTTAACAGTTGTCAGGCTAATAACACTTAATTGGATAAAAGTGTCTGTTTCACAAAAAAGTCAATCCTCTTTTTCCGGACCTATTTCTAAACACCTTATAAATGGAGGGAAAATATTCAAGCATTTAGTCTCGTTTTTTGCACAGAAGCTGGGAATATTTAGTTTAGTTCAGACTTTTCGTCTGGAATTTCCTTCACACCTAGTGCTTTTGAATAGACTGACAATTATAATGGCATTCCAGTTTCCCGTAAGCAAAATAAATGCACTTAAAACTGAAAATTTTAGTTAAGGTTTAAAACTTGTAGTTAAAAATATGAAAAATCTTTAATCGTGTGTTTTTTATTTAAAATGAACCGTGATTCGAAAGTTTTAACTTTTTGAAATAATTTCATGAATATAACTTCGAAAAAAACAAAAACAATTTTAACAGTGGTTATACATGTTTATTATATAGATATGATCAAAAACAATTAACTCAATGTAAATTAAATCGTTTATTGCTATTATAAATGCTAAACTGCTATCAGTAGATTAAATTGTTAATAAAGTTCTTTGTTATCTTAAACCGCGCTCTATTTTTAAATTGTTTTAAGATAACATAAAAGCTTTTTATTCCAAGGTTATGTTTAAACTAATTCAAGCTTGAACTGAAAAATAAGTTCACTATAAAATTTTGTAATTGTTTTTTTTACTATAGAATTAGTTTCAGTAAAAAAATGAAACTTTTAGATGTTTTTTGAAAAGAAATATTTCTTATTTTAAATTCCTTTGGATAAAACCAACAAGTTCTGGTATTATAAATACTTAAAAAAATTATGGTTTTGGTGATAAGTTATCTAGAAATACCTTGTAGTGTCTTAGAAAATATTAAAAACCTTTAATTAATACTTACAAACGTTTTATTATTAGTATTTTTTTTTTCTAATGCTTTCAACTTTGTATTTTGAGCAGAATTTAAAAAATAAAAAAATTCAAATAGCAAAACAAATCAATTTATTAGTGAAAGAATGTTGAATATAAAGTAGGAAAAAACAATGAAAAACACAAAAGTATAATTTAAAAGAAGGATATGATACAACAGATTTCAAAATATTCTAAGAAATTAAATAATCTAAATAAGTCACTTGCCTCGTAAATCAAATTAAAAATAATGTTAAGTTCTATTAAAAAAACAATTATCAATTTAAAAACTTTTAAAAACTATTCCTCTCACTGTGTTATTTATAAAAGACGTAAAAAATAATAATAAAACATTTTAACTTTTGTTACAAACTACTTCCTCTTTCCCATCGCCAAACTTTTTACTTACGACGTCACAGTTATTTTATTTACGAGTGATTGTAGGCCATAACGTATTATGACGTCACATTAGTGATTGTTGGCCATGATGTGGTTGATATCTGGTTCCAAGGCTTCCAACATGGAACTGAGGCGATCGATGTTTATAGTGTCCGTGTTGGATACAGGCCTCTGAAGCAACTCTGTAGTATTAGATATTTTTTAATGATGAGTTGTAAACTTATTGGTGTTTTTTGATAACGAGATGTTCTTTCAGTGCACATTTATTGAAAAAGATCATTAAAAAAAATTTTGTTTTGTGAAGTTAACAACTAAATACAAGTCGTTGTGATAAAGAAATTAAATATTTTTTTTTGTTTAACTATTCGTATGATATTAACAAACAAACTAACCGTCTCTGTTATTTATTGGTGGCAACATCAACTCTGCACTCCCGTCTACAAATGCTGTAAATAATTATTTGTTAAACTGTCTGTTGTTATGTAGTTTTATAGTAAAGTAACAATAACTTATGAGAAACAAAAAAACAGAGTTGCCACTCTTTAATTTAGATTATCCAATATAAGTTACATTAACCAGTCTAAGATACATGAAGTAAGCATGTGTGTATCAAAGCGGCAAAAACTCAGTAAAATTCAAAAATTGAATACATATACAGATAAACAAGCTTAGAATATTGTAAAAAAAGGTTATTGAAGGACTTAATATACAAGAGAACTAAAGAAACCTCATTAAAATTAGCTTGAGTTTTAATAACAACCTTTATTATATATCAAACTATCCTGAGTTACCTGAACGAGTGGCAACTAAGTTATATAAAAAACAAATGAAAACTTATATGATAAATAATAAATACTTACAATCAACATCCGGTCCAGTCGTGCTATCTGCAGCCATTTTCACTGTGTTACTCTGAACAAAATAAAAATTAGTCTCAAGAAAAATATACTACAATCAAGCTTAGGTTTAGTTACTTAGTAACAACTTGGTGAATAAAACGTCAAAATCTATGAATCGACAAAAAGTGTGGCTTACTTCGCTCACAAAGTTGTTGTTTTCAAACTGATCGAATGGTGAGCTTATTATGTCGTTTGCAGATTGTAGTAACTCGTTGTTTAGTACCTGTAAAAAGGAATATGTTAATACAAATAAAAACTTTAACTTCTAAAATTATAGCATTTCGGTAAGCTAAGTAATAAAAGAAGGAAAAAAGGTTTATGTATGTTAATTTAAGTGCTTGAACTATGCAACATTTAATTTATTATAAACTCACTGCAAGCGGTGACGCTTCACTACTGTTGTTGTGAATCTGCTGTGTTTGGACTGAAGGGTGAATATTCGACTGGGTTGTTGGATTTTGATTTGAAGTGTGAATGTTTGACTGGGTTGTTGGATGTTGATTTGAAGGGTGAATGTTTGACTGACTTGTTGGGAGTTGGGCTGTGTGGTGACGAACCCTTCTAGGTTGTTGGCTAGCTGGTCGGGGAGTCATGTTTCTATGCGGGACTTGGTTGTTATTGGACATATTATTTCTATGTGAGACGTTGTTTCTTTGGGGAATGTTATTACTATGGGAGACTTGGTTGGTGCATTGTGAGATATTATTACTATGGGGCACGTTGCCATGCGTCATATTTACTTGCCGATTGTGCTGGTTACCATTCTGCATGTTCACTTGGTTACCAACCATCTGTTGGTGGTTACCATGCATTTGCTGTTGGTTGACATGGTGAAACTGGTCATGGTAACTGCCTTGTTGTTGCTGTTGGTAACCAGGGTACTGCTGCCCGTACCCGCTGAAGCTCTGGTGCCTCTGGTGGTTTTGTGACGTCATAACGGCCTGGTTGTGGTTGAAGTATTGGTTGCTAGGGTACATGGCCATCTGGTGGTTGTAATTTTGCTGGTAGTTTTGCTGCTGGTTGTAATTCATCATTTGCATGTTGTTGTGTTGCCCGTCTGTAGTGGTTAGAAATATTTTTTGATAAAAAAAATATTTATGAGATGATTCAGTTGAAATTTTGAAATAGTAAATTCATGACAACAATTAATCGTTATTTTCAACAAAGTTCTTTTAGTATATCTAATAGTAAGTTGATACTGTTTTATAACAACTAGTTGATATTTACATATAGAATTGAAACTCACTGTAATACATGTGCTGTTGGTTGTACATCGAAGCAGGAGCTTCAGTGTTATAAAACTGCTGATTGTTGTAAAACTGCCACTGGTTGAAGTTGTTGTACCTTTGCTGTTGCTGTGTTTCGCAAGTATTCACTGATGGGGGGTCGAGGGGTCCCTGGTCCCTCGATGCTGATTGGTTGATGTGACCGGACGATGCCGATCGCGTCAGGTGGCGTGGGGGAGGCATCTTTGTAAAAAAATAATTTATTGTATATATTTTTCATATAAAACACACATAAAGTTTTTAAAAGGGTATTCTATTGTTACCATTTCAGAATTGATACTTTTTTAAGCTGTTATAAAGTATTTTGAACGTATTTTTTTTGATGATATTAATGCTATTGGCTAAGGCTTAAGAGGTTTATATCATCATAAAAAATTCAGAGGTTAGAACCTTAGGTATGAAGTAAAAATATATTTTTCTAATTAGTAAAAACTAATAACAAGTAATCACCTCTCTCATAAACGTTTGCGAGTTGTTCTCCTGCCTCGACTGTTCCTCCTTCGGTTTTTCTTCTTCTGTCTGCTTGGCTTGCTTCACTGCTTGCTGAGTCGTGCTTCTACTCTGACACCTGCTCTGAACCCTGCTCTGATTCCTGCTTGTTACTTCTGGAAGGGGTGTCATGTTGTTCCAACTGTTGTGCCTCTGCACTGAAGGCATCTTACGCGAGTCCGTCTGTTGAGATATGTAATGTTAATGGATGTAAGTTCAAGGATTAAAGTTTAATATGTAAAACATTAAGGTAGTATTTAAAAATTAAAACAATAAGTATAATTTAAAAGTTATTGTTAAGTTAGATATGCAATGAAGTTTAAAAATGTATTATATATATATATATATATAAAACTAACCCTCAGACTGTTAGCGATTGGATGAGCCGGGTCGCTCGCCCTCCTACTACTGGTCTGATGAAGATTGCGGTTATCGAATCTGATTGGTTGCTGGCCCTGTTGGGAAGCGAACGAACCGTAACCCTGGTCGCTATGCACCGATCCCCTCTGTTGCTTGGCAACCTGGTGGTTGTCATGGGTTTTGAGGGGGATGGGGGTGGGAGGGGGCTGGCATGTCTGCTCGCTGTGGATCGACCTGAGGTCGTGGAGCTGCTGGGCGTTTATTATCTGACCCGAGCAAGCCGATGGGTGCCCTGTTGTAATTTTTGTAGTTTGATAAAAATTATTGATTACAATGTTTAATACAAATGTGTGCCCTGTTGAAAAAAAATGTATAGTTTAATGTAGTGTTGTGAAAATAATTGTGTCTTTGTTTTGCATTTCAAACTGAATGTATTTGAACAAGCAGTAATAAAGTTTAGTTGTTTAACAGCAGACCTTTAGAAATTATTACGAATAAAACTTAATAAAGATAACTTGTTTCTTGTTAATCTTATTTTGTTGAAACAAAAGAGTGTGTTTTAATTTATTTGCAAAACAAAATGAAGTTTAACTCCATACTTTGACTGTTGTTGCTAATTCTCCTTACAGAAGATTCTGTTGATGTTGGGTCGTAAGGATTGTGCACATTTGCCCTCGTTAAAGTTATTGAGGATTTTTTGACCTGCAAAAAAATTAGTTGATACTAGTAATGTATAAAATGCTGTATAATTAATTATTTTGAGCAAAAAGACTTAATCAAAATAAACAATTCAACACCAAGAAATCATTAAAACAATTTCAAGTAGTAAAAGAGGTTACAATTTATATTTGTTGAAAATATTTGTTAAAGTTATCTCATAAGAAAAAGATTAAAAGTTTTGTAAAGGCTGTACTTTTCTGTTCACATTGAAAAAAGCTCTTTAATTAACCCTCATCAATCTATTTCATTGCCGATAAGTGAACTATAACGGACGTTTTAAAAAACAAAAATCAAAGCGTGTAACATTGTGTTGAAATTTTATATCTTGCCCCCCTTTTTATAATGGAAACCCATCAATCTGCGAACACATAAGTTTTGCTGTTTTTCTCGGAAATTTAAAAGTCTTTCTTAATTTAAAAACCACAATAAAACTTTGATTAAAATAACCATTAGCTTTCTCGGAAATATCTGATTTTTTTCATTTTAAAACATAATAAAATTTTAATTAAAACAACCATCAATTTTTCCCATAAAATGAACCATTAATTTAATTAAAATGATATATCAAGGTTTTATTGTATCTCAAGTAATTTTTTTTAATATGGCTTTATTACTTCCAAACTTTATAAGTTTACTCTCTTAATTTAGTTTATTAGAGAAATATTTATACAAATTTTCAATTTTTAAAAAGTTTACATATGATAATGCGTGTACTTTGAACTTAACTCGCTTGACACAGTCAAACTCAACAAATTAAGCGAAAATCCCAAATTTTCACATTTTCCAAAGGCAAACACCTACTAATTGGAAAATAACCACAAGCAAGATGTAAATATGGAAATTGTACACACGTGCTTACTATGTGATTAACAATGTATATTATTGTACAAAATAAACAGAAAAGCATAGTACGCTTTTTAATATTTTAAAGCGCTGACAGGATTAAAAAAGGGTAAGTATTATGTGAATTTTGTTTAAGATAAATCACTTTTTAATAACATTGGATAACGTAGATTGTTTGTGATACAAAAAGTATTGTAAAATATTTCATAATTTAACATAACTTGGAGAAAAATATTTAAAAAATTAGTTTTGATTGAACTTACGTAATGCGTGTAAAACCCATAACTCATCGGTCAACAATCTAATTTTAAAACTTAGCATTTACAAAAAACAACAAGTTTTCAGATTTTATATCACAATATTTCCAAATAACTTATTAAACTTACATTATTACTTCCGTTGTTGGAGGCGGTGGAGGATTTTCTGCTGACGTCACTCAACGACCCGCTGTCCCTCCTTGATGACGTCACAACATGAGTCGAATGCTGAACGTTCCTGCGCGTGATGACGTCACCGTTGACTTGAGGAGTTTTCGAGTAAGGAGCCAGCTTTTCACCGATTTCTGTATATAATGTTGTAAGAATTTAAAAAGATAACTAATTGTTAGTATTAAAAACAGCTAACTATTAAAAAAAGATTAGTACACCAAGAAGTAAAAATAAATTTACATATAATTTATGAGAACTTTTTTTTTATTTCCTTAAAAAAAGTGTAACTCTATTCAATTTTAGTCTTATAACATACAGTAGCAGATTCGTCAGAAAGCTGTTAAGTTAACACTTTGAAATGTTCAAATTAAACATTTTTGTCAGACGAGCCGACCTCCGACCTCTTAATGTGTTGTTACGTCACACAGCGACGCGTCGAAATGCGTTTGTGACGTCATAGACGTGTTTATTGTCGTGCGATATAAAATATTAAATTAAAGAGCCATCACTCAAACGTGAAAATGACAGCTGGAAACTATTTTAATTTGTTTGAGTTTCTAGAAAACAAGGAAAAACAAATTAAATTTTGGCTAAAAAAGTAAATAATTCGTTTTTTTGAGTTAGTAGTATCTTTTAAAAAGTTTTTATATGTACGCTGTAAAGCGTACTTTAAAAAAAATAGTAGCTGTTTAACTAAAGTTTTAAAAATAAAGTTACTTTTTGTTTAGATAGTAAAAGTGAGTTATAATATATAACATCGGTTTAAAAATATATATTGTAGTGTAATTTTTTCAAAGACATAAAAGTTTTTCAAAGAAGTTTTATATATTATACAAAATGAATGAAAAACAAAATCCATAAAGAAAAAATTATTAACCGTATATGGATCTGCTTCTTCTTCCATTGTTATGCTCCAGCTGGTATCCCTGAAAATCCCCTCCTGAAAAATTTTCCAGCGACAACCTCTCCAACTTGCTCCTGAACAAGTTCCTCGTCCTTCTCTCGTGTTGCACCCTCGGTTGCGTGGCAACCTGAACCTGGTTACCATGTTGATGACGTAGCTGGTTGCCATGGAAGTGGTCGACCACGATGTCGTTATCCGAATCTGCCCCGTGGTCCTGGTTCCGGGAATTACCCACTTCAACACCTGAATCTCCATTGTTGGGCGAGGTTACCATGGAAGTGAGGTGGTTCCCCCCGGGCGAGTCGTGTGGTGTGACGTCACTTGACGACGAGTTACCGTGGCGGAAGTTAGAGTTACCGTGGTTACCGTTTCCGTTCTGTTTGGAAAGTGTTTGTTTTTGTTAAAGGTTTAAATTTAATTTATTTTTTGTGGTCATAATGTTTTCATTCCTTTAGAAGTCACGTATTTGTATAACCAAAACTATAAACTAAGCTTATAATTTTTTTGCATTTTGAAAAAGAATCTAAATCTTAATACCTTCTTTGGTTTTCGCATTTAAAATAGATTATAGCTATATGAGTAATTTTAAACACGAACTATCAGTTAACTAATTAAATTCCAATAAACACTAACTTGGTGGTTAGTATTGGAACTTTCGTTGTTGGGTCGAAGCGGGTTGCAACCGAATTTTCGTTTGTCGTCCTCTTCGTTTTCCTATGAATAATTTAATTAGTCTTTAAATTTTGAATATCTGTTGTCATGTTTGTGTATTTGGTGGTCTAGTAATTAGAGCAATATTATGTAAACAAAGGTAAATAAATTAGATGATCAAGTCAGAATTGCACAATTTTTAAACATATTGATTTTGTTTTTAGTACTTGTTTGGTTATAACATAATATCCAGTTTAATAAAAAATAAAACATTATCTCCAACCTTCTTCAACTGCTTGACTTCTATTTTAGCCTGCTGGCTGTTCCTCAGCTGCCGGTCTCTTTCCGCCTTCATCCGCTTCGTGACGTGAGCTTCCGGCCCGTGAACCGTCTTCACGTGTTTCCTCAGGGATGACGGGTCAGTGTACCTCTTCGTGCATCCAGGGATCTTGCACGCGTAAGGTTTCTGCGATTAAAGAATTATTATTTACTTACCGTTTGTTCATTTATGTACAATTGTGTATCTTGTATGGTTTCAATGATAAAATAAGTTTATTATAAGTTTCTCGATAGTAAAAAATTATGCTTTTAAAAAACTTTAAGTGATGTCATATAGATTTTGTATCAGTTTTTTTATTTAATTTTTACTTGATGATAATTATATGATAAGGTTTTAGACTAACATAACGTATAATAAATATTTAAAGTTATAGATACCTTCTTAATCGTCAAACATATAGACACCATATTTTTTTGGTAAAGCAGACTGCAAAAACTACAACTGTGTTTGAAAGTAACTCTTAAAGTTCTAAACAAGCAGCGTAATCTCAACTAAACCCCTTTAAAAACAAGTTTACCAGAAAACTCAGAAAACAAACAAGTTTGAGCTACTTGAGGATTTCACGCGTGACCGACGTTGCCGAACTAAAACCTTCTCGATCTGAACCCATCTCTGTTTACTTGTGAGATAAGAAAAAGCTCAGCCCTCTAAGGAGCCCGTTATCAGTTTAAAATTGCTACCGTTGTTTTTGTTGACAATACAGCAAAAGAGCGCTGGGTAATGCGACCGTAATTTCAACTGTAATTGCAGCCTTATCTCACACAAGGCAACAGAAAGTAGCTTTAATGTTGTGCGTGTATGCAAAGTAACTTTAATGTATGGGATCATTTTGTGCCGGAGATTTAAGCTCTGCTTGCCGATAAAAGTTGCGTGAAACCAGTATATAATGATTTTGTTTACATTTTAGAGATTCTGCGTAGTTTTATTTAAAACTAAACAGCCATTTTTTTCCCATAAACTGGATTTTTTGTGTAAGTACACATAAAAAAACTAATTTAACAAAACTCTAACGAATCGAATATTTTTAAATTAGTCATAATTACAAAAAGTAGTAATTAAACACGTCAATTTATCTTTTATGAAATGTATATTTAAAAATAACTGTGAATATAAATCACCTCATTAGAGTGGGTTCGATTCTGGTGTTTAGCGCGATCGGACGCATTGCTGAACGCTTTTGTGCATCCTTCGAACTCACAAACGTAAGGCTTTTCTCCCGTGTGACTCCTCAGATGGGTTTTGAGATTCTCCAAACGCGAGTACGCCTTCGTACATCCCTCGAACTAAAAAATGAGTATGTAATTTTTGTTTTACTTCTATTAACCGGTTTTAATTTTTGTAGATATATATAAACTTGTTTGCTTAAAAGAAACTTAGTTGTTTACTAAAAAACTAAATGTTTAAACGACTATTCATTACCTTTTAACGAGCGTATATGCAAAAAAATAGTAATAAACTCAGAGATAGATTCACAATAGTTGTAAATTACAGTGTCTAAAATATTTTTCACATAAAATACAACTTATAAATTTTATAGCATTAGATATTTAGTATACTTTTAAATATGAAATGTTAACATTTTGTATGTTAATATTATATTTTTACAACTAACAGTGCACTTGTGTGGTTTCTCGCCAGTGTGTCTCCTCATATGTACGACCAACATGTATTGTGCTTTGAAAGGTCGCAGATCCCTGGCACAATCCTTCCATCTGCACACAAACTCTTTTCTGTCCCCGTGGATGTGAATGTTGTTGATGTGCTGCAAAAAATATTGTGCTTAAAAATTTCTATCCATCTTTATATGTGCATTTAAATTACACAAAAATATATAACTTGACTAATATCTGTTTGTTCAAACAATTATGTAGTTTCAAATCAGACCTAATATTGAACAAAACTACTTAAATATACTTCATAGTAGGTATCCTAAAGTTTTATACTACTAGTTTGTTTAAAAGATATAACATTTTAGACTCATAAAGCACTTTTATGAATGTATGTTTGCACCTGCAAAAAATTAAGAAAACAAATTCAACTTAGAACTGATAGTATTGTACTTAACTAAAACAAAACAATATAATTTTAAGACTAGTAACCTTTGTTATCTAGAAAGTTAAAGTCAAAAAAGGTAAACAAAAAAGTATCCCTAAACAAAAAATGAAGAAACAAATTTGCTATCAAAGTATATTTTAAATTGCTAAGAAACTTCATTAAAAACAAAACAAAATACATAATTTTCAGTACAATTGTACACTTTTATTTTCAAAAAAAGCTAGCTTGCACTAATTATTTGTTTATCTAAGTTAAACTGTTGTTTTTCTTTTTGTTTTGTTTTTTTAATGCCAAAAAAATTATTTGGTCTAAAAAATCTGCAAAAAAATTGTTATCAACGTTTTAAAAACATGTTTTGATTTACAATACACATATAACTTGTAACAGTTATAACTGTTTTCAAACATCTCGAAAGTTTGAAGAAACTTTACTCTCAAAAATGTTGTTTACTGCTCAGTTTTGCTTTGTAAAACTAGACTAATGATTTTCTTATCTGCGATAAAAAACCAGCAAAGCAAAGCCAAAAATCAGAGTTGAAGAGTTTAAAGCTCAAAATCGCTTCGATCTCCGTTGTTTGATGGAATCAAGACTTCTAGCGATTATCTACAGCCAATCAGCTAACAGATCAGCAGTCAGGCGTCCAATCAGATAAGAGATACCAGCAATCAATCCTGCTTTGCTTCAACTACATTACTCATCATAGCAGCAAGCGTAGTAGCCAACAAGGCGTTACAGTGATTTGATAATCGAGTTTTCTGTTGATTAATGTTTTGTAGTTTTCTGTAGGCGGTGTGGTAATTAAAACGGTAAACAAATAATTAGATGGTGTTGAACAAGGCTTGCCTGTGTTGCAAACAAATAAGGTTTACACGTTTCGCTGTTGCCTTAATAACAGTTAAGAAGCTTGAAGTTAGTGCAGTAGTTTATACACTGGCGCTCTTGTGTTTTAAACAGCTTTACTAGTTATACTGAAAAACTGTTAGCCTAGTTTCTATGGTTTTATATAAAAGAATGCATATCTTTTAACAACTCTTTATTAATACTAAATTAGCATTCTAAATACAACTACTCACAAAATAATCTCGACGCCTAGTTTCTAAAAGCTACAACGAAATAAGCTAAAAATACAATATTACTAAGTCAACACAAAATCTTTTATAAACACTTTTTTCATCAAAATTCATTAAACAATTTTTTTATAAATGATTTTTCAAATGTTTAAACAAGTATAATGTGTTCCTGGGTATCAAACTCTTGGAGCAACCCTCCCACTTATTAGCTTTTGTGTTTGAATTTATTTTTTAATGTTTTTAAACCTTTACAAGTTATCTATACAACTATTATGAAAATTTTAATCAGTATAGTATATCAAACAATGTATTCAGAAGAAAAATTTTTAAACAAACTATATACCTGAACAAGTTGCTCCTGGGTATCAAACTACCTGAACAAGTTGCTCCTGGGTATCAAACTACATACCTGAACAAGCTGCTCCTGGGTATCAAACTACATACCTGAACAAGTTGCTCCTGGGTGTCAAACTACATACCTGAACAAGTTGCTCCTGGGTATCAAACTACACACCTGAACAATTTGCTCCTGGGTATCAAACTACATACCTGAACAAGTTGCTCCTGGGTATCAAACTACATACCTGAACAAGCTGCTCCTGGGTATCAAACTACATACCTGAACAAGTTGCTCCTGGGTATCAAACTACATACCTGAACAAGTTGCTCCTGGGTGTCAAACTCCTTACTGCACCCCTCCCACTGACACCTCGTCTCATACGTCTCCTCCCCTCCTGCCTGGTTGTCATTGGCAACCTGGTTACCAGGGGATCCGTTTGATTCCGGTGACATCACCATCTTTGTCACGTGTCGCTGACGATGCTGCTTCTGACGTTGCACTCTTGGCTGTTTAAATTGTTTTTATTTAAAAACAAATTTTAAAACTAAAAAATTAAAACTTTTTGTTTGTCGATTTGAAAAATTCGGCAACCTGTTATTTTCCTAGATTTCTAGTTTAATCATCTTATTTATATAAAAGTTTGATCATCAAGTACTTTGAGTATTTTGTAAATACTACACTTTAAATAAAGTTTTAAGCGTTAAAAAGGTATTATTAAAATTTGAACTTCTAACTATGAAAAAACGAACAAAAGAATAATATACAAGCCTGTGTTTGATCTATCACCAATTACTTTTGTTCATACGCACAAATTGATTAAATAATGGGACAACTATGCATACTAGTTTTAGAAAAAAATTTCAATATCCAAATAATTGAGTAATTTGCTTTTTAAAAGAGCTAAACTGTGCAGGAAACACATAAAACACAACAAAGTCCGTTAAAACAATAACTCTCAATATTTTGTTTGTAAACAAGCAACACAAGACTGCCAATTACAAGCCCCATTTGAGTGCAAATTGCAAGACGTTTCTCTCTAATGTTGTTTGGCAATTAGATTAGCGTGATGCTAAACTCTCAACTAAGATTAAAGGCCCCGATACCGACTCTCTCGTTCTCTTTCTTTAAAATTTATGCTGTATATATTTTGTGTTTATGAAAAGTTAAACACTTGATTTTTATATACTGACGGGACTTGATTTGTGAACTTTAAGAGTTTGTAGAAAACTAGAAATTTATATACATTTTGAAAAATTCAATGTTTTGAATCAATATGTGATTTTTAATAACTAATTTTCGGTATGAACTTAAACTCACTTTAAATCATAATTTTTTTTACATCATTTTAGGTGACACAATGTTGTTTTAATCTCTTTAAGTAAACAAAACGTTAAAAAAAGTAAAAACAGCTTTTGTAGTTTATCTACAAATAAGCCTAAAAATTTTATAAAATGAAAGCAACAGTTGAAAATTTTTTGAGTCTCAAAAAGTCATAAAAACAGTTCTTTAAAACAAAAATCAGGTTTAGTTTTAGAAAATGTGGTGTTCATGGCCCTCTTAATACTTAAAAAAAGGAAACGAGACTTTGTTTAGATATAAAACCTCTGAATTAGTATAGTTACTTTATAACTTACTAGTATATATTGAATATCAGTTAATCAAACCTCAGGCTTTGGAACGGTGGTGTTCATCGCCCTCTTGACATTCTGCTGCTGCTGCTGACTCTGCTGCAGTTTGTTCTGCTGATTGAGATGCTTCATCATGTGCTGCTCGTACTGCTGTTGGTTGAATCCTGCTCCTGATTGGTTGAACTCCTGCTGCTGCTGGGCCTGCTGCATCAGCTGCTGCTGCATGTTGGCTGCTTGCTGCTGGAACGGGTTCATGTGACGTAACAGTTGGAGTTGCTGAGGGGATCTCATCAGAGGTGGTGTGTACTGAGCCATGACGGGGCTGAAAAAATTAGATCAGTTTAAGCAAGATACAATATAGCTACAGTGAGGTATAAATATGTTCATAAGTTTAAAAGAACAGCTACAAAGATTCAGTGGTAAAGTAAAATTTTCAATTGGCTCAGATAGTGGAAAGTTAAAAAGAAAATGGTACAGGACAAAACAAAGATATTATAAGTATGCTTGTATCTCAAATTTAATTTAGTCGGTAGTAAGACTTACCAGGAAATCACAATCTGAGAAAACGTTGTTTAAGCTTAAGCCAACTACCGTACTAAAAAAACCGTTTGTTGGTACAAATAGAAAAAAGTAAGAAACAAGTATGTAGTTCAGATTTACTAGAACTTTTAGTTTTTATCAATACAAATATGCGTTGCATATTTTTTACGCTTTACTTCATATCCTTTTTAATCTCAAGCAGTTTTTCTATGTAAATCTCCTTTTTTTTTTACAAACTTTAGAATACAAGTTCAAGTACTTTTTTGTGCATAGTTGCCAGAAATTTAGAAACCTTTTTATCTGCTTTCAACGCTTTTGAGAAACTTTCTTGTTATCTTTTTCAATGTGGCGTTTCAGTGTGCGTTTTGCAGAATTTATTACAAAAGCTAATAATCCATCCGTAATTTTAATAGCAGCATCGATAAGAAATTACTGCGGTTGAATGTTTTTGCTAATGGAAAGTTTGCTTTGAAAAAAGATTAAACTTTTATTGCTGCTCATTTAGCCAATGATATGGACAATTATGTAAGAATAAAACGAAGAAAAAAAAATTGTCTTTTTTTTTTGTTGGCGCCGAAGGGTCTTGCAAATCACTTAATTGAAACTCAAATCCGCGGTGATTAAATTAAAAAGCATTAAACGGTGTTTTGTTGGTGACTCAAGTAATAAACAAATTGCCGGATTAAAGTCCATGCATAAACAAACTAATCAAGATACAGCTAAACACTTAATTATTCCATTTAAATAAACCTACAAACTCTGGTAGTAGGCTTCAATTGTGTACATAGCCCTGAGCCATTGTCCTGAGCCAATTTACCTTTAAAACCCACTGGTTTTGGGCAGAAGAATTAATTTAAGTGCAAAATTTTGAGCAAATCAGCTCAAATAAAGCGTTTTACGGTGAAATGCGCTCAATATTTTAATGTTTTTTTCTTCCTCTTTGCATGAGAAATTTGGTTGATTGATCGCTAGTTCAAGCAAGTCACCTCAACCGAAAAACATTCTTCTGAACTTGAATTGAAATAAAAACAGTTTTCTCTGCTTAAAACTAGCAGTGTGCTTTAAGGCCAGATTAGTTTAAAAAAAAAAGAATTTAGTGTTTCTTCGGGCCCAACTCACGTTTTTTTGAAGCCATGAAGATTACGCCAAATCTGTAGAGGCGTTACGAGTATAAAAATTTGAAAAAAAAAACATAAAACATTTCAAAGAAACATGATACACATGAAGTTTTAGAAAAATTTTTTTAGTTTTTATGTTTTTTTCTTTCTTTTTTGCTGTAAATTTCAGGCTTCTATTTAGACAGGTGCGTCAGATTTACACCGAAATCCTTTTAAGCGGCCTTAGATGGAAAAAAATTAAAAATTTGATACGCCTCTTAAACCTTGGTTGAAAACATTTTGCCCTCTCGGTAAATTTATGAAAATAGCAGTGTTTAGTTACAAGTTTTGCTAAAAATATTTTTGTGTTTACGTTTTGCTGACTGCTGTTTGTTGTCGTAAACAAAAAGTTAAAATTTTTTAGCGTCTCAGCAATGAATCAGTGTCATGACTCACTGATTTTGTTTTAATCTTAAATTTTGAAGCTCTGATATGCTGTTCATTTAAAATGTAATGGTTGAGTTTTTTGTAGAAACTTTTTTTTAAATGGTGACAGTATACTCAGAACCTTAACTAAAATTGTCGTATCAAAAGCTTTAGCCTTTACAAAAAAGGTAATATGTTTTATTAACAAATAATAAAAAAAACTAAAGATTTTAATAACTAAATACTGAGAAAAAGTTTAAAATAAGTTTAGAAAAACTAATTTTTTTATAAAATAAACTTGATACTAAACTTATAAGTGTATTACTATGACTATTAATTTAAATAATTTATTTAGCCTATTTTATATAGCTTTTTACTCATAAAGTAGAAGCACGAGTTAAAGAAAAAAAATTGGTAATTCAAAGTTTTATTTACAAATTTTTGGATATCGTACATGCAAATTTGTATAATTTTTATTCATGAGCCAACCATCACCTATTTTATTCTACTTATAAAGAAGAGTCTTCAAAGAAGTTTTTAGTAAACACAATAATAAAACTTATGTTAAAGTTATATAGTTTTAATACAAATATTGCTGTGAATCACATCTCATAGTAGTTAAAAGTGTTTTTTTTTTATTTTTACCTGATAGCAGACGCCAATAGTCTACTGTAGCTCCCGTTGCTTCCCACGGATCCTCCCGAATTACTCAACGCTGATTGGCTTAATAGGGGATAGAACGTCGGGGAATTTCTGATCAGGGATTCCAAGTCGATGTCACTAAAACAGGGAGAAATTGAAAGGGGACGCTTCTTCGCTCGGTTGCTGTAGAAATTAAATTGATCATGAAACAAATATACAAGTACATATTTTATCTTAATACGCATATGTATTCATTTTGATATTTTTGTTGACTAAACTGAAACAGGGAGATCTTAGTAGGGGATGCTTTTTACTCGGTTACCGCGGTTATTAGAAATATAAGGGGGTTGGTTCTTGAGTTAGTATAAAAAAGTATTTAAATTATGTTTTAATACTTTTTTTCTATTTTTCAAAGGTGTTTGATAACTGTTTTACAATTTTAAACATAATACTGAATAATTAATTATGAACTTGAATTTAATTTAAGGCTCATATTATTCTGCACCTGACTTTTAATTTCAAACAATCACATCATTATCAAAACTTCAATTACAAATAAAACTTTTACTTCCTTGTCTGACGCACTCATTAGCGGCACCTTTTTGATGGTTACATACGTGACATCGGTAATATCAGCGGTGACTTCCCTAAACAAAAAGTACAAATCACTTCCAAGGTGAGAGAATTTGCAGGTTGCTTTGGTGGTCGGAGCAATTAAAAGATTTAATCCGCTGCGGTCAGACGAACAAAACGTTCAGAAATGTTTGAAACAACCAACAAAAATTAATAAAGATCGGTGTGTGAGCTTTTTGTGAACTTTGAACTTTTGATTTAGTATCTTTCACTTCCGGTTGTTGCTAATTACGAGGAGGTTTGCGCTGCGGATTAGCTGCTGGTAATTAGAAGAAATCATCCTTAGTAAAAACGTAACCGCGCTATACGGTATTAATATTTTGTTTGATTGGGCTGGCCCGAAATAATTAGATTATTCTATCATCGGCTTGCTAATTAATTTTTGCTGTGAGCTCTGGTTGAAAAGTAGGGCAGACTTTTAGAGAAATTAAGTGATTGAGTGCTTTAAAAATTAAGTGCTAAATGCCAATGTTTTAAAACTACCGGTAAACAGTATTAACTTTAATCTTGTATGTTAAAATTTAAAGAATAACATAGTACACACAGTTCATCTTGAAACTTCTAAATACTTAAATTCATAACAAGCTAGTGTAACAAAACCATTGTAACTGTACTTAATCGTCTTTCCAATGAACTGCTTGCGAGCAACAGACTAATTTCTAGCAACAGACTACTTTCAAGCAACAGATGCCAGGCAAGGCGCATTCCAAGTTTTGAACAAAAACTCTCTTCCACGAGATCAATATTTAATCAGCTCGATTGAGTCGGTTTGCGTCTTAGCTCGTGTGCACAACAAATATATGTTTGTGTGATTGCTAATTATTGATGAGAACTCTCGCATGCCATCTTGTAGCTTCCTACTTAGCTACTTGTAATCTTATCTGTTGAAGGTTTGTTTAGAAGATTTGCGGATTGACGGAAAGTTTAGGCAAACTTGATGAGCACTTTTGTTTTCTGCTTGAAATTCCAACTGAGAACTGTGCTAAGATGTCTGTTAAACTTCTTTGTACTAAAACTACTTTTGTTAAACATTATAAACAATATATACGTTACCAATGCAAACTGAACAGAAAACTTTAGTTTTACTACATACCTAACTTGTTTGCATTTAGTGTTTAGATAATGAAAACAATTGTATGTTTATCTGAATATTTGGACCGGATATCATGTCAACGCAGACTTTTTGACATTATAATACTGATATAAGAAAGTACGATACCCAACACAATATTTTTTATTTCCAACATAAAAGAAACATTTTTTTTTTCAATCTGAATACTTCGACTGGATATCAACACACACTTATGACGTCACAATACCGATTAAAAGTGAGCCACGGGCGACGGTTGACCGCCGTCTTGACTGAAGACTCGTGAATGCTTTCTATAAACTTTTAAAACTTTGTTTCTTTTCGCAACAAACATAGAACTAATCGGCCCGTCGACACCTGCCAGATTTAAAATCAAAATTTAACGACTAAATCAACTTTTAACATTTTACAACAATTTTTTAATTGAAGCGCATTGATGTAGCTTGATTGAAGGCTGGTAATAGAGGTCTCTGTTCTTGTTAAAACAACGCAGTTTTTTTTCGTTTTTACTTTCTGAAACTTGTTACAACTGTTAACTGCTGTAAACTAAATGACTCAAAATTACTCCCATCAAAAACGCATCATGGCTACAACAATCTCATTTCACTATCGCGATAAAAAAAGAGTAGCAATTTAGAATGGTGTTGCAATTTGACAAAGGGCAGGCAAGATTAAGACTGTTAGATGCCTATCAACTCATCTAAAGTGCCACATCAACTCGTTCGCTTTTGTCCCTCCTTTGTGTTTAGCGGGCCAATTTGACAAAACGCCGTTTTTGACGGACAGCGAAATTGCACGTGCGCGCTTTGTAATTGCGCCAAACGACTACCGGCAGATGAAAGAGAAATTGGTCGTTTTCAAGTAGAGCTTCCTGAGTTTCCACTGACAACCGTTGCTAGGTAATGACAGCTTCCTCGCTACTTGGTAATTAATCCCCTTTGCACGGTCATCAGCGCACGTAAACTAGCTGGCCGAAAATTTTCGCATCAAAGCTGTTCGCACGTCACTCAATACCTTCTGATGTCGGGCTTCTGAAATTGCGGCTAATCCCCCGAAAATAATCCCCCATAAGCAGCGAAATTGAAAAATTACGACCTTCAACGTACTTCTACACCGGTTTCTCTCAGTGCAGTGAAAGCCGCAGATGCAAAGGCCCATTGTTTCTGAGTTAAGTCCTTAATACTACCAAGAGCTCATGAGATTGTCTGCAAACTTTCTAAAACATTCTTTAGCCGGCTTTGAATGGGCTTAATGCTGAAAGCTGTTTCAGTGTAAAACAGCTCACGCAGGTGCTAAGAAGCGTTTAAGACGTGAGAATTTTTCTTTGATTAATAGCTTCGTTATTCATGGGTGTAAGGAGTAAGCTGTCAGAGGTGAGCAGACTCTCAGCCAAACGGTATTAAGTGCATTTAATAAAATTAAAATACAGACTTTTTATTTTTACTGTTTACAGGCTTATACGTTTAAGCTTTTCTTTTTATGTGTATATAACCTTGAAACTTTCTTCAGGTTTACTTTATATATCATTATTTTTAAGCAAATAAGGTTTTGTATTTTTTGAAGACTTTTTATAAAACCATTTTCGCGTATTTTTTTTGTAGTTAATTTAGCTGAGCCTGTAAAAACTTTATAATCGTCAGGCGATAGACTCACAAAGCTGAGCAATTTAAAGACACTGAAGCGAGTTTTAAACCCCCCGAGGCAACACAAAATGTAGCAAGTCGGCTGATTTTCACGCTGCAAACTCTCCTCGAACTTTTTGTAGTTGATAACAACAGTATACGCTCTCCGTGCAACGTGTTGTCTTGTTTGTTAGCAGGTCATTTATCAAACACACTCTGCTGTCTAAAGCTGCTTAATCTATCACGAAAGTATTAGCAGAGGCCAAGTGGCAATCTTTAAACTTGCTAAGCCGCGTGCGTTGTAAGTTTTTGAAAGTTTGAAATAAGCTTATTGGCAACGGTTGATGTTTTATATTTATATAATTATGCTTGCTACTTACCGTTGAACTCTAGTTGTAAACTTGTCTGAGCTCTCAGTCTTTTGTAAACTTATTACTAATTTCTTTTTCATGGTCTAAACTCAAATGCTGAACTTTAAAGAAATAGCTTGACAGTATTTCGAAGTACCATGAAAAATCACAGTTTCGAAAGTTTCTATTGTGTAAAATTAGTTATGAATTTAAGGTCTAAAATCAAACGAAGCTTTGGTAATTCTATTTTAAATAGCAAAATATTTTATTAGATAAAAGTGTCTATATTTAATACTTCAAATAAAAAATACAAAACACTGACTGTGCGTTGTTGAGGTCTTCCTGAGTGACCAGGGGGCTGAAAGGGTCCCCTCCCCCCTGGTTGAACATGGGGTTGGATCCCGCCCTGCTCCCCTGCTGTTGCTGCATCATTTGGTAGGTTGCCGCTGCGAAGTTGGCCTGTGCGATCGCTGCCTGGTTGGCCGCTAGTGCCGCTGCAGGGTTGGCGAGGGGATTCACCCCAAGCGGGTTCGCACCTCCCTGGTAATAGTACTGACCCAGGCGCTCCAAATCTGTGCAAAAAGTGTTATTTAAAGTTTGCTGTTTGAAAAGAGATTGTTTCTTTTTAGATGCATAATTAAAGGTGTCAGAATTTTCTGTATAGATTCTTAACATTACAATGTTGGTTTTATGATCTTATACTACGAATTAAAGATATAATTTTACAACAATCTTGAAAATAAATCAAACATTACGAAGTTAGATAAAAACAAGAAAACCCTAAAAAATTAATTAAAAACGTTTTCCTTTGGGTTTTGTTTACAAACAAAGCTTAAGCATTTTTTTACTGTAAGACCGTATTTTTTTCTGTACAAGATGACTGTTAAGTCTAACTTTAGAAACATTTTTTACATAAAACTGGTTTTACAAAGGTAGATACAAACATTTAGAATCTAAATATTAACTATATAAAACTTTCTGTTTTTAAGATTTTGTTTACAACCAAAGAATAAACAGCAATTCTATTTTGCCTGTCGAACCAATATAGTTGTCTAAGTAAGCAAATTGTTTGTTTTTTTGTTTACCGCGTCACAAACCACTTTGCACTTTGGAAAACACAGAATGTCACTGCACCGCAAAATTTTTAGTTAGGGACTTTTTCTTATACAAAGATGATCTATACCTACCCTTTAGGAACGACTTAGGCTATTCGGGGCAATAACTATAAAAAAAGCAAAAAAGTAAGTTAGTAATTAAAAAAGAGGCGACATCTTTCTAAAGGAAAATTACATTTAAAAAGTTGTTGTCAAAGAGGGCGACTTTTTGATAGCCTGAAGTTAGACATGACGACTGAAATAATCTAAACTGACCGTTTTGTAGAATTGGGCTGAGCTTGCGTGTTTGTTGAAGTAGCGCAGCAGTGGCAGCCCCATTGTACATGTCGACTGGGGACACGCTGAAAGGGTTGACGGGGAACACAGGATTTGGGGGGTTTCCCTGTTGCTGGTTGCCATGGAGTTTTGTTGCGAAGGGGTTTGGTTGCTGGGTTGAGGGTTGCTGTCTGAATGACGTCGCTGGTGGGTCACTGTTGGAAAAAATTTGTTTGGTTTATTAACTCAAAGATAATGTTGTTAATATTCAAGTATTTAATATTTTCACTTTCTTATTAACACTTTCTCAAATAGTTTAACAATTAAGTTCATTTAAATACAAAATTTAATAAGAGTATGCTTTATTTAACTTAAAAGCAAAAAATTCTAAGCGTTTGTGAAGTTTGAAAAAATGATTCAAAGTATTTAAGTACTTGCCAGAAAACTTGTAGTTTAATCAATCTTAAGTGGTTTAACAACATAAAGTTTTTTATAGTATTATTTTGTATTCTCAGGTGAGCAACATACATTATACATACCGCAAGTATAATTGATATCATATAAACTTCTTAAGTATTACTTAATTAACTATAAACTTATCATTTACACAGTATTAAAAAAAGGCAATTTAAAAACAATTATAGTTTTACCTTTGTAACTACTAGTTTGAAATCATACTTATAGCTTTATTTTATAAAAAACAATTAAGGTTTATTTATGATTTTCGAAAACATTAAACATTGCAACAAAGCACTCGTTAAATTTCTCCCACGAGAATTATTTTCTGATAAACAAGTAAATCTCGCTTCTGCCGCAAAATAAATGTTTACGTTAAAAATTTTCAACAAAATCTACTAGAGTGCTCCGAACTTGCACGAACTCATTGTAAACCACAAAACTTTTTTTCAAAAAGAACAAACGCAATCCACAATCCACGAATTACCCGCTTATTACGCGACCAACGGAATTTAAATTACTGCTTCAATCGAATAGTTTGCGACAACACAAAGGTACGACATTAAGACAGGGTCATATCAAGTTAGCACCCGTTTAAATTGTAACTTTACAATGAATTACGACGATTTGTACTTAGTTCAAAGTTAATAGTAGATTTTACAAAAGGTTTTTGATGCCCGCAAAACGCGATTACGTCGATTTAGGGTAATTTAAAGACAAGAGTGCCGCATTCAGCCACTTAAGCTCTATGTGACATCTCTTAAAATTGTCAAAAATAGTCTTGTAAAGTTTGAATAAATTAGACTTGGCAATTATCGTGAGTGCGACTTAAATACATGTCGAGCAATTTTTACACTTTAAAGTTTTAATTTTGTGTATTTTTATAGTGAATTTCACAATAAGGTTAATTAAAAATTGTATATGTTTTATCAAGTATTAGTAGCAAATTAACAATTTAATATTTTTTCTTTGATGTCACTATAAAATTTGTATTCGAAAACAAAGTAGTAATAAAATGTTATAAAATACAGTTTTAAACAAGTACTAACACGTCCATAGAATTGTCTTCTTGACAGTCCTGCATATTCGAAGTCATTTGTTGCGAAAGGCCTCCTGTTATAATAAAAACAAAAATTTAAAAACAAAACATGAAGAAAGACAAATGGTAATTGTTTGTAAACAGTAACACTTTCAAAACAAAAAACCGCTTGGCTACCCAATTACGCCTATTGATGTTTCAACTTCAAAGTTGAAACAAGACACTCTTCATACGACAAATTTACTCGCGTGTAATCGTGATGGCTATTTGATGGGGTCGCTAATGCGAAAGCAACGGGGCCCGCATCAAAGCGTTGCCACGACAGCATCAAAATAATGAAAAGGTCGCGTCGAAACAAAAGGTGTTGTTGGTTAGATTTTTATTTTGCTTTTTTTTCTTATTTTTTTTTCGTGTGACAGTCGATGAAATTGACGCCTGCAGAGAAATGATTCATCCGAATTGAAATAGAGAAGTTTTGAAGGGAAATATTTACGAGAAATTTCTTTTGGTTGTGGGAACTTTGCGGTTTATTTCACTTCATTGCTTGTTTTGACGCTTGTTTGTGAAAAAGTATCGTTTTTGTTTGAGAGCAAAAATTAAAGATTTTTATTACTGTTTAAAGAATTTTAAGAATTCTTTAAGTACGTTACCTTAATGCATTGATATTTAACTCAATGTTTAATAAATTGACTATGTTACTAAATAAAAAGAAACTATTAAATTTTGTAATCTGTTTACGTTTTCTCTTAGTTGCACAACTTTATAGCTTTAAAAGATCACTGTATTGTACTTAGCACAGACCGTTGGCTCGCAAAAATACCAATTCAATATCATAAAAACTTGTTTTATATTATAACAAAACATTTCAACGACAACAACACTACTCATTCACAGTCATTTGACAGAAATTCCGCTCCATAAATTCTTTTTGTAATTGCTCTCTGAGGTCGAGTTGTTGTAAATACCTTTTTGTCAACACCTGGTACTAGCTTCAACTCATTCAAAACGGGTGGCTTATAAGGTTTTTTTTTTTATTTCAAAGAAAAGTTTTTGAATAAAACTGTTTGTAACTTTTAATTACGTTATCTTTTTAAGAAAATAAAGTTTGCTTTCCTTTAAGGAGAAAATTTAATATTATAAATTGTCTGTTATAAGCTAAGATAAAATTAAACTGAGTTTTCTATGTTTTTAAAGTTTAATAAAAGTTTAAAGTATTATTTTTAAACAGTAACTGAATTTAATATAGACTTTTAGTTTTATGAGTTTACTGAACTTATCCAAATGCTTATCTGAATTATATTATACAATAGTATTAAATCTGTCTCTTATTAGTTACAGTATAATTAAATTGTGTTGTCTGTTCATGTTTAACATATTTTAAATGCAGTATTTGTACTGGAGTTAGTAAATTTTTAAATAAATTTTCTTAAATATTTTTGTGTTTACTGAACTTATAAAAATGCTTATCTTACTAGACTGTTTATTATGCTAGGATTAAGTATAAATCGACTGATCATTGAAAAACGTATAATGCTGACAAGCTTAATAATTATCCTTGTTAAGCACGCTACAATTTCTACAATGTTTGTTTTGACAGTTTAGATTAAAAAACACTACTCATAACAAACTACCTAGTTTATAAAGACAGATAAAAAACTTTAAAACAAATATTCGAGCAACATTTACATTATCGACGTAAATTCAATTTAAAAACTTCAAGCGTGCGTTTAAATCCGTATGTGGCGCGCAATAAACATACAACAAATAAAATAAACAAATTTAATATAAATCAAAATGACAGATGCTCGGTTTAACCCGGGGGTCACGCCACGGGTCACACGCATCTACTTGCTCGCCTCATAACTCGCCGCGCAATCGAAATACTGCAAAAAGTTTTGTAGCAAAGTTTTAAGAGCTTCTTACCGCAGGCTTAAGCCCTTCCGAGTCAACTTGTCCTCATTTTAAAAAAGCTAATCCGGACTTGATACTTGTGGTCTCGTTGACGGGGTTTTGTTATCTTTTAATCCGGTGAAGACAAGACCTTTCGACTTAAGAGCTTCAATGTAACACTTTTTTGGCCAGATAATCCTTTTAACATAAATTATACTTAAACTTGTTGTTCAAGTGTATAAGATTCAGTTTTTATTTTTCAGAATATTTCTGCTAACAATCTACCCATTAGTGAAACAATCGCGAGAGATTTCAAACGGAGATCATGATGACCTTGGTTGGTAACGATTAGGCGGGTTGCTAACGAGTGCCAGTCGCCGACGGTTGCCATGACAACGACGACGCTCAGATGTTATCAAATCAGATTAGAGGGCAGCTCAGAAGGTATCAGAGATAACTGATGGGTCGTTGCGACGATCTGAGTTGCTAAGCATTTTTATGTAAAAGTTTAGAACTTGACTTCCTCATTAAAGCGAGCCGACGGCAAACTTAATCTGCTCGTTTCTGAGATGAAAAGATCCAGATTAGTTACGGTTTCGAATTATTTTTTTTCTGAAGGAGATTTATCTCGCTTGTGTGCAAATAAACAGGCGGAAGTCAACCTCAGCAATTAGCATCAGATGGTTCGAAAGTTGTATCAAGTGCAAACAGTTTAACGATATTTTGAGCTTTCGATCGTAGCAATCCGAAGTTTCAGAAACAAAAGAAACTTGAGATTTTTATCGCGACCGACATCTCAAACAGCGATCAAGTTATTCGTCGTGAAATCGAAGCCGAAGCAAATCGAGTTTCTCACTGAAAAGTGGCTGACGATGCGACTTAGAGGCGCCTGATTAGAAAATTTCACGAAAATTTACGGCTCAGCTCACGAAGGTTGAAGCCAATTTGTCATAATCACTGCGCGATTCGTCATTTGGCTGCTACCTAGCAACGTTGCCTGGCAACAGATAATTTCATAGCAACAGGGATTTTCAGAGTTGCCAAGCAACTTTTAATATGCTCTGTGTGCCGTGAAGCGAAAGGGTTTGCTATTTTGTGTTTACTACGTTGTTTTTTGTTGTCTTTATGCTTTGTTTACAAACAACTGTCCTGAAAAAGTTTCAGCTCGTAGATCGAAATCTGCGTTTGTTGATGTTTTGATGGTAAAATGAGATAAAAACATAAAGCTTAATTTGAAAAATTCATAAAGATAGCTTGGCAGAGAAATTTTTATAACATTTAATGTCTACATAACTGTTTGGAAATGTAGAAAATAACCTTAGTTCAAACTTTGTAAAGTATACTTCAAAAGTTTGAAGTTAAATTTAAGTTTAATGAAGGGTATTTAGTTTGAACCGGCGAAAAAGATAAACTTACTGATTTTTGAACTATATATAGACCTAAAATGATAGCATTTCTTTTGCTTAGTTTCAAATAACTTAAAAGTATTTTCAGTATTTCAGTAAACGTATTTCATAAATTTTGTAAAACAAAAAAGGTAAGTTTAAACATATTTCAACTAAAAATAGACTTACTTTTTTTATTTTGACTGATGAAACTCATTATTAAAAATATAAAATAATTATAATTTTAAAACTAACACTGTTTCACAGAACGAAGCTTATCAAACACTTAATAACTGCTGACTTTAATAAAAGGGTTGTTATATCTCATAAAACCTCTGTTAAAATTAACCTCAATTCTGAATGAAAATCTTGACAGTATCTCTTCTTGGCATGACACGGCCCGTTGTCATAACAACCGACCAAAGTGGCTCATTTTTACTTTTCTGCTCGTTCGTGCGTGACAAAGACGCGTTGAAAGATCGAGATTGTGACGTAACAACGAGCTTTGAGATGCGTTTTGTGGTGAAGAGTATCGAGTTGAATTGAGCTACCAACTTTTAATAGAAGTTTCAACAAATGAAAAGAAAATCTGACACTTGTAAGAACTGTTCGCTGAAGGCTACTATCCTAACGCCTTTCAGTAGTTTTCTGTTATTATATTAAATGTTTTGAAAAGTTTTATTTACCTGGTCGCAGATTTTTTGATGACGCGTCAGTGGTGGTATTATGACGTAACAGTTGATTGTTGGCAGGTGCCCTCTTTCTTCCACCTGGCTGCATTTTCCAACTAGAAATAATATTATAATGAGTTTTGATAAATATCGCCGTAAAAATTAAAAGTTTTTAATTTTTTCAACTTAGTTATTTTGGGAATAGTTATATTTAAATTAGGTTTGACTTCAGTGTTTAAAAAACGCTGTAAAAATATTAGAAGGTAAAAATTTTCCAACTTATTTCTCTTGGAAGTAGTTATACTCAAAGTGGCTTTTGAATTGAGAAACGTGTTTTAAAATAAAGTTATCTTGAAAAACATTTTTTGAAAACTTTTATATAACTTGTTCATTACATTAAAAATTATTTAATACTTCGTCATATACGTTTTCAAATAAAAAGCACACTTATAAAAAAAAGTTTTACAAGGTTCCATGTTAGAAGTTTAAAGTTATATAATTGTAGTTTTATTTTTCAACAACTAACTTGCTTCTGTCTTGCATTCTTGCGCTGTTGCTTAGTAACTGGGACTGGGCCCCCTGGTAATCGGTGGTCGAGGACACCTTATTTTCCTGGGCGTCCTGACCCATGGTTGCCATGGTAACGTGCTTGGGCGAGACGTCCATCGTCTTGTGGTTCGGGTCCATTTTGGTCGTTTTGTAATATATTTTTTTACAAGCAGGGACGACTTATTGAAGCATGCTAACTTAATGCTGATGTTAATATAATTAATTTGTGATAATCTGTTGAACAATTAGCAAGATTAACTGCTGTTGATGCGGTTTGCTTGCAGTTGTTAACATTTATTACAAGTTACAATGTTTGTTAACAACTGTGTTTATTTATTACCAAATACATATGTTACTAGTATATGTTTAGTTAATTATGTAACCATGTAAGTTTTATTTTTTAAAAGCTTTGTTTACATTGAAAAGCTTTGGCATACTTTTATTTTATTATTTACAAAACTTAAAATACGTGATGAGTTTCTAAAAAGAAAAGAATATTTTGTCAATGTATACTCATTTAAAAACAGCAGATATACTTTAAAAAGGAATAATACTTATCTTGTTTATGTTGCAGACTCAGCAGTTAAATATTGCTAACTTGCTTATCAGCTTTTGATGAGGCCTGCAACATTTCAAAATGTTGTACAGTTGATGTGTAATAATGAATCGTAGCTTGATTATTTTACAAACAAACAAACTTTTTTATTAACTCCATTTAATTTTACTTTTCATTAACTACTTTACTTGAAAAAGTCATAACTTTTAAAAGACAATTACTTTAAAGCCAACCTGTCTAAATTATTAATAATTAAGTTTGAATAACTTAAGCTGCTTGAATGTAGATTAACACAACAATTTATTTAGCGACACGTGCCTCGGTTATTATGACGTAACAATTAGCAAACAGCTCAACAGGCCTTCAAACAATATCAAGTTGACATTATTTACATTAAAAGGGGACTTGAGCAACTGTTGAGCAAACATGAGTGCTCTTGAACATTTAAAACTTTCCTAATCCAAACAAATCATTCTAGTAAAGTAAAAATCAAACAAACCACATTCCGACTGATCAAACAAAAAATAAATTAAATTAAAATTAAGACTAACAAGTTGTAAAAGTTTCAACTTTTTAAACAGCTCTTGTCTACTGATATGATATGCTCACATTTTAACTTTTCAATTTCATTTCTTCTCCTCTCTCGCTCCGATCTGCCTCGGGCTTGATGAAGTCATCCGAGCGTGAAAGAAGAGGAAGCCGCAACAAGTCGACACGATTGAATGGTTTCATCGCACTTTAAACGTTCAAACTCGGTGCTTTTTTCATCGCTTCTCTTTTTTGTTTTCTGTTTCAAATCGAAATAATTTTGTGTTTCTTTGAACGGGTGCAATGAAGCTTCTTGTTGCTGATTGATTGATTTGAAGCCGATTGTTTTCTGTTTTTCCCAACAAACAGAAGTACCTCGACTCCCGTCTTTCTTTGAGGTAATTGGATCACTTTGGTGGGTATCACACGGGGTACGCTAATATTTGAAAGAATTTTAACAAAGTTTAAATAAACAAACATCCATCAAAACTTTGGTGCGTGAAAAACAAACTTTTTATGTGTTTTGAGGCTCAATCTTTGTTTAGTGCCGAAAAAATAATTTCAAGAATGCAAGTAATTTCTAAAAATTGTAGTTTTCACGTTATAATATAATTTCACCTTTAAATTATTTTGAATAAGTTTAATTTCACGTTATTACATAAGTTTCAAAGTTTCAACAGACTCAAGTATTTAAGTATGAAAAGTAACTTAAAGTAAACAAGTTTCAATCAATTTTGAAATATAACACTTTCACAATTTAAAAGAACTTCACCTTTCAGTCTGTTTTAGTCAATTCTACATATTTCAAATAATATAGTTTTATTATTGTTTTCGAGTTTCTACGCTTAGAAAAAAATCACTTAAAATATACAATGGTAATAAAGTTTAAAGACCGTTTAATAGCTTAAAGCTTGTATATATATACATTTAGCAACACTTTAAAGCATTTATTAGCCTTTTAAAAGTTTCAAACCAATTTAGTATATTATGCTCGTTAAAAGAATTATTAACTTTAACAGCCAGCCCATTATGCAGATTCCTGCACGCTCCAAAACCAACAAAAAATATTTTCTCATCAATCCGCATAATTACCGTCAATTATGACGTCACTAACGAGACTCAATAGCGGAAATGAGATTTTCGATATTTTTTTACCAACTTGTGCGTAGCAACGAGCCAATAATCGCATCGCAGGTAATCGGTTGCCATGACAACGGTTTTGTGGGAGCCAGTGGTTGAATCGGATTAGTTCGGATGCTGATTGCGGATGGTTAGTTGTTGGCGGATAACTGAAGAATTGTTTGTTCTGTTGCCTGTTTGCGGTTGTCACTTGTAACTGATACAACAAAACAGCAAACTGTTTTTTTTTTTCAAGGATGATTTTTAACAGGGTATTTTAATGTACATATTTTGTTTACTTTTTTCTAAGGTGTTAAAAACCACAATCGTAAAAATATTGAAAATAAGTTATATTCAACAATCATTTTCTACATTTTGTTTTGTTTACTTTTACTTGTGATCATCGCACTAGCGTAAGACAATTGTTAAGTAATAAACTTTTTAACAATTTAACTTTTGTAATAATTGTATCATTTTCTACATACATACTATTAATACTTGTTGCAATATTCAAAAGTTTAATATATAAATACAAAACAGAAAGTTTAAAACTAAAAATTATACAATATAATATAAAAATACTTAAATTATATAGAATCTAATAATAATAAAATAATTTTAAAATTATTAGCTTGAGTAACAAAAAGTTTAATAAACTTTTCAATAAAAACTTTTTCAGATATTTAAGTTTTTTAGGTTAAAAAATACAACATTATAGGATTAAAAATAGAATTTCAAAGTCTATGATAAACTGTGTAAACTTTTTTCTGCTAAAATTGATATTTTTTTTGCAACAAACGTTCCTATTCTAGTACTTAAAATGCACGTAATTAGAATGTTAAACACTTGAAACTTAAAGTAAAAAAGATTTTAAAATATTGATAAACATCATAAAACTTGAAAAGTGATTGTTCTAAATACAATGTAATTAAATACTAACACAATTTTGCACTTTTATATGGAATGTAAAGGTCAATGAAATAGAAAAGTCACACGTTTGTTAGAGTGAGCAACTTTACTGTAAATAGCACAGATGCTAAACACAGGTGGCAAAAATTTAAATTTGAAAAAAGACGGTGTATTACAGTGAAATCTTAATAAAAAAATGTGAGTAATTTATATTAGTAGAAGTTTTTAAATGTTTCATGTGTATCTGTTTTTGATATTTTCATCTATCTATAGTATAGCAACGTTTGAAATCAAAAAGTCAACCTTGATATAAATGTTTAACTTATTTATCAATACTTTAAAAATAAGTACATATTACTATTTTATTTATTACGTATATACTTTACAAAAGTTTGAAAAGGTTAACGGACTATGAAGTTTAAAAAGTTATTAAGCACATTTTTAATTTTTGTTTGACAAAAAATATTATAAAACTCGTTATAAACCAGTTACGCAAACAACTAAAAAATAACAATGTATTTTAATTCTAAAAAAGAAGTTACATACATATTTTACAAAAAAGTAAGCGACTACTTTTATCATTATTTATTATTGTTGCTTTCCATTATTTAGTTTTAATACTTTAAAGATTAACCAATCAGGTTTAATTAAGTTTTTCAGTTTCGAATTCTATTCATTATCGTTTTAAAGTCTGTTTTTTACTTATAGCAACTTATGTTGATAGGTAGTTCGACTTCCTATTAAGCTTTACTGCTTGATTTTAGCTCGAGGGTTAGACAGTGTGTGATTATTTTACATAACAGACTAAAGTACCTGAAAACATTGTCATGTCTGTTGTAATAACAAAAATATTTAAGAAGCCAAAACGTTCAAGTTTAGTTTTACAAAGTCTTTTACAGCAGTATTTGAACATTTCAAATTCGTTGAATGTATTTTTGATTGTATTTAGCAGTTTACATAACTTTTGACTTTTGAATTAATGTTATCAATTGTGTATTAAGAAAGAACATGAATATTTTGTTATTCGTTGACTTTTTATAATTTCTTATTGTTTTTAAGATGTTTTACATATTCTAGTTTAAAAAAAATCAAACTTTTAAACACTCTATATATAAGCTCGCTAATAGGGTAGTAAAACGTTAGTTTTAGTTATTAGTTTTATTCTTTTTCAGCTAATTAAAAAAACTTGAAAAAAAAAAAATAAAGTTCTTTTTACACTTCTAAAGTAATAGCAAATATTTTTATTTTGAAAGTTAGTTATTTGTTAGTTTTACAACTGTAACTTAGAATAACTTTCAACAGTTGAACTGATAGTAACTGAAAAAAATCATTGAAAGCATGACAACTTTTGTGAGTCAAACCGAATGAAGTGTTTTATGATGCAATATAAAATGCTGTCATACACAATACTTGAATGTTGTGTTTGTAGCTCAATTGACTGACTTGATACAATTACTTTGTACTTTTTAGTTTAACTTTTAAGTTGTTTCAATTTTTCTGAGTTTTAGTAGTTGAGTTATTATTTTCTATTTCGTTATAATGCACAAAGTTTATGCCGTTAAAGGGTTTTAGGACAAATATAGTTAAACAATGTTTTAATACAATGATTAAAATATAATATACTTGTTTTATGTGTAGCTTGTTTTAACAGCAATATGGTATTACCCTTTATAAATGAAAATAAGCACTTTTAAATAAAGTACTTTGATTGAAAACAAAAATATTGGTTGGTTCTACTATCTTTATATTTATACACTTTAAATTCATATATATAAATCTTAAGTCACAAATTCTAAAATATAGATTTAATAAAAAAAAATATTTAAATTTACTGTTTTATTGTTGCAGCTAGTTGATTATTTAATTTAAAATAAAATATTAATTTATACGTGTAAATAAAGTTGGAACAGTTTATCTTTTATTATTAACAATATCTTTTTTTTTAATTACTTAAATGTCATTAATAAAATTATAATAATCTAAAAAGTACTACATTATTACACGCAGTAGATGCTTAAGAATGTTGCTGACATAAACAAATTATCAGAATTTTATATCAGTTACAATTAATTGCTTACATCTGTTGCAACTTTTATGTTCGGCTTCAAGTGACAGCCAAAACATAAATCAACAAAATACAATAAAACTGTTTGAATAATCCAAACTTCAAAAGTTTCATGATATTTTATGCAGATTTAGTTTGATATTAAGATTACCTAAAACAACAAATTTATTTGTTTGTCAAAAACTAAAAATGAAAAGTTTTAACATAAAAAAAGTTATTATCTATTACCATTTACTAAAAGGATCTTTTTTAAAGGATATGTTTTCAAAAACAATTTGATTTTATATTTTCAAAACTTTACATACTTGTATGAACCGTATACATTATAACTTGGTTAAGTTTTATATTACGTTAAAACCATACTTGTCAGTTTAACCATATCTGACAGTTAGTAAACTTTACAATGATGTATCACAAACTGATAAATCAACAACACTTAAGTTCATGCTTTTTTATTAATTATGCTTGTCAGTTTATCTTGTATTTTTGCTGAGGTTTAAAATTTACAACAAGTTACCAGAATGGAAGGCATAACTAATAACTGGTAACAAATTGTTGTTATTACAAACAGTGAAGCAGTTTAAAAGTTGTGATTATAACAATAAGTTTGAAATTTGATCCGTTTCTAACTGTCTTGTAAAACTGTACAGTATTATGTTGAACTTTTACAGTACCTAGTTATACTCTGAGATTTTGTTTTAGTTTTAAAACCTTTGAGAATTAACTGGATTCTTTACGTTTCGTATTAAGCTTTCGTTGGCTTTAATAAACTTGACTATTTGTTCTCTGTTTAATAAACAAGCTACAAAATTTAAAAAATTTTAAGAAGTAATTAAAATTACTATTAACGATGAAAAAGCCAACATACTTTAATTAACTTCCAGTTTTTTACATTCAAATATAAAGTAATAGGTAGAAAGAAGTAAAAACAACAATTCATAAAAAATTAGCTTTTTCTCATTCAATTTATTCACACTTTTCAGTTTTTCAGCTAATTTACAAAAAGGTCACCTAATCTGATCGATGACCCTACAGTTCGGCTTACAAGTTAAGCGGAGCATTTCGACACTAAAACTTTTCTCAACTTTATTGGCGAGACTTCACTAACACGGCTTTATTAATTTGCATGCTGATGTGATTTGTTCGGACTATTTTGCTTACCGATTCAACGGTTGGTAGTGAAAACAAGCAGAATTGGGAAAAACCAAAAAGTAATTTAGTTGTAACATTATAAGTAGCCAAAGATTTGTCGACACAACATATTTGAGCACACACAGCTATCAGTATCAGTAAAATAACAAACATTTATTTCCATGAGAACAGTTTCATGTTGACGGACAGCAGAATTACGCGCCTCTCTCACATTCGGAAGCTGTTCTCTCGTTTTCTTATTCTCTCTGGAACAGTTTCTCTTTTTTTTATTTATAAATGCGTTTTTGATGTTTACGTCTTTTTACGGTCTACCAGTCCCGAGGTCTTAATGGACTTTTTACAGCTTGGTAACAAAAAACGGCTCCCATATAATTTTCTTTGGCATTGATTTAATTTGATATAATTTTTAGCCCTTAATTTATTGGTTGTTTCTTTCAACTGGATGGTACTACTGGATGGTAATTAGCAAAGCTGTTTTCGAATAAAAGACTAAAACGTATCTTCGAAGTAAAATAAACATATTTTAGTAATGTTTAAGAAGATAAACTTTTATATGTAAACTTGTTTACTTTTCAACTTTTTAAAAATTAAATATTATTGCTGAATGAATTTATATAAGTTGTTTTAAAATCCTCAAGTTTTACATTTCAAATTTGTGACGTCTTTTTTGAAGATAAATTATATATTGATTGTCGCAATTATTTATAAAATCCTTGTTGGTTGTCTGAAAAAATTATAAAATGGTTTGGGAAACATATTAATTGAAAAGTAAACTAAGCTTTTATGAAAGATAGCTTTTCAAAATGGTATATTAAGCTAGAGAACCAAAGTTAAAATAACTTTTTTAGAAATAAAATTGTGCAGCAACAATTTATTAGTTCTTAAAGAAAACTAACTGTTGTTGTCTTGTTTAAATTTAAATTAATATAAAACTATACAAACAACAAATATAAAATAATTCTTTTTATGTTAAAACAAAAGTTGTATTTTGTTGTTTTGAAAAAAGATTGTATCTATTTTAAATATAAATAACATTTTCTATTAAAACATAAAAAAACCAACGTGGGCTTTTATCTACTTGATACTGAAACTAAAACATCTGATGATAAAATTTTCATTCCGTAGGGTTGTTTATATGATAAGAAGATTTTGCAGTAATGAGTCATATTTTACTGCGTGGTACTTTTTGTTTATTTGCATGAAATTATATAAGAACCAATAAAATAATGAATTTTCACCTTTGTTTGGCACTTGCTGATTTGGCATGAAATTATACATATTCTATGCAAAAATTGTCATTTAAAGTTAATTTGTAGTTACTGAATATGTTTATATATTTATTTATTTCTTTTTTGTTTATATAAAAATATAAAGGTTTATACGACCGTTTCGTTTATGTACTATATTACCTCATATACTCCTAAGTAAAGCTAAAATTTATTAACAATGTTTAAAAGAATTTTAGAGTTTGAAAATTTCCTGAGTACATGACGTAGTATTAATGAAAGTTTTGTACAGCTAATTGAGTTTGAAAATATGCTGATCTTGTTAGTTTAATGATTTAAACATAATAGTTTAATATATATATGTGTATACACTTTACTTTTTATTCTTGCATATAGTGTTTTAGAAAAAAAATATTATAATTTATATAAAGCTGATTACTTTTTAGGGTGTACATTATTTTACTATTGTTTTGCTTAACTGTTTGAAATTTAACTATTTTTTTATCACTCAGTAATTTAAACTATTTGTAATTTTGAAAGTTCTCAATATATAATTTAAACTTCAATTATAAATATTTAAGCAGCTAGTCTGATAAAAATACCTGTCTTGTAAAATTCGTTAGACGTTTAATCATTAATTAAGACCTGAATATTTTCTTAATTTGAGAAAAAGTCCAGGTGTTTGAAAATTCCTGAAAGATCAGTCAACGTTTTTCATTCATAAATTTCAACTTGTAAACTTTATGTCTGCTTAATGAGGCTTATTGAGAGGGCAAGTAAATCTAATGTTTTTAACTTCCTCCTAAAATAAATTTTCTTAAATTTTTATACTGTTACTATTAGCCTGAAATCTCATCACTTTTAAGTTTAATTAAATCTGTTTACAGAACTGTTTTATTTTAAGTTTTAAACTGGTAGTGAACCATAAATAATTGAATAGTTAATTATTTTGATACTTGTCACAAGGCTGTTTTAAAGTAATTTATAGTACAACTTACAGATAATTTTATTAATAGACTTATTAACATTCTCGTTAATGCTAAATGGGTGATGAATTGCATTCTACAAATTTGTGCTCAATTTATTTTACTGGTGATTTATGAGGAATTTTTAAAGATTTTTCTCAAATAACAGTTTTTAAGTTTTAAATATGTGATGTTTTTTAACTTTATGAGGTTTATAAGCTATTTAACTGTGTAAAACTTTGTTTATACAATTTTATCAGCTTGTCTTTAGTAAAAAGTTGCTACTTTTCCCTTAAAAGAAAATGACAAGTTTAACAAATAGCTAAAAATTTACATTTCTTTACGTTTCCTTCAATTCAGAGCGGTATAAAAGAATGCTTAAGCCTGTGTAAAAACTTGTCCTTATCTTAGAAATTATATTTAAAAGTAATCGACGTTTTTGTCACGATAATAACGTCCTTGTGACACCTAAAAACTTTTCATGCGGAAAAAATACTTAAAATTCCCAACAAACAAAATTAAGTATCTCACAAACGAACGGAATAACCACCTAATTTGCATGAAATCTGTATAATACTCGTGCAAAACAAATATCAAAAAGTTTATTTTACCTCTAATGAACTTGTAAGAAAATATTGCATTAAGTTTAACTCATTTGTGGTGACTTGTTTACTTTATATAACGTATTAGTTATTTTTTTTAAAGTACAGTTTTACCAGTTTACTTAGTTATAGACATATGTATATAGGTTTCATAATACATATAAAAATAAATATTATGTTATGTGTTACAATTAAACTGGTGTTTTAAATGGCTAAATAAGAAATTCAGAACTTTGCTAAACATTTAAACTAATTGGCTTATATTTCGACGCGAAAATGTCAAAAATATTCCTAAAAACTTTACTAATTTAAATGACGTCTTTACTGTATTATACTACATTTTTTCGTATTTAAAAACATAATAAGTTCTTACTTCTTTAAAACTGTTACCCAAATTTTAATACTTAAAAAATTTTTAAGACTATTTACATTGAAAATCGAAATTATACTTCTTTTTTCTTAAGCAGTAATTAAATTCAATCAAACAAAAACAAACATAGCTAACGTTAAATGAAACAATTAAAGATGCTAACTTTAAATTTCAGAGAACCTGTACAAATCATTTTTTTACAGATAAAAATTTGAGTTTTAACTTAAACAGATTTTAAATGATACATAATATTAAACTTTTTAATTTTATCGTTGTTTATCAAATACTCATATCAATTTTTTGTGAAGTAGCTGAGAATATTTGTCTGCAAAGTCTAACAGCTGAGGTCAACTTAGCAAGGATTAACAAATGTAGTGATGTACCGGACCCGGATCCGGACTTTTTTTTCAAATCAGAATCCGGCCGGAACCGGATCCGGACTTTTTTTTCAAATTAGAATCCGGCCGGAACCGGAATTTTTTTTCAAATTAGAATCCGGCCGGAACCGGATCCGGACTTTTTTTTTAAATTAGAGTCCGGCCGGATCCGGATATCAGACAAAAATGGAAATATCCGGCCGGACCCGGACCCGGATAGTGAGTACGGTACATCATTAGTATAAACTAGCCTAAGTCACAATGAGGTTTTTAAAAACTAAAAAAATAACTTTAATCTAATAATAAGTAGAACAGCTAGCTACAAGGTTTACAAATTTAGGTGTTATTTACAATTAAAAATCTGAAACCAAGTTCATGAACAAAATACACTAGAAAATTACAAAATATTGAAAACTGGATCAGCTCAAACTCATTCAAAATCTAAAAAAAAACTAGCTTGAGTTTTTACAAAAAACTAAACTAGCTTGAGGCAGGCAGTCCAAGATTTTCTAAAATTCCCAAAAATTTTCAAACTAGCAGGGTTGCCACTGTTTAAGTCAATAAAACTAGCTAGAGTGAGTATAAACAAGCCTGAGTCAGAATGAAGTTTTTAAAATTACTTTAATTTAATAATCAGATAACAGCTAGCAAAGGTTGACAATTTGGTAGTAAAGTTGTGGACTGATTGTGGTACACTTAACTTTTTAGTAGTACCCATCATAATTAAATCCTACCGTATATAATTAATATCTAACAAATAGTAAATTCAATCTGAGACTACTTTCTACAATCAGACACGACAGTTTTGAGTGATGAATCTTTTACATAAAACACAACAAGAAATACTAGCATATTCAAAATTGTTAATTACTTTGGTAACACTTTATAAACTGGAAACTATTTAAATCTATTTCAAAAGACTTAAAACAATATACTAAAAATTAAATAAAACTTTTAGTAAACAAGAAACTGTAAAATTTTTCATAAACTATTAAACTATAAACCTGGCTTAATGTTTAAACAATTAAACACCAGTTGAAATATTCACTTTTAAAACAAAACACTACTTACAATAAGCATTCACAAAAAGTTCAAGATATTTTGTTGCTTCAAGCTGCTCACCAAACTAACTAACTAACTGCTTACATATAAACTACCTGTCATGTTCTGATGTTTTGTTGCATCAGTATTTAGTTTGAAACATTTCGTCATATGATTCTCATTGGCTCGTACATTCAACCGTATTAACTCTAAATATTCTCTGAACTCAACTTTAAACAACAAATAATGCAAGTATTCATTCCAAAGTTTTCAATTTTACAACATTTGTAAAGAGTTGCATTTCTTAAATGTTTATTTCATAGTTTAAATGTAAACAAGTGTAAATTAGTCACGTGCACGAAATGAGCCAATCGGGGTGGGTGTTTAATTTTAAGTGACGAAAATGACTCTTATTAATTAACACAGGGTTTGTTTTTAAAAAAATATTTTTCAATATGCTCTTTTTTACTAACTAGATTCGGGTCCGGCCGGATCTCTATTAGGATCCGGCCGGACCCGAATCCGGACTTTTTTTTTAAAATAGAATCCGGCCGGAACCGGGCCCGGACTATTTTTTTAAATTAGAATCCGGCCGGAACCGGATCCGGACTTTTTTTTCAAATTAGAGTCCGGCCGGATCCGGATATCAGACAAAAATGGCAATATCCGGCCGGACCCGGACCCGGATAGTGAGTCCGGTACATCACTACAAATTAGTAAGCTTTTAAGCAGAAATTCAATATAATAAACACTTGCCTTCAGTATAAATATAAGTAAATTAAAATTTTAAAAACGAACAAAGTAAATACCAGAAAAAAAACAATATTTTAAAACAGTTTGACTCTTTTTTTCAGTCGTTAGTATTTATTAGTGCTACAAAAATGTTGAACTACTTTATTTTTTTTAATGTAAAAATTCTCTTAGTTAAAAAAAAAGTAAAACTAAAGACTGATGGTAAGTCTTAACAACTTTTTCATCAAAAATAAGCAATAGGATATACTTATGAATTTCCTTTTAATTGAAACTTGTCAGAATGGTTTAACATTTTTACACTAATTACAATTTATCTAGGTGAATATATACATTTTTAGCAAAACAATATTTAAATAAATGTTTTAAATGTATAAAATACTTTAAGCATATTTGTAATTATCGAAAAATTTAATTATGTAAAACTAGCCCAAATTTTTAGATGCATAATAAAAAATTTCATAGATTTAGTGTACATACAGATATATACAGATATATGATTAAAATCAGCTAGGGTCGTTTTACAGTTAACTTTACCTAAAACAAAGAAATTCTGTTCGATATAGTTTTTTTCAAATTAGGAGCTTCATACACTTTTTCGATATATAAACTTAGTGCATTATAAACAGTTAAACTACAGCAGTTTTTTGCAATAAAGTTGCTTTGATTAATAGCTATTTACTTTTAAACTTAATTATGTTTATAGTTTGAAATCAATCAATAGTAACTTTTAAATTTCTTAATATTTTTAGTAAAACTTTCAAAACATAAGTAATTTATTCATATCCGGTCTTACGAATGTTTTTATATTACTTAAACTGATCAATAAATAATAACAAATAAAGAGATTTTCATTGAGTCGTTATATAAAAAACTCTACATTGTAAACGATGTTAATTAAATTAAACAAATGATAATTATTATAATTTATATCTAAAATGTTTTATTTCAGTTTGTCGGTTCAGTTTTTTTTAACTTAATTGATTTTTCTTAGTGATTTAGACTTTTTATACATAAAAATAGTTTTAGAAATTATTTTCTAATTAAAAAATTATGACGTATTACCAAAAGTTATTTTGACGAAATATCAATATCAAGCATTATAAATATTTAATTTTAAGCACATCTAAAATAATGCTTAGTTGGTGTTTTTAATGACTGGTTCTTAGGTATAAGTGTTTGAATAACTATTAGGCCAAAAAAACTAAAGACTAAGCAGGTAAAAAATACCCTGTGAATAAATACAAACTAATTTACCTATATTTAACACTTTTTTTTCTTTAAATATTTTTATTTACTATAATTTAAATTGCATTCTATGTGTCTAACTATAAAAGCTTTTACTCTATCAAGTTTTTTATTAAGCTACTTATTAAGATTTAGCTGAAGTAAATGCAGCAGCATATCAGTATAATAACATGATATTCGACACTAATGATTCAAAATTACTGCTTTGTAAAGAATAATTTCGAGTAGCGATATCAAGCATAAACAATAACAAACTAGTATTTATGATGTCAGTATTTTTAGAAATTTATAACTTTACTTTTAAAATATGCTACTTTACTCAAACTATTCTTAAAAACTTGATTAGTAACATATTTTAGTAGTATAGTACCAACTTTTAAGTAAAATATATTCTTTTGGTGATTTTTAGTACTGCCTTTTTTTTTGTGTGTTCTATCACACTAAATAAGTACAACTAAACCAAAGTTTTTATCCTGATTAAAATTTCTTTAAATGCGTATTAAAATTAGTGTTAATAAATTTTAGCTGAAGCGGGCACAAGTAAGGTAAAGTTAAAAGTATTTTGAAATATCAAACAAACTTTAAAAAGTAATTAAAATTCCACTTTATCATCATATAAAGTATGTTATTGACAAATTATTTTATTAATTTTATAGTTTAAATATTTGAATAAATGGTAATACGAATAGTAAAGCAATAATTATAAACATTTTTTTTAATAGTAAATTAATTTTTGTGTGCTAAGTTGAGTTAAGCTACTAAATTTTTTAAAGTTAAAAAAAACTGTTTTGTATTAAGCACTAAGTAATTGATAAAACTTTGGAGGTTTATTTAAATTCTTAAGCTTAACTTTTGTGGAAGATGTATGCGATTTTTAAGTATCATAATAAGGTAGTTTTACATTTTTTACAGTTATTATGTTTTGTTTAACTAGAATGAGTTTATCTAAACTCTTAGACTAAAATAGATGTTATTTAATACTTTTATTCTTTTAGAATTTAAGTTAATTTTAACTTAAGTTAAAAATAGTTTTCAAAAATGAAATAAAATACAGTAGTATTTTAATAAAAAATCTGTTTTAGATTTTTTTCATTTTTATTAAACTTTTAACCTTAGGTTTGTTTTTAGAGTTCTATATCAAAAAATACTTAATTGTCAATTTACACTATATATATCAATTAGTACTGTATTTCAACCACCATATTCATATTTTGTAAGAATTTAAAATAGACTTTAAAAATTTCTTATTTTAGATTTTCAAAAACGATTATGAAAATAGTGATGTGTGATAAAACAACTTTGTAAATTAAAAATTAAGTAATAGTTCTTTTTTCTAAAAACTTTGCTTTTAATACGTTTTCTATATTATACACCAAAAATTAGGATATTTAATCGAACTAAAACATTCGTAGAATTTTTATTTGGGTATATTTAGTACAAACATAAAAATCATTTGTAAGTGTAAAATTGTTTAAGATGTCGAATATACTTAAAGTAGAATTAAAACATGTTTTAATAGATTTTGTTAACAAGTTTTACGTATTTGTTGTATACATAAATGAGTTTTTTTGAATGTTTTATTGCTTATAAAACAATTAAATTTTTTTTTATAATTAAAAACCTATTAATAACATATTCAAACAATTTTTCTTTGTTCCAACCTTAAATTATTTTTAGCAATTTTAAAATGCCCTCAAAAAACTAAAAATAAAAAACAATGCTAAAAGTTAGCTGCAAAATAAAAGAATAAAAAAGTATTCAACATTTGAAGTAATTTATTAAATTAAAAATGTTGTATTGCTTTTTTAACAATAAAAAAGGTGAATAAAACTACAGTTAAATACTGTTAACAGATAAATAGTTTTCATTAATTGAACATAAGCTTGCTTAAATTAAATTATCTAGTGTTCTTAATTTTGTTCCCAGACAAGTCTACATAAAGTTTTTAATCTTAGATTTAAATATCAATTAAAAAAAAGAAATTGTATGTAAGTAAGACTTTAAGTCCAAACAATTTTTTTTTTGGTTCACTAATAATTTGCATTTTCTTTAAAAGTTTAGTTTAAAAAAGTAAGTATATAAGAAAATGTTCGTTTAGTATCATATAAACTTAAACTAAATAATTAGTTTAGTACTGTATATTTTTTTTAGATTGAATAAAAATAAACAGATTAATAAATTTAATTTTTCAAAAGATTTGTAGCACAGCATACTCAATGTAAAATACCTTTTTAACTTGGCTAAAAGAAAATTTTTAATCAATTTTAAGATCAAAAAGATCATATGTTAATAAATAAATATTTTACTAGCTATATTTTAATTAAGTGTAGAATACACTGTTCATGTTTTTAATTCTAGAAACGTTTAATTAAAGGTAGAAAATTTTTTTAATTTTTTTTTGTTTTAACTGTACTTAAAATTTCAACCATTTCAAAATAAGTCAAGCATAAAATCCAAAAACGTATTAAAAAATGATAGCTATTAAATATAGCCCAATGGTTTTTGTAGAAGAACTTAAATTTCTGTTGTATATGCGGTTAACAGATAAAAAATTTTCTAATAATTTAAAACCTGTTTTTTCGCAAGGCAGTCTGATATTAATTGCTTAATAACTTTCTTTTAGTGGTTAGCTGATTAATCCGATCAATTATTAAGTATTAGGTTTAATTTGTTTACTAATTAACTTTTTAACCTTTGTCTGCTTAGCTTCCGGTTTATTATTCGTGTTAGTACATAAATTAGTATGATAGATAAGATTCTTAGTATATTTAAATCTATATTCTAATACGTTAAATTTTTTGTGAATAACCGTTGATTGTAAGACTTTGTCATGACTCATTGAATTTATCAGATAAATGCATTTGTATAAAACTGCAGATTTTCAAAGCCAAACAAGAAAGTGGTTTTAATAATTTATATATACGAAAACTACCAGATTAACTAAACATTAGGATTTTTTAAACATTTATTAAAGATTATGATTAAACAATAAACTGTTGTAAGCTATTTAAGTTAATTTACACTTAATGTACAACGATTTGGATTGTTTAAATATTACGTAAAGAAAAAAAAATCTTAAAAAGTTTTCCTATGCTCAACAATCCACCTTTTTAATCATATAAAAAGATTAACTGCCTTTGTTTTTAAGAATAATAAGTGATTATTATCCTATGGTGTTGCCATTTAGAATAACTTTACTGATATTTAGTAAGAACTCTGTTTTAGATTAGTAATTAATAAACTAGTTTATTAAGTTATATTTTAACAGGTTTTAACTGAATTGTTTTTATAATATTCTTAAGTTAAAAGCTTGAGCATTCAGTTTTGGAAAATATTCTAAAACTAGATTTAATTGAGAGATTTTGATAAATAACTTTGATGAAAGCATTTGCTATTTGTTTAAGGGTTATTCAGTAACTTTTTGTACATTATATAAATAAAGAACGTTTAAATACTTATATTGTAGTGAAAATTACGAGCTTATATGTTTATTTTGGTAAAAAAAGTAAGAAAAAAAACTAAGTTTTAAAAGTAAGCTTTTAGATTTTTAGTTTTTATGGGTTTCATAAATGGTGTCGTAATATGTATAAAGCCGTAAGTGTTTTATCAAAATCCGTTAGAATACTAAAACATCAAAACAAGTACATTTAACACCTTTGGTAAACATCATTTATTTTAGTAAGTCTAATGACAAACTAATTATTAAGCTTTATATGAAGTAGATGCAGCAGAAAATCTGTCTAGTACTATGATATTCGACACTAATGAGTCAAAATTACTGCTTTAAAATAAATAACTTCAAGTAGCGATACTGAATATCAACAACAACAACAACAAATTAATTGTCAGCTTTTTTACCAAAAGTTATTCAAACTGTTTACAAACTAGATATAGTTTGTATTTACATGCATTTACATTTCAAAACGTTTTGAGTTGGTAAGAAAATTATCTTTGTAAATTAATATATGATTTTTTAATTTTCTTGATTTGTAAATATTCACTTTATAGTTTTGTTATTAAGTTTCTAACAACTATTTTAAACAGAAAATAAAAGATTGTAAATAGCAAACTTTAAAGATAGAAAATTTAGATTGTTTTCTTTGAATAACCCAAAAAGTTTATAATTGAGTTCATTTGCAAGAGTTTGCTTTTGAGGAAAAACGTATTTTAAATACATTTTTAATGAAGATTGTGGGAAAGCAAAAAGGAACTATAACCAAAAGCTTTTAATATGATATTAACTTAAGGTTTATCCAATATCAAAAATATGTTAATAGTATTTTATGTAAAACAAAAAGTTAATTTAGTTTAGTTCAAAATACCAAACTGAGTTTGTCTAAACTTTTAACAAGAAAATATATATGATATAAAGTAAACAAGTTATGTTAATCTTGAATAATCAAGAATTAAAATAATGTCTTACTAAATACTTAAAAGTGATATTTTTAGCATATGTAAAACCATCAGTAATTAATCTTTTACAGTTGATTTTAGTAAAAAGTAAACTTTTTACGTAAAGATTTTTTTGCATTTTTTAAACTATAAAAAATTTGAACTTTACTGGTAGTCTCTTTTGATTAATTTCTAAAATGTATTGGTAAAGTGGGTTAGGGATAAGGTTATAAATATAAACAAACTAAAATAACTTAAAATAGTTTGCCGACTCAGCAAATGTGTAAATCAAACTAATCTTAAAATATACCTCGCCATCACTTTAAAATATATTTTTATTTTTTTTTCGACATTTAGTTTTAACAAAAGTTGTACAAAGTGAGTTTATTTAAACTTTGCTTAAACTATTTAAAGAAAAATAATAAAGTATAAAGATTTATTTCAGTAATACAGTAAATATTATAATTTTTATGAAATGGGATATTAAAAAATTTAATAACATACAAAATTAAAGTGCAAAGTATTATCTTAAACTGTTTTCAGTTCAAAGTATTCTTTTGGCGTATAGCCTGTCTAATATTAAGTTTAGAAGTTTAGATATTTACCACATATTAAAATAGGTCAGTTTACATTCAAATTTTCTTAGAAATTTGTCACTTTTTATACAACTCTTGTGTACTGAATATTATATGCCCACACTTTAACTTTTTAATTTTTTTCCTTTTCCTCTCTCGCTTCAATGTGCCGAAGGTCTGCACGAAGTCATCCGAACTTGAAAAAGAGGTAGCCGACACGCTTGACTGATTTCATCGCACTTTAAATGTTCAAACTCGGCGCTTTTTTTACCGTTTCTCGTTTTTATCTCTGTTTCAAATCGGATTTTTATGTGTTTATTTGAACGGACGTAATGGAGCTTCTTGTTGCTGATTGATTGATTTGAAGCCGATTGTTTTCTGTTTTTGCCCAACAAACATGAGTAACTCGACTCCCGTCTTTCTTTGAGGTAATTGGATCACTTTGGTGGGTATCACACGGGGTACGCTAATATTTGAAAGAATTTTAACAAAGTTTAAATAAACAAACATCCATCAAAACTTTGTTGCGTGAAAAACGAACTTTTTATGTGTTTTGAGGCTCAATCTTGTGTAGTGCCAATAAAATAATTTCAAGAATGCAAGTAATTTCTAAAAATTGCAGTTTTCACGTTATAATATAATTTCACGTTTAAATTAATTTGAAAAAGTTTAATTTCACGTTATTACATAAGTTTCAAGTTTCAACAGACTCGAGTATTTACATATGAAAAAGTAACTTAAAGTATGCAAGTTTTAATCAATTTTGAAATGTAACATTTTCACAATTTAAGAGAACTTCATGTTTCAAACTTTTTGAGACAACTATATTTTACTAATTTCTGAAAAATATAGTTTTATTATTGTTCTTGAGTTTCTACGCTTAGAAAAAAAAATCACTTAAACTATACAGTGGTAATAAAATTCAAAGACCGTTTAATAGCTTAAAGCTTGCATATATACAATTAGCAACACTTTAAACCATTTATTGGACCTTTTAAAAGTTTCAAACCAATCTAGTATATTTTGCTCGTTAAAAGAATCATTAACTTTAACAGCCAGCCCATTATCCAGACTCCGGCACGCTCAAAAACCAACAAAAAACGTTTTCTCATCAATCCGCATAATTACCGTCAATTATGACGTCACTAACGAGTCTCGATAGCGGAAATGAGATTTTCTATATTTTCTTACCAACTTGTGCGTAGCAACGAGCCAATAATCATTTCGCAGGTAATCGGTTGCCATGACAACGGTTTTGTGGGAGCCATTGGTTGAATCGGATTAATTCGGATGCTGATTGACGGATGGTGAGTTGTTTGCGGATAAGTGAAGAATTGTTTGTTCTGTTGTCTGTTTGTGGTTGTCACCAGTAGCTGATACAACAAATAGAGAATTGTATTTTTTTTAAAGATGATTTTAACAGGGTATTTTATTGTACATATTTTGTTTGCTTTTTTCTAAGCTGTTAAAAACCACAATCCCCAAAATATTAAAAATAAATTATATTTAACAAACATTTTTTACATACATACTATTTATATTTGTTGCGATATTCAAAAGTTGAGTATAAAAATACAAAATAGAAGGTATAAAACTAAGCTATACAAAATAGTATAAAATGTACTTAAATCATAAAGCGTCTACTAATGTTACATAAATAAAGTTAACTTTAATAGCTTGAGTAACAATACGTTTAAAAAAAAAATTTAATTAAAACTTTTACTGATGTTAAATTTTTTTAGTTAAAAAAAACACAACATTATAGGATAGAAAAAGAGTTTCAAAGTCTATGATAAACTGTGTAAACTTTTTTTGCTAAATGTGATTTTTTTTTGCAACAAACGTTCCTATTCTAGTACTTAAAATGCACGTAATTAGAATGTTAAACACTTGAAACTTAAAATAAAAGAGATTTAAAAATATTGATAATTATCATAAAACTTGAAAAGTGATTGTTCTAAATACAATGTAATTAAAAAAAAAACACAATTTTGTACATTTATATGGAATGAAAAGGTCAATGAAGTAGATAAATTACACATATGTTAGAGTGAGCAACTTTTCTGTAAATAGCACAGATGCTAGACACAGGTGGCAAAAATTTAAATTTGAAAAAAGACGTGTGTATTACAGTGAAAACTTATTAAAAAAATGAGAGTAATACATATTAGTAGAAATGGTTAAATATTTTATGTGTATCTGTTTTTAATATTTTCACCTATGCATAGTAAAGCAACGTTTGAAATTAAAAGTTCAAACTTGATACAAATATTAAACTTATTTATCAATACTTAAAAAAATAAGTACATATTAGTTTTTTATTTATTACGGATTTACATAACAAAAAAAAATTGAAAAGTTTAACGGACTATGAAGTTAAAAAAATTATTGGGCGTGTTTTTTTATTTTTGTCTTACAAAAAATATTATAAAACTCCTTATAAACCATTTAAGCAAACAACTAAAATATAAATATGTATTTTTTTTCTAATAAGAAATTACATATACCCTTTTACAAAAAAGTAAGCAACTCTTTTTATCATTATTTATTATTGCTGCTTTCCAATTATTTAGTTTTAATACTTTAAAGATTAACTAAACAGGTTTAGTTAAAATTCGTCAAGCAAAGCTTTTAGTTTCAAATTCTATTTGTTATCGTTTTAAAGTCTGTACTTATAGCAACTTATGTTGATGGCTAGTTCGACTTCCTATTAAGAAGTTTTACTGCTTGATTTTAGCTCCAGGGTTAGACAGTGTGTGATTAATTTACATAACAGACTAAAGTACCTGAAAACATTGTCATGTCTGTTTTAATAACAAAATATTTGAGAAGCCAAAACTTTCAAGTTGTATTTTACAAAGTCTTTTACAGCAGTATTTGAAAATTTCAAATTCCTTGAATGTATTTTGATCGTATTTAGCAGATTACATAACTTTTGACTTAAGAATTAATATTATCAATTGTATATTGAGAAAGAAAATGAATATTTTGTGTTATGTTGACTTTTTATATTATCGATTTGTTTTGAAGATGTTTTACATATGCTAATATTTAAAACATCAAATGTTTTAACACACAATATATAATTTCGATATTAAGTTAGTAAAACATTAGTTTTGATTTTTAGTTTAAATCTTTTTAAACTAATCAGAACAACATTAAAAAAAGTTTAAAACTCATTAATACTTCTAAAGTAATAGCAAATTAATTAATTTTGAAAGTTAATATCCGTTAATTTTACAGCTGTAAGTAAGAATAATCTTCAACAGTTGAAATGATAGTAACTGAAAAACCTCATTGAAAGCATGACAACTTAAGTGAGTCAGACCGAATGAAGTATTTGTATGATGCAATATAAAATGCTGTCATACATAATACTTGAATGTTGTGTTTGTAGCTCAATTGACTGACTTGATACAACTACTTTGTACTTTTTAGTTTAACTTTTAAGTTGTTTCATTTCTTCAGTGTTTTAGTAGATGAACTTTATTTTTAATTTTGTTAAAATGCACTAATTTTATGCCATTATAGTGTTTTAGGAAAAATATAGTTTACTCATGTTTAAATACATTGATTTAATTATAATGTATTTATTTTGTGTGTAGCTTGATTTAACAGCAATGTGGTACCAACCTCTATCAATAAAAATAAGCATTTTTAAATATAGTACTTTAATTGAAAAAAAAATATTAGCTGATTTTACAATTTATATATTTTAAGACTCTAAATAAATATATTTAATTCGTAAGTCACATATTGTAAATTAAAACAGACTGGAATAAAATTGTCTTTTTAACTATTTGTGGTAAATGTTTCTTAAATCAAAAAACATTTTTTTGCCAATAAATTGAGTATATAGTTTTACATTAAGTATTAATTTATACGAGTAAATAAAGTTAGAACAACTTATATTTTTTATTTACACTATTTTATTCGGTTACTTAAATGTCATTAATAAAAGTATAATAAACTACAAAGTACTACATTATTACACGCAGTAGATGCTTAAGAATGTTGCTGACATAAACAAATTATCAGCATTTTATATCAGCTACAATTAATTGCTTACATCTGTTGCTCCTTTAATGTTTAGCTTCAAGTACAGCCAAAACATAAATCAACAAAATACAATAAAACTGTTTGAATAATCCAAACTTCAAAAGTTTTATGATATTTTATGCAGATTTAGTTTGATATTAAGATTACCTAAAACAACAAATTTATTTTTTTTCAAAATTAAAAAACTTTTACTAAAATCAATCTGCTAGCATCAATGAAATAGTCGGCTATAAAAGTTTTACTAAAAGTTTTTTAAAATTGTATGTATTTAAAAACAAATTGATTTTATATTTTAAAAGTTTTACATACTTGTATGAACCGTATACATTATAACTTGGTTAATTTTTATATTACGTAAAAACCTAGGTTGTCAGTTTAACCATATCTGACAGTTAGTAAACTTTACAATGATGTATCATAAACTGATAAATCAACAACACTAAAGTTCATGCTTTTTTATTAATTATGCTTGTCAGTTCATCTTGTATTTTTGCTGAGGTTAAAAAATTACAACAAGGTACCAGTATGAAAGGCATAACTAATAACTGGTAACAAATTGTTGTTATTTCAAACAGTGAAGCAGTTTAAAATGCCTTATTAATATCAACACGCTTAAAACTTGTTTCGCTTGATAATACCTTGTAAAACTTTTCAACATTCGACAAGTTCTGTGTTCATGTTTTACAGTATTTTATTTTATAATGGATTTTCTTTTGCTTCTACAAATAAACCATTTAGAGGAAACTAATTTTTATACGTTACTTATTAATTTTTATCAATTTCATATTTCACTAACTTTAAATCAACTTAATAATTTGTTTCTCTTTTTTATAAACAAGCTACAAACTTCTAAGTTTTCTAAGGTTAACTATTAGTATAAATTACGACAAATCCTTTACATATTTTAATAAACTTCCAGGTTTTAAAATCTTAATCACGAGATAATAGGAAAAAAGAAGAAAAAATAGCAATTCATAAAATTTTAGCTTTTTCTCAATCAATTTATTCTCACTTTTCAGCTTTTCAGTTAATTTACAAAAAGGTCACCTAATCTGATCGATGACCCAGCGATTCGGCTTACAAGTTAAGCGGAGCATTTCGACCATAAAACTTTTCTCAATCTTATGGACGAAACTTCACTAACACGCTTTATCAATTTGCATGTTGATGTGGTTTGTTCGGATTATCTACCTTGCTAACTGATTCAGCAGTCGGTAGTAAAAACAAACAGAGTTAGTGAAAACAAGCATTAATTTAGTACAAACATTATTAGTAGCATAAGGATTTGTCGACACAACAAATTTGAGCAGACACAGCGATCGGTATCAGCAAAAAAATATATTCTATTTTCCATAAGAACAATTTCATGTTGACGGACAGCAGAATTACGCGCTTCTCTCATATTTGGAAGCTATTCTCTCGTTTTTAGTTATCTCATTTTTAGTTCTCTCGTCATTTTCAACTGCTTTTTTGATGTTTACGGCTTTTTACGGTCTATCAGTCCCGAGGTCTTAATGGACTTTTTGCAGCTTGGCAACAAAAAATGGTTCCCATTAATTTTCTGTAGCGGATTCAATTAGATATCTTTCTAAACGGTTTTACTGGACGACAATTAGCAAAGTTGTTTTTGAACATGATGAGTCTAAAGCGTATCGTAAGTTCTCCAAATATTATACAGTATATTAATTTTAGTTATGTCTATTTTAGCAGCTATTCTGGGAAAAAATACCTGATTAATGAAGTTCATTAGACATTTAATCATTGACTAAGACTTAAATATTTTTAACATTTGAGAAAAAAGTCCAGATGTTTCAAAATTCCTAGTAGATCATTCAACGTTTTCCATTCATAAATTTCAACTTGTAAACTTTATGTCTGCCTAATGAGGCTTATAGAGAGGGCAAATAAAATCTAATGTTTTAAGCTTCCTCCTAAAACTAATTGGTTTATTCTTTCTCTAAAATGAAGCTTTCAAAACACTTATTTTAATGCTGTTGCTAGTTGCTTAAAAACTCTCAATTATAAGTTTAATTAAGTCAGGTTGTTAACAGAACAATTTTCTTTTTTAAGTTTTAAACTGGAAGTGATCATAGATAATTGAAATGTTGATTAATTTGATACTTGTAACTAAGTTGTTTTGTACTAGTTTCTTGTTTTATTTGTAATTAAGTAGATTGTTAGGCTTCTTAACATGCTTGTTAGCTACTTAACTTATGTGTAGCTTTATACATCATTTATGGTAAGTTTTTTTTTCTTAGGATTTTTAAGCTAGTTTGAAAAATTTTTTTTTTTAACCATTTCTCTTTTAATTTTAAAATTGGAACTTTTATTTTTTACTTAAAAGAACAACTCGAATGCAATAAATAACCAAAGATTTACGTTTGCTTTAATTTAAAGAGATATAAAAGAATACTAAAGCTTGTGTAAAAACTTGTCCTCATTTTAGAAGTTATATTTGTAACTAATCGACGTTTTTGTCACGATAATAACCTGCTGGTGACATCTAAAATTTTTCATGCGGAAAAAATATTTTAAATTCCCCACACACAAAATTAAGTATCTCACGAGCGAATGTGTCATTAAAAACCACCTTAATTTGAATGAACTCGATATAATGCCCGTGAAAAACAAATACAAAAAAATTAATTTACTTCCTATGAACTCGTAAAAAAATGTTGCAATAAGTTTAATTGATTTATGGTAACCTGTTTATTTTATATAACGTATTAAGTATATTTTTTTAAATTACAGTTTTACTAGTTTAAAAAGTTATAAACATATGTATATAAGTTATAAAAAACAAATAAATAAAAATATAATGTTATGTATTATCATTAAAATGGTGTTTTTAAAGGCTAAATAAGAAATTTAGAACGTTGCTAAACATTTTAACCAATTGGCTTACATTTCGACGCGATAATGTAAAAAGTATTCTTAAAAACTTTACCAATTTAAATGACGTCTTTACTGTATTATATTACGTTTTTTCGTATTTAAAAACATAATAATTTCTCACTTCTTTAAATTTTTTAACCCGAATTTTAATACTTTAATTATTATTAAGACTATTTGTTTTAAGAATTGAAAAAAAAACTTATTTTTTCTTAAGCATTGATAAAATCAATTAAACAAAAACAAACATAGCTAAAGTTAATAAAAACTATTAAAGATGCTTCGATACAGTCATGTTAGATAGAGTTTTTTTCAAATTAAGAGCTTCATACACTTTTTTGACATATAAACTTATTACATTATAAACAGTTATACTACAGCAGTTTTTTGCAATAAAGTTGCTTTGATTAATAGCTATTTTTTAACTTAATTGTGTTTATAGTTTCCAATCAATCAATAAAAAGTTTTAATTTTTTTAATTTCTTTAGAAAAACTTTAAAAATGTAAGTAATTTATTCATATCCGGTCTACAAATGTTTTTATATTACTCAAACTGATCAATAAATATCAACAAATAAAAATGTTTTCATTAAATCTTTATATAAAAAACTCTTCATAATAAACGATGATAATTATATTTCACCAGTAATAATTATTTTAATGTATATATATAAAGTCTTTTATTTCAGTTTGTCCGTTTATATGTATTAACTTAATTTAATTTTCTTAGTGATTTAGATTTTTAATACAAAAAAATAGTTTTGAAAACTTTTTTTTAATCAAAAATTTATGACGTAGTAGCAATAATTTTTTTGACGAAATATTAATATAAAGCATTATAATAATTTAATTACCAACACATTTAAAATAATGTTTAGTTGGCGTTTTTTATGACTGGTGCTTAGGTATAAGTGTTTGAATAACTATTCGGCAAAAAAATTTATAAAGGGCCAACTTAACAGGTATAAAATACCCAGTGAATAAACACAAACTAAATCAAACATTTTTTACACTTTTTTTTTTCTTTAAATGTTGTTATTTATTATAAATTAAATTTCATTCTCTGTGTCTAACTGTAAAAAACTTTTACTCTAACAAGTTTTTACTCAAGCTACTTATTAAGCTTTATCTGAAGTAAATGCAGCAGTATATCAGTATAATAACATGATATTTGACACTAATGACTCAAAATTACTGCTTTGAAAATGAATAATTTCGAGTAGCGATATCAAGCATAAACAACAACAAACTAGTATTTTTGATGTCAGTGTTTTCAACAAGTCATAAATTTATTTTCAAAAATGCTACTTTATTTTAACTACTCTCAAAAACTAGTATCACTTTTAAAAAATTATATTCTTTTTGTTATTTTTAATACTGAAATCTTTTTTTTTTGTGTTTCTATCACACTAAGTAAGTATAACTAAACCAATAATGATAATATATTTCTTTAAATATTTATTAAAAGTAGTGTTAATAAATTATAGTTGAAACGGGCCTAATCAACGTAAGGTTAAAAGTGTTTTGAAATAATAAAAAAAAACTCAAAATTTAACTAAATTTCCAGTTAATCATTACTGTAAAGTATATTATTGAAAAATTAATTTGTTATTTTAAAGTTTAAACTTTTTGAATAAATGGTAATACGAATAGTGAAGTAATAATTCTAAACATTTATTTATAGTAATAAATAAAGCTTTCAGTTTTCAGTTAGTATAAGCTACTAAAATCTTTAAAATTAAGAAATATAGTTTTATATTAAGCATCGAAAAACTGATAACATATTTTAGCTTTATTTAAGTTCTTCAATTTAATTTTTGTGTAGGATGTATGTGATATTTAAATATCATAATAAGGTAGTTTTACAATTTTTACAGTTAATATGTTTTGTTCAACTAGAATGAGTTTATCCAAACTCTTAGACTAACATAGATGTTATCTAATACTTTTATTCTTTAAGAAACTAAGTTAAATTTAAACTTAAGTATAAAATAGTATCTAAAATGAAATAAAATACAATTACAGCTTAATAAACTATCTGTTTTAGGTATTTTTATTTTTTAGTAAACTTTTAACCTTAGGTTTGTTTTGAGAGTTCTATATTAACAATAAAAACTTAATAGTCAATTTAAACTATATATATATATATATATATATTAGTACTGTATTTCAACCACTATATTCATATTTTGTAAATATTTAGAATAGACTTTAAAAGTTTCTTTATCTTAGATTTTATTAAACGATTATGAAAGCTGTGATGTGTGATAAAACAACTTTGTAGATTTTATAAATTTAGTGATAATTCTTTTTTCTATAAACTTTATTATTAATACATGTTTCAAATTATACACCAAAAATTATGATAATTAAACGAACTAAATTATTCATAGAAGCTATATTGGTATAATTAGTACAAATATAAAAATCATTTGTAAGTGTTAATTATTTTAAGATGTCGAATTTACTTAGTAGTATTTAAAACTTGTTTTAGTAGATGTTGTTAAAAAATATTATTTTCTTAAACTATTACCTATTTCTTGTATATTTATATATATATGAGCTTATTGAATGTTTTGTTGCTTAGAAATCAATTAAATTTTATATTTTTATAATCAAAAATCTATTATTAATATGATCAAATTTTTTTTTTATTGTTTCTACCTTAAATTATTTGTAGCAACTTTGAAATCTACCCAAAAATTACTTTTTGCAGTTTTAAAACAAATGCTAAAAGCTAACTGCAAAAAAAAGAATAAAATAAGTTTTCAACATTTGAAGTATTTTATTAATTTACAAATGTTGTATTTTATAAACAATAAAAAAGGTAAATAAAACTACAGTTAAACACTGTTAACAGATAAATAATTTGCAGTAATCATACATAAGCGTACCTAAATTATATAATCTAGTGTTGTTAATTTTATTCCCAGACAAGTCTAGATAATTGTTTGCTCTTAGATTTAAATATCAAATGAAAAAAATATTTATTGTATGTAAGTAAAACTTTAAGTTCATAAATTTTTTTTTGGTTCACTAATAACTTACATTTTCTTCAAACATTTTGTTTAGAAATGTAAGTGTATAAGAAAATATTTGTTTAACAACATAAAAACTTAAACTAAATAGTTAGTTTTGCACTGTATACTTTTTTTTTGTATATTGAATACAAATAAACAGATTAATACGTTTATATTTTCAAAAAATTTGTAGCACAGCATACTAAATGTTAAAGACCTTTTTAACTTAGCTAAAAGAAACTTTTCAAATAAATTTTTTGACCAAAAAGATTATAGGTTAATAAATAAATTTTTTACTAGCTATTTTTTGATTAAGTGTAGAAAAAATGTTTATTTTTTTATTCTAAAATTATTAAATAAGTTATAAAGATAGAAAAATTTTAAAGAATTTTTTTGTCTTAACTTTACTTAAAATTTTAATTTTTTATACATGAATCAAGCATAAAACTAAAAACGCATTTAAAAATGATAGTTATTAAATATAGCCCAGTGCTTTTTATAGAAAAACTTAAATTTTTGTTGTTTATGTGGTTAATAGATCAAAAAATTACTATTTAACTTAAAACCTGTTTTTTGCTAAGTAGTCTGGTACTAACTTCATAATTATTTTCATTTAGTGGTTAGAAAATTAAACCGATCAATTACTAAGTATTAGGTTTAACTTATTTACTAATTAACTTTTTAACCTTTGTCTGCTTAGCTTCCGATTTATTATTCGTGTTTTTAAGTACACAAACTAGTCTGATAGATAATACTCTTAGTATAATCAAAACTATATTCTAATACCTTAATTTTTTTTATGAATGTCCGTTGATTGTAAGACCTTTTTTTGACTCATTGAATTTATCAGATAAATGTTCTTGTATAAAACTGCAGGTTTTCAAAGCCAAATAAGAAAGTGATTTTAATAATTCATATACGAAAACTACCAAATTTACTAAACATTAGGATTTTTTAGACATTTATTAAAGATTATGATTAAACAATAAACTGATATAAACTATTTAAGTTCAGGTACACTTAATGTACAACAATTTTAGTTTTTAGAAAAAAAACATCTTAAAATGTTTTCCTATGTTCTACAATCCACTTTTTCAACCATATAAAAAGGTTAACTGCCTCTGATTTTAAGAATAATAATACATTCTTAACTTATGACGCTGCTATTTTAGCACAACCTTACGTATTTTTAGTGAGAACTCTGTTTTAGATTATTAATTATTAAGTAAGTTAATTAAGTTATATTTTGATACATTTTAACGGAATTCTTTTTACACTCTTCTTATATTAAAAGCTTAAACATTTAGTTTTGGAAAATATTCTAAAACTATATTTTTTTGAGAGTTTTTGATAGATAACTCTGATGAAAGTATTTGCTATTTATTTAACGATTAATCAGTAATTTTTTGTACAATATATAAAAAAGAACATTTAAATACTTATATTGTAGTGAAAATTACTAGTTTATATGTTTATTTTTATATAAAAAGTAAGAAAAAAAACTAAGTTTTTAAAGTAAGCCTTTAGATCTTTGTTTTTATGGGTTCTATAAATGGTATCGTAATATGTATCAAGCCGTAAGTATTTTATCAAAATCCGTTAGACTACTAAAACATTTACAACCAGTACTTTTAAAACCTTTGTTAAACACTATTTATTTTGGTAAGTAACTACTTATTAAACATTCGCTGAAGTAAATGCAACAACATATCCGTATAATTATATTATATTTGAAACTAATGACTCAAAACTACTGCTTGGAAATAAATATTTTCGAGTAGTGATGAAGACCATAAACAATAGCAAACTAGTGTTTACCAGTTTATCAACTACGGCTATTATCAGTTTTCAATAGACTAAAAGAAGTGTATATATGCATTTACATTCAACAAGTTTTATATTGGTGAGAAATTTGATTATGTTAATTATTATTTGGTTTTTAACGTTTATTGATTTTTAGATATTCCTTTTGTAGTTTTGACATTAAGTTTCTAACAGTTATTTAAAAAAATGTAAACAGCAGACTTTCAAGATGAATAAGTTAAATTGTTTTCTTTAAAAAACCAAAAAAGTTTATAAATGTTTTCATTTGCAAAAGTTTTGCTTTTAAGAAAAAACAAATTTTAAATTTGATTTTAATGAAGACTGTGGGAAAGCAAAAAGGAACTATAACCGAAAGCTTTAAATATCACTTTAACTCAAGATACATAAGATATTAAAAAAATATTACTTGGTGTTTTGTGTAAAACTAAAAACTAATTTAGTTTAGTTCAAAATACCAAATGGAGTTTGTCTAAACATTTAATCAATTATATATATTTAATATAAAAAATAAATATAAACAAAAAATTAGTTTACAGCTTATGTGTTACTAAAATATTTACAAAAATTTGTTTATCTTATTTGTTGTAAAGATATTCGTTATCATCACATATTTTGTTAATACTGATGTAAACTTATTGCACTTTTTAAACACTATGATATACTTTGAAATAATTGAAGCAGATAAAATGTTCCAATTATGTCATTGGTAGATTCGTATCGATAAATTTAACCTTAAAACCCTATTTCAAATCATTTCTTATTTCAAATCATTTCTCGTTACACATTGTTATACATTACAGAAATATTAATCTTTGTTTAGTGCCGAAAATACAATTTCAAGAATGCAAGTAATTTCTAAAAATTGTTGTTTTCACGTTATAAAATAATTTCACGTTTAAATTAGTTTGAAAAAGTTTAATTTCACCTTATTTCATAAGTTTTAAAGTTTCAACAGACTTGAGTATTTACATATAAAAAAGTATGCAAGTTTTAATCAATTTTGAAATACAACATTTTCACAATTTAAGAAAATTCATGTTTCGAACTTTTTGAGACAATTTTATTTTACTTATTTCTAAAAAATATAGTTTCATTATTGTTCTTGAATTTCTACGCTTAGAAAAAAAAATCACTTTAACTATACAGTGGTAATAAAATTTAAAGACCGTTTAATAGCTTAAAGCTTGAATATATACAATTAGCAACACTTTAAAGTATTTATTAACCTTTTAAAAGTTTCAAACCAATCTAGTTTATTTTGATCGTTAAAAGAATCATTAACTTTAACAGCCAGCCCATTATGCAGACTCCGGCACGCTCCAAAACCAACAAAAAACATTTTCTCATCAATCCGCATAATTACCGTCAATTATGACGTCACTAACGAGACTCGATAGCGGAAATGAGGTTTTCGATTTTTTTTTACCAACTTGTGCGTAGCAACGAGCCAATAATCGCATCGCAGGTAATCGGTTGCCATGACAACGGTTTTGTGGGAGCCAGTGGTTGAATCGGATTAACTCGGATGCTGATTGACGGATAGTGAGTTGTTGGCGGATAACTGAAGAATTGTTTGTTCTGTTGCCTTTTTGCGGTTTTGATGTTTCTTGTTTTCTTAAAATAGAGAATTGTATTCTTTTTAAAGATGATTTTTAATACATTTCTTTATGTTAATGTTTTCTTTACTTGTCTTTTTAGTTGTGATAAAGAATTTAATATACGATGTAACAAACAAATCTCTTTAAGTTTTCAAACAGTTAATAAATATTTTCTTTGATTGTTAAAACTGTTTATGGTTAAAATTTGTTCTCTTCAAACTTAAAAAAAAATGGTAAAAATTATAAAGTTTACAGTTTACATTATTTTAATAACGTTTTTTTTTAAACAGCTTGATTTTAATAGCTTAAAATTTAAACTAAAAAAATTTAGCATATATACTACAAAAATAAACACTTTTATGAACATTGAAAACAAAACCTTTCAATTTGATTTCTTTAAAAATAAAAAAATAAATAAAGTTATACTTGTTTAATAAACGGTAAAAACCTTACTGCTATTTCTAAAGTTTATTTGTTTTTAATAAACGTTTCTGTATACTAAAAGTTTCTTTTTTTAATATATGATAATAATAACACTTAATTAAAATTTTAAACACTTCAAACTTAAATTTGAAAATATTGATAATTATCATAAAACTTGGAAAGTTGTTGTTCTAAGTACAATGTATTTATTTACTTACACAACTTTGCACTTTTATATGTAAAGGTCAATAAAGTAGATAAATTACACATATGTTAGAGTGAGCAACTTTACTGTAAATAGCACAGATGATAGACACAGGTGGCAAACGTTTAAATTTGAAGAGGTAAAGTAATTCTTTTATTACAGTGAAAATTTAATAAATAAGCGATAGTAGTTTAAATTGGTAAAAATATTTGAATATCACATTTGTTCATGTTTAAAAAGTTTTCTTTAAAAGTGTTATTTGGTTTAAAAGCAAAAGGTCAAACTTTATGCAAATCTTTTTATTTACCTGATTTTTATCAACATTTAAACAAAATACCATAAATAGTAATCTATGTGCTATAATTTTGTTAATTAAAAAAGTTGATCTGTATACTTACCTTATAAAAGTTTTAATAAGTTGAATAACCAATCTGTTTTGTTAATAAAAATTATAAAACTGATTTATTTTTATTACGTTAAAGTAAAATGATTTACTTATCAACAAATATACTCAACTAATTGGAAAAAATAAACAAATAGTCAGGTAAAACCTAAATTACGACATAATTAGTTATAAGAAAAATTAGCAACTGTTTTTAATACTATTTAGTAGTTTAAAGACTGAAAGATTAATCAAAAAAACTTAATTATAGTTTGTCAAGCAATATTTTAGTTTCAAATTCCGTTCTTTATCGTTTTAAAGTCTGTCTTTACTTACAGCAATTTTTGTTGATGAGTAATTCAACTTCCTATTAAGAAGTTTTACTGCTTGATTTTAGCTCGAGGGTTAAACAGTGTGTGATTAATTTACATAACAGACTAAAGTACCTGAAAATATTGTCATGTCTGTAGTAATAACAAAATATTTGAGAAGCCAAAACGTTCAAGTCGTGTTTTACAAAGTTTTTACAGCAGTATTTGAACATTTTAAAATCCTTGATTGTATTTTTAGTCGTATTTAGCAGTTTACATAACTTTTGACTTAAGAAGTAATATTATCAATTGTGTGTTGAGAAAGAAAATAAATATTTTGTTATACGTTGACTTTTTATATTATCGAGTTGTTTTGAAGATGTTTTACATACTCTGGTCTTTAAATAATCAAAGTTTTAAACACTTAATGTATGAGTTCGCTATTAAGTTAGTAAAACTTAAATTTAGATTTTTAGTTTTACTCTTTTTCACTTAATTAATAAAGGTCAAAAAAAATTTAAAGTTCTTTTCACACTTCTAAAGTAATAGCAAATAATTTTATTTGAAAGTTAGTTATTTGTTAGTTTTACAACTGTAACTTAGAATAATCTTCAACAGTTGAAATGATAGTAACTGAAAAACGTCATTGAAAGCATGACAACTTAAGTGAGTCAAACCGAATGAAGTGTTTGTATGATGTAATATAAAATGCTGTCATACAGAATACTTGAATGTTGTGTTTGTAGCTCAATTGACTGACTTGATACAATTACTTTGTACTTTTTTAATTTAACTTATAAGTTGTTTCAAATTTTCTGAGTTTTAGTAGATGAGTTATTATTTTTTATTTTTATAAAATGCACTAATTTTATGCCATTAAAGAGTTTTAGGACAAATATAGTTAACAAATTTAAAATAAATATATTATATTTTATATGTAGCTTGTTTTAACAGCAATGTGGTATAAACCTATATCAATAAAAATATGGTACTTTAATTGAAAACAAAGATATTTGTTTATTCTAACTTTTTTACATTTATACACTCCAAATCTTATATAAATCTTTAAGTCACAAATTCTCAAGTGAAATAGATTCGATCAAAATTATTTTTTAATTTATTTTTGTTAAATGTTTGTTAAATTAAAGTACAAGTTTATTACTTTATTGTTGCATCAAGTTTATTATTTAATTAAAAATTAACTTATACGTGTAAATAGAGTAAGAACAATTTATCTTTTTTTTATTAACAATATCTTTTTTTGTTATTTAAATGTCATTATTAAAATCATAATAAACTACAAAAGTACTACATTATTACACGCGGTAGATGCTTAAGAATGTTGCTGACATGAACAAGTTATCAGCATTTTATATCAGCTACAATTAATTGCTTACATCTGTTGCTGTTTTAACGTTCGGCTTCAAGTGACAGCAAAAACATAAATCAACATAATCCAATAAAACTGCTTGAATAATCCAAACTTCAAAAGTTATATGAAATTTGATGCTAATTTTAATTTGATGTTTAGATTACCTATAAAAACAAATTCATTCGTTCAAAAAAAAATTCAACATTATTAAGATTGTCGGCTATTGAAATCTTACTAAAAGATTCTTTTTTTAATTAATATGTTTTGAAAAAAAATATAATTTATATTATCAAAATTCTACATACTTGTATGAACCTTATACATTATAACTTGTTTAAGTTTTATATTACGTAAAAACCTAGGTTGTCAGTTTAACCATATCTGACAGTTAGTAAACTTTACAATGATGTATCATAAACTGATAAATCAACAACACTGAAGTTCATGCTTTTTTATTAATTATGTTTGTCAGTTTATCTTGTATTTTTGCTCGGTTAAAAATTTACATTACCAATATGAAAAGGCATAACTAATAACTGGTAACAAATTGTTCTTATTACAAACAGTGTAGCAGTTTGAAAGTTGTAATATTAATAACAATAAGTTTAAATCATGTTTCGCTTCAAACTGTCTTGTAAAACAGTACAGTATTATGTTTTGTGTTAAACTTTTACAGTATCTGTTTATACTATGAGATTTTGTTTCAATTCTAAAACTTTTAAAAATTAACTGAAATTTTTACGTTGCGTATTAAGCTTTCGTTGACTTTAGATTTTACTAAACATAATTATTGGTTCTCTTAAAAATAAAAAAAGCTACAAACTATTAAAAATTTAAAGGTTTAATTGGAATTACTATTAACGATTACAAAGCCAAACATACTTTAATTACCTTCCTGGTTTATACATTTAAGTATAAAATAAAAAGTAAAAAGAAGTAAAAACAACAATTCATAAAAATTAAGCTTTTTCTCATTCAATTTATTATCACTTTTCAGTTTTTCAGCTAATTTACAAAAAGGTCACCTAATTTGATCGATGACCCAACAGTTCAGTTTACAAGTTAAGCGGAGCATTTCGACATTAAAACTTTTCTCAATTTTATTGGCGAAACTTCACTAACGCGCTTTATTAATTTGCAAGCTGATGTGATTTGATCGGATTATCTTGCTTGCTAACCGATTCAACGGTCGGTAGTAACAACAAGCAGAATTTTAGTAGAAACATTATTAGTAACACAAGGATTTGTCGACACAACAAATTTCAGTAGACACAGTGATCGGTATCAGTAAAAATTTTTAGTTTGTGTGTTCCATGAGAGTGTAATCATGTTGACGGACAGCAGAATTACGCGCCTCTCTCACATTCTGAAGCTGTTCTCTCGTATTTAGTTATCTCGTTTTTCAACTCTCTCATTATTTTTTAATTGCTTTTTTTTATGTTTACGGCTTTTTACGGTCCATCAGTCCCGAGGTCTTAATGGACTTTTTGCAGCTTGGCAACAAAAAACTACTCCCATATAATTTTCTTTGGCATTGATATAATTTGATATAATTTCTAGCTCTTGTTTCTTTAGTTGTTTTGTTCAACGGTTACTTCTGGACAGTAAATAGCAAAGTGTTTTTGAATAAAAGACTAAAACGTATTTTCGAAGTAAAATAAACATATTTTGGTAGTGTTTTAGAAAATAAACTTTTATATGTAAACTTTTTTACTTTTAAACTTTCTAAAAACTAAAAATAATTGTTGAAATACTATATACCAGTTATTTCAAAACTCTCAAGTTTTACATTGTAAATGTGAGACGTCTTTGTTGAGAACAAACTACACATGATTTATTGCAATTATTTATAAAATCTTTGATTGGTTGTCTAATTATAAAATGATTTGGGAAACATACTACTAGAAAACTAAACTAAGCTTTTATGGATGACTGCTTTTCAAAATTGGAATATTTAGCTAAAGAAAAAAGTTAAAATACTTTTTTTAGAAACAAAATTGTGCAACAACTATTTATTAGTTCTTAAAGAAAACTTACTATTGTTGTCTTCTTAAAATTTAAATAAATATAAAATTGTACAAACATAAAACATAATATAATTCTTTGTATGTTAAAGCTAAAATTGCTTTTGTTGTTTCGAATAAAGATTGTATCTATTTTAAATATAAATAACATTTTTATTAAAACACAAAAAGTCATCGTGGGCTTTTATCTACTTGGTACTGAAGCTAGAAAATCTGAAGATAAAATTTTAATTCTGTAGGGTTGTTTGTACGATAAGGAAATTTGCAGTTATGAGTCACTTTAAACTGCGTGATGGTTTTTGTTTATTTGAATGAAATTATGTAAGATTAAATAAAATAATGAAATTTCAAATTTGTTTGACACTCGCTGATTTGGCATGAAATTTTACATATTCTGTGCAAAAATTCACAGTATAAAGTTAGTTTGAAGCTACTGTGTATATATACACATTTATATATTTTTTTTATAAAAAAAATAGGTTTATACGACCATTTTGTTTATGTAATATATTACCTCATATACTCCTAATTTAAACTAAAACTTATTAACAATGTTTAAATGAATTTTAGAATTTGCAAATTTTGTAAGTATATGACGTAGTATTAATGAAGTTTTTTGTACAGCTAGTTAAGTATGAAAATATGCTGATCTTGTTAGTTTAATGAATTAAACATAAAAATTTGTTATATATGTGTTACTTTTTATTCTTGCATAAAATGTTTTAAAAATAAAAAAATATTATAATTCATATACAGCTGATTTCTTAAAATGTACATTATTTTACTCTTGTTTTGCTTAACTGTTTGAATTTTAAATATTTTATATCACTCAGTAATTTATACTAATTGTAATGTTGAAAGTTCTCAATATATAATTTAAACTTCAATTATGACTATTTAAGCAGCTAGTCTGAGAAAAATACCTGTGTTGTAAAATTCGTTAGACGTTTAATCATTAATTAAGACCTAAATATTTTCTTGATTTGAGAAAAAGTCCAGGTGTTTCAAAGTTCCTGGAAGATCAGTCAACGCTTTTCATTCATAAATTTCAACTTGTAAAACTAATGTCTGCTTAATGAGGCTTGCATAGAGGGCAAATAAGATCTAGTGTTTTTAGCTTTCTCCTAAAATTAATTAGTTCATCTTTCTCTAAAACGAAATTTTTTTAAACTTTTATACTGTTACTATTAGCCTGAAATCTCATTATTTCTAAGTTTAATTAAATCCGTTTACAGAATTGTTTTTTTTTTTGAAATTGTAAACTGGTAGTGATCCATAAATAATTGAAATGTTACTTTGTTACTTTGTTACTTGTAACAAGGTTGTTTTGAACTAATTTATAGTTTAACCTATTGTTAATTTGATTAATAGGCTTCTTAACATTCTCGTTAATGCTACTTGGGTGATAAATTGCATTCTACAATTTTGTGTTTAATTTATTTTACTGGTGGTTTATGAGGAACTTTTAAAGGTTTTTGTTCGATTAACAATTTTTAAATTTTAGACCTGTGAGATTTATAAGCTATTTAACTTTGTGAAAATTTGTTAATATAACTTTATAAGCTTGTTTTTAGTAAAAAATTGCTACTTTTTCCTTAAAAGAAAATTACAAATTCAACAAATAGCTAAAGATTAACGTTTCCTTTAATTTAGAGCGATATAAAAGAACACTTAAGCCTGTATAATTTGTCCTCATTTTAGAAGTTATATTTGTAACTAATCGACGTTTTTTTCACAATAATAACCTGCTTGTGACATCTAAAAATTTTTCATGCGGAAAACAAATGTTTCAAATTCCATACATACGAAATTAAGTATCTCACAAGTGGTTATGTCATTAAAAACCACCTCATTTGCATGAACTAGATATAATGCCCGTGCAAACCTAATGTCCTAAAAACTTGCCTCTACTGAACTTATAAGAATTTTGCAATGGGTTTAATCGGATTATGATCGTCTGTTTATTTCAAGTGACGTATTACTAAATCTTGTTAAAAATGCGGTTTTTTTACTTCAATTAATTGTAAACATTGTAAACAGATTATATAAAACAGCTAACACAAAAAATATAATACTTTCAATTAACGAGGTTAATATTTTGTATTACAACTAAATTGGTATTTTTAAAAGCTTAAAAAGAGGGTCAGAATTTTGCTAAAAACTTATATCTATTGATTTAAATATTGACGCGATAATGTCAAAAGCATCCTCAGAACTTTTAAAATTCCCATCACTTCTTTACTGTGTTATATTTTGTTTTTTCGTAATAAATTTTATTAATAGTTTATATTTCATAAGTTGATTACCGGAATTTTAAAGTTTACATTTCCACAATTTTAAAACCTGTCTCCTTTTAAATTAAAAATATACCTCATTACTTTAAAATCAGTAAAAAATTCCATTCGAACAAAAAAATTCACAGCTTTGTCAGAATGTTTTATTATTACTTACACTAATTATAATTTTCACACCTTTATTCAGCGATACAACTGTTAAGAGTCTTGTAAATGTTATAAATGTATAAAACACTTTAAGTATAGTTGTCAATTATCGGAAGAGTTTAATTATTTACTGAATGTTAAGAATCAAATCCAAAACAACATATTTTTTTGTGTTCCAACAGATAGATACATGTATATTATTAATAGCAGTTAGGGGTTTTTTAACTTTTCCTTAAATAAAGTAATTTTGTTCGATTTAGTTTAATAATGAAGAAATTTATACAATAATTCGAAATATAAACCTAGTGCATTTAAAACATTAAAACTAGAGCTTCGTTTTTCAATAAAGTTCCTTTGATTAACAGCTAGTTACTTTTAAATTAAATTTTGTTTATAGTTTCAAATCAATCAATAAAAAACTATTAAGTTTCTCAATACTTTTTGTAAAGCTTTAACTATTATTTATCGACTTCCGGTCTTAAAACTATTTTTATATTAGTCAAACTGATTAATCAATAGCAAAAAATATTTTTAATAAAATACTTTGTATTTAGAACGATTTAAATTTAAATTTTACCAATGATAATTATTTTTATAACTTAAAAATAAAAGATCTAAAATAGGTTTTTTTTCAATTTATTGGTTTAAGTATTTTAATTGCTTAATTTTTTGAAACTTAGTTTTTTTATATACAACAAGTAGTTTCAAAAACTAATTTCCAACCAAAAAATATGACGTTTGAAGTATACGTTTTTTAAAGGAATATTAATATCAAAATATTTAATTATTTAATTAGAAACACATTTAGAATAATGTTTAGTTGCTTTTTTTTTACTATTGGTGCTTAGGTGTAAGTGTTTAAATAATTATTAAGAAAAATAACGTAAAAAGAGCGAAGTAAACAGGTAAAATTATATAGTTGGAATAAACACAAGCTAAATCAAACCTATTCACTATTTTTATTTTTACTTAGATTATTTTTATTTACTATAAGTTAAACTATAACGTTTGTGTTTTACCGTAGAAAGCTTTTACCCTAGCAAGTTTTTTTCAAGCTACTTATTAAGTTTTAGCTGAAGTAAATGCAGCAGTATACCAGTATAATAACATGATATTTAACACTAACGACTCAAAATTGTTGCTTTGAAATGAATAATTTCGAGTAGCGATATCAAGCATAAACAACAACAAACTAGTATTTTTATGTCAGTTTTTTTTTTCAATTTTGATGAATAACAAATTTTAGACAATAAAGTATCAACTTTTAAAAACTTACGTTCTTTTTGTGAATTTTAGCACTAATTTTTTTGTTGAAACATACTAATTGAGTATAACTAAACAAAATTTGTTAAAATTTAAACATAATTAATTGTTTAGATTGAAAGTAGTTACTTTAGTATTAATAAAATTTTTGCTTGTGCGGGCACAATTAAGCTAAGGTTAAAAGTAGTTAGATTTAAAGTAACTAAAACTCCACTAAATTATACTTTTGAAATGAATTATTAAACATTTAATCTAATACTTTTAAAGTTTAAATGTTTTTAATAAATGATAGCATAACTAATAAAGCAATAAACATAAAACTGCTATCTTTGAAAATAATATATAAAATTTAGGATGTGAAGTTAAGTTCAGCTACCAAAGTTTTGCAAATTGAAAATATAAGGTTTTTATTGAGCATCAAGTAACAGGTAAAACTTAAAAATTTTATTCAAGTTCTTTAAACTTAGCTACTGTATTAAAGTATTATGATAAAGTTACTTTTTATAGTTTAGATTTATAATATATTTTCAAATCAGAACTAGTTTATCCAAACTCTTAAACTGTCATAAATGTTTTTTTTTTTTGTTTAAGAAACTAAATTTAATTTAAACATAAATTTAAAATACTATTTTTATTTAAAATAAAATACATAAAACAGTTTAGTAAACAACCTTTTTTTACTATTTTCAATTTTAGGTAAACTTTTAACTTCAAATTTGTTTTTAAAGTTTTATATTTTTAAAAGCTTGATAGTACGTTTTGACTTTTATATAGATAATACTGTATTTTTAACATCTATTTCAAATTTCATAAAAACTTTAATTACACTTTTAAGGTTTCTCACGGAAAAGTTAAATAACTTTTAATGTGATTATAAAGCTTGTGATATATGATAAAACAACTTAGTGGAATAGAAAAATTTTATAAAAACTTTTTAATAGTTAAAGTGGATAAGATGTATAATTTAGTAAAAAAATAATAAAAAAGTTTTATTAGATGTTTATTGCAAATTAAAACTTAGTTAACATGTTACTTTTTTCTTTTAAATATGAAAGAGTTTGATTTTATGTGTTTTTTTGAGGTTTTGTAGCTTTTAAAATTAATCAAGTTTTCTTTTTTTTTAACTAAATACTTATTTTCTATTTTAATATAATAAAAACTTTATTCTCTTTTGTTTCTTAAATCACATAACTTCTAACAAACTTTAAAATAACTACTTAAAAGTTAACTGTAAACAAAAGAATAAAACAAGTTTTCAACATTTTAAGTCAATAATTTTAATTACAAACGGTGCACTGTTGCTATAGTAATACTAAAGGTGAATAAAACTACTGTTAAACTATGTTAACAGATAAATAGTTTGCTGTAATTGAACATAAGCTTACTTAAATTAGATTATCTAGTGTTGTTAATTTTGTTCCCAGACAAGTCTACTTAAATTGTTTCATCTCAGACTTGAATAACAAATACAAATAAACGAATGTGTTTGTAAGTAACATTTTAAGTTAAATCAATTTTTCTCGTCAATAACTTCTATTTTCTTTAAAACCTTATTTAAAAGTGTAGGTGAAACATTTGTTTTTGTTAAAAGGATATTCGTTTTTAATATAATTTAAACTCAAACTACCTTGTTAATTTACTGAAGTTTAAAACTCAATAAGTAGCTCGGAACTGTATACTTTTTTGTATGTTGATTACAAATAAATAATTTGATAATTTATTATTTTATTTTTTACATAGTTTAAGCACTAAGTACTAACTATTTGTTTAAATAACCTTTTAATTGATCTACAACAATTTTTTGATCATTTTTTAAACCAAAAAGCTTATTTTTTTATTCAGCAAATATTTTTCTACTTATTATATGAATTTTCTGTAAAAAACACTGTTGATGTTTTCTTTTTTTCAAAAGTTAAAATTAGTAGAAAAAGTTAAAAAAAATTCTAGAGTTATTTAATTTTAACTTTTCTTAAGATTTTAATATTTCGAACATTAATCTAGCTGAAAATAAAAAAGTTAAGAGTTTTTTTTATGTGAAATTGTACCAAACAAAACATAAAAAATTTTTGTGTATTTTGAACCCAACTCAACATGATAAATATTAAATATAGCACAATTAATAATTTTTTAAAAAGAATTTTAACTTTTGTTTCAAATACAGTTAATAGATAACAAATTCAATTATTTGATTTAAAACCTGTTTCTACGCTAAGAAGTCTAGTATTAATTTTATAATCATTTACATCCATTTGTTAGCAGATTAAACCGATCAACTATTAACTATTAAGTATTAGGTTTAACTTGTTTACTAATTAACTTTTTCACCTTTGTCTATTTAGCTTCCGGGTTGGTATTTGTAATGTACACAAACTAGTCCGATAGTTAATACTCTTAATCTGTTTAAATCTATGTTTAATAACGTTACTTTTTTCTGTGACTGTCCGTTGATTGTACGACTTTGCTAAGCACTTTCTTATTAACTCATCAGCTGAGTTTTATTTTGTATTTAAAACCGCAGATAATAAAATCCAAATAAGAAAGTGATTGTAATTAATGCATTTACAAAAACTAAATAGACTATAAACATTATGATGCCTTAGACTTTTTTTAAAGCTGTGAAAATTACCATATTAAACAATAAACTGTTATAAACCATTTAAGTTCAGTTACAGCCAATCTAAAGTGTTTTGAATTAGAAAGTTCAGTTAGTACATTAACTATAAAAAACTATAAAAATTAGAATGTTTATTACGCTCTACAACCCCTTTTTCTAAACTTAAAAAGAATTTAATTTGTGTCTTACTTTAAACGAGTTCAAAGTGATTTTTACTTTATGTTATTGCTATCTTAGCACAACCTTACGGATATTTTTTTGAACTAAGTACTCTATAAAATAAATATTATTTTGAAGTACTCTATGGTATTTTGATATGTTACTGAAACACAATTCAAAGAATAAGTAATAAAAAACTTAAAAAAAATGCGTTTTGCAACTTATTATAAGAATGAAAAAGTTTAAGCTTAAATTTTACAATATTTTTTTACTAGTATATTAAGCTTTATTTAAATTTCAGTAATTTTTTAAGTAAATTTAAAAGAAAACTTAATAAACTTTTAACTGAAAATCAAAGTTGTTATCCTCAAAGAGTTTTACTGCACTACACTGTAACTTAACAACTGACATATAAAACATTTATAAACTGCTTTAATTATTTCTTGGAAATATGAAGTTGATTATATTACGTTCTAGGGTGTTTCATTGCTACAAAGAAATTTTAATTTGATACAAAATTTTAGATTGAGTTTACCTAAACTTTATTCATTAAGTATAATATTAAGGTTAACAAATAACTTTATAATTCTTCTTTTAAAAAATAAACTACTTTCAGACTGAAATTAAGAATACAACACTATTATGAATTTAAACAAACATTAGGTTAAGTAAAGCTAGTATTTATTTAAGCTAGTATTTAATTTCAAATAAACTTTTAACCTTAAGTTTATCCTTTTGGTTTAAAAACTAGCTTAAACTACATAAATTCAAAGCGACTAAAATATGCTGTTTTTACTTTTTTCAAGCTTATATTCTTACTTCCTCACAGTATTTATTACTTTGAAACGAAATCACATGCTTATAAAATATTTTAATGTAATTTCAACATAGCTTATAATTTTTGATTTCCATGTCTATAAACGTTAAAAAAGTTTAAATGCTTATTATATAAATATCTATTAAACTAAAATTCAATTAGATAATTTTGGGTAAATGCCTAACATATTGTTACTAAAATAAGTCCGGTTGTACAACTAAATAATTCGAAAACGATTTATTAAGTTTTATCCTGAACAATTGAGTGAGTTATACTTACTGCTCTTAAGTGAAAAATATATGCATCACTTTAAAAAGCGATATTACATCATACACAAGTAAAAGCATCAAAAAAGTATTTCTCAGCATTAGTATTGACAAGCTTATTTTTTGATGCCATTTTGATCGAATTGTTATCGATGATCGAGTTTGTATTATCACCTCCTAAACTTGAGCTTGTCTCACGGCTTAAGAAAGACCAGACTTCTGCACTGCAGACTTTTGCCAACTTTTTTGTTGATTGTATATAATATGAGCTTAGCAGATGTCTTGCCTAGTGGAAAATGTATTAAACGTTGCACGGCAAAAGACAAAACTGCGTCGCTGACCAATACCAGAAAACTGTTGCTTAACGTGAAAGCATAAAAAACAGTTTGTAAATAGAAGACTGCAAGTTTTTCAGTTGTTACTGACAAACGATTCGTAATAAGGACGAAACCAGTCTTAGTTTACCAAAAACTTGTAGTCTGATGATCAAATTTTTATCATCAACTCTTTTGTTAAAGTTCATAATCTTTAGGAATTTATTCAAAATTTTAACAGCAAAGGTGAAATATGTAACTGTGAGACAAAAGAAAAATTTATAAATAACATTTATTTTTCAAAAATTTTGAAAATGAATTTTAAAAACATAAAACTGAAAATTAGCTATTATGTTGTAATTCATTTATTTTAACTTTATTGTTGTAATATTAAAGAAAAAAAAATCTTAATTAAACTTCCAGGGCAAAAAATTTGAGACATTTATAGAAATTTAATTTAAAATTTACGGTAAGTATGTTTAACTTTTTTCAATAATAAAAGTTAATTGTTGATATTAAAATCCTAAAATAATCAAAGAAAAAAAACGTATAGTTATTGTTTATAAAACTTTTATCTTAGGATCTGGTGTACAAAAAAACTTTCGGTTATCGAGTTGTACACTACATGGTTTTACAATTTCTGACAATCTAATACGCAAATTTTTTTTATTTAAATACTTGAACCTTTAGTTATAAAATAATTAACTAAAAAAAATAAAATAATATAATAGAAAACTAAACGAAAATTAACAGAATTTTGTGTTTAAAACTGTTATTAAAAACTTGTCTATTAACATAAAAATTAAAAAGAAAAATCTATATAAGACTTTTAATTAACTTATAAAAGGAGATATACAATACTAATATCAAACATGTGAAAACTTTAATGATAGCTTACAACTTCTTTGAAAAAAGTAAAATATAATACGCTAAAATATATTTTAGTTGAATTTTTCAGTGTTTTTGCTGAAAGTGTAATTTTTTTTAATATAAAAATTCAACTTGAACAGTAAAAAGAGTTTTAAATTTGAATTGATAAATAAAATATTGTATAATTTTTAATAGTTTTAAAGAAGTGAGTTCTACTATTACTTAACTTTTTTTAAATAATAATATAAAGATAAATACTGTAGAATTTATGCACTTACTGAGAATAAACAACAATAACTAATAAAATGCGTTTTTTTTTGTCGTTTATTAAACAGTAATTACAATCAAATTACAATCCAAATATGCTAAAGTATTTACAAGTGTATTAAAATTAGTAAATTTCTTTTTTGTAAACAAGTTTGTTATTTTTGCATATGTTTTAAAGTAAACATTAAATATAGTTTAATTTATGACAAATAAAGACGCCCAAAATATTTGGTACTAGGACTTGCTACATGAGGAAACCTTTCGGTTATTGAATATTTAAATTTGTTGATTTTTCAAACACTACTATACAAGTTAAAGTTAATATCAGTTGATAGAATAACTTCACTAAGTAAATAGTAATTAAGAAAAAAGTTTATTTTTAAAAATTTATTTTAATACAGTTTTATTTCAAATGTGCAAAGTAATAAATGTATAAAATTGCTAAAGGATACACTTATAATGAAACTATTTTTTCTAAAAGTTAAATAAGTAAGCTTAAGTTTATATTTAATTAAACGTAGTACTATTTTTTTGGTTTTTACAATACATATGAACAAGCTTTCAAAATTCTTTAAAAAGCTTAATCATTTGATAAATACTTTGTTATAAGTTTTATAAAACTTATTTCTAAACCTTGCTTTTACTTCTACTTTAATATTATTGTAAAATTTAATGCAAAAAGTTGAAGTTATCTTTATAAATGTCAAGTTAAAAACAAATTTAAAATTTGTTTTGCACAAATATTGTTATGATGAAACTAAATTGATAAAAATAAGTGATTTGTTATTTCAAATAAGCTTTCTATGTTTGAAGTAATCTAAAATTACTGTTTAATAAGTTATTTTATTTACATATAAAGATTAAAAATAATATTTATAAAATGAGTTCGTTTAAACTATATCACAACTGTACTGAGAAAAGTAAAAAGTATAAAATTTATACAGGAAATACTATGATTTTGATGAAACTCAAATACTTATAAAAGTAAAAAATACAAAAGTAAAGTGTAAAGTATTATCTTAAACTATTTTCAGTTCAAAGTAAACTTTCGACCTAAAGTTAATATTTTAAAGTAAATACCACGCATTTAAAATGGTCAGTTTACATTTAAATTATTTCAGAAATTTGTAAGTTTAAAAATATATTATTTCAACTATTTTATAAAGATATTTGCTTTTTATTTTTAAGTATATAATTACATAAATACAAGTCGAAATTATAAAAAAGAGTTAAAAAATATTTTAGATATAACTTTGAAAAAACTTCTTTTATACAAAAACAAATTTTTGAAATTCAATTATCAAAGACTGAGTTAGGAATTAATTCTAATCAACAAAATAAAACAGTTATACATTTTAACTTTATACTTTATAATAAAAAAATATTTATTATTGTGATATACAAAGCTACGGTAAAATAATTTTTATAGATATATAATGATTTTTAACAAATTTTATATTCAATTAATCAATGTATTTATTATAATATATTTTACATTACTGACGTTACTACTTCTACTGCGGCATACTTTAGTACGAGAAACTTACTTTAATATAATGACTGGTTCTAAACCTTTTGAAAGTTTTGTATAAATAACGTTTGATATTTATATTATGTATACGTTCGTGTTACTAAAAATTTTTTGGTTGACGGATGGCACCATAATATAAATAAGTTAAGAGTTTTTTTTAAATAAAATAATATGTATTAGTTTAAACGTGATCTAATAAGAATTGAGTAGTCATCATTATTACAATACATTTGTTTACTTTTTCATTAAAGTTCTTTATTTTTAAAGTAAATAACTGGGAGATTATCATTTCACTATTTCATGAAATACATTGCCTTGTGTTCGATTTGTGTTTACATTATGAACTGTTATACAATATTATATAGTCTTATATTAACTACTGCTTTTTATTTATATAATAAGTTGTATAAATTTAACAAGTTTGTTGTTTCTCTGCAAATTAATTCAAAGTCTAAGAAACAAATGAAACTAAGTGATCTAGTATAGATTATCATTATAACTTTTATATAAAAACAAATTGACCTAGAAAAAAGTATTTTAAGTTATCAAATTGATTTATTCATTAACGGATTAATTAGATATAAAACTCACAATTTTTGATAAAACATTTTTTAGTGATTCTTAAAGATTATAAAATGCATCATCTAATTGTAAGCTTTGTGAAATAGTTTAATTAAATGAAAATTATGAACTAAATTTTTTAAGAAATATTACTAAATTAAATTTTTGAACATAATTACTCTTCATTTCAAGTCAAAGAAGTATTTTAGTTATGTAAATCCATTTCACAGCATTCTCAGCTTTTTAATATTTTTTTCAAAACTTTTTTTTCTCAAAAGCGCTCATGTGAACTACTTATATTTAGCATAAGTATATTTTCGGTTTAAAATAAACTTTCGACCTAAACTTTATCTTTAAACTTATAATATTATTGCCACAAGTTATAAATTAGTCAGTTTACATTGAAACTTTTCGAGAGTTTTGAGAGTTTTTTAAACACAGTATAAAGTTGGTAAAGAATTCTGAATTAATTTAGTTCTTTTAAGAATTTTTTTATAACAAACGACTTTTGTGTTCTCTTTTGTTTTTGTTTACGTGGTTTATCATTTTATAGTTAAATTTATAGGAACAGGTATATTTTAGAGTTATAAATAATAATTCAACAGGCCTAAGTTATGGTTCTTTGATAATTTATTCGACAACTTATACACAAAGGGTATTTAAGTTGTACAATATTTATATTTTTACTTGTAATGATATGTTAATCTGAGTAAAATATCATTTTATGTTTTGTTTCACTTTTAATGTATGTTCTACCTCATGTTGTTAATCAAATCATTTTCAAAATATGTTAAAAGGTAAATGTTACATAGTATTTGAACAAATTAGAAGTTGAATAACTTAAAGATTTTAAACTCTGTCTATTAAGCTTAGGTTTTGATGAAAAAATAAATACTAATAATTATTAATTAACTAGTATATTTTAGAAGTTTGATTTTTTTTAAACTTTATACATTTTGATTTATAGAAAATTAAAGGCATCTTTCTATAAAGTTAACACAATACTTATTTATACAATGCTCAATTAAAGTTTATTTAAATTAACATCATTTTACAAATCAGTAACTATTTCCATGATGGTTAATGGGAAAATCTACAAAACCATATTTTTAAAGAATTGCACAAACTTGACAAAATAATGAAAATGTAAATAAACATAACAGCGTATGGAACCATGACAGTTTAATGTTAAAACTGTTTGCTTTATATTTTTTACTTAAATCTCAACTAAAATTAGGTATTTACTATTACAAAAGAAGAATAGTGTTGCACAAAAAGATACTTACTTTATTAAAACTTATTAACTGTGTTTAATACAATCTTTGTACAAAGTATTAAATTTTTGGAAAAATACGTTTGAAAATTAGAAAACTTTGAACGTGATTAAATAGAAAAAAAACTAAACATCAATAAGATACAGTTTGTTTACTTATTTATTAAATTGTGTTTATTTTTAAAATACACTAGGTGATTTTTGTTTCATATTTTTTTGAAATGAGCTAGTTTAATACGACTTGTGTTTTGTTGTATAATCCAGTATTTACTATACTGTAGTATAATTTTTTGATAACATGTATTTTGTCGTAAAAATGTTTTAAGTATGTATAAAAGTATGACACAGTATTTATTGACTTTAATTGATTTTACATATTGAAAAATTTTTGCCAGGTTAAATTTATTATTTAAAATCTTAAAAAGTTGTTATCTGTAATTTGTTTGTTTAAAAAAAATTAAAGTAAACGTAGAAATTGCTTGTGGACAAATTACAACTGACTTAGAGTTAATAACCTAAAATATTCAATAACTGCCTGTTTAAAAATGATATCTGAAATTCTAAAGACTGTTAATATGAAAAAATATATATAATCACTATGTGTTAATTGTGTTTATTATATTGTCATAAAACAAATAAATGAAGTAAAACTTTAGAAAATTATACAAAATAATTTAAAATTAATAACAACCCTTCATTTCTAGTCCAAAACATTTAAAATTTGTACAATGGTGTTTCTCTAATTTATCAAATGATTGGTTAAAAACAAATTTCGTTTAAAAACGTATAACCATATTCTTGGATAAAAAGTGATTCTAACTTATATAGAAATGACTTTTTTCTTATTATATTGTAGTTGCTTTTATTCTTACTCATTTTTAAAATAAGCATCAATATTAAAAGTATTTTCGTTTTGTAAGTGTAGCTGGAATATTTTCAAATAAGTTTTAATTTGAATCAAAACTGATATACTAACAATATCTATTTTAAAAGTTTATTAATTTTTATAGTTAAGTTAACTTAGTTGTGTTACATAACTTTATTAATTACTACTTTTTTTAAGTAATTAATTGTACATCATGTGTTAGTTTCATACGTCATAATTTGAAAACATTTTTGGTAAGTTTCTAAGCCGTTTAAGTACAAAAATAAAGTTGAAAACGGTTCAAATTGTTAAGATCAGAAACAAATTTTAGAGTAAACTTTTTTGTATTCTAAAATAAATGAATTTTTATATCTATTAGAATAGTACTAGGCTTTGAAAATCTTTAAGCGTTAGAGTTTGAAATTGATTGAATTTGTATTACAATACAGTTTTGTTAATATTGCGTTAACAAATGGAATAAAATATTTTTTTAAACATCATATATAGTCTTTGAAAATGGTCTTTAAATTTTTGTACTAAACAAGCTCATTAAAACAAGTTGTACTTTTTAAAATACGTTTATTTATAGTATATTTACTGTTTTAGTTTCAAACTAAGTAAACATTGTTTATTACAATGTTGTTTCAGTTGTTTGTTTAGTGTTTTTACTTGTGTAGTCTTGAATACTTTGTTCTAATCATAAGTAAAACAAAAAAAAATTAAAATTACATTAGACTGTAAAGTCGTTTACTTAGTTTTAACTACTTTTTGTGAACTATTTTTCGTACAACTATTTGTTTTTAAAACTTATTGAGCTCAGTAAAAATTAATTACATAAACTATAGCATGAAAATGTTGTAAATTTGAAGAAATATGAAGAAATACTAAACCTTGACCATAACACAATTAAAATTTTAGTTATAACGATTGGTTAACAATAGTTATTTATGTAACTTATCAAAATAAACCGATACTCCAACGTGGCCTTGTAATTTTAATTACGTAAATATATCAAACCAACAGTGTTTTATTTATATAACGGAAATTCGAATGTTGTGATAAAATTATTTAAACATCTAATATGACGAAGTTTTTCAAGCAAAACAAGTGAAAAAGCAAAAACTTTATTTTAAATAACATAAAATATGTAAAAGTTTTTCAATGATAGAACTTCTTATTTTTAAAATGGCTGTCAACCTCTGAAGTTATTAATTATATTAATTATTTAATTTCTATATTAATCGATAAGTAGTTACAAACGTAAACAAAATACACCTCTTAAAGTTAAAATTACCAGTAGTGTATTTAAATAAACACTAGTTTTAAATCAAATATGTTTTTTTTGTTATTGTATAAGGAATACTCCTTTGTTTACTATGATATTTTTAAATGGGAAAATATTTGAAATAAAAGCTAAATCGAAAGTCTTTAAAAGTAACATTCAGAAGTATACAACACTACTTATTATAAATCTAAAATCCATTTATAAACAAATGTTTGATATAACTTCAAACAAATTGTTAACAATCTACAAATTTTGTTTTCATCGTTTATTGGAACAATGGCTATGTAAATTGCTTATGTCGTGTTTATCTATTTTTTTGTCTGTAATATTTATATCACGTAGGTTAGATTTACATTGCGGTTTTTTTTTTAAGTAATTTTACTTGTTTTGTACAACGTTTTATCTAATGTGTTATTTTGAAACTCCATAAAAAAATCTTTTTTAAACATGTGCTGCATCCTTTAAATAGTAAAGTAATTTAAAAAGATAATAAAGAAAAGTATAACCATAAATTAAAGTAAAACAGTTATACTTTAAATTCTTTTAAGTTACAAACCAATAAGCTATTCTTTTAAACCATAACGTGATGTTTTTGAGTACTGATAAATAATAAAAGTTTTTAAATTCGTTTAAGTTTCAGTTAATACTTGAAAGACAAGTTATTATGTAATGAAAGTTATTTGCAGTCTTTTTGTAATTAAACTAAATAAAACTAAAAAAATATTAATTTTTGTGAAATTGTGTAGTTTAATTTACTTTTACTATTTTACGTAAAAGAAATAAAAGTTGAACTAAGCTTCGTGTACTCAGTTATTTAGAAATGCAATAATTTACTTGAAACAAATAAAATAGTTTTAGTAGTTAATAATATAACCAATATAAACGAATTTTTCTAAAGTATATATAGAAGGTTCGATGTCACAAAAAAAAATTGTTTGATTTTCTATTTAAAAATTCAATAAACTCATAAAGTATGTCAAACACAACCTTTGATAAATTAAACTATTTGCTTATAACTTCTGAGTTAATGGTAATAATTTACGTAAATTATTGTCCTAAGAAACCTCTAATAATTGTAAACAATTAACCTTGTGGTGTGTAAGTAATTATTTGCTTGAAGTAAAACAAAACCTTTGACAAGTTAAATTATTTATTTAGTAACTTTTTAGTTAATGATAATATTTTACGTAACTTAATGTCCTAAGTAACCTCGAAAATGTTTAAAACGTTTAACCTTGCGGTATGTAAGCTATTGTTTGCTTACAATTATCCGACATAGGTTGTTTATTTTAAGCAATTTTAAAACCACAAAACACCTTGACAGTTCTTTTAAAATGATAAGTGTCGTTAAATGGACAAAATAATATTAACAGAACATAAACTTTTCAAGTAGCTAAATATTTTTATAATTTCTATAGTTTTAATATAGCAAGCTCTGAATTGTTAACTAATTCATCTTAAATTAATTTTTCCTTGTTCGTAATATAAATTAAATCAAAGACTGTAAAGCTATTTTCTATAGCTCGTCTTAAAGGAAGTAAAAATTTATACTGATATGTTATTGGTTTTTGTTTTTATTTTTATCTATAGTTTTGTAAAAAAAATATTTAATGAAATGCATTGAAAAAAAAGCTCTACTGAACAAGATATTTAACTGCATCCTAGTGTAAGACTCGATAACTGAAAGGTTTATTCGTACACCAGTTCCTTGGACCAAAATTTTTAAGCGGTAATTTCTATTGTTCAATAAACAGTTCAATTCTACAACTATATGTATAAATGAAGTAGAAAAAAATAACATTTCAATGCAAGTTATCGAAATAAAAATATTAAAACACTTCTGAGATAAAATATAAAATAAAGTTATCTTAAGGTAGCTTTAAAACGAGACAAACAAATTTTACTAAACTAAAATAAAATAGAAATATTAAAAGCGTGAATAAAAACACTTTTAAAGCTTTTATCAGGAATCGATTAACTGCGGCCCGCGGACCGTATGCGATACAAGTGCGGTTCAAGAATATGATTTTATTGTGAGTATGATGCGGTCCTTTGAAGTTATAAGACTAGCGAGCACGCATAATTAGCCGGCGAAAGAAAAACTTTAAAATTCTACACTAGATATTTTGAGAAAAAAAAAGGTGAAACTTATGGGAACTACAACTAAAGCGACAAGCCAAGAAAATTTTTACTCCAAGATTTTGGCCAACAACTGCCTACCCACCCTTGGCTTATATCTTTTTTAATCAACCAAATAAGTTATAAAAGTTTTTTTTAACTTATTTGAATAACTGCAGAATAAGTGTATTTGTAAGTAAAAAAACGATATAATATACCTTTAGAAATCTACTAAATTTACTAGACTAAAGCGCTCAAAAACTTGGTTCAAGGACCTGGTGTACGAAAAACATTTCGGTTATCGAGTCATACACCAGGATACAGTTTAATGTCATGTCCTGGACAATTTAGATAAAAAAAAAACACTTTTAAATACTAAGTATTAGAAGTATTGAGTGAGTATACTTATACTATAGTCATACATTAGAAGTAGTTATTGTTTTAAAAATAAAAGATTTATTTATTTTCTCGTTATAATTGTTCTTTTAATTTTATAAAGTGTTAATAAAAGTAACAAAGTAAATATAAATTAAATTATTATTAGAATTTTAAAAAGTTGTAAATGCGTCAGAGTTTGTTTAAGTGTTTGAAATTAAACAAGTCGTAAACTTTTGCAAACACTAACAGTTTTGTTTATTTAACGCAATGTTTAACTTTCAAGAGGTTTTATTTTGACATTTTATTTCTATCAGTTTATGAAATTTATTAAACTGGTTTTTTTATATCATTGCGGTTTAATACATCATCCTCTTCTTTGTTGTTTTACCTTATATGTTATATAACAGTCGTAAAATCATATTTTAAGAATTTCGTTAATTTTTTAAAATTTTTGTATTCTTATTTTAAGAATTATTTTTTAAAGTTCTGGACAAATTTAAGTCACGTAGAATTTTTTTATTTTGTTATTACATTTCTATGGTAATAAAATCTATTCTAAGGCAGTTAGAAAATTATGCAAAATATTGATATATATACTTAAACCTTTATGTTCACGGTAAAATACAAACAAACTCTATGAAACAAAATCATTTAAAATATTTGATTACACTAATTACTAAAATACTTAATTACTATTATTTAGATGTATTTGATTTAAACAAAATTGTTTAGTAAACCGTTCTATTTACATTTTTTTTACATATTTCTATACTTCAAGTCAAAAGAGTTTCATTTGTTACATTTGTACTTTTAATTAAAAGCAAACAAAAAAAGTTCATTTATTACAACCTAGTATCAAAATATAATTGTCTAATTTGCTTCTAAAAATAAATTTAACATACTTGAAAATCACCTTTAATTTTATTTTCAAAATATGGTTTAAACTTTTACTTGAAGGTGTTTTGCATTGTAAAATGTTTAAATTTTTGTTCATTCATTTCATTGCGCTAAATACTTTACTATTTATTAACTTTGTATGTTTACTTGTTTTTAATTAACTTGGAAAATATTTTATTTCAAGGAATTTGGTAATAAATGATTTTAAGGTATATTGGTTAAACTCTAATGAAATCTCAATTAAGTCAAAAAAATATAATAAAACAAAACTATTTTACATAACAAACTTTAAATTTCAAGATAGATTTATTTTTGTTCTCAGTTTAAAATATAAAATTGTACAAATAAAACTTTTTTTTTAGCTTAGTTAACCTTGCAATTATAATTGCGTAAAAATAAGTTTAAGTAAACATTTATACTTGTTAACGTTGTTAGTTATTAGTAACCTTAACATATCAACAAACTTACATAAACCGTTATTTATTTGTTATACTAAAATTAAAAATTGTTTACACTTCGAAGTCTTAAATAACTTCGAAGTATTTGTTTTTGTATTTATACTTCATTAGAGCTTTAAGGTATGTGTCAACTACACGGCTTCTAAACTACTTAAGTTTAAACTTTCACACAATAACAACTTTAAATCTTTAAAGCTATTTAAAAAAAGTTGAGGTTATGATAACTAATTGAAGTTTTGTCCTAACTGTAATTTTCACTTTCTACAGGTTTTTTATTTTCTAAGGCCTAAAATCTTTTAGCTTTAAAATATGGTCGGTACTTGTAACGGTTGCTGACCCAAGTTCTAATTGCATTTCTAAAAATTTTATTTTATTGGTCTAATACTATACCAAAATTAAAAGGTTTTTAAGTTATGTTTATAACTTAATGTAAAAAAACGATTAACGTACACAAAAAAGGAGTTTTAAAACTACATTAAACAAGCACAAAAACTTACTATTTCTGTTTACTTATTTTATATTGCGCTAACGGTTGAACTTTCGTCTATTTTACAGTCGAGATTTTATATGCCTTCATTACAAAACGACTGTAAACTAGTATATGTTGTTGTTGGTGTGACTTCTAACCTAGTTATTTTGTTTGTAACTGTTATTTTTGTTTATTTAAAAAGTCCCAACTTTGTTTAAGTTAAACAAAGGTATTTTTAGTTACAACACAAACAGTTTTTAGTATTAATAAATACTAAGTGTATTGTGTAATTTAATTTTTACTAGCATTTCAAGTTATAAAAAAATTAATCTTTAGATATATCAGTATAAAAAAAGTAAAACCTACAAGTAAAACTGTTATTAAAAAAATTAACTAAGCAACTCTTATATTTAAAAATATGATAGTAACTTTAAATTAGATTAGTTACAGATGCATTTTTAACACATTGTTACAACACATCTTGATTAATCTCTACTCATAAAATATTTAGCATTCAATCAACGCCGTACATCTTATGTGTATTAAAACTAAAGTAGAAGAATAGACTTCATGCTTATATATTATAAACTTTATATTTACGTTCTTTTCTTGTTTGATACTACTAAACTGTTCTGTTTCAATTGCTATTGGATTAATGTTTTTACTTTTAAGCAAAACTTTTTCAAAATTACTCTTTCCAACAATGTTTTCACTTTTAATTTGCGCTATAATAGATTTTTTACTTAAATCTTCCTTATATTAGGCTAAAGAAGTTTGTTATAGGTCATAAATGTTGATGACAACTTAATATTTAAGGATTTAAAAACCCTTAAGTTATCATTAAATCATAAACACATTAATTCTGAAATGTCTACTTAAGCATGTCGTCATATAAGTTTAAAATGCTGTCAAAAGAATTGAATATAATAAACATTTTTTTTCTAAAATAAGTATTTTAAGCTATTTAAATTTTTAAAAATGGTTTACAGTTAACAAAAAATTTTAATTTATTGCGTAACAAAAATCACAGTAAAATATATTTTGTAATAAGTACGTTTTTACCTAATTACATTGAGAGTTTATACCTTAAACTTGTTTAATCCAACTTTCACACATTTAAAATGTTTTTAAACCAATTATTTCAATGATTATTATTAACATTGACACACAAAAACTTAGTAGTTTTGAACTTAACAATAAGCTATGCAATTTTATATTAGTTAAACTTTGCCATATTAAAATAATGTATATTCTCGTTCCGGACAAAGTTATAGTTATTTTTTAACCTAAAGAAAACAAGCAAAAAAAACTAAACTTTTTTAACTTTAGTATTTTGAATATTTAAAAACTGGTTAAAATAATTTAAACACTACTTTAGTAAAGCACAAAAAGTGATTTTTATTTTGTTTTGGAAATGATTTATATTCGTTTATAAGCGACTAAATAAAGTGTTGGTAATAGAAATTTTTAAATCGATATGTCAATAAAAATCAGCTGCTTTGGGTAGTTAACCTTTTACGATTGTTTAATCAAACTGATTACAAACGGGGCAGTGTTTACATAATTCTTAAGCAGAAAATTGCAATTAAAAGCTAACTTGCATTATAATTTGAACATTCCTACAATACTTTGTTACTGTAAGCATATAAAGAAAAATAAAGTTGGAATAGGAAAATAAAATGAAAAATCTTCTTTACCTAGCGGTAGTCCTGTTTTTAATAAAAAGTTAGTCTTTGTTATTTATTTAACTTGTATACATTTTAATGAAATTAAAATGTATTTTAATCTTGTAACAACAAAATATGCGTAAAATTAAAATTTAACACTTTTTGTTTTAAACATAGTGTCTTATTTTCAACTTGTAGTTTTAAAGCATTTCTTTAATACCTTGAATTGTATATATTTCTTGTATCTAATGTTATAATATTTATAGATTATATTTAATGAGTCAAAACGGTAAATCGAAGTCAAAAATGCTATTTTAATATGTAAACGATACAACTTACATAATAAAAAATCTACTTTATATAAATGATATGTTTTATATTAATTGGACATTACAAAGGTATAGACAGAATTACGTATTATATTTAATACAATTTATAAAGGATATTGAGTTTAAGTACTGTAGATATTATTTCATAGTATGTAAAATATTAAAATGTAATTTTTATGATATAAAACTATAATTACAAGTAAAAACTCTAAAATACATTTAAAATTAACTAATATTTTTTGTATTTTAATTGTTTTTACAAAATACCATATCATTAAAAAGTTCTATTAATAATCAGAACATAAGTTTGTTATGTTTACTTTCTAATTACAGCGCTCATTTCAAAAAAACATTGACTTAAAGTTTTGAAACCTGATAAGAAATTAAGTCTATCAAAATATTTGTTGTTTTTAATATAATTAAATCAGAAAAAAATTCAAAGTATTTTAAATTAAATAATTTGCAATGCTTGCGCACTTGTTTTTATATTAAGTCATATTTTCTATACGTTTTATATATATACTTATTATTTTCTTTATATATTTTCTATATTTATTTTTCTAGCTTAAAAAAGTGTTATAAAGGATATAAAACAGTAGTGTTACTTACAACACAAGTATTGAATTTTATGTTAAAATTATTGTAGTTTAACACTTTATTTAATAATAAAGTTTTGACTCTTCCATTCGGGATTCGTTGTGGTAGACTTTCCGGCTAGTTTGAAATACTTTCTGAACTTTTTTTATATATCAATAGACTCAAATACTAGAAATATTGAAGAATATATTTATTATAACTTGAATAAAGTTTGTTTTCAAAAACATTATTCTGTACAAATTATTATCACTAGAAATAAGTGTTTAAAACCAAGAATTTAAACTTAAAAATAATTACAAAAGCATAATATTGCGGCTAAATCTTTTAGTAGATTTTGTTGCATTAATATGTTGCAAAATTGTTGTAACTAAAATGGTTTCTTTTATTACAATTTACATGTAGTTGTAAAGTATTAAAAACAAATAATTTCAAACAACAATAGTAATTAGCCTACTTAAATACTAACTTGTGGCCTGATGGCTTAGGGGTATTAATCTTTGGTTTAAAAACACTCTGAATTAAAAAGTCACTAGATAATTAAATTTTTTTGGTAATGCTGGTTATTAGGATAGACAAATTTTTTGTATAACTTTAAATAGTTATAAGAAGTTAAAACTAGTTAAATCTTTTTTTTGGAAGTTTTATCAACAATATTTTCGTTTAAAATTCTTAAAAACTAAGCCAAGAGTTAGAAAACTGCAGTCAAGAACTTTTTAGCTACGACCGCACTTTTTAAAGTGAATAAAAAAAAAACTTTTGGTCATAAAAACAACAATTAAACTCTTATCTAATAATAAGTATTAAGTTCAACATTATTAGTGCTTGCTTTACCACATTTTTGACTTGAAGCGCTATCTTTCATTTATTACTACAAAAAGATAAAAAATGTGCAGCCTAAGAAGTTGTGTTCATACAGTGCAGTCTGCGAGCAGCTTTTTATTTGACAATTGAAAAGGCCTTTATAAAAGGCTGCCGAAATTAAACTGTGTAAAATGATTGATATTTTCTACAAGTTTCTTAAAATTTCAAACTACGTCATATAGAGGCAAATGTTAGAAGTGAGGTTTAGCTGTTTAGTAATAAATTAATAATTTTAATTGAAATGAAGTTTAAACTTGTTGTTTGTTGTCATGAAGTTAACATTAGAAAATAATTAAAGTATTCATTTTTATACATATCAACATGTTAGATCGGTTGTTCAGACTTAAAGTTGTATAAAAATTAAATAATAACGAACTTGACTTTAACCTTTACTATCGAATGATCACTAAAATGTTTACTTTAACTGCAAAAACTCCAATTAAACAAAAACTTTAAAACAAGCAATATAAAATGTTTAGTTAAACAAACATTTTGCTTGCTTTATCTTCCTAGTGAGCAAACGATGCAACGTGAAAATGACATTTCAGTTTATTTGATCAGGTATTTCGCGATGTAATTATTTTCATGTGCTTTGTTCTCATTGAAACAAAGGTCGAGTTGCATAAACAAAAAAATTTATTGCTGTTTCATAACACAAACAGACAGATTTAGTGCAGAGCAAATAAATAAACGTTATATATTAAAACACGTTTCAAACGTCCTAACCTGTTTTTTATTATATAACGAAAAAATTTTGAAGCTTTATTACATACTTCGCAAAAATAAACTTACATTAAAGTGTTCTACTTTAATTTGTTTAAACAAAATAAAATTTTAACACTTTTTATCAGTATTATTTACCTAAACCCGACTATATTGATAAAAGGTTAGTTTGTTTCATCAGTAAAATATAACACCATGTATTATCTCCCTGATTAGTATTTTACAGAAACATGCTGTTACTTCTAGCTTAAATTAATTTTCAATATTAGTAATAACAAATTGTTTATTTTAAAATCGTTTAAAGCTTTTAAAGCTTTACTCAAAGTAAAAACCGATCGTCTAACTGCTACAAATTTTTGCTTCTTAATTTGTGATAAGCTACTTTTTAAAATTTCAAACAGCGGCAACTAGTACTGCCCTACTGGGTAATAGAAACATGAGACTTCTTGCTACTAATTCTATAAAGAAAAAAAAAGACTTATACCTGTTACCAATTTATATTTAACCAATCCAAGCAATTCAATTAAATAAGTATTAATATAAACTGATTTATTATTTCAAACAGCGGCAACTAGTGACTGCCCTACTGGTTGGGTAAAGCACGACACCTCGTGTTACTACTTCTCTCAAGAATTTTTCGAATCCAAACCTTGGCACGAAGCGCAAGCGAAATGTGAAGTTATGGGGAGTAATCTTGTAGTCGTCAACAATTTAAAAGAAGATGTTTGTTTTGTTTTCTACATCTCATGTATTTAGTTAGATTTTTATCTAAACAGTAGTAGACTTTTAACAAAAAACAAAAACAAAAAACTTTCTAAAACAAAAACCTATGTTATAAAATTAATTGTTTCAGTGTTTTTAAATAATAAGATAACCCAAATAAGTAACGGTTTTAAGGTAAATTGATCAAAATTTCAAAACCTACACGTTGCAATACAATATAGAAAACTCGTATATACTTAAAAGTGAAAAAGAAACTTAACAAAACTCCTATTGAAATATTCCCCTAACATAGGAATGGTTGTACGGCCACTTGAAAGACGACCAGGGAAACATCCCGGTTTCAACGTGGATCGGATTTTTTGATCTCAATGAAGAAGATAAATGGCAGTGGGTCGATGGAAGCGATAACTCCTACACGTGAGTTGACTTGTGTTTAATATTAATATTACGTAATAGTACTTAATTCTATTGTCTAGTGTTGACAATTCTGACTTCCACTTGTGCACTGATTTTTTCATTTAAACGCATTATTATGACGTATTTGATGAAAATTTTATGTAAATTATTTGCAGTTTTTTACAACTTACGACAAAATAATTAATATAAAGGCACGCACTTGAATATATAGTTCAAAAAAGGTATACTTATATTTAATATCAAAACCAAACTTACAGTGTAAAACTTAACAACCAAATAGAAAACTACCATTATTTTTCACAGCCACTGGTCAGTGGGTCAGCCTGACAATTACAAGGAATCGGGACACGGAGAGGCTGAGGACTGCGCTGAATTTCAGGATTTTAAACCTGGAACCTGGAACGATCAGTTCTGCGGATCCCCGAGGTACTTCATCTGCGAACGCGATTACAATAAAGGTGATCAAGTTTGTTTAAATTGAGTTAAACGTATTTTTAGTAGTTATAGGAGTATCAATAACTATTGAACGTTAAACAAGTGTAGGTTTTTAAATTTATTGTCTTGACCAAAATTTGCAAATATAATAGCTTATGAATATTCAAACTGTTTTGAGTGACACAAAATATAATGTTCATAAGACTTATGATGAACCCCTGTCTTACTTGAAGAATTTTTGTAGAAACTTTATAAAGTTAAGTATTTGTTAAGCAAAACATTCGTTTTACAAATCACAAATGACTAATAAGCTGACAACAGAACCGACGCAAAATTGCGACCTGGCAAACAAATGGGAGGAATTCAACGGGAAATGCTACAAGATATTCGAGGATCAGATCTCCTGGAACGAGGCTTCCAACTTCTGCCAGGCCGAAGCTTCGAACCTGGTGGCTGTGACGTCACAACAGGAACAGGACTACGTGGCGATGAGAGTCAACAACCGTAACGTAGACATTTGGATCGGATTGTCATCTGTGGTTAGTTTTACATTTTGGCGAAAAGAAAAGTATTTACTCTATTTTATAAATATCTGAAAATTTTGTTTTGAAAAATACTACGATTGTAATTGGTGCTTTGCTTTTATTTGTATAGTAAAGAAGAAAGGTTTCTAGTAGCAAGTTTTAAAGCAAAAGTTTAAAATAAGTATAGACAAATTTATTTTTTTGTTTTAAAAAGTGAAAGGAACTTAATTGTTGTTGGAAGTTGTTAAAAACTGATTACAAAACTAAAATACAGCCCTTACTATAGTTACGCATTTTAAAACTATATTACAACAACTACATAATTTTCTTCAAACAGAACCACAATAGTAACGATTTGTATTGGAGCAACGGTCAAGACGAGTACCAATACAACAACTGGGCAGCCAATCAACCACAACTATCAGTTGCATCTTCTAACTGCGCTCAAATGCAACCCAATGCTACACTCAGTTAGTGCTACTAGTTCTTACTTGCATGAAACGTAAAAGCAAAAAAGTACAATTTCGTTACGCTAAGTTTATATAGTATTAGAAATTACAAAGTATTTTACAAACTCAACAACTGCTTATAGCTTAAAAACTGCTAGTAAAATAAACTTTACAATACTAAATTTGAGAAAGAAGTTTAAAGGTGAGTTTACACAACACAGACGGACCATGGAGCATAGACAGGTGTGGTAACGGGAAGAATTTCATGTGCGAATCGCACTTCACAGGAGTGTGTAGCGAGGGATGGAGGTTGTACAACGGAAGGTGTTACTGGGTAGCTGAGAACCCCGACACTTTTATGAACTGGCCGGAAGCTAACAATTACTGCAAGGCTGTCGGCGGTAGTATGCTCATGATTGACAAGTTAGTAGTACTTTTTTTCTTTTTACTGGAACACTTTATAAATTATGTAGATGAATTTTGGATTTTAAGTAAGCTAAAACTTTATATTTATAAATATTAAGCTTGAAATTCTAACAATTAAGTGTAATATAAGAGGCATAGAAACTAATTTTGTTATTATAAAACAACATTTGTATGAAAACTTTTGTTCAAACAGCAATGAAGAAGCGCAGTACATACAGACAAGATTTTCATCACTACTAGACGCAGGAGCAACCGGTTTATGGCTGGGAGTTTCAGATTCGGCTACTGATGGTCAGTTTAAGTGGGTCAATGGAGTACTTGATGACGATTTACAGTACAAAAAGTGGGCAACTAATCAACCTAAAGATAGGAAGGTGAGAAATTTACAGTTATTAGCTTGAGAAACATACCAATTTCTTTAAAAAAATACATAAATAAAAGGAGGTTAATTATTTCTAAAAAAAAATAATTATTATTGTAATACAATAAAAAAATTGTAAGCTTGTTTTGATTATAGGTAAACAGTTTTCGAAAAAAGAGTTTGTATAATTCAAATAACTAAAAAGATTTAGCTTTATAAAACTTTTTTTAAATTAACTATTTTCAATACGCATTTACTTCGTATTTTTTTAAATAACTTTATAAATTGTTTACAAATCAATTAACTTATATATTTTTTAGCATATTTACTTAGTAACAAATGCATATAACATGTTCCAAACAGACTGCATGGGACTGCGGTATGATTTATCCGGGATCGAAAAGCGGAATCTGGGAAACGGAGGATTGTTACGCGAAACAAGCGTACATCTGCGAAATTGATCCTGGCGTAGACGTGCAAGTTCCTGAGAATACTGCAGGTTTGTATAAATTATTAATGATCTTGCATTCAAAATGTTTATAGCAGTGTTTCCTAAGACTTGCATCAGTGTAGAGTAAGTTTAGTGAAAAAGCTTTAATAGACTTAAAGGATCAGAATTGGGTTAAATTGAGTATAACAGAGTTAATAATAGTTTGTATAAACATCTTAGTATTTTTTTTACAATTCAAATTAAGCACGATCGAACATTTGAAATATTATATGTGCCGTTTCTTATTTTTATGGTACAAAAATTAACATCCAGATTATGACTAAAATCAATGCATACTAATAAAGATTTATTTAGTTTTATATAAGCATAAGAGCTCTAAAGTTTACAATATCAACAAAAGTAATGTTATAAGATTGCTTTATCTTTAAAACTAAACCTAATAGTCTAAATTGTCAAACAGAAGTCCACAACGGTTGTGATCCGGACTGGTTGTGGTACAAAGGCAACTGCTACTATTTCGAATTCAGCAAGATAGCTCAGTGGCAAGATGCTGAAAATTCATGTGTCAAGATGGGAGGTCACCTTGCTAGTATACTGGATGGCGATGAAAACGCTTTTGTTTCAGGTTGTTTTGCATTAAGAACTATTTTTGAAATTTAGTTTGCTTTTGTAAAAATAAACTATTTAGTTAAAAATATACAAACTAGCTATTAGTGTAAGTTTATTTGTAAGTATGGAGAAATCTATCATTTTGGAACTTTAATATAAGAAAAATAAAAACATGTTGCTTGTTTTTTAATGAAGTTTAAATGCCAAATAACAAAAGTAAATACATACAAACTTAATTAACTGGTTAGGATACATTATAAAGTTTGTATATAAACAGGACATGCAAGAACCGATGCTTGGATTGGATTATCTGATTTGGTTACTGATGGAACTTTACAATGGTCTGATGGTTCTCCACAAGTTAGTTATAGTTTATTTGCAGTAATAAATAAGCTAGTTGGAAGTAAAGTTTATTTTGAAGTTTCACTTTGTGTTGAGTTACCGTAACTTAAACAACTTTTGAAAGTTAAAACTTTTATATATAAATTTTATATATAAAATTTATATATAAATTGAATCTATATACTTTAACTCCTAACAGAGGTACACAGATTTCAGTTATAAAAAAAGACTACCTTGTTGTACTACAACTGTTCGAATGTACAACCATGTATTTATATTTTTTCTCCCACAGGGGTACACTGACTGGCAGCCGGGTGAACCTTCAGGAAACGGTGATTGCACTTACATTTGGTCGTGGCAGAACTACCATTGGGACGATGTTGATTGCACATATACAACTAACTACATTTGCAAGAAGCCTGAGCAAGGTAGTTACTAAATATTCAACTTGACTGATGTTTCTTTTAACTCTTGTACATTTTATGAACTAATTTTAATATCTCAAAGAAAAAACTATACAAGTCATACTATCTAGAACAAATAAAAGCAATAAGTTCTACTAATGAAAAACAAAATTATATGTACATTTTTCAATTTGAACAGCACAAACATTATTAAAATCTAATTAATTTTCAGATTGTTCCCAGGGACTAGGCATGGAAGATTACACGATCGCAGATTCGCAAATAACAGCTTCATCACAGAAAAGTGATCAGTTTCTTCCTCAATTTGCAAGAATAAATTATCCTTCAGGTGGAAACAGCGCCGGTTGCTGGTCTCCTGGTTTGTTACTGTCTGATTAAATAACTTTGAAATTAAAAATAAATTTAGACGTTGATCCCCTTTCTTTTGTGAAATCAACCTAATTAAGTTTTTTTTTAATAACACTTTTACGTTTTAACAAATTCTAAAATTTATCAACACTTTTTTTTTACTTGAAACATAGGTGTTTCAGCTATTCTTAGTTTCTTTTGAATATATAAGAAATACAATAAAAATATTCTCATTTATTTTAATGTGTGTCTTTTGACATAATACTTTATTTATGTTTAATTTAATACATTATTATTTATAACAACCACGATTCAAGAACATCAATTTTTTTTTTAATATCTAGTATTTTCATTTCCAGCCACCACAACCAACGAGTACCTTCAGATCGACCTCGGTGATGAGAAACGAACACTTGCTGGCGTAACGACGCAGGGGAGACCGGACGGCGGCGAATACGTAAAAAGTTACACTCTGGCGACATCTAACGACGGTGTTGCGTGGCAGGACGTATTGGGTGATGCTAACACTAAAATGGTTTGTTCGATAAGTGTAAAATGTAAAACACGTGTAATCTTCTACTGTCAACTTTATGATTTTGAAAACTTTTGATACCTTTTAAAATGTTTTTTTTTATCATTTTGCGCGTTATATTAAATGTATGTTGAAATAAAACAGTTCACAATGTTCAAAATCTAGACATAATTTATATAGTTGATAAATTGAAAAATTTAAACAAAAGCATTATAATTTTTTTCACTTCTAGTTTGTTAAACTTCTCAAATTGTGTACAGTTTACTTACCTAGGAATAGTATAAGCAAAATATAAGCGTTTAAATTACAGACATTCCAAGCAAACTTTGACCACTTCACGCCGATAACCAACAGACTTCCAACCCCAGTGGTTACGAAATACGTCAGAATCTACCCGGTAGATTTCTTCGGAGCACCTAGTTTGAGAGTTGAGTTGATTGGATGCAGTTCTACCGGTACAGAAATTCCTGACAGTCCCGGTGATAGTGGTCAGCCATTTTTTGAATAATCTTTTATATAAATATTTGTATTTGTTTTGTTTATGTTGATTGTTAAGTTTTTGAGTTTTATACAAAGGTTTTGGGCATTTTACACTGTTTAGTACTTAGTTAAAATTTTAAAAGGCGTAATTTAGTAAAAACGTAAAGCTAACATTAAGCTAGACTAGGGTATAAAACGTTTAGTTGTATGATTTTGCTAACAAAAGAATTAAACTTTAAAAAAATTATAAGCATAAATTACTGTTATATAAACAACTAGCTAATTATCTAACTTAACACAGAGTGCTGGTCAGTAGCAGTGGAAGACAGACTTGATTGCGGGTATCCTGGTATTGGTGATCAGGAATGTGTTAACAAGGGATGCTGTTGGGATGTCACTGTATCTGATGCTCCTTGGTGTTTCTACAAAAAAGGTATCTGTATAATACGTTCTTAAACATTTTAATATGTTTAAAAGGGTTATGTAAAATATTTATATTGTATTTATTTATATAAAATTTAAGCCTTGAAGTTTCTACAATTTATTTTTAATTCCTTTATCAAGTCAGTGCTATATATTTGGTTATGTTTTACTAGACTAAAACTTAATAATTTATACTAAGTGCTTGAGTTATAACTAACTTTCAAGCCTCCACAGACAATTTTGTTTATTTTATGTTACAAAAAGGCTTATTGACAAAAAATTTATATAAATTAAAAATTTTCAGGTCAGTTTGACCCGGAATGCGGTCCAGGATGGGTGTTCGACCCCTCAGGCTCCCATTTCTGCTACTATTTCGACGAATACAAGTACAGGAGTTACGTTGACAACGAACTTTATTGCTTCAGCAAAGCTGGAGCACCCATCAGCATTCATTCTAGGTTTTTGTCGTTTGAAATCTCATGTAACTGTTTAAGTAACGCTGTAATAAAAATTAGAAGACTGGTAAAAATAGTATAAGTAGCTTAAAACTTTTATAATATTCGTAGCACTATTCTATTCACATTAAGTAACTTATAGTTAACAAAAGTAAAAACGTGAATTGATTTTGATCTTTTTTGTTTTTAAGCTTACTTTGTTACAGTTAGTAAAATAATTTATAGTAAAAGTTATGATTAAAAATAAATAAAATTTAACTTTTTTTTAATTCAAAATTACAGCCAGGAAAATGCTTGGGTAGCGGCCCACTTGAGCACGATGAAACTGACTCATTCATTCTGGATAGGAGCTACAGATGAGGAACCCGGTAAAGGATGGCAGTGGAGTGACTATTCACCTTTTAATTACTTCAATTGGGCTGATGGTTTGTAATTTATATATTAATTATATACATTAAAGTTTTTCAAGTTTCATTACGGTTTATCACTTGAGAGCAGTGGCGTCGCGTAGTATTTTTCTTAAGTGGTGCAGAAAAAAAAATCCGAGTTTAAGGTGATCGATTTGCCTACTTAAGTTGTCCCTGCTCAAGTTGCCTCTGCAAGAGTTGTTTCTGCTCGAATTCCTCTGCTCGAGTTGCTTCTGCTCGAGTTGACTCTTCTCGAGTTGCTTCTTCTCGAAATGCCTCTTCTCGAGTTGCCTCTTCCCGAGTTGCTTCTTCTCGAGTTGCCTCTTCTCGAGTTGCCTCTTCCCGAGTTGCTTCTTCTCGAGTTGCTTCTTCTCGAGCTGCTTCTGCTCGAGTTGCCTCTCCTTGAGATGCTTTTGTTCAAGTTGCTACTGCTTGAATCGCCTGTGCTCTGCTTAGCTTTGTTTTCATTTTTTGTTTACAATAGCTTGTGGAATGATACTTTAACCTGTACTGTTTTAGGGAATTTTCAACTTGGCTTACTTACCGCAAGATATTGATTTTGCGGTAATTCTTGAAGAAATTTTGCTGTTTTGAGTTCATTTGCGGCAGTCAGCTAAGAGTTTGCGGCAGTGAAGTGAGCAAAATGGTCGTTTTCTAAATTGAAGTTTTATATGAAATTTTCTTCTAAAAAATAACGAAAACGTTATAGATACTTATTTTTTTCTTACAAAATTTTAAGGTGGTGCAATTGCGGCAGTGCAACGCCCCACGCGAGGCCCCTGCTTGAGAGTGAAACAAGTATAATATAAAAAAGTATTGTGTAATAAAATATAAAACAAAATGAGTAATCTGTTAATAATAAGTTGCAAATGGTATATAAATACGTTCAGAAACCTTCCTATAATAGTAACTATAACTTTTAATTTAATAAAATAATCTGGTGAGGTTGGCAATGGAGTGACTACTTACTGTTCAATTAGTTTAATTGGGCTGATTGTACAAATAATTGTACGAAAAAAATGTTCAAATAGTAAATTTAATGACGTAATATTCAAGCAAAAACTGCAACAATGTACAAACTTTTTTCAAACTAATGATAACAGCAATAAATTGAGGCATAAAACTATATCAAATTTTGTTTTTTATATATAAATAAGTACTTACACCTATTACTAATTTAAAAGGCGAGCCAAATAACGGAGAAGGTGAAAATTGCGCAGAAGTTTACACGAATGATGGTAAATGGAACGATATTAACTGCAATTCAGAACTCGCAGTCGCCTGCAAGCGGATAAGTTTCTTCGCACCTGCACTTCCTGATGAAGGTAGATGGTTAAATATTGTCTGTATCTAATCAGGGTTTTATTACTTTTTTCTCTAATTGTAAAAGCTTGAAAACTAAAAAAAAAACTTGTATTTTACATAACTTGTACAATTTTAATATTTTATTTAAATATAACAACTTCAAGATTCTACATAACATTATCAAGCATAGTTTTAAGGTCGTGATGACAATAAAAACTGATAGTTCATACTTAAGAAAGTGATTTAAGTTTCCAAAACCTAAACTTTATTTTTAAACAAAGTAATTTTGTTGTGGGTTCTATTAACATCTGTTTAATCCAATATGCTACTTACAGACGACAACTTCAACTACAACTTGTGCGAGGGTCAGAGCAAAGTGATAGCTTGTCCCCCAGGTGACTTACTCCTGATTCATCATGCTGCTTACGGAAGAACAATCTCAACCGTGTAAGTAATTATCAGTTGATTATAAAAGTCTTGCTTTATCTGGCCAAGAACATATAAACAATAAAGTTTACATTTTTTTTTTAAATATATTGATTTTAGGTACTATATAACTATAAAACGTACTGCGACCGTTTTAAACTGATTAAATAACTATAGAAAATCAAAAGTTTTGTTAAATGTAATATCTTATTTTTATTTATCCAATCAGATGCATGCAAGGGGAGAACGAGGTGCCATCGAACGGTTGTCAACCAATCAACGTCAAGGACCAGGTTGCCAGGCAATGCGACTTCAAGGAGAGGTGTACGATTGAGGCTAACAACGATCTTTTCGGGGATCCGTGTCCTGAAACTTACAAGTATCTCAACCTCGTCTACTCCTGCGAGTACGATGGTTCGTTGGTATTTTATAATAAATAAATTTAATTAAAATTAACTTTTTAAGTCAGTATCATTAGAAAATTTTATTTTTTCTATTTTCTCGAACATATAAAGAAGTATTTAACAGATTTATACAAGATATAATATATATTTTTATATTGAAACATTCAAGTACCTCAACCTCGTCTACTCCTGCGAGTACGATGGTTGGTTTCAAACTTAAAGAACTTAAGATTAAATATTAAAATTATTATTTCAAATTTAATAAGATTGTTACAAACCGCTAGAGGTTAAAAAAACTTAACATTTAGAAAACACTTTCATTGATAAACAGTATTAGTTTGAAAATAGTTTTTGAAAATTCTAGATTAAAAAACAAGCTTTTTGAAAACCATAGATTATTACAAGTCGCTTGGGGTTGAAAAAACTTAAAATTTAGATAACACTTTCATTGAAAAACAGTAATAGTTTGAAAATAGTTTTTGAAAATGCTAGTTTTAAAAAACAAACTTTTTGAAAACTACAGATTGTTACAAGTCGCTTGGCGTTGAAAACGGAACGATATCAGACAGCCAGATCAGCCAATCAGGTTATACGGATTCCAACCACATGGGTAAAAATGGACGCTTGAACTCACCCACTGGCTGGGCTTCTAACGAGGGCGCAGGTTAGAATGGAAAAAAAAAAAATAATGTACAACAATATTAATATTTATTAACATACTTAACTTCTTTAACAAACCAACACTTTTATAATTGAAAGCATTTGATGAAAAAAAATATAATAAATAGTTTTGATACTTAAAGAACAAAGTTATTTACTATTAAGAATGACAAAGTTAACACTTATGTAGGAAGTTAGAGCATATTTGAACTTCTTTATGTTTTTGTATAAATTAATTCGTACAAATTATTTGTTTCGATTTAAAGAGTGTTGTTTTAAAATAAGTTTATTAACTATGAAACTTTCATTTGATATCTAATCAATAATAAGTTAAGTAAATCAATTAAACTTAGTCTTCTTTTATACACTACCCTTAGTTGTTATAACAATTAAGCCTTTATTTGTAAACTAATTTTCTTAAACTCTTCAGGCGCCTACGTGCAAATAGATGTTGGACGATTTGTCAGGATCACAGGAATCATCACTCAGGGATCTGGAGACAGGGATTGGTGGGTTACGAAGTTTCAGGTCGGGTTCCCATCCCCCGAAGATACCAACAAGTACACAATGTACGTGGATTTCGATGGCAATGTGGTTAGTTGCGTTAATTTTTGTTGTTTTGTGCAATATTAATAGTTATATATGAATAAGTGTTTTCAATTTATAACAACAACTACTTAATGTACACTAATTTCGATGGTAATGTGGTTAAAAATCGTTGATTTTCGTTGTCTGAAACAACAATAATAGCCAATAAAGAAATTTTTGTATATATGTAGCTAAAACTTCATACTTCTAAGCACCGTATGCTTTGATATTTTATTGCAGTATGTAGTGTTTAATTTACGTTATTCTATCTAAATTGAAATCATCTGAACTTTTATCATGTTTTTTTTAGTAAGCTATTTCTTTCTAAACGTTATCCAATTTTTCTGTCACCGCAAACAAACTTACGTAATAAATACAGGTAACATACATTGGCAACAGTGATCAACAAACAACTGTCAGAAATCCTTTCACAGAACACAAAATATCGAATTCAATAAGAATTTACCCGACTGAATGGAATAATGGTATTGGAATGAGATTTGACATTACTGGGTGCGATACTGAAGGTAACATACATAATCATAAATAAATAAGTTGAGTAATTTTTAATTACTGGAAGTATTACATATTTAGGTAAAAAACATAAAAAAATAGTTGATTATTATTAGTATTTTAAACACCTGTTAATTACAAAACTTTAATATACTGGTTTGGTTATGAAATATACATTAATATAGAAAACTCTTTTAATTTATTATTCTCTTTTATATATTGAAAGGACTCACTGATTGTAAAACAACGTTCGAGGACTTCATAGATGAAAACGAAGCCGACGGTAAGACACAGCAAGTAGAATGTCCTGGGGGATGTGGAACAGTCGTCATACCTAAAGTCTACGGAACAGATACTTATACTGGGGTTAGTTTGTATTTATACTTAAAAAACATTGATCGTCGAAAAATTCTTTGTAACTAGCAAAATTTTACAGTTTTAGTAAATAAAAGCGAGATAGTTTAGTATTCGAAATTTTTAGAAAAAAATAGTTATAAGTAAAAAGATAAAACATACTTTGTTATAAATTGGCATAAAATTAAAATTGGTTGTAATTGGCTTACAAAACTTCATGAAAAATGAATTAGTTTCAATAAATATTTTAATGACAATAATTTTCTTCAAGTAAATACTTACGCTTTATTGTTCTTACTTTCCGAACAGTCGTCTATGATATGCAACTCAGCAATACACGCCGGTTACTTGACGTTTGCCATTGGGGGTCCGGTGACCTTTATTCACAGACCTGGTCAGGGATCCTATGTTGGAAGCAGGCAGAACTTGATTGACTCCAGGGATCACGGGTTGGTTTGAGTGATGATATTTTATTATCAATAAAAAAGTTTAAATCCCTAATAACTAATTCAAAAATTAGGTTAATAACTTTATTCGAAAATTTGTTGCAAAAAACATCTTTAACCTAGTAGCAATACCTTTTGCGATTCTTGTACTATTAACTTTATAAATAGTTAGATATAGTCAAGTACACAGTTTTTTACAACAAAACAAATCAAATAACCATCTCTTTTAATGCATTTTAGGTTAGCATATTTAATTTACATTACACTTTAAGTTTTGTGAAATTGTAGATCTGAAGTTTTATCAAAGCTCGGTATGACTTTCAACATTACATTTTAAAACAGTTACTACAAGAGTTCGTTCCAGTTCACTGGTAACAAGGCCGGATGCCAACACGGATGGACTGCGTATGGAAGTCTCTGTTACATACTTGTTACTGGTGAGTCATTTAAAGTAACACAAAATTTTTATTAACGGGAAATTATTACTCACTTACCAAAAAAATTTGTACATATGACGTAATTATGAAACTTGTTCAGTATTTTATTCTGATGAGACACATGTCCGCCAAAAAAAATAAAAAAATACATATAGAAAGGAAAACAATGTATTGTTACTGTACTGTAGTACTGTCTGTAGTAGTAAATATTCAACTGTTTTAAAAATATTTCTTAACATTCCAACAGGAGCGCCTCTGACGTGGCAGGCATCGGTGGACGCGTGCAGGGAGATGGGTGCGGACCTCGCCGCCATCACCGACGCCACCAATCAGGAAGTCGTCCACCAGATGGTGCAGGGTTCGGACTTCGGCGAGGCGTGGATCGGGTTGAACGACATCAGGAACTTCAACGAGTACGAGTGGTCCAACGGTTACGTTGTTAGTTTTGTTAGAAGTGATTCACGATTTTTACATTTTAAAAGTTACATTAATGTTAAGTATGTTTAGGAAAAGCAACAAATTATATAAATAAAAAACACATGTTTGCTACAAAAATATTTACCCGATTTTGTTAACTAAAAGTTATTTTATAAACTGTTTTTCAAAATACTAACTCATAATTCAATGTTAGCGGTAGAAATTTGAAATGTTAATAAACTTAGTATATATTAAAGTAAAACTAACAAAATAATTGCTTACTAAAGACAATCTAAACTGTTAAATTTTTTAATCAAGCAAGTGAATTAAAAAATTTTAACACCTTCCAGGTTGCATTCACGAATTGGGATGAGAGGGAACCTAACAACCACGAAGGAGCCGAAGAGAGGTGCGTTGAAATTTACAAAGATTCAGGAAGATGGAACGACCAAATTTGTGAAGATGTACAAGTAAGTTGTGAGAAATAATTTTTTGTTTATTATAAGGTAAGTTTACAAGAACATAGTAAGATGGAACGATCAAATTTGTGAAGATGTACAAGTTAGTTAAAGGAAAGTTTTAAGTGTTGTAGGTGTATAATTTCTAAGAAGTCTATAAAAATTTTGAAGTATATTTAAGTTATACTTTATGCTTAGAACTGTCGTTTAAATGCTGGTGGTTTAAACTTTTAATATTCATTTTTCTATTTAAAAAAAACTTAAAGCTATGAATAATTTTCAGGACTACGTTTGCATGAAACCCGAGGGATTTTACTCAAAAGACGAAGTTGATCCGCCAACTCCGCCTGAAGGATGTGATGAAGGTAAAAAAGAATATTTAAAGATTTCTATATAACTAATTGACAACATGTTAGAATAAATTTTATAGTATGAAGGTTACCTTTAAAATTTTTTTACACTCTTCTTGTAGATACACTCGTAATTTAGTGTAATAGCAATGTATGTCTGAGTTTTTATTTTTCAAGCATTTTGAGTTTATAGTAGTATAAAACTTCTAAACTTATTTGAAACTTGAACATTGTAATATAAGCTCACAGTTCAATAAAGGATCTCAAGTTGTAATTATTTTTGTACCTTAAAAACAAAAACATTGAGCCTGTTGTTTTAGGTTGGGTGGCAAACGGTGCAAGTTGTTATTTTCACAACGAAGATTTCAGAGGTAACACTGAAAATAAAGAGTATTGTGAAAGCATGGGCGGATACCCGATTGAAATTGAAGATAAGTTAGTGACTATTGTACAATTAATTACTGAGAATATTTTAGTGAATGAGATATTATAAAAAAAATTGATTTACAGGAAAAAGTCAGTTGACAGCAAAGTTTAATAATTTTAAACTGTTTAAAAAACATATCCTTTCTAAATAAAAGACAAACTAGTAATAAGCAAGAAAATATTAAAATACATTAAATAAACTAGTTCTAAGTCTTAATATTTTTATAAAACTATATTCTGGCGTTCTAATAAAATATTAAACTTAAGATTTTAACTATTAATGAACTTCTGTTTCTACTAGAATTTGAATTATTTAGACCTACTCATTTTAGATTTTATGTCTATAAGATACTAAACTGAAACTAATGTAAATAGTTGACAAATATGTGATTATAACTTGCTTTACAAAAACAAACATTATTACAGCATCGAGCAAAGCTTCATAACGCTACTTCTCGGTGAGCTAGACGCCCCCTACTGGATAGGAATGTTCGGATATCAGGATGAGAAAGATCCCACTTCTGTTGAGTGGAAGTGGCAAGACGGGGAGCCTGTTACCTATAGCAACTGGGGATATGGTGCACCCAGTAAGTAGATTGTAATAATTATAATATAATGCTACCTTAGGTTTGAGGGGATATTTTGCACCTAGTAAATAACAGGGTACAAAAAAGTATATAAATTAAATTAGAACTAGCTTTATTGTTTTTGTTTTTACAACAGTTAGTTTTATAAATTTTCTAAAAGGTATTTGTGTAGTTTCGTATAAAGTACTTGAATATTTGATATAGATTTTAAGTTTTAGTATAATTCGTCAAAATACAAAGAAAAACTGATTTTGAAATCAGGATAAAAGTCAGACATTCCTGAATGTTTACTTGAAAAACTATTTCAAACACACACAGTTTTTAAACCAAACACAATTCAACAGACATAGAACTTGGAAATTGTGCGACATTTTTCGGGGGACCGTTCGGATACGGTTTGTGGTATTCATCTTGTTGTGAGGCGTGCAAGGCGAGAGCACTTTGCGAAAAACAGAGAGTGGGATTCACCCCTCCTCCTGATAGTAAGTTTGAAAAAAATAATAGACCAGTTGGTAGTTTTACCCAAGTCATTTTTAGCTAATTGCTTACTTTTCATTGATAACTTATACAAAAACACCACTGACTTTTAAGTATGTAAACCAAAAATAAAAAATTCTGACTTTAATTTACAAAAGTTAAAATGACCTACCTATTCAACTGTTCATGATAGGATTAGGTATCTATTCAACATTTTTAAGCTTAAAACTAGGTAAGAGAGCATAAACTTTGTTTAGATCATATTAAAAACTTGTTCTACAGAACCAGCACCAAAAAGAAATGGTGTCTTGGTGATTTATATAGTAATTAATTATGGTATTTTTTTTCAGCACCAGCACCAAACAAGAAAGGATGCCTCGGTGATTGGGCGACTCCAAGTGACGATGATGAGTTTTGTTATAAATTATTTTACAACTCCGGGGAGACACCAAAGGACGTGAAGCAAATTTGGAATGATGCCAGCCACCAGGTATGTTAGAAATGTGTTTGTTGTTATTGGTAGTAATGATCTACTAAAGACTGATACGAAATCATAAACTTTATAAGTAATATTTTTGAAAATTTATAGAAATTTAGTTTTGTTAAAATATAACTTCAGCAACTGTTTTTATTCAAAGTTTAGAGTTCTAGATTATTGAACTTAACTTAAACTAAAAAGTTGTACCTTAGTATGTATTCTTTTCAACTTTTATTGTGGAAGTTACTTTGAAAGTTGTATTATAGAGGAGTGTAAATATTTGTAAGCAACTACGCTTGTTTTTATAGTGTTTTTTTTGTGGAACAATCTTTAGAAAAATATTATGAAAAAACTGTTCGATTATTTGTAACAACTAATTTTTCAGTGTATGAGCTACAATGCAGACTTGGTGTCGATCCACAGCAAAACAGAAGAAACGTATTTAATCTCGCAACTTTTACAATTGAACCTCTATTCAGATCCCATCTGGATTGGCCTTAACAAAAGGTGAAACAAAATTAAAATCAGCAAAAAATTACTAATCGTGTTATATGTTATTAAAAGACATTTAATGTTTTACGTTACATAACATTTATAGAATTATTTAAGAATTCAAAAACTCAAACTTAAAACCAAACTTGTACGAAAATATCTAAGTCTATTATTACGCATTCAAAGAAAAAATACAAGAAAATTTAACAAACTTAAAATACCGAAAATTGATAAAACTAATAACTTTACATTAGATGTTATGATCGAATAGTTCTGAAAACAAATCTTTATTTTGAACTTACAGTAAACTTTAAAGACAGCAAAAAATTGTTCAATAAAGTCTTGCTTCAATTAAACCTTATACTAATGAATATTACTTTAATAATAAAAATATTCAAAAATAATTTTCTTTTACTTTCTCATGTTATGTACATTAATATTTTTGGATGGATACATGAACTTATTAACCTTTCTCAGAATACGGTTTTAAGTTCTCAATAATCACCAAGTTAAGCTTAAGAGGAGGATACGGCCGGGAGTCCTGATGAAATCATATAAGTTATAACAATTTTAATCAATACAATTTTTCAGGGGTGGATACGGGTGGGAGTGGTCTGACGGAAGTCCTGATGATTTCAGTAACTGGGGAGAAAATGAACCTCATCCAGGAGGTCAGGATTTGTGCACTGCTTTCGTGTTTGACGCTGAAAAACAGCAGGGAAAATGGCAGAACCAAAACTGTTTTGAAGTTTGTGTTGATTGAATAAAGTTTATTTTTAATGTAAAATTGTTAAGCAAATTGATCAAATGGTAAATACTGACTGAAAGTAAATGTTTAAAACAAATCAACTTACGCTTAAAGTTTTTCAAATAAGTAAAATAACTCCGAGATTCAACTTTATGTACAAAAACAGCACGATTACCGTTATTACAAAAATTTAATTTAAAAATCACAAAAAAAAAAATATATTTCAAAAATTCGACTTTAAGTGCAAACATACCAAATACGATTACCCTGCAACTTATAAATAAGTATTAATTACTACTAAAGTAAACAAATAATAATTTATACAGAGGTTCGACTTCATGTGCAAACATAGCAAGTATGATTACCCTGCAACTCCCGGCACCCTTCCGACGGGGAACCCCCAAAATTCCTGCGGTAACGAAGACGACGGTTTGTGGGTTGAGTATAATGGGGTCTGCTACCTTTTCAATCAGAATGCTGAAATTGACTTCTACACTGCTAATGATGTTTGTTTAAATCTAACTTGCATATTTTACAAACAAACAGTTGTTGGTTAAATATTTAATATACAATTTTTTTAATTTTTTTATTACACTTTGCAAAGAAGAGGCTGTTTACCAAAGAAATCTTCATTCACAAAATAAGTTAAGAGCAATGTATAATCTAAAACTATTCAGTATGCTGTCGTACCATCTATTAGAGTTTAAATATGAATATACTCAATATTTTTTTATTTATTAAAGAAATGCCACGCAGTCGGAGGTGAACTAGTATCAATTCACACAGTCGAAGAAGAAGCTTTTCTTGCTGGCCAAGTTGGGGTAAGTTATAATTAAAAAAGAACATAGTTTGTTAACTGTACTTAAAGTCGTTGATAGCTTTAATAATTTCAGAATAAAAAATGTTTATTTATTGATTAAAACTTTTTTTCAAACTGCTTACTTTGTTTACATAAAATTTTTCTTTCTAGCAATTGGACAACTTGGACACATACTGGATTGGGTTACGCGAAACAGGGACAACTAATGGTGAGTATGGATGGACTGACGGTACAGTCGTCGACTATGTTGCTTGGACACCTGGTGAGTTAATCTATGTTTAGTAATCATTTTTGACTGCATCAGGAAAATTTGTAAATAAGTAAATTCATACTCAAATGTACATCGAATTGTAATGTGTGATCAATTGCAACAATGTTTTACTGCGAATAAAAATACTGTTTCGTTTAAAGACTTCTTGTTTGGTATCCATAAAAACATTTTTTGACTAAATCCCGTAACAATTTCAAAACCACCAACCAAACATATTTTTATAAAAGTTAACTTAAGCTCAAGAAACCGCACTCAACAGTTGTTTATGTACTTCTAACAATTCTCAACACAGGCGAACCAAACGACGCGGGAGGTATCGAACAGTGTGTCGTGATGTACAGGGGACAGGGAACGTGGAACGATGCCAACTGTGGTCTCAGGAAATCCGGTTTCATCTGTAAAAAGTACCAGGGATCGCCTCCCATCAACAACCCCACTCCTGCTCCTACCAGAGGTGGAAATTATCTAATTTTGCAATTTTAACAAAAAAATAAACAGTGAATTGTATTTAAATATTTTAACAAGCTTAATAAAGTCTAAAGTACTTCGACAAATAAATTATGCTCATAAATGTAAAACCTTTATTTTAGTTTGTTAAATCTTACGCTAGTAGAATTGAGAAAGTTTAAAAACGTTTTCTTATGTATACAACAATTTCGTAGAATAAGTTGCTAAAGCTAGGAAATATAATTACAACAATAAACAACAATTCACAACTTTTATAAACACATTATCATAATTAAACATTAATGTCAATTAAAAAAATAAACAGTGAATTGTATTTAATTTTTGTTAACAAGCATAAGAATGTCTAAAGTATTTTAGCAAGTAAATTGTGCTTATAAAAGTAAAACTTTTATTCAAGTTTAATAAATCTTGCACCAGTAAAATTAAGAAAGTTTAAAACGTTTATTTGTGTTTACAAAAATTTGTTGAAAAAAGGAAATATAATTACAACTAAATGTTACTTGAAACGTTTTTTATTAAACAGTGTGATCAGAGCATACAATAGTAATTACATTTTTTGTTAATATATTATCACAATAAAACAGGAGGATGCGGATCGGGTTGGTACATTTACGGTGATTTCTGCTACAAGATCCACGGAATGAACGGGCCTTGCAACGGGTCATCAACAAGTATTGATTGCGTGGCAACCTGGCAGGATGGGCAGAATCAGTGTCAGAAAGAAGGCGCTCTCGGGTTGGCTACAATCCACAATAAATACGAGAATGGTGAGATAATTAATATATATTTACTGTTTTTTGAAATTTTTAGTTTATTTATACTTTTTGAATACTTGAGTTTTTAATAATTTTTATAACATAACTAAGTTATTTGCGTTAGTATCAATTTTAACTATCTTTTTGTGGAACTATTTTTAATTTTTTTAAACAATTTTCAAATCATTTTATTTTTCATTATATTTCAGCGTTCCTTGCGGCACAGACGGTGAATTCAGTTCATAACATTTGGATTGGCTTGAACGATTTACAATGGTGGAAAAACTATGTATGGGCCGATGGTGACAGAGTTGATTACACCAACTGGAACGATGGTTTGTATTTGTATTAATCTGTATATATTATGTATAAATTTAAACTAAAGATGGTGACAGAGTTGATTACAATAACTGTAATGATGGTTTAACTTCTAGTCATTGAATAATTGAGTGTTTAGTAATGGCTATTTTATACATATTTCTAAGTTATTGGCAGATCTGTGTGTTTTATTGTCATTTTTAATTGAAAAAAAAAACAATTGTAATGCTCACAACTAAGTTGTTTTTAACAGTAAATTATTTTTTGTGTTTATTAAATGACCTAAAATATGACATTAGACTCATAATGTAAAATTACCATGTGGATACCAACTTTAATAACGACTTTGAAATATTTACGCATTACAACAAGTACACTATTTTGTAAGGTATTTCAAGTATTCTTACTCTTTATTGTGGCAAACTTACAAATTTTTTCAACACTTCTTTCCGTAGGTGAGCCTTCAAAGAGCACATTAGATGATGAATCGAAAGAGGAGTGTGTTCAGATGTTGAAGGCAGATAATTCAGTAGGAAGATGGAACGATGCGGGATGTAACACACTTCTTCCTTACTACTGCAGGTATCATCTGTTGTCTATTATATATATACATTATTTTTAACTTGTTTGTAACACAATTCTTCCTTACTACTGCAGGTACAATTTAATTATATATATAGTTGTTAACTTGTTTGTGACACATTGCTATCTTACTACTGAAGTTGTGTTGTGTTAGATGTTGTATTGTTAGAAGGAATGTTACTCTTAACTTATACCTTTATTATACTATTACCTTACTGCTGCAATTACCATACACTTGTATATGCCGTATTACATGTTTGTTTCTAAAACATTGCTACATTACTATTACAGAAAGAATCAGGATGCGAGTGTAAAAGTTGGATCAGAAATTAACAATAACCAGAAGTGTAAAGAAGGGTGGCTGCAGGTATTTATATGTAGTTTTATTGTTTGAAATTACCTCATTTTCTGTTTTGTACATTCTTCCAAGTTATGTTTTTGTGATTTATTATTTCTGAGTAAAGCTTTAAATTTTTGCGTGAGGAGTAAAATTATCAGCCTAAACTAAAATATATTCGAAAGTAAGAACAGGTAGGCAGACATGCGTATGTTTAAATATCGATGAACAATCTTTAAATTATTTAAACAGTATGTATTGTAGAACAGAGAGTTTATCTACTTGAGCTTGAGATATTTACACAGATGTGTAAGTAGAAAATAATACTTAATTCTTAAAATGTTTACAGTTTGACCACAAAGACGGGGAGTCGATATGCTTGTACATGAGCAGTGACCAGGCCACGTGGGACGGAGCAGTTCAACAGTGCAAGAACAAAGGGGGTCAACTGGCAAGCATAGGTAGTCTCCACGAGCAAAACTTCTTCACGTCTGTTGTAACTAATGTCCCTGTATGGATCGGACTCAAGTTTGATGCTGTTAGTTTTAAATTTGGTTTCAAAATTAATTGCTAATTTTATTTTCTAATTTGCTTGCAAAAGAGACAAAAAAAGGTTTATTTGGTAAACTTAAAAACATACTTGGCTTAGTACAGTGCTTCTGAAATGGGGTTCCGCGGAACCCTAGGTCCTAAGGAACCCTAGGTTTCTAAAGAGAATTATTTTATACTTATAGTTTAATAAGAATAAGTATACATGATCAGTGATCACATTAACTTTAACATTTGATTGAGCTGTTATAATAGTATCTTAGGCAAGTAATGCTTTTTTTCGTAAATAAATAAGATGTGTAATTAAATTGCTTATTAATACTCCTATTTACTTCTTTTTATCAGCATTGACACTCTTAATATCTCTACAGTCAATAGACACGTGGGCATGGTCGGACGGATGGCCGGTTTGGCACACGTCATGGGGCGAGGGATTCCCCACCAGTGACGTCACAATGTCGTGTGCAATCAACCGTGACGGATTGAATGTCGGTTCCGAGTGGGTGTCAGCCAATTGCAACGAGCAGCACCAATACGTCTGCAAAACTACAACTGGTTTGTAGTTTATTTATTATTTGCAAAACACATGCTGCCTGAGTTTTAAACTACTAATGGTATGTCTTTAAACTTAATTAAAATAATCAAAATCACTCGTTTCGATGTTTTGTACCTTTTTACGAAGTTTAAACTACTACTTGATTGTTTATTATTTTAAACTATACTTTGATTTGTTAAAATGACTGAAACTTTTTTACATAACTAAATATTAAATCGGTTTATACGTAGCTACCTTGTTGCAGTTTTCTATTAAAATTACTTTCTTTATTAGGCGTTTTATAAATTCTAAAATATAAAACGGAACAAGTATTTAAGTTAACATTAGTAGTGAACTATATTTAACCTATCATTCAGAAAAGAAACCAACACCACCTCCCTATGTGGAAGGTTACTGCAAAAATCCTGATTGGCAAGTTTACGGGTCGCATTGTTACTGGTATGAATTACCTCAAAATGTTGAAGCCGCTAGCCAGTTAGTTTTGATTTATATTTAGTTAGTAGAGTTTATATAGAGAAATAAAGAATTATTAGCATATATAATTTACATTGTTAATGGTACAAACTACCTCAAAATGTTGAAGCTGCTAGTCAATTAGTTTTAATTTAATTTATACAGTTTATATATATTTTTATAAGTGTATATTTACATTTTTACTGGTATGAACTACTACAAAACATAGAAGCCGCTATCCAGTTAGTTCTATTGGTAAATATTTAATTAAAATTAAGTAAAACTTTTATACGACTGTTCAAATATTTTGTGATTTTATGAAAACTGCGTATTTAGTAATTTCAAAGTTCTTGTATGAAAACAAGTATACACGACGAAACAAAAACCTGCAAATTATTCTTTTAAAATTTACATCTGATGATGGTATGTAAATGTTTATATACAGAATCATGTAATAATACTAGTTGTAATGTAAAATATAACAGAGGGTTATCATGGAATGACGCGGAGTTGAGATGCAGAGAATTCGGAGGATCTTTGGTGAGTTTCACTGAAAAACAAGAACTTGAATGGCTGCAAACTTGGTACACAAACACTGAACCTGTTTGGATCGGATTAAACCAGAATGGAAACAGTTTGTTACTAAATACTACTAATTCATGATGACTAGAAAAATAATTACTGTTAAAACATTTACACACTACGAGTGGGTTAAAATATTTAGTTTCTGGCCATAAAGACAAAGTTAATCAAAAGAAAATAATAAAAGCAATAACAGAAAAGTGTTAAACATGAGTTAAAATACTTGTTCTTGTAAAACAAATAAAGCATTTCGAATTCAAAATTAACACTCAAAATATAAAGTAAACAAAAAGAAAATCTACTTAAAACCAAAAATAAAAAGTAAAATAGTTTTAGATTTTGTGTATAACTTATTATATACACATACAAAATTTATAACTTAAAAAAAAAGTTAAAATGTTTAATAATCAGACGTTTGGGCATGGTCAAGCGGGAGACCTGTAACTTGTACAAATAGGAATATGATTTTGTATAACATAATGAATACACAAATAAATATTAAATAAATACTATTAATATCAATAGATGGCTGGGCATGGTCAAGCGGGAGACCTGTAACTTATACAAATTGGAATCCCGGTGAACCGAACAACGTGGCATCTGGAGAGGATTGTGCTGAGATGTTCGGTGAATTGGGGAAATGGAACGACATTTCATGCAGCAAGCAAATAGGCTACATTTGCAGAACTCCTAAAAGTTTGTTGTTGCATTTATGTACATATTTTTGTTTTATTTTTTTAGCTAGTATTTCGTCCACCGAAGAAAGTAGGATACACTTGCAGAACCCCTAAAATTTTGTTGCTTATTTTTATTTAAAGGTAGCCAATTTGGTATAATTTTAAATGTTCTTGAACTTGAAAAAAAGTCCAAAACAACTATGTTTATTAGTGCCATATTTAATACAAACTAAACTAAGACAGCCTATGTATCACTTAATAAGTTTAAGTGTTTATATAAGCTGACAAGCAACTTAAAATATATACTTTATTTAAATATTAAACTTTGAATGCAATAGTTTTAACTACAAACTAATAACGTACAAAACCTTTCAGTATGATAAACATTTCTTTTAATTAATTTTTTTTTTATTTAAATCATTAAATACTTAAGTAAGAACAAAACTGTACAGACTATGCGTACCGATTAATTTAAGAAGTACTTAGTCTATCTAAAAAAGTACAAATACGTTAAAATAATAAATATCATGTTGTTTTTTGTTTAGTAACATTAGTTATATTATTTTTATAAATTCAAAATATTTTAGTATACGAGGACGGGGGTGGTAACACTGTTTACGTGACAACGCCCTCGAGTGATCCGATAAACGAAAATGGCGGGAAAAGTTCGGCGGGGTTGATTGTTGGGGTGATCATCGCGGTGATCGTGTTGATTGTACTGGCAGTTTTCGCCTGGAAATACTTCAGTTCCAATGGTGGCAGCAAAATCAGTTGGTTACATATTATTTTGGAGTTAAAACATTTATACGTTTATTAAGCTAAAGCTAAAGAGCAACATTTTACTTTTAGTACTATATAAGTAGCTATACAATTCACATTTTAAGCTGGTGTATGAAAAAAAAATATGTAAAACATGTTTTCAAAATCTATAGTCTGCATATTGTAAATTAATTTTCTTAAATTTATGATTAGTAGTATATTCTTTTGTTTTTTTTTACATCTTTTATTTTTTAAACAGCTAATACAGCGTCAGGATTTGTCAATCAATTGTACACCGGTTCAAGTCAGAATAAAAACCAAAACACACAGGTTCATTATTTGTTCTTATTTTAGTAAAAATACATTAAAAATTTTAGAAAAAGTTTATTTAGATTATTAATAGTATGATATAATATTACGTTCTACAGGACACATTTTTAATACCAATATACATAAACATTTATTAGTGAAAGTCTTTTTAAAATAATAAAAAAACACAAAAACATTATTTAATTTAATTAACTGTAGAACACATCGATGAGTTTCGACGCTACAGCTGATTCCGGTGCCTGATCTCATTATGACGTCACATAATTACGTCAGCGTTATGACGTAACAAACGAAATTCATAGTGAGCCAACTTGTAAGAATTGCTATTGACAATCATCAATTTTTTAAATTTTTATTGATTTTCTTATAATGCTTAAGTTTTTAAGTTATTTACATAAAAATCTTTAAAACCTTGTGTTTTATTTTTAACGTTCTGGAGACCAATTGTAATACTGTTGTTGCTTTTTACAAAGTTGACGATTGCATTTTAAGCCATTTTTTGTAAGAAATTTGTATTGCACTTTTAATTATTTAAAAACTTTTTTTTGATTGTCTAAAACTTTTAAAGCATTTTTTTATATCTTTTTTTTTTGATTAACCAGTATCATGGTTTAGAATGTGCATTTTTTTGTTTATTATTATTGCAATAAAATCGAAAAAGGTGTTTCATTGATTATTTTAAATTGACTTGAAATTAAGGCTGTTTTTTAAATATTTTAGATTTATTTCTACTTTTGTTTTAGGTACAATTTAAATTGTTTAGTAATTATGCTTAAACAGTGTTGTAACTAGTCTGTATAAGTGTTATATTTACATTTTATTTTTTAGATAATGTTTTTGTTTAGTTTGGTTTCAACTATTAACTAAGTAAAAAGAAATGTTATACATGAACATATTATTTAACTATTCAAGAAAGAATATTTAGGTAGTTTATAGTTGGAAACTATCTTTAGTTGTAATTAAGCATCTTACTCTAACTAAATAAGATTTTAAAAAGTACATTTGAAGCACATAATTGGTTAATTTCATACTTTAAGATTTTAAGGATACTGACATTAAAATTATAATAATACTTAAACAATGGAACTATTTTTCAAAAACGTAGTATCAAAGTTTGAAAAACAATTAATTAAATGTAGTTTTTAATTTTGATATTATACAACAAATTGAACGTATACTAAATACAAATTGTTAACTAATTATTTTTGTGTAGGAGTACATAAAATTATGTGTGCAACCAGTCTAACGAATTGACTTTATGCAAACGCCTAGCTATTTATAAGATCGAATTAAAATCAAAAACCAGTTATTTAGTTACGTTTTGTTTATATATATATATTGATTTAAGCTAAAGACAAGACTTTAAAGGTGACTGTGGTATGCGACTTGATATCCTAAAAGATTTCGTGCACCGGGTCCTAATATCAACTATTTTGAGCGGCTTTTTTTTTGTTCAAAAAACTATAACTATTGCTCGATAATCTTCTGTGCTTTAGTTAGATAGCTTGCTTTGTAAATATTTGTCATCAACTAAAGTAATAGCATAAAAATTAAATTTACACCTTAAGTTGCTTATTAGTATTAAACCATGTACATTCAATTATTGGTAAGATCTATTAATTGGCATAATGCTATACCTAGGGGTTAGTTCTGAGTCATTTAATCACAGAAAGAGTAAAAATAAGATCAAAAGCTAAAAACAAAACATAGTAGCAAATGTGTAACTTATAAAACAAAATCGTTTTGTACATAACATAAAACTTATTAATGTTCACGGTAAGTACTATTTAAATGCATAAAATTATTCAAAGCATCTTTTATATAAACTAACCAAACAAATTTAATAAAAAGCATTCGAAAAAGTTTGGAAGTTTCAAATATTAATCCAATAAATTTCTACAAAATTGATAAAACAAATTATTTTTTTAGTTGGAAAGTGTTGTATAGAAGACAATAAAAATGTTTAAAATATTTTACTATTAGTTATCAAAAAGAGGAACATTTTAATGTTAATCATTTTTAACTGTTTACAGAATAGAAACGAATCTAAAAGTCATACAGTTATTATCTTAACTAAGTAAGCGTTGCTTTAAAAACTGTTAGAATGTTAAAAGTTGAAGCATTTAATTTGGTTGTCAGTGGGTTAAAAGAATAAGAAAAACTAAAAGAGAAATTATTATACTTAACAATTTTTATAGTTAGCCTATTTATTTTTCCTAAACACTGAAATGAAATGAGTAACTTAGAAGTTGTTTTTTGCAACTTTTTGTAGTAATCAAGGAAAGCATTGGCTAAAAACTTTACAGAACTGAAGCCTGGACTTTCATATGTTGTGAGATAAGCTTAAGTTTACAAGGTTAGATCATACAAATTCGATCATCAGACCATAACCTTTCGGTAGACTGAGAAATTTTTATTATTCATTCAGGTTAGAAACCTATTTTAAAGAATATTCATAAATACATTTAGTAGTCAATTTGTTTACTTAATATTTAATGGCAATTTCGTTTTAATTTTAAGCAGCTAGATATGCACCAAGATTAGGACTTATATGTTAGTAAAGTAACTTTTATTAGCTTTATTTTATTTAAGCTGACGGGATAAAGCTTCAATAAATTTGCTGAAAAACAAACTATAAAATGCAAGCGTAACTTGATTTCAATAACGTTTCATTTATGTCTGTTAATATTATTTTCTTTAGGTATGGTACCTTAAATTATCACTATATGCTATAATTTACAAGATTTTTTTCTTAATGACATGTATATAAAGTTGTGAAGTATATACAACCCTAATTAGCTTAGGTAACCTAATTGACTTAACTCAATAATATGTTCAGTACATCTTTTATTCAGGTTTACTGTTTTAAAAATCTTGGTTTTATTGATTATTATAAATCTTTTCATTAAAGCTTTGTTTTACCAAGTTTTTATTTCTAAAAGAACACTCTTTATCTCTTATTTAATGATGGTATTTTAGATAAGTTTTTTTAGTAAGAGTGAATTTAAACTACAAAAATATTTCAAGTATCATCATCAGTTAGACATTGAGAGATAAATTATTTCCAAGTTTTGTGTAAAATAACAAATTGCAACTTATTTTATAATGATTTTTTAACAAATTAGTTTCTAATCTATAGATTCTCCCTCAGTAAAAATAAAATGTATTCTCGAAATTTTGTCATTAACTATACGTTTAATTACCAAGTACATCATAAAACTAATAAATTAATATCTTAAAAGTAAATTTTAAAAGTAATTTTTAGAATTTCAAGTTAATACTATTAAGTTTACGATTTTTACGGATTTATTTATTAAACAAGGTTTAAAGTTTATTAAATGTAGGCACACAGTAAATAAGATACAATATTCTTACGAAAAAAAATGTGCTGCATTAGTGTTTTAAAGTTTATTTTCTTACAACGATTAATTCAAAAACAATGAATCATTATAAAACCAGTTCAAAATAAAATATAAGAGCTTATCAATCAAAATTTGAATCAATTATATTCATAAATTGATATCATAATAAGTTATCTTATAGTTTTCTTTGTGGTGTATCAAATACTGGTGGTCCTTTTGCGATAAAATTTATTAACTCTTCAGTTATCATTTGAGGCTGTTTATTTTGTTCAAGTTTAGGTTCATCTTTCAAATGTTTTTCCGTAGTTAAAGATTCATCCTCATATTCTTCATACAGTTCAGGAAACCACCAACTTTTTTCGTTTTCAGAATCAACGATTTCAGTTTTAGTTGTTTCTTCTTTCACAGTTATCTTTTTATAAATGGCTTTATTTTTAGCAGCTAGTACTTCAGTAAAATCATCTGATGTTAAATCAATTACTTCAGGTTTAGTTGTTTCATCTATTACAGTTATTTTTTCATTATTTTTACAAATAGTCTTTAATAAGTCAGCTAAATTTTGAAAACTTTTTAATTTGGACATTTTTGCAGTTGTTTCAGAATAATTTGATTGTGTTTCAAGACTTCGCTTTCTGTTTTCTTTTTTATTAGTATTGGTTTGGTGTCTGTATAAACATTTTTTTAATTTAAACTTCAAACACTGTTTTCAATTAATCTGATTTATTATTATTATTATCAAAATGACATGATATTGATTCATTAGAATTAAGTATAAATTAAGAATTTTGCAATAATTTAATAACTGTTAATTTTTCATAAATTAAATACAAATTAAAAAATAAATTGATAAAATATAAATTGAACAAAACAATAAAATCGAAATTAAAACTTGATGAAGAACATGATTTCTTTTATAATAGTTCAAAATAAAAGTATGCTGTGTTTTATTTACCTGTTTGAAGACATTTGTTTCTCAAATTGAAACTCTTTAGAATCAACTGATTTATGAAAAGGAACATTTTTTTGCTCATAAGTAACATTTTCCGGTCCATCCAAAGGAATTATTTTAGGTTCGACAAACTTCACATATTCAGGATCCGGCTCATCAGGACTATCAGGGATCATACTGTCATCAAAGTAAATTTTCATCAGTATTTTTGTCTCTCTAAGCTCTTGCGACAGTTTCTCCACACTGTTATAAATTTGTTGTTTTGATAATTTGGTGTATTACTTTTGAATACATTCAGTTATCTTCAGGTTAAAAAATTCCAATCTACTTATTAAAAATAAAAGCTTAAAAAATTGAGTAGTTAGGAGTACTTATGTGTCTTAAAAACGTTTTTTATTTTTGGTATAACAGCAGAGCCATAAGTTTGTATTAACAAATATTGTACAGAGATGACTGTTTAGACTTTTTTAATAAGCCAACAAAATATTTTCATTAGATAAAAAGATTTAAATTTTCTATTTTAACTACATGATTAAGACTGATCAGGCAGGCATAGTCGCGAGAAACTATAGCGCAGACTAAAATCTCATAATAAGCTGACAATGTCTGAGACGTTGGGCTGTGAATGTTTTAGCTGTTTCAGTTTTTACAACTCTACTTCGTACTTAAGCCTTTTTGCTTAAGATCACAACAGCAGTTTCTCCCGACTATGACAGCCTAAATAGTCCTAATAAGGACAAAACCGGTCGTAGGATGTCTCGGATGCTGTTTTTGTCAATAATACGGTGAAATTAATGAATTATTATTGATTTTATTCTTAAAAAAAAAAAAGTATATAATTCAGTAGTTAAAAGTACTTATGTGTCTTTAAAACGTTTTTTATTTTTAATATAAAAGCAAAACAATAAGTTTGTGTTAACAAGTATTGTACAGAGATGACAGTTAAGACTCTTTTAGTAATTTATGTATATTATATTCATTAAAAACAAAACATTTCAAACTTTCTATTTCAACTACGTCATATTTCAATCTTATTTAGATATAATCGAAAGTCTGTCTCAAGTATTAAGGTCAAGTCTTATTTTTCACCTTAAAGTTACATAATTAAGCACATTTCACAAATTTAGTTGGAATCAGATCTGTTATTAAATGTCTTATAAAATTTTGTAAGTTGAATGAATCTTTGTGTTATATTTTTCTGAATGCACTATTTTTCTACTGTGTACTAGTGAAATTACTTTAGAACTGTCGTGCTAATAAATTGTTTAGTTCTTATACATTATTAGACGATCTTCTTAAAAATATCGTTTATAGTTTAAAGAGTAATTTTACTTATTTTCCTAGACCTTGTAACATTTTTCTACGACAATGAAGTTTCTATTTGAAAAAGTAAAGGGAAAATAAAAGAGTTTCTAAGACGTAGCTTTTTTAAAACCTTACACAACATAATTTAAAAATAACTACAAATATTTTTTGGTGATACATTTAACTGGTTTTAGACAGCAGTCGTTATTAAGTTTATAAATCAAATAAAATGAACTACTGATTAAATTTTAAAAAATCAAAAATATATGACTGCAATGTAATAATCAGTTGTTTTCAGAGAAATATTGATTAAAATAATAAAATTGATATATACCTAAAACGTCCCCTATGCTCCATTGTTTCCTTAATTTCACTAATCAGAAAAACTTTCACAGGTTTCTTCCAAACTATCCCATCCACATCTCCGTCCAATAACTTTTTAGTTTTTAATTTTTCTTCTCTTTTCCTTATACTTTCTTCTTCTTCAGTTATTTTTCTTAATCTTTCTTGTTCTAATATTCTTTTGTAGTGTTCACGGTTGACATTAACTGTGGTAAATTTATTCAATTATTTCACTGACGAAACACTGTAAGGTTTTAAGTAATCTCAAACGAAAATAATCAAAAACATTTGAGAACTTCAAAAACAGTTTACTTTTTAAATATGTTACTTTCAAGTTTTTTGAACTAAACTCTTGAAAACTTTATATATCCTGAACAATATCTTAAATCAGATGTATAATTTGAACAATTGCTTTATTGATTAAACAATACCTTACCATTTTATTTTAATTAAGAAGCTTATGTTGTATAAATAAGTAAAAAGACTTTAAAGTAGTTACTGACTAATTACCTCTTTCACCAACAATAATTTCAAAGTATCTAATTTCTTCAAGGTTTTCAGACCAATGTACTTTTTTTGTTGTCCTCTCTCGCTTGAAAATATTTTTTAAGATGCCCATTTTTATTTTTAGTATTAACTAAGTTTCTGTTAAAAGAATTTATTATAAGACATAATATTAAACGTATATATTTAAAGTTTTACTCATTTTAAAAGGTAATGTTTATAAAAATCGGAAGATATCAATAATCGATCTAAAAATAACTTTGTCAACTTAGTATACTGAGTTAATAGCTTATACTTGTAGATAAGCTTCTTATAAGTAAAATAAAATATACCAAATCTTTTTAACCTGAATTATTTTAGATATGGTTTTTATAACATGTAAAATATTTTTAATTTCAAATGTTGATTTTTAACAAAAAAAAATGCTGCTGAAATTTAAAATGCATGCAATAATAAACGAACTTCTTAACACAAGACAACCATAAATTTATAAAATACATAAAGGAAAATAGGTTATAATTTTATTAGTACGATTAAAGTATAAACAAAACAAATTAAGAACCATTAAAAAATTGGCTTAAGACCTATTGTTTATCGATATGTACACTACTTGGATGCAGTTTAGTGTCCTGCCCAGGACTATTCCTGACCATATTTAATAACAGAAGGGTTACAAATGAAAAACTGCGGAAGATAGTAACTAATTATTGTAAACGCCATTGTTAGGGGTTTAATTAAAGGCTTAAGTGGGTCTTCTGTCACCTTATTTTTCATTACTATAATGTTGTATGTAGTAAAACACGCATTACTCTTTGACGGTGTAAGTTGGCCATTGTGCAATCTTTTATTTGTTTTTTCCACAAGATTCTATTAAAAATAAAATTAAAATAAGTAACTTATAACTTGGATTGCAATCCTGACTGTACATCGAAATGCAGCATCAGTATAAATTTCCAGATTAAGGTAGAGAACAAAACAATGTTAGTTTAAAATATGTTCAAAAGGTTAAAACCTCATCATAATTTTTTCAATTTCTGGTGTAACTGAGCTAAAAGAGTTTGTAAATTATGAAGTTAATTCTTCTTGTAAAAAAAAAAATTCCTGCATTAAGTTACAGATAAATTTTTTTAGTACAGAGACGTTACAATTTACAAGTTTAAGAACCAAAACAATATTTAGATATATGTATCTCTTCAATAAAGATGAGTCAAACCAGCTCTCAATCGTAAAATAATGTTTTAAAAAGAAGTGTAACGTTTAAAACTTAAAAATGAATTAATCTCATAAAAAAAAATATTTTATACTTCAAAAACTCAAAATAAACCTAAACACAAAATACAATAGTAACTGTTTAGTAAATTGAATAATACGATAATTTATTACAATCCACTGTTTTATTTATTTCTTATTTTAATAAAATATTTTATTTTTAAGGTTACAGATATTGCAGATTCAGAATAATCTATAAAAAAATATATATGATATTTTTTAAACCTGGCACAATTTAGTGTCTTTTATTATAAGAAAAATATTTATAAACATACTTTATTTTAACTATTTGTTACTACACTATCAGATCATATAAAAAAAGAGGATTAATAAAGAAATTGAGCATTTAAGCATTGTTAAACAAAACAGAATCCTAGGAGAATTTAGTTTGCATAACTTTATTAATAGCATAAAATAAACAAAAAAGCAAAAATCAACTTTTGTTAATTTACATACATTTAAAATATCAGTGCAATAAGGGTTCTCAGAACTTTCTACCCTTATAAACAATCTAGAACAAATTAAAACTATTTTAAATGGAAGACAATTTCATGTTATGAAAAAAAATAGTGTTTTTATATTGTTGAAAAAACTTTTGAAAGAACATGTTTCTCATATTACACTAATATGTATAAGTTAAATTCAGTTTTTACATTTTTAGAATTTAATTGCAAACTTTTCTATTAGTCACAATTTTCTAACATATTTTTTGTGCGCACCTTTTTTATTACGTATTTATTTATTTAATTTCTGTTTTTTATGTGTATTTCATCACATTAAATTTTAGAACTAAACCCGCTACATAATTTTGAAGCTTTTTTATTGAAATTGCTGTAACATTTTTAACAGTTACTCTTTTTCTTAAGACTTGCTATTCTAATTTTAAGCATAGAGTTTCAAAATGTGTTTAAATTATTGGTAAATTAAATTAACTAAAATCTTAATAAAACAAAAAATATTCTCGTAGTACTAATGTAAACCATTGTTGTTTCAAATAGATATAAGTTTTTACTTACTGCATTTTTACAACTAAATTTTTTCGTTAATTTGATTTTGAAAACTTTAAAAATGCTTTTACTGATAAACAATAAGTTAGCATCTTGAAACTTCGGCAACTGTCTAAATCTTATAAATCTCATAAGTTTGATAACACGTAGCTGTTTTCTGTCAGACAAACTGTTACCTGATGATTAACTTGTTTAGTTTCATTTGTTTATGACGATTATCAACACGTGCTTTAGTAATAATAAGTTTGTGTGAATTTAATCTTTTTATATGCATCGAGCAATAATTTTATTTACAATTTTATAACATCAAACATTAAAATTGTTTTGCCCGATGACATTTTAAAAATCTTTCTCTACATTGATCCATTCACCATAACTGTAAACGTTTTAAAATTTTCTATAAGTGTTTAAATAATCAGTCTTACCACAACAGGGCTGCCAAATGTTTTTGAGAAATTTCTTTCAGGTTTAAAAAAAAAACCGTTTTAATGACTAATTTTTGTTTTAAGCCAAATTTAAGGTTAAAAACTGTGCTAAGTAGTGTAACAAGATTTAAAAATTCATGTAATGCTACTTTAATTATGTTTTTACAAAATATTTTTTTTTTAATCATGTAAATTTTTATCTTTAAAGTAGAACTTTAGTAACAAATTAAAGTTTTAGTACTCAACTTGTAAAAATTATTTAAAATTCCAGTTTTTTCTAGGCTTTTTAGTGACTTTAGTTCAAGATTATTTTTTACCATTTTTGTTTTGAGTTCCAAGACTGTACTATTTCTTAAACAAAGGCTATTTCCAGGATTCCAGATTTATTGGCAACCCTGCAAAATTAAACATGTATAGACAACAAGTTTTATAATATAATTAACTCTATTATTTTAATGATTTGAATTTTTCATTTAATAATAAAATATATGAATACTTTACCATATTTGATAAAAGAAATTAACTTTAAAAAGAGCTATAAAAAACTATTGTTTAAAAGAAAATTACAACAGTTTTATTATCTTATAAAATAATAATTTTAAAAACAGTCAATAAATTTTTGTGTTTTTATCTTCATGCAACTTCATTCATTCCTTTTCCTGTGATCAAAATAAAGAAATTAAAAAATAAAAGAATATACAAAACAGTATTATTTTCTATGAGTTATATAGTTTTTTTCAAAATTAAAATAACCTTGTAAGTTTATACTTTAGTATACAACCACACTAAAAACCATAATTACACTAAACCTAAGCTATACTTTACTAATATTAAACACTATTTACAACTTCTCTATATAAAACTAGGCATGACATAAACATTAATATTGAATTAAATAAGAATTACAAACACTAATAAATATATAAAAAACATCACACCTTAGAAAATAGTCTATAATCAAAACTTTTACACAAGATTTAATGTATAAGAAAAAAGATTTAAGAATGTATAAAATAATTTAAGGTTAAACTACTTAATAAGTAAATAAAAGATACTTATAAAAAGTAACATTACTAAAAAATATTTTATATAACACAAAAAAACAATATAAAAATGTCTAATCTGGAATGACATGTTTACTGCAGCAGGCTGTTGATAGAATGCATGACACTGCCCGAGCTCACTATACATATAGCTGAACTGAGTCTGAGAAATATTTCATAGGACCAATTTTATCCTAACTGTAACTTGCTTCTTCAAAATTCAGTATACAACTAAATAAAATACAGTGTAGCTAGCAGGATTGCCAAAAAATTTTGGCAACATTATTCAGATTTTCAAAATTTCTCCAGGTTTTCAATTTTATATATTTTTGGGTCTATTTTTAATTTAATATAAGTTTAAGATAAAACCTGTGTTTAATAGTACAAAAACATTGAAAGTTTAAAAAACATTGAAACATTGGTTTTTTCAGGTTTTTTTTCAAAATTTATCAAATTCCAGGTTTTACTAGGTTTTTTGGCAACCCTGAGCTGGTATTCCATTACAAAACCTTTTACACATATTGCTCACTAAAATTTTTTAATAAAATAAATTTAAATAGTTGCAAGAACTTTAAATGTTTTATAGTTTACTGCACTAAGTTTGGTTTATTATTAAGTTTGCACTTTTGCCAAATGAGTTTAAAAAAAAATTATATTTATTAAAAAGAGATTTTTTAATATTGCTTTGTGGTTCTTTTGAATAATAGATACATTGTTCAAACTGCTTGTTTAATTTATATTAAGAAGTCTCAATTAGAAAAATTTTTATTAATAAAATAATTAAATAAGATAGGATTTAATTATGTTGAGCAGTACCAATATAATAAGTGTACCACAATCCATACCTTGTAGCTTACTAAGATATTAAACATTTAATATAAATAAAATAATTTAAAGGCAATAAACATAAAAATTAAAGATTAACTTTATATTTGAATAATACCTACAATAAACATACACAAATAAGTTATAGGTATGAATTCTTTCAGTAGTTCTTTTAAACAGCTACCAAAACACAACTAACTGCACAAGTCAATGTGTTTTCACGCCTCACTTACTCTTCTTCTCATTGGACCATTAGGTTGTGGGGTGATTATGTGTTATATTCCATATTTGGCCGTTGTTGTCTCGCTCTACATATTCAGAGTTCAAAACAATGAATAATGCAAGTAAATGCAGCACTTTATTACAACCTTGAACTATTTCAAAAAATGAAAGTTTATTAGATGAATATGATTACCTTTAACTTACCTTTATAGAACATTGTACATGAATCTTATACTACAGCATATAAAATATATTAAAAAGACACTTTTGCACATATGCATCAAATTCTTTCATGTTATTAAGTATAATTAGTGTTTTTTACATAATTAACAAATACTCAGATTATTTTATGTAGCATCTGTTACATGTTTTGTTTTGTAGCAGTATCATTTCCTAATTCTGTAATTGAAAATAGTTTTAGCTTTTAACTAACCAATTGTAAAGTACAATGGTTTTGTATTTTATATTTCAAAGAAGAGTAATGAAATATATTAGTTTAAATCTAATTAACACAACAACTAAGTATAACTAAGCTAATAATAAATCAAACTCGACTATTTTTCTGATTATTGATCAAGATACAGTAGTCTTCACCTTAATTTTTATTTTTTGAGGAATTTTTTTAAGATAAAAAATTAAATTCTATCTTTTTTTGTGGAATTTTTTAAGATAAAAAATTATTTTTTTTTTTTTGAGGATATTTTTTAAGATAAAAAATTATTTTTGAAATGCAATTTTTTTACTCCAATTTAAAACAGGACTACTTAAGCAATTTAAGTTGATTATAATCATCTAGGGTTGTGTTTAAAATGTTGGAAAGCCTGATCTTAAATGAAAATAGTTAAAAAATACAATATATTTCTAAACTGAACTATTTATGTTACAGATGTGCAGTGGAGTAACATTTGTTTGGGTAACACAACTAAACTACAAAACTAAAACATCTTAAAATTAAACTTGTTGTTGTGTTTGAATAATATTTTTATTATAATTAGTATTGTATAGTTCTATAAGTTAAAAACATAATCATTTCAACTAACAATATTAAACCATGAACTTTGAAATTTGAAGCTAACTATCATTAAATAAGTGTGGAAGTTTTCATGAAACTAAATGTTTTTTTTTTATAATAGAACTTTTGACAAAAAATTATGTATTTAGATAAATCAGCATTGCAACACGAAAAAATAAATAAGTAAGAAAAAAAATCTTTTCAGAGGTAAACATTGCAACTCCTTTAAAATTTGTTGTAATAGTATTCAAACAAAAAGGGTGTAGGTTATAGTGAAGTGTACAAGCAAACTAAAGACCTTAGATAATTTTAAACATAACTTATAACTAAATGTAACTAATATATTTTCTATACTACTTATAAAAACCAGGCATGACTTCTGGTGATTATATTTTATATTGAAGAACATTAGAAACATTAAGTAATAAAGAAAATAGTACTTGAGTAATTATTTTAAATATAGCCAAAACTATTACACAAGAGTTTAATCTAACAGAAAATTACTATAACAATTGATAATTATAAACAAAAGTCAATTTAAAATAATAAGCATTATTTTATAATTAACTTTACAATAAATAATATAATCACAAATAAGTTCAGTTCTGGAACTACAGCTGGAAAAGGTCTTGACTAAGTTTTCACTTAAATCACATTGTGGCTAGTTTTTATATAGTTATAGCTTAAAATTTTAACTTGTTTAAGATTAGCTTGCTTTCTGGTCGACTGGTTTTATGATATTTGGTGTTCAATGAGCTATAGACAGGAGCCAATAATTTTTAATCCTTAACTTTTATTTACTTTTTAAAAGATTAAAAATCGTAAGCACAAACATAATAATAATGAATAGCTTAAAATGTAAAATTGCTTTAGATCAACTTGCTTTCTGATCGACTGATTCTATAACATTAGATGTTCAACTAAATTGAACAGTAGTAACATTGGTTTTCAACTAAAAACTATGTTTGAGAACTAAACCATACTAACACTTATAAAATATCATTGAGTAGGTTATTTTGTTGTCGTTTAGTTTAGGCTTAAAACGTGTAAATAGATTTACACAGAATATTTCAAGTTCAAGGCTTAAAAACGAATTCTAAGACAAAACACTAAATAAATAAAAAATATATTTTTCCAAACTTTTACTGCTCAAATCATTTAATTAGATTATTCTTATTTAATTCTATTTACTTTAAACATTAACATAAAAAATCATTAATACACTTTATCCGTAGCAGACAGCATTAATTAAAATATTTATCAAACAGGAATATTCTTTAAGATGGGTTAGAGAGATGGCAATAGATAAACAAATATTAAGAAATTTATTAATAAATATAGTATTAAGTTATTTGTAGCTTGCTAAACCAGTACACAGGGTTGCTACAGATCTAACAGAATAAAAATCCCGATTTTTCTTAATTTAAACTTTTGACTTTTCCTGACTTTCTGATCAAGTTCTTAAATAAAATGATTTTAAAATGCATGAACAATTACTTAAAATTATGTTAAGTTTACAATCTTAAATTTATACAGGTTAAAACAACAGTTATTTTGCTAGAACTAATCATATAACTTCCATTGCGCCATTTGAACTAACTGTGTATGATCAATATATGTGCAATAAAAAACTTTGCAAAAAATTGTATTATAAAAGATTTTCATTTATTCAAAAATTTCTATTAGATTCTGAAAACAAATGAATTGCATCAGAATTTTTTTGAAAATAAGAATCAGCAAAATGCATTTTAAAGTGACAATAAACTGTTAACTCTTTTAAAAATTGGACTTTTCTTTAAATTTTAAAAAAACCTTATTTTTTCCTCAATTTTGTAATTTTTCTCATTTTCTCTGATTTTTCCTGACTTTGTGACAACCCTGAGTATAAAGCAAGTGTATTTAAGTTTTTGGTTGAAAACTATTTTTTTTTAATAAAATACTAATATGTAAAGAGTACTAAACTAGGGTCGCCAGTTTTTGTTGAGAAATTTCTTCCTGGTTTTTAAAAGTACACGTTTTTTGGTCTATATTTAATTTAAAGCTAAAATTAAGGCTAAAAACTGTGCTAAGTAGTATAACAACATAAAAAAAAAGATACTGTAAAGCTACTTTTATATGTTGTTTAATAACTTTTTTATCATAGTGACTAAACTAGAATTTTTGTGTCATATTAAAATCTTACTTGTTAATATTTAAAAATTGTCTAAAATCCATTTATTTATAAAATTTTAAATGGTTAAAAATTCAAATTTTTTAAGTGAGTTTTGTTTAAAATTCCTTTTTGTTTAAAGTTTCTTGAGGTCCAAGTTTTTTTAAGCTAAATTTTCATGTTCCTGGTTTTCCAGAATTCCAAATGTTTTGGCAATGCTGTAAAAGTGATAACGTGTGATCATAACAACTTAACAATGACCATAATTTAAACTTAACCATATCTTGAGTTTGCTTATAAAAGTTTACAGTTCGTAAAGAATTTAAATGCTGTGTAAGATTGTAAAAAAGTTGATACAGGCTTAGTAACACTGATAAGACTTAAAACGCATATATACAGCTATAAACTCATCATTACTTGTATAATTAAAACTTTAATTACCATTTTAGTTCATTTCTGGCTCAAAATGTAGAAAGGAAATGTTAGTATAAAAACATAAAATATTATAAATATTTTCCTTGACTTTTATAAAACAAAATTTGAATAACAGACCACTTTACATACAAAAGCTGAACAAAAAAAATTATTCATATAAGATATTTTTATTTTAAAAATAAGCTTATATTGATATTAAATATCATTGTGGTAAAGCAACTGAAAATATTGATTAATAGTATCCTTTTTTGCTTTTTCCTATATTTACTGAAACATATTTTATATGATAATAATACTTTAAAATCAATATTACTAACTTCTTTTAATGGCACAAATTTTAATCCAAATGGAAATATTAACTACTGTTCAGTGACCTAAATGGTTAGATATAATAAGATTTAAGATTAGTAGTCATTTGCACGAGTAGACATTTTTGCAAATTACATAAAGACACGGATAAAAATTTACTTTATATTTTTTATTTGATATTTTTTAAATTTGATATTTGATTAGTTTTATTATTACTATCACTGTTACCCCTAAGCCTTATCCTCGGTTGGTAACTTTTTGTTTCTACATCTTTTATTTTTTTTTATTTTACTAAAAAATTTTCCAGTTATTTGTTACTTTAACTACCATTGTTACCCTTAACCCTTACCCTTGGTCAGTAACATCTTTTTTTTTTAATTTGTCTATGCATTCATCTATTTTTGTTGTTTGTTTTTTAATAGTTATTGTTTATAAAAGTTATTTTATATTATTCGATTTTACTAAAACTGCTACCCATAACACTCGATCGGTAAATCATTTTATTGAATTTTTATTTAGTAGAAAACCAAAGTTGTGTGATGTAAAATTTTATTAAGAACTGTGTTTACAAACCATTATTTTAATCTCATAAAGTCGTTAAATAATGTTGTTAAATAAAATGCGATATGCTGTATAAAATATAAACACACACTTTGTTTCGTTTATAAATTTATTTGTCCTGTTTTCACGTTTTATACTCATACTTTATAACATTTGTCCTGAACAAGACACAAAAGGTATCCGTGGTGTACGACCCGATAATTAAAAAGTTCTTCGTGCACCAGGTCGTACGTCCGAATATTTTGAGCGTCTTTTTCTATCGCTGAAAAACTGTAGAACTTTCTCAGAAATAAAATGATTATTTAGGGATAAAAATAAAAAGTAGCCAAAAGAAGTGATCAAACCGGATCTATAATGCTAGGGATGATGTTTTCAAATTGGGAGCTGGGCTAATCCGACAGGTAAGTAAGAAATCTATCTATGACTTAATTTTCCGTAAGGTTTTCGAGCTACATAAGTGTACGTACGATTTTAAATTTTGTACTTTAATAAATATTTACATTTAAATAGGAATTAAATTTTAGTTGAAAAGTAAATTATTTTATGGAGGTAAATAACAAACATATAAACTTGTTAAAGTTTATAGTCATTCGATTGATTTAATATTAAATTTTTACCTAATAAAAATAAAAAAAATAAGTTTTTTTAAATACTTCCATAAGTAGTTAGTTGTTTTTAATTTTTCAAGCTGATGAACATGTTAACTTAAACTGTTTGAATAATAATACATTTAACTGCAAATATATAGAAAATATATTTTTGTTATGCAAATTATTGTAGCACATTGAAATATATCAGTCTATTATATAAATAGAACTTAACATTCTGACAAAATTTATTGAAAAAAATAAATAAGTAATAACTAAAGAAATATAATAAATAAAGTAAACATATGAAAAGTCAAATAAAATGTTTAAAGTGTAACAAGACAATTCTAAGATCGTGTTTTTAAAACATTTAATTAAATAATAAAAAACATGTAAAACAGTTTTCAAAACTGTTTTGTGGTTATTCTTTTAGTTTAGGTAATTACACATTTAGTTTTAAAGTTTCTTCCACAGAAGCCTTAATTTTTGTGCTACATTTATAAACAGTTATATTATATCTTTTTTAAATATAGTTTAAAAACATATAAATTATTTAAAACGAATTAAAACTTTTAATTTTATTTGTAACGTCTTCTTCAGCATTCTTAGACAAATCAGTATAAGCTTTATCTTTTATCTTTATCAAAAATTTTAATGCCGTAATCCCCAGCCCAATTTACCCAATGAATTAAATAAGTATATATATATGTAAACATAATTGCCATTTATGACGATAAATGTGTCACTAAAAATTACTTGAGCGTGACGTTTTAAATAAAAAAACACGATTATTCGAAACTAACATATATTTTATTATGGCACTTTTGTGACGTAGTCAGCTTAAATCGCATGAACTATCAACATGCTCTGATTAATTTAATAGTTTTGAGGTACTATTATGTTACATTAAAAATATATTAAAAAAAATAACATAACTAACCATATCTACTTTGACATTATGTTTTCTTTTTCAGAACTAGGTAAATATAAACTATTTTTAGTATAAAAAATCATTATTTATTCATCAAATTTAAAATATGTTCATTTAAATTAAGAAGAAGATAGGCTTCTACTTAAATCATTTTTCTGTTTTAATGTCTTATATATGTTTAGTAGACATATAAACATAAAATTGTTACATTTCAAAAAACATGTTGTTCTTACTGTAACGAAGAATACTGTGTATGAAAAAAAAAGTTCATTTAGTATTTAAGGCTCACACGTAAACCATTGTCCACAAAAATCTTTATAACCTTGTACAAAAAAAAATCTAGATAAAATCATTCACTTATATGGTCCGATTAGGTTACGAGACGCAAAATACGTGGTTTTGGTATTTTTTTTGGGAAAAAAACACACGAAGAAAAAATTTAGGAAAAAGATAGTTTAACTTTTACATAATTACAAATTTTCAAAGTTTACACGCCTTAATGCATGACAGTTATCAAGATTAAAATAAAAGTTATCTACAACTTAAATACTTTTTTTTAAGTTAGTTAATTTAAGCTTGATCTGACAACGTTAAGAATATATAAAACTTTACTGATCGTGACTACTATTCTTCAAAAGAAAGTTCAGTTGCACTAATTTTAAACAGCCATTATAGTTTAAACAAGAGGTCGGTAAACTGCTGCCCTCAAAGCCAAAATATGCGGCATAAGAGATAATTTTCAGCTGAAATTAAACCTTTATAAAATAGTAATTATAAAATTTTTTGCGGTAAAAGCTTACAAATATACTTTTAATTAAACAACTACGCATTATTAGTGCTCTGCTATTGCCTGTTTTGTCGCATTTTCGGCTTAGATTAGTGTTATTATCTTGATTTCTACAACTATTTTGAAACAAATGCGGCCCTTGGAAGTTTTTTTTTATACAGTGCGGACTGCGAGTAAGTTTTTCTATGAAAACTGGTCGGCAACTTGTAAAAACCATTGGTTTAAAATTTAAACGAGTCCATAATTGCAAATCATTAAAAATTTGTTTAAAACTTTAGGTATAACGTCACAGAAAAAAAAATTATGTAAGAAATTTACTCAAAATATAGAAATAAATAATTATTTTTAGTAGCTGAGAGCACGGGTCGTCAAAATGCGGCCATCAAAGCCAAAATCTCAAAGCAAAATGCAGCCCGCGAGATACTAATCAGCTCAAAACATGCCTTTAAAAAAAAAGTAATAAGAAAAAAATGTTGTTAAAGCCTACAACTAGGCTCTTTTAAAACATTAACAAAAAAAATCGATTTAAAATAAAGGTAAAAAGAAAAAAAAAGTAGTCATACTCTACAATTAGGCTCTTTTAAAACATTTAATACTTATTACTAGTGCTCTACTTTTGCTTATTTTATCACTCTTTTGGTTTGAAAAAATATTTTTATGTTTATTACTACAACCTACTCTGTTATGAAACAATTGAGGCCCGCGGAAAACGTTTTTTTAAACAGTGCAGCCTAAAAGAAAGATTTTCTATAAAAACTGGCCTCGAACTTAGATAAAGCTGCCGAACTGTGTCTAAAAAGAAGATAATTAAAAAATCAACTCTTTTTTTTTTAACTCACAACTAACTTTCAATTAAAGCACAAAACTATTAGCTGAATAAGTACTTCAACTAACTTAATTTAACTTCTAAATTTATTCTTTCAAGACTTTTTTTTTCAAACTAAGTTTCGGTCAAAGACCTCGTCAGTGCTTTAGTAAATTTTGTTCAAATAGAATATAAGATAACTTATAAAATTACTTATAAAAACAATTAAATATAAAACCGATTATTATAAACATATTTATTTTAAAACGCTAAACCTTGGAATTGAAACTTTATTTTGACACAAAAAAGAGTAAAAAAAAACGACGAGGATAAAGTTAAAATAAACAAAAGAAGTTATTTAACTCATGGAGCTAAATCATTAAATACTAAAAGAGTTATAACATCTTTATAACTTATAAGCATTAATAAGAAGTAATATTAAGATAGATAAAATGTTCATTGAATTTTTACATCGTCTAAATAAAAAATGTTTTATTAAAACACTTTTGACAAGTTTTAGAATTTTTAAGAATTAACTAATTTTACATAAAATTTTCAAAGCATTTTTTTAGTTGAAAAATGTTGCACAAAAGTAAACAATTATCAAAAAAATTTTTTTGCTATTAAATCAAAATTAAAAACGAATTGACTTTGATTATTTTGAACAACTTACAAAATAATAAAATCTAAAAATTCTTAAGGTTACATTTTAGGGTTGTTATTTAAACTATTAGAAGACTGAAGGTTAAAGTACTTAATTGGGCTATTAGTCAATAGAAAGAAAAATAAAAACTTATACAGAAATAAGTACTTAACAATTTTGGTGTATAATCCATTTTTTTTTCTTACCGAGAGAAAATATAATGAGTGATTTAGATGATTCATTCACAACTTTCTGCGGTATATGTATAATGCAATGGAAATAACAAGAAAAACAAAAGATAACCCAAACCAGATGTATGATACCAAATTGCTTTTTTTATTTTTCTTCTCTTTATCTGGTAAAATATATTTAGTAATAAATCATATGATTTTGATGATTTTAGGCAGAAAAACTTTTACATAATACATAATTTTTGAAATCTATTGCGACTGTAATGTATTGAAAAATTTAAAGAAAACATTTCTCATTGTAAACAAAATTAAACCAGTACATAAAATATACAGTTTTGATATTTTAGCTATCAAAAAATCAACAAACAAAATTTTCTTTTATTGTTGCATTGGTAAAATGAAATATTTGAAGATTGATTAGAAGTAAATTTTAGACATTCTTCATTTGAATCTTCGCAATAAACATTTTGATTTTCGTCCAAGCAAAAGCCTATAAAATTTAAAAAGTAATGTTTTAAGTTATTTTAACAAGTTATTTTATTAGAATAAGTCAACTATTTATTATTGGTTTATGATTTGTTGCAAATTTTTTATATAGTTTAGCTTAATAATTTTCACTCAAAAGCTCTTGTGTTCTGAAGGTAGATAACATATGAAGCTTTTACAATTTTTTCTAGCCTATTTAAGTGTAATCATATTTAAAGCAACTAGAATATTTTGCCTTAAAGTTTACAAATAAAAAATACTAATACACTATGCGTCTGCTAGATAAAATATTTTTTCATTTTGAGTTCTTTAAAAGCTTGCTTAAACTGAAATCCTTAAAAAAGTTGTTTAAAATATTACAAAAATACGTTTTAAATTAAAGTTAAGAATGATGAATGAGCTCTATAAAAGCAAAAAATGTTTATATATTAAATAGTTGTGAAAAAAAGTTGTATATGTTAGGCAACTAGTTTTTTAGCTGGCTGTTGTGAAATTGAATTTTTTGTAAAAAGTAAACATTAATTTATATCAAATAAGTAACTTGTTTTAATAAAAACTTAAAAATTTTAGTTTCTACATTACAGAAGTTGTGTTTAAGTCACTATATGTGTGATTTTAACTTTTACTTCTATTGGTCTAAAAGTGTTTAATACTTTTGCTATACAGTCATGGTGTTTAGTTATGTTAAGCTAATAAGAGTTTTTGTTTTAATTACTTTTTATTATAAACATTAACAGAAGCCTGAGATTAATGTAAAGTTTTAAACTTTGCTTGTTAGCACAAAAATTAGTTTAACTCTTATAAAAAAGTAAACAATGAGTAATACATATAAAAAAAGAACTTAGTAGCTTTTTAGATTAACTGAAGTAATTATATATACTATTACTCAAACTTGTAATCTAAATTTTTAGCAACATAGCAAACCTTAAAATTTAAATTAAAAGATAACATTTTTTTACTGTTCTTGTTTATCCAATTTACTATTGTTATTGTTATTTCTATCTTACCCATGTTTTTCAAATTTTTTTGTATACTTACTTTTTACTTCTTTTTTGAAGCAGTAAAACCCATTTCGTGTTTTACAAAATTTACAAAATCGAGTTTCATCTTTGCAATGCTGATCTTTTTGCTGTTCTTCACATTTTTCGTTTTCAAATTCTTAAAAATAATATTTAAGTAAAATTGTTTAGAATAGATATAATATTTATGGTGCTTAGAAATTAGCACATTGCTGCTTATAATATTTTTTTCTAGTCAGTTACCACTTTAAAGTAAATAATTATTTTAATAATAAAACTATACACAAAACTGTTTTTTAAGCTCAGTCATAAAGCATGCAGTGTTTGTCAAAAAATAACTATATTAAAAATAACAAGACAAGTGAAATATGTAATCATTTTTATTTCTTTTGTTGAATAAAAGATAATGTTTAACGCAACAAAATATGTTTAACCTAATTATTTAGATCTAATTTTAAACCTACTGGACCATACATTCCATCCATGCAGAAAAGGCAACAACAAAATTAACTTTACAAAATCTAAATCAAACCACCTACCAACCATACTTAAACAAATTCCAAAACATATAGAGGCCAAACTTTCTAAAATTTCGAGTAACATAAACCTGTTCAACAACATAAAAATAGGCTATAATGACGCTTTAAAGTTAAATGAATAAAATTATGAAATAAATTATACATAAGAATGCAAAATATCAAAAAATAAAAAATAAACATTATATGTTTCAATTCCCCATATTGCAAAACTGTTTAAACAAATAAAGGAAAAAAGTTTCTGAATATAATAAACAAACACTTTTGAGAAAACAGTAAGTTGAAAAAATATTTATACAAAAACAATTTAAAATTAAGCTACAGCTGCATGACAAACATTAAAACAATAAAAAAAAACAATAGAAAAAACTAATAAAAAACAATTAAGTAACTAAAGATAAATCATGAACAAATATATAACAAATATAATATATTCTAGGAAATATAACAAAGGGAATGAAAAAAAAATACAAAAATATTTGACAAACAAGTCTAAATGTTTTAACTTGGTAAAAACATTATTAGATAAGTTGCTGTTTTACGCATAGTCTCTATAAAATATTTATATTTTTGAAATAATAACAAGTGTACTAAATTTATTTACCATTTTGACAGTATTCACCATGGAATCCATTGATACATTTACAAGCGGCAACATGATTACTATTAACTGTTTTTCTCATACAAGTACCTCCATTTTGACAATTTGCATAATTTTCACAAACATCTGGTAGAAATATTCACAAAGTGGTTTATTTGTAGTTCATTGAAATATATAAAATATAAAGGTGCACAACTTTATCGTTATCTAAACTTTAGTACATAATCACAAAATATTAAAAAAATTGTCAAAGTATTTGTACAGATTTTCTCAAGTTGTATTCATAATCATACCTTGGTATATAATCAATTTATACCATCTTATTTTTTAGATATTGCTCATTTAATTGGTAAGTACCAATATAGTTCCCTATCCCCTCAAAGTCCCATGATAGCTAAAATATCTCAAAGGGCATTCTATTACATATTACATAGCAAACCCTGATTTAGATTAGAAACTGATTGTTTTCATCGGTATTCGCTAAGTAAATAAGTTTAATTGTACATGTGCAAATTTTAAGAATATTTTTTAATTTTTTTAAATATTATAGGACAAACACTTTAAAATAAGGGGAAATTCGAGTTCTTTTTTATTTTTTTTGATTTTACAGTTTCAAGACACTGTACTTATTTGTTGTTTACTCTTTTAAAAAAATTTTTCTTACTTAATAGCTTAAGAATACAGCTACAATGAATTATGCCTTTTTTTGAGTTTAGGTTTTCTTAGTTGCTCCTAGAGCCCATAGAAAAGGTAAGAAATATGAACTTTTTTTTGTTTCTCGGATCACATTTTCAAGTTATATGAAAAGAACATATATTATTATATAAATCTACTAAGTAAAGAAGATATTTTCTTTAAAATTTTAAGTTAAACAAAATGCTCGATTATATTTTTCAACAAATATTTTAAATATTATTAAAAAAGAAGTACAGTGAGGAATAAAGTTAATTCATAAAAGAATATTTAAAAAAAAAAAGTGGGCGTATTTTTTGGAGATATATTCCGAGAATGAAAAAAAGCTAAAAAATCCAATTTTACTATGGGCTCTAGCACCAACCCAATAAGCCCAAATAAAAGTAAAATTATTTATTTTAACGGTGTCCTTTAGCTATATATAAAAATAAAATAAAATGTTTTTAAATAACAATGACGTATTTTAAAATATATAATTTAATAAGTTTGATTTACGTTTATAATTATTTTAGAGTGATTTTTGTGATAATTGTACTAATCAAAACACTTTAACGATCAAGTATTATGGTGTAAATTAATTCAATAAAGTTTAAAAACATGATAATCTAATTAAACAGTTTTAATACCTTTTTCACAATTCATACCAGTGTAAGTACCAGTGCAATTACATTTGTAGTGAGGATAGCTCTCCAATCTGTTACATTTTCCTTTGTCGTTACATATCCCTTCTTTTTCACAGGCACCTATTAAAAGTAATTTTTTTATTTTATCAAAATATTTAAAATGTAAAATGATCACCTTTTTATAATACCTTTTAAATTTATATAATTAAAATTAATATTAATATATTATATATAAATTTTATTAATAATATATAAAATATAAAATTATCACAAGTATTCAAGTTTGTTATGTTTATAATATTTTAATATTTAACAAAACTGTTTTATATATTAACCATACTGTGAAAAAAAGTATTGATATAACAGAATAAGGATTTTAGAAAATGATTTACTCTCACAACTACATTAAAGAGGAAAAATTTTATTATTCATAAAACCAAGAGACAAAAAAGTGTTAAGTATTTTGAAAAAAGTATCTTTAAAATAAAAAATTTCTCAATGTGTACAATAACGTTTACTTTTAACTAAGATTGTAGTAGGCAATCGCATTTCTTCCAAGTATTCAAGCCTTCCAACACCAACCTTGTGTTTCAAACCAAAAGTTATAATAGTACCGTTCAAATCTCGCGTTGCATTCGATGTTCCCACAATGATCTTCATAACTCCTCCGGGATGGTTTGCTTTTGTTACGTCTCCTCCATACTTTTCTAATGCTACAAACCTGTTTGATAGTTTGTTGAAACAATTCAAACATCTTTAGTTATACTGCAACATACGTGTGTCCGGTAAAAAATAACAAAACAGAGAATTTAATTTTTAATGAATTACTTAAAAATAAAGATGAGCTTTATTACTTAAAAAGACATCATTTTGTTTAAAACTAACCCCAAATATTCGTTATTCTCTCCATACGAGTCTATTTTGATCGGATGTGCGTCATGTAATTCCCAAGGAAAACTATTTTCAACATTGTCTTTTATGAAAATGACTTCTTTCGCTGCCTTAAAGTTTAAAAATTATACAAAAAAAATTAAAGTAGGTTGTAAAATAGGTTTAAAGTTATGATGTAAATATTTCTTTAGCAGTATATCATAAGTTTATTAAACATATTCTTACTTAGCTGACAAATTTTGATAATTTTGCTATCTAGTATTAAGCTTTTTAAGTCATATAATAATTTTTACTTATGTTATAGAATTATATAGGCCTGCTGTTCTATAAAACGCATACTACTTTACTCTTACTTTGCTAAAATAAATTTTTAAGTTTACTATACAGTACAATCAGTATTTACTAATTTTATTCAAAAGTTTAATAATGTTTTAGAGTATAGGATTAGAAAAAAAAGTTTCAATAAAGTCAATATATTTATTTTATCAAAAATATACTATTGTTTCATTAAAACCATAAAGGTAAACAGCAATAATTAAGTTAATACTTAATAATACTTATGTTTTTAATTATAATTTTAAAATGGTCCATAGTAAATTAATTAAAACTTATACTCTAATTATTATATTTTTGTTAATATAGTACACTACCATAAAAATAAAAATTATTAATTACAGAAATCAATGATTTTATAAACAATTTATTAAAAATAATTATAGCATATAGAGTTAGGGGTGCGAGATCAAGTTAAGAGACTTTAGGGGTGCGGGGCATCAAAAAGGTTGAGAACCACTGCTCTAGTAGTACTGTAAAATTCGTGAATCTTTACTGGAACTTTCACATTTTAATAAAGTTTGAATAAGTCTGAAAGACCTTAAATTTTTGTTCACTTACTTTTGCTTTGTACCAAACGATTGCTTCTACTTCGCTATACCAGTAATTATTAAGTTTCAAATAGAAATTGCTACTTTCACCTTCGTATATGGTTGTTGTTTCGTTAAAATTTGTGTAAAGTATATTGCCTGGGTCAAATTTATTATCTGTGTAGACAGAAAAAAATGGTTAAAACTGTGTTTTCTTAAATTCTAGTTTGAACTTTATTAGTTTTGACCGCGTATACTTATTTTCGGTATAAGTAACATTATATGCTGATTATCTGTTTGAAGTATAAAAAATACACAATTAAATTTCTACTTGTACAGAATTATAAAATTTAATTGTTTTTTTTGTTTTTGATTTCTATAGATAGTATGTTTTAGCATAATTAAAAAAATATATACTACATGTTATTTTAAAAACAAAATGTTTTATATTAAAGTAAAGAAAACTATTTTTTCTATTAAAGAAATAGTTAGTAACAGAGCACTTTTTTACGATTTTTTTGTTTAACCAATACTCTTACCTGTTTTATATTCATACCCGCTTTCTGAGTCAGTTTCTACTCTTGTATATGAAACAAATTGACTCAAAACTTCAGAAATTGATGTCCTTGAAAAAATAAAAATAGCGTTAACATTATTTTTAATAAAATAAGAAGTAACAATAATCATACAACTTATTGTTTAAAGCTCTTAAATAACTATTTGAAAAATAAAAATTTAGTAGTTTTATCTTTAAATACAATAGAAAATTGATTGTTTATATATATCATATATATGTGTATAATTAAGCGTGTTAATATAAAATGCTTTACTTACAGAAATAATATATTTAGCAGTAAGACTGCTATTTTGAAGTTGCTCATATGTTTTTCTTTAAATGTTCAATCTTAATAATTAACTGTACTAAATATCTGTTTTAAAAAAAATTATTTAGTATAACTCAACATTAAATATTTTTATTACTTTAAGTTAAGTTGCACAGAACGTGTTAACAAAGTTTATAAAAACTATGTGTTCTTATAAACTGTGAATTGATGTTTCAGCTAGTAAAAAACAATTTTTCTAAAAAAAATATAACTTTAAACGAACAAATTTACATAAACATATCAATATCTGTTTTTATTTTTTTTTTTTTAAATGAAGAAAAAAACTAATCAATAATTACTTCTTAATATTTTTACAAAAAGTAAAAACTATATGAAAAGTTAAAAGTTTATTAAAGCACGAATAGTATTGAAAGATAAATTTACAATGTTTTATTTTGTCTTATTTATATAAAACGCCAACTAGTAAAGATAAACAATTAATTCTAAGCAATACAGCTAATTTATAAAGCAGATTTTAGTAATGAACAACTAGTAATTTCTAATCTTGAAAAATTAGTTCCATGTATTTAAGCAGATGTATAAGACAATATAGTTAACTATACATTTGATCTATAAATAAGCTAACTAGGTCAGTTAAAAGTTTTAAATACATTTAATTTTTTTCTTTATTAAAACACCTTTTTAGACTTAATCTCAAAAAACAAATTAAAAAACAAACATTGTAATAATAATCACTCTTTTAACGATTCAAATGATTAGGAAAAACTTAAAATTTACTTTGTATAAGCTTTTAATAATTAATATATTAAAAACTTTAGTTTATACAAATTTTAAAGTCAATAGACTAAACTAACAAATAAAAACAAATGTTCTTTTTTAATTTCTTATCCTAGTTATTTTAATCTTTTTAAATTAAGGTTTTAACAAATTTAAGTAACATTTAAATCTAAAAAAATATAAAATACTTTTTAGTCAATTAACTTAAAATCTCAGAGGTATTAAATAGCCAAACTTATTTAAATTGATTATAAGTAAATGAATAAAAAAATATCGTTAAAAAACAAACTTACTATAGCTTTTTTAATAAAAAAACTAAAAAAAAAGTTTATTGTATTTATTGAAGTTAAAAATAGAAAAAACATTTTAAATTACATAAAACAAAAATTCTATTAAGTTTTAAAATTCTCATTGCTCTCTCAAATATTAAAGATACTAATTATTAAATTTTAGCAATTAAGATAAAATATTTATTGAAAATAAAACATGAAACAAGTTAGTTTACTAATTTAAAATTTTACAACGCACAACTAGTAAATAGACTTGAATGTTTAATTTATTAACATTTTAATGTGTTTAAGCAAATCTATAAATCATTTTAGCTTAAACTTTTACCGTATTCGAAAAAAAACTATCTAGTTAACAATAAAAACACAAACAATTTTTTTTTAATTTAAGACATTAAAAAATACATTTGAGATTTGATCTTAAAACGAAAATAAGAACGTTATTTTATAAAAATCATCCTTAAAATAGTGGAAAGATTAAATTATAGCTTGAAATAGTGATCTACAGATATGGTTATTATAAAACACATGCAATTTTTTAATCTTTTAAAAAATAAAAAATACATTTGAGAACTGATCTTAAAATGAAATCAAGTACAACATGTTAAAACAATTATCTTTACAATAATGGAAAGATTAAGATTCAGTTAAACTAGTGATCTACCGAATCCAAAAATTTTGGATCCGGCCAGAACCGAACCCTAAAACATTTCGAAATTCGGATTCAACTTGATCCGAATCCAAATTTTAATTTGGAATTAAGACCCGGTCAGATCCGAATCTAGTTTTTGAATTTGGATCTGGCAGGATACAGGATGAGACGGAAAAGCGGAACTAATATACATTAACAAATAACAGATACGGTTGGTATATTTGTTTTAAATAAGTTTTATCAACAAAGCAAGAAAGCTTGTTTATTGAAATTTATTACATAAGTAAACATAATAAGGTTTTTCAAAAAAAGTTTCAATTTTTATTTTTCTATCACAGTGACTTTTTCTAGTTCTAAATCTTTATAAATGATTTATTTTATTATTCTTTCAAAAAACTATAAAAAGTTTTCATTTCAATATATATTTTTAAATGCTTCTAACAAACTCTCTGAAAAAGTAACATTAACAAGACAACATAATAAAACAGTCTGCATACAAATACATCATGTTAAACAAATATCTTACTACCCTGGACATGACATTAAACTGTTCTGGTGTATGAATCGATAACCGTAAGGTTTTTTCGTGTACCAGGTCCTTGAACCATACTTTTTGAGCGTTTTTTATGGTTCAATAAACAATATAATTCTATTTATTTTAAGTATTTTAGTTCTTTTAACAAGTTTTTATAATTCGCAAATATTATTGTAATAAAGCAACTCAGAAAATAGTTAGTAGTAACTTAACATTTTTCTCCATCCTAGCTAAAACATATACTTTATGGTAATGATACTTTAAAACAATATTATTTACTATTTTTAGTGAACAAGGCACAGTTTTTAAACCTAAAGAAATTGAGAATTACTATAAAGCAGCCTTAATGCTCAGATATAATTAGATTTTTAAAATAGTTGGTGCTTTTTTGGCTTTTTAATATTTATTTGCAATCAAACTTTTATGAAAACAAGGGTGTAAACATAAACGAAATGTTACTTTAACTTCGGTAGGTGTTAAGTATGCAGGAAGAGTCACTTTTGCATGAAGGGAAATTTTTGAACGGAGACACTTTTGCACAGCGTCAATTTTGCATGAGGAGTCACTTTTGCTCATTGAAACTTTTGCAAATCACTGAAGGAAACGGATTAATATTTTTTTAGTTTATCTTATTTCATAACTAATTTTATATTTACTATCACTGTTACCCATAAGCCTTACCATTCTTTCTACGTTTTTGTAATTAAAAAAAAATCTGTTTGTTATTAATTATTTTTACTAATAATTTTTTATAGTTATTTCTTATTTTAACTATCATTAACACCTTAAACCCTTATCCTTGATCGGTAACATTTTTCTGTTCTTCTTTTTTGTTTTCTTTTTAAATATGTTTTCTTGTTTTTTTTTTTATTAATGATAATTTTTATAAGTTATTTTATAATGTTATATTTTTGCTATCACTGTTACCCCTAAGCATTACCCTTGATCAGTATTTTTTGTTTTGTTTTTAAGTTAATCATCTCTTTGTTTTTACTTTAAAAAATTTTTCACTATTTTATAAGAAAAACGAAATGGTTTAAGGTAAAATTTAATGTACAAATGTTTTTACACACCACTATTTTAATCACGTAATAATACTTTATTAAATTAAATGCGAAATGCTGTCTGAATATAATCATTACACATATTTAATTATTTTAGACTTTTATATCATTATATTCATTTGTCATGGACAAGTAGTTGGTGTCCGTGGTGTGCGACCCGATAACCAAAAAGCTTTTGTTCTACAACCGAATATTTTGATCGTTTTTTTCTATCGCTCAATAACTGTAGAATTTTTAATCAATAAAGAGATTATTTAGGGATAAAAACTGAAAGTTACCAAAAGAAGTAATCAAACGCTTCCATAGCATCAGGATTATTTTCAAACTTGGAGCCGGGCGAATCCAACAGATCACTAAGCTAATCTTATTTATATGACTTAAATTCTCATTAGGTTTTTGAGTTACATAAGTGTACAAACAATTTTAAATTTTGTACTTTACTATCATATGCATATAAATTGAAACTAAGTTTGAGTTTGAAAGTAAGTTATTTTATGAAGTTAAATAACAAATAGCTAAATTTTAAAAAAAAAAATAAACACTCTTGTGGCTTAGTATTAAATATATACCCAAGTGTAAATATTAAAAAGTCTTAACTTAATTTTTTTTTTATATACTGTTAATTGTTTTTAAGTTTTCAAGCTATGGAATATTTTAACTTTGAAACTACTTTAAAAACAATACTACTAACTGCAAATATGTAGCAAATATTTTTTTGTTCTGCAAATCACTGATTGTTAATACACATTAGTTTTTTTAGCAGTAGCAAATTAAAATTTATAAACATATTATAAAAATAAAACTTATCATTATTATAAAGTTAGTTTGCATAAAATAACTATAAACAAACGAAGGATATATAAAATATAAAGAAAACATCTAAAAAGTACCTAAATTTAGTTTAAATTTTTTTAAATATAATAAAAACAATATTAAGCTCATGTTTAGAAAAAAAATAAATAAATAAACACCATTTAAAAACAATTCAAAGTTCAAAAAGTCAAAATGAAACTTTAATTTCTGAGATATTTTTATAAAAAACTATAATCTATCTTCTTTAACATACGTTTTTAAAAACTTATTTGTTACGTCTTCTTTCACAGACTATAAACACATCAGAACAATTTTAAACTTTTTATCTTCATTAGATTATATAATGCCGTCATCCTTAACCCAATTTACCCAGTGAATAAATATAAGTCTCTATATATATATTAATATAATTACCATTTTTAACCATAAATGCCTCACTAAAAATTACTCGAGTGTGACTTTTTGAATAAAAAAAAGGACAATTTTATTTAACATTACTATACTTATGTCACGTAGTGGGCCTAATTTACATGAGCTATAAATATGTTTTGATATATATAATATTTTTTTAAAGTATTGTTATATGGAAAAGGTGGTAAATAATTAAATTTCGTTAACCTCAATATCATATTTTTTTCTTATATAAAGTTTTAAACTTAAATAAAAGCAATTAGAACTAAAAAAACATATCGATTCTTTTCAGTATTTAGTCTTTAACTATAAGATTTAACTAAAGAAAGTGGTAAGGTTGTAGTTTAATCTTTATTCTGATTTAATGTTATATATGTTCAATAGATCTTAACATAAAGTTGTTACATTAAAAAATCATGTTCTTGTTACTGTAGCGAAAAATAATGTTTTTAAAAAGAAAGTTCAATTAGTAATTAAAGCTCACAAGTAAACCATTTTCCGTAAGAATTATTATAATTTAAAAAAAAAATTAATTAAAAACAAAAGACTACATGGTCGAGATAAATTTATAACTAGATTACGAGACACAAAATATATTGTTTTTAGTTTAAAAAAAAAAACTTTTACATAATTACAAGTTGTTCAGAGCTTATCCGCCATATTTTATATTAGCATAAATTTTCTACCATTTATATACTTTTTTTTTTAAAGCTATTAAATTTAAGCTTAATCTGACAACATTAAGTTTAGTTAAAAGTTTACTAATCGTATTTAGTATTGTTCAAAAGAAAGCTCAGTTGTGTTAATTTTAAACAGCAGTTATAGTTTAAACCAAGGATCGGTAAACTGCAGCGCTAGGGCCAAATGCAGCCCTCAAAGCCAAAATATGCGCCTGCGAGATATTTTTCAGCTCAAAAATACCTTGAAAAATTATTGAATAATTATTTTAAAGTACTAAGTGTAAAACCTTACAAATATACTTTCTATTTACTAACTACGCATTATTAGTGCTCTGCAATTGCTTGTTTTGTCGCATTTTCGGCTTAGATTATTATCTTGATTTCTACAATTATTTTGAAATAAATGCGACCCTTGGAAGACCTTTATTTTAAACAGTGCGGACCGCGAGCAAGTTTTTCTATGAAAGCTGGTCGGCAACTTGTAAAAACCATTGGTTTAAAATTTAAACGAGTTCATAATTACAAATCATTCAAAATTTGTTTTAAAACTTTAGCTATAACGTCACGAATATCCTAGAGCAGGGGTCGGAAAAATGCGGCCCACAAAGCCAAATACGGCCCGCAAAATACTTTTTAGCTCAAAACATACATAGCCATTTTACAATAAGGTAACAAGAAAAAAAAATGTAGTCGAAGCGTATAATTGGACTCTTAAAACATTAGGTACGTGTTATTAGTGCTCTACTTTTACATACTTTATCACATATTTTTTTAAAACGTTTTTATTACTACAGTTTTTATGAAACAACTGCGACCCGTGGAAGACTTTTTAAAAACAGTGCGACCCGAAAGAATTGTTTTTCTATAAAAATTAGCCCAGGAGTTAGAAAACGCTGCCGACCTCTGTCCTAAAGGTAGATGATTATAAAACAATCTTTTTTTTCTGGAACTCACAAGTACGTTTTAATGAGAGCATAAAACTATTAGCTAAATACTTACTTTGACTAACTTACAATAAATAACAACAACTAAACATTCAACCGATTACTATCATCATATTTATTGCAAAACGCTAGACCTAAGCATTAAAAGATCACTCTGACACAAAAAAGGGTAAAAATCAGTACGAAAGATAAAATTAAAATACACAAAAGAAAAATAGTAACCTATGAAACTGAATTAATAAATACTAAAAGAGTTATAGCACCTTTTAAACTTATAAATAATTATGAGAAACAATATTAAACTACATAAAACACTCATTTAAAGCATATTTACGTTACGTAATCAAAAGAACTATAATAAAACACTTATGACAAAGTTAAGAAGTTTTAAGTAAAAATCCAACTATTTTATACAATATTGATAAAGTTTCTACTTCGGAAGTGTTGTATAAAGACAACGATTATAAAAAACTTTTTTATAATCGTTATTAACTGAAATAAAAAAAAATCAATACCTAACTGTTTTTACTATTTGCAGAAATAAACAAACCTAATAACTCAAAAGGTTACATTTAACCGTTGTTGTGTTAACTATAAATCGGCTAAAAGTCGAAATCTTGAACTTAGTTATTAGTCAGTTGAAAGAAAGAAAAATTAAAACAGAAATAAGTACTTAACAACTTTGGTGTATAATCCATTTATTTTTCCTACCGAGAGGAAATATACTGAGTGATTTAGATGATTCATTCACAACTTTCTGCGGTATATGTATAATGCAATGGAAATAACAAGAAAAACAAAAGATAACCCAAACCAGATGTATGATACCAAATTGCTTTTTTTATTTTTCTTTTCTTTATCTGGTAAAATATATTTAGTATTATGTCATATGATTTTGATGATTTAGGCAAAAAACTTTTACATAATACATAACTTTTGAAACCTATTGCGACTGTAATGTATTGAAAATTTTAAAGAAAACATTTCTCATTGTAAACAAAATTACACCAGTACATAAAATATACAGTTTTGATATTTTAGCTATCAAAAAATCAACAAACAAAATTTTCTTTTATTGTTGCATTGGTAAAATGAAATATTTGAAGATCGATTAGAAGTAAATTTTAGACATTCTTCATTTGAATCTTCGCAATAAACATTTTGATTTTCGTCTAAGCAAAAGCCTATAAAAGTCAAAAAGTAATATTTTAAGTTATTTTAACAAGCTATTTTATTAGAATAAGTCAACTGTTTATTATTGGTTTATGATTTGTTGCAAATGTTTTATATAGTTTAGCTTAATAATTTTCACTCAAAAGCTCTTGTGTTCTGAAGGTAGATAACATATGAAGCTTTTACAATTTTTTCTAGCCTATCTAAGTGTAATCATATTTAAAGCAACTAGAATATTTTGCCTTAAAGTTTACAAATAAAAAATACTAATACACCATGTGTCTGCTAGATAAAATATTTTTTCATTTTGCATTAAAAGCTTGCTTAAACTGAAATCCTTAGAAAAGTTGTTTAAAATATTACAAAAATACGTTTTAAAATAAAGTTAAGAATGATGAATGAGCTCTATAAAAGCAAAAAATGTTTATATATTAAATAGTTGTGAAAACAAGTTGTATATGTTAGGCAAATAGTTTTTTAGCTGGCTGTGGTGAAATTGAATTTTTTGTAAAAAGTAAACATTAATTTATATCAAATAAGTAACTTGTTTTAATAAAAACTTAAAAATTTTAGTTTCTACATTACAGAAGTTGTGTATAAGTCACTATATGTGTGATTTTAACTATTACTTCTATTGGTATAAAAGTGTTTAATACTTTTGCTATGCAGTCATTGTGTTTAGATTTTATTAAGCTAATAAAAGTTTTTGTTTTAATTACTTTTTATTATAAACATTTACAGAAGCCTGAAATTAATTTAAAGTTTTAAACTTCGCTTGTTATCACAAAAATTAGTTTAACTCTTCTAAAAAAGTAAACAATGAGTAATATATGTAAAAAAAGAACTTAATAGCTTTTTAGATTAACTGAAGTAATTAAATATACTATTACTCAAACTTGTAATCTAAATTTTTAGCAACATAGCAAACTTTTAAATTTTAATTAAAAGATAACATTTATTTTACTGTTCTTGTTTATCCAATTTACTATTGTTATTGTTATTTCTATCTTACCCATGTTTTTTTCATATTTTTTTGTATACTTACTTTTTACTTCTTTTTTGAAGCAGTAAAACCCATTTCGTGTTTTACAAAATTTACAAAATCGAGTTTCATCTTTGCAATGCTGATCTTTTTGCTGTTCTTCACATTTTTCGTTTTCAAATTCTTAAAAAAAATATTTAAGTAAAATTGTTTAGAATAGACATAATATTTATGGTGGTTAGAAATTAGCACATTACTGCTTATAAGTTTTGTTTTTTAGTCAGTTACTACTTTAAAGTAATTTAATTATTTTAATAATAAAACAATACACAAAACTGTTTTTTAAGCTCAGTCATAAAGCTTGCAGTGTTTGTCATAAAATAACTATATTAAAAATAACAAGACAAGTGAAACATGTAATCATTTTTAATTCTTTTGTTGAATAAAAGATAATGTTTAACGCAACAAAATATGTTTAATCTAATTATTTAGATCTAAATTTAAACCTACTGGACTATACATTCCACCCAGGCAGAAAAGGCAACAACAAAATTAACTTTACAAAATCTAAATCAAACCACCTACCAACCATACTTAAACAAATTCCAAAACATATAGAGGCCAAACTTTCTAAAATTTCGAGTAACATAAACCTGTTCAACAACATAAAAAAAGGCTATAATGACGCTTTAAAGTTAAATGAATAAAATTATGATATAAATTATACATAAAAATGCAAAATATCAAAAAATAAAAAATAAACATTATTTGGTTCAATTCCCCATATTGCAAAACTGTTTAAACAAATAAAGGAAAAAAGTTTCTGAATATAATAAACAAACACTTTTGAGAAAACAGTAAGTTGAAAAAATATTTATACAAAAACAATTTAAAATTAAGCTACAGCTGCATGACAAACATTAAAACAATAAAAAAAAAAACAATAGAAAAAACTAATAAACAACAATTAAGTAACTAAAGATAAATCATGAACAAATATATAACAAATATAATATATTCTAGGAAATATAACAAAGGGAATAAAAAAATACAAAAATATTTGACAAGCAAGTCTAAATGTTTTAACTTGGTAAAAACATTATTAGATAAGTTGCTGTTTTACGCATAGTCTCTATAAAATATTTATATTTTTGAAATAATAACAAGTGTACTAAATTTGTTTACCATTTTGACAATAATCACCGTGGAATCCATTAATACATTTACAAGCGGCAACATGAGTATTATCATCATTTGTTTTTCTTATACACGTACCTCCATTTTGACACTTTGCATAACTTTCACAAACATCTGGTAGAAATATTCACAAAGTGGTTTATGTGTAGTAAATTGAAATATATAAAACATAAAGGTGCACAACTTTATCGTTATCTAGAGTTTACTTTAAGTACATAATCACAAAATATTAAAAAAATTGTCAAAGTATTCGTACATATTTTCTCAAGTTGTATTCATGATCATACCTTGGTATATAATCAATTTATAACCATCTTTTTTTTTAGATATTGCTCATTTAATTGGTAAGTACCAATATAGTTCCCTATCCCCTCAAAGTCCCATGATAGCTAAAATTTTCTCAAAGGGCGTTATTTTACATATTACTTAGCAAACCCTGAATTAGATTAAAAACTGTTCGTTATCAACGCCATTTGCTAAGTAAATAAGTTTCATTGAGCAAATTTAAAGAACATTTTTGAAATTTTTTAAATATATTACGACAATCACTTTAAAATAAGGGGAAATTTGATTTTTTTTTATTTTATTTGACACTTTCAAAACTTTATACTTATTTGATATTTATTCTTATAGAACATTTATTCTTATTTAATAGCTAAATAATATTGATATAAATTTTTTTTTTCATTTTAATTTAATTGGGATCCTGCTGGAGCCCATAGGAAAGGTAGGATACTTTAACTGTTTTTTGTTTTATCAGAACACATTTTCAAATTATACGAGAAATACATATATTATTTAAATATTCTTAAGTGAACTAATTTTATATCTCAGTATTTTTCTGCTTTATGTAAACTTAAATTTATTTGGAATATAAGCCATTTTTGTTTCTTTTTAGTTTTGTTCTTCATGCTTATTAAAAAAACTTTGGTTGTCTACCAAGTAACAAAAATATTTTTTTTATATCAATTTTAAAATAAATAACATGCTTATTTATATCTTTTAACAAAAATCTTTAAGTTTTTATAAATATAAAAACAGTGAGGAATTAAGTTAATTCATTAAAGTATATTAAAAAAAAACAGTTAAAAAGTGTTTGTATTTTTTTGATATATATTCCGAGAAATAAGAAAACCAATTTTTAATGGGCTCTAGCACCAACCTAATAAGCCCGAATACAAATAAGATTATTCATTTTAGCTGCGTCCAATAGCTATAAATAAATCTAAAATGTAACATTTTTTGAGAACAAAGAAGTATTTTGAAACTTCTAGTTTAAAAAATAAGACTTAAGTTTACCTTATTTTAAAACGATTATTGTGAAAATTGTACTATTCAAAACACTTTAACGATCAAGTATTATGATGTAACTTAATTTTGAAAGTTTAAAAACATGATGATGTAAAAAAACAGTTTAAATACCTTTCTTACAATTTATACCAGTATAAGTACCAGTGCAATTACATTTGTAGTGAGGATAGTTCTCCAATCTCTTACATTTTCCTTTGTCGTTACATATTCCCTCTTTTTCACAGGCACCTATTAATAGTAATCTTTTTATTTTATCGAAATAATTAAAATATAAAATGATCAGAGGTTTTAAATTTGTTATGGTTATAATAGTTGTATACTAAAAAATATTGATATTGATATAATAATATATATATAATATAAAAATATTGATATAACAGAATAAGGATTTTAGAAAATTATTTACTCTCATAGCTGCAATAAAGAGGAATAGTTTAATTATTCATAAAACCAAGAGACAAAAAAGTATTAAGTTTTTCAAAGAAAGAATCTTCAAAATTAAAAATTCCGCAATATGTACAATAAAGTTTACTTTTAACTAATATTGTAGTAGGCAATCGTATTTCTCGCAAGTAACTATGCGGTCCTAGATCAGTTTTGTCCTTCAAACCAAAAGTGATCACAGTACCGTCCAAATCTCGCGTTGCATTCGATGTTCCCACAATAATTTTCATAACTCCTCCTGGATGGTTTGCTTTTGTTTCGTCTCCTCCATACTTTTCTAACGCTACAAACCTGTTTTATAGTTTGGTGAAACAATTTAAAACATCTCTAATTACACTGCAACATACGTATGTCCAGTAAAAAATAATAAAACAAAGAAATCAGATTTTTAAATAAACTACTTGAAAATAAAAATGAGTTTCATTACTTAAAAATATTTCATTTTGTTCAAAACTAACCCCAAATATTCTTTCTTCTCCCCGTACAAGTTTGTTTTGTTCGGATGTGCGAAGTACAACTGCCAAGGAAAACTACTTTCGTCATTTTCATTTATAAAACGGACTTCTCCCTTTCCCTAAAAATTTGAAATATATACAAAAAAGGATCAAGTAGTTTTAAAGTTATTATGTAAATATTTTTTAAATAAATAAATAATAAGTTTAACCACAAGAATATTTCTCAGCTGACATTTTTTGATATTTATGCTATTTAGTATTAAGCTTTTTAAATCATATAATTTTTTAATTATGTTATATAAATATATAGGCCTGCTATTTTAGAAAACACATACTACTTTACTCTTACTATAGTAATATAAATTTATAAGTTTATTATACAGTACAATCATTTTTTTTACTAACTTATTCAAAAGGTTTATAAGTTTTTACAGTACACGATAATAAAAAAAATTGTCGTACAGCCAACATATTTGTTTTAGCATAAAAATGCCATTGTTTTAATAACACCATAGTGGTGAACAGAAATAATTAAGTTAATACTTAATAATACTTAGGTTATTAATTATACATTTAAAGTGGTCCATGGTAAATTAATAAAAACTTATGCTCTTATAGTACTGTAAAAAACTCGTGAATCTTTACTGGAACTTTCACATTTTAATAAAGTTTGAATAAGTTTGAAAGAATCTAACTTTATGATAACTTACTTTTGCTTTATACCAAACAGTTGCTTCTATTCTGTAAGATGGATACCATTTATTATTAAGTTTCAAATAGAAATTCCTACTTTCGCCTTCATTTATGGTTGTTTTTTCGTTAAAATTTGTGTAAAGTGGGTTCTCTTCGTCAATTATATTATCTGTGTAGACAGTAAAAATAGTTTTAAACTATGTTTGCTCAAATGCTAGTTTAACTTAATTAGTTGTAATCGTATATACTTATTTTTGGTAGAACTAACTTTATATATTGAGCTGTGTGTTTGAAGTATAAAAATAATCAATTACATTTCTTTGTGTAAAGACTTACAAGATTTTGTTAAATATTGTTTAAGATATCTAATAATAGTATTTTATTCTCATAATTTAAAAATTAATACTACAGTTTAATTTTGAAACAAAATGTTTTACCTAGAAGCAAGGCGAAAATATTTTTAATATAAAAGAAATGATTATTAACAAAATATTGCACTTTTTTACGTTTTTTGTATTTAAACAATACTATTACCTGTCTTATACTCATATCCGCTTTCTGAGTCAGATGTTACTCTTGTATATGAAACCACTTGACTCAAAACTTTAGAACTTAATGTCCTTGAAATAAATAAAAACAACGTGAAAATTATTTTTTATGAAAAAAAAAGTAACCATAATCATACAATATACCGTTAAAAACTTTTAAATAACTATTTTTTAAACAAAATTTTACTAGTTTTATCTACAAATGCAATAGAAAATTGATTGTAATGGTTATTTATATGTAGTGTCAATATAAAATGCTTTACTAACAGAAATAAGATATTTAGCAGTAAGACTGCTAATTTGTAGTTGCTCATTTGTTCTTCTTTAAGTTTTCAATCTAAATATTTAATTGTATAAAATATCAGTTTAAAAAATATTTTTTTAGTGTAAGTCAACAGTAAATGTTTTTATTACTTTTAAGTTAACTTGTACAGTATATGTTAACAAAATTTATTTAAAATGTGTGTTTTTATAAACTGTAAATTAATGTTTTCAGCGACTAGAAAACAAACTTTTTTTGAAAAATATAACATTAAATTAACTATCTTACAAAAATTTTTCAATATCTATTTTTGTTAAAAGTTTTTTTAATGAAGAAAACTATTGATCAAAAATTAACTAAATAACTTCAAATTATTTTTACAAAAAGTAAAAACTAAAAGGAAATTTAATGGTTTACTAAAGCACGAATAGTTTTATAAAATTAACTTGTTACTGTATTTTTGTGTTATTTATATAAAACGCTTATTAGCAAAGATAAACAATAAATCAATACAGCAATACAGCTAGCTTATGAAGCAGATTTTAGAACAACTAATAATTTCTAATCTTGAAAAATTAGTTCCATAGATTTAAGCAGATGTATAAGATAATATGTTTAACTTTACTTTTGATCAAAAATAAGATAACTAGGTAAATTTAAAATTTTAAATACATTTAATTTTTTTTACTACCAAACTACTATTTTAGACCTAATCTCAAAAATAAATTAAAAAACAAACATTGTTATAATAATCACTCTTGTAACGATTGCAATAGTTAAGAAAAACTTTAAGTTTACTAAGTTTAAACTTTTAATAAACAATATATTAAAAACTTCAGTTTATACAAATTTAAAGTCAATAAACTAAACTAACAAATAAAAACAAATGTTCTTTTAATTTATAATGCTAGTTATTTTATTCTTTTTAGATTAAGGTTTTCAACAGATTTAAGTAACAGTTAAATCTAATTAAAAAAAAATACTTTTTTTTTGAATTAACTTAAAATCTCAGAGATGTTAACTAGCCAAACTTATTTACGTTGATTATAAGTAAATGGAAAAAAAATCTAGTAAAAAAAATTTAAATTTACGATAGCTGTTTTATTTTTTAGAAAACTAAGAAAAATAGTCAATTGTACTTGTTAAAGTAAAAACTAGAAAAAATATTTTAAAGTTAACTAAAACAAAAATTCTATAAAATATTAAAATTCTCATTGCTCTCTCAAATGTCAAAATTTTAATCAGTAAATTTTAGCAACTAAGATATAATATTTATTGAAAATAAACTATAAAACAATTTAGTTTAATATTTAAAATTTTACAACGCAAAACTAATTAATAAACTTGAATATTGAATTTATTAATATTTAAGTATGTTAAAGCAAATGTATAAATCATTTTAGCTTAAACTTTTACTGTATTCAAAAATAAACTATGTAGTTAAAAATAAAAACACGAACAATTTTTGTTTATTTAAAATATTAAAAATATATTTGAAACTGATGTCAAAACGATTAAGTTAAAGAAAAGATTAAGTAATAGCTTAAAATAGTGATCTACCAAATCAAAAATTTTGTATCCGGCCAGGTCCGAATTTTATTTCGAAATTTGGATTCAGCTTGATCCGAATCCGAATTTTATTTTTTGATTAACACCCGGCCAGATCCAATTCACATTTTGAAATTTCGAACCGGAAGGATTCAGGATGAGACGGAAGTGCTGAATTGATACTACCACCAATAGATAACAGATATGGTTGGTGTACTTGTTTGATAATTAAGTTTTAACAAAAAAGAAAGTAAGCTTGTATGTTGAAAATTACTACATAAGTAAACATAATAAGGTTTTTCAAAAAAAGTTTCAATTTTTATTTTTCTATCACAGTAAAAAACTAGTTCTAAATTTTTATAAAATAATTTTTTATGATCCTTTCAACAATACTTGACAAACAAATGTTTTTTAGTCAACAAAGAATAATAAATTCTCACTTCAATATTTTTTTTAAATGTTTTTTACAAGCTCTCTAAAAAATAAATATTAGTAAGACAAGTTTTTAAAACTTGTAAAATTTACAGAAAAAATAACCTCCTTCAATCATAAACACAAGACGTTTACTACACAGTTAAAAAAAGTACTACACAGTCACTACACATTTCTTAGATGGTAACTGAATATAACTTTAACCCGACATAAAAGTTAATAGGCTTATTACAAAATAAATTTCCCTTTTAAAACCACTATGAACTCAGCAGGAACGTATATGTCAAAACTAAAATGTAAACCAAAAGCTACAAAACTATTAGTTATGACCAAATTAGTTTTATTAAATTTTAATTTGAATCAAAATTACTAGTTTCAACGTTAGATAATAAAACTTGTAATAAAAACAGCCAGAAAAAAAGGTTACTTTTTTATAAATTATATAAACTTATTCTTCGTTAAAAATGATAAATTAGCAAAATAAGTTTGATAGACTTAGCTAAAAAGGTCCGGTTAGACATGATTTTTCATATATTGTTTTGTAATACTATTGGCATTTTCGCAGTCGGAAATGGCTTTCTTTCTTTTCTCTCAAAGTTATTTTAAATTTCGAGCCATGCCCGTAAGCTGTAGGAATGGTTTGTTAGTTGCTGAGCTTTTTAGTCGTTTACATTTTGAGTTGTTGTAGCTTGGCGCTTACGCCCATACTGTTTATGAAGAGTGATGTTTTTCATTTTGGCTTCTGAAGTAGTTTATTTGGTGTAATTTTTTAGCAGTTTTATGTATTTTGTTTTGTCGTGCTTTTATTCATTTGTAATTACATATTTTGTTTCTGAGACTCGATTTTTATATAAGTAGTTTAGGTATTCTTACAATCTTATAACTTATCAGGTTAAGGCTGGATGATAGTTAAGTTTAATTTGCGTTTGATAAATCGACTTAGCTAAGTCAATTATAAACATTAGCTTAAGTAAGCGTCAACCATATTGTTATAAGCGTTAACTCACATAATTGCCAGGTCCGCGTAATCTAACTAACAACTTTGGTTGACCGGTTCAGTTTTGAGCTAAACTTCAATTACTTGAAAATGATTTGCTTGAATAAAAAAAAATACTTACAATTATATTTGTCCGGTAAATTATCTTAGAAGAAAAGCAAAAATGTTAATTTAATTAAAAAAGGTCAAAGAGCAAATTTACAAAAACTGTAGTGATAAACTAAATGTGAGATGAATGAATAAGAATGATCTTCGAAAATCATATTAAACGAGTTATTTAGTTCTTAGTTTTATATTAAAGTACAACAATAAAGAAAATAACTTATTACATTTTTATAAAAATGTTTTGAAACCACATAAAACAAAAACCGTTTAGTTTTGAAATTTTTTTCAATTTTTTTGAAGCTTAAAAAATGATTTTCGTTTCATTTGTGCATTATTCTATTTAGGAAATTATTATAAAGTTATTAACTATAAAACTGTAAAATAGAAAGTTATAATATTTTTGTATTTTTTGTTTGCTGCAAATAATTTAGTCTATTAATAGTTAGATATTCATTAATTTTCTATGCCGTTATAGTAAAACTTAATTTGCCAATGTTATATATTTTTGCTTTTTATACTGTGTACTTCACTGTGGTAATGTGCAATTTTCCAATTATTTCTTAAGCGTGAAATTTTAAGTTAAAACAATCAATAATTAATGAGTCTTATAACTATCACCAACAGTATTCGCGACAATATACTACCGGTTTTGTCTTTATTAGGACTGATCAGGCACGCATAGTCACGAGAAACCGCTGTTGTGATCTGACCTAATGTAAAAAGTACAAAACCGACCGTTTGTGGGTAAAATTGAAAAAAATTTGTAATATTAATTTGTCAATTTAATATTTTAATTATATACTAAAATACGTTAATAAATAATAATTAGTTTTATGACATAAACTAAGTAAGCTTTACCAAACAAAAAACCAAGCATTTAGCCTACTTGAAAAAATTTAATTAGTTAACTTTTGAGCTAATTTATAAACAGGAACCATTATTCTTCATAAATCTAAACAAAAAGGTAAGTTAAAAAATACTTCTTTATTTGAATATGTGTAAAAAGTAGTATTATTTTTTAAAGTTTAAAAAACTTTTAATGAAAATAAAAACGGAAATTTATTTTTTCAAAGTTTGTTATACTCGTTTACTTCAGAATTAAGTTTACCTATATATTTATAATGTTCATAACTTAATAGGTTTGTTCTTGAATTTATGTGTTGTAACAATTGAAAAAGTGTCTAATGTTTTCTTTTAAATGTAAACTACTTTATAAAGCGTATTTTTTGTTTCTACTTGTATGTATCCTAGGCTTTAAGCAAAAAATAACAATTCGGTAATGTAAAAAAAGAGAAGTTTTGTATTAACTAATATTGGAAAATTTAACAACTTAAATAAATTAAGATTACTGCTATTTAAACTAATAAGATTAACTGATTATATCAAATTATACAAAAAAAATTAAAACTAAAAAAATGATTTGTTTTAATTTTACGATTTATATAATAGTTTTTTACCACTATAACTTCTGCATTTGTAATAAATGCAGACTTTTTATTTTAACAGCTTTAACTTAAGAGTTTAGTTATTTGAGGCACTAACTTAATTTACTCAAAAATATTGTTTATGATACAAGAAAATTAAGTTTTTTTAATCAAAAATTCGAGAACTTTTTAATAATCACTCAGTTGATGAAACTACTTTTAAAATGTTTATAAACTAATTTAGCAGTCAATGTTCTTGCTTTATGTTAAAATTTATTTTGTTTTTATTACAACTGAATCCTAAACCGTTAGATATACACAAAGATCGGGTAGTATAATTTAGCAAAGTAACTTTTAAATATTTAAATTAACTTTGTGTTGATTGGACAAAGGTACAAAAAGTATAAGTCTGATAAAATACAAGTTAAAATAACTTGATGTCAGTGAGGAGATATTTTTATTAGCTGACATTGTTTTCTTCAGATAAGTTATATGCATTGTTATTATTATATGCTGTACTTTACAAATTACCTCAGTATAAAAAGTAATAAAGTATAGACAATACTAAACAGCTTAGGTAACCAAGGTCAACAATACGTTCATTATATCTTTGTAAGAGCTTACTACATAAAAAAACCTTTATTTTATTGATTAACATTACTCTCTATTCCTTAAAGCAAGTATTTTGTATTTCTAAGCTTTTATTGCTTAATTAACACTCAATTTATTTTAATTTATGATGTTATTCTAGATGAGTTGTTTTAGTAGATATTAATAGAAACTATACCATATTTTAAGCATTATAATCAATTATAAATTGCGAGATAGTTTAATTCAAAGTTTTGAGTAAAAAAACATTACGATTCATCTAATAAAACTTTTTTGCAATTTAATTCCTAATCTATGAATTCTTGTACTATAAAAAATAAATACGATCTCAAAACTTGGTCATTATAGTACGTTTAGTTATAAAGTTCACTATGAAACTAATTTATTGATATCTTAAAAGAAATCTCTAAAGTTTTTTTTTGATTTTCAAGTTAAAATTAATAAAATTACTTTTCTTCGGATTTTGTTTTTAATGAGGTTTAAAGTTTATTAGATCTAGGTACCCATTAAAAATAAACAAAACAATAATCTTACAAAGAAAAATAGTGCAGTGTAATAACATAAGAGAACTTATAATCAAAATCGAACTATAATATGTTTATAAATTGATATAATAATAAATTATCTTATAACTTTCTTTTGTGGTGTATCAAATACTGGTGGTCCTTTTGCGATAAACTTTATTAACTCTTCAGTTATCATTTTAGGCTGTTTTTTTTTGTTCAATTTCAACTTTATCTTTTAAATTTTATCTTTCATAATAAAATCTTCATCTTTAAAGCTTTCATACATTTCAGGAAACCACCAATTTTTTTTTTCAGAATAAACGGTAACTACCACAGTGCTTCCTCGCTAATCCGGCCAAGTTGGGCAAGATTTTTTTGAAAATACGGCCGGATTTGCCTTTGGCTGGATAAGAACAAAATATCGCTTTTTTTACAAATTATCTACCTTAGTTATATTATGAATGTATATAACAAAACGTACTATAAAATTTCTGTTAATTTAATTTATTTTACTTTATTCACGTTTTAGCAGCTCCAATTAGTCCTAGCTCCTCCTTTTCGGCTTTAAACTTTTTGAACTTTTCTAAGCCTCTCAAAATGTCATTTAAAGTTGACTTACCAATGTTAAACTGGCTCATTATAACAGCTTTAAGCACATTATTGTTTGCCATTTCGCAAACTTTTAACTTGTTTTCAATTGTTAGTTGAACGCGTTTTCGTTTCTTTGCTCTCTTATCAATTTTTTAACCAGATATGTTGATTGTAGTATATTAAAGTGTAATTTGCTTAGCAAAGACAGAAACATTGCAAATGAATAATAAACAAGTTTGTTACAACTGAGCGGGAAAAGTATGAAAAAAAACTTAAGATTATACAAATGATACTTTACTATGACGTAACAATATATTACTTGCATACATATAAAACCTAAATTGAATACTTTTTCGAAGTAAAATGAAATTAAACGCTAAAGTAAATAAGTCGACTTCTCGACTAAAACCGGCCGGATTAGCGAGGAACCGGATTAGCGAGGACCGGATTAGCGAGTAAGCACTGTATTTACAGTTATATGGTCCGATTAGGTTACGAGACGCATAATGCGTGGTTTTGATTTTTTTTTAACAAAACAAACGAAGGAAAAGTTTAGGAAAAATATACTTTAAATTTTAAATAATTACAAATTTTTCAGAGTTTATACGCCTTAATTTAAGACAGTTATCGAAATTTAAATAAAAATTATCTACCATTTAAATACGTTTTTTGAAGTTAGTTAATTTAAGCTTAATCTGACAACATTAAGATGAGTTAAATTTTTACTGATCGTGTTTAGTATTGTTATAAATAGCGATCAGTTGTTTATTTTGAAGTGCAATTATAGATTAAACCAGGGGTCGGTAAACCGCGGCCCTTGGGTCGAATGCAGCCCTCAAAACCAAAATCTGCGGCTTGCGAGATACTTTTCAGCCCTAAATATACCTTTTTGTTTTGTAAAATAATTTGTGGTAAGAATTTACTATTATTTTAATTTAATAAATACGCATTATTAGTGCTCTGCTATTGCCTGTTTTGTCACATTTTTGACTCATAGTAGTGTTTTATCTTGACTACTACAATAATTTTTAAAATATATGCAGCCCTTGGAAGACCTTTTTTTATACAGTGCGGACCGGGAGCAAGTTTTTTTTAGGGTTATTGGTCAGCAACTTATAAAAGGCTGCCAACCCTTGATTTAAAGTTTAAACGAGTCAATAATTACAAATCATTCTAATTTTAATTAATAACTTTAGTATTACGTCAAAAAAAGATATTTTATGGAAGAAAATAACTCAAGTTATACAAAAATTAATAAATTATTAGTTTTATGTAGCTATGAGCCAGGGTCGGCAAACTGCGGCCCGCAAGATATTGTTAGCTTAAAACATACAATAGAAAAAAAATATTATGAAAATAAATGTAGTCATAGCTTACAATTAGACTCTTAAAACATTAATTACGTACTACTAGTGCTCTACTTTTGCTTATTTTATCACAGTTTTGGTTTGAAATAGTATTTCTATGTTTATTATGTTATGAAACGACTGTGGCCCGCAGAAGACTTTTTTTTAAACAATGCAGCCTAAAAGAAAGTTTTTCTATAAAAACTGGCCTCGAACTTAGATAAAGCTGCCGAACTGTGTCTAAAAAGAAGATAATTAAAAAACCAACTCTTTTTTTTTAACTCACAAGTAACTTTTAATTAGAGCACAAAACTAATAGCTAAATAAGTACTTTCAATAATTTAACTTATTAATTTATTCTTTTAATACTTTAATTTACAAACCAAGTTTCGGTCAAAGACCTCGTCAGTGCTTAAATAAATCTTATTGAAATAGAATATAATATAGCTTATAATTTTACTTGTAACAACAATTAAATATAAAACCGGATATTGTAAATGTTTTTATTTTAAAACGCTAGACCTAGGCATTAAAACTTCACTTTGACACAAAAATAAAGTAAAAAAAAACGAAAGATAAAATTAAAATGTACAAAAAAAGTTTTGTAACTTATGAAACTAAATCATTAAATGCTAAAAGAGTTATAACATCTATAAAACTTATAAACATTTATTGGAATTAATACTAAAATACCTAAAATACCAAATTAATTTTTAAATCATCTAATCAAAAAATTTTTAATAAAAAACTTTTGACAAGTTTTATAAGTTTTAAGAATTAATCAATTTTATATAAAATCGTTAAAACATTTTTTAGTTGAAAAATGTTGCACAAAAGTAAACAGTTATCAAAAAAATTTTTTTTGCTATTAAATCACAAATAAAAACGAATTGACTTTAATTATTTTTATCTACTTATAAAAAAATAAAGTCTAAAAACTCACAAAGTTACATTTTAGGGTTGTTATTCAAACTACTAGAAAGCTAAAAGTTAAAGTATTTAATTTGGTTAATCAAAAAAAAAACAGAAATAAGTACTTAACAACTTTGGTATATAGTCCATTTATTTTTCCTACCGAGAGGAAATATACTGAGTGATTTAAATGATTCTTTCACAACTTTCTACGGTATATGCATAATGCAATGGAAATAGCAAGAAAAACAAAAGATAGTCCAAACCAGATATATGATACCAAGTTGCTTTTTTTCTTTCCTTTATCTGGTGAAGTATATATAGTAACAAATCATATGATTTTGTTTTTTTAGTCAAAATAACTTTTGCATAAAAGTAATGTTTTTTAAAAGTTATTGCGACTATAATGTATTAAAAAAATAAAAGAAAACCTTTCTCATTATATACTAAATCAAACAACTACATAAATTCTACAGTTTTGCTTTTTTAGCTATTTAAAAAATACAATGAAAACTTACTTCCATTGTTGCATTGGTAAAATGAAATATTTGCATATCGATCAGAAGTAAATTTCAAACACTCTTCATTTGGACCATCACAATAAACATTTTGTTTATCGTCAAAGCAAAAATCTATAAAAAATGTAAAGTAGTATTTTAAGTTATTTCAACAGGCTATTTAATTTTAATAAATCCAACTTTATTGCTTAATAATTTGTTACAAATGTTTAGTTTTATATTTAAAAGCTCTGAAGTTAGATAACACATGAAGGTTTTAAAGTGCATAAAATATTTAGCCTTAAACTTAACAAATGAATAATAGTAGTACATTAAGCCTATGCTTAATAAAATCTTTGTTTTTCGAGTTCTTTAAAAGCTTGCTTAAAGTAAAACATTTAGCTAAATTGATTAAAGTCTTACAAAACTACGGTTTGATATCAAGTTAAGAATGATGAATGAGCTATATAAAAGCAAAAATGGTTACATATTAAATATTTGTGAAAATATGTTGTATATGTTAGGCAACTAGTTTTTTTAGCTGGCTTGTTTGAATTTGAATTCTGTATAAAAAGTAAACATTAGTATATATCAAATTAGTAAACTGTTTTAATAAAAACTTAAAACAAATTAGTTTCTACTTTACAGAAGTTGTGTATAAGTTACTGGTGTATGTGTGATTTTGACTATTACTTCTATTGGTATAAAAGTGTTTAATACTTTTGCTATACAGTCATTGTGTTTAGTTATGTTAAGCTAATAAGAGTTTTTGTTTTTTTTTACTTTTTTTCGTAAACCTTTATAGAGGCCTGAGCTTAATGTATGGTCTTTAATATTGCTTCTTAGCACACAACTTAGTTCAAATTTTGTAAAAAAATGTAAAATGAGTAATATTTATGTAAAAAAACCTAGTGGCTTGTGAGTTTAACTGACGTAATTATGTATACAAATACTTAAAGTTTTAATCTAAATTTTTAGAAACATAACAAACCTTAAAACTTAATTTATCAGATAAAATTTGTTCTACTGTTCTTATTTATAAATTTTATTTTTGTTATTTGTATTTTATTTTAGTTTATTTAACTACTAACTATTCTGATTTATCCACCATTTTTACTTGTTATTTACGTATAGAAAATACTTACGTTTTACTTCTTTTCTAAAACAGTAATACCCATTTCGTGTTTTACAAAATTTACAAAATCGAGTTTCATCTTTGCAATGTTGATCTTTTTGGTGTTCTTCACATTTTTCATTTGCCCATTCTTTAAAAAATTATTGAAGTAAAATTGTTTAGATCAGGTATAATATTCATGGTGCTAAGAATCAAACACGTTGCTGCTTATAAATTTTGTTTTTTAGTTAGTTAAAACTTTAAAGTAATTTAATATATTTAAAATTAAAACTATAAACAAATTACTTTGGAGCAAAATTTCACAAAATTGTTTTTATAAGCTTAGTTGTAAAGCAAGCTGTGTTTGTAATAAAATACCTGCTTTCAAAATAACAAAACTTAGTAAATATATAATTCTTTTTAAAAATTTTTCTAAAAAGTATTTATACATAAACTAACTTTCACGGCAGTAAGTTCCTGTATAATCACCCTTACAACTGCACTCACAAAACGGGTAAGCTTTGATTTGTTTAGAAGTTCCTTTGTTTTGGCATTCATTTACATCAGTAAAGAAAACTGATCCTTGCGTACAAGGTCCTGTTAAATTAAAACTTTATTTATTTATAAATAATACTAAGCTTTTTTGCCTAGGAACTATAACATAGGGAATGAAAAAAACTACAAAAATTTTGACAAGCAAGTTTTAAATGTTTTTACTTGAAAACTAGTAATTTTTTTGGATAAGTTGCTAGCTTACTCATATTCTCTGTTAACATATTTGTATTTTTTAAATCATAATAAGTTTATTAAATTTATTTACCATTTTGACAATAATCACCGTGAAATCCATTGATACATTTACATGCGGCAACATGAGTATTATCATCATTTGTTTTTCTTATACACGTACCTCCATTTTGACAATTTGCGTAACTTTCACAAACATCTGGTAGAAATATTCACAAAGTGGTTTGTTTATAGTTCATTAATATATAATAGTTGTAATACATGAAATTTAAAGGTGCACAACTCTTTTGTTATCTATTTTTTAGTACAGAAACTCAAAGTTTTTAAAAAATTGCCAAAGTATTTGTACAGGCTTTCTCAAGCTATATTCGTAATCATTCCTTGGTATATATTCAATTTATAATCATCTTATTTTTTAGATATTGCCCATTTACTTGTTAATTAAAAACTTACTTTTCTATTCCCTTACTGTCCCATGATAGTTAAAATTTCCCTGAAGGCATTATATAACATAATACTTTGTAAACCCTGAACTAGATTAAAAACGGTTTGTTTTAAAACCCTTAAAAAAATTTGCAACAGTTTATTTAATTATTCAAATGTAAAATTATTTTTACTGTTCAACTTAAACTATTAGTATTACTATTACTATGCAAGCCTTATTTGACGTCTATAACGAGTAACAAAAAGTTTCATTTTAATGTTCTTAATTTTCTTGGGTATTGCATCATTGTATTTTTTTTTTCTTTACGTAATAAGATTTTGTGATTGATACCATGCATCACCTATTTTCTGTGTGTGAAGTAAAAAACAACACTGATTAGCTCAGGTAACTCAGTTTAACAATATGTACATCATGTGTAAAAGTTTACTAAACTAAAAATGTTTATTTTATTGATTGGCATCAATTTATTAATTATATCAAACGCTTCATGTTACAAAGCTTTTATAGCTAAAAGAACGCGAACTAATTAATGATATTGTTGTAGATTATATGTTTCAAGTAAGTTTGATTTGCATCTATAACATACTTAAGTATCATTATCACTTAAACATTCGGAGATAAATTAATTCAAAAGTTTTGAAAAATAACAAACTACGAAACTTCTTAAAAGAAAAAAAAATAGCAGAGGTATTGGCTATGAACATAGTTCGATTACTAATACCTGCTGATTGTTTCTAACACATATCATGCAAATATATACAAGTTTGAAAGATATTCAAAGCTACAAAAAAGTGTAAATTCAAAGCTTTGAAGTTCTTAAGCTCTTTTATGCTTATTTTCCATCTTTTTTATAAAGTGTTTGGTGTTTTTTGAAGCAGAATTTGCTGCTCGACTTGATGGTGAAGTTTATTTTTGAAAAAAACAAGGTTTAAAAAAAAAAAATAAAATTTGAAAAATAAAACTTGCTTTTCATTTTTATTAAATTTTTTGCTCAAAAATTTGCATAAATTTTCATATTTACAGTTATGTCTAGTTTTCAGATGAAACCTACTTTAGCTTGTTTATATCACTTAGGTAAACTTGCTATTCTTATTATAAAAAGTTTGTAAAGTTAAGCTAAGCGCCTCAACGTCTTTGTAAATGTTTATTAAGGTGTTTATTACTAATGATCTCATTAAAATTGTAGTGAAGCATTATTTTAAAAATAAATAAAAAAATCAATAAGTTTGTATAGTAAGTTACATAAACTAAACTGTTAATCTCAAGTTTATGGTTATTATATTAAACCAAAGTTTTAATTGAAACACTTATACAGATATTTTCAAGCAGTAAATGAACGGTTACAAATATAAACCTTCAACCAAAGAAACAAAAATTTAAAGCTGAAATAAAAAACATAGCAGAGGTATTTGCTATGAACATAGTTCGATTTTAATTGTTTATAACTCATATCATGAAAATAGATACAAATTTGAAAGATATTTAAAGCAACAAAACAGTGTAAATTCAAAGCTTCGAAGTTTTAAAGCTCTATTATGCTTATTTTTTATCCTTTTTATAAAGTGTTTGGTGTTTTTTGAAGCAGAATTTTGTACTGAAACGATGGTAAAATTTATTTTTGAAAAAAACAAGGTTTAAAAAAGTTACAGCTAAAAGTTGAAAATTAGCTTTAAACTGTCAAAGCGAGAGAAGAGAGGCCTCGTGAATGTCACCAAGTGAATTTTTTGCACAAAGTTTTTATTTATTACGTAATTATACAAAAAATCAGTTTGCAGAAATTTCTATAAATTTGCAATTCATTTTAGAAAAGTTTTCTTGGAAGTAGTAGGTCATCAAATTTTTACTTTAACTTTCTTTACATATGTATTTTTAGAGTTTACCTTTTATAAGTTTTTGTAAGTAATAAAAGGTACTTAAAGTACAAGCACATACAATTCAAAACCAATAACTTAGCATGAAAAAAATCAAAGTTGTCTTTAAAAAATGAAACTTGAACTGTTTATGCTTGAAAAAAAAAACACAAAACAAATGTACATCATCTGCATGTTGCCAAAGTGATTTAAATCAACAGTCTCCTAATTCAATGTTATAATCATGTGTTTAATTATCTTTTTTTAAAAACTTCAATGAAAAGTCTTTACCTGTACGTTGAAAAATTGTCTTAAATCAATAGACTTCTACTTTATAATGATAATCTTGTGTTTTACTTTCTTTTTGTGCACAACTTCAAAGAAAAATCTTTACATGTATGTTGAAAAATTGTCTTAAATCAACTGACTTCTACTTTATTGTGATAATCATGTTCTATTCTGATTGCAGAAATTTTTATGAAATTGCATTCAATAGTAAAATGCTTTGTTACTGGTAACAGCTCTTGTCATTTTTTACTTTACTTTCATAAATCATTTTAGAGTTTACCTTTTTGTATGTTTTTGTAAGTAATAAAAGGTAGTAAAAGCAGACACATAAAATCAATTACAGTGCTTCCTCGCTAATCCGGTCCTCGCTAATCCGGTTCCTCGCTAATCCGGCCGGTTTTAGTCAAGAAGTCGACTTATTTACTTTAGCGTTTTTAGCGTTTAATTTCATTTTAATTCGAAAAAGTATTTAATTTACGTTTTATAAGTATGCAAGCAATATATTTTTACGTCATAATAAAGTATCTTTTGTATAATCTTAATTTTTTTTTCATACTTTTCCCGCTCAGTTGTAACAAACTTGTTTATTATTCATTTGCAATTTTTCTGTCTTTGCTAAGCAAGTTACACTTTAATATACTACAATCAACATATCTGGTTAAAAAATGGATAAGACAGCAAAGAAACGAAAACGCGTTCAACTAACAATTGAAAACAAGTTAAAAGTTTGCAAAATGGCAAACAATAATGTGCCTAAAGCTGTTATAATGAGCCAGTTTAACATTGGTAAATCAACTTTAAATGACATTTTGAGAGGCGAAGAAGAGTTCAAAAAGTTTAAAGCCGAAAAGGAGGGGCTTTTACTATTAATTTTGAACTTATAAAATTTTGTTTGGTTTAGTTTTGTCTGTTCTAATTCTTTTTTCATTGAATAAAATAAAATAAATTAGATTAAGATAAGTTTTATAGTACGTTTTGTTATATACATTCACAAAATAACTAAGGTAGATAATTTGTAAAAAAAGCGATATTTTGTTCTTATCCGGCCAAAGGCAAATCCGGCCGTATTTTCAAAAAAATCTTGCCCAACTTGGCCGGATTAGCGAGGAAGCACTGTACTTGGTTTGAAAAAAAAATCAGCATTGTCTTTAACAGTTGAAACTTAAACTGTTTATGCTAGAAAAAAATGTAAATAAACGTATCGATAATGTCTGTATCTTTTAAAAGTATCTTGAATCAACAGTCTTCTACTCTGACCATATTATTAATTATCAATTTCTCATGATTTCAAAGGAAAGTCTTTATCTTTATGTTGAAAAAGTCTCTCAAACCAACAGTCTTCTACTCTAACCATATGATTAATTATCTTTTTTTTTTCATGATTTCAGAGAAAATTCTTTACCTTTATGGTGAAAAAGTGTCTCATATCAGCAGTCTGCTACATGATTTAGTAATCATGTGTTTCTATTTAATCATAGTTGCACTGAAAAGTTTTTATTAAGCACAAACAAATTGGGCATCTCTATTTCTACAGCAGTCATCTATATCAACCCTTCTTGCCACTAACCTTCTTGTGGCAATTTGAATATCAGGTCTGTTCTTGTTTTACTGCTCTTACTGAGGTAAGTGCTTTATATGCTATACAAAATAGTTAATGTTAAGACAATAAATGTCATATAAGATTATTTTTCAGGGCTGCCAAAACTTAATTTTTTAGTAGTGCTCAAGTCTTTAAATACTTGAAAGTTAATTGTTTTATTAAATGTTGTCATTTTTTTGTAAATACAGAATATCATAAGTATAAATTAGTGCTCAAACTCAATTGATATCAATTATAAGTAAAGTACACTAACAGCTTTTGCTGCTTAGTTTCTAATTTTATTCAAATTAAGCTGAAATATGGTTTAAAAGAGTACAGTTTTCGAATTGAAGAGTGGCAGCCCTGGTATTCATAAATGCTAGTCATAAGATTATGAATGAATTACAATGAAAATTTTAGATTATAAAATATCCTATAGAGTTTCTAAAGTGTGCAAAATTAACTGAAAGCTGTTGCTATTAGCTTTTATATATGTCAAAACTTATGTGTTATGAATCTTTATAAAGTAATTACAATGTAAAATGTTCAATTATCATTTTAGAACTAAAAATCAAGCTGTTTTTTTGTTTGTTGTAACTCTGAATGCTACAAGCTTTAAAGTTAAGCAGTTCTTTTTAAATTTTTGCACACTTTTAGAGACAAACTGTTATTAATTGTTGAAGTAAATGTTTTATTATTATGTTTTTATCCACTAAGCAATTAAAACTATAGTGTAAAACGTTTGTGTATAAGTGACATACTTTATTACATGTGAACATGTAGGAACACAAGCAACATTAAGGCAGCTTGATCAACTGACTTATGTTGAGTGTTTTTGTATGTTCATATTACTAATTTAGATAAGAGTCTGGTTTGTTCGAGTCACTTTTAGTGTTTATGGTTAACAGTAAAATTCAAAGTTTAAGTGTATTATTACTTTGATTACTATTTAGTTGTTATCATAGTTGATGGAGTTATGATAAGTAAACTGTAACAAACTGACAAAAACCAGACTTTTATCTGACTATGTATGATCTTTATAAAAAGACTATGTTGTACAGATATGTTAAACTTAATTTTTGGAGTATTAATAGTACTTGAAAATAGTCTTTGTTTGGAATTTTAATAGTGACATTATAAATAAGTATTTGTTTCATCTTCAGCTTGATACTATGTGTAGATTTAAATCAAATGTTATATTGTTAGTTTCATTATATCAATGCTATTAAATGATGTACAACAAAAGTTATGATATACTATTAGACAGTGTCACAATAGAAATTCTTATCAAAGAGTATTTGAACATTTAGTAATAGTTAGCATTTGATAAAATATACAAGCATGTCTATATCTCTGAACAATAACTGTTCAAAACATAACAAGAAATGATTAACCACTATTTTTTCTGTTAAATAATTTTAGAATTATGTAGCACAGTGTAATAATTGATAATGATAACATAACTAAATTAGATAAGAGTCTGGTTGTTTGTTACTTGTAGTGTTTATGAAGTGTATTTAAAAGCTATCAAATCTTTGATAACCATTTAGTGTTTAATAGAGTTATGAAAAGCAACTGTGACTAGCTGACAAAAGCCAGACTCTTATCTGACTAGATCAAGTATGATTTGCAGTGGCTTTATAGAATGCCATGTGAAAATGGCTTTATTTTTTTGAATATTTGTTGTAGATCAGCCTAATAACAACAGTAAGCATTTATTTTATTGAAAGTTTCAATTTGATATTGTGTTAACATAACATCAAATCAAGATGTATAAGTTAGCAGTACTCAAAGTTAAGTTTAGGATACTGTTATTAGACTGTGTCACAACAAAAATTCCAAAAAGAAAAGGCTATTTTACATGTCCCACACGAATTTTATGGTTATAGGTATTTATTATTACAATGATAACACCTTAAAAAACGGTTAATATTCCAATTTAAGATTAATCCTACTATTACCACCTAAAAAGACATTCATTTTTTTAGTTAACAACTATATGGTAGTAAGTTAGGGTTATGTTTAAGGAGTACGCTATAAGGTAGTCACTTAATTTTTAAGCAAAGCCGCACAAATTTTTTTCAAAATGGGGATTCCCCCAAATCAAAACTTTTTGGGGAAGTTTTTGGGTAGATTATTAAAAAAATTATTTTTAGGCATAAAAAATTTTCACTTTTACTCCCAACCATTTTTTCTTGAGACCTAATTACGCTTGGAGCCCAGTTAGTAAGCCTGACAGCCAAACCAGATAAAAGTGTGGTACTGAGCTCCAAGTGTAGTTCGGTTTTGAGTTAAAGTGGTAGCGGACAGCTTTCGTTATTTGTGCATAAGTCCCTTCCGCTGCGAATTCCTCCTCCGGAGGAATTCTTGCTCACGGGACTTTTGCACAAATAACGAAAGCCGTCCTTAAGGCCACGTCCTTATGCTGGTCGGCACCTAATTAGTTTTTTGTTTGATGTACGAGTAGTTACGCACGTTCTTTTAGTATGTTATATTTCTCTTATCATGTGGTTTTATATACATGTAAGTATCGAGATGCATGTTTGATAATAAAAATAACTGAATTACAGTAAAGTTTTATGTTTTATAGTATGTATCCATGGTGTCTTACTACAAATTAAACAGTTTTGTAGTGGACAGTCTGGCATTATTCTATAGTAAACACTTCAACTTACATTGTAATCTTATTTATCAGTATCATTTCATTGTTAGTTATGGGACTACTTTAGTTTATTCACAGTCAGACAAAACAATTTATACAACTTGTCAATATTAAAATGCACATTATTAATTTAATTATATGGATTTGTTAGAAAGTAAATATTTTCGTGTTGTCTCCTTTCGTTTTTACTTTTATTAAAAATATTTATGTCTTAATTTATATAAACTAGTATTGGCCATCTTTGAAAATTGCACACTAACGAAATACAGTTTTTGTCCACAGTTTTTCAACTAATTTACAATTTTCAATTATTACGTCATCCGGTAGTCTCATGCAGTTTAAACTTCGTAATTTTTGCTGCATAATATGTATTTGATTATAAATTATCAAGTAATGTTCTAAATATAGTGTCTATATTTTTAATTCAAGTAGTGCAAATTTTATAATGTTAACACTAATTGTATGTACATATTAAGTATTGGATAAGGTGTATCTTAATTAAACTAATACTTATGAATATATATGGCAATTAACTGTTAAATAATATACTGCTGCGTATAACTTAAACTAATATTAACTCTTAATCATTAATTATTATCTTGTTGCGCTGGATTATATGATTATTTCTAGTTTTATGTCTCAAACACTGTATGTATTCATCTATAAATTTAAAAGATTGAATTTTTTCTTTTAAGTAATAATTACAGTTCAAATATACTTCCCATTTAGAGGCTTTATGAGTTTTAAAAGGTCAAATTAAACCATTGTATAAAACTTTAATTACCATTTAGCGTGTTTAACTTAAAAAATCATGGTAGTCACTAGCTCTGTACTTTTGATAGTATAGATCAAATACCGTTACGCCAACTAACTCTTATTTTGAGGTTATGATATTTAGTAACTAAGTACTTTTAACAAAAATTTTTACAATTCAAGTAGTTAATTTAGTTAAAAAAAAGTATTGGTTTAGAATATTGGAAAATTGTGGGATTAGTTGTCAATTATGTCTTAATCGTGATTCAACATACCTTATTCTAACAATATTGAAATTAGATGCAACTTTGTAATTTAGTTGGTAGTTCATTATTTTGTTCGTATTGTTGTAAAGTTAATTAAAAGTTTATTTGATAAATATTCTCTCTCGTTTCTCTAAAATTAATAGCCTTTTTTTTTTGATATTTCTAAAACGTTATTGCATTTCTATTTTGTTCTTTCGTTACTTAATTCTACTTCTGACTCAATACAGTCAATTTTTATTATCAGTCATCATCATGTTGCTCTGGTTTGTATGATTATTTCTTTATGTCTTAAACAATACTTATTTAAAACCTTTTAGTAATGATTACGCTTAAAATATGCTTTTTATTTAAAAGCTTTAATATTTATCCAGTCCAATTTAAAGGTCAAATCTGTTAAATTGTTCAACCGTTATACATGACTTTTTTAACACTGATTTTGTACCTTAATCTAAAGATAATTGATTTTTAAAAGATAGCTAGCTTAACTTAAGTTTTTTTTTTTATTTTAATAAATATTCAATCCAGAAGCTATTTTAGTTTTTAGGTCACTAGTTTTGTCACCTTTTACAGTAGTGTTGTAGTGCCATTTAGCGATTAAATATATATTCATTTTCTTATAATACTTTGCTTGAATTAAACTTATTATAAAAATAACTAACAATTCTTAACATTTAATCCTAATTATCATCCTGTTGCCCTATTTTACATGATTATTTCCAATGGTATGTCTTAAAAAGTTTATGTTCAAATTTAAATAATAAAGATTAAAATGTTCAATTGGAATCTAAAAAATTTCGGTCTTTAAGTACCTACAACTCAACCTAATACAAACATGTTTATTATATTTGTATATTTAATAAAATAACTTTTAAACAATACTCTTTCTTTAGTTTTGCATGTTTTAAAGCGCGTCTACTTAGTTTAAACTTTTTTTTATTATCATTCTTTTTTTGTTAACATATCTAAATTACAAGTAAAGTTTTATGTTTTATAGTATGTATCCTGGCTGTCTTACTACAAATGATTCAGTTTTGTAGTAAACAGTCTGGTATTATTCTATAATAAACACTCCACTTACTGTAATTTAACATTATAACTTTTTGTCCCATTACGAGGGGATAGCACCTGCAGACTTGTTGAAAGCCGTGTTAGTGCCGTAACCAGTGCCGGTTACTCTATGAATCATTTAAGGCTCTCAAATAATACAGGATCTTTTCCTATAACTTTCAGGTACTTGAGTAAATTACTTACTGAGGTATAAGTGTCGTTAGGCTTGAAATTCTATACACTAAAGTTTTTCGTTTACATAAATAAGTATTTCAGTCTTAATTTGTGTAAAAAAGTTAGGACATCTTTTAAATTAGACTCTAATAAATCACACTGTTTTTGTCCAGAATTTTTCAAGTAATTTTGTAATATTTTATATTTTCCCTATTTACAATTATTACGTCATCACCCAGTAGTCTCACACAGTATAAACTTAGTAATTTTTACTTAAACTTTAGTTGTATATGGATGTTATCTTTTTGACGCTCTATGTTTTAAAGTTTGGTAAAGCATCTTGTATATTAATGAATAAGAATAATTGTATGTAAGTAATAAGTGTTGGATAAGGTGTATCTTAATTAAACTAACAGAAACAAATTATATGGCAATTAGCTCTTAAATATTTTACTGCTGCGTATAAATGAATCTAATTTTTGAATTACAATCAACTCTTAATAAAACCTAATCATTAATTATCATATTGTTGCTCTGGTTTAATTATTGTTTATAGTTTTATATCACAAACAATAGACGTATTTAACTACAAATTTGAAAGTTTAAACTGTTTCTTACAAGTAATAATTACAGTTCAAATAAACATCCCATTTAAAGCTTTCGTGAGTTTAAAGGTTTCTTTTAAATTTAACCATAATGTATAACTTTTTCTAAAACTGTGTGTCAAAATAAACAATGGTTGGTACCAGTTCTGTGCTTTTGATAAATTAAATCAAATACTGACTAAGTACCATAGCTAAGTTAGAAACAGTTTAGTTTTATAGTCGATGGGGCGGATAATATTATTTGCTCGCATAAGTGGCTTAAGCATTTAGTATATCTAAATAGATGATTGAGTTTCTTTTTAGTTAGTTTCAGTCTTTATTACGTTTTATAATTCAAAAGTCGCAATTAATTTGTTTTATCTTTAAAAGACAAACAGCTAAGTTAAAGTTTATTCAAAATTAGTATTTCTATTTTGGGACTTATGTAATGTAGTGGGCCTAAGTCGTACGATTTATAAAAGTATTCAGATTATTTTCTCTTTAGTAATGTTATTATTTTAAATAAAACAGTTTATCTTAATATTATTTATTTTTTCTAAACTAGGTGAATATAAACTGTTTTTAGAATGAAAACGTTTAGACTTTTCAAAAGAATATTAAATGTCTTCAAAAGTTGTTCATTTGATTTAGAAGGAGTAGTTTAGGAACATTCGTTGGTATAGAAAAAACTGTTAGTTGTTACCAAAATAAATGCATCACATTTTTAAACTTTAAACATTTTTTTTTTTTGTTGCTTATATATGTTCAGTAAATGTTAACATAAAGTTGTTTGATCTAAAAAAAATTGTTCTTCTTAGCGTATTACTGCATTATATTCTAATTATAGTTTAAACCACGGGTAGGTAAACTACAGCCCGGGGCAAAATGCGGCCCTCAAAGCCAAAATCTGCGACCCGAAAGATACTTTTCAGCTCAAAAATACCTTTTTGAAATAGTAATTCAGAATATTTAACGGTAAAAGCTTACAAATAGACTACAAATTTATAATAGTGCTAGCTATTGCTTATTTTATCACAATTTTTGCATAGAGTAGTGTTTGATATTGATTTCTAAAATTATTTTAAAATAAATTTGGCCTCGGAAGACCGTTTTTTATACAGTGAGGACCGCGATCAAGTTTTTCTAGAAAAACTGGTCGGCAACTTGTAAAAACCATTGGTTTAAAATTTAAACGAGTCCAAAATTACAAATCATTCAAAATTTGTTTGAAACTTTAGGTATAACGCCAAAAGAAGAGAACTTATGAAAGAATTTTACTCAAGTTGTAGAGAAAATTATAAATTATTAGTTTTAGTATCTAAGAGCAAGGGTCGTCAGAATGCGGCCTTCTAAGCCAAAATCTTAAAGCAAAATTCAGCCCGCGAGATACTAACCAGCTCAAAACGAGCCTTTAAAAAAAATTGATAAGAAAAAATGTAGTCAAAGCCTACAATAAAGATCTTTTAAAACATTAAATACGCATTACTAGTACTTTATTTTTGCATATTTTATCACAGTTTTAGTTTGAAATAGTATTTTTATGTTTATTACTACAGTTGTTATAGAAAATTTGTGGCCCGTGGAAAACTTTTTTCTAAACAGTGCGGGCCGAGAGAAAGTTTTTCTGTAAAAAGTGGCCTGGGACTTAGAAATGGCTGCCGACCTGTGTCCTATAATGAGATAATTAAAAAACAAAGTCTTTTTTTTTTGAACTCACAAGTAATTTTTAAGGAAAGCACAAAACTATTAGCTAAATATGTACTTTAACTAACTTAATTTAACTTATATATTTATTCTTTTAAAACTTTATTTTACAAGCTTAGTTTCGGTCAAAGACCTCGTCAGTGCTTGAATAAATCTTGTTCAAACATAATATAATATAACTTATAATACTACTTATTACAACGACTAAATATAAAACCGATTATTATAAACAAGTTTGTTTTAAAACGCTAAACCTTGGAATTAAAACTTTATTTTGACACAAAAAAGAGTAAAAAAAAACACGAAAGATAAAGTTAAAATACACAAAAGAAGTCATTTAAATTATGGAACTAAATCATTAAATATAACATCTTTAAAACTTATAAACATTTATAAGAAGTAATATAAAGATAGATAAAATGCCCATTTACTTTTTACATCATCTAAATAAAAAAAATTTTAATCAAACACTTTTGAAAAGTTTAAGAAGTTTTAAGAATTAATTAATTTTATATAAAATCGTTAGAGCATTTTTTTCAGTTGAAAAATGTTGCATGAAAGTAAACATTTATTAAAAGCTTTTTTTTACTATTAATCGAAAATAAAAACTATTCGATTTTAATTATTTTTAACTACTTACGAAAAAATCAAACCAAAAAACTCATAAGGTTACATTTTAGCGTTGTTATTTAAACTATAAGAAGGCTAAAAGTTAAGGTATTTAATTTTTTAGTCAGTTAAAAGCAAATAAAAACTAAAACAGAAACAAGTACTTTACAACTTTTGCATGTAGTCCATTTATTATTCCTACAGAGAGGAAATAAACTGAGTGATTTAGATGATTCATTCACAACTTTCTACGGTATATGTATAATGCAATGGAAATAGCAAGAAAAACAAAAGATAGTCCAAACAAGATATATGATACCAAGTTGCTTTTTTTCTTTCCTTTATCTGGTAAAGTATATATAGTAACAAATCATATGATTTTGTTTTTTTAGTCAAAATAACTTTTGCATAAAATTAATTTTTTTTTAAAGTTATTGCGACTATAATGTATTAAAAAATTAAAAGAAAACCTTTCTCATTATATACTAAATCAAACAAATACATAAATTCTACAGTTTTGCTTTTTTACCTATTCAAAAAAAACAAATGAAAACTTACTTTCATTGTTGCATTGGTAAAATGAAATATTCGAATATCGATTAGAAGTAAATTTCAAACACTCTTCATTTGGACCATCACAATAAACATTTTCTTTATCGTCAAAGCAAAAATCTATAAAAAATGTAAAGTAGTATTTCAAGTTATTTTAACAGACTATTTTATTTTAATAAATCCAACTTTATTACTATATAATTTGTTACAAATGTTTAGTTTTATATTTAAAAGCTCTAAAGTTAGATAACACATAAAGATTTTAAAGTGCATAAAATATTTAGCCTTAAACTTAACAAATAAACAATAGTAGTACGCTTAATAAAATCTTTGTTTTTCGAGTTCTTTAAAAGCTTGCTTAAAGTAAAACATTTAGCTATATCGATTAAAGTCTTACAAAACTACGATTTGATATCAAGTTAAGAATAATGAATGAGCTATATAAAAGCAAAAATGGTTACATATTAAATATTTGTGAAAATATGTTGTATATGTTAGGCAACTAGTTTTTTTAGCTGCCTGTTTTGAATTTGAATTCTGTATAAAAAGTAAACATTAGTATATATCAAATTAGTAACTTGTTTTAATAAAAACTTAAAACAAATTAGTTTCTACTTTACAGAAGTTGTGTATAAGTTACTGGTGTATGTGTGATTTTGACTATTACTTCTATTGATATAAAAGTGTTTAATACTTTTGCTATACAGTCATTGTGTTTAGTTATGTTGAGCTAATAAGAGTTTTTGTTTTTTTTTAATTTGTTTTCATAAACCTTTATAGAGGCCTGAGCTTAATGTATGGGTTTTAATATTGCTTCTTAGCACACAAATTAGTTCAAATTTTGTAAAAAATTGTAAAATGAGTAATACATATGTAAAAAAACCTAGTGGCTTGTGAGTTTAACTGAAATAATTATGTATACAAGTACTTAAAGTTTTAATCTAAATTTTTAGAAACATACCAAACCTTAAAACTTAATTTATCAGATAAAATTTGTTCTACTGTTCTGATTTATAAATTTTATTTTTGTTATTTGTATTTTATTTTAGTTTATTTAACTACTAACTATTCTGATTTATCCACTATTTTTTACTTGTTATTTACGTATAGAAAATACTTACGTTTTACTTCTTTTCTAAAACAGTAATACCCTTTTCGTGTTTTACAAAATTTACAAAATCGAGTTTCATCTTTGCAATTCTGATCTTTTTGATGTTCTTCACATTTTTCGTTTGCCCACTCTATAAAAAAAAAATTAAGTAAAATTGTTTAGATCAGGTATAATATTTGTTGTGCTAAGAATTTAACACATTGCTGCTTATAAATCTCGTTTTTCAGTTAGTCATCACTTTAAAGTAATTTAATGTGTTTAAAGTTATAAACAAATTACTTAGGATCAAAATTTCACAAAATTGTTTTCATAAGCTTAGTCATAAAGCATGCTGTGTTTGTAAAAAATACGAATTTTTAAAATAAAAAAACTAAATAAATATATAATAATTTTTTAAAGTTTTTATCTAAAAAATATTTATATATATACTAACTTTCACGGCAGTAAGCTCCTGTATAATCACCCTTACAACTGCACTCACAATATGGGTAAGCTTTGATTTCTTTAGAAATTCCTTTGTTTTGACATTCATTTACATCAGTAAAGAAAACTGATCCTTGCGTACAAGGTCCTGTTAAAAGAAAACTCTATTAATTTATAAATAATACTAAGTTTTTTTTTTGCCTAGGAACTATAACATAGGAAATGAGAAAAAACTACAAAAACATTGTCAAGCAAGTTTCAAATGTTTTAAATTAAAAAGAAAATTTTTAAGATAAGTTGCTAGCTCACTCATATTCTCTATTAACATATTTGTATTTTTTAAATATTAATAAGTTTATTAAATTTATTTACCATTTTGACAGTGTTCACCATGAAATCCATTGATACATTTACATGCGGCAACATGAGTATTATCATCATTTGTTTTTCTTATACAAGTACCTCCATTTTGACACTTTGCATAACTTTCACAAACATCTGGTAGAAATATTCACAAAGTGTTTTATTTATTGTAACACATAAAATTTAAAGGTTCACAACTCTATCGTTATCTAGATTTAGTACATAATCACAAGATTTTGAAAAAATTGTCAAAGTATTTGTACAGGCTTTCTCAAGCTATATTCGTAATCATTCCTTGGTATATATTCAATTTATAATCATCTTATTTTTTAGATATTGCCCATTAACTTGGTAATTACCAATTTACTTTACTATCCCCTTACTGTCCAAAGATAGCTACAATTTCCCAAAGGACGCTATACAACATATAACTTTGCAAACCCTGATTTAGATTATAAACTGTTTGTTTTAAATTTTTTTTTTTAAATTGCAATAGTTTATTTAATTATTCAAATGTATAATTATTTCTACTGTTCAAGTCAAACTATTAAAAAAAATAAAATTACCATTTTAACACAAATACTTATAAAAATTTTTCGTTACATATTTCAGCGTATTACATTTTACTTTCTTTAAAGAGATTGTAAACTATAACTTAAGTGTTCACACGTTTGTTATTAGTGTTGTTTATCTCCTTTTAAAAGTTATATTGAATTTTTATATATTTTAGTTCTTATGTTACTAAAAAATATTAGTACCTACATTATTAAACAAAAAATTACTTAATTTTCGTTTAGTTTTATTATCATTTGTTTTTCATTTCATTTAACTGATTGTTTATCACTGTAACTTTAAATATTTAGTTGATAAGGAAATCAATGTGTAATAGATCGTAAGAAACTTTATAAACATGAGGTGTACGACTTGATAACCGAAAGGTTCCTTTGTGTAACAAATCCTTAGACCAAACTTTTTTAGCGATTCTTTTATCGTTCAATAAACAACATAAATATTTGCTAAGTAAATAAGTTCAATTGTACATGTGCAAATTTAAAGAAAATTTTATAATTTAGATAATGTTATACGATAATAAATTTAATAAACGAGGAAATATTAATATTATTTATTGTTATTAACTATTTATTGTTTGATCTCTTAGAAGATTTTTTTTTATTTGATAGTTAAAGAATACAGATAAAATATTTTTTTTTAATTTAGGTTTATTGGGTTGCTGCTAGAGCCCACAGAAAAAGTTTTTTTTTTTCTTCGAACACATTTTCAAGTGTAAGAAAAATATATATAATGTTTAAATATTCTTTAGAAAATTAATTTTATTCCTCAGTGTTTTAATAATAGTAATAAAAAACATTTTAGTGATGACAGAAGTTTTTTATCAATATGATAATTTTTTTAAGTCAAACCAAAACTTTACTTCTGAATATGTTAAAAATTTTTTAAATTCAAGGTTTTTCCAGTTTTTAGTTGAAAATTCCAGTTACTTTTTTGCATAAGTTATCAAATTCCTGGTTTTTTCAAGGATTTCAGGTAAAGTGGCAACCCTGACTTTAGCTGTGTCAATTAGCTATAAATAAAAACAAAACATTTTTTTAAGAACGAAGAAGTTTTTTGAAATTTCTATATCAATGAATGATTCAAATTTACCTTTATTTAAGAAAGATTATTGAGAAAATTGCACTACTCAAAACACTTTAACGATTAAGTGTTATGGTGTAAATTAATTTTGAAAATTTAAAAACAGGATGATGTAAAGAAACAGTTTAAATACCTTTTTTACAATTCATACCGGTGTAAGTACCAGTGCAATTACATTTGTAGTGAGGATAATTCTCCAATCTGTTACATTGTCCTTTGTCGTTACATATCCCCTTTTTTTCACAGGCACCTATTAAAAGTATTTTTTTAATTTTCTCAAAATATTTACTATTCATAATATCATAAATTTACCATTTTTAATATTTAAAATTTAAAATGATTACAAGTATAAAGTTTGTTATGGTTATGATAGTTGAGTATTAAAACAAACAGTTTTATAGATTTAACCATATTGTAAAAAAATATCGATATAACAGAATAAAGACTTTGAAAAATCCTTCACTCTCACAACTGCATTATAGAGACTTTCCTTATTTATAAAACTAAGAGACAAAAAAGTATTAAGTGTTCCGAAAAATGAATGTAAAAAATCAAAAATTTCCTTTTTGATTTTAATAAGGGCTACAATAACAATTACTTTTAACTACGATCGTAGTAGGCAATCGCATTTCTTCCAGGTATCCACGACCAACTTTATCCCATTGGTAGTTGTATTCCTGTTTCAAACCAAAAGTAATCACAGTACCGTTCAAGTCCCGCGTTGCATTCGGTGTTCCCATAATGATCTTGATAGTTCCTCCTGGACGATGTGCTTCTTTAACGTCTCCTCCATACTTTTCTAATGCTACAAACCTGTTTGATATTTTCTTGAAACAATTCATACATCCTTAGTTATACTGCAACATACATGTGTCCAGTAAAAAATTAACAGAGAGTTTTATTTTTTAATGCATTACTTAAAAATAAAGATGAGCAATATTACTTAAAAAGACATCATTTTGTTCAAAACTAACCCCAAATACTCATCACCCGACACATACAAGTCTATATGTTTGGGATGTGCGTAATATAATTCCCAAGGAAAACCATTTTCGTAAATGCCTTTATATAAAAGGTGTTCCTCCCTTCCCTATAAGTTTAAAAATATACAAAAAAAAGTTCAAGTAGGTTGTGCAGTATTTATTAAGTTATGATGTATATATATAAAATAAATATATAATAAGTTTGTTCAACAGAATATTTCTCAACTGACAATTTTTGATATTTTTGCTATCTAGTATTAAATTTTTTAAATCAAATAATATTTTTTTATGTAATATAAATATATAGGCCTGCTATTTTAGAAAACACATAATACTTCACTCTTACTTTAATAATATAAAATTATAAGTTTATTATACAGTACAATAATTTTTTTTACTATCTTCATTCAAAAGGTTTATAAGGTTTTACAGTACAAGATAAAAAAAAAAAAGTTGTCATAGAGTCAACACATTTATTTTAGTAAAAATACAATTAACTAATAACGTCATAGTGGTAAACAGCAATAACTAGTTTTATACTTAATAAAACTTACTTTATTAAATATACTTTTAAAGTGGTACATGGTGAATTAATCAAAACTTATACTCTAGTAGTACTGTAAATTTCGTAAATCTTAACTGGAACTTTCACATTTTAAAGTTTGAATAAGTTTAAAAGACCTTAACTTTTTAACTTACTTTTGCTTTATACCAAACCATTGCTTCTACTTTGAAATATTGATACCAGTAATTATTAAGTTTCAAATAGAAATTTCTACTTTCGCCTTCGTATATGGTTGTTGTTTCGTTAAAATTTGTGTAAAGTATGTTCTCTGGGTCAAATTTATTATCTGTGTAGCAGTAAAAACAGCTTTAAACTATGTTTTCTAAAATGCTAGTTTTAACTTTATTAGTTCTGATCGCTTATACTTATTTTCGGTTTAACTAACTTTATATGTTGAGTTATGTGTTTGAAGTATAAAAAATAACCAAGTACATTTCTATTTGTAAAAAACTTGTAAAATTTAATTAATTTTTGTTTTTGATATCTATAGGTAGAATGTTTTTTTGTATAATTCAAATACGCGTTTCTATAACAACATATACTACAATTTATTTCTCAAACACAATATTTTATTTCAAAACAAAGCGAAAATATTTTTAATATAAAAGAAATAAATAGTAAAAGTGTAAAGCACTTTTTTACATTTTTTTTTTATTTAATCAATACTCTTACCTGTCTTATATTCATATCCGCTTTCTGAGTCAGATGTTACTCTTGTGTATGAAACCACTTGACTCAGAACTTCAGAATTTGATGTCCTTGAAATAAATAAAAACAACATTAACATTGTTTTTAATGGAAAAAAATTAATAATAATAATACAATTTATTGTTAAAAACTGTTAAATAACTATTTTGAAAACAAAATTTTACTAGTTTTTCTATAAATGCAATAGAAGACAGATTGTAATGGTTATTTATATGTAGTGTCAATATAAAATGCTTTACTAACAGAAATAATATATTTAGCAGTAAGACTGCTATTTTGTAGTTGCTCATTTGTTTTTCTTTAAATGTTCAATCTAAATAATTAATTATACTAAATATCTGTACAAAAAAATATATAGTGTAATTCAACAGTAAATGTTATTATTACTTTTACAATATAAGTTAACAAAAAGTTATTTAAACTATTTGTTCTTATAAACTGTAATTTAACGTTCCAGAAGCTAGAAAACAAATCTTTGTAGAAAAATATAACATTAAACTAACAAACTTAAGTAAACTTATTCAACATTTATTTTTATTTTAAGTTTTTTAAAATGAAAAAAACTATTTATTAAAAATTACTTCTTAATATTTTTACAAAAAGTAAAAACTATACGGAAAATTAAAAGTTTACTAAAGCACGAATAGTTTTAAAAAATTAACTTGTTACTGTTTTTTTTGTGCTATTTATATAAAACGCTTATTAATAAAGATAAACAATTGATCAATACAGCAATTCAGCTAATTTATAAAGCAGATTTTAGTAATGAACAACTAGTATATTCAAATTTTGTAAAATTAGTTCTATGTGTTTAAACGATGTATAAAATAATTTAGTTAACTTTACTTTTGATCCATCAATAAGCTAACTAGGTAATTCTAAAGTTTTTTATACATTTATTTTTTTACTGTTAAAATACCTTTTTAGACCTAATCTCAATATAAATTAAAAAATAGTCATTGTTATAATAATCACTCATGGAATTTTATTCTGACTTTAAGTATTTTTATTTAATTGTTTACTGTATGAAGGCTAAGAAAATATAGAATGTTGTAAATTTAAACTGACAATATCTGACTTTATTTTTAATTTTGTCAAATTTCTTTACTTTTTTTCAAAAACCCCTTTTTTTTCCTGACTTTTCCTAACTTTTTTCAATTTTTTAAGCTTTTCCTGACTTTTCCTGACCTTGTGGCAACCCTGCACCAATAGTAATGACAATGTCCTAATTTACCAGATAGTTTTTATAATAACCACCAAGTGAAAGGTTGTAAAATAAAAAGTGAAACCTTGGGGAAACGTTTTAGTCAGAATGACATAGGGGATACTTACAATTTAAAAGACTTAAGTAGTCATTATAATCAACATTCCTATATGGGTAATTGCATTCAGAACACTATACATGAAAATGTGCAGGCCAACAGACAGAAGCAGTCTTTATATTATGAAAGTTCACTAGCGGAAGAAGACTCAGAGATAGAGGAACTTACAAAACTACTAGTCCAAGCTAAAATTTAAAAAAGGAAAGCTACCTTTTAAAAGGAATTAAATTCAATTTACAGTAGATTAAATGAAGGTCTAAACAAATCCCAAAGTAAGATAAGTTACAGTGGCAGCAGTCCTGTATATAATACTTCCCACACTGTAAGGGCTACATATAACAGCAGTTTGAAACAAAGGACTCTAGAAAATCGGAATCTTTTTTCCCAGATTGAAGCCATAAGGGACCGTGACAATTAATTAAGATTTTTTGAGGATAGGTGTAGTACATATGGTGTTACTGGTGATACTGAAAAATTTGAAATTCTCCAAAAAGACTTGCCACGTCCTGACATAATGAGCTTTTTTGAAGGTTATGATGAGGATACAACTTACTACAATCTTTTCAAGTTTTTAGAAGGCAAAGGTAAAAAATAGTTTATTATTTTTGAGAATATACAATTACTCAGTTTCACCGCAGAGCGGATTTTCAAATTGTAAATCTGTAGTAAAATAATAATGTTAAAAATGACAAATAATTAAAAACTGGTTTGAGTTAAGTTTATATACAAAAAAAAAAAAAAAAATTAATTAAAAATTATATTGATGCAAAACAACCTTTAATTTAAAAACTATCAAATTAAAGTCTACAAACAATATAATTAAACCATAGTATACAGTGGGGTATTGATATCTATTGGATTTAAAAAGATAAAAACTTTTACAGAGTTAGAAGTTATGGAGTAATAGATACATATTATTAAGCACACAGTTCTAATAATAAATTAATAATGTGATAATGTTCAAAATAAATAAAGGAATAACAAACATTTAAACATAAAGATCCCAGTAAAATTATAAAATATGGAGTAACTGGCCGAATGGTGTGGTTTAATGTTGAAATAAATTAATTAAAATTGCTGAGAAAGTGAATTGCTCAACATTAATTAAGATGATAGAAAAAATGACTGAAGTCCAAAAAGAATCAACTAATGCTAGGTTATCTAAGTCTGAAATGTTTCTTACCGTAACTGTATATGATTCTTCTATTTGTTCTATATTCATTCTTAATGAAATGCAGGAAATTAAGGGAAACTTGGCAAATCAGGCAGAAGTAATAGACTCCATGAAAAATTCACTTATTTTTTTAAACAATCAGTTTGAAGATATTGAAAAAAAAAAAAAAAATATCAAAAAGGAGGTTAATTTTTTAAGTTAGATAATGGGAGATTAAATCATCAATTGAAAGAAATGAAGAAGAAGTTCAGTTATTCAAGCGTACAACTTGACTACATTAGAATAAAATTTGAAAAGTAGGAATGTCGAGATCAGTGGGGTGCCTTTTATTAAAAATGAAAATGTACTTGATGTTGCAGTGAGAACAAAGAAAAAAGTTGACCTTCTGTTGTGTGAGGAAGATATTGAGTCAGCAAGACAACTAGTTAAAAAAGATAATAAAAATGAAGTAATCAAAAGTTCTATTTTAGTTAGATTTAAAAATATTAATAAAAGAAATTACATATAAAATAATAATAAGAATCTAGCTAAGGCTAAAATTAATTCATTAGATGATAGTATTAAAAATGTGTACATAAATGAAAATCTTACTCCCAAAAATAAACAATTATTCTATATGACAAACTGTTATAGAAAAACTAACAACTGAAAGTTTCTTTGGACTACAAATGGCACAATTTATCTAAGAAAAATAGAAGAATCAGATACAGTTACGGTAAGAAACATTTCAGACTTAGATAACCTAGCTTCTTTGTTGAGAACTTTGTTATTTTGTTTAGAAACATTTTAGTAGTTTAATGTCTGTCAATAAAAGTGTATATATTTGTTTAGTGTGTAAAAAAAGTGTGAAAAATAATTGTATTTATTGTGAAATATGTGGACAATGGTCACATTTTAAATGTTGTAAAATTTCTAGTTCCCAATTTGTTTCTTTAAGTAAGTCTAATGAACCTTTTTTTGTTTTAATTGTTAAGTACAGGAAACACCTTTTAGTTTAATAAGCAATAAAGAATTTAAAAACCTTAACTTTAGTAGTATTTGTAGTTATAGCTGTAAAATTTGTAATAATAACAATTGTTTTTGTAAAAATATTTTTTTATTTAGTCAAGTTAATAACATTGAACTTTTTATGTTAATAAATAATAGCATTTCAATTAAAAAATTAAATTATAATATTCAGACTGGGCCTATTGTTAAGGGGTCTCAGTATTCGTGTTCAGGTGATTTTGAAAATTTATTAGATAAAGATTTTATAGCAGTTTAAGTTTTTTACACATAAATATAAGAAGTTTTATTAGAAATAAATCTAAGCAAGAGGAATTAATGTACTCATATAAAATCATACCGGGTATAATAGGAATCAGTGAAACTAAAATTAATAAAAATACCGATAGAAATTTTTTATCATTAACTAATTACAATTTAATTGTGTAAATTCTATGTCAAACTCAGGAGGCGTTGGTGTGTATGTCAAAAATTCAGTTATGTATTCAATCAGGAAAATCGTTAATTTTATATGTGTTAGTTATGAATCTATATTGTTAGAAATATCAGTAGGATTTAATAGTAAATACAATAAAAATATTTTAGTAGGATTAAAATACCATCACTCTAATGCTTCAATTCCTGAATTCAGTAAAAAAAATTCAGATTTCTTCTTAGAAAATATAAATAATTATAAAAATATTTGTATATTTGGAGATATTAAAATTAAATATTTAAATGATAAAGCTACATCAGTGAAAAATTACTTAAATCATATAAATGGATTTGGTTTTACAAATATCATCAAATTCCCAACTAGAATTAATAATTCTTGGGGTACATTGATAGATCATTTTTATTGCTCAACACCAGAAAAAGTTATTCAGTGCCAAGTGCTTTTGTCGGATATATCAGACCACTTTCCCCTATTTATAAAACTTAAAAAATTGCAACTTATGAAAAATGATTTCAAAAATAAAAACCAATACTTCCAAGATTTCTCAAAAATCAATACCAAAAAACTTTTAGCAGATGCTTCACTGATTCTTAGCATACATGAAACTAACAATTTTATTCAATCTGTAAGTTCTATTGATACAAATATTAATAACTTAATAGGAAAAACCTAATAGAAATAACTTACAAAAATGTTCCAAATAAATAATTATTTGTCTAAACTGAAATTGAAATCAAAACCTTGGATAAATAGCAATATTGAAATCCATAAAACAAAAAAATAGATTACACAAAAGTATCTGCAAAAATAATTTTGATAATCCAATTAAAGTTCAAGAGTACAAAAAATTCAGAAACAAACTTACAAAAATTAAAACAATATCAAAAAAGGCATACTATGAAAACATGCTTAAAATCTCTGAAAAAAATACATCCAAAATTTGGAGAATAATAAATAGTATAACCTATAGGAAAAATAAGAAAACCAATTTCCACACCAGCTAGATATAAATGAAAATTCTTATACCAAACCAGTTGAAATAGTTGATAAATTAAGTACTTATATTGCAAGTATTGGCTTACAGACCTGTACAAAAAAAAAAGGGATATTCTGAACTCAGCTAATAAAATAAAAATGTTTGTAACAGTTTCTTTTGGTTAGATGTAACAGAATTAGAAATACTTAACATTATAAAAAACTTAGAATCAAACAAGGCCAATAGTCATGATAATATATCAGTTAAAATTTAAAAAAAAATTAATAGTCCTATCTCTAGAGTTTTAAGTGAATTGATTAATCAAGCATATTATGATAGTAAAAATCCAAATTGTTTAAAATTAGCAAAAGTAATTCCAATATTCAAATCAGGATCAAAAAATTTACCAGGCAACTATAGACCAATCTCAATTTTATCTAACTTAAATAAAATAATTGAAAAAGTAATATATAATCGTTTATATAGTTTTTTTTACTAAAAAAAATATTTTAAACAATTCACAACTTGGTTTTCGAGAGAACCATTCTACTACCATGGCTTTGTCTGAATTTGTAGAGGGTGTTCTGAACAGGTTTGATAAAGGAGAATCAGTATGTGCTTTGTTACTTGATTTAAGTAAAGCATTTGACAGTGTTGATAGAAGGATTTTGCTAAACAAATTAGAATGTTATGGTGTAAGACGGAAGATGCAATCGTTAATTAAATCTTATTTGACTGAAAGGGAACAGTATGTTAATTTCTGTGGGTATAAATCAACACATAAAAAAATAGATGTAGGAGTTCTACGAGGTTCAGTCCTAGGACCTCTTTTATTTCTCATACTCATAAATGACTTACAAAACAATACAAACTTAAAAGTAATAATTTTTGCAGACGATACCTTACTGTATAAAACATTTAATAAACACACATATTTACAAGACAGTGACAACCTTAATTTTGAACTTCAAAAAGTCTTAAGTTGGCTTGAAGAAAATAGACTTAAATCAAGTATTGGTAAAAAAATGCATTCTATTTCATCCACTTAAAACAACTTTTTGGAAAAGTATAAAATTTTATGTCAAAATAGGTAAAACAATAGTAAAAAAGTTAAAAAGTTACAAGTACTTAGAAGTAATAATAGATAATAATTTAAGTTGGGCGAACATATTGAAATTGTAAAAGGTAAATTATTAAGGGCTATTGGTGTTATTTATAAAACAAGGTACTTTTTAAATAAAAAATCTCTACACTTAATTTTTAATTCACTTTCATGAGCCATATAAGGTATGGTCTGTTATGCTGGGGCAGAACTAATGAAAGAAAAATAAATGAAATCAATGTACTCTTTAAAGCACTCAGGTGCATTCATTATAAAAAGTACAACAAGAGTGTGAGAAATTTAAAAGTGACCAAAAAATATTAAATTTCGAAAATTTATTTAAATATGAGCTGGGAGTTTTTATGTTCAAATTTGTAAATAATTTTTTACCTGTAAATTTTAAGTGTTACTTAAGAAATATAAATGATGTACATAGCCATTCAACTAGGTGCTCGAAAACTAATTTTTTCTTACCAAGATTCAAAATCAGTAATGGTCATAAGTTACTAGCTTATCAGGGTAGTAAACTTTGGACAGACTTACCTATTAAGTTGAAAGACCAAAGTCATATTGGAAGGTTCCAGGTTGAACTAAAAGGATACTTATTAAATATTCAATTAATTCAATAGAGTTTAAATAAGATGAACAAGAACTTTTTTTTTATAAACAGTAGATTAGTATCAATTTTTCATCTGAGTAGGTATTTGTCTTTTTTTTGAGTAGGGGTTTATAAACTGGGTTTCAATAGCATTGGTCCACTCAAGTTTGTAGAAAGTTGTAATTTATATTTTTTCTGTTTGTAGTTTGTTAGTGTATTAGTAAGTGTAAAGCAAATTATTAGTCTCTAAACATATTTTTGCCAGAAAACAAAGAAAGTTAAAAGTTTAAATCATGAGCTACAATCACTGATAAAACTTTAAACTAGTAATAGGTTGACTTATTTTATGATCTTTAGTGTTTTTATGTTATTTATTATTGTTATTCTTTTTTTTTTCAAAAAGAAAACCTTATTTACTATTTTCAGTATTTTTTTGTGGTTGTTTACTTTTTAATTTTGGTATAGTTAAACTCACATATTTAAACATTTATTCAAGGTAGTAAAAAACAAATAGTTTTTATTAAAGTGATATAATTGTTTTATACTTTTTATTTAGTTTAAGCAATTTTTTTTATGGATACATCTTTATTTTACTTTTTTTTTTTTGAATTTTGCAGCTTTTTTTTATTTATTTTTAATTTTTCAATGTTATAGCCTTATTTTACTGTTACTTATTTTTATGATAAGTCAAACTAGGTTGGTAGTAGAGTCAAAATTCTTAAACACACATAAAAAAAATTAAAAAAACTTCAATTTTTTTTTCTCTTTTTTTTAATCATATAAAAGGTTAACTTATTTGCAAAATTCTGGATAAATTTAAAAATTAAAACTTTAGATAAAAACTTAATATTTTAACGTAAAGTTAGATATATATTTTATGTGTATATAATGTTAGATATATGTGTGTGTAAAAATTCTTTATTTTTTTTGAAAATTTATTTATTTTGTTATTATTATTATTTCTTTTAGAAAAATATTTAATGTTGTAAAGTTTAATTTTTTTATAGAGCTTTTCGTTTTAGAATTTTAATTTTTTCTTTTTTTTCCATTTTTAGCTCATTACAATTTTGATTAAGTTTGGGTATGCAACTTGATAACCGAGAGGTATTTTTGCTATCCAGGTCATTGAACCAAAAAATTTTTGAGCTTTTTTTTTTTTCGTTTTCGTTCAACTAACTTACTAAACTAAGTTCTCAAGGGTAATGGTTGAATTCACTAAGATGATAAAGACATCAATATATTTGGTCATCACACTAGCATTACAAATAACAACCCTAGTAAGTTTTTTAGGTCACTTGCACAAGGTGAGGTTGTTCAGTTTGATGTTGTAATGAGTGAAAAAAAATATGCCACAGGCTGTGAACGTAGCAGGTCCTAATAACAAACCAGTTTAAGGTTTCAAATATGCCCAAGACAGGTGTTCAAGCTATAACCAGAGGTTTTACAAAAAGCAGAGGCCACAACAAAAATTTTATTTGTTCAATGATTGTTGCAAATTAAGAGACAAACAGCAGAGAGAAGAGAAAAACAATTTTAAGATAAAACACAACCACCAATTAACCCATCAGGTTAAAACAACTCATAATAGACGTTTTGTAAAGGATAATATTAATTTATACTAGCATTGAAGGCATTGGAAATTAAATAATTTTGTAAATTTCTAGGAACATTTAACAACTTTATTTTGACATTAAAGGGTTTTCATTTAATTTTATACCATTTAAGGCTTTTGGAAACAAGGAATTTTGTAAATTTAAACGGATAAAATCTGACTTTGTTTTTTGTCAAATTTCCCCACTTTTCCTGGTTTCTTGACCTTGTGGCAACCCTACTACTTTGTATAAACAGATAAGACAGTTTGGAATGATGTTTCTTTTATATTGTGCCACTCTAGTGGTAATTGTCTCTTTTTTTAATTTCTTCTTTTTTTTCGCAAGCGATATAAAGTTGATAGTCTCGATTAATGGGCCAGTTCAGTACGGTGCAGTTTTTCTAGTTGCTACTTGATTGAATGGTCTGAACTCAGTGCAGCTTTTTGCTGCACTTAAGTTTTAATGGTTTCAATCTTGTTGAAGTGATTTCGATTTTAGAATGTTTTTTTAGTTTGGTTTAAACATGTAGTGTTTAGTTTCTGTTATTCTAGTGTAATGTTGTGCAGTTTTTTATCATCTTTTCGTTTCGCAAGTTCATTGTAAATAAAATCATTATCACAAATTCGAACTCAGTATAAGTAACTGTTTTGTTAAACCTTTAGTAAATATTAAGTAAGTCATTTTAGTATATTTAAGCACTTATAATTTAAGCGTTATCTTGGGGACTTCTACTTTATAAGTTAGAGCGCACGTTGCGTATTAAAACCAGGCCAAAAATAAGTTATATGAGTAGAACCTTTACAGGTAGCGTCATGATGACCCGGACGTCCAGTTATTTATAGCTGGAATCGAACACAGATACCTTCATTAAAATTTTTACATTTGTTAGATGGTGACTTGAAAACAGAGTAAAATAAACTTTATTAATAATATTATAAATTCGATAAATTAAAGGGCATTTATTTAACCCAGTCATTTGGTCTGTAAAGTTTTAAAAATGAGTTTAAAATTTCTAGTTGGAAAAACAACTAAGTAGTTCGAGTTTGTGAGAGATTTGTGTTGTTTTTTGCAAAAAGTAATTAGCTTTATTATGTTGAATTGTATGTTAAAGTGGTTTGGGAAAAGCTAATAGACATGTGTTAGAACTAAAATGTGTTTGTTGTGTAGATATTATTGCAATTTATGTTGAAGCGTTTTTTCAAAATGAGTTTTAAACTTGTACGAGCAAGTTTAAACAAAAGTTTGTCTTGTTTTCAAGTTGTTCCGCGTTTTGTCAAATTAATTAAATATCGCTCAATCGTTTTAAACATTTTATTAAAAATTAAAATGTAACTAAAGGCTTCAAATAATAAAACTTTCTTATAACAAAAAGAGTTTTAAACGTCTATAAAAGTTAGCAACTGTAAAGTTTAATTGTTTTGTTTTTAAACAATCGGTTAATTTGAACTATAATGGATAATAAACTTTTTAAACTACAAGTAAAAACATTGTTGTTTTTTCGTTCGTCCTTGTAAAAATATTTGTATGAGGTTATTAAAACTTGTTTTCGAGTGCATAATCGGTTATTGAAGTGAAATTTCTTAAGTTTATTAAACTTAATTGAGTTTTATATTTAGCAACAATGTTATATTCAAACTTTAAACTATAATATTTAAAGTTTTTTTTTTTTTACAATGACCTTGTTAATTGCTTGTAACAAACTTTATTGGCATGTTTTTTGTTGTTATACACTTCAGCTAACTTATAAAAACACAATTTTAATAAGGTCATTTGAGCTATTAATATCTTATTCAACATTTAAACGCTAACAACAACTTTGTTTTTAACTTTCTTAGAATGTTAAAGTTTTATAAATTAGTATAAAGTTCAAGAGCTATATATTTTTACGAAACAAATTTAAGCTTTTGAAATGAATATAATTGTTTGTTTTGTCAACTAACTCATGTTGAATGTGAAATGTTTTTTATTTTAAAGCTTGTAGAGAATTACTGTATACTGATTGGAGCAAAAAATGTTTTTTCAATTAGCTTAAAACATACAAGACTTTTAAGATAAAAATAAATAGACTAATCGACTAATGAAATGTTATTGCTAACTAAAAGCATGTAACTTGTTACTTTTTTTATGTTTTAACTTGTTTTTAAAATTGATATAAAGTAGTGTTACGTATTTCTATTTGGACTTTCGCACGAACGGCCCGAGAAACGAATCGGCGAGGAGCGGTACGAGGAGACCGAGCTTCATGTACGAGGAGAGGAACGAGGAGATGTACGGAGAGACGGATCAGAGGATTCCGTAGCGCCAAGAGACCGCTGGTTGAGGCAAGGAGACGGTTCCGTAGGGCCAAGAGACCGCGGGTTGAGGCATGGAGACGGTTCCGTAGGGCCAAGAGACCGCGGGTTGAGGCAAGGAGACGGTTCCGTAGGGCCAAGAGACCGCGGGTTGAGGCAAAGAGACGGTTCCGTAGGGCCAAGAGACCGCTGGTTGAGGCAAGGAGACGGTTCCGTAGGGCCAAGAGACCGCTGGTTGAGGCAAGGAGACGGATTCCGTGGCGCCAAGAGACCGTTGGGTGAGGCGAGGGGACGTATCAGCATAAACCGGTCAAACGACGTGGAGATGTACAAGGGCGGAGCGAGTTTCAGCAGCAAAGAACTTTTTAAAAAAAAAACATTTGTCTGTCATTTAGAAAACTGTATTATGCTTTTATTAACTTTGTGTATTTTAAATTAATGCTTTTTAAACTAAGGAGATAAAAGTCGGCGGTCGTTTTTTCGTTAATTTTTCTATATAGGGAGTTTTAAGCATTCTTACAAGTGTTAAATAATATGAATAAAAATTATTGTTTCTTTTTCGGAAAACCAAGAAAAATTTTTTAAAGTCCGAGGGTAAGAGGAGAAAATGTGCCACTCTAGTGGTAATTGTCTCTTTTTTTAATTTCTTCTTTTTTTTTCGCAAGCGATATAAAGTTGATAGTCTCGATTAATGGGCCAGTTCAGTACGGTGCAGTTTTTCTAGTTGCTACTTGATTGAATGGTCTGAACTCAGTGCAGCTTTTTGCTGCACTTAAGTTTTAATGGTTTCAATCTTGTTGAAGTGATTTCGATTTTAGAATGTTTTTTTAGTTTGGTTTAAACATGTAGTGTTTAGTTTCTGTTATTCTAGTGTAATGTTGTGCAGTTTTTTATCATCTTTTCGTTTCGCAAGTTCATTGTAAATAAAATCATTATCACAAATTCGAACTCAGTATAAGTAACTGTTTTGTTAAACCTTTAGTAAATATTAAGTAAGTCATTTTAGTATATTTAAGCACTTATAATTTAAGCGTTATTACCAGGTAGCGTCAATATAAAGAACAACATAAAATACAAGCAAAATATCAAAAATGAAAATTACTTTTGAAACACAATCACATAGTGAAAGTGCAACTTGACAATAGACCAAGTTTTAGTCAGTAAGTTTTATTCAATTTAACAACTGGTAGTATTTATGTCTATTTCAAAACACTTAAGACAATAAACTAAAAACTAAATAAATCTTTTGGTAACCAATAAACTGTAAAAGGTTTAATAAACTATTAAACATGTAAATCTGGCTCATATATTTAACCAATAATTAATTTAATTGGTTAACACCAGTTGAATTATTAACTTTATAATAAAACAATACTTACAATAAACACATATAAAAAGTTCAAGATAAGATTTCTTTCTTAAGGTCTCTCACACAGAACAAAACTGACTAAGTGCTGTATTGTTATGTTTTGATGTTTCATTGCATCAGTATTTAATTTGAAACAATGCGTGATGAGTGTGAAGTTAGATTGATTCAAAAGCTTTATTTTTTTACTAACTGTAAATATTTTGAACAATTTGGCCTTATTTCACACTCACTACTTATTCAATGACTAAAACGTCATGACAGACATTCAATGAGTGTGACTAAAACGTCATAATCGACATTCATTGAGTGTGACTAAAACGTCATAATCGACATTCATTGAGTGTGACTAAAACGTCATAATCGACATTCATTGAGTGTGACTAAAACGTCATAATCGACATTCATTGAGTGTGACTAAAACGTCATAATCGACATTCACTGAGTGTGACTAAAACGTCATGGCAGACATTCACTGATTGTGACTAAAACGTCATAATCGACATTCACTAAAAGTGACTAAAACTTCATGGTATAAATTCACTGAGTTTGACTAAAACGTCATAATCGACATTCACTGATTGTGACTAAAACGTCATGGTAGACATTCACTGATTGTGACTAAAACGTCATGGCAGTCATTCACTGGGTGTGACTAAAACGTCATAATCGACATTCACTGAGTGTGACTAAAACGTCATGGCAGACATTCACTGAGTTTGACTAAAACGTCATGGCAGTCATTCACTGGGTGTGACTAAAACGTCATGGCAGTCATTCACTGAGTGTTACTAAAACATCATGGTAGACATTCACTGAGTGTGACTAAAACGTCATAATCGACATTCGCTGAGTGCGACTAAAACGTCATGGTAGTCATTCACTGAATGTTACTAAAAAGTCATGGCAGACATTCACTGAGTGTGGTTAAAACGTCATAATCGACATTCACTGAGTGTGACTAAAACGTCGTGACAGACATGCACTGAGTGTGACTAAAACGTCATAATCGACATCCACTTAGTTTGACTAAAACGTCATGGCAGACATTCACTGAGTGTTACTAAAACATCATGGTAGACATTCACTGAGTGTGACTAAAACGTCATAATCGACATTCGCTGAGTGTGACTAAAACGTCATAATCGACATTCGCTGAGTGCGACTAAAACGTCATGGTAGTCATTCACTGAATGTTACTAAAAAGTCATGGCAGACATTCACTGAGTGTGACTAAAACGTCATAATCGACATTCACTGAGTGTGACTAAAACGTCATGGCAGACATTCACTGAGTGTTACTAAAACATCATGGCAGGCATTCACTGAGTGTTACTAAAACATCATGGCAGGCATTCACTGATTGTGACTAAAACGTCATAATCGACATTCACTGAGTGCGACTAAAACATCATGGTAGTCATTCACTGAATGTTACTAAAAAGTCATGGCAGTCATTCACTGATTGTGACTAAAACGTCATAATCGACATTCACTGAAAGTGACTAAAACGTCATGGTATAAATTCATTGAGTGTGACTAAAACGTCATGGTAGACATTGACTGAGTGAGACTAAAACGTCATAATCGACATTCACTTAGTTTGACTAAAACGTCATGGCAGACATTCACTGAGTGTTACTAAAACGTCATGGTAGACATTCACTGAGTGTGACTAAAACGTCATAATCGACATTCGCTGAGTGCGACTAAAACGTCATGGTAGTCATTCACTGAGTGTGACTAAAACGTCATGGCAGGCATTCACTGATTGTGACTAAAACGTCGTGACAGACATGCACTGAGTTTGACTAAAATGTCATGGTAGACATTCGCTGAGTGTGACTAAAACGTCATAATCGACATTCACTGAGTGTTACTAGAACGTCATAATCGACATTCGCTGAGTGTGACTAAAACGTCATAATCGACATTCACTGAGTGTTACTAAAACGTCATAATCGACATTCGCTGAGTGTTACTAAAACTTCATAATCGACATCCACTTAGTTTGACTAAAACGTCATAATCAACATTCGCTGATTGTGACTAAAACATCATGGCAGACATTCACTGAGTGTGACTAAAACGTCTTATTCGACATTCACTGATTGTGACTAAAACGTCATAATTGACATCCACTTAGTTTGACTAAAACGTCATGGCAGACATCCACTTAGTTTGACTAAAACGTCATAATCGACATTCGCTGAGTGTGACTAAAACGTCATAATCGACATTCGCTGAGTTTGACTAAAATGTCATAATCGACATTCACTTAGTTTGACTAAAACATCATGGTAGACATTCACTGAGTGTTACTAAAACGTCATAATCGACATCCACTTAGTTTGACTAAAACGTCATAATCGACATTCACTGAGTTTGACTAAAATTTCATGGTAGACATTCGCTGAGTTTGACTAAAATGTCATGGTAGACATTCGCTGAGTTTGACTAAAATGTCATGGTAGACATTCACTGAGTGTGACTAAAACGTCATAATCGACATTCGCTGAGTGTTACTAAAACTTCATAATCGACATCCACTTAGTTTGACTAAAACGTCATAATCGACATTCGCTGAGTTTGACTAAAATGTCATGGCAGACATTCACTGAGTGTTACTAAAACGTCATAGTAGACATTCACTGAGTTTAACTAAAACGTCATGGCAGACATTCACTGAGTGTGGCTAAAACGTCATAGTAGACATTCGCTGAGTGTGACGTCAAAATACATTGAGATCAACAGTCATTAATTAGGAGTCTTAAAGGAAATGAATTTAATAATACGACGTTATGAAAAAATGAGTGGCGATAAGAAAGAGAAACTAGATTTTTACATAATTTAAAATGTTTTTATAGTCTTTTTTTACGTGTTTTACAAATAACACAGTGAAAAGAATATACAAAGTGTTTTTTTATTGATAAATTGTTTTCTAACTTGAATTTAACTTTTTTTAAAAGTTACTCACGAAGCAAGTAACTTATTTAAATCATTTTTACTTCGTAGAATATTTTAACACTTGCTGTATCATATCCTTCTTTTAAGATATACATTCGTTTTGTATTTTGTTTTTATAAATAAATTCTTACATTAATAAATTGGTTTATTTTGATATGTATTTCTTTTCTTTACTCTAATTTTGTTTGAAAAAAATAATTGAAAATAATAAAAAGTAACACTGGTTTTATTTAAATGTTTGTAATAACAATATATAAATTTTACGATTTAATAAGACACTTTAAATAATTTAAAAGTAACTTTTTAGTGTTACTAGTTATTAAAGCATTTATTATTTAACTATGCTTAGTTTACCCAAAGGGATTGTAAGTTAAGAAATAATTGTTGTCAAAAAAGATATAAAAATTGACGTTTTTAATGAAATTAATTCTATGGTAAAATCAATAACAAAGTTGTAAAGTCAAATATTTTTGATTTTTAGCTTAAATTAGTTTAAACATAACCTTCGAAAAAAAAACTTTCGAATCATCTTAAGAATTTAAAAATAGAGCGCGGTTGAAAAAAAAAAGTTTAACTAAGTAATCTACTGATTATAATTTAGCATTATTGATAGCAATAGCTTAAATCACATTGAGTTATTCACAATTGATCATATTCGTATATGTATTCCTACCAGGGGCGTCGCGTGGGGTGTTGCACTGCCGCAATTGCTCCACCTTAAAATTTTGTAAGAAAAATTTAAGTATCTATAACGTTTTATAAATTTTTAGGATAAAATATCTTATAAAACTTAAATTTAGACAACGACCATTTTGCTTATTACACTGCCGAAAGATCTTAGCTGTCAGCCTTAAATGAGCCTAAAAAAACAAAATTTCTTCAAGAATTACCGCAAAATTTATATCTTGTGGTCTGTAAGCTAAGTTGAAAATCCCCTGAAACAGTACAGGTTTAAGTATCATTCCACAAGCTATTGTAAACAAAAAATTAAAACAAAGCTAAACAGAGTAGAGGCAACTCGAGCGAAGAAAACTTGAGAATGGGCAATTCAAGAAGGGGCAACTCGAGCAGAGGCAACTCTACAATTTTTTTTCTGCACCACTTAAGAAAAGTACCACAACGCGCCACTCATTCCTACTAACCCATTGTTAAACTTGATATTTTTTTTAGAAATTAGACTCTTTAAGTTCAGTTTTGTTAAAGAACATGGTTTTTAAAGATTTTGAAAAGTTAAAAAAACTTGTTTAGACTTGAAAAATATCAGGATGATTCTGGACAGTTCAAGGTCACCCAGGAAAGTTTTTGACTCAAAGAGTTTCAAATCTGTTTGGTGCTTAAATTATGCTCTAATCAGCTTAAACAATAAAAATTCAATAAAAAGACAAAGTTTAATTTTCTAAGTTCTTACAAGTTTTGTAATCATTATATTAAAATATTAAAATATGCTTATTTACTTATTTGAACTAAAAAAGTGGTTTTTAAAATGCTACCGACAGGCTCTCTATTAAACACATAATAACAAGGTTTGTTTGAAAAATTTGAAAAAAAAAAAATATACTTCTTAAATTTTCGGCACAAGCCATTTAAGTAACAGGTCAAAATTGCACGAAGAAAAAACTGCACGAGGTTACTAAGTTGCACGAGGGGCCTAAATTGCACACAGACAAATTTATACAACGATAGTTTTGCAATAAAACAAATTTGCACGAGGTGACAAAATTGCACAAAGTGACGAAATTGAACGAAAACAGTTTTGCACAAGTTATAATTTTGCTTGAGAGTAAAAAATATGAATATATATAAAATAAAAATAATATAAAAAATTTATTTAAAAAAAAATACTGACCGAGGGTAAAGGTTTGGGGTAACAGTGATAGTAAAATTTAAAAAAAAAACTAATAAAATTATTAATAATAAAAATAAATTAATTTTAAATAAATCTAATGACTGAGGGTTAGGGATAGGGGGGTCAGTAATGATTAAAAAAGAAGAAAGGAAAAAAATAAATGAAAAAAAAAAAGTATAAAAAAAGTTACTAACCGAGTGTAAAAGTAAGGGGTAACAGTGATTGTAAAAAAAACTTATTTAAAAAAAATGTCAAAAAGTATAAACAAGTAAAAAATTAAAAAAATTTTACACGCGCAAAAATGTATCCGTGCAAAATTTTCTGCTCGTGCAAAAATGTTATTGTGCAATTTTACCTTCATACAATTTTATCTTATCGTGTAAAATTGTAAAGTGTTGTGCCCTCGTGCAAGTTTTTACGCTCATGTGACTATGACAGCTACCCAGTCATTCACCATAAAACTAAAATTAGTGAAATCTCTAGATGTTTGTTTCAAATAATTCGAATCAAAAACAAAAATATTTTAAACATTTGTATGGTTATTAAAAACTAGAACTCTGCACTTTGAAATAAAACTATAAAGTTTGCAATAATATATATGTCAAAACTAACGTTTAAGATGTGAACCCAAGTCGACAAATTTATTACCTATGGCCAACATCAATGTAATCTAGTTTAAATTTAAACCAAAACTACTATTTTGACGATTAATTATTTAAAGTTGTAATAAACAAAGCCAGAAAAATAATAAACTTCTTTTTTCAGTTATATTAATGACATATTATGAAGTTTAAAAAAAACAAGCTTAATATGATTGTATCAACAAAAAAAGATTCCAATTTTGCTTGAGTTTTTCAGATATTGTTTTAAACTAAACTAAGATAACCTAAGGGTGACATCTTAAAATAGAGTGAAATTATTACAAACATGTTTATCTTGAAAGTTGTTGTAGAAGAAAAGCCAAAATGTTATTCAAACCAAAAAAGTTCAGAAGCAAAGACATATAACTGTAGTGCTAAAATAAATGTACAAGTTTCAAAATATTTCTCGAGCGTGACACTTCAATTTAATCAAATAACAAATAATGAACTTTATTAAACGATCATCAACAATCGGAGAGAACCTGAAACCTATTTTATCCTTATTATGACTCATTAGGCACGCATAGTCACGAGAAACCGCTGTTCTAATTAAGCAAGCCAAAGGACAAAGTACTAAAGTGACCGTTTGTGGGTTACGTTGAAAAATAAAGTTTTTATATAAGTTTGTCAACTATTATATACTAAATTGCTTTAATAAACAATAATTTGTTGTATGACACAAACATATTATGCTTCACCAAATAAAAAATAAACATTTGCCCAATTTAATCAAATAAAAAGTAATGAACTGTAGAACCTTCAATAACAGCATCGGAGAGTACTTACGACCGGTTTTGTACTTATTAGGACTCACCGGGTAATAGTAGTCGCGAGAAACTGCTGTTGAAATCTAACTAAGCACGATAAAGTACAAATTACTGAGCTACGGTATAAAAATGAAAAATAAAATATTATGTTAATTTTGTAGTTTAATTATGTACTAAATTGCGTTTATTAATAATAATTTCGATTATGACATAAACTTAGTAGGCTTTAATTTATCAATTAAATAATAGATTTTTGCGTTGTTTGATGAATTTAATTCTTTTATATTTGAACCAAATTGTATACAGGATTGGTGATTCTTCATAAAATCCAAATAGTCAGTTAAGTTAAAGAATATTTTTTCTTTTGAGTTTGTATAAAAAATCGTATTATTTGATAGAGTTGAAAAATATAAAATGAAACTGAAATTTATCTTACGAAGTTTATTATACTCATTTACATCAGAACAAAGTTTACTCGTATGTTCAAGATTTATTAGATTTGTTTTTTAATTTATGTGTTGTAATAAATTAAAAGACATTTAATAATATACTTTAAATGTAAACTTAACGTAGACGTATTTTTTGTTTCTGCTTGTTTTCGTCTCAGCTTTTAAGTAGAAAACAACGGCTCGATAATGTAAAAAAAAGTTTTATGTCGATACTATCGGAAAAATTTACTACCTAGAAGTATTAAGATTACTACTGTTCTAAGCTGACATAATTAACTGTTTATATCAAAATTTAAAGAATTTTTAAAGTTATAAAAACTAGTTTTTGTTTTAGTATTAACTAAATCTTATTTACTAGTTTTTCGCTACAATAACTTTTGCACTTAAATTAAAAGCAGATACTCTTAGTTTTAAGGACTAACAAGGCAGGTGTAGTCGCAAGAAACTGCTAATGAAATCTAACTAAGCGCGATAAAGTACAAATTACTGAAGTTACGGTGTAAAATTGAAAAAAAATATATATTAACTTTGTAGTTTAAGTCTGTACTAAATTGCGTTTATTAATAATAATTTCGATTATGACATAAACTGAGTAGGCTTTACTTTACGAATTAAAAAATTGATTTTAGCGTTATTTGAAAAACTTAATTCTTTAATTTATGAACTAATTTATACACAGCATCGGTGATTCTTCATAAAATCCAAAAAGTTAAGTTAAGAATATTTTTACTTTTAAGTTTGTATGAAAAATCGTATTATTAGATAGAGTTGAAAAATATAAAATGAAATTGAAATTTATCTTTCGAAGTTTATTATACTCATTTACATCAGAACAAAGTGTACTCATACGTTCAAGATTTAGTTGATTTGTTTTTTAATTTATGTGTTGTAATAAATGAAATTTAATAATGTACTTTAAATGTAAACTTAACGTAGACGTATTTTTTGTTTCTGCTTGCTTTCGGCTCAGCTTGTAAGTAGAAAACGACGGCTTGATAATGTAAAAAAAAACTTTTATGTTAAATACTATTGGAAAAATTTAATACTTAAAAATATTAAGATTATTACTATTCTAAGCTGACACGATTAACTGTTTATATCAAACCTTCAAAAATGTTTAAAGCTAAAAATAATGGTTTTCGTTTTAGTTTTATTTAAATCTTATTTATCAGTTTTTCGCTACTATAACTTTTGCACTTAAATTAAATGCAGATACTCTTAGTTTTAAAATTTTAGTTTTTTGAGGCACGTATCTAACCAACTGAAAAATATCATTTATATTAAAGAGCAATAAGTTTCATAGAAAAAATGTTTGAGAAATTTTTAAAGCCATTGATTTACGAAACTATTTTAAAAACTATTGATATGTACATTCAGTAGTCAACGGTTTTGTTTTAGATTAAAAGTTGTTTTTGTTTTACATTTAACTTTATTTCAAGTAGTGATGTACCGGACTCACTATCCGGGTTCGGATCCGGCCGGATTTTGCCATTTTTGTCTGATATCCGAATCCGGCCGGATCTTGATATGAAAACAATATCAAATTCCGGTTCCGGCCGGATCTTAATTTTAAAAAAAGGTTTGGATCCAGTTTCGGCAGAATTCTAACAGAGATCCGGCCGATTCGGATTTAGTTAGTAAAAAAGAGCATACAGAAAAGTATTTTTTTTTCAAAAAAACCCTGTGTAAAAAAAAAAGAGTCATTTTCGTCAGCTAAAATTAAACACCTACTGTGATTGGCTCATTTTGTACACGTGACAAATTTACATTTGTTTATACTTAAACTATGAAATAAACATTTCAGAAATGCAACTCTTTACCTATGTTGTGATATTAAAAACTTTACTGCCAAATTGTCAACCTTACGGCTAGCTCTTCTGCTGATTATTAGATTAAAGTAATTTTTTAGTTTTAAAAAACCTTATTCTGACTCAGGCTAGTTTATACTCACTCTAGCTAGTTTGTTTTTGACTTAAACAATGGCAACCCTGCTAGTTTAAATATTTTTGGGAATTTTTGAAGATCTTAGGCTGCCTAAGGCTAGTTTAGTTTTTTATAAAAACTCAGGCTAGTTTTAAGCTCCGGATCAGGGTCCGGATCGGGCCGGATCTTGCAATTTTTGTTTGATATCCGGATCCGGCCGGATCTTGATATGAAAAAAGAGTTTAATTAAAAAAAATAATCCAGATTCGGGTCCGGCCGGATCCTTATTTTAAAAAAAAGTCCGGATCCGGGTGCGGTACATCACTAATTTTAAGCTGCTCGATATGCATCAAGATTAATGCTTAGATGTTAGCTAAGATTTTAATAAATTAATTTTATTTTGTGCTGACTAAAAATAGCTGTAATAAGTATAGATTTTCTGACAAAACCAAACTATAACATGCAAGTGTAACTAGACTTCAATAACGTTTCATTTTTATTAGTTAATAATATTTTTCTTAGATATGGTATGTTACATTATTACATGCTATACTTTATAAGATTTTGTGGTAAATGCCACGTATAAAAAAGTGTTTTCTATGTGAAGTATATGTGAAACTAATTAGCCTAGGTAAGCTAAGTCAAGATTATGTTCAGTTCATCATTTTTAAAAGTTAATTGAGTCAAACAGGTTTACTTTATTGATTAACATTACTTCATTAATAAAGGCAGACACTTTGTCTTACAAAGCTTTTATTACTAATAGAACGCTTAATAAATTTTTAACTAATAATATTGTTGCAGAATTATCTTATTAATATATGTGATTTAAATCTAAACTTTAAGTATCATCATCAGTTAAACATTGAGAGGTAGATTAATTTAAATATGCGGGTAAAACAACAAAGTATCATTTATGTTATGAAGATATTTCAGCAATTTAATTATTAGCCTATGAATTCTTGTGCAGTAAAAATTAGATGCTTTCTCAAGCTTTTTCATTAATAGTACGTTTAAAGCATCTTTAATTACCTTATACATCATAAGACTGATTAATTTAAAGCTAAAAAGAGCATGTTTAGAGCTATTGAGTGAATTTTCATCATCAAATTATTTAATTTTTTTTTACTGATTAATATTTTAAAAGTCTATTATCACTAAGTAATAACTAAATATACATTTTATTATATTGAAATACAGAATACACAGTTAAAAACACAATAATCTTACAAAAAATACAGAAATGTTAGTTTTTTACAGTTTATTGTGTTTACAACGCTTTATTCAAAAACAATAAATCATTATAAAAAAAGTTCAAAACAAAATATTAAACTTAAATCAAAGTTTAAACTACATTTAGTTTATAAATAGATATAATAATAAGTTATCTTATAATTATCTTTTGTGGTGTATCAAATACTGGTGGTCCTTTTGCGATAAACTTTATTAACTCTTCAGTTATCATTTGAGCCTGTTTATTTTGATCACTTTTAACTTCTAAATGTTCTTCTGTAATCATAGTTTCATCTTCATATTCTTCATACAATTCAGGAAACCACCAACTTATTTCGTTGTCAGAATCAACAATTTCAGTTTTAGTTGTTTCTTCTTTCACAGTTATCTTTTTACTACTTTTACAATGAGCGTTCAATAGGTCAATTAATTTATGCAAACTATTCAATCTTGGCTTCTTTTCGGTTGTTTCAGTGGAATTGGATTCTGTTTCAAGACTTCGCTTTCTAGTTTTATCCTTCTTAATCGTAGATTGATGTCTGTGATTTATTTCTTATTTAAAATTTAAACATAGTTTCTAACAAAACTAATTTACAAAATAAAATCTAAAAAAAGTGAGTAGTCCTTTCACGAAACTTTTGCACTGTATTGACAAAAGAAATGAATTACTTTGTATGATGTTAAATTAAAAACACATTTCAGTTTTTAAGTCATCAACACAGATATGACTATTTAATATTTATATCTAATGATTGTGATTAAAAAAAAAACTGAAATAAAACTTAAATAAATAAAAGTAGACATTGTATAGCGTATATTATCAATACTTTAGGCGTCCCCTTTTGCCTATGCTTTCTATATAATTATTTTTTGATGACACTTTAACAGGTTTCTTACAAACTATTCTTTTTCCAGTCAATATCTTTTTAGATTTTAATTCTTCATCTCTTTTCCTTATACTTTCTTTTTGTTCTTTTATTTGTCTTATTCTTTCTTGTTCTTATTTTAATTTTCTTTTTTCACGGTAGACATTAACTGTGGTTAAATTATTTAGTTAATTAACTGACGAAACATTAAAAAGTTTTAAATTAATCATAAACAAAAACAGTTTAAAAAACTTCTAAACTTTAATACAGTTTTATCTTTTATATTTATTTCATTCAAACTTATTGAACTAATTTTTTGATAAATTTATTCATTCTTAAAATTTTTTTAAATAAGTTGTAGAATTAAAATAAAACTTGTTTTACTTATTCAACAATACATTACGGCTATGTTTAAATTAAGAAATGTACGTTGTCTAAATTTATAAAAAGACTTAAAAGTAGTTACTAACTACTTACCTCTTTCACCAACAATAGTTTCAAAATGTCTAATTTCCTCAAGTTTTTCAGACCAATGTACTTTTTTTGTTGTCCTCTCTCGCTTGAAAACATTTTTTAAGATGCCCATTTTATTACTTTAATTATTGACTAAGTTTCTGTTAAAAGTATTCATTGTTAGACGAAAATATTATCTATTATCTATATTCTTAATAATTTAAATACGTAACGTTTATAGAATTTCTTACGATATCAATTTGAATAAAAATTACCAATGACTATCAGATGCCAATGACTGTCAGATAACTGTTTTATAAATAGAGTTAAATAATCCAAAACTTTTTGACATGAATTATTTAAAAAATAGGTTAAGATAGTATTTAACGTATATTTTAACACAAATACTTAAATAATTCAAATACTACTATAAAACTTTAAAATTTACATAACTTAGATAATTTACTACGTAAATTTACTACATACATATTCATTGCTAATAAAAAATATGCAGCTGAAATTAAAATTCATGAAATAATTAACGAATCTCTTAACACAAGTCAACGATAAAGATATAAAGCACAGAAAAAAAAAACAAATAATATTCATGTTAGTAAGATTAAAGTATAAATTAAACAAACAAAAAACCCTTTTTAAAATTTGACCCATAGACCAGTGTAAGTAAAAAATATTTCGTTTTTTTGACTCGTATACTACTTGGATATAGTTTAATGTCTTGCCCAGAACTATCCTTGTCCGAAGCTAATATCAAATGCTACAAATGCAAAAATTAGGAAGATGGTAAATCAATTGTTTTGCCTTATTATGATGCATTATTGAGGTCTTATTTATAGCTTAATGCAAGTCTTGTATCACCTTAATTTTAGTTATTTTAAAGTTATATGTAATCTAACATGAGTTATTGTTCGAAGGGGTAAGTGGGCCGTTGTGAAACGTTTTACCTGTGCTTTTCGAGAATATATAAATATATAACTTCAGTCAATCACTTAAATTGAAGTCCTGACAAAATACCCAAATGCCGCATCAGTATAAATATTAAGATTAAGGTTGAGAATAAAACAATGTTAGATTGAAGTTTGTTCAAAATGAGGTCAATCCATGAAGCAACTAAATTAAAAGAGTTTGTGAATTATGAAGGTAATCTTTCTTGCAAAAAAGCGATACCTGCATTTAATTAAATTAAGTTTTTTATAATACGGAGACGTTACTACTTACCAGACTAATAACTAAAGCTATTACGAGAGATAATTTTTTTGTATAAGAATATTTACAGACTGCTGTTGATTTTTACATGGTGAAGCAAGCACTAGTAGTTGGTGGTAGTAACTGTACGGTGTACTAGTAAACGGAATAAATTTATTTTATTTCTAACTTAACAATACTAGAAAATAATATAAGTTCGTAATAACTTGATGAGAAACTTTGTCTGCTTATAAAAATTATCTTATATCTTCGAACAGATTTTTTCTCGCGTGGTTATTCTTTAAAAAAAAATTGTCATCAATCAGTTTCAAACAAAAGAGCTAGTATGTAGCTAAAATACGAAAAAAATTAAGTATAAAAAAGAAAAAAAATCCTCAAAACTAACAATACAAATGTTATTACACTGAATTAAAATTTGCTACATTCGGTTAACTATTAGTAACTGTACGGGTATAAAAGCACAATGTTGTTTTATGTTGAAGTGAACGATATTTAACAATAAAAAAAAAATTGTAATAAATTGATGAAACAATTTGTGTTTTTGTCTAGAAATTCTTCTAGACTAGGGGTCGGCAGCCTTTTGTAACTCACGGGCCAATTCTTCAAGAAAACACTGCTCACGGGCAACACTATTTAGAAAAAAATCTTCGAGGGCCGCAGTTATTTAAAAATATTCAAGTAATTAGTAGAAAAATACTATTTCTAACCATTCATATAAAAAAAAGCAGTAAAAGTATTAATTACACCTGTAAAAAGTTTTAATTAAACTAAAAGCCTAGTTGTAAGTCTTAATTGCAAAGCCTTTTATTTTTATTTTTTAAAGTATGTTTTTAGCTAAAAATTACCTCGCAGGCCGCATATTTTCGCTTTGAGGGCCACGTTTGGCCCACGGGCAGCAGTTTGCCGACCGCTATTCTAGAAAATCTTCTAGCAGATTTCTTTTTATATTCATGTTTTCAAAACTTTATCATCAACAGGTTTTAAGAAATTGTCAAAGTATAAAACAAAGAAGCAAAAAGACTGCATAAAAGTAAAGTTCTTCTAAAGCCAACCATATAAATATTTTTTTAGCGTTATTATACTTTGGTGAGTTTAATTTAGTAACGGATTTTAGTAAAATCTTCTAAAGTTGCATTAATATTACTTGTAGATTTTATTTTACTATATTTAAGATTAAAGCAGACTTATAGGCATGGTTTAGCCGCATTCGACTGAGGCGGATTTGCCTTCTGGCCGCCTGGCCCCACTGACAACTAGCTGGTCTGATTCCCGCGGTTTAAGAGCATCTAAGAGCTTGGTACTGTATTCCCGCTCCTGCCTCGATTTACTAAGCATATTCATGGCTTCTTTGCTGCTACCCAGCTCCAGCTACGATTTGGCCGTTTCAAGCCGACCCGTGGCTTTCAAACGTCTCGGTTCCGACCATCCGCACCGTTAAAGAGGCATCATGATCCCGCAATTGAGACGACCCGTAAAGCTACTAAGGGGGCACTCGGCTTAGCTGAGCGCCCCAAGACACTTCTAATGGCATTAAGGGGTGACCTGATCCTAGGCCCAGACCAAGTCGGCTGAGAAGGACTGATCTTCAAACCTCCATCTGTTCGTCTTTTTTGATCAGGTGCTTCCGGCGTCTGCTGAATTTACTCTTCCACGTCAGTAGTGATGATGCAGTCCATTTCTTAAAGACATTCCAAGGTAAGACGTCGGTGGAAAGTGTCTTAAGGAAGTGTTTTTTTTCAGGCAGATCTTCAAACCAGTTTTTGAGTTACAGATACTTCAGAGTCACACTAATTTATCCGAGTTTAATTATCAAATGTTTTTTTTTAACTAATAAAACGTAGTGTCTTTTAATAAATATAAGTTAGTTGTAAACATAGCTAAGCATCACTTTTTCGGCTGTTTTGTCACGTTCTAATTTAAACTGAAGATAATTTAAACAAAAATTAGAGCATTTAAACGGGTTTCAATAACTTAAAGTGTAAATGTAACCTTGTATTATTTTTTCGCATAAGTTTATTAATAAAAAAATACTTGTACATTAAAAGAATGACAAAAACTTATAGTTTACGAACTACTTAAATAAATTATTAATGACATTAGGGCATAGTTGTATACACTTACATAAAATTCAGAATTAGTTATAGTTATGTCAATTGGTGGACAATGTGATATTTTGTAGAATTTAGTTTTGTAAGACTTTTAAACTAGCTTTTTAAAACAGTAAGTTTGAAGGATCAAATTAAAATCTCTAACTTTAGATTTTTTTGTTTATTTGCTAAGTTTTTAAAATTATATATTTAAATTGTTTCAGTTTGTAAGATAAATTTATTTATTTTCGTGCTCACCTATGCATGTCTGAGGGTATTTTAAACTACAATGTACTTTTTAATAGTTTATATTATAGTATAAATTAAATTATCACATCTTATCTTTGGATGCGAAATTAAAACTTGCTTTTTTTATCATATGATTATAACCTAACAATTCTTATTAAAATTGCCATGATGTATTTAATTGTCATTATTTTAGAGGTTTTTTGTTCAAATTGTCATTGGAAGGTATTATAGAAAAGCTGATGCAAAACTACTTTTTTAGTACTAATCATATTTTTGATATATTTTCGGTAGGTGGCTACTTTTGTTTCTAAGCAAGTTCTCGTTGATTAGCATTGACAAGTCTAAGATAAGAAGTTTAAATGTTATTGTTTTCTATTTACAAACCTTTATAGACTATTTTATTTTTTTTACACTACCATATATTAATTATAAAACTTTGTAAACTTTAATGCAGAATTTACAAATTAAAATAAACTGACATGATTATAAATTTAAGCAAATATACAAATCGATACGTAAGAAATTTTAAAATCGGTTTACAGTTGTATTTTGTTAGAATAACCGTACTTGATGAGATATCTGATAACAATTTAAATTACGTAAGTCTAGTTGGTTATTAAGATTTTAAATTGTAATCTAACTTTAAGAATTTTTCTTGTTTTAGGGTTCATATTTTTAATGTGCATCGCTCTACACTTTTAATACATATACGTTTATATTTTACAATTTTAAACCCTAAAAGTAAAAGCTTGATGGCTTCCTCCACACTATTCATTGGTCACACTGGTGCAATTTCACATTTTTTTAAAATACGCAGTCTTACAAAAACTTAGTAGGTATAAATGGCCAATGTTATAACTTTATTTAATCTTTATTAAGTAATATTTGAGATTCGTATGTGTAAAAACATATTCAGATACTCTACCTTACATATATGAGTTAAGAAAATACTTATTATAAGCAAATCAAAAGTAAATCTGAGGCTAAGGTCAAATAGAAGCATTTTTAAACTAATTAAAACAATAGTTTTTAAAGCATTGACAACAGTTTTGTAATGTTTTTCTTCAATCATTCATTCCTTTTACTGTAATATTTAAGTAAATAGTTTTATTAATTAAAAAACTTTAAGAAAAATGTTGTTTTTAAGCTGAACATTTTTTTAAAGTATATATAAACATAAAACTTTTAAATAAAATAAAAAATTTAAAACATGTAATTATTCTTAATCTAATTTTATTAAACAAAAATGTTATGTACTTTGTTATATAACTCATTTCAAACCAAGAACACGAATATATTTACAACACTTCGGTCTTTTGGATATTTTAAATAATAAGTTAAAATAATACAGTTTAGTATATAAAAGTTTTATCTAGTATTTTAAGCATTTTATATAAATTTAATCAAAAATAACTAACCAACTTTGAATAAAATTTTTGGAAAAAGAATTGATTTTGAACTATAAGTAAAGAAACTTTGCCAAACAGTATAAACTATAATATATTTATAGTGCATACAACAGAAAATACTAATCAAATTAATAAACAAAATCAAGTAGTGTTCTGATTATATGATACAATAATCTTCCTTCAAACAACTTTCTTGAGTATGCAATTGAGGCTTAGCAAATCATTTAATCAAAAAAACAAACTTAAAATGCAATTTTTTTACTCCTACTTAAAATAGGACTTCTCAAGAACTTGAAATTAATTGTATTAATCTAGGGCTGTGATCAAAATTTTTGATATTTATATTTTTTTAATTCTATTTAGGTAAAAATATGAGTTGAAAACAAAAATGGTTTCCCAGAGTGGCCGGTACCACCCCCATGCGGCGATAATAACATAAATAGTAAGTTAGGGGAAAAATAGTAAAGGGGCGAAAGGGGCGGTTTTATAACTTTGAGACTAGTACAAGATATTCTTGAGTTGCAGACGAAGAGCAAAAAAATAAGATCTTAAGTGTTTTAAACGGTAGTCTTGTTAGAGGGGACAATATTCTTTTTAATTTCTTCAAAGGGGGGATTCGAAAAAAAAAGTTGGGAAAACCTGTTTTAAACTGATGTTTGTAATTACGATATTTACATATGTGCAATAAAATTTGTTTGAGTAATCATTTTTTAAAACTTTAAAATAATAAAAAAAAATCAATATTCAAAACTTAAATTTTTTTAAAATTATTATTATCGGTTAAAAACAAACATAAGTACAACCATTATTACCAATTTTTAAAATAAGTGTGGGAACTAGATTTAAAATAAAAACAATTCTTAAAGGTAAACCATCATTTTTGTTAAAAAAGTCTTATGTAATTTAAGTAATGAAAAATATATTTTTAGTAGCAATTATTTTAGTAAAAATAACTAACCAATTTTGAATAGGCAAAATAATTGACTTTGAACTATATGTAAAGAAACTTTGTTAAAAAAAATAAACTAAAATATGGTTATAGTACATACAACAGAAAATACTAATCAAATTATAAAGAAAATCAACTAGTGTTCTGATTATTTGATACAATAATCTTCCTTCTTGAGTATGCAATTGAGGTTGAGCAAATCAATATAGCAAAAAATTTTTTTTTTAAATGCAACTTGTTTTACTCCAACTAAATATAGGACTTCTCAAGCACTATAATGATCTAGGGCTGTGATGCTATAAGTTATAAAAGTATAAAGTTGTCATATTAAAACTTTTAAAAAACGATTAAATAGTTTTATTCCTTATCATTTATTATAGTATTTTAATATGTAAATTATTGTACACAGAACACTCTAAAATTATTCAAAGTATATTAACAGTACTAGGGCTTAAGAATATATTTAAAACAGAGTTTTTTATTTTTTTTAGGAAATTTTTTTAAAATTTTCTGATGTTTTTCCAGGTTTTAAAAATTACAGGTATAAAAAAACACTGAAAAGTTACTGTATAGCTGATTTAAATGCCTTATTTAGCAAAAAAAATTTTATAGTAGATTTACTACTTAAAATGTTAAAATTGTTTAAAATACCAGGTTTTTCCTGGCATATGGTTTATTTGTAAAATTTCATGTTTTATACAAAATTTCTTAAATTCCGGATTTTTTAGGTTTATTTTATCCTTAACTGTGAAGTTCAAAGTTTTTTAAAGATTTTGGAAACCTTATTGAAAGAAAAAACTATAAATAAATAAAAAAACTCACTTAATTTTGTTGTTTGAATTAATTAAAAATAAACGTTATTTTATTTTCTTTCTTTGGTCAGTAATATAAAAAACTTTTAATACACTTTCTACTTTAGCCCTAGCAAAAGGCAAAAAAAATAATATTTTCTAAACAGATTTAAAACAAAAATATTCCGTATGTTGGACTGTAGAGATGAAAATACTAAAAAAATATCAAAATAATAGACACTATACTAAATTATTTGCAGCATCTTAAACCAGTATACAGGGTTGTCACAGATTAAACAATAAAATAAATCCTGACTTTTTGATCAAATCCTTAATCAAAACTTATTCAAAAATGCATAAACAAACACTTGTAATTAAGTTCAGTATACAATCTTAAGTTAGTACAGATTAAAACAACAGTTCTTTTGTTGTATTTAATCATATAACTTTGAATGCACAATTTGAACCATTTGCGTATGACCAATGTATGTGCAATAAACAGCTGTATAGGCAAATGACTTTTACCTTTACCACAGAGTAAAAACGCAAGTATGAAAGTTTAACTTATTCAAAAAACTCAATTAGAACCTGAAAACAAAGATTTTTTTGAAAAAAAAAACATTAGCAAAATTTAGCTTGTAGTGCTAATAAACTTTATTATTAAGAGCATGTTTAAATCAAGTTACCTGACATTTTTTCCAAAAACCTCATTTTTTCTGACTTAAGTCAATTTTCTTACTTATCATGATTTTCCTCACTTTGTGGCAACCATTAGTATAAAGCACGTATACTTATGGCTTTTTATTAAAACTAAAAAAAAATAGTATGAAAAGAGTACTAAAAACATAGTGGCCGATTTTTTTTCTACGAATTCTTTGCGGTGTTCAAAAATTCACGTTTTGTGGTTTATTTTTAGTTTAAAGCTAAATTTAAGGTTAAAAATTAAACAAAAACAATAAAAAGATACTGTAAAGCTACTTTAAATGTGATTTTGTTACATAAAATTTTTGAAAACGATAATTTTTTTTTATACTTTTTTTGTGTCAAATTGAAATTTTCCTTTTTACATTCAATTTGTTTAAAATTTTATTTTTTTACATATTAAATAATGATTTTTAAATAAAATTTCCAATATTCTAATTACAAAATCTCTCATTTTTAACCTAAGTTGTCAACATTAAGGTTTTTCAAGGGTTCAACTTTATTTGGCAACCCTATAAAAGTGATAATGTGCGATCAACTTAACTAAACAATATTAACTAAACTTAGTTATATATTTTTTTTGAATAACACAGTTTGTAAAAAAAGTATTTAAATGCTGTATAACTATGTAAAAAATTATTTACAGTCTTACTAAAACTTATAAGCACATATATAAACCATAGATACTTCTAAAAACTTGTAACTTATAGAACTATAAATACTCAAAACTTTAATAACACTAGAAAACAATATTACTTACTCATTTCACTTGACGAAGAACAGTGTTCAAAAAACATGAGAACTACTATTTTATAACCTAAATATTAAAATTTTAATAAGACTTTATATTATGAATAATACTTACTTTTTTGGCTTTTTAGTATACATTTGAAAAATATTTTTATAAAATCTTGGATGAAAATAGAAACTATCTGGTTAATTTGACAGAACATTAGCTGGTATTTTTAGCTAATTAAATAAAAAAAACAGTTATAATTGTTCTGATTTTTAAAAACAATAGTTTTTTAGTGTGTATTTTATTGAAAGGCTTTACTGCTATGAATTAAGTTATTATTTTAAAAGGAAGTAGTTGTTTTTCTATATGTTAAAAAATATTTTCCATAAAAATTATTTTCTTTTTCTTTAACTAGAAAAAGAATCCTTAAGGACTAAATTCAAGTTAATTATAATCATCTAATATTTGATGACTTGTGATCAAAATATTTGATAGCCTTATTCCAAAGCCTTATTAACAAATTACTTTTACTAGAAATGTGCAATAATAGTTGTTTGAGTTGTCATTTTAAAATGCTTCAAAAACTTTAATTGATATTCATCAGTTAAAAAATAAACATTAGGACAAGTATAATTGTTTACAAAATTTAACCATAAACTGTAAGTTTCTTTAAATATGTGTAGGAGCTTGCTTTGATATATTGTATTTTTTTTTAATTGAAATTTTTATTACATTTAAATATATTACTTAGAAATATAATGTTTTCTTAACGTTTTTTTAACATTTTAATTTGGATATTACAACGTAAAATAGTTTACACAGACATAAGGACATTACGACATAAAATTTTAAGCATAAAACAAAAACACTAAATAATTATAAAATATTTGTCTTGACTTTTATGGCTGTAATCATTTAAACTATGTGTCATTAAGTTTGACAACATCTAAAAATAACAATAAAAAGTTTATAAAATCTTCTACTTTATACCTAGCAAACATCATTAAATATTAAACAGATTTATAACTAAAATATTTTTAAGGTGGGTCAAAGAGATGGGATTAGAAAAATATTTATTGTATCTATAAGTAGTTATAATATTAAGTTATTTAAAGCATTCAAAACAAGTATACAGGGTTGCCACAGATCAGACAGAATAAAATTTCTGACTTTTATTTTGAGTTTTCCTGACTTTTAAATCAAATTCTTAATAAAAACTGACGTAAAATTATAACGTAAAGTATAGCTATACTAAAAATTATAATTCAATTAAACTTTAAATATACTAACAAAAAATAATACCCTCGGCTACCCTATAGAAAATTAGACATGACATGAATGAACATATTGTATTAAAGCAATAATTACTTTAATAAACACAATTATCAAAATAATTACTTTTGAATACAAAATATTATTACATTAAACTATTTAGAATTCAATTCAAAAAAAAAGCTTGTAAAAGATAACATTGTTTTAAAGATATCTTTAAATTAAACAACAAATAATACAAATGTCTATTTAAACATCATGCTGGTCTTAAATGATCTCTTCTTTAACTGATCAGTGTTTATATATGGTTGTAGTATGCAAATGTAAACTTGCATCAGTAAAACATTTGACCTTGCCAGATTCTCTTAAACGCTTGGATGAACAAAGATTTTAACTCAAAATTTACCATTAAATTTATACTGTTATCAAATCTAGTTTGAAATTCTGTTACACTGATTCAAACATACATAAACAAATACTTGAAAATTATCAATCTTAAATTTATAGTTAACTAAATTTTTACAATATTTACTTTGAAAATTACAAGAAAAAAAGCAACATATAGTTTTTATTATTATTCTCGTTGTTGTATTGATTTTAAACTTAATTAAAACTTAAACTTTACCATAAATTTAATTTTAATATAAAAACTTGTTTTGTTTTGCTTTTAAGTAAAAACTTCGAGTAAAATTATGTTTTTACTTAATTGTTTAAATGGTATTTTCCATGACTGTTACATATATTTTTAGATTTATTTTAGCACTGAAGAGGTCTTTTACCGAAGTATTTTGAAACAAAGTCTTAAAGAACAAACTAATTGTTTATATAAAGGTTAAAAAAACAGTTCCTTTGTTTTATTTAAACATATGAAACATCTTGGTATGTACAATGAACATGCAATAAAAAGGTCTTAGGTTCTACTTAAATCAAAAACTTAATCAAAACTGTTTTAAAAATGAGTTAACAAACACTTGAATTTTTAATAAGTTTACAATTTTAAGTTTATACAGGTTAAAACAACAGTTCTTTTGCTTGATTTAGTCATGTAACTTCCATTGAACAATTTGAACCGTATGTGTTTAGTCAACGTATATGCAATCAACAGCTCTATAATCTAAAAATCTATGCATGTCTACCAAATAGAAAAACATAATAGAGATCATAAAAGCTTTTAAATTTTTCCAAAAACTAAATAAGTCCTAAAAAAAAAGAACATTTTTTTAAATAACATTTGCAAAATGCAGTTTATAATAACAATAAAATTTATTGCTAAGAGCATGTTTATATAAAATTTGCTGACATTATTTTATAAGACCCCATTTTTTCTGACTCTTCCTAATTTTCCTGACTTTGTGGCAACCCTAAGTAAAAAGTACTTGTTCTTTATATATATTGTATTTATCAAAGGGGCATTTAAAATAGAATACTTATTTGAAAAGAATATTTTAAATAGTGTTGCCAATTTTTTTTAGAAATTCTTCAAGGTTAAATGAATTTTCCTTAGGTTTTTAAAAATACCATTTTTTTTGGTCTATTTTTAGTTCAAAGCTAAAAATAGGGTCAAACATTTAAAAGGTACTGAAATGCTACTTTATCTGTTTTTTTTTTTAATAAAATTTTTGATATTGATAAAAAAATTTTATTACATGGTATTTATATCGTGTTAAATTGAAATTTTTCTACTTAAAAATGTTAAAACTAATATAATTCAATTATTTTTAGATTTTTTAATTCAAAAATTCCCGGTTTTTAAGAGTTTTTGTAAAAAAATTTCAGGTTTTTTCAAATTTTTTTAAACTACAGGATTCTTCATGTTATTTTAGCTTAACTTTTCAACTTCTAGGTTTTTTAAGGATTGAAGTTTATTTGGCAACCCTATAAAAATGATTATGTGTGATTATGTTAATTTAGAAACGATTAACTAAATTTAATCATATCATGAGTTTTCTCATTAAAGTATACAGTTAGTAAAAAAATAAAAATATTTAACTGCTGTATAATAACAAAATAAAAGAATAAGTATAGTCTTACTAACACTGATAACACTTATATATACACTGGCTTAACATGTTTTGAGGAAATATTATTGTCAAAATATAAAATTTTATAATTCTGCTCATTATTATTTTTATAAAACTTAACATAAAACAATAAACCACTATAAACGCAAGACGTAAATACTAACCTTAATATAATTCTATAAATTTTAAATATATTTACTTTATTATTTTTATCGAGTTTGTGTTAGTCTAAAATAATATTTAACAAAGCAACTCAAATCAATTAGATAGTGGTATACCAAAACAGATCTTATATGGTACTAATACGTTAACACAATATTACTTACTCCTTTCAATTGACAAGGTACAGTTTCTAAAGAACATGAGAACTACTATTTGAAAACTTAAAAGTTTTAACTCTAATTAGACATTTATTATAAATTTAATAATTTTTTTGACTTTTAAAATATATTTAAAGCAATTTTTTTCGAAATCAGGGGTGAAAAGAGAAACTATTTGATTAATTTGACAGAACATTTAGCTAGAACTAAAAGTTTCTATTTCTAGAACTAAAGTCCTTTTTCTATCTGGATTTTCCTAAAAATTTATCAATAACTTTATTTTTTCCTGCAATTTTACGGACCATTTTCATTTTTTCTCATTTCTCCTGATTTTTTAGTTCTATACTAAAACAGATCTATATGTTATAATACTTCAACACAATATTACTTACTCATTTTAGTGGACGAGTCACAGACTTTAAACTGTAACGAACCAATCATTACATTTTATGTTTCGTTTTATTTCAGAAGAGTTAAAATTAAAGAATTTCAATGTTTTCAGTGACGTCACAACTAGTATTGAGAATAGAAATTGAGAGAAAGAAGCATGAAGTAAATTTGAGAGAAAGAGTTTAAAACTTAGCTTGCAGACGCGAGTCGGCGGATTAGTGACGGGAGAGACGCGAGTCGGCGTATTACTACCGGGGAGAGAACGCACAAAACTACGTGTAGACGATAGGATTGCGAATCGTATGATGAACAATCGAGAAGGGTTTTATTGATAGAATGTGGATAGAATACTTGATCGTACAGTCTACTTTCTGTACATTTCAACAAAATGTTCAGTAGTTAGTATATGTGCCTACTGGGCTCTTATCAGAAGTCATTGGTTTTAATTTCTCTTCTTTCACTTATTTCACAATGTGTTTATTAACTTTGTATATAAAATCACGTGCACTAATAACTAGTTTTTATATTATTATTTTTATGGTAAGTACTAGTATATCAAATAAAGCCTGCGTTCCATCTGAACGTCTGTAATACTTTAAATAACCGTTTCTTGTTATCTTATTTAAGAGCAGCTAAACCAACCTTACAACATCGTTATTGAGGACGGTTACATGGCGTAACTCCACAACGGCCTACAAACCTATCACCTTTAAGATTAACAGTCGAATGCGCCCACGAAGACTAATAACTATCGAACCACAAGCAAATGAGAATCAAATTACGCAAAAACTGACAACCTAGAACATAAAAAATGCGGAACCGCTCAGAGGAATGTACAACCGACCCGGCCAGGGACTGGACATGGGAATCCAGGAAACCAACCGATTTCGTGGACGGAGAGATTGTGAATGCTAGTCAAAATTGTGAATGGACGGCCACGAAGAGGTTGTGAATGGGTTTTTTGAGGTTTGACCAAATATTTTCAACTATAACAAGATGTTCTTTGAATAATTCAGCTCATTCGGATGTACATCAATCTAACTGTTAGTTACTATTTCAACATTTTATACATATTAACTACATTTTTTGCCATTAATTAAAATTTGTTTATTATTTTTCAAGCACCACTACTTTTTACAATAGTTACATAATAATAGATATTCAATTTTTTACATATTTTAGAATATTATATTATAATACCTTAAAATGTAACTTATAAATTAGAAATGAAAAATTTATATGGTTTCATTTATGTTATTTAAGTTATTTAAAAATTAAATATTTTGATTTTAAAAATAGACAAAACATTTTCAAAACAAATTCTAAAGACACTTAAAGTAACTCCTTCGTTTAAAACAAATCTTATTTTTCGACTAATACTAACAGTAATGACTTCACCTAATAATTATTGGTTTTAAGATTAAAACTTCAATCACTTAAATCAGGTTTTTGATTTTTTTTGATACTTTGTATGTGTTTTACATCATAACTATAAAACAATAAGTTTAAACGAGAAGTATTTAAGTTAATAACAATTAAACAAGTGAAGTTATAACATTTCGAAAATAACTTTTGTATAAGAAGTGACATAATGTGTAGTTAAGTAACTTTCAGAATTGATTTAAGTGCAAATTAAATTTGTTCAAGTGTTTGCGGTGTAAGTTATAAATTTTCCCTATTTAATTCGGAAACTATTAATATGGATTAATTTGCATCTATACTTAAAGTTTTGTTAAAACAATTTTTATTCAAAATATCGAAACAATTAAAGGATTTTTTTTTGTTTGTTACTACCATATACTAAATTTTTAAGTTATTTTATTTCATATGTTTAATTGGTAAAATAATAAAAATAATATAAAAAGTACATAAAATTAAAAGATATGACAAAAAACCATAAAAATTGCAAATATTATATAATAAAAAAATAAAAAAAGTTTTATTGTTTAAATTTACAAACTAATTAACTATGTCATGTGTATTATTATGTTGCTATTATTTTTGTTAGTGTGGTTTTCATTAAGAATATAAGAAGTGTAGAATGTTTTAGTATACTCTAACTACAACTTATGTATAATAAACTACACAATACTTAATAACTTTAAAAATGTTTGTTTTTAAACTTTAAATTATTACGATACAATCTTATAGCCTAACTTTTAATCTTTTTTTAACAACTTGTTTTATTTTAAAGTTTGTGAACAACGGAAGGAGTTTAAATTATTTTAACCGCACCTGTTACTGATAAAATTCCCGTCGTATAAAAAATCGACATTGTTAACTTAAATTTTAGCAGTAAAATTGTACTTTAATCATAAACAAATAGGAGTACTGGTTGACAGTATTTGAAAATTTTCACATAAAAAAATTGTCAAAAATAAATTTTTCAAACAATAACAAAATAAAACTTGCTATTTTCGTTTTACAAGCATCTGATAATTTTTTATAGTTACTGTCGTAAAAGATAAACTTTCTTATCAATTTAAATTTCAGTTGAATTTTATTTTTTTATCGGTAAAATCTAAAACGTTAGGAGTAAATAACAATTGTTAAATTCTATAACATCTGGTTTTAATTTAATTAGTATGGCGTTTGACTATAAATCGATAACAAAACAGAACCTAAAAATACATACTATGAAGTTTTTCTTACCAAAACACTTTATTTTATTAATTAATTGTCTTATTGTTCTCTTGTAACATAGCATGAAAAAAATAAAACTTAATTCAAATTCAATTGATATTACGTCACATTGTACGGCAAACTTGTAGTTTAATAATTAGTTTTCTCTGTAGGTTTAAAATTATTTAAATACTTATAGTGATTTATATCTATTGATAAAGTTATAATGATAACTCAGTAAAAGTTAATTAATACATTTAATATTTAACTATTGATTGCTATAATGATACAATAACTATCAAACATATTTCTGTGAACATAGATTAAAAAAACTGTTATCATTTAAATATTTTCATTAAATTATCTAAATAATATAATAAATATTTTGCATTAATAACTTATTAATTTAGTTTATTAAAATGAACTATAAAAAAATATAAAGTATGAGTAGCTTTATCTATTTTTTAACAATCTTACTTAATGTCTAATAAATTCCACTAATGTTTGCTTAAAAAGTGTATAAACAATAGGTGTATAAACTTTTGATTATAGCTTCACAAGAGGTTGTGATTTGTTGAGGTAACAGTAATGTTGATATTATGCATAAGGCATTTTATGGGTTTGAGCATCGATGGAGGACTTTCGTTGTCTTAAACTACAAATTACTTATTAAGTTTATTCTCATTATGTCATGCTTAGAAGTATATTATGATTTATAGTTACTATATGTATAGTCTGTCTGTTGTAGTTTTCATATTAATTATCTTATTTTTTTTTCTTGTATATATATATATTGTTGATGTTATTTGGTTTTATAATGAAAAAATTTTGGTTTTTAAAAAAAAAGCGCAAAAATTCTGGTCCTTTTTAAATTACTAGTTTAACTACTTAACTCGTAAGCAACTTCGCATGGCATGTTAACAGTGAATTTTCAGTTTCTTTTACTGCTCGTAAAATGGAAAAAATTAATCTTAAATCTTTGTTATTAAAGTCAATGTCAAGTTCAATTACATAATTACGTTTAAAGTTTTCCTTTGGAATTTATAAGTATGCAAAGTTTCCTTAAATTTTTGATAGTTTAAATTAAAAGCATTACCTGCTTTTGTCTTTAAAAATGTTTTATATTACAAAAATTAACTTACGAACGCCAAACACACTTTCTACATTAAAAAATGTATTTGTAAGTAAATATAATAAAACTATAAAAAATAAAAAAAAGTTTCAGTATTTATTTAATTATATTAATATTAATGCATTGTATATCATAAAAATAATATAATATAGTTTTTTTTTTAAGCCAGTAGAATAACCCCAAATCAAGTGTATAAAAGTTGTCAAGTCATGACATTAAGTTAAATATGATATATTATAACAGTAAATTAACATCCGAGTTACTCTATTTCTTTGTTACTATATCAATTTATAAGTGAACTTATTCTAAAACATTGCAAATATTCAACTAATGAAACATAAATAGTTTAAGATTGTAATCTACATTCAGTCTTATATAACTTTAATTATAAAAATAAATTAACTTCAAGTGCTAAGGCTCATAAAAGATAATTAGTTATTAGTTAATAAAACATACAGAAGTGTTTTAAAAGTAGTAATTTGTCAAGTATTTTAGTAGTAATAAGTTAGAAACTGTATTATTTTGAATTCCTAACTTTAAAAACTCTTATTTTCAAATAAAAAACTTAACGTTTTATGACAAGCAATTGTGTATAATTTTTCAAATATAATCAGGTAAAATAATATACTTTTTGGTACTATTATTTCAAAATCAGCCATTTATCAGCAGCAGGCTTGTTTTCACAAAAATTATTGAATAAGTTAAACTTTAAACAAATAAGAAACTATAAGTTATTAAACAAGCAGAGATGAGTGCTATTCTAATACAGTTTTTAAAAAGTCTGGAGATTGCAAATACTTTGTTCAAAACTATAATAAGTGTACTTTCTTTTCGCATAAAAGACATGCAAAATTTAGGGTCAGCAGCATTTTTAATATTTAACTTGTTATTGCGAGAGTTTTTCATTAATTTTTTTATTCAGTAGTTGTGGGATACACATTATTAATTTTGTGATCAGAAATCACCTACTACTCCAGTGTCACCAAACAAAGAAAACGAAATGTTCACGTCAAAGTTACGTATTTATCAATCCTGTGCCACAACATAAAAGTCGTGAAACGCTCACGCATTCTATTCCCGTGACACTACACAATGAAACTTCTCAATTTATCAATATTTTATACGAACTTCGTTGGCTGAACTCAGAAATATTTATTATTTTATGTGAGGAAAAGATTTTTTTTTTAAAGTTTGGAAAAGTAAACATCTCCAGTATTATTAACTGAAAGATAGTCGAACTACTTATGTCTAAGTACTAACACAAAAAAAGTAACTTTTAAGAAGCACAACTTGTATATAAAAACTTAAACTTAAGTTTAATGATATAGCCTGCTGTCTGCTAAAGTTCAATTTTATTTTTAAAGTTCTTAACAGTATTTTATTTAATAGAAATGAAATAACCCTTTTTATAAATATATACTAAGAATAATTCATTATCATTGTTATAAGTCAAAACAAGTTCTAATAAAGATATTTTAAAAATATGAGTGCTTAAAGATATTTAAGTTCAAGAATCACGAAGAAAACGGCACAAGCAACAAACTAAATTAACTGAAAATCAAAATAAATCAAAAAAACGAAGAAGTTGATATGGAAGATGATATGTGGAAACAAAGAAGTTGACATGGAAGATGATATGTGGAGACAAATAAGTTGACATGGAAGATGTGTGGAGACGAATAAGTTGATATGGAAGATGTGTGGAGACGAACAAGTTGACATGGAAGATGTGTGGAGACGAATAAATTGACATGGAAGATGTGTGGAGACGAAAAAGTTGACATGGAAGATGTGTGGAGACGAATAAGTTGACATGGAAGATGTGTGGAAACGAATAAGTTGACATGGAAGATGTGTGGAGACGAATAAGTTGACATGGAAGATGTGTGGAGACGAATAAGTTGACATGGAAGATGTGTGGAGACGAATAAGTTGATATGGAAGATGTGTGGAGACGAATAAGTTGACATGGAAGATGTGTGGAGACGAATAAGTTGATATGGAAGATGTGTGGAGACGAATAAGTTGACATGGAAGATGTGTGGAGACGAATAAGTTGATATGGAAGATGTGTGGAGACGAATAAGTTGACATGGAAGATGTGTGGAGACGAATAAGTTGATATGGAAGATGTGTGGAGACGAATAAGTTGACATGGAAGATGTGTGGAGACGAATAACTTGATATGGAAGATGTGTGGAGACGAATAAGTTGACATGGAAGATGTGTGGAGACGAATAAGTTGACATGGAAGATGTGTGGAGACGAATAAGTCGACATGGAAGATGTATGGAGACGAATAAGTTGACATGGAAGATGTGTGGAGACGAATAAGTTGATATGGAAGATGTGTGGAGACGAATAAGTTGACATGGAAGATGTGTGGAGACGAATAAGTTGATATGGAAGATGTGTGGAGACGAATAAGTTGACATGGAAGATGTGTGGAGACGAATAAGTTGACATGGAAGATGTGTGGAGACGAATAAGTTGACATGGAAGATGTGTGGAGACGAATAAGTTGACATGGAAGATGTGTGGAGACGAATAAGTTGACATGGAAGATGTGTGGAGACGAATAACTTGATATGGAAGATGTGTGGAGACGAATAAGTTGATATGGAAGATGATGTGTGGACGAATAAGTTGATATGGAAGATTCGGTGGAGACGAAGAAGTTGACGAGGAATTCACAAAAAAAAATAACTTACATTGACTTTATTGCATCAAAAAATGAAGAAAAACAACATTTAGGTTTTGTTATAAGTTTTTTTATGTAATTTTTTTAATTACTTAACTTTAAATAACATTCAATTTTCAAAATAACATAAACATCAGTTTTTTTAAGATTTAATTAGCTTAAAATAAGATTTTTAATTCTACATACACTTTTACTTACATAACTCCTGCTCTGCAAACAGGCAAATAAAAAAATTAATTGTAATATGTATGTTAAACAATGATTGTCTATGTTTATAGTTTTTGTAACACCAAACCTTATTCTTACAAATTATGAATTATTGAATCAATTAATTAGTTTACTTTAGAAAATGTTTTGTTATAGTTTGTAATTTTTTGCCGTGTTTTTAATCCATTACTCACTAACTTTTTATTAATATTTCAATCAAATTTTATATTTTAAGCACCAACAACAATTTACAGTTTTTTAATTTCAAAACTATTATTTTGTTTAAACTATGAATTACTGACTTATTTAATTATTTTTAATTAAGAAAAGTATATACACATGTAATTAAAAATACCATATTCTTGTTAAATAATTAACTTATGTACAATTTTTTTTTTCTATTTACTTGTTTTTTTATCTTTTATTTATTTTTTTTTTATTCTACCAATGGTTTCGGAAGGAGTTTGTGGGTACAGGTGCTAAATGATAGACGTAAATGATTATTGATACATTAAAAGGTAATGTTGATATAACAATCTTAAGTATAAAAATGTTGATAGAAACTGATACTAGACAGAAAAAGAATTTAAAAAAAAAAAAAATCTTAAAATGAAGACAAAATAGAGAGGTAAGGTAAGAGACTAGATTTAGAAAAATATAAAATAAAAAGCAAGAAAAAAATTAAAAAAAATTAAGCAACAGAAAATGTAACGAACCAATCATTACATTTTATGTTTCGTTTTATTTCAGAAGAGTTAAAATTAAAGAATTTCAATGTTTTCAGTGACGTCACAACTAGTATTGAGAATAGAAATTGAGAGAAAGAAGCATGAAGTAAATTTGAGAGAAAGAGTTTAAAACTTAGCTTGCAGACGCGAGTCGGCGGATTAGTGACGGGAGAGACGCGAGTCGGCGTATTACTACCGGGGAGAGAACGCACAAAACTACGTGTAGACGATAGGATTGCGAATCGTATGATGAACAATCGAGAAGGGTTTTATTGATAGAATGTGGATAGAATACTTGATCGTACAGTCTACTTTCTGTACATTTCAACAAAATGTTCAGTAGTTAGTATATGTGCCTACTGGGCTCTTATCAGAAGTCATTGGTTTTAATTTCTCTTCTTTCACTTATTTCACAATGTGTTTATTAACTTTGTATATAAAATCACGTGCACTAATAACTAGTTTTTATATTATTATTTTTATGGTAAGTACTAGTATATCAAATAAAGCCTGCGTTCCATCTGAACGTCTGTAATACTTTAAATAACCGTTTCTTGTTATCTTATTTAAGAGCAGCTAAACCAACCTTACAACATCGTTATTGAGGACGGTTACAAAACCACACGATTATAAGAACTACTATGCAGTCACCTAAAAGTTTAGATACATCAAGAGTCTGAGAGTAGTAGCTACTTTTTTGTTTTTTTAATAACTATTTACAATCAAACTTTATGGTCACACACAAGGATGAAAACATAAAAAAATGTTACTTTAACTATTTTTTTCAAAATCGTGTGTGAACTAACTTGTTCGGTGTAGCTTTTTATTAATTGATGGAAGTTTAGAAAATATTACAAAATTATTAAAATTTTATAACGATAGCAGAATAGACTAAAAGTAGCTACACCGATACCTAAGTGTAAATGTCTTCGGTATAGACTTGGGAAGGGGCGACTTTTCTAAGTAACGGGTCTTTAAATAAGAGGAATGTGCATAAAGAAACTGATTTAAATATTTAAACGTTATTTGTAACATATGCAATTAGTTACTAAAACTATTTTATTCTTATTTTTCGTTTAACTTGAACTTTATACTGATTTTGTTTGGTATTAATTTACCCGAACTATTTGAACTAAGTAAGTTTTTACTTTCAGTTTTTACTTCTATATTTGGTAAACTGCAAAAGCTTAGGAAAACTTATTTTAACATAAATTAAAAAATAATTTAACAATGTACCATTTAGTTTGGAACCAATTGTATATCCTATTTAGACTTTATAATTTTTTTATTAATAGTTTGTTTTAAGTTTGCCAGAATCATAGCTGAACTAGCTGTTTTAATAAAAATTATTTTTTTACTTTGAAAAATTAAGGCTCCTTTTACCATAAGCTGAAAGAAAATACTATAACGAATTAGAACAAATAATTCTTACATTTCTAAACTACTTAACCGAAAAGTAAGTTACAAAACTCTTTTTTGTAGCTAATGAATTAAGTTAACTCCTAACAATGACAACAAAAAAAAAAGCTTATTAAATATGTTACTCGAAAAACATTTTGGTTATCTAGTCATAGATGTCTTGTCCGAGACAATATTCAATTTCACTCAAAGAAATCCGAGACTAAAAATTTCATGATAGAGTAGTTTTATATATGTTCTGATCGCCACTCTAGTAATTGCCCGCATAACTGTAATAAGCAAATTATCGAAACTACTCGAGTATGACTTTTTAGTTAAAAAAATTAAATATGTACTCAATTTGAGAATTCTTTATAATTAGAATCATACTATTTTCTATTTCAAAAATTTAATATGCTAAATTGCTAATAGAAAACTACCTAAGGGTAGTGTTTAACTTTTATTAGTGGAGATAGAAGTACACATTTTAGTTTTTGATTTTACTTATTTAAAATGCTCATAATTATAACTAAAAAAACAGCAAAAAACGTTTTTAACTTATAAAACAAGTCTGAGATTTGCAGGCGACAACAAGTCTGTCTTAACCTAGAACTAACCGAATATGGCTTGACTAGAGTTCTACTGAGAATTTTGAAATCATCTGAATCAGAAATATTAAAATGCTAAGAGTTATAATGGTTATTCAACAGTAAAGTGTATAAACTTAGTTTGTTTCAAATTATTAAATTCACGCTCGAGTAAACAAAGTAGTGCTTTTTAACATGTTCGATCAGAATACTTCTTAAATATCTTTTGACCTAACAACTTTTACGCATAACTATTTCTTGTTTTTATGTCATATAAAGATATAAATTTTTGTTATTTTATTTCGTAATTATTAAGTTTAAATAACTTATATATTTTAGTTACTTGATTTTGAAATTTTGTTGAGATTGAGATAGATAAAGTTTAAACGGAATATTTTGGCTTTTTTTGGTTTCAATAACTTATGAAAAAAAAACAGATATATGGTAATTAAGGTCCTTGTAGAGCAAGGTTTCTCAAACTTATTTTCAGGAGGACTCGTTAAAGAAATTAGAAAATATATAGCCTTATTCAACAAGAATTTTAAAAATTTAAAATAAATTAAAATTAACAAACGACCTTTTTTTTGCTCTTCATCATCAACTTCTGAATATCTAGTTCAAATTGTTACCTCTTGACCCTTTGAGGATCTTTACTACTCATGGACCTCTAAATGTCTATGACGGCCCAAAGGGGGTAGTTTGCATAACTTTGGAAAACCCTGTTGTAGAGTGTACTATGTTGCTATAAAAACCTTTTGCTTATTGTAATTAAAACCAGTTTTGGTTACTAATAAATATTTTAGTTGAATGGGATATAATCAAAAAAGTATATTTTAAACAAATCTAAAGCTGTAGGCTATTTTGAGGTTTTTCAGTAGCAAATATATATTTAAAAAAAATTTCTAAACCTCTAAAGCTAGAAGTTCAAATGCTAAAACTAGAAAATTTAAAAGTTAGCATGTCAGTAAAGTATGTGTAAATAATCATAACTTATTGTTAAAGAATTTTTCAATTGAAGAATATTTAAAAAATGTACTAAAAAGAAATACCTTTTCATTTATCATGCAAAAAAAATCCCAAATGACGACTCAATAATCGAAAGGCTTTTGGGCATAAGCTCCTTGACTTAACATTTTGAAAGCTTTTTTTGGTTGTTTAATAAACAATATTTATATTTAAGCATTCAATGTTTGATTTTAAAACTAAGTCACTAGGGTCAACCATTTTTGTATGTATTTGAGAAAAGAAAAATAATTAACGAGCGTCTTTAAAACTACTTTTTAGCGTTAGAATTAATAAAAGTTATTATTAAATCTAAAGTTGTTAGATAAATATTAATAAGAAAATAAAAATTGGTGAAAATGTTTTTTAATAAATTATAATTTTTTTTTGTAAGGAATGAGATAAATCATATAAGATAAATCAATGAAATAAATTATACAATAATAAATTATTATATGATTTATAATTTTTTTGATATCACTGCGATCTTAAATTAAAAGTTACAGGTCTTATGTACAATCTGTGCAATACATTGAGCTTTTATCGGTTTTTTTTTTCTTACCGCATTTATTTAAAATAGTTATAACTGTGTATATTTAAATCGGTAAATCAAGTGATTAAACTAGTTCTGGTTGTGTAAAAAACTTGAAAATCTTTCTTAATTAAAAGAAAAACAATTGAAAAAAAAAGTCTCCGCAAAAATTTCATTAAAACACTTAATTGTGATTTGAAATTTAATTTAAAGATATTATTAACAGAAAGGAAAGCTCTAATTTTTATTCGTAATAAGACCAATTTTTTCGTATCGGTTTATTTAAAAATTTATATTAAACAACCATTAGTATCCGGAAATAGGACTTAAGTGTACTTAAAAAGTAACTAAAATTAAAAAATTACTTTTGTTTTTAATAATAGCAAATAACGCGTATGAATTGACTTAGAGTCCTTCCTGGATGAGAATGAAAACGTCCTGAAAAAGACGTTAAAAGGTATCCTGTGGTATGAAACTCGATAACCGAAAGGTTTTTTGTGCACCAGGTCCAGGGATCAAATATTTTGAGCGTCTTTTTTTTCCATAAAAAAAACATTTAGTTTGTATAGTTAGATATTGAAAAAATTAGGCTTTTCGAAATAAACGTACAGTTAATATGTTAATAAGTAAATTATTTTTTTTGTATTAGACTATATTTCAACTTTAATAATAATAAATTAAAGTATTTAAACTATTCATAGCATTTAAATTTTAAACAATTCAACATAATTACGAGACAAGGTATTTGCGAATTGGCATAACTTATTCGACCATGACTATTTTTGTTAAGCAACTTTAATACATAAAAATTGTTCCTGATTGATTTTTTGACTAGACAATATGGCTTTTTTACTGAAAAAATAAAAATATCTTTCAATTATCAGTTTTTATAGTGTTCTGTTTTTTCTTGTTTTGTATTATCAGTGGTTTCATATACGAGGTTAGTTTACCTTTTATTCTTTTATATAAATTCAATAAATTCAGCTTTTTAAGTTTTGTGCACCATGTCAATAAATATAACCACTTACTTTTTAAACTTCTACTAATAGGGCATATTAAAGTTATAGTAAATCTCATGTTTGAATCAGGAGACTGAAATAAGATATTGTGACAAAAAATATTTCTTTTACTCAAGCCAGTATGAACTATTTGTAGATTTCTGTTCTATTTTTTTCTTAATTGAAGATTTTTGATACTTCACTTATATTATGTATTTTCAGTTCTATAGATTTATTTTATAGCTACATTATAATTAAAAAATCTTGTTGTCTAATGTTAGTACTTGATTAAAAGTTTTGGTTACATTTAACAACCTTAATTATCACACTTTTGTTAATTCTGATCAAAATTTTAATGCTTTTTCATTGTTTTAAGACTAAAAATTACAATTCAAATAATTTTGTTAAAAAAAATTGTGTAACTTTCAAGAAAAATATTCATAAGAAAAAAAAATATATTTACAGGGTTACCACACTTAGTGTACTCAGGCCGATCAGACTAACTCATTCTATTCGGTAACTTTCGAAAACATTAAAATATATCTGGCCATCTTTGATTAGCCTAAAATTTTCGAAAACTCAGATTTGTTTAAGTATTTTTGCTTCAAAGCCCAGGCTTGTTTATATAAATGTGGAGATTTTTTAGTATTTTTTGTTTAATTATTATTGGAAACAAAGTAATTATTTATGATAATAAGCTGAAAAACAACAAATTTTTACTTGGTCTTTTATGAGGCTCCTAAATGATTTGCTTTTAAGTTTAAGGTATATTTTGTAACTTATTAATATTTTCTTAAACGTAGTGAGTTGTTTTATGAACATTAAACCTTGTTACTGCCAGGATGAAGGTTGCCACAAAACCTGGAGTTAGACATTTTAAGCTAAAAAGCCTCTAAAAAATTGAATTTATGATATATTGAAATAATACTTGTAACTTTGAACAACATCACTTAAAAACCTGGAATTTCAAACAATTTTTCCATAATATGTAGTAAAAAATTAGATTTGAAACAAAAAATTTATCATATAGATAAAAGTTGTTTTGTCAGAATTTTTTTTTACTTATTCGAAGTAACTTTACAGTATCTTAAAAACTCTATTATACTTCTAAACAAAACAGAACCGAAAAGATGTACATTTAAAAACCAAGAATAAATTTCAATTCTAAAATTTAAAACTTAATATAAAAATTAATACAGTAGAAATGTTTTTAAAATTTTGATTTTTTTTTACTTATTCATAGTGAAAACAGATTCAATCAAATTTTGAATAGGATCTTTAGACAAATCTTTTTTCCAAAATATAATTTTTAAAACATATCATTAATTCAACAAAAATCTTTGTTTAGAATTCGGTTTTGAATAACTGTTCATAAATTTACATTTGTGACTTGATTATCAAATTTTTACAAGAGTTAATATTTAAGGTTGCTGTCATAAGCATGTTAATTGTTGTATTTACTATCAAAATTAATACACTAAACCGCAAGATTAGGTTTTTAAATTGTTATAACAAAAAAACTTTGTATATATATTTATATTAAGATTACACAAAAGTTTATACTAATCTTTCATTTAAATATAAAAAATACCAATAATTTAGGCCTTAAATTTTAATCATATTGAATTGTTTATAGCTAGTTTAAAAAAAATAACATCATAGAATGAGAAGCAGTTTGGTTTTGAAATTTCTTTTTTTATAATTAAATATTAGATTCACTACTTTAAATTGAATGTTCGCAAAACAAAAAAAAATTTTTGTAATACTGAAGTTTATTTATACTGTTGTTTTTAAAGATATTTATCAAACTTCCTTAATTAATTATAAAAGTTAAAAATTTGTAAGAAATTAAAATTATATCTAGTTATTTTTTGTCTAATATATTCCGCTGAAAAAACCCAAGAAAAAACCATAAGTAGTTGTTTTGAGTTAAGTTTCAAAGTCTAATTTATTCTGTAACTTTTAAATAGTTTTTGAATAAGTTTTTGTAGTTTAAGAAAAGTTTGATTTAAAAGAATTACTTAAAAAAAGTAACTAACTTATGTTAAGTGTGCAAATTAAGATTTTAAAAACATTTCAACATTATCAGTGTTGGTTTGTGAAAATGAAGTCATTAGTCAAAATATATTAATTTAAAATATATCTTTAAGTATGAAATATAGATAAAATACATTTTTGTCTTGATTCATTTTTATATTAGTCTGCGAAACTTTTAGAATACTAATATTACTCAGTATAACTCGTAATGTTATGAATTTTGTTTACGTATTAAAGCCTGTTTTAAATATACTAAAGGCTAGTTCTAGAATGTTTTGTTTTTAAATTTTAACTGGATAGTTTTAGAATATTATAAAAATTGCAGTAAATATGTGTTTTTTGATCTGGATTCTGAAATGAAATTTAGTTGATCCAGTTTCAAAATTTTTAATGCCAATTATTTTGTTTAATAACTTGATCTTTATTGTTTTCAAAATACTCATTTAAATTTTGTTATCATTGTTTTCTTCAACGTTTTCAGGAGTCAAACTTTTAGGTGTCAAACTTGCAGGAGCAGACGAACTTGCACGGGACATTTTTGTAATGGTTAATTTTTTAGTAATTTATATATTACTTTTTTTTTTTAAAGTTAGTTATGTATTTATTTTATTTTACTATCACTTTTTACCCTAACCCTTACCCTCGGTCGGTAACTTATTTTATTTCATATCCTATTTTTTTAATTATTATTTTTATTACTTACACTGTTACCCCTAATCCTTTCCCTTGGTATTAGTTTATCTTTTATATACTTATTTTTTTTTTTACTCTCATAAAAAAATGAACCTCGTGTAAAATTGACCATTGGTGCAAAAATATTTTTATACAAGTTCGTCCCCTCGTTTAAATTTGTCTTCGTGCAAAATTGACCCTTTGTGCAATTTAGTTCCCTCGTACATTTTTATTTTTGTAAATTTTTGTCCCGTTTCCATTTTTTAATATTAAACTGTGGTTTTTGTTTCAAATTTTAAATTAATATTTATCATGATTTAATTTTTGCAAAGGAATAACAATTTTGAGTTAAAAAGTTAAACTATGCAATAAAAAGTATTCATAAATATTTAACTTTAGTTATCCTCAAAATTTAGTTAGATTTCATTGTTTTGTATACCAGCAAGCTTCATTTAAATCTCAATATTAAATTTTCAAAAACTATTTGTCATATTTTTAGTAAAAGTAAATGGAAATTCATCTTCAAAACGTTTTAAGATAAAAATTAGTCTTCAGTGAACTTTTAATTAACTGTTTATTAAAAGTTCACTGAAGACGAATTTTTTTCTGAAAACGTTTTGAATCTTTGTAATATGCAGTAAATTTTTAGATTTTTTAAAACTATCTTTTGACTTCATCTATTTATAATTCAATAAATCTAAAAATTATAAAAATTGAGCTCAAGTATGTTATTAAATGAAAGTGCATTATTTCTAAGCAATAGTTTTACTGTATTTTTATTATATTAAAATCGATTAGACTTTAGATTCTGGTTGTCAAAAATAAGAGTAACATTTATTTTAATGATTAAAAACACGTTTAATTATTTTGAATCATGCCACACTTTAATATGAAAAATTAAAAGAAGAAAACAACTTTAGCTTTAACTTACACGTTTGTTAAAACTTGTTTATATATTAAAAGTTAACTACCGTAAAATTATTTTATTAACTTGAACAATTAATTTGTATATTTTAGAAATTATTAAAAGCTAGCTTTAGTTTCTATTTTTTAATAGTTTTTGTGTGTATTTTCTAGCTAGTAGAAAGAAAATAATCAATTACTGCTATCTTATTCCCAGTTTCATTTTAATTATAATCCAGTAAACTATTTAGTCATACAAAATTAAGTTTTGTCACTAATAAACTTGTTTACTTTGCGTTTGAATTTCACAATCAAAAAAATATTTCACTATATATTATTCATTCCAATTAAATAACATTCTAACAAAAAGTCACTACAAACTTTTAGTATCATTAAAACTCAACTTTCTAAAATTTAGAATTGTAGAAGACTAAAACTAAAAATGTCTGAACAACAATGGTCGAAAACATTTGAAGAAATTATTAACGGCTATGAAGAAATAGAAGCGGAAAACAAGAATCTTGAAATAGAAATTGAACTCTTGTCTGAAGAAAGAAATGAGCTAGAGAAGAAAAAGTGGGTAAAAATTGAAGAAAACAAAAGATTGTTATAAATTAATTAAATTTTAAATGATGTCATATGTAGTTTTTTTTTCCTTATTATTTCAGTCAAGACTGTTGCGTTTTAAGTTGTGACGTTCGCACATAATTGTTAAGTTTTTTAAAACTACAACAATTGTCACTTTTAAAACCTTTTACATATGAACTTAGATATTTATGTCTAAACTGTGAGTTGAATTTATAAAAAAATCTTTCATCAAGAAAGCCTTTTTATAGTTAAAACATCTAATTTAATTTTTAAGTTAGCTTCGATAGTCAAAAAAAAAAATATGTTGACACATAAGCGTATTAAATTAAATAATTTTATAATTCCTAAGTACATCTCTGCTTAGTCTTAAAATATAAGTATTTTTTCTCCTACAAACTGTCTGCCTTACAAGCATTATCTTACGTAACCATAAAACGGTAAAAGTACAAACTAAAATAAAGAGCACTTTAACATAGTTATGTTTTACTATATTATAATTTCCAGACAAATAGCTTTACACGATGAACGGTTTAACAACATCAAAAATAAAGTAGAAACGAGTCAAGTAGAAGTTGAAGTAAATTCAAAAGAACTCACTGAACTGAGAAGAAGGTTAGAGGAAAAGAACCTTCAAATTGTAAAGCAAGATTTGGAAATAGAAGGATTGGAAAAAAGTATTAAGGATTTAGAAAGCAAAGCAATTGACGACGCAAAACGGTTGGAAAACACTAAAATAATATTTGAAAAACAAGTAGAAGACCTAGAAGAAAAGCTTCAAGGAGAATCCAGAACTCAACCAGAATTGGAGTTAGAGCTTTCAAATTTAGAAGCTAAATATAAAATCTTGCTGAGGGAAAAACATGGAAACAATTTCGAAATATGTGGAGAAAGTTCTAAAAACGTGTTGTTAGAAGCAAATTCACTGATGAAAACAAACAACTTGGCAGAGACCAAAGAAAATATAACTATTGACAGTGTCAATAAAAGATTTGAAACAATTATGCAAAAGGAATTAAATAACTCCATTATGCTGGATTCAGATATTGCACAAAACATTAATGGTAAATTACTTAACAAAATAAAAGCACCACAAGATACTAATATTAATAAAATCCTCAATAAACAACCTGAAAATCTGTATCAACGTGAAAATTTTAATAATTTGCCAAAAAGTGGGTACAAAACTGTGAGTCAACCTGAAAAAATTGCTGGTTTATCTGGAAATGGCTCGCAAAATACAAATTCAACAGCTGAGCAAACTCTAACGAATGCAAGACATGTTGAAAATAAAGAATTGCAACCTGTAAATAGTCTAGTTACTACTCCGTCGAGTAATAACACTAAAAAAACCACGTTTCTCAAAAAGGTGTGGAAACCATCTAAGGCAGAATTAAACAATTTATGTAATAAAGTTATAAAACCAAATGAGTTGGTTACAATACTCAAAAACACTGAAAGTTTTCAACAACCTGATACAACTAAAATAGCAAGTTCTCTTAAGAATTTAAACAGGAATAAAAAGTTTAATACTACATTTTCTGAACTTACTGATAATTATATTAATACTCTTAATAAAGAGATGAGAAAAACTGAATGTTCAAAAAATCGTGATTTAATTGCTGAAAAAGACAAGACTGATCAACGTTACTTTAATAAATTTCGTAAACCAGTTTTTAAACAACAAATGTTAGCTTCACAAAATGAGAAAAAAGCTTTTAATCTAAAAATATCTCAGAAAGTATTTAATGAATCGAAAATCCTCGCCAACAAAGCGCAGTATATTAAGAGCAGAAATAATGGATCTAATAAAAGTTTTTTTGGGGAAAGTCATCAAACTGGAATGTTTATACTTGCTAACAGTACAGCAAAGAGTCAAATTTCAAAAAAAGACAAGGTTTGTAGCCTTACTAAAAGTGATAAACCAGCTTTTATTCCTCAAGCCGGTGAAACTTTAAAAGATGCTGAATCAGATATTAATCTCAAAGTGACAAAATTTAATTTAGCTGTTGATAACAACAGAATGTTAACTATAACTGATGACAGTCCAATTGTTGATAACAATAAAAAGTTTGCTAAAGAAGATGACAGCCAAACTGTTGATAACAATAAAATGATAGCTAAAAAAGATGACAATTTAGTTGTTGTTAACAATAAAATATTAACTAAAAAAGATGACAGCTCAACTATTTATGATAACAAAATAATAGCTAGAAAAGACGACAGTTCAGTTGTTGATAACAAAAAAATGTTTGCTAAAAAAGATGACAGCCAAATTGTTGTTAACAATAAAATGTTTACTAAAGAAGGTGACAGCTCAATTGTCGATAACAATAAAATGTTTGCTAAAAAAGATGAAAGCTCAATTGTTGATAAAAATAAAATATTAGCTAAAAAAGATGACACCTCAATTGTTAATAACAATAAAGTGTTACCTAAAAAAGACGACAGTCCAATTGTTGATAAAAATAAAAAGTTAGACAAAAAAGATGACAGCTCTATTGCTGATATCAATAAAATGCCAGCTAAAAAGGATGACAGCTCAATTGTTGATAAAAATAAAATGATAGCTAAAAAAGATGACAATTTAGTTGTTGTTAACAATAAAATATTAACTAAAAAAGATGACAGCTCAACTATTTATGATAACAAAATAATAGCTAGAAAAGACGACATCTCAATTGTTGATAACAATAAAGTGTTACCTAAAAAAGACGACAGTCCAATTTTTGATAAAAATAAAAATTTAGACAAAAAAGATGACAGCTCTATTGCTGATATCAATAAAATGTCAGCTAAAAAGGATGACAGCTCAATTGTTGATAAAAATAAAATGTTAGCTAGAAAAGATGACACCTCAATTGTTGATAACAATAAAGTGTTACCTAAAAAAGACGACAGTCCAATTGTTGATAAAAATAAAAAGTTAGACAAAAAAGATGACAGCTCTATTGCTGATATCAATAAGATGTCAGCTAAAAAAGATGACAGCTCAATTGTTGATAAAAATAAAAAGTCAGCTAAAAAGGGTGAAAGCTCAATTATTAATAATAATAAAATTTTACCTAAAAAAGATGACAACAAAATTGTTTATATTAATAAAGTATTAGCTAAAAAAGATGACAGCTCTATTGTTGATATCAATAAAAAGTTAGACAAAAAAGATGACAGCCCAATTGCTGGTAACAACAAAATTTTAGCTTTAACATATGGCAGCCAAATTGTCGATAACAATAAAATTTTAGCCAAAAAAGATGACAGCTCTATTGCTGATATCAATAAAATTTTAGCTAAAAAAGATGACAATCCAATTGTTGATAACAATAAAATATTAGCTAAAGAAAATGAAAGCTCACTTGTTGATAATAATAAAATGCTAGATAAAAAAGATGACACCTCTACTGGTAATAATAAAATAATGTTAGATCGAAAAATACACAACTCAGCTCCTGAACATAAACAACCAGACATTAAAAAGTCGAATGAAACACAAAACTTGCGTAATGAGCAAGACTTGACATTAGGAAATTTGTCAGAAACCCTTATAGCTCAAGGTAATCAGAGTATTTTGACATCTAAAAACAATGAAGGTCATCCAGAAAATTCCGAGAAAAAACAAAATTCTTCACTTGCCACAGTATACAGTCAAGGTAAAAGGGAACTTCTTAAGAGCAAGTGTGAGTCCCAGAATTTCAAGTTACTGTCGCAAAACAAAATGATTAAAGAAGATGCAAGTGCTTCACCAATGAACCAAAAGAATGACAATTCTGCTGATAAACATCAAAAACTAGCGTCCAAAATTCCGAATGCAAATCAAAATCTAACTGATACATCAGAAATATCACTCGAAAACCCTGTGATTCAAGAAAGTCAAAGTTTTTCACCAACTAACAACAATAATGATTCTCCGGATAATCCAGCATTACACAACAAACCTACTCCAAAGAAAAAAATACTTTTTGCACACTACAATCCTCAGAATGAAAACAAACAAGGTGAAAGAAAAAGTCTTAAGAGAAAATGCAAGTCTACAGGAAGCCAATCTCAACAAAAAAGGATCAAGAAAAGAAAGAATAAAACTGGTAGAATTGGGTTGGAGTCTAGGCTTTTAAGCAATAGTCGAAAACTGCATAAAAATAAGAAATTAGGATCAATCCAGCTCTACTAGTAAGCTACTTTAAGTAGCAGTTGTCTTAAATTTTGATTAGGTTGTTAAAAATCGATACTTATGATTTCTTAGTTATTTTCGATAGCATTTCTAAACTAAAATGTATAGCGTTTAGTTTAAATTTAAAATTATAGCTGTATTACCTTAATAGTTAAGAAATCTATATTTCTTCTTAAAAACACAGTATACTTTCAGGTTTAAATTTATGTGGAAAATTATTCATTACTGCGTTATAGTACAATTTAAAGATGTATAATAAGTAATTACATCAACAAAACTGTTTAAACTCTTTTGTAAATCTGTGAAAAAATTATATTACTTTTAATTTTGCAACTTCTAACTGTGTTGATCTTATTTACAATGTTTAGTTTGTCTAATTAAAGTTGAGTTGCTTTTACAATCTTTTTGTTTAACCGTTTTATTTGATTAAACACAACCGATCTCTATGCTAGTGTTCTTTATCAATTCTATTACGTTTTAATGTGTGTTTAGCTCTTTGGTAGTAGATAAAACAAAAACTATGATTTTAAATTTATCTAATTTCGTTGTCTTAAATTGACGTTGTAAAACAAAAAATAATAAATAAAGAGTACGCATAAAATATTTTAATCTATTATAAAAAGCGCTATCGAAAATATTACTTTCATAAATACCATTCTAAAAGCTTTTATTTTTATTCTTTAATTGCAACTCAGTTTATGTTGTGTAAGTTTCAAATTAAGACCTTATGAGCCCGTTTTGCTTCACTTGGCCTACTTTAGAAAGCCATGCTCTTGCTAAAACAATCAACAAAAATTTTAATTCTATTTATTTTAACATAGTCAACAAAATGATTTGCTTACATTGTAATGTTATATAATTTGTGGATTTTATAGTTTAATAAAAGTATTAATAAAAGTATTAATATTTAAAGGACACTTATAAGAGTTGTAACTATCTTAAAATATTTCGTTCAACTTGCCGGAGTTTGCATTTGAGTATTTGAATTTAAAATAAATATCAATATCTAAAATTTTAACTTGATAATTATTTGCTTATAACTTAACTTTGTATAAAGCACGAGATTTAAAAACATTTATGGGTCACTTAAATACTGGAGATACCACCCCTTTATAAAGTTTTAAATATCAATGTTCAAAAATTGGTCATTAATTAATGGTAGATAACTAGTTTTTAAATGCTTAAAGAAAAATCAAAGTGTTTTGTATTTTCAAAAATTAACTTTAGGTTTTGTTAATCTTACATTTAGTAAATACAAGAAGCTTCTTACAAGAAAAGTTTTTTAAAAGGTTTTAAACAGTTAGATTATATTATTTAAGTAAGTAGACCAGATTGACTTGTCGTATTAAAACTTAAAACGAATGTGTAGGAGAAACAATTTCTTAAAAATGGTAATATCAGTAGATATGAAAGTTGATACTATAGAGTCGATTTTACTTACGTTATTTCGGTTCTTCTTAAGTAGATTTAAAAGCAGTATATTTGTCAGCAGAAATACTAATTTAAGTCGTAATTGAAAAATTTCGGATATTTATAAACTTAATTAAAAGTTTGAAAAAATATTAACTAAACGAGATTTAATTACAATCGGACTAGTTATACAAACTAACAACTCTTTTTATCTTTTAGTGACATTTTTTACTCTAGGACGAAGTATAAATTTTTTCATTAGTGATAAAATTCAAGACGGTCAATTGGCGTAACATACTTTTGCAGTTTGTTACATGACATAACTGTTTTATTACCTAGGAAATATTTAAATATTTTGTTTTTGCATTTAAGCAGGCCTATGTAAGTTGTATAACAATCTGTATAAGTTTTTAAGATGTAACTGAAACCTAACCGACTATTAAACAGTAAAATATTAGTCAACAGTTTAACAACTTTTAAGTCAGACTTACAATGTAGTTTATAATATACTGTAAAAATGTTTGTATCTCAATTATACATTTGTAAAGGTTTACTTTTGAAAAGTTTACTTTTGTTAAAATTATTTTAGCTACGTAAATTACATAAAGATCTAATTTTGTAACTATAGCTGTTTACTATAGGAAGCTTACTAATAAAAGCTTCAACTATTGTAAAACGATTTACTAAGTTGTATTCAATTAAAAAATAATGTCTAATAAAGTAAACTAAAAAAAATAATAACATTTAGTTAATATTATGTTAAATTCAAACTATTTAATTTAATTTAAAATATTATAATCTACGTAACACAGTATAATTCTTGCGATTTAAAATAAAAACTAAAAATACTTTGTTATACTAACAACTTTAAGACTAGTTTGTTATCGAATTGAATCCCAAACTAAAAAATTAAAATAAACATATTTTCATTGATTGGGTTAGAAACAATCGTTAGAGAAATGATTGGGTTGGATATGATCGGGTAAGAAGTGATCGGGTTAGAAATTGTCGGGTAAGAAATGATCGGGTTAGAAATGATCAGGTTGTAAGTGATTTGGTCAGAAATGATCGGGTAAGAAGTAATTGGGTTAGAAATTATTGGGTTAGAAATGATCGGTATATAAACGATCTGGTTAGAAACAATCGTTAGAGAAATGATTGGGTTGGATATGATCGGGTAAGAAGTAATTGGGTTAGAAATGATTTGGTTAGAAATGATTTGGTTAGAAATTATCGGGTTATAAACAATCGGGTTATAAATAATCGGGTTTAAAATGATCGGGTTAAATTGATCGGGTTTTAAATAATTGGGTTAGTAGGGATTGAGTTAGAAATGATCGGGTTAGAATTGATCGGGTAAGAAATGATCGGGTTATAAACAATCAGGTTAGAAATAATCGGTTTAGAGATGATCGGGTTAGATATAATCGTGTTTGGGTTGGAAATGATCGGGTTAGAAATGTCAGCGGGTTAGAAATTATCGCGTAATAAATGATCGGGTTATAAACAATCGGGTTTGAAATAATTGGGTTGGAAGTGATCGGGTTAGAAATGATCGGCTCCCAGTTGCAATAACTATTCATTTGTTGAAAAACTAAAGAAAGTATGCAAGCCTTACGTGACGTCTATAACGAGTAACAAAAAGTTTTATTTTAATGTTGTTAATTTTTTTAGGTATGCATGTTACATTGTAGTTTTTTGCTTTAATTAATAATATTTTGTGGTTGATGTCATGTATCACATATTTTTCTGTGTGTCAAGTAGAAACAACACTGATTAGCTCAGGTAACTAAGTTTAACAATATGTTAAGTACATCTTATGTAAAAGTTTACTAAACTAAAAATCTTTACTTTATTAATGAACATTAATTTATTAATTATATCAAATACTTCATGTTACAAAGGTTTTATAGCTAAACGAGAGCTAACTAGTTTATTATATTGTTGTAAATTATATGTTTTGAGTAAACTTGATTTGCAACTATAACATACTTTACGTATCATTATCAGTTAGAAATTCAGAGATAAATTAATTTAAAGGTTTTGAAAAATTACAACCTACAAATTATCTTATTAAGATTTTTAGCGATCTCAAAACTCTGTCTTTAATAGTATGTTTAACTACCAAATACATCATAAAGCTGATTAGTTTATATCTTAAAAGAAAATCTTTAGAGCTACTTGTTGATTTTTCGAATTATAGTTATTTAATTAACTTTTTTATTCTTATTAATATATTGAACTAACTTTAATTAGGACTAAGTACGAATTAATTATAAAAGATACAATATTCTTACGAAGAAAAATAGTGCAGTGTTAGTGTTTTAAATTTTATTGTTTTTAAAACGCTTAATTGAACAAAAATAAATCACTTTAAAAACTGTTAAAAATAAAATAAAAGAACATATTAATCAAAAATTGAATTCTACTGTACTCGTGAATTGATATAATAATACGTTATCTTATAACTATCTTTTGTGGTGTATCAAATACTGGTGGTCCTTTTGCTATTAACTTTATCAACTCTTCAGTTATCATTGAGGCTGTTTATTTTGTTCAAGTTCAATTTTATCTTTTAAATGATCTTCCGTAATCAAAGTTTTATCTTCAAAGTCTTCATACAGTTCAGGAAACCACCAACTTATTTCGTTTTCAGAATCAACAATTTCAGTTTTAGTTGTTTCTTTTTTCACAACTTCTACAAGCAGCGGTCAATAGGTCAATTAATTTATGCAAACTTTTCAATCTTGGCTTCTTTGCAGTTGTTTCAGTGTAGTTGGATTCTATTTCAAGACTTCGCTTTCTAGTTTCTTTTTTCTTAATAGTAGTCTTGTGTCTATAATTTATTCATTTATTTTAATTTCTAACAAATTTAATTAAAAAACAAAAATGTAAAACAACTGTATAAATGATGATGAAATATAAATCACATTTAACGAAAATTTTGCACTATATTTGCAAAAGAAACGAATTACTTTGTATGATGTTATATTAGAATACTTTTTTAGTTTTTTAAGTCATCAACACATATATTAATAGTTTTTTATGTAAATCTGAAGAATATGGTTTCAAAATATAAGAAAATATGATAAATAAAAATTGACATTGTGAATAATCAGTACCTCAAACGTTTTTTTCTTATTTTAATTTCTAATTTTTGTTCTCTTTTTTTTTTACTTTCTTTTTCTTCTTTTACTTTTCTTGTTCTTTCTTGTTCTAATTCTATTTTGTATTTTTCACGATTGACATTAACTGTGGTAAAATTACTAAGTTATTTTACTGACGAATGATTGAAAAGCTTTAAATTAATCTCAATTAAAAAGAGTCTAGCATCCACCTCATCCACAAGTTTAAGTTTATGTACAATTTTAACAGTTTTGTCGAATTTTTCTAAATTAATCATTTACTGCAGTTAATAAAAACAATATAAGTTTAGGCAAATTTTTGTAACATAAAAGTATTAAATATTTATTTTTCAAGATAAAGCTGTAGACTTTATCAGATTCTATTTTGCAAGTTAAGCTTTTAGGCCGAAAATTATATCATGAGATAAATGTATAGAACTTATATGTATTTAGTCCATAACATTTTTACAACACTAAGAATGATAAAGAGTACATATATGTCAGAACAAAATATCAGGAGTGAAGAGCTAAGTACAAATGAATATTAAAAACTATGAAAGTTAGGTCTTTTCAAACAGAAAAGTCAAAACAAAAGCAATTTTTTTGCATAAAATTACTGCATACTAGCCGAATCGTACTAAATTACGTGGTTGTTCTTTTTTGTAAGTTTTATATTGTAATTTAATTAGTAAAGTTGAAAACTTAAATGTAAATTGTTTGCTAACCTCTCTCACCATAAATGACTTCAAAGTATCTAATTTCTTCAAGGTTGTCGCACCAATGAACTTTTTTTGCTGTTTTCTTACTCAATGAATAGCTTTTTAAAATGCCCATTTCTTTTTTAATTACTTTTAAATTCTGTTTTATGAATTTTTTTCTTATTTTAATTTTGTTACAAAACGTTTAGACACATATTATTATGTTTATTAAAAAAATTAGATTTTTAAAGGTTAAAATTTTTTATTTAAAGTTAAAAGTAATTTTTTTATTTTCAATTTACAAATGTTCGATTTTAATTTTTAATTAAACATCTAAAGAAATTTAATAAAAATTATAGCTTATTTTTTTGGTAGGTTAACCAGTTAAAGAATATGATGTAATTAAATTATCCTATAATAAAAAACTGAACTTTTTTTTAATATAGTTTAGTTAAATAGTTTATAAATTTCAAAATAATAAATTTTAAAGTATTTTAACGATATTTTCCAAATATCTAATTTCTATAAAGTTTAGCCCATTGTAGTTTTTAGCTGTTCTTTGTCGTTTGGAATTACTTTTAAAAAACACACTTTTTATTTTAATTATTAGGTAAGATTAAGTGAAAAGTATTTTTCGTTTAAAAAAATATATATCTAAAGTTTTACTCAACTTTTTATACCAATGACTGGCTGATTCTTTTATATAATTATCTTATAAATAAAACGAAATATACCAAGTTTTTTAACCTGAATCGTTTTGAAAGTAGGTTGAAATAAAATTTAATTATTTCAATGAAAATACTCATTTAATATGAAATTCTCAGCTCAAAATTGAAAATGCATGAAAAAGTTAAAGAATTTCATAACACAAAATTACAATAAAGCGAAAATATAGAAAATACGACAAATTTTATACATATTAGTGAGATTAAAGAATAAACAAACAAATTGCCCTTAAAAACTTATTTATAGACTTAAAGTACGAAAAAATATATTTTGTTTATTGAGTCGCATCTTACTTGGGTGCAGTTTAATGTCTTGCCAAGGACTATTCCTGAGCCTATTTAATAACCGATGAATTACAAATGTAAAAGTAACGAAGTTGGTAAATCTAAAATTGTGCTGCCGGTATAACTTCATTGTTAAGCTTTGAATGTAGGTCTTGTATAACCTTAACTTTCATTGCTATAGAATTACTTACAAGTATTATAAAACTATTTAATGTTTGCAGTGTAAGTGGGCCGTAGTGCAAACTTTTACCTGTACTTTCCATGAAGGTACAAAAATAAAACTTTAATCAATAGTTTATTACTTAGATTGTTACCTTGACTGAAAACCGATATGCAGAATCAGTATAAATATTCAGATTAATTTAGAGAACAAAACAGTGTTAGTTAAAATCTGTTCTAGATGTTGTCAACCCCTGGAGTAAGTAGAATAAAAGAGTTTGTTAATTATGAAGGTAATTATTCTCGCAAAAGAGTGTATGCCTCCAATAAGTTACACTGAAAGTGTAACGGAGACGTTAAGACTTACAAGATTAAAAACTAAAACTATTTTACGAGATAGTTATATTTAGATAGATAGCATAATCACAGGACTGTTGATTATATCTACATGGTGAAGCAAGTACTTAGTGCTAATAACTGGCAGTAGTAGTAGCTAATAACTGGGTTTTAATTTTGTTTATTTCAACCTAAAAAAATGAATATATCAACATTTCGTAATAACTTTATGGAACAAATTTCGCTTGTTTCTAAGAATTATCTCGTAATATCAACAGCTTTATACATACTTACGTTTCACTATTTGTTTCTTCACTATTAGCTCATATTAAAAAAAAAAATTGTAATTTAAGAAATTAAGCACTATGAAGCAGAAAAGAGTCCTAAAAGAATTTTGTTTATATAACATTTTTGATGAGAAAAAAAATAATTGGGAAAAAACAAAAGTTTCTTATTTTGCATACTACTTGGGTAATTTATTATTGGAATAAAGGCAATCAGAGTTTTATACACTTGTAAACAGTTTAGAATATATTACAACTATTTATAATGTTAAATTGTGCAATATTCGAAAAAAATCAAGTTTTGTAAACTTTCAAAGAAACTTTTATAAAAATTTGTTTGAGATAATGAACTAATATTTAAGCGTAGCATTTAGTTTCATTTTTTTCATCTGTTTGAGTTTTCCTAACAGTTGTTTTAGTGTTCACCGATCTATGTAGTCTTTAGCTATTTAATTTGGCTAGCTATCATTTTTTTACGACAAAAATCTTCACTAAGACAATTTTGCACGAAAGATGACTTTTGCACAAGCATTTAATTTTGCACGGAGACATTTTTACAAGGGTTGAAATTTTTTATATTTAAATTTTTTTTTTATAGTTAATTTTGAATTTTTTTTACTATCATAGTTACACCTAACCCTTACCCTCGGTCATTAACTTTTTCATTTTTGCTTCTATATTAATTTATCTTTTAGTTTTTTTCTGTTTTTATGTGTATATGATTTATTTTTATTCTCGTGCAAAAATGAAACTCCGTGCTAATTTGTAACTCGTGCGAAATTGACCCTTTGTGCAAATTGTCTTCGTGCAACTTTGTGCACTCGTGCAAATTAGTCACCTTGTGCAATTTAGCAACCTCGTGAAACTTGTCTTCCGGGAATTTTGACCCGTTCCCATTTAAACTATGTTTAAAATTCAAAAAACTTTTTTTGAATTTAATCGCACCAAAATCTTAAATATAACAAGTAAGCTCACTCTATCTATATTAAATTTTTATATATTTTTCTTATGAAAGTTGCCGTATCACACTTAATATTAGTTAATTTACTTAATTTTTTTTTTTTAAGCTTGAATATTTTAAATATGTGTGTATCAATGGACAGATAAATCAACTAAAATCTTAATTAAGCAAAAATAGCTTTGTATTATCAAACCTTCTGGTGTTTAAGTAGCTTAATAGTTTACTTTACCTTTATTATTACTATTATATTATTACCTTTATTATTAAGTATTTTTACCTTTCAAAGAGAAAATTTGTCTTAAAAGTTTAGCACACTGTTTAATTTTGTAAATTTTGGTACTGTTTTTACTTATAACAAACAATGACTGAACAACTTAGAATTTCGGCAACTGTCTATTTTACAAACTTGTTAACCAACTCGCAACTTTTTACTTATATATGAATGCACCTGATGATTAGCTCTTTTAGTTTTATTTGAATATTACGATTTTGAATATGTGTTTTAGTAATAAAAACGTTTAATATTACTGGGTATAACTTTTTTTACGCATCGAGCGATAAATTTGTTAACATTATATAATTTTAAACATTAAAAATATAACTAGAACCCCGATGACCTAAAGGTCATTATCCACTCGAATACATTAACCATAATTGTGAGCGTTCCGTTTTACAAATCTACTTTATTAACAAAACAGAGTTGCCAAAACAGAGTTGCCAAATTTTCTAGAGAATTTTATTCCGAACTTTTTAAGTTACTAGTTTTGGATATTTATTTAGTTTAAAGCTAAGTTTAATGCTATAAACTGTGCAAAGTACTATAACAGCATTTAAACGACATTTTGAAGCTACTTTATCTGTGTTTTATAATAAAATTTTTTTTTGATTGTGACAAAATTTTTTTATCTATATGGTAGATTATTTGTGTAAAATTAAAGTTTTATACTTAACATGTAATTATTGTTTAAAGTTCCTAGTTTTTCTAGGTTTTTCAATGATTTAAATTTAAAATTTTAGGTTTTTAATTGAATTTTGTTCTTAATTCTAAGTTTTTTAGTGATTATTGTTAAAATTGCTAGGTTTATTTAACAACATCTCAAATTTAAGGTTTTTTCGGATTTTCTAGCTTAAATTTTCAAATTACAGGTTTTTCACAGATTCCAGGTTTTTTGGCAGTCCTGAAAAACTAAAAGAGTATATCTAATCAGTTTTAAAATATAATAAACTATTTATTATTTATTATTTTACAGGGTTGCTAAATTTTTTTTGCTATTTTTTTTTTCCAGGCTTTATAAGTACACATTTTTAGGTCTATTTTTGTTTAAAAGTTAAGTTTAAGGTAAAAAACTGTGTTAAGTAGTAGAAAAACATTACAAAGATACGTCTAAGCTACTTTAAAACTGATTTTTTAATAAATTTCTTATTGATGATGACAAAATGTTTTTATCTATTTGATATATTTTTTCAATCAAATCGAAATTTTATTAATTAGTAAGCTTAAATTCTTATAAATTATATGTTTTTCCATTATTTTTTTCCAATTCCAGGTTTCTTAGTATAAATTTTAAGTTTAAAAATTATAAATAGTTCGCGGTTTTTTAGCAAACCTGTATTTAAGTTTCACATGTAATAAAAAGATACTTGGACATTTTATTATACCTGATATAAGAAATTACTAATGAAAAGAGCTTAAAAAATCCTGGTTAAAAAGCCAATAAAAACAGTTATATAGTAGTCTATAATAGTAGTCTATAAGGTTTTGCATCTAGTTCTTCATGTAATTTCATCCATTCTTTTCCTGTGGTAACAAATAAAAATCTTTTGAAAACAAAAGAAAATACTAACAATAATATATCCCTTAAGTTATATACTTATTTTAAAATTTTAATAACCTTTTAAGAATATTCTGTAGTGTACGACCACAATAAAAGTTATAATCAAACCTAAACTATACTAGCACTAGTCTGAAAACATACTTAGGGCCACTCTATAAAAAGCTAGGCATGACATGAATGAATATTTTGAAATAAAGAGCAACTGCAAGCATTAACAAATATATAAAGACATCATAAATTATACATAATTCGAAATTTGATGAAAACTTTTACACAAATTTAATCTAGCAGGAATTTACTTTTATAAATTATAAGTAAATCAATATTTAACTACTAAGTATGTAAATACAAAACATTTATAAAAAGTTACTATATAAAACCTTACTTAATAAATATTTTATATAACACAAGACAACAGTATGAATGTATATTTTGGAATAACATGTTTACTGCAGCATGCTGTTGATAGAATGCATGACACTGCCCGAGCTCACTATACATATAGCTGAACTGAATTAAAAAAATATTTTATTGACTCATTTTCTCCTAACTGCAAATTTCTTCTTTAGATTCAAAATTTAACTGAGCAAAATAGTAGTGTGACCATTACAAAACCATCTATACTTATTGCTTACTAAAAGTTTTTATTTATATAATAGTTAGTTTTAAGTCTTTTTACAAAAATTTTAATAGTTGACAGTTATTTAACTGTTTGAAAACTTTCTGCACGAAGCTTGATTCATTACTAAGTTAGCACTTTTGCCAAGAGAATTTTAAAAGTAACTTGTATTTATAAAGTATAGGTTTTGTAATAACGTTTTGTGATTCTTTAATATAATAGATACATGGTTGCAAAATTTGTTGTGGCAAATTTTTCAGGTTTTCACAATTTCCTTAAGGTTTTTAAAACATTTTTTAATCTATTTTTAAATTAAAACTAAAGTTAAGGTAAGTAACTGTGTTAAAAAGCATAAAAAGACATTTTGAAGCTAATTTAAATGTGTATTTTAATGAAATTTATTTTGATGATGATAAAAAAACATTAATTATATTATAGATATTTTTTGTGCCAAGTTAAAGTTTTACAACTTAACATAACTTTTAGGTTTTTCCAGCCTTTTTTTTCAAAACTTCTCAAAATCTAGATTTTTTAGCCTGAATAGTAAAATTCTTGTTTTTTTAAGGTTTCAAGGTTTTTTAGCAACCCTGTAGATACCTTGTTCAAAGTTTCTAGTATGATTTATATAAAAAATCTTATTTTTAGTATATTATTTATAAGATAGTACTTAAAAGAGGTAGATTAAGTTATAATGAGTTGTACCAATGAGTAAAGTGTAACATACTCCAGAAATCACAGCTTAATAAACTATTAAACATTTAAATCTAACTAAAATAATTTATATGCGATTAACATACAAACTAAACATTAACTGTATATTTAAAATATTTACAATTAACATACACAAATAAGTTCTAGATAAGAATACTTTTAGTAGATATTTTTACAACTACCATACCACAACTAACTCCATAAGTTTATTTATTTTTCACGCCTCATCTACTCTTGTTCTCATGGGCTAATTAGGTTATGGGATGATTATGAGTTTACTTCCATATTTGGCCGTTCTTGTCTCGCTCTACATATTCAGAGTTCAAAGTAATAAACAATGCAAGTAAATGCAGCACTTTATTACAGCCTTGTATTTTTTTATAATAATATTAATAAATGTGTATGATTACCTTTATCTTAACTTTATAACACATTCCAGATGAATTTCTAAACTAAAAATAGTCCAAAAATGTTTTTTGTAAATTATTTAACATATAAAAAGCCTAATTTAAATAAAATAAAAACAAATTACTTAATTTTATTTCTATGGTACCATTTAAAAAACGGAGAATGAACTAAGACTTTATTTAAATGATTAAAGCAAAAAATTTAAAAAGAATTCTTGGTTTTACTTAATATTTTTACTTATAAGTTTATTCTTCAGCCCTATTACTGTTAACAAGGAAAAAAATATTAAATTTATTTCTTTAAATTTTATAGCTTAAATCATATAAACTAAGTCTTATTTCATGTCTTATATATCCTTTAAATAGTACCTTAGAAAATATTATTAAACTTTTTACCTTATCAAACCCGCAACAAAAACTGAAATATACTTTAAACATGTTTATTACTTATACACCTGAAGGTAGGTTTTAGAGATAAGGGTACATGTTAAACAGTATAAAACAAGTGTCATTTTAAGATCTTAATTTTTTATTAAATTGGATGTTCAAAAATAAAACAGTTCAATTAACAGTAATATGAACACAAGTGAAAACAATTCATGGTCTTCTAAACCGGACAAAAACCATGAACTAGATAATGTCTTAAGTTTGTTCCTAAAACTTGCATGTTATAAGGATATCTTTTATTGTAGTATGTAGTAGGACTAACATTAGTAAAACTAAAAAACAAATATGCATATTAAATTCAATTATAGACATTGCATTGTATAAATGCTTAAAAGTGTTACTTTTATCTAAAGTTACATGGCTTTACAAATAAAAAAAACTATTATTGTATAAAATAAACAAGAGTTATGCTTAAGAACTAAACCAAATTAAAAATTTTAACATACTACTAAGTAGTTTGTTTTGTTATCATTTTATTTAGGCTTTTGATAAGTTAATTAATATACACAGAACGTTTCTTGTTTACAATCAGTTAATACTAGGGCTTAAAATGTACTTCTAAGACAGGAAAACTAAATAAATTTGTCCTAACTTTTATTGCTTTAAATAATTTTGTAAACTAAGTCTAATTTAGTTTTCTTAAAGTAAAAACATAAAAAATCAATACACTAACTTTAACCCTAGCAATTATATCTAACAACTATTGTCTAGTTCTAGTGTCAAACTTTTAAACAAAATACACTGTGCAGTTACAAAATTTTAGAAAAAATCATTAAAAGATCGTACTTGCTACTATCTATAGTTATTAGTATATATTAAAATTATAAGAATGTAATTACAAATCGTCTTTTATGGATTTTTAAAAAGACCAAAATTTCCCTTCTTAAAAGGCCAAAATGTTTAGTTTACCAGGGTAGAAAAATTCTAAAAATTAACATTAGTAACTAAAAATCTTTTTGTTAATTCTGCTATTTTGACGTCATAATTGTAATAAAAATTATAAGGTATGTTCAGAAATAATACTTGACTTTCAAGCTTTCTAAAATACCCTTAAACATATACATACTAATAAAAAATTGAAAGTCTTAGTGTTTTTCGTGATATGTTAACTATATTTTTCAACTGAGGGGTCATTTTTCTGTAACTTTTGCTTGTTTTTTAAAGTTGATTTTGCCAAGGTTAAAGTGTTTTAAAATCTTCTACAATTTTGCATATTGTGGTTTTTAATATTTCCAATATACTAGTTTTTTTCAAGCCTGAAAGTAAAAAAAGACTCGAAAAAATAAGCACCCGTACAATCCATGCAATAAATTAATCTATAGTTGTTTCTTTTTATTACACAATTAAATTAAAATTAGTAACCGTGTTTATTTAATTCAGTAAACTGAGTGACTAAACTAGTTCTAGTTGTGTTAAAAATATATTAAAAACTCTGTACTATATAGAAAAACAAAACAGTGTAAACATAAATTTTGTTTACTAAATTTTTTTTTTTAAATGTTTAGTTGTGATTTGATTTATGGATCTTAAAGATACTGTTAACAGAAAATATGTTTTTTAACTTTTATTAGTAATAACACCAGCATTTTTAAAACGATTTATTTATATATTTATATTAAACAACCATTAATATCCATAAGTAGAACCTTAGTGTACTTAAAAAGTAAATAAAGTTCTAAATATTTACTTTGATCTTAATATTAACTAATAGCATGTATAATTAGGAAGAGAATGAAAGTGTCATGGAAAAGACGTTAAATGCACCCTGTGGTGTGCGACTTGATAACCGAAAGGTAATTCGTGCACCAGGTCTCAGGACCGATTATTTTAAGCTTCTTTTTTTTGTTCAATAAACAATGTATAGTAGTGATTTTTGGAGAACTTTGGGGTTGTTGAAATAAACCTACAGTATAAAACTATAAAGGCTTAATAACCAGGTAGATATTTTTCATTTTTAATTAGATTAGAACATATTGTGATATGAATACCTAATGAAACTATCAAAAAATTTTATAGCATTTCAATTTTAAACGCTTCAGTATAATTACCATACTAGTTATTTCGAATTGGCATAAATTACTCGAGCATGACCATTTTCGTGAAGCAAATTTAATAAGTTGTGTCCCTCATTCAATTTTTGCTCGGACCATGTGGCTTTTTACTAAAATACACAAGATTTTACCAAACAGCCTTTTTCCATTGTGATCTGGAATTTCTTGTTGTATTATTAGTGATTTACATAAAAATTTAGTTTGCTTTTTAAGTTTTTATAAAAATTCAATAATTGTAGCTTTACAAAATTTGTGTATCATATTAAAATAAGGCAACCACTTGCTTTTTTAGTTTCTACTACATTTGGGCAGTTGACAACTTGATTTAAGCTAATGTTAGAATTATTAGCTTATTATAAGATAACGTGACAAAGCTATATATAGTATTATATTTAGTTCTAGCTAGATAGGACATTTTGTAAAACAAAATCCTGTTATTTTCTTTTAATTAAAACTTTTTACTACTAAATTATAATTTTGTATACAAATTTTAGATTTCTTTCTTTCTAGAGCTAATTACTCAACAAAATTGTGATTTTCTGGTTAAAAATATTTGAGAAAAATCTAAGGTTATATTTAATAAACTTATTAGTCAAAATTTAGTTAGTTCAAAATTAGGTATATGTTGCTAGAACATGATTCAAAAATAAAAAAGTTACTATTAATTTTTATTTATAACAATAATAACAAATTTTTTTGAAATTTTAGAAAAAATAATCTTAAAATAGAAAAACAGGAAATTACAAGCCCATTAGGGTCACTTAGGCTTAACTCACAATAGTATAGTAAATTTTAAAAACATTAGAATACATTAGTCTAACTCATATTAGTTGAAGGTTTTTTGGTAAACTTAAGTTTGTATAAGTCTTTTTGCTCAAAAACTCAGGCTAGTTTTTTTGGCTGTCTAACATTTTTTAGTAGTCTTTTACTATTGTTTATAAATACAATTTGAATATTTCAGGTAATCAAGCTTAACAGACAGCAGTTTTTTTTTTAATTTATGGTTATTTATTATGGTACATCTCCTTGACTTTAGACTTGTTTTATAACTAATTTTTATTTTAAGCAGTGTGTTTTGTTATAAGTATTAAGCCTTTTTGCTGCTAGGATGAGAATTTGAATAAAAAAATGTTAAAAAACAAGATTTTGATTTATTTTATTATTTATCTTTTTTGTAAAACAAGTTTAATTAAACTTTAGTAATGGAGCATTTAGTTAAATCTGTTTTTTATAAAGCAATATTCTAAACAGATTATTAAATTAACAAAAAAAAATTGTTAAGAGTTCTCTTTTACATAACTTATTATAAATATATTTTAGTGACTAGTTTATCACATATTATGGTTTTTATGAAATTTAATAACTTAGGATACTATAATAGTTTATATATTTTAAAAGTTAATTTGAGTATAAGTAAATAAGTCAAAAAATTGTGGTAATAAAAAATTTAATATCAAATAAATTAAGTTTATTGCAGTCAAATATTATAAAAAGATTATTTTTAAACTTTAATTTTTAACCATATTTAATTGTGTTAAATAGTTGAAAATAAACAATATCATAGTATGACAAAATATTTAAATTGCAAATGTTTTTTAATACTTTTTTACTACATTAACTTATAAAAATGAATGTTTGTTTTTCTTAGTGCATGTATGACAAAAAAAATTGATTTCAACTATTAATACTTAAGTTTATTTGAACTGGACTTTTAAAAGACATTTATTAAATTGTCTTTGAAATTATTTTAAAGAAGAATTTTACAAGAAATTAATAGAATATGCAGTTATTAGAACATTTTTTCTAGCATATTCATCTAGTTAAATGTCAAAAAACATTAAATAGTTATTTTTGAGTTAATTTAAAAGTCCATTTTATAGTTTAATAGCCAGTCAAAATTGGACTATGTTTTTATTTCTTCAATTAAAATAATTAAACCTAAATGAACTATTTAATTGGAGTCTTTTATAAACTTTATTTATATGTAAAACTTAGTTGTACATACCATACTACATTATCAGTGTTAATTTGTGAAAATGAAGTCATAAGACAATAGTAAACAATTAAAAAATATTTTAATCTGTAACACCTATAAAACACATTGTTGTCATAAATTGGTTTTATTTAAGGTTGTCACACACTCAAGAAAATTCAGTATACCTTATGTTTACACTTTTGAGTTTTGTATATAAATTAAAGGCTAGCTGTAGAAAGTTTTATTTTCTAAAATCTTCCAAAAAGTTTTACTCTATTTTGTAAATCTCATCAAATATTTATTTTTTGATTTTGATTCTGGATCGAGTTTTAGCTGATCTAGTTATAATATTTTTAATTTTATATACCAACAATTTTTTTTAATAACTTGATTTTTATTGATCAAAAAACATCTTAAAAACTTTAGGTCTACTCATGGAAATTTAATTTTTTAAAATATATATTGTTTATGCAGATGAACATTATGTGTGCAAACATCACTTTATTAGTTTATTTTTTAATGCTGCTTCTTTTAAGCTGCTTCTTAACGCTTAATTGAACACAGCTCAATATATGTATTAAAACAAACGTAAATTAAAATGTAAATTTGTACCCGTTACAAATTGAGTTTGATTTGTCACCTACTTCAACATGGTGTTTTTGTTAGCTTATTTCGGGAGTAATGAAAACAAAACATACGCCTGAGTTAAAAGCTATAGTTCAGAATTGTCTAAAGTGGGCTATAATCAGTGAAGGATCCTTAGGTGCCCATAATATAAAAATTTGAAACTTGCACTAGATATGCTGAAGCTGTTGACACACTGCAAAAAATAATCTTTAGAAAAAAAGTTTAAGGTGTTTTCAGAATTAGTTTGTTGAAGAATCTTTAGAAGGGAGCCATAGCTTTTTTCATTTCTCTAAAGGAACTATTTCAAAAAGAAATTGTGGAAACCTTGCTATAGTTAGTAAAGGTTTAAAAGCACATTTTATGGTCAAGTTATGATAGGATTTAAGATTTTTAATAAACATTAGTTTTGTGAATCTATTTGTCATAGCATCTAACCATATTTTAACCGTTCTGAAAATTTTAATTATTAAGCATCAGTAAATTATCATATAAAAGTGCACAATTTAAAAGAAGTAACTTACTATATATTTTTTTAATTCGAAATCTTTTAGTTTTTATAATATTATTTAACAAATACGATAAAACTACTCAATTCTTTTTGGTTCATAGGATTCTGATTGTTCAAAAAAAGACTAAAATTCTTTTTTATGTCTAGAAACTAGTTGATATATTTTGAATCATGCCACAATTTAATCTAAAAAGCTAAGTGAGCAAAAAGCAATTTTAGTTATAACTTGCACATTTGTAAAAATTTGTTTTATTACAAAAGTCAACCACCGAAAAACTGTTTTATTAACTTGAACATTTTATTTTATCATTGTATAAAATATTAAAAGCTAGCTTTTTTTTTTACTGTAAGTTTTTATTAGGTTCTGTATTTGTATTTTAGCCAGTAAAAACATATTAGTCAATTCTTAATTTTTATTCTTAATTATAATTTAACTCAATTAACTTATTTTTTTATTAGTTTTTAGTCTTATAAAATTGAGTTTTGTCTCAAATAACTTGTTTATTTTTACGTTTAACTGTTTTCAATTATATTCACTAAAGTTTAATTAAAGTAATTTTATTTTATTGTTTTAATTGCAATCAATAACATTCAAATTAAAAATCATTACAAACTTTAAGTATCATTAAACTCAACTGTCTTAATATTAGAATTTTAATATTACAATAAAAAATGTCTGAACAAAATTGGTCTGAAAGCTTTTTCGAAGAACTTGTTAAACGCTATGAAAGATTAGTAACTGATAACAAGGACCTTGAAAAAGAAATTGAACTCTTGTCGAAAGAAAAAGATGAACTTGAGAAAAAAAAGGGGGAAATGAATGAAGAAAACAAAAGGTTGTTGAATAAGTTTTTAAGCTAAATTAATTTGATTTTAAATAATGTGGTATGATTTTTTTTCTTTACTAATTCAGTCAAGAATTTATCGTTTTAAGTTGTGACGTACGCACATAAATGTTAGTTTTTAAATAATTACAACAACTCTCATATCTAAAAACTGTTACATATCAACTTTCTTTTAATAAGAGATGCGTTATATAGTTAAAATATGTACTTTTAATATTATAAGTTAGCTTCAATAATCAAAATTAAAATATTTTAAGACATAAGCTTGTTAAACTTACAACTTTATAGTTCCTAAAGAACATTGCAAGCTTAGTCTCAAAGTAAAGTGTTCTCTTATAAACTTCCTACCTTACAAGCATTAAGTTACGTAACAATGAAACGCTAAAAGTGTATATTAAAATAAAGACCATATTATTATAGCTATATTTTACTATATTTTAATTCCCAGACAAGATGAACGATTGAACTGCATCAATAAGAAAATAGAAACGAGTAGGGCAGAGGTTGGAGTAAATTCAGAAGCACTTACTGAAGTGAGAAGAAGGTTAGAGGAAGAAAACCTACAAATTTTAGATCAAGAGTTGGAAATAAAAAGGTTAGAAAAAGAAAAAAACATATTAGAAAAAAAAGCAATTGACGATGCAAAACGGTTGGAAAATACTAAAGTAAGTTATGATAAAATAGTAGAAGACCTAGAAGAAAAGCTTCAAGGAGATTCCAGAACTCGATCAGAAATGGAGTTGGACCTTTCAAATTTAGAAGCTAAATATAAAATCTTGCTGAAGAAAAGACATTCAATTAATATTGAAATAAATGGAGAAATTTCGGAAAACGGGTTGTTAGAAGCAAAATCACAGATGGAAACAAACAACTCGCCAGCGGCCATAGATAATATAACTATTGACAGTGTCAATAAAAGATTTAAAGCAAATATACAAAAGGAATTAATTAACCTACATATGCTAGATTCAGATACCGCACAAAATGTTAATGGTATCTTACTTAACAAAACAAATGCAATTCCAGATACTAACTATAATAAGATCATGAAAAAACAACCTGATAATCTGTATAAACCTGAAAATCTTACTGATTTGCCAAAAAGTAATTATGAAACAGTGTATCAACCTGAAGAAATTGCTGGTTTACCTGGAAATAGCTTGCAAACTATTAATTTAACAGCTGAGCAAACTCTAACGAATGCAAGAAATGTTGAAAATAAAGATATGCAACCTGTTAATAGTCCAGTTACTATTCCGTCGGGTAAAAACACTGAAGAAAAAACATTTCTAATGAAGTTGTGGAAACCATCGAATTCAGAATTAAACAATTTAGCAAATAAATTTATAAAGGTAAACGAGTTGGTTACAATACTCAAAAACACTGAAAGTTTTCAACAACCTGATACAACTAAAACAGCAAGTTCTCTTAATAATTCCAACAGAAACACAAATACTGCAACTTTTAAAGTTACTGATAATTACCGTAAAACTGTTTATGAACAGTTGAAAAAAACTAAACATTCAAAAAATTGTGATGTAATTGCTGAAAAAGACAAGACCGATAAGAGTCACCTCAGTGAATCTCGTAAACCAGTTTTTAAACGACCATTTTTACCTATAAAAAATAACAAGATAGCTTTAAATCTCAAAATATCTAGAAAAAGAATTAATGACCTGAAAAATCTCACTAACAAAAGGCAAGAAAATGAAATCAGAAATAATGAACTTGATAAAAGTCGTTTAGCTAAGGAAAGTTATCAGACTGAAATGTTTGAACATGCACACAACACAGCAAAAAGTCAAATTTCAAAAAAAGACAAGGTTTGTCTCCTTACTAAAAGAGATAAACCAGCTTTTATACCACAAGCCGATGAAATTTTAAAAGATGCTAAATCAGATATTAATCTCAAAGTGTCAGCTCACAAAAAATTTAGTTCAGCTGATTTAGATATCAATAAAATGTTAGCTTTTAAAGATGACAGCTCAATTGTTGATAACAACAAAATGTTAGTTAAAAAAGGTGAAAGCTCAATTGTTGATGACAATAAAATGTTAGCTAAAAAGGATGACAGTCCAATTGTTGATAACAACAAAATGTTAGATAAAAAAGGTGAAAGCTCAATTGTTGATAACAATAAAATGTTAGCTAAAAAGGATGACAGTCCAATTATTGATAACAACAAAATGTTAGATAAAAAAGGTGAAAGCTCAATTGTTGATAACAATAAAGTGGTAGCTAAAAAAGATGACAGCTCATTTTTTGATAAAAATAAAATGTCAGCTACAAAATACGACAGCTCAACTATTATTAATAATAATAAAGTAGTAGAAAAAAAAGATGACAGCTCAATTGTTGATAATGGTAAAGTGTCACCTCCAAAAAGACACAGCTTAGCTCCTGAACATAAAACACCAGACAGTACAGGTTCAAATGAAACAAAAAATTTGCCTGATCTAAGCTTGAAATCCGAAAATTTATCAGAAACCCTTGTAGCTCAAGGAGACACGAGTATTTTGACACCTAAAATCAATGACGATTCTTTGAAAGATAACGAGAAAAAACAAAAAATTCCATTTGTGACAGAAAACAGCCTAATTAAAAGGAAACTTCTTAGGAGAAAGTGTAAAACCCAAAATTTTACAAGCCAGCCTCCAAACAAGATGGTTAGAAAAGATGGAAGAGCTTCACCGATAAACCAAAATAATGACAACTCTGCTGGTAAACAGCAAAAACTAGCGTCCAAAATTTCGAATGCAAATCATAATCTAACTGATACATCAGAAATATTACTAGAAAACCCTGTGATTCAAGAAGGTCAAAATTTTTCACCAACTAACAACATCGATGTTTCTCTGGATAATTCAGCTGATGAACACTACAAACCTCAAAATAAAAATAACCGAGATGAAAGAAAAAGTGGCAAGAGAAAATGCAAGTCAACAGGGAACCAATCTCAACAAAAAATGAGGAAGAAAAGAAAGAAGAACACTAGTAGAACTTGGTTGGAGTCTAGGCTTGTAAGCAAAAGTCGTAACCTGCATAAAAAAAAGTAATTAGGATCAAACCAGCTCTACTAGCAAGATACTTTAAGTAGCAGTTGTCTTAAATATTGATTAGGTTTTGAAAAATAGATACTTGTGATTTCTTAATTATTTTCGATAGCATTCTAAAACTAAATCTTGTAGCGTTAAGTTGAAATTTAATCTTACAGCTGTAAAACCTAAATAGTTTAAAAGACCATTTTTCTTTTTTAAAACATTGTACACGTTCAGGTTTAAAATTCTGTAGAAACATAGTCAATACTGTAGTGCTATGAAATTTAAAGATGTTAAATATGAAATTACATCATTTTAACTGATTAAAGTCTTTTTTAAAGCTTTTTTAAATATTATTGCTTTTAATTTTGCACCATCTATTAGTGTTGATAATGTTTACAATGTTGAGTGCTTAAATAGAGTTGTTTTTACAATCCTTTTGTTTAATTTTCTTCGTTAACCGCTATACGTCAATAAACAACCTTACTCTATTCTAGTATTGCTTTTAATTCTACTAATAATAATGTATATTTAGATCTTTGGTATTAGATGTAGGAAAAATAAAAAACTTAACATATTTTAAACTCGAACTGTTAAATTAGCGTTGTAATTAAATAAACATGTTATATTTAAAACTTTAACTCAGAACTTTTTCTAAACTTATTTCAGACGGCTTCCTTAAAAGTTATATAAAAAAAACATATGTAGAAGCAGTTATCCAACAAGATTACTCTAACTACCAAAAGTAGCAAACGTACCATTTAAAACAATTAAAAGCTATTGTTTGCACCTAATGTGCAAGTCCATAAATGTTGTATAAGTTTTAAATGATGACATTATGGATTCCCTGTAGCTCATTTCTGCTCATGGCTCCCAAGAGGCACTTGCCCCTTTTATTGGAAAGCATACTTAAATTAAAACAATCAAAAAAAATTTCAGTTTGATTATATTATCATGGTCAACAAAATGATTTGCTTACCCTCCCAAAGTTTTAAAATTTATGAATTTTAAAATTTGATAAAAATAGTGACATTTTAAGGTCACATAATATTTTCTTAAATAATTGTAACTATCTCTCGTACAACTTTTCAAAGTTGGCTTTTTAGTCAGAATTTAAACTAAAAAAGAATATCTAAAAGTGGCAAAAAATAACAATGATATATATAATTCGTTTTATATTGTTTTTGTCAAACAAATTCAAAAATAAATTCTTAACTAATTGTCAAAATTGATAAACAAAGTATTTGTAATTGCTCAACTTGTTGATTTTTTTTAGAATCAATCTTAAGTATACAAAAAGAACAAGCTCATGTAATTTTGAACCATAAATTTATACTTTTAGATATCTAAAAATCATTGTAAACAATATTTAAAAATTATTACTTTTATTATATATACTAAAATTTGCTTAGTATAATCCCTTTATTGAAGAGAAAACAAATTGTTTGTAAAAATTAAGATTGACAGTTTTCTACCTGCGGCAAAAATGTCATTACGTAACTTATGTAAAGTTTTTGCATGTTAAAGTGATTTAAAGTTTACACTTTTTAAAGTAATTTTGCTTTCTAATACTGTTTTTTTTAAAGAAGCACTTTTATCGAAAATAATAACTATACTTATGTACACTTGGTAATAAATAAACAAACGATATGATATTTAAAAGAAAAAAAAGCTACATAAACGTAATATTTAGTATATAAAAAACTCTTTTGCATTATTTTACTTTTGTGATTGTTCTAATATCATTTAAAATACAATTTAATAGTAGTAGCAATACTAGTTTTAGAAACTTTAAAAGTAAAACCATCAATGTTTTTGGGAAATTCATTTTTTGGAAATATATTAATAAGTATTACAGCAAGCAATTTTTAAAAGTAACAGTCAATTAGATATAATACAGCAGTTAGTGGCATCAAGTATAATTTTAGTATAGTATTACTTATTGTTTAAAGTACCTCTACTACAAAAAGTTTAAAAAAACATAAAGTTATCGACGTGAATGAGCCTTGAAGCAAAATAGTTAAATTTCTATACTACTTTACTGCGTAAAGTTTCGGTTGTTATTAGTATAAAATTTAACATATTAATTAACATAGCATTTAATACGATGTTGACCGACTTTAAAAAAAAACAGTTAGAAATATTAGTTTTGTATCTAGTAGCTTTTAAAATACATCGTCAACGTGTAAATACTGCTAATTTGAACAGATTTAACTTAACAAGATTTAGATATTTTTAGTTTTAAACTTAGCACATCACAAAAAATTATAACATAAATGTCTCTTCTTTAGATGTTAACTTTACGTCATGGAAAAAAAAAACTACTAGTTTTAAAAATTTCTTTTTGTTCTGACTTCGAAATATAACTCATTAAGGCTTTTTAATGTTTATTTTAATTTTTCGTAAGAAAAAATAGTTTATTTACTTTCACATTTTGGTACTACGTATATGTATTGTAAGTAGATGTATTGCATACTTTAAATAAATAAATTAAAATGTCACAACTTATCAGCATGGTGATAGTACAAATGCTCAACAGTTATGAGTTCTCTGGAACTAGATACTTTTACTTGTTAAAATATGAAAAAATAGAAAATAAAATAAAAACAGACATAGATATATGTGGGTAAAATTTTATTAAAACTTGACTTAATTTACAAACACCAAACAATTACTTTATTTTATAATTATTATATTAATTATTATTATAATTACTCAATTATAAAAGTTTTGTATCCGGTTTTATTTAACAAACCAGTAAGGTAGTATTTAATTAGAAAAATTACTACTCCCTGATAAAATTCAATACGTTTAATGATGATAAGTTTTGTTGTGACATTAAAAACATTAGCTGAAATCACATCAGTAGAAGTAATAAATAAGCTTATGTGTTTTTCCGAGGAGATACCAAAAACGTTAAAAAACGTTAAAGTTATCTTTTTTATTAACAACTAATAATTTTTGTAGTTAAAAGTATATTAAGGATGCTTAAACTTTGCTTCAATTTTACTACTAATATTTGTTTTTTTTAAAATTATAAAGTACATTTACTTACACAAAAAAAAAATTATTCATTTATAACTACAAAATATAGCTCAAACTGTTTTCGAAAATATCAAACTTTAAACTGTTCTAAAATTACGTTAAATTCTAAAAAAATATTATTAGCAGCCAAATGAGTTAGTAAGTGTTTAGTAAAATGTTTGATAATTTTTTTTAATGGTCAATTACCGAAGTAAACGACTTATGACGTCAAGCTAAAGTTAAAGTTTAATGTTATATTTATAATAGCTTATTTTCAAAAAACAAAAAATAAAAATGATTTAACTTCAGTTTAATTTTTATACTCTTTTTAATTTAGAAAAAATTTCATATAGACAAGTATATTTTTTTCTAAACTAAACGTTATAAATAGTATAATAATTAACTAGTTACTCAAAGCTATTAAGTTACAAATTCAGTTAAGCCAGCACAAAAAAGCTCTCCTAAGTATTTATTTAACTTGTGTTATTTTGTTTTACTTTATAAATTTTTAAACATTTTTTCCGATACTTTGATAATGTATTTATACATAAATCATTTAAACTAAAAAATATGAGAAGTAAGTACAGTGACCTCTCGCTTATTTACGCACATTGTGTCCACAGAAAAAAATGCGTAAATATGTTAAAGATCATAAAGATACCAGAGGTATCAAATATACTTACTATAATGATTGTTTATTGATATTGCTTATAGTTAAAAGCAGACTGGGAATTTTTCCACTTTTAACATTTTGTTTAATTTAGTTATATATATGAAAACAAAAGATAAAACTATACATCTAATAAAAAAAAGAATTTAAATTTATAAAAAATAATAATACTTGTACAAAAATTTTACTAATTTTTATAATAAGTAGATTTTATCTTTATCTTTATTTACATGTGAATTATTTTATACTTAAAACTTATATTCTATTGTACTTTGCAAATTCAATTTATAATTAAGCGTTTGCTCACAGAAATGGTGAGATGTCTATATTAAAAATTTTTAGTCTTTTACAAAAATATGCATTTGCGGCTGTAATGGATTTCTTCTTTTAAACAGAAATATATAAGATATATAAATAATATTTAATAAAAATTGTTTATGTTACTACAACTTTTTTTTCATTTGACCTTTGCCCACATAAGAATAAGCTTAAACTTAATCTCTTATTGTTAACAACATTTCTGACATACTGAGGTATAACTAAATGTTCATCAATTAGTCAAGGAACATAAGTTAACAAAGTCTAAAGATATAGAGGGTGAGAAGCAATAAAAACATATTTTAAATTAAAAATTAACAATAAAACTTATTTCTGCAATGTTAAAAAATATGATTTATGAATATTTTAGAATTTTAAGATACGCAACTAAACGAGAGTGCGTAACATCACGAGTCCGTAAATATGCGAGAGGTTACTGTATATTTAACATTAAGAGATAGCTTTTTAATGTAAAACATTTAATGTAAGTTCTACAGAGATTAGTACCTAGATTTGAATGTCAGTTGGTTAACAAACTAAACTTTATTTGAGTTTGATAACAAAAAAACTAAACTCAAAAAATAAGATTAAGTTTGCAGCGTATGCAGCGTAAGTATGTGTAAAGAAAATCGAGCACTTTTTTTCATGGTTTGACATTTGTGATTAATTAGTTAAAGGTTAACTTAACCTTAAGCTAATTGCAAGTTCTAACTTGTACTTTGGGTAACGTTTGTGTACCAGTAACAGAAATACAAAAAAATAATTAAGGTTTATATGAAAATCAGATTGATGATTATTTGTTATAATTATACAAATTGCTTGCGTAAATCTATATTTACAATTATTACCTGAATATAAGACTATTTCTTTTTTAATCGATATGTGCATAATATAAGTAGTCGTACTATTATAAGTTTGTTCAGTAGAGTACTTTCTGCATAAAAATAATTCAGAAACATTTAAATCTGTAAAAAAGACGTTAATCTATTTAAATAGACTTTAATTTGTACTTTACTGCTTATTTTAAGAAATAATACATATAATATTTTAACTAAAGTGTTTGTATGCCCTTTTTCTTATCGTGTAAGATATTAGCACTTTAAATTATGTAAAGTCTGTAATTAGCTAACGTATTGAGTTTAAAATAATTAAAGTGTGCCATGAGATTTAATAAAAATTCATATAAGAAAAAAGAAAAATCTTTGATCTCCTTTTTTAAAGTTTTTTTCAGTTTTTAAAACTAATTTTAATATCTTTAGAAAATACTTATAACAGATATACAAAAACTGGCTGTTTATTTTAAAGAAGTTTTGAAGGATTAAATGCCTGTTGGAAAAAACGCTCGAAGATAAAATTAACCATAATTGATGGTAAAACGTTTCGTGAAGCTATTTAACAGTTCTATTTCACGCATTGATACGCGAAAATACGTAAAACGCATTAATTTACATTCTCAAAAAATAATTCAATGCTAAGTTCGTGAGCTTTAAAACCTAAATACAACAAAAATATAGTTTAAAAAACGAAAATACAAAACTTTGTATCTTAATTTTACGATAAAAAAGAGTTTTTAACATTTGAAATTAAAAAAAAAATTTTTTTAATAAACTAACAAAATATTCAAGTGTCTTATAACTACATTTCATAAAGATCATAAAATAGTTTTTGATTGATAAAAAGTATCGCATATAGTTTTGATCATATTGTTGTTGATTTGTTTACTGCATTGAGAAATTACCTTTTGATCATGTTTCTGTATGTAATGTCGAATTAATTTTTAATAAAACTGTTCGTTCAATCAAATTTCTTATATGTGATTTTTATATTTGCTTTTAATTTTGCTAGGTAGCACATACTTATACAATGACTAACAAAGTCAACAGCCTATTTACGTCAAAGTCTCAAGTTTGGCATTTATTCGTAGTTTTGACAGAATTTATAAGATTTAAATTTATAAATAGTAGCTAGATTATTTGTTGTCGTTTATCTTAAAGCAGATAATTATGCGTATAAACAGAAAATAAAATTCAAGTGATAATAGTTGTATAACTTAATTAAAAAACAATTTAAGAAAAAACGTGGTATTTATTTTATACGTTTTACTTTACGTAAAACAAATAAGCTCTAGCTATTTCATCTAGAACAAAAATAAGAGTTAATTAAATTTGTATCTCGGCTTTAATTTTATGTTTCATAACTTAAAAAACTAGTTAAAAACGATTAAGTAGATAATAACAAATGAAAGTGAATGCTTTTTAAAAGAAAATGATCAAAAAAATAGTTTTCTATGACTATAAAGTAAAATAAATCAGTAAAGTTTTATGTTTTTGTTTTAATGTCCAAAAAAAAACCTTTATAAAATAATCAACATGTTTACAAACCCAGTTTAATTTTTAATTACACAAAATGCATTAAAACCTTAAAAAAAAAGTTTAATGTAAGTAATGCTTCTTACTATCCTTTGAAACGATTTAATTTTTAAATTCTCTTATTTTTACACCTTTCGTTTTTTATTGAGAACAAAAATTAAGATTGTAAAATCACCATAACTATCGACTATTATTATTGTTGAAACTAGTACTAACAATCAGACTTATTGTATTTAAACAAATTAATTGACATCTTGTCAAGTTAAAGTAGCTCAAATTATTTTTTTTTGATGATAACGTAAAACTTGAAGTAAAACTTGGGTTCAAACTAATTATACTTTACATACCTTAAATGCACTACAAATAGGTACAATATGCCCTTTAAAAGACTGTACTTTTCCGTATACGAGTATGCTTATTAGTCGTATTTTCCTTTATAATTAGTTTGTGTTTGTTTTAAGTTTTAAATGTTATAAAAATAATAACTATTTATATTTAATTATGTTACTCTAATAAGTTATTGAAAATAAAGAGGTTTATTGTTAACTAAATTTATTTCTTTTTAAGTTAAATATTAACAGTGTCGTTATGTTTCAAGCTAAAATTTGTAGAACATTAAAACTACTAAATAGCTATACAAACATCAAACTTAATATACACGTAAAAGTTTTTCATGAGTAAAAATTTCACAGATAGTTTGAAAAATTGTTTCGCATTTCAAATTAAAAGAAATAACTTCTATTTGTAAAAGTAAGACACTTTTTAAATTAATTGTGTATGTAAATTACTAAATTTAAAATTCAACAAGAACTAAGTTCGAGCTTCAGTTTAAGCGGTAAGAACAACAAACAGCTTAACTTACTACTTATACAAAAATCAGTATTGATATAGTAGAACCTTTTGTGATAATACGAAATATTTGTCATTTAAAACTAGATAAATGAAAGTTTGCCAGCTTAAGTGGCTCAAATAAATGTTTTCATAAATAGGTATACACTGTTTATGTTTTAATTGATCATATGTTACATAACTTATATGAAATTTAATCAGATGTAATAAGAACTCATAATTTAAATTTTGTTGTAAAATAATAACTATTAATTAATTTTTTTAATTTCATACCAAGTTTTGCAATTCACTAACTTTTCAGTACACTAAAACTGGTTCTTTTTTAAACAATTTTTTGTAACACATTTAATTTAAAAATTAAAAATTTTTAAACATAGTCGTTACTTCAAACTAAACTTTTTTTATTGTTAAGTATAGACAAAAAAATCAGACAAAACCAAGTTTATAACGTTAAAAAACAATTTACTAAGAGTGAACAAACTCTTTATCTTCGTAGACTTAATATATATTTAACATGAATTAAGGATTTAGAACTTAACGGACAAACGTAGGATAACTGATAACAAATACTATAAAAAAAATTAAAATTAAAAAACCAATAACAAATTTTTTTTTATTCTAAAATTAACAAATTTCATAACTAGACCATTTTCAAAGTGATAGTTAAGAAAAATATACAAAATTTAAAATAAAGGTAGCATATGATCCAATAATAAAAAAAAAGATTTTTCAAAAATTCTCTTATCTAAGCACAATATATGTAAGCTGCTTAAACTTGTTTAACTTTCTTTATGTATAATCGTATTAAATTAAAAGAGATTTGATTTATTTAATAGTTTTCTGAAAATATGTCTTAATATAAACTAATTATAACAATATATTATAATATTAATTTATTACATTTTACTATTGAATTACCTTACGCATTGTTGCACAAAAATACGAAAACATATTAATTTTGTAAAAAATAATATCAATACTTCGTGAGTTTATATTACTAAAAGTAACACGGTTTTATCCAGGAAACCATGATTATAACTTAATCTTTTCTAATACTATAACAAAGGAAATATTTGTTAGTAACATGGATATGTAATCTAGCCCTCAAATATTTATAAAAAGTTTTCTATGACTAATATATATCTCTAAAACCAAACTTATATTCAAATTTCGTATGAAAGTCAATTGTAACCAATTTTAACGATTTTTAATACCTTTTATCATCAGTGTACATGTTTTGTCAAGTTTATACTCTATGTTTACATCAATTAAGTACTAGGAAGCGTTGAAGTTAAAAAAATATTTGAAAAAAATATTTTTTTTTACATATCTTAACCATAATTTTTACTTGTAAGGTCCAATATATTAGTTTACATTATTATTTTAAAACTTTATTTTTTTTGCATTAATATATATATATATATATACTTTACAATCTTAATTAAATAGACAAACAATTTGGAGCAGTGAATAACCAAATCATAATTTGAAGAAAAAAAATTAATTATTGGTTTATTCAGATAAAAACTTAATCGTTCCAACTTGTTTTGAAATATCAACTTAATGATAAGGAAATTTACTATATTTGCATCCACAAATAGTAAACTTAAAAAATATCTAATTTTTTTTAATACCAAAAGAAAAATGCACATAAGAACTTTTTTTCATTGATACAAAACGTTTTTTAAATTGAAAAACACACAAGTTCTAATAACACATCTACGTAACTTATTTTCAGATCAAGGATTAATAACCTGTAAGATAGTTGTGTATTTCAAGGAAAATGTTTAAATAAACTGTATGATGTAATTTAGTTACTTCTTACGGGGATCATGTAACATCAAGAATTTTTACTATTAAAGCTTTATTTGCGTTTCAAAATGATGTTGCCATACGCTTTTTACATAAAACTAATATATTTTATCTTAATCGTAATAAAAGTCAGCTTGTAATACATTTAATTTTAGCATGTACACTTTTATTAAAATTGAAAATTGTAAGAAATTAGTTTTAATAAAAACTTTGTATAGAAAAATTTGATGTTATCTTTAGAATTGTGTCAAAAAGTTTTGTAAGTTAAAGTTTACAGTTAAAAGCTGTTTAAAATTATCAATGATTTTAGTCATAATGATCTATTATTATTCTAACAGGTAAATTAAACTCCCTTCTAAAATTAAAGTTGAAATGAATTTTATCCGAAATCTTAGTTTTTTAAACAAGTCTACTAGATCTAGATAAGTAAGCAATCCGACACCAAGAACAAAATTTGAAGTATATTATTATTGCCAAATTTCATGTTTAAAAACATGAAGCATATTATAACTAAAGAAACAAATTAAAAAAACAATTACTAAGTTAGAATTTCTTGTTTACACATAACTTAAGTTACAATAATCAAGCAATATTAATAGTTGAATGTAACAAATTTACAAGCCTAGTTAAAACAAAGAATTGACAAAATTCGTGTTTACAAATTAACGCGGGTTCTGAAGTGTCAAATATGATTGATGATGTTTGCCAGAAACGAGGATAACCACTTAACACAATTTTTAAGTTTTATAAAAACTAACATAATTTTTTTAGCTTTGTTTTTGTACGTTAATTGCTTTAAAATTAGCTTGAATTTGTTATAAAAACATAACCTTTGCTAGTCAAAAATAACTTTAACTGTTTAAATATTTGTTGTCTATATAGTTTTATTCTTGTTTATATATATCTTGCTGAGCATTATAACAAGTTAATTAATAAATTCACTTTAAATATTATTTTAGAACATTCACTTAAAATTTGTTTGTAATTACAATCTACATAAAGATTTTATGGCTATGATTATACAAGTTATAACAAAAACTACTTAAATTTTAATTTAAAAATATCAGTACAACTTTTTAAAATATAAACTTTTAATTGTTACAAAAATATGCTTAAAAACAACTTAGCTATGAGATTAGTGGCTATTTTTAATAAACTACAAGAATTATTGTAACGTTTAAAATAGATATTTTGCTGTTATACTTTCTAATAAACTTATTTTTTAAGGTAAATGTTATAAAATCTAAGAAGAACTACAACATCAAGTATTGATTTAAAGATTAAAACCAAGAAAATAAATATCATTAAAAAACTAGCTTTGAATTGCTAGCATTCCAATAAATTGAGTGCAATATTTTTTCTTGGATTATAATTTACAATAAAAAATATGAAATAATACATTCAAAATTAAAAATTTATTTTCAAAAAATCAAAAAACTTTATAAAAAGAAACCAAAAAAATTACTTTTTTTCATATACGATTTTTTTTAATCTAATGGCAAACGTTAACTATTTTAAACCTAGTGCGTTAGTTAATTACAGATTTTTACATGATTCAAGTGCTAATAAGAACAAAGGCATACAAGTACTTTGATTAAAAATTCATTGTACTATTTGTCTAAATCCGAAGAAATGTTTATGTAGTTAAGTACAAATTAAGATCTATTTAAACAGATTAACGTCTAATTCAATGGTTGAGTTTGTCTAAACTTTTTTTATGCAGAACGTGCTCCATTGAAAATTGAACAAATATATAGTAGTACCATTACATATACTATGCACGTATCGATAAAATTAAGAAATAGTCTTACACACAGTTAATTATTGAACATTTAAATATATACAAGCACTTTGCATAATTATAAAAATTAATCATCGATACAATAACCTAATTCACAGACAAACCTCATTCAATTTTTATTTTCCATTATTGTTACACAAACATTAATTAATGTACATATTAGATCAGCTCAATAAATTAAGATTACCTTAAAATTTAATTAAGTAATTAATTAGTCATTGATGACAATTATAAAAAAATTGTTTGCTCAATTTTCATTACACATACTAATCGCTGCAACTATATTTTTTTTTTTGACTCTAGTTGTTTTTTGTACAAGCTTAGATACAGTTTAGTTTCTTGAAAAACTGAAATGCATATATATATATAAACTAATCTTTTTAGAAAATACTTTTAATGTTTAACATTAAAAAGCTATCATTAAATGTTAACAAAAATATTCTTTTAACTTTTTAGTATGAGTAACTTTATATATATACACTTATACAAATATCGGAAAAACTGTTTAGAATTTTATAAAAAACAAGAAAAAACGAAAGTTAAAAAAACACTTAAGATAATTTTTTTTTTGTGTTGACTAAAATAAGTTTTTAACTTAGTAATTTTGAGTAATTTTAAAACTGCTTTTCTTAGAGTATTTATAATTATCGAATAAGAAAAAAAAAAATCTTTATATTTAATTGTTTTTAAATTACCAAGAGTTTAAAAGTTAAACTAAAGCTAAATTGTTTTAAGTTGTTGTTTTTTGAAAGTCATTAACATAAATATATTTTAAACTTAAACGTTGGTTTAACGTCATAAAAAGTTTACTTAGGTATTGAAAATTAAGAAAAACTTTTCGAATATTTGTCTAAACAGTTACTGACACATTAAACTTCTTTAAAATTTTACGTAATGTTTTAGAACAGTTTAAAGTTTTACTATTTTGAAAAAAGTAAGAGCTAAGGTTTGTATGTAGTTTAAAATTTTGAGTGAAAAATGTTATTGTTGTGAAAAGTTTAATCGTTTATAGATTAAAAAAATTGTTATTTTTTTGTGTAGGTAAATATACTTTAGTAGTAAGTCTGGTTTAAAAAAATTTTCGATCGGTTTCCTAAACGTATAAAGCAACGATAAGCATGTTTATTTTATGTTAAAAAAAGAACAATTTTTTTGTTACGAAAAAAAAAAAAACAAATATCAAAAAGCCTTACTAAGTTGTATTTCGAAGTTACTTATAAAAATATTTTGCTTTTATACTTATAAATATAGTTCCAAACATTGCATTTCCCACAAACATTGATGGTTTTACTTTTAATGTTTCAAAAACTAATATTGCTACTACTATTGTATTCTAAATGATATTAAAACAAATACAAAAGTAATAAAATGCAAAATCTATTTTATTAATTGTTACTTTTATGTAGCTAAAAGTTGTTTTTTTTTTTACAAAATACATCTTTTGTTTATTATTTTCTTTTTAAGATATGTATAGCTGCTAATTTCGAAAAACGTTCTTATTTAAAAAAGAAAAATATTGGAAAGCTAAAACAAGTTACTTCAGAAACTATAACCTTCAAAACGCTAAAACATTTAAAAATTTACATAAATTACGTAATGAAATTTTTTGCCGCAGGTAAAAAACTGTCAATCAAAACTATTAGAAACAATATATTTCCTCTTCAATAAACGCATTATACTCAGTAAATTTAAGTATACATCACATTAGTTATGATTTTTAAATTATTGTTTACAAATACTTTTAGATATTTTGGAGTATAAGTTTATGATTCAAAGTTACATGACCTTGTTTTTTTTTTGAAAATTAAACTATTTTTATCAGGAAAACATAACTTTGTTACTAAAGTTTTAGCATTAAATGATCGATAATAATAAATCTCTTTTAATCTAAAATTTAAATATATTTGAATTTTTTTCATTAAGTCTTTTACTTTTGAGAGTTAAACTAACCAAAGTGCAAATCAAACAGTTTAATTAAATTATACTTTAAGTAAAGTAAGATAAAAAACCTATAGAAAACAAAAGTATGTAAAGTTTGGTAATGTTTTTTGTCTATTTTTACCTTTATCAAGTAATTTCAAACTGCAAAGAAATATCTAAATCCTGAAATATTCAAATTTTTGATTAAAATGAAAAAGTACTATTAATATTTAAGAAAAACACTTCAACTTCTTAATAATTTCTAACTCAGTATATATATCGACATAAAAAAACATTCATGCACCAATTAAACATAACAAAGTTTAAACATTTAGAAGGTTACTATTTTTAGAAATATGTTATGCAGTATCTATAATAAGTGAAATAAAAGGTTTTAATAAAAATCAATTTGATAAATATGCCATACCCGTGTCAAGTAATAACATATTACAAGATTTTAGACACAACTTTTACAGTTTGCAAAGTTACAATGTGCTTCAAGTTTTAAATTTCAATATTTTATCTCCAACAATTTATAAGATATTAAACTGAAGTAAAACTAAAATATAATTCTGTTTGCATAATTATGAGAGGACAGAAGCATCTGTTTACCTAATATAAAACAAAAAATAACTTTTAATGATACGAGGACAATTGTTTATATTGGTACCATAAAATAAATATTTAAAAATGCTTTTGAAATAGTTTCATTTACACTTTTGATATAGTTTTTATTTTTAGTTTTATTTTATTTCTTTCGAAAAATTATTTGACATCTCGCTAAGTTCATGCTGAATAAAAAGAAAATAAAAACACTGCATTAAAAGATTAGCTTTGTTGAAAAACAAAACTTGTTGTTAAAAAAATTACAAAAAGGAAGTATAACTAAATAAAAGTTATCTATCAATTTGAGTAATAAATCACCATTTAATAACAGAAAAAAAAATATTAAATTTTTTAAAGTAAAATTATCAATTCTTAAAAAGGAAAATATAAAAATAGTTTTCATTTTCACGTTAACATGTTTGTAGTTAGTACAATGTTTAGAAACATTTTAAGTATTATTTATGATGTATGTAAAAAATAATTTAATATGTCAGTTGCTTAAGTATGAAAATATTTACTATTAAACAAAAAAACTTTGTAACAAAATTTCGTACTTGTTTTTATAATATTCTTATTGGTATACTTTATTAAGAATAAAATTAAAATAAATATATTAATGATTATCTAACAAAATTGTTATTTTTTGCAACAAACTTAAAATAAAGAAAAATTAATAAATGTTGGGGATAAAATTACTAATAATTTTTCAAAATTGTAAAGTAGTATAGTAATTTAATTATTACTAACACTTTGAAATAAAATTTTGAAAATACTTTGAGTCCTTTAATTTAAACAGATATTAAAAAACGACACTTGATTAAGTATCAGAACTAGTCTTATTTTTTATAAAAGCGATAATAATCTAAAACACTAAGAAATAGAAATTACAAAAATGCTGTTTTATTTTTAGATATTATATCTCTTTATTAAACAGTGTCACATAAAATGCACATTTTATTGAATTTTTAGAATAAAAACAAAATAAAACTATAAATTTATATATATGTTTATTTATTTATATAGAACATACGATTGATTTTTTTAGTTTTGATATACCCTATTTTCGTATTAATTCTAGGTTAAACATTTATACGAGAAAATTAGTACTAAAAATATAATTTTATTGACAAATATGTAGCAACTGCAAAAAATATTTGTTCAGGCTTTAGTCTTTTATATAATCATTTTATATATTTTTATATTGTAAAGGGCTGGTAGAATTGTTTTCATTGAACCAGTAACGCTGTAAATAGAATAATTTAGAGAAACTTAACCATGTAAAGTGACATTAATCTTTTCAAATAAGCGTTAATTTGTATATAAGTGCATAAATAGTTCTTAAAGTTCAAAGAAATATTACAAAGAAATTTTGTACAAGTGCACTTATGTACCCTTACACTGATTAGTACATAAATCCATGTTAAGCTTTAAAATTAGCTTATCGTACTGAGTTTGATGAATCAATATTAACTATTAGTTTAATAGTAGAGTTATGTATGTAAAAATATCTTTAAATTAAGATCTCTTAAAGTTTTCAAAGTTCTTTTGCATTTAAATTACAGGATACGTTAAACCTAAAAAAAGTTACTTAATAAGAACTATAAAATCTAGTTGAATTTTTTAATGTTTGTTTGTGAATAAAGTTACAAAAATTTGGTTTATTAAGCGCTTAGTCGAAAAGATATTCTAGTATAAAATTAACCATAACTGATTACTTAAATTTATTATTGACATATTTTTTTTACATCACACGATATTACACTAAAATACTTTAAACATATAATTTACTTTCTTAAAAATAATTTATACTTAGTTAGTGAGCTTCAAAACCTAAGCATAGTAGATAAAAACGTAAAATTAAAATATACGCTTAATCTTATACAAATTTTTGGTTCTAATTTAAAGATTAAAGTTCTTGAATTGTTCAAAAGAATAAAATTTTTATAAACTAATAGAATAGGGTTGTGTTTCTTATCACACCACATTTCTGTATAAATATGTTTGATTAATATACTAACAGAGTTTTTAATTATAAAACCATATTTACACTAGTCGAAAGCGTTTATCAGTGATAAAAACCAAAATTATTTTTTTGATACTTTCTTTGTCCTATTGTTTTACGACGCAAGACTATCATAAACTTAAAGACTTTAAATTTATAAATTGTTATAAAACAAAACGTTTAACTTATTTGATACGTAATAATAAAAGTATATTTTAAATGATAAAAGATAGGTTATACTATTTTTAGTTAGTTTAGCTTTATCGATAGTTGTCTGTTTGTGTGGGTGACATTTTATTGAACCTTTTATGACAATATCTTAAACATTTCTGTATATGTATAGAAAATATTTTTAAATAAAGAATATGGGTTTATTTTAAAAATCAAAACTTAATGTTTTAAAACAAAAAAACCTTACTTTAAATTTTACGTGTACTGGGTATTTACCTTTTACACATTTCGTTTGTTTAATATAAATTATTAGGTAAAAAAGATTACCTGCACAACTACTTTATTGTTAGAAACTAGTGCTAACAACAAGAATATTCTGTTCATACTAATTAGTTTACATGTTATCAAGTTCTAGTAGCTAGGATTAGTTTTGTTTTAATTAAACACTTAAAAAAAACTTAGGTTCAATTAATTTATACTTTATATACCTTAATTTTTTTTCCTAGGTAAAACATGCTTTTTTGAGTACTTTACCCTTTAGTTTAAATGTGTATTTGATAGGTATATATTTCCTAGTAATTTAATAATGTTTATTTATAGTTTAAAACTTGATAAAAGAAATTTGTAAACTTTTCATAACTTATAATGTTATTCTAAAAAGTTTAAAAATTATTAGGTCTCTTCTTAAACAAGTTAAATATAATTATGTTAAGCTTAGTATAAATAACATCGATAGTATTTAGAATAGAAGTTTTAAAACACACATATGTTAAAAACACATTTAACTTTTTTAAGATTAGTATCTATGTAACAAGATTTGAAGAAATTAAATTTCACAGATAAATTTTATAAAATTGATTATGCATTTCAAACATATTTGAGGTAATTTTAGACGAAAAATCCATACTGATAAAAACACTGTTGTAGCTATGAGTTATTATTGTTTTTAAAGTATAATAAATGAATTTAAGCTTGAATTTAAGCAATAGCACGAAAAAAATAAAACACTATTAATCAAAAAAACTTAAATGCTATAATGAACTTTTTTTACTGTTTAAAAATTGTTGCCAGTTTAAATTTGATAAATTAAAGTTTCTAAATTGAAGTAGCTTAAACATGTTGATTGGTTTAAGTTAATTAAAATTTACATAACTTGAGCGCATTGTATTGTAAGTAAGTATAATAAACCCTAACAAGTATTTTATTTTTTGTTTTAAAAGGATATTTATTAATATAACTTTTTATATTTATTAATATACTAAGTTCTGATTTTTACATACTATTTTGAATAACAATTTTATCTGATGTTTTATTTTAAAAATAGTATTATAAGTGTTTACTTTCAAAGTGAAGATTATTGTTTATAATTTCTTTTCAGCTGTTGATTTTAACCGAAAAAGTAATGTTTAAAGGTAAAAAAATGTTGTTTTATCTACTTATTATTCAACTTTTTTTTATTCAAATTTGTTTTTTTATCAATTGACTGTTGAAACAATAGTTTTAAGATAAAGTTAATAATAATTAATTAAACTTTATGATACTATTTTACTGTTTAATTTCACGTGTTGTTACAAAAAAATACGTAGAAGATATTAATTTTGTTAAACAAATTAGAAGAAATTCGTGAGTTTATATTAACTAAAGTAATATATTTATTCTTTTAAAAACTTATTTTACAAACTAAGTTTCAGTCAAAGACCTCGTCAGTGCTTAAATAAATCTAAAAAAAGATATGTGTCAGTCATGGACTAACTAAAGTAATATGAGTTTATCCATGATTTAACAGATGGTTTTCAGAAAATATGTTTTACATAAAGTTGACCATAACTAATTACATAAGTTATTTATGTTACTTTTTTATTATATTTAAAAACGCATTGTTTCACGAAAATTTATTAATTTGTTAAAAATATTAAAAAGAATTCGTTAATTTGTATAAACTAATCAAAATAGTTTTATCTAGGGATACATCCTTATAAAAACTGCATCATTATTTTATCAAAGCAGAAACAATTATTAAGCTATAAAATTTAAGAAAAATTTTGTTTCAATTTTATCTTATAAATCATTTCGTCTTTCTTTAAAAAAAATTATAATATGTTACCAGCATTACATATTTTTTTGTTAGTGATTATATTAAAACATTTTTGAAAATATAAAATGTTTCCTATCATCTTAGTTATTTAACTCTGATTTGTACATAATTTAAAGTACCACAATCTGATGAGTTTATCAATCAATCTAAAAAACTAAGCATTAACAAAGTATATATAAATAGTTTCTCCAAAGCCTTAAAAGCCTTTTTTAGCTGCGCGTCAAATACATTAGACAATACTTTACTTTTGCCTTAAAGTATCAGTACTTAAGTAGAAAACTTGTTAAGTTTACAAAAAAGGTAAAAGTCTAACACGTGTCACGATTGTAATTTTTTGATAAGGTTGTTCCATAGATTTTAGTAAAACACGTTTTAATTACACGAAAAGCTCAAATAAGTTTTAAGCAATAACATATAGCTTTTTTACATAATTAAACAACAAGTATATAATAATTTTTTTTCAATATTTATTTTTTGTTAACCATAAACTAATAAATCTAAAATAATCTAAATAATACTTAGCAAAAGTAAATAAAATATATTTAAAATTAAGTTTGTTTTTTTAAATTTTATATATAGTTAAGTAACTCATTACGGATAAAATCTGAATTAAAACTTACAGTTGTTAATTAAAGTTTTTTATATAAGCTTGGAACAAAGTCATTGTTTTATAAAAATTATTACAGTAATTTATGTACAATGAAAATATGAGGTATGTAAGTAACCATTTTAAAAGTAATAGAGCAAAAATTAATGTATACGTTTAAAGGTATATCAATTTGATTATTATTGATATGCTTAATCCACATTAAAAAAATTTCTAAGCCCTTAAGCTACTTTTTCATTACATTTTGTACAGTTTTAAATTATTTTTCAAAATTACCATCTTAAAAACTGAATGTTTGTTCGAACTAAACGGTTTTTGTAGAACTAAAAAGTTAGTTGTTTATATATTTTGTCGAGTTTAAACACTTCTTATAAGTAAAAAAAAAGGTGTATTTTTCTTAGATAGGTTCTGAACGTTTTTAATATCAATAAATTTCACTTCTTAAAAGATAATACTAACAATAAGGCACAATACACAGTTAAGCACTTTCATTTCATTGTTCTTTTATCTTTTAACAAAACCTATTATTGTCTAAATGACACACTTTAACTTAATTTTTGCGTAATATTATGTAAAGATGCTCAGGTTTAAGTTTTAAAACACTTTATAATATTTTATAATACTAATTAAGATTTGAATTATAGTTGAAATAAGAAGTTTTTATTTAAAGCTTTGAAAAATGCAATATGAAAATTAGCCGTTAATTAATTTATGTGTCAACAATGATTTGTAATACTCTTATTTTCATAACAAAATTATTTTCAACATAAACTTTTGCGAAAAAAAACCTAATGAAATTTAAGTTTATCTAATGCCACTTAGGTAAGTGTAAAGCTAGACGGGTTTAAAATGAAAAGGTGACAAGCCTGTTAGAAAAATTAAACGTAAATAAATACTTATCAATTATCAATACAATCAAAGCAATTTTTTATAAAATTTGATAAGAAATTATAAAATTTTAAGCTGACAAATTGTCAATTAAAAGTAACACAGAGTAGTTTTTAGTTAAAATTAAGTTATTCAAAATTTAAGTCGACATTTTTTTTGCATTTTAAATTTGAAACAAAGATTTTATTCTTTAAACTTTTGCATTTAAAAACAAAGCTTGATAAATAGTATAGCTGAGTAGGAAAGAAATTGTTAATGAATTACAACAGTTCTGACACTTAGTATTTAAAACAAGTAAAAGTATTTTGCAACTTAAGTACAATTTCACCTAAGAAACAGCGTTTACTACAAAAATACATTTGTTAAATTCAAGAAATATAGATTGTTTGTTATACTTTTAAGTTTGTTTTGTTTTCTAAAAAAAGTCAAGTAACAACAACCTGTAATTAACAATAGCGTAACATTCTAAAAGAATAATTAATAAATAAAAACTGTATAATTTGAATTGACTATCGTATAGCAATCTCAAGTAATATTCAAGGTAACAAATTACCGGTAAACAAAAACTTTTTGTTTTTTGAATAAACAGTTCTAGCGATATCATAAAAGTTAAATAGAGGGAAAGAAAATAATCTTAAACTATGTTTCTGAGCTATAATCCTTATAGTAAACTGTTATTATATATAACCAATACTTTGAAATCTTAATTATTCGGAAATTCAGTAGCCAACTTAATAGCGCATCTTAATTAAGCCTTAAAACTCTTTATAAAAGTTTATGTAATAAATGAACAGAAGGATTACTGGAGCCTTTTTAATAATGGTTTTTGGCTAAACTTTAAATTATTGCTTTGCTAAAATTTCAATTTTTTGTTTAATCACAATCAAGTTTAATTTTGCATGTCAATGAAATTTTACTAATGAATAGTTTTCTTATACAGTCAAATATTAAGTAAACAAGATATTAAACAATAAATTTTATCTATAAGCACATAATAATAATTAAAACTTTACGGTATGGAAAAAATTAAAATCGCTGTCGTTAAATATTTCTTAACGTATGTCATTAAAAAGACAAAAAATAAAAAACTAAAACATTAACCTTTGTGCAACGACATACATATTTTCTTGAAACAAAAAACCAGCTACGAAATAAAAGACATTAACTTTAAAGAAGGTAAAAAATCAATATCATCTTGTTTCAAATCATAAATAAATGAGTAAATTATTAATGTATAAGGGACATCAAATCAACTAATGTTGTAAACACGGAATTTTGTTTAGCAAAAAAACAAAACATCTTTGACTAAAAACATAATGTAAAACAGTGCACACTTTTAATAAAGCTGTTAAGTTAGTATCTTATAGTAATTATTAAACAGTATATGTGTGCTGTAAACATTTAAATCTTTATTTCAATGTAATATCTTGTAATCAAAAACACTAAAAATGTTCAAAATAAGGTAAATGATTTTATAAGAAGTTACCAAAGTTTAAAAAATGTTTATTTTGTAAACTAATTTTTTTAACTAACAGTTATAATAAGCCTTTGTTTTATATTTCTATTATTTTATTTATTTTTTTTATTAACTTATTTCTAAATTTTTGTTACATTGTTTCTAATAATAAATCGTGTTTTTGTACAAAATAAGTTTTTTAAGATATGCCAATATTAAAACTTGTACTACTGTACTAAATTTATGTTTAGTATAAATAAAACTTTCCTAAACTTTTGTGCATTATCTGTTGCAAAAATTACAAACAAAAATAAAATTTTATAATTTTATATAACCACTTTCCAATTAGTTAGCTAAAAAGTATTTAAAATTTAAAAAAAAATTATTTTTCAGCATATAATTTATCACACCAATATTCATTACAATTTTTTTCTGCACTGCACTACTCATTATTATGCATATTTTATGAGATGTATAAAATGTTTGTGTAAATTAATTTAACACGGTCCATTAACTAAATTGGTAATCCGATGAAGAAATTACTTTGAAGTTTTTTCACTGATAAAGTGATCTATTTGTACCTGACTTTTTGAAAAAAAAGTCATTCAAGTCAATGTAATTCAAGCAGTCTGTTTGTAAAAGTAGAAGTTATAATAAAAGTTTTTAACCTGCCTATAAATAGTGTCTGATTTTTTGAAGTACAAGTAACATGCTTTTTTTAAACTAACAAAAAGTACTAAGTCAAATATTCAAGTGCAACTTAATTACTAGGATTTGTATACAAACTTCTACACAAATTTCTGTATAAATTGTCAATAGTTACAAATAATGTGAAAGGTAACTTTTTATTTATCTATATTTTACTAATTTTGTTTTTTAACAACAATGAAAATCATGTAGTTAAATGTTTTCTACTAAAGTTTTAAAAATTGCAAACAAAAACAAAAATAATATATTTCCTAAAATATTATTTAAAAAATATTTAACATAACACAAAATAAACTACATGCCAGTAATTGAAATTGAGTATGTCAATATTAAACTTTATTTTTTTTTACAAAAAAATGTTTTGTAACATAACTGTTTATAAAAACATTTCTTTACTTAATTCTTATTGAAGTATATAGTTTAAGAATGTTATCGAAAAAAAGTAATAAATTTGTTACAAACCTAGATTGTATAATAGAAATTTTTTTCACAGTTAAACAACTAACATACTAAAATTTTATTTAACATTAATCATATACATTACTTATAAAGTTTAGTGAAAGTATATTTGGTTCCGACAAGAAGATATGATTTCGAAAACTATTTGAAAACATTTATTTCAAGATTTAATAAATCCTGATTTGATAAGTTCAATTTGGATTATTCACTTGATTGGTGATTAATTACTCAAATTTAACGTAATACTTCCGTTTTGTTATAAAAAAACTACTTTTCAATTATTTATAAAACAACTAAACAAGTTTAATCTTTTTTTTTGCGTTATTACTCTAAAAGTCTTATACAAGGATAATTATTTAGAAAAAAACTAAAATAAAAACTCTATCGTAAGTGTAAACTAAAGCTTGTTTTTAAACGGTTATTAGTTATTATTTTCAAACTACTAAACAAATTTATTGTATGTACTAGTATTTAAAACATTTATTTGTTGTTTAGTATTAGTAAGACATATGCTTCTCCTCTCTTATGGTTATGTGCAAAATATATCTTTTAGTTTAGCTTTAATCTGATATAAAATTTTATGAACTAAAATACTGCATTACAAAACTACTTAATACATAAACAAAATCAAATTGTAAAAGTTGTGTTACAACTCTTACAATATGTAAATACTTCACATCAGTAAGACATAATTATCAAAATTAATTTTTTAATAAAAAGAGTAGTATAATATATTGACATTAAACATTAGAAATAAAACTGATAAACAAAAAATTAGTTATGATTTAAACGTACTTGTTTAATTTTTTTTTAAGTTGTATTTACTACACCGATGCTTTACATTTATTGTTTTATAAAATCTATACTGAAAAACATATCATTAAAAAATAAGATAATTTAAATAGTACATTTTTAGTTTGATAAACAATTTCCACGTTTTATGGTCTAGTTTTTTATTTGTAAACTTTAATCACCTTACAAAGATGAAAAATTATAATAATAATGTTTTACACATTTTTATTTTTCTTTAATTTGATTTCCTAACTTTACTTTCAATTTCATTTAGCTAAACAGTTGTTTATTTTAACTATTCAAACTGGTTTAACTCTAAAAAGGAAAAGACAAGTTCAAATTTTTCTTGAAGTACTTAAAACAATACATCAAAAAAGCTTTTATTTCTTAATAAAGGTACAATTTTTTTACAATACAAAAAAACAAAAAAAAAATTTTTTTCTTTAAAAAAATCTTAAATTTCATTACAAACAAACAAGGTCGTACAACTTTGAATTACAAGTATAGAATTTAAGTTACTAAAAAGGTATTGTTAGAATATTTTTATTATTAACACTAATGCGATGTAATTTCAAATTTTTTTAGTATATTGCATTTATTGAAGAGGAAATAAATTGTTTGTAAAAATTAAGATTGACAGTTTTCAAACTGCAGCAAAAATTTCATTACGTAATTTATGAAAGTTTTTCTATGCTTTTGTCAATTTAAGTTTGTACTATTATAAAGTAATTTACATTTTACTTCCAAAGTCAGAGAATTCATTATAGTTTAAACTAAATAATTAACCTTTATACAAAGTGTACATGTTTTCATTGTACAAAATCAGCTAAGGAATCTAAGACATGAAATTACTCAACGTAGACACAAAATCGATATTAGCTCTTTTGTAATTTTAAATTCATTATTTAAATTAAATCAAGTTAATTAGTAGTATTATAAATAATTATAAATTTAATCATAAATCTTTATGAATTTATTTTTAAGTTTGATCATTTTTTCTAACATACTGTAAATATAAAAGGAGTAAAGTTATATTATTTAAGAGCATAAGTTTATGTAAAACTAAACTATCATTGTTTATCACTGAGTAGTTGAATAAATTTTTGATTTTAATAACAAATTAGTTTTGTTGTAAAATTCAGTTTAGAAGAACCTTGTAAAAAAAGTTAGTTGAAACTTTTCATACAAAAATTTTATAATACTTCTAGGTTTTTGTTAATTTTTTAATGTAATTTTTACAGTTAAAACCTCTTAGAAGTTAATAATAAACTGTAAAATAGTTAGAATACTCTAATAGCTAAAAGTAACTAGTTTGCATTTTTTAAAGTTTATTTATAGTTAAATTTAAATATACAACACAAAACGTATTGTACCTAATGTAAGAAGTTTTAAGCTTAAATACTTCACACTTAGCCTCAATTCATATTTACAAATCAACTATCAAAGTTTTCGGTAATAGAGCAATACTGATAGCTGAATGTAACAAGCTTACAAGACTAGTTAAAATAAAATAAAATTCAAAAACTCGTGTTTACAAACCAACGCACAAAAATGTCAAACATGATAGATGATGTTTACAAGAAAATTTATCAATTTTACTGGTTAAACAAGAGCATTTAGCTTAAGACAATTTTAACTTAAATAAAAGTGTTAAAACTTTGGCAGCTTTGTTGTTACACGTTAATGGCTTTTAAATTGGTTTGATAATTGTTATAAAAAAAGTTAATCCTCCGTATTCAAATTTGTTTTAGTTGTTTGAATCTATGTTGTCAAAATAATTTTATTTCTGTTTTAATGTTGTATGTCTTATTTTTTAACTATTTGACACAATTTTAGAAGCGTCACTTAAGTTTCGTTTGTAAGCTAACATGTTATAAAGTTTTATAGGTATAATTATAAAAGTAATAACACAAAATAGTAAGTTTTCAAAACTATAACAGACTACTACGACATTTAAAAAGAATAATTTTATTAGTTATGAAAATAACTCTGAAAAAAAAACTACTATTATTTACAACTTTATTATGTGAAAAAAAAAATTCAGTTTAAGTAAAGAAGTTTAGAAATTTAATACAAAACTACTATACAAGTTTAATACGATAAAAAAACCGACTAACTTCGAATTTCTAGTGTTCCAGTAAACTGAATCAAGAAGTTTCTTTAAACTACAAACTTTCTGTTTAAAAATCAAAGTGGTATTTTCAAAAATACATGTCGGAAAGTAAACATCGTAATTTAAGAGGTTAATCTTTAACTTGTCCATTAAAAATCATTAAGAGTATTTTTAAGTTTTCTATGCTGTTTTTCAAAATTATATTATGTAAAAGAAATTTGAAATCAATAATTTGTTTCAGTGGTAAAGCTTAAAATTAGTTTAAGTAATTTTAGAAATAAACCTTTGTAGTTTTTTTGTTAAACTATTAAATTTTCCAGTAGAATTTTATTTAGGTTTAAATCTAAAAGAACTGTTAGAATTGTTAAATAGCTAATAAACAAAAATACTTGTAAACCATAAATTAACAAATTTTGAATTATTCTAATCCAATTTTGGTCCAAACTAACAATTATGTCCATGTTACCAATGAATACTTTACAATAAAACCTAAATTTGAACGTTAAAAAATAAGGAGAAATTAAAACAAAAAAATTAAACACTTTCAGACTTTAAATGAAATATAAAGATAGCCCTACATAAAAGTGCTAAAACATTATGTTCAGAAAGTTAATATGGAACAAAACTATATATTTCTTGTCAAGTTTAAATATTAAATTCAAATAAAAATACTTTTTTACTAAATTTAAACAATCATTTTTTTTTAAACCAAAATTTTTTTTTGTGACAAAAACAAACTGATTTAAACTTGTTACTAAAAGCTAATTAAGTGTTCACGTACTAGTCTCAAAATTGAGAAAATTTTACTACCTAAGAAAACAATTTAGAACTTTTAAACATCAAGTTGACTAACGTGAAACAAAAAAATAAACTTCAAGAAATTGTATGTTCAAGGAACATTGACTTGATTGAAAAACCATAAACTGTTAGAGATTATTAAGTTTTTCAAACAAAAATGTTCCTTTGTATATAAATAAATCTAGTATATTTATTTTTGAAATATTATAAATTGTGTTGTAAGTTGAAACTTTCTTTACACGTGTAAATAAAGGTATTCATAGTTTTTTTTTAAATACTTTATGGCCACAGATGACATTAAAGGATACAGTTAATGTATTTATCGATTTAAAATCGGAAAACTTTAAGTGATTTATAGCAAATTGACTTTAATGATGTTATTTTATATATGCGGCTTTTCCAGGGGTTAACAATTACAGTAACTTAATAAAAAAAATATTCTTTTTTGTTAAAAACTATTTTAAAGTTTAAGCTCTTTTTTTAAGTACTAATGTTAAAAGTAAATATTTCAAACTTTAAGCAATTGACATATCTAAATTTGTTTAAGAACGACCATAAATTATACTTATAAAACTTAAAACTATATCGACAAACAATAAGACGTGATTATAAATACTATTAATATTTTTTTTGTTTTTAGGCTTGATTTTCTAATCTTATAAACTTAATTGTGATATATTTTTCAAATAAAAAGGACAACTTCCGTTTTGTTATATTTTATTTAAACTATATTTTTGTTATCTAGAAAACAAGTAAAGTTTTTATTTAGATAAGATTAACCTTCTACGTACTGTTATTTAACCTTCATCAAAACTAAAAATAAAGTTTTAACTAAATATAATTTTAATATATACCTTTTAATTTCATTTAAATATTTAAATTCTTTTATATCTAACTAAACATATTACATAAGTTTTTTTGATATTTTTAGGAGTTATTAACTTACAAAGTATAAGTAAAGTATTGTTTAGTTTTTTGAATTAATATATTCTAAACTATCATACTTGTATGTGAAAAGGTTATTTATTTAGTTTTGTATCAGTAAAGAAAATTTCTCTTACTATATATGAGTATCTACAAAAAATATGCTGTAATTTATTTTAGATTAGTTTTTTATAAGTATGTTGGTAATAAAATATTACAATACAAAACTTAATGCGTATATTGTACAAATGTAAAAGTTGTGTTACAACTCTTGTAATATTTTGCAATAAATAAGGCATAATTATTTAAGTTTATCATGTGTAATAAAAGTAATCTCATTAATTAATTAACATTAAAACTTTTATAAAATATACAAAACAAAATGTTTAGTTTAGTTATAGTTAAAATGTACTTTTTTGAATTTTATTTTTGCTATAATTATTACGAGAATGTCTAAATTTATTTGTATATAATCAGAAAACTGTTCCAAACAACTTTGATATGTTTTCAGTTCTATATCTAGGTATTTTTGTTTAATAACTAAATGTAAACTTACATTTCAAAGTTTAAAATGTTTTTTTTATTTAGAAACAGGCACATAAGGATGAAAACTTGAAATACTGTACTTAAATTATTACAATACTTTATTATTAATTTTTTGAGCTAGTTTAAATTTATTCAGTATAAGTTAAACAAATGTTACTTTCATAGCATTTATATATTTTTTGATAAAAAAAAATTACTAGAATTATATTATATTTTTCGAGATTTTATTTTAAAAGGTACTAATTCAAGCAATATTAAAACACAAAAATTTTAGATATACAAGTTAACAAAAACTTGTTGTTTTTATGTAAAAATAACTTTGAACAAAAACTTTAAAATACCGAATTATTAAGCAATAGGATTTTAAAACGATAACTGATGCGATAAAAAGTTGAGATTATTTAGAATATCAGTTTTCAAATAAACACCCTTTTTTTTGTATTAAAAATCAAGATTGACAGTTTTTTAACCGAGGCAAAAAATTTCACTACGTAAACTATGTAAACTTTTGTTCGTTTTAGCACTTTAAAGTTCGTACTTTTATAGTTTTATTTTTGGTTTTCAGTGTTTTTTTAAATAAAACATCTATTGAACACAGCAACTTTACTTATGTTCACTAGAACAAAAAAAACAAAAAATGTTTTAATATAAGAAAAATATAAACTTCTAACTAAATAAACGTAGCAACTAGTAATCAATAAAACCTTTTAGTGATACCTTTTTGAATGTTTAAGTTTACTTATCCTTTAGAATACAGTTTAATGACAGAGTCCATACTATTTTTAAGTTTGAAAAGTAATACCATTACAAAATCTTTAAGAAAAAACAAATACAGAATTATATTAACAAGTATTTAATTACAAGTTACTTCTTTAAGTTAAAGTCAATGAGAAATAACACTTCAGTGTGTACTACAGAAACTTAGTATAAGATCTATTTATAAGCAAAGTGTAAATTGAAGTTTGACTTGCGCTTATGTAAAAGTTTATTCAATAAAAGCCTAAAGCTAATTGTTAGAGAACGAAATAGTATCAAACTAAAAATTACAATAAACATGAATTTATGTAGTTATCGTAACTATTATTTAAAAACAGAATTTTGACTTAATTTACAGAAACCAAACAACTGTTTTGTTATCAAAACCTTATATCCGATTTTATTAACGTTGTAAAAACTAGTAAGCTAGTATTTACTGTGAAAATATTTCCTGCCTGATGCATTTTAATGCATTAAATGACTAAAATTTCTGTTGTGACATACAACCCATTAAATGAAATTATAAAATACGGTAAAATAATTTACAGTTTAAGTAGTATTCAAGAATAGCTTAAGTTTATTTCCTAAGTATACTTTTAAAAATGTAAAAACTGGTTTTAGCTTTTAGGAAACTATTTAGAATAGCAATATTTAAAACTTGAAAACTATAGCAGCTCTGTTATTTAAGTTTTATCTGTAATAGTAAAAATATTATTTGAACTATATAAAACTTAAAATATTGTAAAAAATCATATGATCATTTTTCAACTTAAAAATATCTTAAAATTTATTTGAAAAGGAATGTTTTGTTTAAAAAAAGAGAATATCAGTTAATAATAACATCTTATTTAATATTTCTATCAATGAATAAGATTTTATTATTAACTGATAATCTATTCTGTTGAAGTAATCTTACAAATGTCTAACAAACGTTTAATCTATTTTTCTAGCTGAATAAAAAGTGGTAATTTATGCAATAAAAATGATATTCTGTGCGTTCTTAAACATTGCTTCAAAAAATTCTAAAAGCTTGATACGTTGTGAATAATATGTAAGTCATTAAAATCCAATTATTAAAAATAAAAGTCTACAAACTTTTCACATAGTTTTATTTACTAATGAACAGTATTGTGGCTCATTTTGATGTAAGCTTTTAATACTGTTCCACGAAATTCTAATAAGTTATATCAAATTATTCTTTTTTTAATAACACTTCACTTTACTAATGATACTATTGCAAGCAATATAACACGATATATACAATTAAAACATGCTGTATGAAAAACTTCACCAATAAAAATATTTAAAGGAAACTTATTATATATTTATTCTCGGTTTTCCGTTAATTATGTACTAATATGTTAGAGTTTTAGTATAATATTAATAGCAAACTCCTAAAAAAAATTTTAATTTTCCTACTAAATAAGCTTCTCGTTTATAGTAAAAGGTTAAAAAAAATAAAAGAATTTTTTAATTATTAAAAATACATTTTTATCATTGCATTATACGTTTGGGAAACTGGATTGAATAATATTTTTAACTAAATTTTATATAGTTTTTGTAAACTATAACACACATTTAGTTAAACAAAAAAAGTAAGGCTTTATTTATTTTTATCATAATTTTCGCTTCAAACTAACTACAAAACTCTAAATCTAACTATTTTCAGAATTATCGAACTTTAAAGTGTTCTAAAACATTACGTAAACTTTTAAAAGAATTTTATAAGAAGTCTAATGTGTCAGTAATCGTTAAGAAAAAAATCGATAAAATTTTTGTTAATGGTCAATTACCCACGTAAACGAACGGTATATGACGTCAAACTAAATTTCAAGTTCAATGTTGTATTTACGGTAATTGACTTTCAAAAAACAACAAATTTGAGTAGTTTTACTTAATTTTATTTCGTATACTCTTTTTAGTTTTGAAACAAGTAGATATAAAAAAGTTTTGTTTTTCTAATCTTAACTTTTTAAATACTGAAAATAAGTATATAACCTTTTAAGTTACTGAAAACTACTAAGTTACAAATTAAGTTAAGCAAGCACAAACTAAATTTGTTTCTTTAACAAGTATTCGTTACACTCTGTTTTTTGTCGCACTTAACAAAATTATAAACAGTTTTTCTGATGGTTGTTAAGTATATGTATAAAAATATTACACAAACATTTGGGAAATTTAGAGAGTGCTTTTTTATAATAAACCTTAAATATAGATTCTACACGGATTAGTACCTAGATATTAGTATCGACTATCTAGTAAACTAATCTGTATTTGAGTTTAATGTTGGAATAACAAAGAAGTTACCTCAAAAAGAGGCAGCGATTAGTATGTGTAATGAAAAGTGGGCAATCGCTATTTTATTATTTGACATCTATAATCAATTAATTAGTTAAATTTGAAGACAGTCTAGCTAGAGGTTTCTTTGTTAAGTAATATTTGTGTAATTCTAACGGAAATGAACAAAATAAGTGCGATTTATCTGTGAATCAGTTTTATTATTGTTTGTTATAATTATAAAAAAGTACTTAGATATATCTAAATTTTCAATAAACATCTGTATGTAACATCATTTATTTATTTTACCGATACATGCAAAGCATAATTAATTGTAATTGTAATTAATTGTAATGGTACTATTGTAAGTTCGTTCAATAGAGTACATTCTGCATAAAACTACTTCAGTAAAGTTCAACCTTGCAAGAAAGACGTTAATCTATTTAAATTAGCCTGAATTTGGATCTAATTAGATATATGTTTCTTCAGATTTAGAGAAATAGCACAGAAAGATTTTTTAGGTAGATACTTGTATGCCTTTTACTGATTAGTACTTAAAGTTTATATACTCATGTAAAATGTTGTAATAAGGTTATCATACTGAGTTCATAATAGTTAAAATCTGTCTTCAGATCTAAAATGTTTCATTATATGAAAACTGATTTTAAATCTAAATTTACAAACAGTCTTTATAATAGATCATTTAACACTGGCAGTACATTTTAAAGCTTGTTTTTGAATGTATTTTAAAAAAATTGTGAATTATTAAATGCCTGTTGAAAAGTTCCTTCTTGTATAAAATAATTATAATTGATGACATATTTTTATTTATGATATTAGTTTATTATATTACCTCACGCATTGATACACGAAATCTGTAATTAGCTAACGTACTGAGTTTAAAATAATTAAAGTGTGCCATTAGATTTAAACAAATTCATATATGATAAGAATTTAATTCTTTGGCTTACTTTTATAATTTTTTTTTAAATTTTTGAACTAAGTTTTAATCATTTAAAAATACTTACAATAGACTTTATAAAAATGGCAGTATTTTTCAATGCTCGTTTTTGAATATATTATGATTAATTAAATGCCTGTTGAAAAAGACGTTCGAATATATGATTAACCATAATTGATGTTAAAAAGTTTTCATGAAATTATTTTACAGTTCTAACACACGCATTGATACGCAAAAATACGTAAAACGCATTAGTTTACATTCTTTAAAAATGATTCAATGCTAAGTTCGTGAGCTTTAAAACCAAAGTACAACAAAAATATAGTTTAAAACCGAAAATACAAAACTTTGTATCTTATTTTTACCAAAAAAAAAAGTTTTTACCATTTGAAATTTTTTAACATATTTTTTTTTAAAAACTAATAAAATATCTGAGTGTCTTATAACTACATTTCATAAAGATCTTGAAATAGTTTTAAATCGATAAAAAGTATTGCATATAGTTTTGATCATACTGTTGTTGATTTGTTTACTGCTTTAAAAATTTTTCGCTATTGAGCATGTTTCTGTATGTAATGTCGAATTAATTTTTAATAACACTGTTCGTTCAATTAAGTTTCTTATATGTGATTTTCAATTATGCTAGGTAGCGCATAATATTACAATGACTAACAAAGTCAACAACCTATTTACGTCAAAGTCTCAGGTTTGGCATTTATTAGTAGTTTAGAATAAATTTAATAGATTTAAATTTATAAATAGTAGCTAGATTATTAGTTGTCGTACAAAGACGATTGTGGCTTGTCTCAAAGAATAGAATTATGTGTACAGGCAAAAAATAAAATTCAAGTGAAAATGGTTGTATCACTCAATTAAAAAACATTTTAAGAAATAACATTTTTTTTGTTTTATACCTTTTACTTTAAGTACTAAAAGTAAAGTCTAGGTATTTAATCTACAAAAAAAAAAGAATTGAATAAATTAGTCTCTAGGCCAGGGTTTCCCAAACTCATCTTCTAAATCGCCCCCTTTTCAGAAATTTGAAAAATAATCGCCCCCCACGATTTTACAAAGTAGTTTTTTCTCTTGAATACAAACTTTTGAGCCGAAAAAGTTGTGTTTGAAATGTAGTTTAGTCTGGTATTTCTTATGCACCCACTTTTTGACTGTGTTTAACGTAGTTTACAGGGCTCGAGAAAATAAGTTACATTTGTTTTTTTATAAGCCCAGTAAAGTGTATTAAAATACTTAATTATTAAAAAGCTTTGTGTAATCTGTAATCAATCCTGTTTAGATATGAATTGTTTTGAAACTAATGAAACTTTTAGGGTAGTGGTGGACAACTTTTGTAGTCAGCTATTCATATTTACTAAAAAAAATTCTAGTTTCAACTCGTTAAAAAATGTAATTGTGAGCTGCATAATATAAAAAAACAACATATATGAAAAATAAAAAACTCGAGCAAAATTGTAATAAAATAATTTAGTATTATTGTGATCTAGGAAATACTATTGTGAACTGAAAACCAAATTTAAAGTGTATTTCAAAATATTAAGTATCAAAAAACTAAATTTTGTTTTTTTTGCACAAGTAGTTTTCAAGATACTTAGCGGGTCAAAATTTGACTGGATCTTAACCGTACGTTATCCATCTGAAATCTTAACTTAAACCTGACATTATAATAATCTCTTATTTAACGAATTTCGGACATTTAGAAGTTAATACTAAGTAACTTATTTAAGCCGCACAAAATACTTAAATTGTTATATAAACAGGCATATTCTAAAATTACTATACCAGAAATTAAAAAACTATAAAAGAATGAACAGTTTATTTTACACATAATAAAATAAATACTAAAACATAATTAGTGATCTAGTTTGAGGAAGTTTGACCAACTGGTTGATTATCTCACAATAATCATCAACAGCTTCAGTTAATGCAGTAAAATCATTAATTTCAATGCTAAAATTTATTATAAGCAAGTTAGTTGTAAAGTTATAGACTTACTTTTAAACTTTTTAAACTATATGTTTTGTTGTAGAATACCATTAAATAGTATTTGACTTGGAATAACCTTTAGGAAACTACACCCTAATTTTAACATTTTCTTTTTTCTTAATTTAAATTCAAAAAATCAAAATTTTTACAGTTAATTCTGTGAACAGAAAGTGATCGATTAAACTATTCTTTTAATTAGGTTAAAAAATTTTTTTGTAATTGTAGCAGTCTAATACTGTTTAAATTTATTTTTTCTCTACTTATTAGCTTATAATAATTTACCAGAAGAAAATAGTGAAAAACTAAAAGCTAGTGTTGAACTATTAAAATAAACAACACATTCTAACTGCTAAAATATTAAAAACTAAGATAAAACAAAACACAGTTGTATTAAAAGTTTAAATTTACTTAATATATAGATTTTTAAACAATAATAAATCAAGTCAGAAAATAAAATTGAGTTTAAGAATCTATTAAATGAAAAATTTGAAGTCATTTAAAATAGAGACCTCAAATATATACTCTTTTAAAACCAAAAAAAAAATTTAAATAAAAATTTTAATGGTTATCAAGATTTTTTTATTTATACAGGTTAGAGAAGTAATAAAAAAAAATTGTCAAATAAATTTCTTTCAAACAAATACTTTAATCACTATGCTATAAAAACTTTTAGTGTTATGTAAAATCCAAATATAAACTACAAAATTAACAAGGTCAAAATAAAACTATTAACAGATTTTAAACATAAACCATTTAATAAATACAGTAGACTTCCGCTCAAGTTCGCACTTTGAACAAAATCAAAAAGTGCAAACTCAAAAATTATTACCATATTTTTTACAAAATGATAAATTTAAATATGTTATATGCAATAACTTTATGCATACACATGAAGTCAACTAAAACATAAAACAAACATTCATTAAATGATCTATATAAGCTATTAAATATTATTTAGTTTTTTGTTTTATTAATACTTAGTTAGTAATAGACTTTATTTAAGTTAAATTTTAGAAAATATAATTTTGCCCTTTTTTTTGGTAAAAAGTGCGAACTCTAGAGGAAGTCTACCGTAATTAATATTTATTAGGCATTATGCAAACCTGTTGTAGAATAAATAACTTAATAATTTTTTTATTTAAAAAAGACTACTTAAATACAATACAAACCAGGTTAAATAAGAAGTACTTTAAAAGATCAAATAAAATAAAATAAAACTTTCAAAAAGTAATGTCTGCTACTGAAGACTAATATAATGTGAAGGATGAGGTTCATGATTGCTTGCAAGTTTTTCTAATCTGGTTCTTAATCAGTAAAATAAAGCCTCCTTTACAAATATCTAGATTAGATGTTTTGCTCAAGATGTTGATAACTGAACTGAAAGCTTTCTTAACTAGATAGCTAGAAGGAAAAACTATAAACAACAATCTAAGTTTCTCTCAAATTATTGGATACTTTTGCCTTAGTTTTTGTTGAGTCCAAAAGCTTTCATATCGTTCTTTGGAAATATTTACTTTAAGTTCAAGGTCAGTTTGTAAGTCTGGGAAAAATTCCTGTAAGTCGTTTACTTTAAAAAGATCTGCCTCGTAGGGATCCATACTTATATATACATGACAGCTTTTTTAGTCAAATCTAAATTTTACTACTTAATATATTAAAATTGTTAAAAATTTCAGATTTCTAGGTTTTTTTCTTGCCTAAATTGTCAAATTCCAGGTTTTTAGGTAAATTGGCAACCCTGTACAATTTTATTTCTTAGTTTAACTTAGTGACTTTTCAAAAGTCAATTGGAAATATCATGAAGTGATATAACTATCACCTCATGATATTTCCAATAAAAATAAAAGTATACAGGGTTGCCAGTTTACCTAGAAATTTAGTAACATATAACATAGATTTTTAAAAACCATTTATGATCCCAAATAACATATATGTCAGGTTACGAAATGGTGAGATAAATTCCGATCGTCTATGATCTATGTAATTGTCAAATAAGAAAATATATGAACGAAAATATGTAATTTACTTGAAAGTAGGAGTTAGTTGATTCTGTTCTCTATATTTTACATAAACAAAATTAACTTTTTTTGTTTAAGTTTAACCTCAGGGTCAAATATTTAATAGCAAGCTAAAATTAGTAAAATAGCAATATAAAAAGTAAAAATTTTATGACTGCCCAAAATTTTAAAATCGCCCCCTTTTCGCCCCCTTACTAGTTATCGCCCACCCTTTCGCCCCCTTACTAATTATCGCCCCCCGACTTACTAAAATCGCCCCCAGGGGGGCGATATCGCCCACTTTGGGAAACCCTGCTCTAGGCTTTAATATTTTTGTTTCATAAACTTGAAATACTAGCTAAAAACGATTAAGCAGATAATAACTCATGAAACTGAATAATTTTTGAAAGAAAATGATCAAATAATTAGTTTTTATGACTATAAAGTGTACTAAATCGATAAAATTTTATGTTTTTGTTTACATGGCCAAAAAAAAACCTTATTAACATAACAAACATGTTAACAAACCCAGTTTAATTAAAAAAAGTAAACAAAACGCATTAAACTTTAAAAAAAAATTAATTTAAATAATGTTTCTTACTATTTTTTGACTAGACAAACTTTTAAAGTCTTCTAGTTTTACACTTTTCGTTTTTTTATTGAGAACAAAAATTAAAGATTTTAAAATCACCATAACAATTACTTTTATTGTCAGAAACTAGTACTTACAACCAGACTTATTGTATTCAAACAAATTAATTGACATGTTGTCAAGTTCAAGTAGCTCAAATTAGTTTTTTTTTTGATGATAATGTAAAAGTTGAAGTAAAACTTGGGTTTAAATTAATTATACTTTACATACCTTAAATGCACTATAAATAGGTATAATATTCCCTTTTAAAGGCTGTACTTTTCCGTATACGAGTATGCTTATTAATCGTACTTTCCTTTATAATTTGTTTGTGTTTTGTTCAAGTTTTAAATGTTTTAAAAATAAGCAAATACTTATCTATTTTTAATTGTGTTACTCTAATACCTAATAATTAAGTGAGAATAAAGAGGTTACTTTTAACTAAGTTTAACTTTTTTTAAGTCTTTAAATAATGTCGTTATGTTTCAAGTAAAAGTTTGTAGAATACTAAAACTATTTTTTAGCTTTACAAACATCAAACTTAATATGTCTGAAAAGTTTTTCAGCAGTAAAAATTTCATAGATAGTTTAAAATTGTTTTGCATTTCAAAATAAAAGATAGATCTTATATTTGTAAAAATAAGACACATTTAAAATTACTGTTGTGTATGTGAACTACTAAACTTTAAACTCAACAAGAACTTTGTTAAAGTTTTAGTTTAAGTGGTAAGAACTATAAACAGCTTAACTCACTACTTATATAAAAATCAGTATTGACGTAGTAGTATCTTTTGTGATAATACGAATTTGTTGTTATTTAAAATTAGTTAAATGAAAGTTTCCAAACTAAGTGGCTCAAATAAATAATTTCATTAATAGGTATACACTGCTTATGTTTGAACATAAGCATATATTCACGTATAATAAGGGATTATAAGTTAAATCATGTTGTAAAATAATAATTATTAATTAATTTTTTTATTTCATACTAAGTATTGCAATTCACTTACTTTTCAGTACACTAAAACTGGTCATTTTCAAACATTTTTTTATAACACATTCAATGTAAAAATTTACAATTTTTAAAATTTGTCGTTACTTCAAACTGAACAATTTTCTTTGCCAAGTTTAGACAAAATTAATTTTTTAGACAAAACTAAGTTTAAAACTTTAAAAACAAATTTTTAAGAGTGGACAACCTTTTTATCTTCGTAAACTTAATATATATTCAGCATGAATTAAGGATTAAGAATTTCAAAGACAGGATAGCTCATAACAAACATTAAAAAAAAAAAGGTTAAATTAGAAAACCAACAACTAACTTTTTTTCTTAAATTAACAACTTTCACTATTAGACAATTTTTAAGCTAATAGCTAAGAAAAAAATACAAAATTTAAAATAAAGGTAACATATTATCCAATAGTAAAAGAACATTTTTATCAAAAATTGTCTTCTCTAAAGCAAAATATATGTGAGCTGCTTAATTTTGTTTAACTATACTTTCTTTATGGTATTTTCTTATTGAATTACAAGAGTTTTGATTTATTAATTAGTTTTTTTTTTAAATATGCCTTAATATAAACTTGACTATAATTAATGACATAAAGTTTTTATGATGTTATATTATTGAACTACCTTACGCATTTTGCACGAAAATACGTAAAGAATATTAATTTATCAAAATTGATTATCAATACTTCGTGAGTTTATATTACTAAAAGTAACACAGTTTTATTTAGGAAACCATCATTATAGTTTTATTTTCTCTAATATCAAAATAAACAAAATATTTTTCAGGTTACAGAACTTAGAAAGTTTTTAGTCAAAATAATTTTTAATTCAATCAAATACATTATCGAATTTTTCAACTCTATCTTTCAAAATAGAAATGCTATGCTATCGGTATTAAAAAGATTTCTGACGTGCTATTTAAATAACTCGATAATTAATGCATAGCAGTTTTAAAAATTTGTTTTAAAGCTTTAAAACTTTTATTTAATAATCTATTAAGTAACATGGGTACATAAACCTAGTCCTTAATTATTTACACAAATTTCTTATAACTAATATATATCTTTTAAACCGAACACTTATTCAAATATACGAAAGTCGATTGTAACCAACTTAATAAAAACTATAACGATTTTTAATTCCTTTAATCATCAGTGTACATGTTTTGTCATGTTTAAACTCCAAGTTTATATTATTTAAGTGTTGTGAAGCATTAAACCTAAAAAATATTAAAAAAGAATAATTTTTTTTTATAGTCCTTAATTATAGGTCCAATATATTAGTTTGTATTACTTTTTAATTTTTTTTTATTTTATGCTTAAATATATATATTTTACAATCTTAATTAAATAAACAAACAATTCAGAGCATTAAATAATCAAATCATAGCTTGAAGAAAAAAATGTAAACATTAGTTTTATCAGTTTAACACTTAATCTAACGTTGCAGCTAGTTTTGAAATATCAACTTTATTAAAAAAAAATTTACTATATATGTATCCACAAATAGTAAACTTCAAAATTATCTAAATTTTTCTTTTAATACCAAAAGCAAAATACACGTAATATTTTTTTTTTCAGTTATACAAAAAAATTTTTTAATATGAATAACACACAAGTTCTAATAACACATCTACGTAACTTATTTTCAGGTCAAGGATTAATAAACTGTAAGATAGTTGTGTATTTCAAGGAAAATTTTTTAATAAACTGTATGATATAATTTAATTGCTTCTTACGGGGATCATGTAACATCAAAAATTTATATTATTACAAAGTTATTTTCGTTTCAAAGTAGTGTTACCATACGCTTTTTACAAAAAACTAATATATTTTATTCTTAATCGTAATAAAAATCAGCATGTAATACATTTAATTATAGCATGTACACTTTTATTAAAATAGAAATTTATAAGAAATTAGTTTTAATAATAACTTTGTATAGAAAAATTTGATGTTATCTTTAGAAATGTGTCAAAAAGTTTTGTAAGTTAAAGTTTATAGTTCAAAACTGTTTAAAATTATCAATGATTTTAGTCTTAATGAATTATTATTATTCTAACAGATAAATTAAACACCCTTATAAGACTAAAATTGAAATTTATTTTATCCGAAATTTCATTTTATAAACCAAGTCTACTAGATCTAAACAACTAAGCAATTCGACTCCTAAATAAAATTTAAAGTATAATATTGCCAAATTTCATGTTTACAAACATGACGAATATTACCCTAAAGCAACAAATTAAAAAAAAATTACTAAGTTAGAATTTCTTGTTTACTCATAACTTAAGTTACAATAGTTAAGCAATATTAATAGTTGAATGTAGCCTAGTTAAAACAAAGAATTGACAAAATTCGTGTTTAGAAAATAACGCGGGTTCTAAAGTGTAAATATGATTGATGATGTTTGCTAGAAACGAGGATAACCACTTAACACAATTTTTAAGTTTTATAAAAACTTAAAAAAAATTGTCAGTTTTGTTTTTGTACGTTAATTGCTTTAAAATTAGCTTGAATTTGTTATAAAAACAAAACCTTTGCTAGTCAAAATTAACTTTAACTGTTTAAATATTTGTTGTCTAAATAGTTTTATTCTTGTTTATATACACCTTACTGAGCATTATAACAAGTTAATTATTAAATTTACTTTAAATATTATTTTAGAACATTCACTTAAATTTTGTTTGTGATTACAATCTGCATAAAGATTTTATGGCTATGATTATATAAGTTATAACAAAAACTACTTAATTCTAAATTTAAAACATATCCGTACTACTTTTTAAAATAAAAACTTTTAATTTTTACAAAAATATGCTTCAAAACAACTTAGCTATGAGATTAGTGGCTATTTTTAATAAACTACAAGAATTATTGTAATGTTTAAAATAGATATTTTGATGATATACTTTCTAATAAACTTATTTTTTTAAGGTAAATGTTATAAAATCTAAGAAGACTTACTACATCAAGTATTGATTTAAAGATTAAAACCAAGAAAAAAATATTATTAAAAAACTAGCTTCGAATTGCTAGCATTCCAAAAAATTGACTACGATATTTTTCCTTAGACTATAATTTACAATAAAAAATTGATATGACACATTCAAAATTTAAAATTTATTTTCAAAAAATCAAAAAACTTCATAAAAATAAACCAAAAAATTAACTTTTTTTCATATACAATTTTTTTTTTAATCTAATGGCAAACGTTAATTATTTTAAACCCAGTGCTTTAGTTAATTACAGATTTTTACATGTTACAAGTGCTAATTAGAACAAGGGCATACAAGTACTTTAATTAAAAATTTCTTTGTACTACTTGTCTAAATCCGAAGAAATGTTTATGTAGTTAAATACAAATTAAGGTCTATTTAAACAGATTAACGTTTATTTTAATGGTTGAGTTTGTCTGAACTATTTTTATGCAGAACGTGCTCTATTGAAAATATGAACAAACATATAGTAGTACTATTACATATACTATGCACGTATTGATAAAATTAAGAAATAGTCTTACACACAGTTAATTATCAAATATATAGATATGTACAAGCAATTTGTATAATTATAAAAATTAATCATTGATAACCTAATCTACAGATAAACCTCATTCAATTTTTATTTTCCGTTACTGTTACACAAACATTAATTAATGTACATATTAGATCAGCTCAATAAGTCATGATTACCTTAAAGTTTAATTAAGTAGTTAACTAGTTATTGATGACAATTATAAAAAAAATGTTTGCTCAATTTTCATTACACATACTAATCGCTGCAACTATATTTATTGTTTTGACTTTAGTTGCTTTTTGTACCAAGCTTAGATACAGTTTAGTTTCTTTAAAAAACTGAAATTCATATATATATATATACTAATCTTTGTAAAAAATACTTTTAATGTTTAACATTAAAAAGCTATCACTAAATGTTAACAAAAGTATTCTTATAATTTTTTAGTATGAGTAACTTTATATATATACACTTATACAAATATCGAAAAAAACTCTTTAGAATTTTATACAAAAGAACAAAAAACCAAAGTTAATAAAAAACTAAGATAATTTTTTTTTTTGTGTTGACTGAATTAGATTTTTAACCTAGTAATTTTAAGTAATTTTCAAATTGTTATTCTCATAGTATTTATAATTATAAGATAAGAAAAAAAAATAAAATGTTTATATTTAATTGTTTTTAAATTACCAAGAATATAAAAGTTAAACTAAATTTAAATTGTTTTAAGTTGTTGTATTTTGAAAGTCATCATCATAAACATATTTTGAACTTGAACGTTGGTTTTACGTCATAAAAACAGTTACTGACACATTAAACTTCTTTAAAAAATTTACGTCATGTTTTAGAACAGTTTAAAGTTTTATTAGTTTGAAAAAAAGTAAGAGCTAATGTTTGTAGGTAGTTTAATATTTTGAGTAAAAAATGTTATTGTTGTGAAAAGTTTAATCGTTTATAGATAAAAAATTGTTTTTTTTTGTGTTAGTAAATATACTTTAGTAGTAAGTCTAGTTTAAAAAGATTTTCGATCGGTTTTCCAAACGTATAAAGCAATGATAAACATGCTTATTTTATGTTAAAAAAAGAACAATTTTGTTGTTACGAAAAAAAAAAACAAATATCAAAAAGCCTTACTAAGTTGTATTTCGAAGTTACTTATAAAAATATCTTGCTTTAATGCTTATAAATATAATTCTAAACATTGCGACTCCAACAAACATTGATGGTTTTACTTTTAAAGCTTAAAAAACTATTATTGCTACTACCATTTAATTGTATTCTATAAGATATTAGAACAATCACAAAAGTAACAAAATGCAAAATCTATTTTATTAATTGTTACATTTATGTAGCTAAAAGTTGTTTTTCTTTTACAAAATACATCTTTTGTATATTATTTTCTTTTTAAGATAAGTATAGTTGCTAATTTCGAAAAACGTTCTTATTTAAAAAAGAAAAATATTGGAAAGCTAAAACAAGTTACTTCAGAAACTATAAACTTTAAAACACTTAAACATACAAAATTTTACATAGATTATGTAATGACATTTTTGCCGCAGGTTAAAAACTGTCAATCTTAATTTTTAAGAACAATTTATTTTCTCTGCTATAAACGCATTGTACTCAGTAAATTTAAGTAAACATCACATTAGTTATAATTTTTACAACATTGTTTACAATTACTTTTAGATATTTTGAAGTAAAAGTTTATGATTCAAAGTTAAATAACTTTCTTTTTTTTTCGAAAAGTAAACTGTTTTTATCAAGATTACATAACTTTGTTAGCTTATATTAAAATAAAGTTTTTGCATTAAATGACCAATAATAAACAATCTCTTTTGATCTAAAATTTAAATATATTTGAATACTTTTCATTAAGTCTTTTACTTTTGAGAGGTTAACTAACTAAGATACAAATCGAACAGTAAATTTTTAATTAAATTAAACTTTAAGTAAAGTAAGATAAAAACCTATAGAAAACAAAAGTATGTAAAGTTTGATAATATTTTCTTTCTGTTTTCACCTTTATCAATTAATTTCAAACTGCAAAGAAATATCTAAATCCTGAAATATTCAAATTTTTGACTAAATTGAAAAAGTACTATAACTGTCAGAAAAACACTTCAACTTCTTAATAATGTCTAACTTTGTTACATATATCAACATAAAAAAAACATTCATGCACCAATAAAGCATAACAAAGTTTAAACATTTAGAAGGTAACTACACTTAGAAATATGTTATGCAGTATGTATAATAGGTAAAATAAAAGGTTTTAACAAAAATCAATTTGATAAATATGCCATACCCGTGTCAAATAATAACGTATTACAAGATTTTAGACACAACTTTTACAATTTGAAAAGTAACTATGTGCTTTAAGTTTTAAATTTCAATATTTTATCTCCAACAATTTATAAGAAATTACACTGAAATAAAACTAAAATATAATTCTGTTTGCATAAATATGAGAGGACAGAAGCATCTGTTTAGCTAATATAAAACAACAAATAACTTTTAATGATACGAGGACATTTGTTTATATTGGTACCATAAAATAAATACTTAAAAATGCTTTTAAAATAGTTTCGCACTTTCGATAAAGTTTTTATTTTTAGTTTTATTCTATTTCTTTCGAAAAATTATTTGACATCTCGCTAAGTTCATGCTGATAAAAAAAAATAAAAACACTGCATTAAAAGATTAGCTTTGTTGAAAAACAAAACTTGTTTTTAAAAAAATTACAAAAATGAAGTATAACTAAACAAAAGTTATCTATCAATTTGAGTAATAAATCACCATTTAATAACAGAAAAAAAAAATTAAATTTTTTAAAGTAAGATTATCAATTCTTAAAAAGGAAAATATAAAATAGATTTCATTTTCACGTGAACATGTTTAAAGTTAGTACAATTTTTAGAAACATTTTAAGTATTATTTATGATGTATGTAAAAAATAATTTAATATGTCAGTTGCTTAAGTATGAAAATATTTACTATTAAACAAAAAAGCTTTGTAACAAAATTTCGTACTTGTTTTTATAATATTCTTTTTGGTATACTTTATTAAGAATAAAATTAAAATAAATATATTAATGATTATCTAACAAAATTGTTATTTTTTGCAACAAATTTAAAATAAAGAAAAATTAATAAATGTTGGGGATAAAATTACTAATAATTTTTCAAAATTGTAAAGTATTATGATAATTTTTTTATTACTTACACTATGAAATAATTTTTTTTGGAAAAGACTTTGAGTGCTTTAATTAAAACAGATATTTAAGAAAATATTTTAAAATAAGTATCAAAATTATATATTTTTTTTAGAAAAGCGTTAGTAATTTAAAACACTAAGAAATAGAAATTACAAAAATGCTGTTTTATATTTAGATATTATATCTCTTTAGTAATCGTTGTCATATAAAATTTACATTTTATTGAATTGTTAGTATAAAAATTAGACAAAACTAAAAACTTTATATATGTTTACTTATTTATAAAGAACATACTATTGATTTTTTTTGTTTTAGTATAACCTATTTTTGTTTCTAATACTAGGTTAAACATTTATACGAGAAAATGAATATTAAAAATGTAGTTTTATTGACAAATATGTAGCAACTACTTAAAATATTTATTTAGGTTTAGGTCTTTTATATAACTTTTTTATATAATTTTAAAATGTAAAGGGCTGGTATTATTTTTTCATTAAACCAGTAAAGCTGTAAACAAAATGATTTAGAGAAACTCAACCATGTATAGTGACATAAATATGCTTAATTTTTATTTATATATGCATAATTAGTTCTTCAAGTTTAAAGAAAAGTTTTAAAGAAATTTTGAACAAGTGCACTTATGTACCCTTTCACCGATTAGTACTTAAATTCATGTAAAGCCTTAAAACTATACTTAAAGCTAATCGTACTGAGTTTTATTAATCATTATTAAGTTTTAGTTTGATGGTTGAGTTATGTGTGTAACAATTATATTTAAAGTTAGATCTTTGAAAATATTTAAAAGTTATACTATTGAATTTTATAGACAAGCTTAATTTAAAAAAAGTTTTATGATACGTTCTATAAAATATAGTAGAATGTTTTGATGTTTAATTGTGAATAAAGTTTACGACACTTGATTTATTAAGCGCTTACTTGAAAAGATATTTTAGTATAAAATTAACCATTACTGATAACTAAAATTTTTCATGAAATTGTTTTATTACTCATGATTTACTACATCAAAATACGTTGAATTTATAAGTTTACGTTATGAAAAAATAAATTTGATGCAAATTACGTAAGCTTAAAAACCTAAGCACGATAGATTAAAAACACTTAAAATAACTTTAAAAATTATACTTAATCTTATACAAATTTTGATGCTAACTCAAAAAGAAAAGTTTTTGAATTATTAACAAAAGTATTTTTTTTATAAACTAATAGATTAGGATTGTGTTTCTTAACACGTCACATTTTAGTATAATTAAATTAAATTACTATATTAACAGAGTTTTTACTGAGAAAATCATAATTCAACTAGTCGAAAGAGTTTAACAGTAACTATAACCAAAATCATTGTTTTTGAGACGTTCTTTGTCCTAATATGTTACGACGCAAGACTATCATGAACTTAAACGTTTTGTCTTTATAAATTCATTTGAAACCGTTTTTATCGATACTGCTAATTCAAACATTAAAGTTTTGAATTGCTGACAAAAATAATTTTTTTATGAACTAATAGAATAGGGTTGTGTTTCTTATCACATCACATTGCTGTATAAATATATTTGATTAAAAATTAAAAAAGTTTAATTGTAAAACCATAACTACACTAGTCGAAAGCGTTTAACAGTGATAAAAACCAAAATTTGTTTTATGGTACTTTCTTTTTATTATTGTTTTACGACGCAAGACTATCATAAACTTAAAGATTTTAAATTTATAAATCGTTATGAAAAAAACGTTTAACTTATTTGATACGTAATGATAAAAGTACATTTTAAATGATAAATAATAGGTTGTTTAATATACTTGTTAAATAATTTTAATTAGTTTAACTTTATCGATTGTTGTCTGTTTAGGTGGATGACATTTTATTAAACCTTTTATGACAATAGCTTTATATCTTAAAAACTTCTTTTAGTGTATAGAAAATTTTTTCAAATAAAGAACAGGGATTTATTTTAAAAATCAATGTTAATGTTTTAAAACAAAAAGTTTTACTTTAAATTTTATGTGTACTGTTCTTATTAAATTGTCGTTTTTTCAACGGGGTAAATTTCAGTATAAGTTTTGTCTTGGGTATTTTAAGCTTAACAGAAAAACTTAAAAAACAAAAATATGCGTTGTCAAATTTTTCATTTGGCCATATTTTTTGAGCTAAGGTCATTTTTTTTAACTATACAGTGTACTCATTCAGAAATCAAAAGAATTATTTATAAAACTTAATATTAAATGCAATGCTTTATAATGACTCACAAAGTCAAGAGTCTATTAACAACAAAATCTCAAGTTTAATCATTTCTTTTTATTAAGTTTTAAATAAACTTCTTAATTATTTCATATAAAATAATAGCTATATTATGTATTTTTGTTTAAAGTTAACTGATTTTTGTTATAAAACAAAACAAAATGTTTAAACAAAACATAAAGCTCAATTAAAAACGCATGTAAAATGAATTTACAAAGAAGTCTAGTAGTTAATCTACTTATATAAATTTATTGTTTAACTTTTATTGCGTTACGCCGTTTCCCTGCAGAGCAGTTCATCAGACGCTAAAAAAAGCTGAAAACGAAAGTATACAGGGCGATGAATTGTGAAATGAAAATAAAATTTACATTTAAAATATGAGTTTTAATTTATATGTAGTTTACAAAAGTTAGGTTTTAAAGTTAAATTAGTTTAAAATGAAATATAGGTAAGTTTAGTTTAAATAATCTATTAACTATAGATTTTATATATGTTGATAATCTATTTACTAAGCATTTAATATATTAAGCTTTGGAAAAAAAATGTAAATTCTAAGATTTATAGGGTATTTTTAGAAAACAGAAATGGTCTTTTTAATCTAATTATCTATTAAACATTTTTAACTTTAAGTAGAAAAACTAAGTATTTAATTTACCAAAATTCTAAGATGTATTTCAACTTCTGTTTAGCCTTAGTTTAAGAAAGCTTAAAAAACTATAAAATAACGATTAAGCAGATAATAACTCATAAAAGTAGAAAAATAAACAGTTTTTAATAGTTCTAAAATTTAACAACTCTATAAAATGCTCGTGTTTGATTTGAATACTAAAGTCTACTGTGTTATTTATAAAAAACATGTTTACAAACTTTATCTTCTTGTATACAAAACATATAAAAAAACGCATTAAAACCTGAAATAAAAAGTTTTAAAGTTAGTAATAAATTTTATTAGAATCAGTTGAAGTTTTTTTTGTTAGTATTCAGCTTGAAAACCTTTCGTTTGTTTAATAATAACTATTGCCTTAATAAATACAGTAACCTCTCGCATCTTTACGCACTCGTGACGTTACGCACTCTCGTTTAGTTACGCATTTTAGATTTCTAAAAATATTTAAAAATAAAAAATTTATTTTCTTTTTTCATTGCACTAATTAGGTTTATTGTATTTTTTTAATTTAAATTATGTTTTTCTAAATGCTAACTCATCTCTCTATATCTTTAGACTAATTGATAAACATTTAGTTATAATTCAGTATATCAAAAATTTTGTTAACAATAAGAGATTAAAATAAAACTCTGAAAGAAATATGACTGTGTCTAATAATGAAAGTTTAAAACACAAATAAATAATACAGCACTCTTGCCCTATATAAGAATAAACATCTAAAAAAGAAATCTAATGAATCTTCCCAGCAAAAAATAGCAGTTATACTTGATAAATATAGAGCTTATGCCTTACACTTAACACGAATCTCAATTAGTTTTCAGTAAACATACATATCACTAGTTAGAAGAAGAGAATATGAATGTTAAGTATCAAATAAGTCACATATAGATAAAGTATACTTATTATTGAAAATAGTAAAATTTTTCTACAAGTATTATTATTTTATATTAATTATTTTTTTTTAATATGTGTATAGTTTTATCTTTTGTTTTCATATATATAAATAAAATAAACAAATTGTTAAAAGTGGGAAAATTCCCAGTCTTTTATTAACTAGAAGCAATATCAAAAAACAGCCAATTATAGTAAGTTAATTTGGTACCTCTCGTATCTTTACGATCTCTCGTATCTTTACGCACTTTTTCTGTGGACACAATGTGCGTAAATAAGCGAGAGGTTACTGTACTTTATTTATCAGAAACTAGTGCTAACAACAAGACGTAATCTGTTCATACAAATTAATTGACATCTTGTCACTTCAAGTGGCTAAAATTAGTTTTGTTCTAATTTGATACTTTAAATAAATTTTTGTTTAATTCATTTATACTTTATATACCTTTTTTTTTCTAGGTGAAACACGCCCTCTTTAATACTTTACCTTTTAGTTTAAATATGTATGTATTAGTAATATATTTCCTAGTAATTTGATAATGTTTATTTATATTTTAAAATTTAATAAAAGAAAAATATAAACTTTTCATAACTTATTATGTTATTGTAATAAGTTTAAAAGATATAAGATATATTCTTAAACAAATTAAATATATTTTTGTTAAGCTAAATCTAAATAATGTCAATAGTATTTAGAATAGAAGTTTCAAAACACACATATGTTATAACCACATTTGAATTTTTTAAGCCTAATATCTATGAAACATGATTTAAAGAATTTTAATTTCACAGATTAACTTTAGAAAATTGATTATATATTTCAAAAAAATTTAAGGTAATTTTAGCCGAAAAATCCATAACTTAAAAACACTGTTGTAGACGTGAGTTATTATTAATTTTAAATTATAAAAGAATAAACTTAAGCTTGAATTTAAACAATAGCACTAAAAAAACTTAAAACAACAGTTTTCATTAAAATAACATATCACAAAGTAATTTATGTGATTAGTTATGGTAAATTTTATGTAAAAACATATTTTCTGAAAACCATCTATTAAGTCATGAATAAACTCATATTACTTTAGTTAATACAAACTCATAAATTACTTCTAATTTGCTTAACCAAATTAATATCTTTTACGTATTTTTGTGTAATAACAGGTGAGGATATACAATAAAAAAATACCAAAAAGTATTTCATTGAAATATTTATGATTAACTTTCTATTAAAACTATTGTTTGAGCAGCCAACTAATAAAAAATAAATTTTAACAAAAATATCATAATAAGTAGATAAAACAAGAATTTTTTACTTTTAAACATTATTGTTTTTTATGATACTTTTTATTATATATTAAAACGCGTTGTTTCACGAAAATGTATTAATTTGTTAAAAATATTAAAAACAGTTCGTTAGATTGTATAAACCAAATAAAGTAGTTTTATCTGGGGATAAACCATTATAAAAACTGCATCCATTCTATCAAAGCAGAAATAATTACTAAGCTTTAAAATTTAAGAAACATTTTTTTCGAAAACTATTAATCAAACAAATATATTATCTAACAAATAACCTCGTCTTTTTTTAAGATAAGTTATTTTATGTTACCAGCATTACAAAAGTTTTTTGTTCATGATCATACGAACATCTTATTCAAAATTTAAAAAACTTCATGTTATCTAAGTTACCTGACTGTGAAGTTGTACTTATATAAAATAAAGTAACACAATCTGATGAGTTTATCAATCAATCCGGAAAACTCAGTATTAACAGAGTAGATTTAGAGGTTTCTCCAACGCCTTAAAAGCCTTTTTTAGTTGCGCGGTAAACACATAAGACAATACTTTACTTTTGCCTTAAAGTATCAGTACCTAAGTAGAAAACTTGTCAAGTTTACATAAAAGATAAAAGTCTAACATGTATCACTGTTGTAATTTTCTAATAAGATTGCTCCATAGATTTAAGTGAAACACGTTTTTATTGGACGAAAAGCAAGCTCAAATAAAATTTAAGCACTAACATATAACTTTTTTACATAAATAAAAAATAAGTTTATGATAAATTTTTTTTTTATGTATCTATTTTTTCTTAACAATAAACTATTAAGTCTAAAAAATTCTAAATAATACTTATCAAAAGTAAATAAAATATATTTAAAATTAAGTTAGTTTTTTTAAATTGGTTATATTGTTAAATAACTCATTACGGATAGAATTTGAATTTCAAAAAAAGTTTACACTTGTTCATTAAAGTTTTTTAAATAAGCTTGGAACAAAGTCATTGTTTTATAAAAATTATTACAGAAATTTATGTACAATGAAAAAATAAGGTATGTAAGTAACCATTTAAAAAAAATAGAGCAAAAGTTAATGTAAACGTTTAAAGGTTTATCAATTTGATTATTATTGATATGCTTAATCCACATTAAAAAAATTTCTAAACCCTTAAGCTACTTTTTCATTACATTTTGTAAAGTTTTAAATTATTTTTCAAAATTACCATCTTAAAAACTGAATGTTTTTTCAAACTAAACGGTTTTTGTAGAACTAAAAAGTTAGTTGTTTATATTTTTTAGTGGAATTTAAACACTTTTATAAGTAAAAAAAAATGGTAGTTTTTTTTCCTTTAATAGATTCTGAACGTTTTTAACATCAATAATTTTCACTTCCTAATAGATAATACTAACAATAAGGCACAATACACAGTTAAGCACTTTCATTTCATTGTTCTTTTATTTTTAAACAAAACCTATTATAGTCTCAATGACACACTTGAACTTAATTTTTTCGTAATACTATGTAAAGATGCTCAGGTTTAAATTCTAAAACACTTCATAAGTTTTTATGATACTAATTAAGATTCGAATTAAAGTTGAAATAAGAAGTTCGTATCTAAAGCTTTGAAAATGAAATATGAAAATTAGCTATTAGTTTATTTATGTATCAACAACTTTGTAATACTCTTATTTTTATAACAAAACTTTTTTAAACATAAACTTTTGCGATAAAAAACTTAATGAAATTGCCTACTACCTTCTAATGCCTACTTAGGTAAGTGTAAAGCTAGACGGATTTAAATAAAAAAGCTTACGAGCCTAACAGAAACATTAAACGTAAATAAATACTTTTCAATTACCAAAACAATTAAAAACATTTTAAATAAAATTAGATAACAAAAAGAAAATTTAAAGCTGACAAGCTGTCAATTAAAAGTAACACATAGTAGTTATTAGTTAAAATTAAGATGTTCAAAATATAAAATTGACATTTTGTTTTTGTATTTTAATTTTAAAACAAACATTTTTTCTTTAAAATTTTTTCATTTCAAAACAAAGTTTGATAAATAGTATATCTGAGAAGAAAAGAAAGAAATTGTTGACGAATTACAACAGTTCGGACACTTAATATTTGAAACAAGTAAAAGTATTATGCAACTTATGCACAATCTCAACTAAGAAATAGCGTTTACGACAAAAATACATTTTTTAATATATAGTTTGTTTGTTATAGTTTAAAATGTTTTGTAAAAAGTCAAGTGACAACAACCGGTAAGTAAAATTCGCAGAACCTTATAAAAGAATAATTAATAATTAAAAACTTTATAAATTGAATTAAACATCGTAAAACAATCTCAAGTACATTTCAAGGTAATAAATTAACCGGTGTACAAAAACCTTTTGTTTTTGAAAAAACAGTTTTAGCAATAATATTCTAAATTTAATAGTTAATTTAAAACAAAATAGCTTAAACTATGTTTCTGAGCTATAATCCTTATAGTAAACTGTTATTATATATAACCGATACTTTGAAATCTTAATTATTCGGAAATTCAGTAGCCAACTCAATAGTGCAACTTAATTAAGCCTTAAAACTCTTTATAAAAATTTTAGGTAACAAAAGAACAGAAAGATTAATGGAGATTTTATAATAATGGTTTTTGATTATACTTTAATCAATTTTTGCTAATATTTCAATTTTCTGTTTAATCACAATCAAGTTTAATTTTGCGTGTCAATTTTACGAGTAAATAATTTTCGTACACATTTAAATATTAATTAAACAAGGTATTTAACTAATTAATTTTTTCTATAAGCACATAATAATATTAAAAAATTAACGGTAGAAAAAGACTAAAATCTCTGTCTTTAAGTATTTATAAACATATGTCATTGAAAACAAAAAATAAAAAACTAAGACATTGACCTTTGTGCAAAGCCATACATATTTTTTTGAAACGAAAAACCAGCTACGAAATAAAAAACATAAATTTTAAAGAAGGTAAAAAATCAATATTATCTCATTTTCAATCATAAGTTAATGAGTAAATTATTAATGTATGAGGGACATCAAATCAATTCATGTCGTAAATATTAAAGTTTGTTTGGCAAAAAACTAAACATGTTTTGATTAAAAACATCATCTAAAACATTATAAACTTTTCAAATAAGTTGTTAAATAAATATGATATAGTAATTAGCAAACAACATATTTGTACAACGTAAAATCAAATTTTAACTTATGAACTTGTGAACAAAAATCATAAATTGTTTAGCTTAAAACTAAATGACTTTATAATAACTTTTAAAATCATTAAAAAGTATCTATTTGGTAAACTAAAACTTTAAATAACTATTGTAATATACCTCTGTTATATATTTCTATTAAAAGGTTAAATTTTTTATTTTATTTCTATTTTAAATCGTATTTTTACAGAACACTTTTCTTAGATATATCAAAACTTTGACTACTGTACTTCAGAATAGTTTTATACTTTAATATAAACAAAACGTTCATTAACTTTTCTGCAGTATGTGTTGCAAAAAAAAATAATTTTTATAGTTTTTTATTACAACTTTGCTACTGCTAAGCTTAAAAGTATCTTAAGTTTAACAAAGTATTACTTTTTCAAATTATAGTTTATCACAACAATATTCATTATATATTTCCAATACACGCTATTCATTAGTATACATATTTCATGAGATGTATAAACGGTATATGTAAATTGATTTGACACGGTACATTAAACAAATCGGTAATCCGATAAAAAATTTTTTAAATTTTAATTTATTGATAGAGCAAATATTTTTACCAGACGTTTTTATTTAATTAGCTTCTAACGTATTTATATCTAAATTTCTCTTATTGTATTTATAACTATTTATAAACACTACAGAACAAAATAAAATAAATTTTTGAGCCGATTTAAATCAAGCAGTTTGTTTAAAAAGAAAGAATTTATGATAAACTTAATTTTTACACTGTTTTTTACACTGATGTTTTGATATACGAGTAAAATGCAATTTTTTAAACTAAAAACAAAACAACTAAGTCAAATTTATATGGAATATTACTGAGTTTATATACAAACTTATACGAAAATTCCTAAATTGAATTATCAATAATTACTGATAATGAGAATTTTTTTTATGTTAATATTTGTTTAATCTCATTTTTAACAACAATAAAAATCATACAATTAAGTATTCTTTACTAAGATTTTAAACATTGCAAGCAAAAAAAAAATATTTTTCCTAAATACTATTAAAAAAATATTTAATAAAAAATAAGTTTAATTATATCTCAGTAATTGAATTTGAGAATGTCATAATCGAATTTTAGACTTTTTTACAAAATATTATTTTGTATAATAACTGTTTCAAAAACACTTCTGTTTATTTAATTCTTATTGAAGTATATAACTTAAAAATGTTTTAATAAAAAAAAATTGAAAAATTTGTTTGTTTATAATTTGATTATACTTAAACAACTGACATATTAATATATTATTTAACATCATTTATGAACATTACTTAAACAAAAGTTTACTATCTACAGACAAGTATATATTATTTTGAAGACTAATCAAAATTTTTCTATCAAGATTAAATAATTTCTGAATTTAAAAATATAATGAGATTATTCCTTTGAGTTGTGATTTATTACTTAAATTAAAAGAATTACTTCTGATTTGTTTAAAAATAATTTTAAATTGTTTGTAAAACATATAAACAATTTAATCTTTTTATGCGTTATTATTATAAAAGTCTTATTTGACGATAATCCAAAGTACATAAAACTAATATAAAAATTCTAACGTTAGTGTAAACGAAACCTTGCTTTTAAAATGAATTTTAGTTATTATTTTACAACTACAATTTAAAGTTATTATACGAGTATTTTGAATAACTATTTTATTGTTTTTTATCTTTAAACAGATAATTCTATTCGCTTATGGTTTAAATAATCGCTTCTAATCGCTTATGGTTTTGAAAAAATATATCTTTTAGTCTAGCCTTAATTTAATCTGCGAAAATTCTAGGAATTAAAATGCTGCATAACAAAACTAAAAACATAAAAAAAAATCAAAATATAAAAATTTTGTTACAATTCTTTTAATATGTAAACATTTTACATCAAAAAGACATAATTATCAAAATTTATTTTTCTTAAAGAGTAATCTAATAAATTGACATTAAACCTTGATAAAAACTGCAAAATATAATTGAACAGTACTTAAACAAACTTTATTAAAGTTCTAATTACTACACGAGTGTTTTATATTTTTTTATTGATATCTAAACTATATTGATAAGAAACATCTTATTTAAAAAAATAATTTAAATAATTGTTAGTTAAAATGAAAATTTCCATATTTTGTGGTTTAGCTATTTTTTGTAAATTTTAATCACCTTATGAAGATGAAAACAAAATAATACTCAAGTGTTACACAATTTTATTTTTCTTTAATTAGTTTTTCTAACTTTACTCACATTTTCATTTAATTAAACAATTATGTTTATTTAGTATTCAGACTGATTAAACTCTAAAAAGTAAAACATAAGCTCAATTTTTTCTTTAAGTACTTAAAATCTTACATTTCAATTTTACTTACATCGAAAAGTTTTCTTTCTTGATAGAGGTACAAATACAATTATAATACAAAAAAAAATTTTCTTGTATTAACTGCTTAATTTTCATTACAAACAAACAAGGTCGTAAAAACTTTGAATTGAATAATAGAATTTAAGTTACTAAAAAGCAAGTTTTGTTAAACATTTGTTATACATCATTACTAATATAATGTGTACTTAAATTTGTTTAGTTTATTGTGTTTATTGTAGAGAAAATAAATTGTTTGTAAAAAATTAAGATTGACAGTTTTCTACCTGCGGCAAAAATGTCATTACGTAAATTATGTAAATTTTTCTTTGCTTTTGTCAATTCAAGTTTATACTATTATAAATTAATTTAAATCTACCTACTAGAAACAGCTTTTTTACTAGGTTTTACTCAAACATGAAAAAGAGTATTTTTAATTAAAAATTTTTAAATAACTTTTTTCATCAGATTTTATAAATTGTTTTCCTTTTTCTTTTTTTTAATAGGTTTCATGATTGGAATCACGCCAGTTTTTGAAGTTTGATAAATAAAACTACTACTAAATATTTTTAGAACGAACAAATATATTCAAACTACATTAATAAAAATTCTTATTAATTATTTATTAAAAACTTTCTTATATAGTCTTTAATTGGATGCAACAATTTAGTTTGTAGTATAAATATAATTTCTAGTTAGTCATTGAACAACAGTGTTAGTTGACGATTGATGTTCATCTAAAAAAAAAATTATAGAAATAAAAGTTAAAGGACATGAAGTAGCTAAATAGAAAATCTGTCATGATTGTGCTGTGAAGTTGCTTTAACTATTATATAAAAATGTTCATAAAACATAATACATTTTATGAAAGCGTAATTAAAATATAAGTTTTGTATCTAGTAGTTGTTAGGTCATATTATAAAATATTCCTCTTTAATTTCAGTTAATTTGATTAATAATAATAAACTATCAACTACCTTGCTAACTTTAATCGAAAATGTTAAAAGAAAATTAATGTGTGTTTTGTTTATTAAGATTGCTCTATAAAAAGGCTGATAGAGAGTTATTTCATTTTTGTAATTATATAAAAAATGAAAACTACTAAAAACTGGTTATTTTATAAAAAATATAAAAATTTAAAGTAAAACAACTCTTAGCTTTGAAATTTCATTAAGTTAAAAAAGCCTGAAAAATGAAATCAATCGATTTGTACAAGTAGAATTATTTTTTAATAGAATTTTAATTTGTTTGAGATATTAAAAACGTACATGAATTTTGCTATGTATTGTTATTTCATCTCTTAAAAATTATAATTTATATACATACTTATGACAGAATTAATATTTTTAAAGAGAATTCACAAACACCATACTTTAACAAATTAATAAAATGACAACATAATCTTAAAAAGAAAGTATTTAAATTTAACTAAATAGCATAAATTGTGCAACATTTTTTTATTCAAAACAACTTAAAAGTTAAAAAAACAAGGCAATTTTTTTATATCAAATTGTTGTATGCTGCTAAATTAATATTGTAAAAAAAAAATCAACAAGGTAGTATTTATTGTCGAAACATTTCCTGTCTGAGAAATTCATTGCAACAAATGACAAAATACTCTATTGTGACTTACAACGCATTAGTTAATATAATACATTACCGTAAAATAATTTTCAGTTTCAATTCAAAAAGTAGTTTAGAATAGCTTATGTGTATTTCTTAAGACATACCAAAATCCTTAAGTATATTTTTAAAGAGTAAAAATTGATTTTTTTCATCTACTTTGAACTGCAGTATTTTAAACTTGAAAACACTAGTAGCTTTGATATTTTAGTTTAACTTTGTTAAACTAATAAAATGTTTGAAAACTTTATATAGTTTAGTATTATAGTAAATGTTAATGGTCATAAAGAAATTTTAACAAATAAAAGTTTACTAAACAAAAATTTGAAATAAGAACAACTGTTAAAGTATAGGTTAGATGTTTGTTAAATGCAGTATCTAACTTATACTAAAAGTTTAGTTGTCATCCACTGACTAGTAGAATACAAAGTTATGACTAATCGTACTTCGATTAGCATACAATTTTATTGTTAAAAAACCATTCACTCTAGGCAATTATCAAATAGTTTTATCAAAATTATCTTAATGTAAAATTGTTTAGTTAATTTAATTGTGAGTTAGCCATGCAATAATAATAATGGTTTTGGAATTTTAAAAACTTATCTACTTCTTCTGCACAAAATTATGGTTGTTTAAGCATAAATATAGAGTAAATGTTTTTGCTAACTATAAACTAAGCATTTTAATTACAACTTGTTATGTGTACCATTTAAAAAATATTTACATGTCTTAAACACCATATGATTTGTTTTAATTTTTGTACTCTAAAGAATGTTAAGCTTTTAAATAAATGATTTACCTTTTTATAATGATTAATGCTTATGAAAAAAAATTAAAAAACAACATGTAAGTCATTAAAATCAAATTAATAAAATAAAAATAATTCCAACTAGTTTTAGTTATCTCTTAACAGATTTAAGTTTAATAACATAAATTCTGATGTAATTTTCTAAATATGCTGCACGAAATTGTAATAAAATTAATAAACATTATACAAAAGCAAACTTCATTTATGAGGTTACTTCAACCAATATAGCACGATTCAAATTACACCTTTTGTTTTAAAAAAACTTTTAAAAGTTAAAAAAACCTTGGTAGGTTAAAAGTTTTTCACTTTTATATCCAGCTTATTAACTATTATGAAATAAGGTTTTAGTTCCAAACAAATAATGTATTAGTTATTCTTTTTATTTTTTTGTAATATATTTCTTAAATAATTACCTAAAGATATTTTGTTCTTGTAAATCGAAAGATCAATAAAAACTTGTTTTTTTTATATAAATTATTACCATAGATGATTATTATTACTAACGAAATTTTGTAAAATTAAAATAAATAACTTTCTTCAAGGTTAACTTTATTTTTCTGTGTATTTCCGTAGTAGTTAAAAATTACTATTACTAAAAACTTAAAAAAAAATCTTAATTTATGTACAACTAACTATTTTAAGCAGTAACAAATTTTATTCAAGTTTTCAAACTATTAATAAAATTTCAACTAGTTTAATCAAAATCTATGAAAATATAAAATGACCTAAAACATTATCTAAACACTTCTAAAACATTAAGTAAACTGTTTAAAGACTTTTAAAAGAAGTCTAACGTGTCAGTAAGTGTTTTAAAAATGTTCGATAAAATTTTTGTTAATGGTCAATTACCAACGTAATAACGTTTTATGACATCAAACTAAATTTCAAGTTCAAAGTTATAATTACGGTAATTAACTTAAAAAACCATCAAGCCAAATTAATTTCACTTATGTTTAATTCTTGTATTTTTTTAAAATTAAAAGCACGTACATACATAAAAACTTATTTTTCTAATCTTAACGTTATAAATACTTAAAGTATATTAGTTTTTAAGTTACTGCAAACTAATAAGAATTTAAGTTAGTTTAACCAGCACAAAAAAAGCATTTATCCTAATAATTTATTTAATTTTGGCCTTTTGGTTTTTATTTTTGAATATTGAGAAGTTTTTCCGGTATTTTTATAAGTGTTTGTAAAATAAAATTAATCAAACTATAAAGATATGAGATATTAAGACCTTTAAAGTTTAACGATACCCTTGAATCTTAAACATTAAATCTAGATTTTATTAAGTTTGTTTTTAGTTTTTTAAAGTTATTTAAATGTAAAAAAGTTATATTTATGAATACTGGCAGTATATTTCAATGCTTGTTTTTGGATATATTTAAAGAAATTAAGTTTATTAAATTCCTGTTGGACATTTCTGATAAATTCTTGTATAAAATTAGCTTTAAGTGATGATATAAATTTTTCACAACATTATTTTATAGTGTTTCTTCACTTTTTCTTACACGAAATTACGTAAAACAAAATAGTTTACATTTTGAAATAAAAACAACTTAATACTTAGTTCGTGAGCTTAAAAACCTAAGCATAATCGAAAAAAAAACACGTCACTTATAAATTGTTGGTCTACACTTAAAATAAAAAAATTCAAATTGTTAACAAATAGAAATCTTTTATAAACTAATAAAGTAGAGATTTGTTTCTTAACAGTTTCTTAACAGTTTTGTTTCTCACTATTGTATAATTATATTTGACTAATATCTGAAAAAGTTTTTAATCTATAAAATATTAACTAAACTAGTCGAGAGCGTTGAAAATTGATAAAATAAAAAACATTGGTTTGAAACTTTTCTTAGTATTTTACAAAATAAAACTTTAAAAAAATTAGTTTCTTAACTATTTCAAACATAATATTAAATATATTTGTTATATATCTAACAATTACTTTTATTGTCAGAAACTAGCACTAACAATCAGACTTATTGTATTCAACAAATTAATTGACATCTTGTCAAACTCAAGTAGCTCAAATTAGTCTTTTTTTTGATGATAATGTAAAACTCAAAGTAAAACTTGGGTTTAAACTAATTAAACTTTACATACTTTAAATGCTTTTCTAAAAGATATAGTATGTCTTTGTTTACCTTTCAGTATGTAAGTATATTTATTAGTCATATTTTGTTTAATTATTTTTTTATATTAAATTAAAGTTTACAACTAAATAGAAATATATCTACAGTCTGTATACTTTAATGTTTAATCTTATACATTTGTGAAAATAATTAGCTCTTTTGTTAATTAAATGAAACTTTTTATTTTATCTAAACCTTAATAATGACATTACTTTTTAGGCAAATATTTTAAAATACACATATGTTAACATTACTTTTTATTTTTATCATTACTCTGTACCTACTTAACATGATTTCAGGATTACAAATTTTACGGACATACTTTGAAAAATTTATTAAGCATTTCAAACAAAAATAAGCTAGTATTAGAAGTTCTAATCATACTTTAAAAATACTGCCGAAGTTGTGAGTTGAACGTTTTAAAATGTAACAGACTACATTCAAACTTGGATTTAGGCGGTTAGCAAAAACAATAATAACCCAGAATTCATAAAAAATTGATATAGTTGTTTATTTTTAAAACTTAAAAACTCTGCTTAGTTAAACAAAATAAAAAAGAAAATCGTTTTTTTATAAAAATAATTTGAAATATTTTAAATTAGGTGGCTTATGTTAATGTGCATAAAAATTTGTATACACCTCCTGGGTTTATTTAAACTAACTAAACTTTACATACATTAATTGCCTTGTAAAAAAAGTTTGTAATACGGTCTTAAAATCAAACAACATTATATTAACAAAGTTTTTTATAAAAAAAAATTATGACTTATCACAAAAAACAGTTAATAAATAGACATTTAAATGTGATTCAATAACAAAACAAAATATTTTTATAATTTAATTCAAAATTTAAGCGGTTTGTTAAAATTTCTCTTACTATTCTTGCTGTAGGTTCTTGTCTTTAAATAAAAATTAAAGATTTTTGATTTATTAAATAGTTTTCAGAAAACATTTATAAACATAAAAATAACCATAATTGATGACATAAAAATTTTTATGGCATTTTTTTTGAAATACCACACGCGTTAAAACACGAAAACACGCAAAAATAATTAATTTTGTTTAAAAATTTTAAAGAACTCGTGAGTTTTTATAGACCAAAGTGACATGGTTTTATCCGGGAAAACGACATTAAAGAAATCTGATTTTCAGAATTATTTAAAACGAAACAATTGGTAAGTTACATAATTTTGAAAAATTTCAATCGAACAAAACTAATTTAAAAAGTTATTTAAGTTAGTAATATCATCTAATTAATTTCTTTTCTATCTTATCAAATAGATGTGCTATGTTGTCGGAATAAAGCATTTCTGGCGAGTATATCAACCAACTAGAAAACTATGTGGTACATTTAAATTTTAAAAGTTTACTCCTAATTCCTTAAAAGGTTTTTTACAGTCTGTGCATACATAAATCTATCCCTCAGTTATTTTTACAAAAACTTTTTTTTAAATATGTATTCTAAAAACCTAAAACTTATTTAATTTACGTACGAAAGTCGTTTGTTTAAGCGCCCTTTTAAAAACTGCAAAACTTTACAAAAAGCAAAACATTTTTTGAAAAACTTTCTATGAAACTTATAACACTCAAGGTTTTTAGTTTAAAAATTTATTAAAAGAATTTAGTATATTTTAATCGATTTAAATTTTATATTAAAAGCTAAACAAATTTTTAACTTTTTTGGGCTTTCTCCTTAAAATAGATTATAAGTGTTTTTAAACAAGAAAAAATATTCTCTTTAAAACACAATACACAGTGAAACATTTTCATTTCATTGTTCTATTGTTTTGTAACAAAACCTATTATAATATCAATGACATCTCTAAACTTTTTTTTGCTTAAATGTAAACTAAGACATTCTGACCAATTAAAAAAAAGTAAACAATACTTCTAAACTTAAAAAATGTAACTATTGTAAACTAAGTAATAGAAGTTTTGATGATATATTTTTCAATTGAGTCATCAACTGAGAACTGATTAAATTTTAAACTTAATAATTGACCTTTATACAAAGTAACACATATTTTATTGATTAATCAGAATTGAAAATCAGCTACGGAGTCAAAGACATGAAATTATTCAACAAAGAAAAAAAATACACTCGTTTGTAATCATAAATTTAAAATCTATAAACTTAAAAGTAAATTCAATTATAAATGTTTGTGCATTTATTTTGAAGTTTGATTGTTTTTTCTAACATATTGTAAACCTAAAAAGAGTAAAGCTATATTATTTTAGACCATAAGTCTTTGTTTATCACTGATTAGTTGACTAAATGTCTGATTTTAAATAACAAAACTAATTTTGCTATAAGACCCAGTTTAGAAGTACCTTGTAAAAAAAGTAAGTTGAAACTGTATATGCAATAATTTTATAATATCTCCAAGTTTATGCTAATTCTTTTAATGTAATTGTAATAGTTAAAACCTCTTAGAACTTAAAATGAACAAAGCACAATAATTAGAATACTCTAATAGCTAAAAGTAACTAGCTTGCAATATTTAAAGTTTATTTATTGCCAGATTTATGTATACAACATAAAACGTTTTTTGTCTAATGTATGAAGTTTAAAGCTTAAATACTTCAAACTTAGCCTCAATTCATATATACAAATCAACTATCTTAGTTTTCAGTAATTAAGCAATACTGATAGCTGAATGTAACAAGCGTACAAGAATAAATAAAATAAAAAGAATTCCAAAATTTGTGTTTATAAATCAACGCACAATAGTTTCAAATATGAGTGATGATGTTTGCAATAAGATTTATAAATTTTACTGGTTAAACAAGGGCAATAAACTTAATACAATTTTAAGTTTAACAAAAAAGTTAAAATTTGGATAGCTTTGTTGTTATTCGTTATTTGCTTTTAAATTGTTTTCATAATTGTTATAGAAAAACATAATCTTCCGTATTAAAAATTATTTTAATAGGTTAAATCTATGTTGTTAGAATAGCTTTGTTTCTGTTATAATGTATTATGTCTTATTTTATAACTATTTGACACAACTTTAAAACCGTTACTTGGGTTTTTTTTGTAAACTAACCTGTAATAAAGTTAAATATAACTATAGAAGTAATAACAAAAAAACAAGTTTTTAAAACTATAACAGATGCTACGACGTTTAAAAATAATAATCTTAACTCTAAAAAAACTACTTCTACATTCTTCTACTTTGTTATGTGGTAAAAATTAAATAAGTTGAAGTATAAAAACTTTACATAATCAAATCAAAAACTATAATACCAGTTTAATACGATAAAAAAACGGACTAACTTCGAATCTCTAGTTGTTCCAACAAATGGAATCCAGAATTTTTCTTTAAACTACAAACTTTCTATTGAAAATTTAAAATGATATTTTCAAAAACACATGACAGAAAGTAAACATCGTATTTAAGAGGTATTTATTCATAGAAAATTGTTAAGAATATTTTTAAGTTTTATATGCTGTTCTTCAAAATTATACTCTGTAAAAGAAATTTAAACTTAATAATTTGTTTCAGTTGTAAAGCTTAAGATTAATTTAAGTTATTTTAGAAATAAACCTTAGTAGTAGTATTAAAAACTATTAAATTTCTCAGTAATTTTTTTTTTAGTGTTTAAAGCTAAAAGTACTATTAGGCTTGTTAAATAGCTTATAAACAAAAAAAAAGTAAACCATCAGTTATCAAACTGTGAATTATCATAATCCAGTTTTGATCCAAACTAACAATTATGTCCATATTACCAATGATTATTAAATTATAAAACTTAAATTTGAACAAATAAAAAAATAAGGAGAAATTTAAAACAATACAATTAAATTCTTTCAAACTTTAAATGAAATATAAAGGCTGCCCCACACATAAGTGTTAAAACATAATTTTATGAAAGTTAATATTCAACCAAATAATATATTTCTTGTCAAGCTTAAAAATTAAATTCAAATACAAATATTTCTTTTACTTATCTTAAACATTTGTAATTTTTTTTTGAAGAAAAACTTTTAGTGACAAAAACAAACTGAATTAGACTTGTTACTAGAAGCTAATTTAGTGTTTACGTACTAGTCTCAAAGTTGAGAAAGTTTTACTACCTAAAGAAAACAATTTAGAACTTTTAAAACTTAGGTTGACTAAGGTGAAACATATTTAAATTATATTCAAGAAATTATATGTTAAAAAAACTTGGCTTGGTTAAAAAACATTAAATTATTATAGATTATTAACATTTTTAAACGAAAAATGTTCCTTTGTATATAAATAAATCTAATATATTTATTTTAAAATGTTAAAAATAGTGTTGTAGTTTAAACCTCCTTTTAACGTGTAAATAAAGGTATTCATAGTTTTTTTAAAATACTTTATGGCCACAGATGACATTAAAGGATACAGTTAATGTATTTATCGATTTAAGTTGGAACATGTTAAGTTATTTACAGCAAATTGACTTTAATGGTATTATTTTATATCTGTGGCTTCCCAGGGGTTAACAATTACAGTAACTTAATAAAAAATTATTATTTTATGTTACAAACTACTTTAAAATTTAAGCTTTCTATCAAAGTACTAGTGTTTGTAGTAAATATTTGAAACTTTTAGCAATTGACATATCTTAATTTGTTTAAGAACGACTCAAATAATACTTATAAAACTAAAAACTTTATCGACAAACAATAAGACGTGGTTATGAATATTATTTATGTTTTTTTGTTTTGGGTTTGATGTTTCTAATCTTATAAATTTAATTGTGATTTATTCCTAAAATAAAAAGGGCAACTTCCGTTTTGTTATATTTTATTTAAACTATATTTTTATTGTTTAGAAAACAAGTAAAGTTTTTATTTAAATAAGATTAACCTTCATTACACTATCATTTAACCTTCATCAAAACTAAAAACTAAGTTTAAACTAAGTTTAATTTTAGTATATATTTTTAAGATTAAGTTAATTATTTATATTCTTTTATATCCAACTAAACATATTACATAAGTTTTTTCTTAAAATTTTAGGAGTTATTAACTTACAAAGTATTGGTAAAGTATTGTTTAGTTTTTATTGTTTATCGTTTTACGAGCTTTTTTTATACTAATTTATCAAAGACCAATCTCTGTTGCCTTTTCATCTATATCAATTTTCAAAATAATATTTTTGAAACTATCATATTTGTATGTGAAATAGTTTTTTATTGTGTTTTGGATCAGTAAAGAAAATTTTTCTTACTATTCATGTATATCTACAAAAAATATTGTGTTTTATTTTTGTTTACATTTTTATAAGTACGTTGGTAAGTAAAAATGTATTACAATACAAAACTTAATGCGTATAATGTACAAATATAAAAGTTGTGTTATTTAAGTTAAGTTATAAGTCTTGTAGTATTTTGCAATGAATAAGGCATGCATATTTAAGTTTATCTTGTGTTAAAAAGAATAATCTCATTAATTAATTAACATTAAAACTTTTATAAAATGCACAAAACAAAATTTTGAGTATAGTTATAGTTTAAATGTACTTTTTTAAACTTTGTTTTTGCTATAATTATTACGAAAATGTCTAAGTTTATTTGTATACATCAAAAAAATTATTTCCAAACTATTTTGATATGTTTCAGTTTTACTTCTAGATATTTTTGTTTGATAACTAAGTTTAAAATTAAAAATTTGAAGTTTAAACTATTTTTTTTTAGAAATAGGCACATAAGTATGAAAACTTGAAATATTGTACTTAAGTTGTTTTAATGTTTTATTATTTATTTTTTAGAGGTAGTTTAAATTTAGTTAGTATAAATTTAACAAATACTACTTTCATAGCATTCAATTTTTTTTGATAAAAATAATTACTAGAAAAAAAGATTATATTTTTCGATATATTATGTTGAACGTACTAACTTAAGCAATATTAATACAAAAAACTTATAAATATACAAAGTAAGAAAAACTTGTTTTTTTTGTGTAAAAAATAATTTTGATAAAAAACTTTAAAATAACTAATTATTAAGCAATAAGTTTTTAAAAACGATAGCTGATACGATAAAAAGTTGAGTTTAGTTGGAATATCGGTTTTCAAATAAACACCCTTTTTTTTGTATTAAAAATTAAGATTGACAGTTTTAAACCGTCACAAAAAAAATCATTACGTATTTTAGTAAACTTTTGTTCGTTTCAGCGCTTTAAAGTTCTTACTTTTATAGTTTTTTTTTTCTTTTCCATATTTTTTAACTTAAAGATCTATTGAACACAGCAACAATACTTATGTTTACTAGAATAAAGGTAGACAAAAAATGTTTTAATATAAGAAGAATACAAACTTCTAACTGTATAAACGTAGCAACTAGTATTAAATAAACCTTTTAGTGATACTTTTTTAAGTGTAAAAGTTTACTTATCCTTTGGAATACAGTTTAATCTAAAATCTATACTAGTTTTGAGTTTTAAAAGTAAAACCATTACAAAACCTTTAAAAAAAAATAAAAACAGAATTATATTAATAAGTATTTTATTACAAGTTACTTCTTTAAGTTAAAGTCAATGAGAAATAACACATCAGTTTGTGCTACAGAAACTTAGTATAATATCTATTAAGAAGCAAAGTGTAAATTAAATTTTGGCCTGCACTTATGTAAAAGTTTTTACAATAAAAGCTTAAAGCTAATTGTTGGAAAAATGAAACAGTATCAAACTAAAAAAATTCAATAAGCATGTATTTATGTAGGTATTGTACCTAATTTTCTAAAACAAAATTTCGAATTAGTTTACTGAAACCAAACAGTTGTCTTGTTATCAAACCTTTTATCCGGTTCTACTAACATTGTAAAAATTAGTAAGCTACTATTTATTGCGTAAATATTTCTTGTCTGATGCATTTTAATGCATTAAATGACTAAAATTTCTGTTGTGACATACAACCCATTAAATGAAATTATAAAAAACGGTAAAATAATTTTCAGTTTAGGTAGTTTTCAAGAATAGCTTATGTGTATTTCCTAAAATATACCAAACTCCTATGTATACTTTTGAAAATGTTAAAACTGGTTTTAAGCTTTTGTAAACTATTCAAAATAACAATATTTTAAACTTAAAAACAATAGCAGCTCTATAATTTAAGTTTAAATTTGTAAAAGTAAAAATACTATTGAACTATATATTACTTAAAATGTTGTAAAAAATCATATGATCATTTTTCAACTTAAGAATACTTTAAAATTTATTTGAAAAAGAATGTTTTGTTTAAAAAAAGAAACCATCAATTAATAATAACATCTTACTAAATATTTCTATCAATGAATATAATTTTATTATTAACTGATAATCTATTCTGTTGAAGTAATCTTACAATCGTCTAACAAACGTTTAAGCTGTTTTTCTAGCTGAATAAAAATTGGTAATTTATGCAATAAAAAATGATATTTCGTGCGTTCTTAAACATCGCTTCAAAAAAATCTAAAAGCTTGATATGTTGAGAATAATACGTAACTCATTAATTTCCAATTATCAAAAATAATAATCTACAAACTTTTCACATAGTTTTATTTACTAATGTACAGTATTGTACTAATAACCATATTTTGATGTAAATGCTTAATACTGTTCAACGAAATTCTAATAAATTATACTAAATTATCTTTTTTAAATAACACTTAACTTTACTAATGATACTATTGCAAGCAATATAACACGATATATACAATTAAAAGATGCTGAATGTAAAACTTCACCATTAAAAATATTTAAAGGAAACTTATTACATATTTGTTCTCAGTTTTCGATTAATTATGAACAAATATGTTAGAGTTTTAGTATAACATTAAAAGCAAATTTATAAAACAAATTTCAATTTTCTTACTAAATAAGCTTCTTGTTTAAAGTAAATGTTTAAAAAAGTAAAAAAACTTTTACTTTTTAAAATCTTTAAAAGACATTTTTATCATCGCATTATATGTTTGGGAAACTAAATTGAATAATTTTTTCAACTAAATTTATTACTAATATTTTTTTTTGTTAGTTATAACATACATTCAGATAAACAAAAACAGTAAAGCTTTATTTATTTTTATCAAACTTTTCACAAAAATAACGCTTCAAACTAGCTACTAAACTTTAGCTCTAACTTTTTATAAAATTATCAAACTTTAAAGTGTTTTAAACGTTACGTAAACTATTTAAAGAATTTTAAAAGAAATCTAATGTGTCAGTAAGCGTCAAGAAAAAAGTCGATAACATTTTTGTTAATGGTCAATTACCCACGTAAACGGTATATGACGTCAAACTAAATTTCAAGTTCAAAGTTATATTTACGGTAATTGACTTTCAAAAAACAACAATTTAAAGTAGTTTTACTTAATTTTAATTCGTATACTCTTTTTATTTTTTAAACAGTACAAATAAAAAACTTTTTTATTTCTAATAATAACGTTTTAAACACTAAATAATAGTGTATAACCTTTTAGGTTACTGAAAACTAATAAGTTACAAATTAAGTTTAGCAAGCACGAAATAAATTTGTTTCTATAACAAGTATTCGTTACACTCTGTTATTTGTTGTACTTTAGAAAATTTTAAACAGTTTTTCTTATATTTTTAAAAGTATACGTAAAAAAATATTACTCGAACATTTGAGAAATTTAGAGAGTGCTTTTTTATAATAAATCTTAAATCTAGATTCTAAATGGATTGGTACCTTGATATTAATATCAGTTATTTAGTAAACTAAACTGTATTTCATTATTGGAAATGACAAATAAGTTACCTCAAAAAGAAGCAGCGATTAGTATGTGTAAAAAAAAGTGAGCAATCGCTATTTTATTATTTATATCTAAAACTAATTAATTAGTTTAAGTTAAAGACAGCTTAGAAGTTTCTACCTTAAATAATGTTTGTGTAATTCTAACGGAAATGAACAAAATAACTGCGATTTAATTATAAATCAGTTTTATTATTGTCTGTTATAATTATAAAAAGTACTTGTATAAATCTAACTTTTCAGTAAACAACTGTATATGAGACCATTTCTTTATTTTACCGATACGTGCATAGACAATTAGTGGTACTATTGTAAGTTCGTTCAATAGAGTACATTCTGCATAAAACTACTTCAGTTAAGTTCAACCATGTAACAAATACGTTAATCTGTTTAAATTAGCCTTAATTTGTATTTAATTAGATAAATGTTTCTAAAACAACACAGATAAGATTTTTAAGTAGATATTTGTATGCCGTTTACTGATTACTACTTAAAACCTATGTATTCATGTAAAATTTTGTAATTAGCTAGTCATAATGAGTTCATAATAATTAAAATCTGTCTTTAGATTAAAAATATTTTATTATATGAAAACTGATTTTAAATCTAAACTTACAAACCTTCCTTATAATAGATCATTCAAAACTGGCAGTACATTGTAAAACTTGTTTTGAATGTATTTTAAAGAATTTGTGATTTATTAAATGCCTGTTGAAAAATTCCTTCTTGTATAAAAAAATTATAATTGATAGCATAATTTTATTTATGACATTATTTTATGATATTACCTCACGCAATGATACACGAAAATACGCAAAACATATTAATTTACATTCTGCTAAAATAAAGATAATGTTAGGTTCGTGAGCTTAAAAGTAACCAAAGTATATTAGAAGAAATTACATAACTTAAAAAGTTACACGTAGTTTAATACAAAACTTGGATATAAGTTTCAAAATACAAAGTTTTGAAATTGTCAACAAAAAACTAAATTTCTAAAATAACATTTTAAGGTTTAATTTTTAAAATATCAAATTTCTATAAATATATTTGACCATTGCCTTAACAATATTTTTAATTATAAATTCATAATAAAACTAGTCGAAGGTGTTAAACAGTAATGATAATTAAAACAATTGTTTTTAACTTTTTTCTCTAATTCTTTCACAATGCAATATCATGATAAAAGTTTTGTTTTTTTAAATTCAATTTAAAACAAAACATTTAACCTATTTGATACGTAACAACAAAATAATATTGAAGAGTAAAAGCTAGATTGCACCGTTTTAAGTTAGATTGTTTTATTGATTTCCATTTTTTGGATTGATGACAACAGCTTTATATGTTAAGTATTTCTGTAAGTGTATAAAATAATCAAATAATAGTTATATAAAAAAATAAATTTAGTATTTATTTACACTTAACAACATTCATTTGTACAAACAAATCAAAATAATATTCTTTTTATAAATTTTTTTTTTACTTAAACTTTTATGTATACCCTTTTAATTATTTTTACTTTTTTCAACGGAGGACTAATTTTAGCATCATTGCAATTTTAAGTATTTTAAACTTGATACAAAAAGTTTATAATAACAAAAATTATGCGTTGTTAAAAATTTCAACTGACCATGTTTTTGATTATAGTTTATACTTATTTAACTACACAGTATAGTCAACCAGCTATCTTAAATATTCTTTATTTAACGTTTTAGAAAACACATAGTTTTATTAAGACTAACGAATTTAAAAGCCTACTTACGTCATAATACCAAGTTTGGTCATTTGTTTGTAATTTTGTTCATAAGTTATGTAGTAAATTTTATTTTGTAAAATAACAGCTAGAATTATATGCTACTGTTGAAATCAGTTATACATCATTTTTAAACAAATAACTTTATAACACAATACTAAACTAAAATACATAACGTAATTACAAAGAAGAATAAGTAAGAAAGTTTTTATTTGTTATACACTGTTTACTTTTATTAACAAATAAAAGCATTGATGTAGAACAACAATAACAAGAAAATATAATTTAATTTCTGTCTAAATTATGATTTAAAAAAAATTTAAAAGCAGTTAAAAAACGACAAACGTGATTAGGGCTCAAAAAACTGAGGAATTCTTAAAAGACAATAAATAAACACTTTTAAGTAATTATAAAATTCTTTTATACGAAAAATATTTTTTTTTTTTTATTTAATGATTCAAATTAGAATTTAATCATATAGCAAACATTTTTACAAGTATTTTTATTTTTACAAAATAAAAAATAAAACGAATTACAACTCAAAATAAAATAATAGTAGTAATTTTCAATAGTAGTAAACTTTGATTAAGTTCTGCTTTAAACACCTTTCATTTTTTTTTAATATTAAAACAAAACATCATTAAAATCACCTTTTTTCGTCAAAAACTAGTGCTAATAATACCACTTATTCTATTTAAATAAATTAGTTGACATCTCATCAATATCAACTAGCTTAAATCACTTTTATTTTGAAGATAAGGGAAATACTTAAAGTAAAACTTGGGTTTAAATTAGCTATACTTTACATACCTTAAATGCACTATAATGGTTATTATATGTTTTTTTAAATGCTGTATCTTTCAGTATAAAAGTAAGTTTAGTAGTGATAATTTGCTATATCTAATTTTATTTATCTTTAAAATCTAATCAATATAAGCAATAGTTTTTTTTCAATTTAATTCTGTTACTCTATTTAGTTTGCTAAAATACAGTGGTATATTTTGTAATAAAGTAAACTCCTTTTTAGCTAAATTTAAATAATGTCGTTATGTTTTAAGCAAAAGTTTTAAGAACACACATATGTTAAAACCACTTTTTAGCTATACAAACATCAAACTTAATATCTAGGTAACATGATTTAAGGATTATAAATTCACGGATATAGTTTGGAAAATTGATTACACATTTCAAAAAAAAAAGGCTACTATTCTTAGTAAAAACACTTTTTTAAAACACTGTTGTGATTGTGAATTAATGCTTTTCTAGTTCAACAAAAACTAAGCTGAAGATTGAATTTAAGCTGTAAGTACAAAAAAATTCAATCCAGTATGTATATAAAATACAATTAATTTGATGTTTAATGGACTCTTTTTTTTTATATTTTAAAACTGTTGTTAGTTTAAATAATTAATTAAAAATTTTGAGTTCAAGTAGCTTTAACTTATGGTGTAAATTAGATATAGGCTATTTGGGTTTAAAGTATTCAGATAAGTGTCAAATATGCAAGAAGGGTCATTTTTGCACAAGGAATTTTTTACACAGGTTAATTTGTTTTTATCACTTTAAAATAATTTAATTTTTTATGTTATTTACATTTATGTTATGTTATCAGTGTTACACCTAACTGTTACACCCTTAGTCGGTATTTTTTTCTTACTAGTAGATATTTTCTTTATTTGTTTTATTTTCTTTTTAATGTTTTTACTATCTACCTTACTCCTAGCTGATACTTTTGGTCGAAAATTTTTATTTTTGTTTTTCAACTTATTTTTGTTATTCTTGTGCAAAATTGACCCATCGTACAAAAAAGGCTTTTGTGCAAAAGTTTCTAAATGTAAAAAATGTCCCTTCGTGCAAAAGTCTCCCTTCATGCAAAAAGGTCTTCTTTGATTCATCTCAAAATTAATTATTCTTTAGATAATTTAGTTGCGTTGTAAGTAGGTGTAAAACATCTTTATGAATGTTTTACTTGTTGAAATAAATAACTTTTATTGAGTTTATTTTTATTACTACAATTTTATTGTAATTATTTAAAATAAAAAGAACCAAACACAAAATTAAATAACTAGTTCATTATTTATTCTTAGTTTTGATATCGAAATAGTATTAATAGAACAAATTTTTTATATGTTTCACATAACATAGTTTTAAAATTTTGAATATGGATTTCATTTTCCACTTAAACTTCTATTTCATTTCGTCAAATATCTATGAAGTTGTAGTTTTGATATGAAAAAATATTGATGTTCAAAGGTAAACAAACAACATTTTTGTTTTTATAAACGCAACATATCTGTAACATGATTTAAGGATTAAGAGTTTTACAGACATACCTTGAAAATTGATTACGCGTTTCAAAAATAAATCAAAGTTAAAATTTAAAAACTTTAACTAAAAGAACTTTATGCGTAAATTATAAAATTTAAGTATATCACACACCTTTATGCTATGAGTTTAAAAATATAAAAAAAGCTCATGTAACACAACAAAACTACATTAACAGAATAATTGTAATGGCGAGTTTTACAACTTGATTGAATTGAGTAGTTATTATCTAGCCGTGTAAAAGTGAGTCAATTGTAGGAATTTTAATTGTTTTTTTTTTTTTTAATTTATAGTCAAAGTGATGTGTGTTGCTCTTTTGCTAAGCGTACTTTATGGTCTTGGTTATAAACTTTTACAAAACTTTCAATATGTTTGATTTCTTAAATGGTTTTCGTGAAGTACGTTTTTAAATGAAAATAACCATGATTAATGACATAAAAATCTTTATGACAACATATAATTAAGTTATCACACGCGTAGTTACACGAAATACGTGAAATAAATAAATTAATATTGTTAAAAAGATTAAAAGGAATTTGTGTGCTTTTATAAGCCAAAGTAACATGGTTTAATCCAGCAAAACATCATTACAAACATTCAACCTTAAAGGTTGTCTAAAACGAAATACTGCCTAGGATACAAAACTTTGAAAGTTTTAAAACCAAAGAAATTAATAAAATAGCTTTAAAAAATTAAGTATTTTATCTAATTAGCCTTCTTTCCTATCTTTCAAAACAGCTATGTTATCTGTATTAAAGCATTTTCCACATTCAAGAAAAGTATATAGAAAACTTAGTAATACATCGCAGTTTTTAAAGTATACTTCAAAGCCTTAAAACGCTTCTTTATATTATCTGAGCAGTAACATGCATTCATAAGTCTAGCCCTAAATTTTTTTTTAATATTAATAAAAACAATATATATACTAAAAACTAAACACTTATTTAAAATATGTACGAACGTCATATATTTAACCGCCCTTTTAAAAACTGCAAAACTTTACTAAAAGCAAAAAAATTATTGAAAATTATTATAGGGAATTTATAACACCTAAGGCTTTAAGTTTTAAACTTAACTAAAAAAATATTGTTTACCCGACTGAGTTTATTATTTCATTAAAAGCGATGAAAAACAAAATTATTTTGGCTATATTCCTTTAAATTAACTTTAAGTATTTTTACACTAACAATAAGTTTCACTTTTGAACAGATAGTTAAATCATTAAAGCACAATACACAGTAAAACACTTTCGTTTCATTGTTCTTTTATAACTTAACAAAACCTCTTATAATCTCAATGACATCCTTAAACTTATCTCTGCTTAAACGTAAACTAAGACTTTCCGAATTATTTTTAAATAAATAAGTACACAATATCTTTGAATTAGAAATATCTCTATACTTGTAACTAATGGAAACTTAGTTAAAAAAGTTTTGTTTTTTATTCAATTGTGTCAGAGAATTCATTATATCTTTAATCTAGAAATTGACCTTTATACAAAGTAAAACATATGTTTCTAAACAAAATTAACTACGGAAACTAAGACATGAGATTGTAGATAGATAATCGATAATATCTCTTTTGCATTCATAGAATAATAAGTAAATAATGTTTGTATAATGTAAATGAAAAATAAATAATTATGTAACTTTGGAATAAAATTGTAAATAAACAACATATGCGTGCCGTTTATCTATAAACACAATATCTCAACTTAAATATTTTAAGTAATAAATACAGTCTTTTTTTTGGAAATTTAAAAGTTCTAGTTGTTAAACTAAAAAAGTTGTATACAAATTGAAAAAAACAATTCGATGCTTTGTAATTTTATTTCTTGGTTGTAAATTGTATTTTTATCCAAGCTTAGTTTAAATATATTTTTAAATTAAAGATTACTATATTCAATGGTTTCATAAAAACTTTAAAATATACAAAACTTTATAAAAACATTTTTGTTAAAAGAGGCAAAAAGGTTTGCGACTAAATAAAAAACTTGATATTTCCTATGCTAACTTTCGTAATGTAAACCTAATACATATCTACAATAGAAAAATACATTACTTTATTCAGTTTTTTTACTAGTTGTATTCAAAGTACTAGATATTAGATCCTTTAAAGATATTATTATATTACACATTACAAATAAATTTAAACATTTCTTTGATATAAAAATAAATTTGTAAAATCAATTTTTAAGGGTTCATTATCTAAATCAGTAATCCGATATAAAAATTACTTGGATTTTCATTCACTAATATACTCAAATTTTTGTATGAGTAGCTTTGATTTAACATTTTATTATGTTTTTACGTTTATTCAAACAAATAATTCAAAATTTAACTAACTTTTCAAGTTTTTTCAAGTTGATAAACAGTTTGTTTTTAAAACCAGAAATTTTACAAACTTAATTTATACACTACTTAGAGATATTGTTTGATATATTACGATACAAGTAGCATGCATTTTTTAGGTTAAAATAAGTATCAAGTCCTAACTTGTGCAACTTGACGACTAGCATTTGTATTTAAATTGTTTTTAAATTTTTTTTTATAAAAGTGTCAAAAAACATCAATAGATATTTTTTTAAAACATTTGCTTTTTTTAGCTTATGTTTTAAACATAATTATGTGTAACAACAATGTATAACATTCAATTAGTAGTTCTAAACTAATACTTTAAACATAGCAACAAAGAAAAAAGTAAAACTGATGACAACGTATTGTTTAAACAGGTATATAACGTATAGTTAACTATATGTCAGTAAAAAAGTTAAAAATTAAAAAAAAAAGATGACAAAAATAAGTGTTTAAAAGTTTTTTGAAATGAAAACTATAGTTTCTTTAGTCACAAGATTTTACATTAATTGATTGTAAAAAATTAAATGTACAAAAAACTTCCATAAATGTAATAAAAATTCAAAAACTATGATTGTCAAGATCAATTACAAGTAACGAAAGTTTAGTTATTTATATTAATGCGTTAAAACGTCATTTAAATGACGATGAATAACATAAGTTAATTTAGGAAAATAAAATAAATTCTATAAATAAAACTGTAACATTTAATTTTATATTTATTATTAAATGATTAAAGCTAAATAAAAATGTTTAACGTAAAGTATTTTGGTATCAGTATAAATTTTGGTAGTTTTTATAGATTATTTAACCACTAACGAAAAATATAAAGAATAAAAAGTTGAACTGTGCTGCTCATTAATTAAAAATTTGGTAAAATATATACTAATATCTGTAGTCAAAGTATTTACTATATAACTTTTGGCATCAACAAAAAAAAATAAATTAATACATAAAAAATATCAAGAGACAAAAAATAAAGTTATTGTTAAACTACTACCACTGTTCCACCGTTGTCAAGGTAACTCTCATTGTACGGGGGTGGTGACCGTGTTAGGGGATTATTTGGGGTGCGTTGAAATTTTAGGTTGGTCAGGTTTACTTGTGAACAACTCCTTACTGTTTGCACTGGTAATAACGTTACCTGAGAAGGAAGGCTTGATTGGTAGGAAATGCACCTTTTGGGGTTTTGTTTCCGTTTTTTGGTGTAAACTCGATACCCAATAAACACAAAGATCAAGATAAAAGTGACCACTCCAGCACCGACTGCAATTCCTAACATCATTTGGTTGCTACGGTGGCTTGAAACCTCAAGTTTGTTGATTCTCGTTTTTTCTGTTATAGTCGAGATTTTGTCTGTGTGTATACTGTTATCCGGTTGTTCAGCTTCTACAACTTTTTTACTTCCAACAGTGTAGTCCTTTGTTTTCTTGCTGTTCTTAAAGCTCTTTTCTAGACAAAGTATAGTATGATAAGATAAGTTCTTATATTGAAAACATTTGAAAATTGTCAAATTGTACAATATTTAAAAAACTTTACATCAAATACAAGTTAAACAAAATCTACTTTTCTGTTAATTAAATGTTATTTTGGTTATCTTTAAGTTTTAAAGAGTGTTTAATTGAACATATATATGCGATTATACGATTCTAAAATTTATCTAAAATTACAAAAAGTACAATTTAAATGTTTACCTTCAAAGGAATCCAGTTTTTTACTCCGAACACGAATCTGAACTTTCATGTTATTCTTCACACATGAACCACCGCTTAGTTTGTTCAGTCCTTTGTAGGTGCCATCAGATGTTGCTAAAAGTGTATTACAGTAAGTAACTTTTTATAAAATAAATTTAATTAAATAAAATCTTAAATAATAATCTATTGAAGTATTTTTACATGGTTTATGATGTAGAGCAGTCAAAAGTAAACAAAAAAAGAGGATTTAACAGATTTGTAACAATTTAATTTTCTTATTATTGTAAATCTATACAAAAGCTGTAAACCAAAAAAAAGATATCTGATTAAAAGATTTAAAGTTATTTCGGTTGTTTAAGTATTTAGTTTTTATCAGTTTTAGTGGAGCCTAAAACCATAATATGCATACTTCAGTTGTTAATAAGTTAACATATGATTTGTGACGTAGTAGAACAACTAACAAATGATATAATAGGTTTTATCAGGTTCAAATTCCAAAGCCCAGGGTGACGGCGATATTTCTTGGAAATAAAAAGTGTACTTCTTTTCACGCATGGGTGAATCACAATTTATCAATCTTCTGCTACCAGATGCATTACATGTATTGTAACTTTGTTGGTTCACCAGGTATATTTTGTAGTACCAACCGTAACGATTATTAATGTCCTTTCTCGCCATTGGACATATAATGTCAAGTTTATCTTCTAAGTCTGCATCAATTGAGTAATGTGAATTGTCGAAGCTAAAACATTTAATTTGAAATCTTCAATTGTATAGTTGTATAATTTATTGAGATATTTTAAAATATTTATGACTTTTAAGATTCTAAAATGTTATTTTAAAGCTTTATGTGCATAATTCTTTTAAATATTTTAGTGTTTAGATTCGTAAATGTATATATTATATGTTTCTAGTTAAAACAGACAAACAATTTATAGCAGTAAACCACAAAATAATATTTCGTAAAAAACAATTTTAAGTTATATTTTTTAGAAATATCAATTAAATCATTTTTATACTTATTTTAGCTAGTTTCAAAACATCAACCTTAAAGCAATAAAAAAACTTTATATGCATTGAAAAATAATAATCTCCAAATATATGTAGTATTTTCGTTCAATATCAAAAGCTGAGTATACATAATAACATTTATTTTTTAATAACATATACATGTTTTGTAACATGAACAATGTTTCAATATAACTAACACATCTATGTGACTTATTTCTAGATTATAGATTTGTAAACTGTAACACCATTGTGTATTTCAAAAAAAAAATTTAATAAACTCATCGAGATAATTTAATTAACTTATACGGTGATCATGTAACATCAGTAATTTGAATTACTTAGCTTTATTTTCGTTCCGAAATGATGACCATATGCACTTCAAACGAAATGTATATATTTTATTCTTAATCGTAATAAAATTCAGCTTGTAATACATTTAATTTTAGCATGTACACTGTAACTTAAGTTGTAAAAGAAAAATCATTCAAAACTTTATTAAGTACATGTGTGTAAATTGACATAAAAGATTTAGTACAAAATTAATTGTAAATTTACCTTTAGTTATGTTTTATGACTTTTCCAATTTCTATTAGTTTTCATTAGTATAATTTGCTTTTTTGTATAATTAAATTAATATAATCACTATTACTTCAAGAATCAATTTTAACAGAAACATAGTAATATAACAAAGTAAATTTTTAAAAATTGTAAAACGAAAGATTCAAAAAAAGTTTAGTTTTACGTCTTGTAGTGAAATACCTTATCTTTAAAAGCTAATTTTGGCAAAAAAAAATATGAATAGTTTGTTTAAATAGTTTTCTTTCTTTAAGATGGTTTCTTATCTATAAAGTGTAAACAGTATTTATAATGAGCTACTTTATTTTGACAGGCCTTCAATAACTTCTTCTAAAAGGAAACTGTCAACTTGTTTGCATTATGTTTTAACTGTTAAAATTTTTAAAATATTTAAACGTCGCTATCTCCTTTTTAAAGCTTTACACTTTAAGCACTTATAAATAAGTTTAGGCTGGGTACGCCTAAAATTAAAGATACATAAAAACAATAAAAATAAAAAAGTTTTTAATGACAACACTAGATATATTCTAAGATTCAGATTAAACAAATTTTAAAAAAAATTTGTTTTTGTAGAAACTTTGCAAAAAAAACTTTATAGTGTCTTTAAATTTGTGTTTAATTTTTTTTTTGTTTCCAGTAACTTTACCATTGTAATAGCTAACAATATAAAAAAATTAGAAGAATAAAAAAAATATTTGTCAATTCTAATGTTTAAATATACATTGTAGCTAAAGCAAAACTAATAAAGCTTACAAAGCTAAAAGAAGCAAGCTTAGGTCAAAATAAAAAACGTTGCCAAGTTTCATGTTTGCAAATCAACGCGGGTTCTAAGTGTCAAATATGATTGATGATGGTTGCAACAAATTTTATCAAGTTTACCGGTTAAACAGGGGCAACCACTTAACGCAATTTTAAAATTAAATAAAAAATTAATAAAGTTTTGACAGCTTGTTTTTATACTTTAATTGTTTTGAAACTAGCTTGATATTTTTTAAAAACATAATCTTTGGTAGTCAAAATTACTTTAATTGTTTAAGTACTTGTTGTCAAAATAGTTTTATTTTAGTTTTAATTTCAAAGTTTCATATAACAACTGAACTGACTACTGTAATAAGTTTTTAACATAATTGTTAAACCTTCTTTGCATTTAGTTGTTTATATAATCTAAAAGTAAGTTTTGAATTTTTTAAATTTTGAATAGTTTAGTTGTTAACATAGTAGTTTTACATAAAAAGTATAAATTTTTATACATACTAAAAGTAATCATTAAAATAAAATTTTTCCTGAAAAAACACTTAAAACTTATTAAAATTTCACGTTATATCATATACTAATCAAAACGATATTTTAAATATTTTTTTGATTGAGATTAAGTTTTTATAAAAAAAAAACTAGTGTAAATTTTAAAAAAGAACAAACACAAATACAGTTTATTAAATTATTTGTTTAACTCAATGTACTATAACTATGTTCTTTTTAAGTAATCGTTAAAACTAAAATAGTAATGCATAAATGTAATACCAAATGTAGTATAACTGACTAAAAAAATTAAAAACTTACCGCGTATTAGTAGTGTTCCAGTATATGGACTCCAACAATTTTCCTTTGACAACAAACTTTCTTTCAAACAATGAAAACAACAAGGTCAAAAAAATTTGACAGAGTATAAACCTCATTCTGTACTAGATATTTCTTCATTAAGCATCGTAAATACTTCTTTTCGGTAATTATTTTTTTTTATAAATATTCTGTCTTAGAAACTAAAAATTACAATAATTGCTTTGGTTGTAAAATTGTAAGTTTCCTTTTGTACTTTGTGAAAAATATTTTAAAATTTGTTTAAAACATTTATTAAGTTTCTCATTAAATTACTGTTTAATTTTGCAACCTAGAAAAATGTTTAAAAACTTAAGAAATATTTAAATTGTAACTCAAACCCTAAAATATCTAAAAAATATTGAACAACTATACTGTCTTTTTATCTAAAAGGACGGTATTGTACTAACTACTACTAGTGCATACTTTAGTATGAAATTTAAATTTGAACTTGCGAAAAAATATAAGAAGAGAATGATCTAAAAAAAAGGTCTCTCATTTTACTTATCAGAAAAAGACAGCCGTAGTCAAGATATATTTACAAAACGTAAGAAAATTTTGTATAAAACAAAAAAAAAATGTTTGTTTTCAAACTTAAATAGTAGACAGGGATACAAATAGTTTTCTTTATCTACCTTTCTTAATCATTTATTTAAATAAAAAACTTAATGTTTGTATTTTCACTTAAAATTGTAAATAAAAACGTTTCAAAGTTAATACCACTACTAAGATTATATTTTTAAGTTAATCAAGGCGTATACTTACTTTAAAACTAATAAATACAACACTTTCTATTGATTAAAAAATAAAATTTAACAGCATGTTAAAAGTAAATTAAACATGCTATTTAATTTAATAGTTATTTAAACTAAAAAGTTAGTTTACAAACTGTTATAATCAACTACTTGTTAAATAAAAAAAAAAATAGTTTGATATTTGAGAAACGACATATAATAAATAAAGGTAGCATACTTAAAAACATATCAGATAATGAAATTTTAAAACTTATCAAACTTAAATACTTATAGTTTTCTAATGAGTTTTAAATTGTTTAATAAAATTTGTATAACCTAAACTTTTTACTTTTCTTTATATCAGTAACAATTTAGTTATTAAGAATATTTCCTAGAACTCTGCTGTTATTATATTATTTAGTTTAAGTGTTTAAGTAATTGGTTTATTAACTTTTAAAAATTAATGAATTATCAATAATTTATCTACGTGTTTAAACTTCTAAAACTAACTAACTATTTAACTTGTATAATGTAAACTTGTTTATGGGAAAATGTTACGTTAAATTACGTAATTAACCTCACTGTAAACATTGTAATCGAATCCAATTTAACCTATTTAAAAACGTAAACCGAATTATTGGTCTGAAATAGGAAATGTAAACTTTTACTTTTAATATATTTTACATTCAAATTTCACTTTTATTTTGCACAACTTTTTAATTTTGGTAAATTCTTGACAGTTTTTTAATTAAAGTTGTTGATCAAAAGCAATAAATGAAAGTTTGTCGTTTGTTGACTTTTTAATTCGTGTTTTCAATCAAAGCATTCTTTATTGTTTTTTGTTATTAAACAGTTTTTTTTATAAACCCTTCTTTTAAACGTTTGCTTTTGTGAATATATAGCTTATAATTATATCTTATAATACGAGATAACTTATTAAATTAGGTTTTTTTTTCTTAAGCCAAAAATTAATATTCAAACAAACAGTATTTTTTATATTGTATAATGTAAAAGTTTTGCAAAACTTGTGCTACTACCAAGTAAAAACTATGAAAGTTTTTATGAATTTATTAGTTTTTTTATAAAACTAGGTTCTAAATAAAGATATTTTGAGCTACTTTGATATATTTAAAAAGAGATTTACGTAAAACGGCTTGTTTATTTATATAGTATTTACACAACTGATAATAACCACTTACTATTAGAGGCACATTAAAACATCATCACTATGATAATGATATGGTAAATAACGATAATGATATGGTTAACACGTTAAAGTCACTTATAATTTGTTTGCAATCAGATTATGTTGTCAGCAAAGCGTCTAAAACACGGTTTAAAACTTATTTTTTATTATGATTAGAGATGTAGTGCTAAATAGTAGTATACTAATTAAATATTCTTATTTAGTTTTACTTATTTGTTTTCAGGTCAGTATTTTAATGTTTCATACTCAAAAACTATAAAAATAGGTTTAAAAGTGTTTGACTTTCTATACAACCAAAAGTCAGTATCTGCAGTATTTGAAATCACAAGTTTTAAATTGAAATAATGTTTAATTGTAGCTTATTTTAAAATATTTTTAGTTTTTGATAATAAAATCAAAAAACATTTTGCCTACACTTTAAAACCTAGAATCTTTAATACAATAAAAAATTGAAGCTAATATTTTCGTTAAATATTTTCTTTTATTATTTATATAAATATTTCTAAGTAATGTTTTTAACTTTATAAACAATTATTTTTGATTTTTTAAGGTGTGTACAAACAAATTTTGTGCTTTTTTATCAAATTAATATTAAATCATTTTTTGTGAGATACTTTTGCATTTCTTTGTGTTTTTATAATTAAATTATTTTTTAAGCAATGAACGTAAATTAAAAGAAATATAAAAATCTATAACAATAAACCTCTGGCTGTTAGCACACTTGAATTATTTAAAATACTATTACCTATAACGTGTTTTGAAATTAGCTTATGATATAAAAACATATTAATATTTTTTTTGTAGTTTTATTTTACAATATTATTTCAAATTTCGAACGTTTTGAGATAATAAGTTTAACAATAGACCAGTCAACAAAGTATATTAATATTTTTTCAAGTTAGAAGTAACATACTTTTTTACCAAAAAAAAAAAACTTTTGTTTTCCATTTGTTTACTATGTTTTAATCGTTAGTGTAATTAGTATAAAATAGTTTAATTTAATTTGATGCAATGTATAAAAAATTTTCAATACTTTTTATCTTACTTAGTTGTTTTTTAAGGCTAATTTTTAGTATCATTGTTTTTAATAAAGATATTTCTTTCAGTAAAATAGATATAATATATAAGTTAGTTAAAACTTTTTATAAACATATAGATGTTTTCTGCAATGTTTTTCTATAGATAGTTTTCTAAATTTTTGTTAGGTTAAACTTTTATTAAACTAAGAAAATTAAAACTAATTTAATACTTAGAGTTTGTTCAGTTATTTAATGTATTACTTTTTATGGGAAACTGACATGTATTAAATATAGTACAATGCATTCCATGAATTACGTTGCGGTTTTATAAACCATTGTTAAAATGTGAAAAAAAAATCAAAACATTTGTAAATTCCTTCTAATAATATATTTTATTTAGAAAGTTTTAATATACTTAAATGTAACTTTCAAGCAATTTATCTATCTATCTATCTAGTTTTTAAATTGTAATATTTGTATATAAGTAAATGTTTGTTTCCTTTAGACATTTTCGTAAGTTTAAATTGTTTTGAATTAAACAGTAAAACTAAAAGTTATGATACTTTATTTTTTCTTAGTGTTTTAAACTTGATTACTGTTGAGAACTTCAAAAAGCTTATAATGTAATTGTTAATAAATTAAAACCTTAAAATACTTTAATTTTAATTCTTATATACTAGAAAATAAAGTATATTTGTTGAAGTTTAGTTTTGAAGGTTAATATAAAATGTATTTTTTATACTTTTTTTTATAATTTTATATAAGTTAAACCGTTTTTATATGCAAATACAAATTATTTAATGCTTTACGCTTCATGGTCACTTATATATTTATTTTTTATTTAAAACAAGTTTCAATGACAAAAAAAATTAAACTAAAAATTTTTACATTTATATAAAAGTAAAAAACCAGATGAATTGTTCCTAAACTTTTTTATCTGTTGTTGAAACTTGTTTGTTTCTATTAAAAACTTAGATCTATAAATAAAACATTTTTTTTCATTGATAAATGTTTATTTTTATATAGAGTAAGATAAAAGTAAACTTTTTTTATCAATTTAAGTTTTGTGTTATATATAATCGATATAAAGTATGAAATTTGTTTTAAAAATTAAAGTTTAAACAAGGATATAACTCATAACTAGTATTTTTTTATACATTAAACACGGAATAAATGCAGTTATAATCGTATTTTCATTGCTTGTTGAGTATAATTATACTAAATTTAATTTATTTTATTATTTTGATTCTTTTACATTTTTACATTAGTATTTTTCACATTTAACTGATGAATAAACTTAGTAAATGAAGAAACAAGAAGTATTTTAGAAAACTGTTTAATAATATTTTTAAGTTTAGCAGACCACAAAAATATAACCTGAAAATTAAATGTATTAAAAGTTCACTTGAGAACATTGCACATATAAATTTGAGTATGTGATTATTTACTTAAGAATATTAATAATTAATGAGCTATAACATAAACTTTAAACATTACTCTACAATATTGATATCATTTTGTTTGTTTTTACTTATAAACATACTCATTGTGGTAGGTCTGATAATAAAAATATACTTGAATGTGATTAATATGTTTAACCACATGCTATTATTTTAATTGTTCTAACAATGAGCTATCAGATAATCACTGGATTGTATAAAAAGTTTATACGAATAATTGAATGAAGTTAAAACCACCAAGTTCAATAGAGTATTATTAAGTCCAAATTTTTTAGTTGACCTTTTTAAGCTTGTTTCTATTCTTTCAAAACCTGTATTCACTTAACGGGATATGTTTTTTTAAGACAAAGTCAAAAACGGTAACAAACTAAAAAAACCTGCTTCTCGAATATGTATTTTTTAAAGTCAATTGTTAATAAAGTTCTATAAAAAGAAAACAAGAGTTTTATCATTTTAAGTTAAACTTAAGTATTAGAGCGGGTAAGAATGTTAAAAGAGAAACATAAAACATTATGTAAAGCCAAAATAAAAAAATATCTTAATTGTCTGTACAGTAACAGTGTAGCATAATGTTTAAAAAGATATAAAGCATCCAAATTGCTTTAATTATGTTAAAAACTTGAGTTATTTGTTATCTTAAATGTTATTTACATTAGTAATCTTAAAATTATAACATACTGACTTTAAGGAATAGTTTAAGCCTTGTCAAATTGAAGTAGCTCATAATTTGTTTACATTTCGATAATAAGGTACGTTTTGGGCAAAATTTGGATTAAAATAATTAATTGCTGTTTTTTTATCAAAATATAAAACAAGTCAGTTGACCTTTTAAATTTTTTCTCACAAAGTCTTTTTTTTTTCGAAAAGATGTTTTTTTTTATTATTCAAGTTATCGTACAATAAAAAAAATACAGATTTAAAAGTTGTTATTGATAAAAGTAATTTAAAATTGCAACTACAAATAAAGCAGTGTATTAACATGCAGAAACGTTGAAATTTAAGCTTTTTATTTTAACAAAAATATCAACGAGTAGATTAGTATGAATATATACAAAACTTTGAAATATTAGTAAAAAGTTAATAAAAAAACATGCATTTTGAGACAGAAAAAAGCTCTTAAAAAACGTTTAATAAGTAATGCACATATCTAATTATAAAAACAATGGTTTCTGCGAGGTATATATAAACAAATGTTTTTGAACCGTAAATACGGTCTTACTTATATTTTAAAAGTTTAATAATGGTCAAAGTCAACTATGAAAAATAACTTTAAATTTTATTAAGCTCATTACCCCTGTTAAACCAGTAATTTTCTTGCAAATATCATCAATCATATTTGACTTTTGAGAACCTGCGTTTTGATTTGTAAACACAAAACTTGTTTTTATTTTAAAGTTTGTTACCTTCGGTTATTAGTACTGCGTAATAACTAAAAACTAAGAAAATTAACTTGTAAAATTAAAACTTAACAAAATAAAAACTATATTCTTCTAAGCATTTAAAAATCTTTTTTAACTGTTTAGTTTTTCTTTACTAACATAGTTAATTGGTTATATTAATTAGCAAAAATAAAAAATATTTCATATCATAGCATTATTATTCAGAAAATTAAATAAATTTATTTTTACTATGAAATTGTCTACTTATTTATCACAATGTTTATAAAAAATTCAAAACAAATAAATATATCTAAAAATATTTTGTGAAAGAATGTTTTCATGTTTATATAATTTGAGTGAAAATTAAATTTTTCAAAGTGAAACTAAATTAAAGTTATTTTTTGGTACCTAATTTAATGCACACCTTTAAAACAAACTAATTAAAACTAGAAACTATAAGAAAAGAATTAGGTTAAACTATGTGATAGTAATTTAATGTATTGAAATCTGTTAGACTACTACAAAATTGGTTTATCAATAATTAAATATTATTTAAATATTGGTTTAACAGTTTCATTGCATTAAATCAAATTTCATTTTCTTTTTTAAAGTTACTTGTCATACTGTCTTTAACGCAAAATAAAACTGGTAAAAATCACATAAACTTAACTAAATAACTAATATTTTTTTAAAGTTTACTAAAAATAAAGCTTATTTGTTAGTTCTCTTATAAGTGTTTAGACATTTAAAAATCAAAATGCTTAAAGCAAAAATATAATCTAAATGACTTTTGAAAAAGTTGCAAATACATAAGGTTAATTTGATTAAATTAGTATATTACTAAGTTTATATTAGAAAAAATTTTGGTTTTAAACTTTTTGACTTTAATCTTGAAAATATATAATGCTTAATAGTGTTATAAATTAAAAAATTCTAAATAAATACGATGTTGTTACGATGTAAATAAACCTTTTTAGCTTGAAGAAACCATTAAAAGATTAAATATGCAAATGTAAATACACATTATCAATGTTTAAACACTTAATAAATACAAAACGTTTCAATGTAACTTAAGCTACTTTTTTTTTATTTGTAGCGACAGAAGACTTACTGTTTGTCTAAAAAGCATCAAACCTTTATACCGGAAAAATGTAGACAATAAATACCACATAGATTATTTATTTTTTTCTAGACAAGTAAAACAGGAAATAAAACCAAAAATTAACGTATTTTGTAGGCTGAAAGTAGTTAGTATATTAAACAAATTAAATTACTGGACAAGCTTTCTTTTTGGTACTTTTCGAAAGTTTTTTGGAAGATTTTTCCTAGCTTAAAAAATTTGTCAGATTCTAGTGTTAAATGTTAAGTTTTGACTGAGGTAATGACTTTAGTTGTATACCTTAATTTACAAGTATTTTAACTTTTTTAGTTTCATCTTTGTAAAGATAAACATGTAAACCAAGTTTTTAGACTCTTTATTGCCACAAAATTAGTTTAACCATATTTACTTTATATATCAAACCTTATATTTATGTAAAAAATTTAAAAGTCAAGTAATGTGAACAAGTTTTAAGTTATCTTTAAAAACTTAAAAGTTCTGTTGTTTAAGCTCTTAATCTACTAATATTAATAAAACTTAAAGCTGTTTTATATATTTAAAGAATAGTAATATTTAAGTGATATGAAATAAAATACTAAACTAACTAATTTTCAGTTTTTGATGCTTAAAAACTTGTTGTTGTATCCATTATAAAAAAAAGTATCATAAATAAACATAGGACAGAAAGTTTAAACAGTGTCTATTTCAGTTTGGAGAAATATAAAAGAAGTATTAATTTTGATGTTATCTTAAAATTTTTGACAATCTAAATGAAATGCAAGCTTTTAAATGTCTAAAGTTCTAAATAATATAATTGACATCTTGTCAAAATCAAGTAGCTTTAAGTAATTGTGTTTACACTTTAAAGATAAGCTAACATGTCAAACATAAAAGACTTGTAAATTATAACCTGAATTTTTACACCAAAATAACTTTGTGTTTTATTCAATTGTTTACTAAGTATTTTAAAATGGTATTAGAAAAATTTCAGAACTATATTTTAGTAGCGTCTATTTCAGTTTTAAAATGTTTAAAAAATTATTAAAATTTGATGGAATCTGTCATTTTTTAGCAGTCCTAATTTTACACCAACACCTTGAAAACAATTGTCAAATTGTCAATATCAAGTAGCTCAAATTAATTGTGTTTACACTTTAAAGATAAGAAAAAAAGAGCAAAATTTTTTGAATTAATTATACTCTCATGCCAAAAGTGCTCTACGAGTAGATAAGAAAGTATAAATAATATTACATTCTTTTTGTTTATATCTTAAACCCATAAAAGACTATAACATAAGTATAAAGCTAATAATCGTTAGTAGATCTGGCTTTTTTTATCTGTTTTTTGTTCATTTCTTTACTAAGTATCTTAAAATGATATAAAAAAAAGTTCGGAACTAAATTTTAAAAACTTCTATTTTAGTTTTAAAACTTTCAAAAATGCACTTTAGTTTGAGGATATATGTCATTTTTTTTGCAGTTTTAATGTAAAACCAACACCTTTAGATATAGGCCAAACAAAATAACTGACATGTTGTCAAAATCAAGCAGCTCAAATTAACTTTGTTTACACTTTGATGATAACGTAGTTTCTAGTAAAAATCAAAATTTAGAATTTTAAAATTTAAACAAATTATACTCTACATGCCAAAAGTGCTCTACAATGGATAAGAAATAATGCTTTGAAGGTTTAAGAATAAATATTCTTTTTATTTAGATCTTTATTTTAAAAAACCCAGTAAAAACTACACTTTAGTATATAGCGAAAAAATTTTAGTATTATTTGTTATGTTATATACTAATTTTATAGCTATGAACAAAAACTAAAGTAAAGAAACAATAACAATGATATTTTTTTTTTTAATAAAGTTACTGAGTAATGTTTAACACGTTGTGTTCAAAAACAAACAAATAATAAAAAAATTATAAATACGACAGCTTTATTTTACAAACTCTGTTTAGCTATAATGTTTAGTATTAACGTTAGACAAAAGGTAAAGAGTGAAATAAGTTGAAACAATTTTTTTGAATGTTACATTCTTCAACACTATGTTAAGTTACATTTAAACCTTTAAAAGTACATAAATATGTAAACTTAGAAGAACATTAGACGTAATAACGCTATAGAAATTGTTGTATATCCTTATATATCTGTATAGGCAATATTAAAACCTAAAAACATGTAACTATTTTTGAATTTTTCTAGGAACTTTTATAAGCTTCATATTCTAAGAACAAGAAACTTTTTTTTTTATTTGAAGTTTTGTTTTAAAAATAAAAAAGTATGAAAAAACCAATTGCTGAAGTGAATAAAAAATTGTTGTTAATTTTCGTAAGATTTTTTTAAAAACGTTTTGATAAATTTCGTAAAGATCATTTTGGACTATTTGGAACATAGTTCTATATTTCTAAATCTGTTGAAAAAATTTGTTTGTGTTTTGTAAACACATTCATTTAGTTAGATTATATAATAAAAAATATGTCAGTTAAATTTTTTTTAAGGAAAAACTCTTTTTGCAAAATTTTTAGAAGCAATTATCTATTGATTTTTCAAAAAATTTTACACACTATATAAAATATTTCATTGGCTAACCTAAGTTACAACAAAATACACTTAATTTTACTAAGTAGTTATGAGCCAAATTTCATAAGATAAACAAAATAAACTTAAGTAATCGATATAAAAATTAAAAACTAATGTAAAGATCTATATAAAACCGTGTTAATCAATTAATTGAAGAATATAAGTCTAATACGTTTGTTTATATCCGTGTTATAATTTAAAGTTGGTAAAGTAGTAATACATTGACTTATGAATATTTAATGTTTAAAATCGTTAAGGAAAATGATTCACGTAAGCTACTGATACTTCGCTGTAACAAAGTAAGATATTTTTTTAGGGAGTGTTTTCTATAAATAGCTAATTTTTAGGTCACACTAAAATGTTTTTGTTTGACAGCTCATTATTTAAACAAATATGTTTTCACATAAAGTGTTTTTTGTTTGTTAAATGCTTAACTGGTTATCAATCAAATGCTTTCAAAAATTTCTCATGTGTTCTAAAATTATTCTGACTTGTATTTATTTCTAATTTATATTTCATTTAAATATAAGCATATATGTACTTTGAATTTAAAAACCTAAACATATTGAACAAAAATTTAACAAATAAAATAAAACAGTCTATTATACAGTTACTATCAAAACAATATCTGCTCAAAAGCAATATAAAACTAAAAGGTCAAAGACTTAATTATACTATTTATCTAACCAAACAATTATAATTTTTTATCAAAATAAAAACTTATTCATATATTAAACATTTATCTCGATTTTTGTCTCACAGAATTATTTGGACTAAACGATTATTTTATACATTGTAAGTAAACTTCTAAAGTAAACAATTACTCTTAAATAACACCAATAAATAAATTACTGCACATAAGACTAACACATAAATAGAACTTGTAATATACTTTTGTGTTATTCATATATTTAATTGTTTTATATTGTTTTTTATTACTTTTTAAAATAATTTTAATTACTTTATTAAAACTAATAACATTATTTCAATTGATATTAACATATTTTGTTGTTTGAGTATAACATATTATGACTAAAATTAACTTTCAATGGTTTTTATGATGTAAACTTTATTTTAATCACTGACAAGCTCTGTGAGTGAAACTTAGTTTGCTAAATAAAGTTTAAAAACTAACAAGAATTTGAAATGTTTTTTGTTATTTAAATATTAATAAACACAACTTAAATTTGTACTTATAGTGTAAATTGTTTAAACAAGACTTGCTTTTATTAATACCTTCAGAATTTAATGTAATTTTTAAAGGTTTCGTTACAATCTTATTTTATTTTAATAAGTTGTCAGTTTATGCTTAATTTTAATCATTTAGTATTTATGGTCAGATTAAGTTGTCATTACGGCGTCGTAGTATCGCTGAATTGTTTTTTAATCAAAAAAAAAAAGATATTTACTCAGCTTTTTACATAGTTTTTAACTTAGAAAAAGTAAATTAAAATGTAATAAAATTTGTTTTAAAACAAACTTATTGTCGGTTTAAGTTTACACAATTAAATTTTAACTTGAAATTAATGTAACAATGTCTAAAAAAGGTTATATTTTTTGTTTAATGTTTATATATATATATATCTACACTTATATATGTTTTAAGTTTTTCGGAAAAAAATACATATGGACGTAAAACATTAGCCGGTTATATTAAGTATTTTATAAAATACTTTAGGTTAAGATTTTTAAATTTAAACAATTCTGTACCAAATTAGATAATATAGAAACTATTTTCACAGATTAATACTGGTATAAAACATTTCAATAAATTAATTGTACTACACTTAATCTACATCATACGAAACTAATTTAAAAATATCTATCATAAGAGATTTAAATCAATCTTATTTAAAAATCATTAATAACTATAAAGCTAATAACAACAGTGTATTGTTATGTGTCAACTTTAAAATATTTTGTTCACACATCAAACAAGTAAGATCTTTTACAAAAAATTAAAATTTTTTTGATGTTTATATTGTGGGCTATCGATGTTGGTGACCCAACATCTAAAGCCTCAGTTTGGTCAGGGTGACTTACTGTGGGCAGATAGTCAACCTGACCTTTTTGTTCAGACTTTTCCTGCAAGCGGGGTGACCTTCTAACAGGCTTATTTTCAGGACCCGCTGCAGGCAACTTATCATTAACATTCTCTAAGTGGGACATAGTACTATAACTTATTTATAAGTGCTAATTTGTAATTATCAGTGGAAAATATATAAAACACTTAAAGCTACTCTAGGCTATTTTATATAAATCAAACAGACAGTTTTAAGTGATGACTCTTTATATAAAACAAAACAAGAAATAATAGCATATACAAAACTATAAATTACTATGACAAACTTTTTAGAAACTACAATCTATTTAAATTTCTTTAAAAGACTTTAAACAATAAACTAAAAATTAAATAAAACTTTTAGTAAAGAAGAAACTGTAAAAGAATAAATTATTAACTATAAACCTGGCTTATATATTAAAACAATTAAATACCAGTTAAAATGTTTACTTTTAATACAAAACAATCTTACAATACACAATAAGAATTCAATACAAGGTAGTTCCAGCTGCACAATAACAACCAACTGCTTACCAATACACTGACTGTCATTTTCTGATATTTAGTTGCATCAGAATTAGTTTGAAACACGTCAGTTGATTCTCATTGGCTGGTGCAATGAAGCGTGTCAAACTCAAAATATTCTCTGAGCTCAACTTTGAATAATGAATAATGCACGTATTCATTACAATATAAATAATTTTAACATGAAGAACATATTCAAATCTCTTACGAAATGCTAACTTTTCTTTTTGAAAACTTTTCTATCGAAATATTTAGCATCGATAGTTTTCAAGTAAAATCACATATATATGATTATGTATAAAAGTAGTCAAGATTATTTTTGATGAATAATACTGTTTAAATTAAAATTTAGTTTCTATATTTCCATTTAACTTACTGAAAACGCTTATAAAATCTCATTAACAATAAAAATTTGTTAAAACATTTAATTTTTTATAAGTTCGATTCGAAGAAGTAAGTAGTATTTACCGTCATTAAACCTTTTTTTTAAGTTTAAATATAATTTTTTTTTAGCTCTTTGATCTTAAATGACAACTTTCATACCAATAAAATACTTTTTGCTTGGTAAAATTTATACTAGTATTTCTATTACAATGAATAGTTATAGATAACATCAATAAAAATTAATTTTAAATAAACATACACCAATTAAGCAACAATTAAGGCGTTTGTTTAAAACAAAAGTTTTTACTAGGGTATTAAAACAACAAAAAAACAATTAGCCTTTCAAAAACTTTATTTCTTAATTTGTCAATTTTAAGTTTAATACTTTCAACATGTTCTTCTATTTTGAGACCTTCTTTAATTAATTCATCTTTTTCTGAAATTAATTTCAAAATTTCACTCTGAGGTTCAAACTGTTCTTTTTCATTGTTAATAAGTTGATAGCCTGTAGAGCTAATTTTTAATAAGTCATTTGGAGAATCAGTATGGGTACTTTCTTTTGCAAATTGTCTATCATCAGTTGTTTGAACCTGGTGGGTTAATTGGTGGTTGTGTTTTATCTCATAACAGTTTTGCTCTTCTCTTTGCTGGTGGTTTTTAACTTTACAATAGTCACTGACAAAATAACATTTTTGTTGAGGCCTCTGTTGCCTTTTAAAACTCTGATTATAGTTTGGCCACCTGTTTTGAGCATATTTGGAACCTTTAACCGGTTTGTTATTAGGACCTGTTACGTTCACAGCCTGTGGTAAATTTCTTTCACTTATTACAACATTAAATTCAACTAACTCACCTTGTGCAAGTGACCTTATAAGCGTGTTAGGGTTGATTTTACTAATTTCAGTGTGATGAACAAAAACATCACTGTCCTTATTATCACAATGAATAAATCCATAGCCCTTTTTAATATTAAACCACACAACTCGGCCTGTAACTCCATATGCTATAATTTTTCTAGGAGTTTTTGGTTTAAATTTTTGTGCCTTTCTGGTTGAATGTACTGAAGGAGTTTTTGTTGTTGCAAAATTACAGTGTTTTACTGTTCTATCATTTTTTCCATGTACTTTAGAAATATTATGGTTTGGATGATAATCATTTACATCATGGTTATTGTCTTGGGTTTTGTAGTTATAGTGGACTCTGCCATTATTTGTACCTTCTAGCCTACAGTAATTTTGATTAGGCTTGTTACTACTGTGGTTATTATGAAACAGATTTTGGTTTTCCTGCCAACCTACATTATTGTGTCTTTTGCTTCTGTTCCTACCATAGTATGGTTTGAGAGGTTCATATGAAACATGTTTGGCTTGCTCTACAACTCTCTGTTCTTCAATGTTGCATATTGATTCAGCCCGTCTTAAGAACTCATTATAACCAAGCCCAAAACATTCTTTAATTTTCTTTTTCAGATTATCTGGGGCATGTACATACATAAAATATTTAATTCTGTCTTCCTCAGCTGCTCTTGCCCATTGTTTGGCTGACAGAAACAAGTTTTGAAATTTTACTGGTCCCGACCATGATGGGCTCACACCTAAGATTCGAGGCAACTTACTGCCTTTGCCTTCTAAAAATTTAAACAAATTGTAGTATGTTCGGTCCTCATCATAAGCTTCAACAAAGTCTATTATGTCAGCACGCGGCCAGATTCTTTGAAGAATTTCAAACTTTTCTTTATCATCAGTGATGCCATAAGTACTACACCTATCCTCAAAAAATCTTAACTCAATAACAGGGTCCCTTATGGCTTCAATCTGGGGAAAAAGTTTGCAGTTCTCTAAAGTCCTTTGTTTCAGACTGATGTTATGTGTAGCCCCTACAGTGTTGGAAGAAGTATATACAGGACTGCTGTCACTATAACTTATCTTACTTTGGAATTTGTTTTGACCTTCATCTAATCTATTATAAATAGAATTTAATTCCTTTTTTAAGATGGCCTTCTTTTCTAACATTTTAGCTTGGGCTACTAGCTTTGTGAGTTTCTCTATCTCCAAGTCTTCCACTTCTAGTGCACTTTCATAATCTAAAGCCTGCTGCTGCCTATTGGTGCTTACCTTACTTTCATTTTCAATTCTGTAGGGCCCAATTTTATTACAAGTGGTTTGTATCTTATTTTCCTCAAACTCTGACTTATTTAACTGTTGGTTAAAGGATTGGTAGTTCTCACTACTTAAGAGGACGCCATTGTGGGCTATCGATGTTGGTGACCCAACATCTAAAGCCTCAGTTTGGTCAGGGTGACTTACTGTGGGCAGATAGTCAACCTGACCTTTTTGTTCAGACTTTTCCTGCAAGCGGGGTGACCTTCTAACAGGCTTATTTTCAGGACCCGCTGCAGGCAACTTATCATTAACATTCTCTAAGTGGGACATAGTACTATAACTTATTTATAAGTGCTAATTTGTAATTATCAGTGGAAAATATATAAAACACTTAAAGCTACTCTAGGCTATTTTATATAAATCAAACAGACAGTTTTAAGTGATGACTCTTTATATAAAACAAAACAAGAAATAATAGCATATACAAAACTATAAATTACTATGACAAACTTTTTAGAAACTACAATCTATTTAAATTTCTTTAAAAGACTTTAAACAATAAACTAAAAATTAAATAAAACTTTTAGTAAAGAAGAAACTGTAAAAGAATAAATTATTAACTATAAACCTGGCTTATATATTAAAACAATTAAATACCAGTTAAAATGTTTACTTTTAATACAAAACAATCTTACAATACACAATAAGAATTCAATACAAGGTAGTTCCAGCTGCACAATAACAACCAACTGCTTACCAATACACTGACTGTCATTTTCTGATATTTAGTTGCATCAGAATTAGTTTGAAACACGTCAGTTGATTCTCATTGGCTGGTGCAATGAAGCGTGTCAAACTCAAAATATTCTCTGAGCTCAACTTTGAATAATGAATAATGCACGTATTCATTACAATATAAATAATTTTAACATGAAGAACATATTCAAATCTCTTACGAAATGCTAACTTTTCTTTTTGAAAACTTTTCTATCGAAATATTTAGCATCGATAGTTTTCAAGTAAAATCACATATATATGATTATGTATAAAAGTAGTCAAGATTATTTTTGATGAATAATACTGTTTAAATTAAAATTTAGTTTCTATATTTCCATTTAACTTACTGAAAACGCTTATAAAATCTCATTAACAATAAAAATTTGTTAAAACATTTAATTTTTTATAAGTTCGATTCGAAGAAGTAAGTAGTATTTACCGTCATTAAACCTTTTTTTTAAGTTTAAATATAATTTTTTTTTAGCTCTTTGATCTTAAATGACAACTTTCATACCAATAAAATACTTTTTGCTTGGTAAAATTTATACTAGTATTTCTATTACAATGAATAGTTATAGATAACATCAATAAAAATTAATTTTAAATAAACATACACCAATTAAGCAACAATTAAGGCGTTTGTTTAAAACAAAAGTTTTTACTAGGGTATTAAAACAACAAAAAAACAATTTAAATTGGCATTAACTTACTGAAAGTTCATTTCATTATATCAGTTTAGTAATAAATCAAAACTTAATAAAAAAAAATCAAAACTAAATTCAACCAGATGTTGTTCAACATTCGAATTAGTTTGAAATTACAAATTTACTAATTAAAGAGCTAAGTCTTATTTCAAAGTCACTTGACCTTGATTTCAACTTAATGTTTTTACAGGGCAGTTTAAATTTGTATATTAAATGTTTTTTATTGTTAATCGTAGTTAATTGACCGATTATAAGTATAGAAGTTTAAACAAGTTCTTTATTTTTATTTTAAGTAAAACAAATGCTCGTTTAAACTGAAACTGTGTATATGTACAAAATTACTAACAGAGTTTACGTTAAGTAGATTTTAAATTTTTGTTTTCTAAAAGAACTAAAATTCGAATTAAACTTAAGTTTATTTAAATCACTTGTTCTTCTTTAAACAGCTTAAATTAAACTATCATTTAAAAATAAGCAAAACTTGAAATGACTTTATATGTTTTTTTTTTAGTTCATTCTCTTTATTATGTAATATTATTATTATATCATATTCTAAACTAACAGCATAATTTACACAGTAATTAGATAACAATAAAAATCAAAAACTAATAATGATCAAAATAGTTTTATAACTAAACAAAACAGATAGTAAGTTCTTGAAGAAGTATTAAACAGTAACAATAGATGTAGCCTTTTTAATTACACTTTAGATTGCATACAAGCAAGTTCTTTAAAAACTTTACAGTAATTTAATAAGTAATTAGTTTTGAGTTAGGTAACATAAGTTTTAAATAAATAAATACCATATCGTCTTTTTGTTAAATAAAAATTTTAAAACAAATGATAAACAACAAGGTTTGCTCTTACACTACTGTGCTCAAACTTGTAAAATCAAAAAAACAATTTAAACATTTTAAAATTATAACTATAAAATTTGTCAAAAGATAATTTATCTCTTGAGTTTGTTTTTATTTATATTTTGTATTATTTTGACGGCTCAGTAGAATGTGTATTAGTTGTACGCAGCCTGCATTAAACTGTCACTTCTTAATGACAGAGCAAACATTAAAAATTATTAATTTTATTATATGATATCATATTGCTTTTTGAACTTAACTGTCGTCAAAGAGCATGAATAGATTTTAAGTTTTATTTTTACTTTTCTTATCTCGTATTTCTTCTCTCTCATTTTGCCTTCTGCAGATTTATTCTTATTTACCTGCTAGGCATATGTTGTTCAGTATACCTGTTCAGTTAAGTGTAGTTGTAATTTGTTCATTTCTTAGATAAGATTTAAAAATACGAACTTTAAGACAACAAAATTAGTTTTTTACAAGGTACGTTTTAAGTTGTAAAACAATCAAGTTAATCTAAAAAAGGACAGATTAATGTATGTTTATTTAAGATTTTTTCAAAAAAATAGTTATAATCAAACATTTTTAACAATAACTTACACTTACAGTACTTTAGTTAATAGTATCAGTAAGCCTTCAACATCTAGAGAATTTAATCACAAAAAGTTCAAAGATGCTACTTGAAACAATTTGTGGTGTTTAAAAGAAGTTAAAGAACAATAAAATGAAAGCTTTCAACTGTGTATTGTGCTTTGTTTTTATAATTATCTGTTTGAAAGAGAAACATTTTACTGAAGGGAAAACCTTACAACCTATTTATTGGAATAACAGCAATCCAAAGTAAGAACTTTTTTACTTTAATTAGAATTTACAAATCACGTGTTTTGTTGTAAAATGCTACAAACTTTTATACTTTTTTTTTTACGAAATCTAGTAGTAAACAAAGTTATTTTATTTTAACTGTTTATTTTTTGTCATATTAATAGCTACAGTTATTAATCTAAGCAGAACTAATGTACTAAACTACACTAAAGTCTACATTTTGAACAATGTGTTAAAAAGCTTTAGTTTATTTTTATTGCATTCTTTAAAATTTATAACTAACTAAAATTTGTACGTAATGTTCTAAACTTTTGTATTTAATAAGTACTTTTAAAAAGAAAAATAAAGTTATACAAACAAAAAAAACCTTTTACTCATTGATTATTTAATTTGTTCAGAAGTAGAGCATCTTGCAAAAACTGACATAAATACAAAAATATACTTTGTGGTTTAAACAACATCTGCCAGACTTATTTGCAAGTTTCTAAGTTGCAGTCAGTTTTAGCAGTTCACTTGCATTCACCAAAAAATAACAATACCATTTGTTAATTCATTCAACTTTGTTCTGAAAAATGCAAATGAAATAGATTATCATTGTATAAATAGCTATTGTTTATTTAATAACAATTTTTCTCTCTATTTACTTTAAATGAGCTAACTGATTTGATATTTTCGAAATATAATTCAGGTAGCAGGCTATGTTTTCATATTTTTCCTTCCGAAATTAAATGTAAACAGAAATCACTGAGGCATGACGATTTACTTGAAAACGTTAGTTACAGCGTAGAAATAGATACTTTTGATGCCAGGTTTTTAACACACGCCAACGTTTTAATCTCTTCATTTTGAAGTTTTTAGCAATAAGTTTGACAACAATTCATCAATCATACAATTCCTTTAATCATATTTGACACCTTTGATTAATACTTGTTTGACTGACAGTTAAGTGAATTCAATATTTTACAAATGCAATTTAACTGTTTTCAAAACATTTTACAATAACAGAATGGCATGTGTTTTGCGTGAACTTTTGATTTTTTAAAACTTACTTATTAAATATACACTTTAAATGACAATTACAAAAACATGTTAATCAATGTTTTGTTTTTTTGACTTTAGCAAAATAAATTTTAATAAAGTTTAGGAGTATTTTTTAAGGATTTACATCTTAAATTTTAAAGATTGTCTAAAACTTTTTTTTTAATTTAGTCAAGTATGATTGCCATCAAAATTGTGTCAAGTACTCACAGCTGTTTTGTGTTTACACGTACAAATCTTGGTTAAAACAAGTTTTTTGCTAATAAAATGTATTTAACATTTAATACTAGTAAAAGATAATAAAATATTTTATATAAGTTACCTCGTTGTAACTTTTATTTTTTTTAAGTAAAAATTTTATGAAGAATTAAGCACCTAATAAAATTTTAAATATTTCCAGCAACTGTCTAAGATTTCACACTGCTAAACTTTCTTCTGATACCTTTTCTATATTTTTTTTTACTTTTAAAATCGATTTGTCTCGGTATAGTCAAAGATGCTCATTTTTAACACGAATTCGCAATTAGCATCGATATTTCTGTTTACAGCAACAAATTTAACAGTATTAACTCATACGAGTGCTTTTGCAGTAATCTAAATAAGCTTATCACTTTACGGTTTCACAGTTTAAAAAAAAGCTTATTTGATTCAAAACTTGATTATTTTAAACTCGCGTTAAATATATAGTCTAAATTAAATATGAAATAGATTTTATTTTTGAGTAATTTCTACATAAGTTTATATTTATTCAAACTGTTTAAACCTCACAATAAAAAAAACAATTTTACACTTTTACAAAGTTACACATAAATATAAAGTGTTTTTTCGAAGAAAAATTATTATATAATCCTTTTCATTTCAAATGAGCTTAATGATAAAACTACAACACATTTTAAAGCACTAAAATCTTTTTCATTTACTTAACATAGGAACCAGTAGTTACAATATTATTTAAAGTAAGAAAATCAATGTCTATCTATAAAAGAAATCACAAGACAAAAGTTATGTTATTCAATATGTTATTACAAAAGCAATGTAAGACCTTATATCAAAATATAATGCTTAAAATTTTTTAGCAATGTATTTCTAACCATAATTTTATGACTAATAAATGTTTACTTTTTGATATCTAACACATAAATTTGTCTTTAAAAGATATGTGATAATAGATAACTTGATTTGGAAATTAAAAAAACAAATGGTTTTCTAATATCAAAATGGCTATTTTTTATATGACATACTGTATTTTTTTAAGCTTTAATTTCTATTATTTTAAATATATTAATAAATGTTATGAAGCTTCTACTAGAAACAGAATGCTTAGTTGATATATGAACATATGAAAACTTAAATTTATTTAGTCTGATAAATTTACTTAAGGCTATCTAAAAACGTTAAAAAAATTGTTTAAGCTTAGAAAAAATTGATAAAGTACCTAAACTTGTCAAAGATAAAATAAAATGCTTAAATGATAATTTACTTTAGACCTAAAAGCTTTTTTTTTTGATTAACTAAACTAACATCAAACAAGAACATGTCAATATTTTTTATACGATCAGCCAAAACAAAGCAAACTATTTAAAATTTCTTCAACCTAATTAAAAAACAGTCTATAACATTTCATGTTCATTTCATTTTATAATTAACTGTTACTGTCTCTGTTAATAATGCACAAAAATAACTATTAGAAAGACCTTGTTCTAATATTTAGTTTTGAATATTAGCAGCATGAAACCTGTAAGATTATATGAAAATGAAAGATGAAACCTGTAGTATATAAAAATGAAATTTAAAAACTCTAACTCTATAAAAGTTCAGCCGCATATAAAATTTTATTCTAATATTTAAATACATCCAGGAAATATATTTTTTTCCAGTTGTTGTTAAGAATAAAAATAAAATACTACTCTTTCCAGGTTCAGAAATTCTCAGTATTCAGTCGACGTTGATCTCGAAGATAAACTGGACATAATATGTCCACTGAAGACAAGAGATTCATACCAGGATGAATATAATTGGTATTACAAGATCTACCTGGTGAACCAACATAGTTATAAGACGTGCAACGCCTCCAGTGGCAGAAGATTGATAACGTGTCAATCACCCATGCGTGAAAAGAAGTACACTTTTTATTTTCAAGAAATATCACCATCGCCCTGGGCATTAGAGTTTGAACCTGATACAACTTACTACATTATTTGTAAGTTTTTAATCTTTAATATCAACATTAGTTTAGTGTTAATAAAAGGGTTTTTTAAAGTTGAAGATTTAAAATATCAATTTTATTATATTAGTGACAATAACTAATAAGGGAGCAAAAAATTAAATGGTTAATTACCTAGTAAAGAAGCGATACCTATTAAAAGGGGGTCTTTATCATTTATAAATTAATAAAGTATTTATTTACATGAGTTGGTAAAACTCTTGTTTAGATATTATGTTAGTTTTAGGTTGTGTTCTTTTAGAAAACAGATAAAACATCTTAACCATAACATGATTTAGGCGTTAAAATTTAAAGTTTATTATTCTTGTAATTTTATTTGTACTTTGTAATATTAACTTTAACTTGTTATAATCGTTTGCTTAAATCTATCTGTGTTAAAATATTTATAAAAGTTACTAGGCCAGTTGTTTAAATGATGTCAAAAAGTTGTTGAATTATACAATACAGATTTCAAGCGCATATAATTTACAAAAGTTTTAAAAACCTTAATATGTATTTTTACTCTTTTAGACCAAATATTTATTTAGACACCTTTAAATTGCACTCAAAGATATTCAAACTCTTAACGCAAATATTACTAGAAGACAAATTTTTTTTTAAGAAAGTTTTGGTTTAGTTATTTACAACTTTTAATAGCCTGTTTTTCTATATTATAAATTTTCCTTTTATCTACTGTTTTAGCAACATCAGATGGTAGTAATGATGGATTAAATCAAAAACAAGGAGGATCTTGTGTCAGGTACAATATGAAGATTCAGATCCGTGTTCATAATAAAAAAGAAGATGTTAATAATGGTAAAAACGTTAATTTTACATTTTTTAAATGTTTTTAACACAAAACTGAGAAGAAGCTTAAAAAGTTGAATTTAATTTATTTGATAGTTTGTTTTTGGAATATAGGCATAGCGTTTACACACTTTACACACTTATTTTATGGTAAAATTTCCTGTTAAGTTAGATTTCGAAAAAAAAAAACCTAGTAAGTTAAGAGAACTAGTAAAGAACAAGTAATAAAAAGCATACGTTTGAATTAAGCTTTATTTTGATTATTTGATTTAAAATTAATGCAAAATGTTTTTAAAACAAGATTGTTATTTAATTATAAGTTTTATGATATTAAATGTGTACAATTAAAAACTTTAGAAGAAAACTTCCTTCCGAGCAAAGATGTAAACATGTACAATAATAACAGAGCTACTAATCATTTGCAGCTGTCAAACAGTGAAAGTAATGAAAATAAAAGTAAGTTTTCTGTCAAAAAAGCAACAAAAAAATTTTATGTACAATATCTATGAACATTTTAAAACTAAATTAAGATAATTAACGAAAAAAAAAAGTATAATTTTATATTTGTCTGCAAAATATATATTTGTTTACAGAAGAAAAAGTGTACAAACAAAGCACAGAAAATATTAACAACAAAGAAGACTCAACAAATGTAGATTCTTCACACAAAAACACCAGAGTCAATAATTTTCAGAACGAGAATTTTCCATTTAGTTATAAAATAACTGATGATTCTTCATCTATTAAAGATACTGAAGACAAAAACCAAATCTTAAAAGGAGCTTGTATCGGAGCGGGAGTCGTCACAACGATTCTCATTTTTGTTTTCATTGGTTACCGCTTGTACGTCAAACGACGTCATAATGAATCAAAAAAGCACCGACCAGCAGTTGTTGGTCCCACCGGTGATCAATCACAAGTTACCTTGCTGCCGATGCGGGGAGTTCCGATTAGGTGTGACCAGAGAGGGAATGCGAGGTTGCTAAGCAACGTGACGTCACCGCTTGCGAGGTTGTCTAGCAACAAAAACTTTATGACGTCACCGCCTCCCTACCACGAAAGTTTCCTTGACAACAGAAGCTCGTTTAGAAACATTCCTAGTTGAATTTTTACTTCTAATGACGTGTTAAGGTCTTAATAAGCATTTTTAATTTTAAATAGTTATTATCTTTTTTAGAGTAACTATTGACATTGAAATCTGAATATTTTTAAGTTCATAAATCTAAATAAAATTTCAAATTGCTCTTTAAAGATGTACAGTTAAAAGTTTTTTAGTAATACCAATTCATTATGAAATAAAAACCCAAATAAAATATTTAAAACTATTTTGTATAAGTATAAGTGTTAAAGTGTGCAAATTTTTAAATCTATTTTAAATATACTATATACAGCCTGAAAAAAAAAGAAATGCTTTAAATTCTTACTAGTTTGTACTTTATTTATTTTTCTTATTTAACAGAAATTTTTGCCTTTTTTTTACGTTTTCAATCATAGTTTTCAATTTATAAATTGTAAGCTGTTTTAATCGGCATTGGCTTTGTTTTAATAACATAAAGCATAGTAATATGTTTTTATGCAGTGTTTAATCAGTAAAAAAACTAAGTTTAAATAAAAATCTCAAAATTTAAACTTTCTTAGTCATCGTGAAAAAATTTGATATCATATAAGAATAAATGTTTATACAATCGTTTTCAAAAAGCTTGTAGTTATTTTTTACATATAACTTAATTTTTTATCTAACAAGTTAAATAAATTAAAAGTAAAAATTTTTCTTTTGACATAAAAAAAATGTAACTGGAATTTAATTGCATATAAATCATATTTACATTTTTTTTATTGATGTAAGGTTTATGTGTATGAAAATGTTTAAATCAAAAATATTCAAGCAGATTGTAAAATACTATATATTTTTTGAGTAGGTGAAATAAATATAGTAAGTATCATATTAAGTGTTTGTCAGGGAAACAAATCTTTTCAATGTATTTTTATATTTTAATATAGTTTTAATTAAATGATTTTACTAATTGATTATATCATTACATACGATTTTTTTACGAAGGCTTATGTAAAAAAATTATTAAACTAAATTAAAGTTTGACAGCCGGTTAAGCATTTTATTTTTCAAGAATTTTTTATTTACTTAAGACAACGTAAAAACAATTTGTAAGCTCTTAAGTAGATAGCATTAACAAACTTTCATTTTCTTGAGGTTTTAAGTTTTTGTTTAACAACTCAATCATTGTTTAAATTTACTTATATTTTTCAAATATTTTAAAATGGTTTTGTTGTTTGATGTGAATACAAAAACAGATTTTTAAAGTTGTCACATTGTAGTTATTGATTATTGCTTAGTAAGATTGATTAGATTTCATCAAAAGCTGTTAAAAATTACTTTTTAAGTTTATTTAAGCAAAGTAATTTTTAAACCTTATCTTCCTAGGTAGTTTAAACGTTATGTTAATGTAAGAAAAGTTCCCTTAAGTTAAATAAGTTTAGTGATTTGTGAGTAAAAATATTCTGCGAACTATTGTTGTGTTTAAAAATCTGTAAATGTTGAAGTTTAAAATAACAAACTTTACACAAAAAGTAACTATGTACTTATTTAAACAACAATATTGATAACTTTTAATTTTATTAAAAACAAAGTTTTTTTTTGCTACATAAGTATTATAAGTGTAGAAAAACTTTTTTTTATGAAACTTTAAAATTTTTGTAAATTACTGGAAATCACAATATCGGAATTTGTATGCAGCTTGCATTAAGTATTGTCATTGTGTAAAGAACAACTTTTTTTAGTGTTTTATCCCTTTTTGGAAAGCTATTACCAATTTACTCTTTTTTGGACAGTAGTTAACAAATTTTACCCCAAATGTACAAATCAAAATTTAATTTTGAGGAAAAAAACTAGGTTCTTTGAATTTTAGGCTTATTAAATATAAAAAATCGTAAAACTTAAAGAGTTTATTTAACTTTGAAAAAAACTGTAGATAAATATTCACTGATAAAACAAAAAGATGATTGGTCAACGTTAATTTACATAACTTGTAATAAAGGAAATTTACCCCTAAAACAAGGGAATTTACCTTCACAGGTAAATTTCCCCGAGGTTAAGAATCACTGGTCTAGAATTAAATCTATTGTTACAAATAGCTTGTTGTTTTAGTTTAATGTTTTATACAAACAGATTTTGAATAATAATGAGTTTATTTTGTTTAATAAAAATAAAAATGACGTAACTATTGACCGTGGTAACTAGCTCTAAATTTTTTGATATTTGTTTAGAATAACACTATGTGTGAATATTTGTTAAGCAGGTATGATCAAAAATTTTAATTACAACTTTTTCTAAATGGTTTCAGTACAAGGTTATGATTTATATAGTTCGTTTTAAGTTGCCTAAGAATAGTAATAAAATGTAAAGTATTAGTTGATGAAACGTAAGTATAGATGGTGTTGAATAAGTTTAAGTAGCAAAATTAACTATAGTCTTTTACTTCTATTTAAGATACTTTAGTAAAATTTTATTTCGGAGGTTTGCAGACGCCATTGTGACAACATAATCAAATCGTAAACATGTGATAAAAATTTAAACTTTTTTTTATAAGTTGTCATAATGAAAAATAAACTTGAGTGATTTTAATTTCAATGATTAGAGTAATTTTTGAAAAGTTTAAAGCATAAAACTTAATAGAAAGTATTAATGTTAAATTTATTCTAAGTTTGTAAAAAGGTGTTTCTACAGTAAAAAGCAATGCTGAACTGTTTACATAAAAGTCTATAATTTTGTAGTGTGATCACTGTTTTGTTTTCAACTCAGTGTATAAATTAATGAAATCAATATTTAGTTTACTTCGTGTTTAAAACGAGAAAAATCATAAAACTAATATGAAATGTTAAATCTAAAAGTACTAATTTTTTTTATTCATAATTTTAAAAAAATCGTTTATTATATACTTAGCAGTGCTGTAAAATTAAAAGAATGCAAAAAAATTGTTCAAAATAATTTGCAAAAACATACTTTTATTTACAATGTTACGTTAGGTTGAAAAACCTTGTCTTAATATAAGGTGTTTGTTTTTCAAATTTAATAAGTAAAATGCTAGCTAACGGACAAGTAACTTGTATTGTTGTTAATAAATCAAAAAACTTTTAAGTTTTTACATGTAAGTAAACTTTAAAAATAACTTTTTATTTAGATGCCTTATAAATTAAATACAACAAGTAAAGTCTTTAATTATTTTAATAGTAAATTATTATGGAGAGGTACAACAATATATCAAGGAATTCATGTTAATTTTAAGTAATTAGACAGTAACAAGACGCGCAAATATTTGTATAAAAAATTTATTATTTTGTAAAAAAAAGGAATTAAATACCGAGATTTAGTTAAATATCCGCGTGCATAGATTAGTAACAACACAGTTAGTATTAATACTTTTTGTTGTTTTAGTCGACATAGCTTAGAGGTTACAGTAAACAATAAAAAACACACAGTAAAAGTGACAAAGCAAGCAATTAATTTAAACTTCAATCATAAAATACGCTAGATTGTTTTTATTAACAAAAAGTCTATGTTTTTCAATGTATTTGAACAACAAAAGGCTGTCATGTTTTAGACATCAAACTATTTAATACTTTTCCTAGTTGCTTCAATTTTCCTTCAAACTTAACTTCTATTTTTTCTCAAAGTTCACTCAGCGTATTTGAGTTTAGTTTTATACTAGGTCAGCGATACTATCTATTGGAGTCTTAAATATTGTTTAATACTGACATTTCCATTGTAGGGGCGAGCTCACAAGTCATTTTCATTTTCATTTTTGGTGCCGGATTCGGCTCGCAGGCCTTACGTTGCCCCCCCCCCCCCCCAAATATAACCCTTTTTTAACATTTATACTTACAAAAAAGCTAAATTCAAGTTTAGTATATGATTTTTGGTCTCTTAATTATCAAATAAAAGTCAAGTAAAATAATAGTCAAATGAAACTGTTATTGTCTTAACTACGTATTAATTTTAAACAATATAACATAAACATCGACTTTTTCCACAAACAATTAAACTAAAATGAAGTTTTAGTATATAAAACAATTTTATATTTTTCACTACTAAATCTAAGACAGCCTATATAACACTTTGTTTATAATATATGATTTAAATAAGTTAATTTTTAATTGTTTACAAAGTAGCTGTTTTGAAATTTTTTCCTCTTAATACATAAAATTAAACAAGCGTCTTTCAATTTATACGTCACAACCGTTTCAAAAACCAAAAATTTTTTTGTTAGCATTTAACGTGGTATTTTTAGAAACTATAAAAATGATGAAAAGCACTCAAAATTGACAACTACGATTTAACACTGCAATTAAATTGAGTAATATGGTCTATATTAAAAATATGACATTAAACATCGTTTTAATTTCAATAATCTAATTTTATAAAAGTTAACATGATAAATTCTTGATATCATACTTGACACTTTTAAAATACAAGATTTTGTCTCTTTAAAATTGAAATTGTATTGTAAACATTTAATCAAATAGACTGTAATAAATTAAAAATTGTGTGAAATTACTCTATTAAGAGAAAAAAAACTGGAGACTTTTCTACAGAACTACATAAAAAAACTCCAAACAGTGTCAGAATAAAAATGTTTCTTTAAAATTTTCATCAAGAGGGATTGTCATAACTCAATGTAATTTACTTTTAGGTGTTTTCACCTGTTTTATGTTTACACTTATAAATCTCACTTAAAGTGTGAAAACTTCAAGTACTAAAATAATACCTTGTAACTTCTGTCAAAATTTTCATTCAGCTGTTGAATGTTTACGATAAAAGAACTTTTTTAAAACAATGCTTGTATTGAAAATGTATTAACATTTTAAACATCCATCTTTTTTTTACTTACTTAATATTAGACATAATACACTTTTTCTTTGAAAGTATTAGTTGTGAAGTGGCTTTTGAAACCTAAATAAAATGATACAAAAAGTATTTATACTAATTCTAACTTTTCTATTTTGAACTTTTATGTGGTCTTTATTTGTTAGAAAAAGTTAAGCATAGCTACGAAGCTTGCAAATAGTTTTTTTTATTGATTTTTGGTAATAGTATAGTAATTAAATACATTTTTCCATATAGGATTTGATTTAATAATAATGATTTATTTCAAAACAGAAATATACTTCAAGTCAGGAAAATAAACATTTGTAATGTTGTAGTTGTATATATATACAAAAACACAATCAACTAAAATTTACTTTATTGATAACTAAAAGTAATCATAATAGCACGCAAAATACTCCTTAAAAGTGTAGAAGGCATGGAGTACTTAACTAACTTATTTAATTGATAGAAACTACATCAGTCTTTCCAAGTCAATAAAACACACACATGTAATGTCGATTGAAACTGTTGAACGTTTAGCTAATTACCCTAAAGAACATTTTTGCTTTAAAGCTGTTACTATTACCTGTAGTATATTAATTTGAAGCACTATTTCTTTAATTAAAAGTTTTAGTTATTTAAGTACAATTTCATGAAATAATAAGATTGTTAATGTTTAAGTAACATAAATTTTGCAATACATTAATAAAATTGTCTTTCAGTTACATGTCAAACTAAGTTTCTTTAAACAGCTCACTAACGTTTATATCTTTTATATAGTTTACATATAAAAATGAGTAAACAACTTAATAGCCTTCAAGCGAAATTTAGCTAAAACTTAGCTATAACCAAATGACAGTTTACTTTGTAAAATTAATTTTATTAAAATCATTAAGCGCCTGACATGTACACAAATAAAACTTAATAAATTTATGTTTGCTTTAAATATTTTACATGCTTTTTTGTGTTTGTTCAAATACAACTGTGCTTCACATAAATTATTGAACTAATTTGTTTTATTTATAAAAGTAGTTATTTTATAATTATTGAACTGACGTTTTAATATTATCGTAAGATTGTTAAACATGTCTATTTTCTACTTTTAATAAAACAGTCTTTTTAATTGTGTGCCGATGATTAAATGGGTAAAACCAGTTAAATGTTTAATTAAAAACAATGTATTTAACTTTTACAAAACTTTATTTGAATCATAACAATAGAAAAAACTTAATTCAAGTGTTCGAATATTTGTTTCAAAAATTATAAAATGTTTAGGATAATACATTAGTTTCATACAAAATAAGTTGCAGAATTTTGAAAATTTTAAAACTATAAACTTAATTCAAATAAGCTATTGAAATAAATGTTTTTATTTCTAAATCTGAAATAAATTTTATATTAAGTTCTATTTAAATGTTTATGCGTTTGTTTTGTAAATATTAAACTGAAATTTTGTTTCAATGTCAAAGCAAAGTTTTTTAAATATTTGAACTATCATTTTTGTCATTTAAAGTCATTAGTTTCATTTTAGTATTTCACAATGAGTTTTTAACTTATTAATATGCTTATAACGCCCGTTTTAAGTTCTTTAAAGTCGAAAGTTCAACAAAAACTATTGTTTATAATAAGACCTGTAAAGATTTTTATTTGCCTCATTAACCTTCTTTCTAAGTTAGTTTGTAGTTGATCATAACTTTTATTTAACATTATTTCACAATCAAACTTTATTCGAAATTTGCTGTTTTTTCTCACGCTGTAAAATGTTGGTTTCAAAGTTTTAAATCTATGAACACCTATAAACAAACTTTCAATAATTTTGTTAGTTTGATAAAGGTTTATAGTTTGTTCTAAAATGAATAGAAACTTCACACTAAATCTTTGATATTTTTTGTATATTATATAAAAACTATGAAAAAATAATACAAGAACTACGATTCGTTCAAAACATCAATTAAGTTTGTTGTTTAAAAGCTAATTTAGGCTCATTACAGGGTTGCCACACACTCAGGTAACTCAGGGAACTCAGGGAATCTCAGGGAATTTTCAAACTGTAGAAAATCTCAGGGAAACTCAGGGAATCTCAGGGAAACTCAGGGAATTTTGGCATTTTTCTTTTAACTCAGGGAAACTCAGGGAAGTTTTGATTTTTTCTCTAAATTTCAGGGAAGTTTTTGAAAATCTCAGGGAAATTGTTTTCTAGATCTTAGAATGAGGTTTAGCTAATCCAGTTTCAATATTTTGTTCAAAAGTAGTAATTTTTATTATTTAAGTGGTTATTTAGAATTTTTTTAGCCTTGCGGCTAGTTCTTCAATATTCTTAATATTAACATAGTAGTTTTTTTTATGTTTTAAATTTATATCTACTTAAGTAAAATCAAACAGTTTAGAGAAATGAAAGTTGTTGTTAACTATTCATTGAAAAGTTCTTATGTATGCATTTAAGTGAGTTCTTCATGTGAAATTATTATTATAGTATAATTAAATTTTGTCAATTAAAATGTCAAACAAATTAAACTTTATTCTTTTATGTAGAAAATTAACTAACAAGTTTACACAAAGTTGTGCAAAAATTTTGTTTTTAATTGGTTTAAACCTTTTAAGATTGAGTTTTTGAAAACAGTTTTAATCATAAATTTAATGCAGAAGCATACACATACAACCTTCCTTTTATTATTAAAAAAGAAAAATGAGAATGAGGTATTAATAATTTGTGTTAGAAGAGAAATTTTTTTTTTAAGATTTGAAAAATACTCAGGGAAACTCAGGGAAATTTAAGGTTACTCAGGGAAATTTTTGGTCACTCAGGGAAGATTTTTTGGCTCAAAGAGTGGCAACCCTGTCATTAACTAAGTTTTTAACTATTATTTTAAGTAGTAATAATTTAAAGGGTATGTAAGTGCAAAGAAAAAAAAAACTTCTGCATTGTATGATGGTTCAATTATGAAAATATTTATTAAGTTGAAAACAAATTAAGGCATGATAAGTGAGATTAACGTCTTTGATACATGACTGACCATGTTTTGATTTATCTAAGCACAACAATACTTAAATATTATTTATATACTTAGCTAAGCAATATTTGCTTAGAATGGTTATAAAAATATAGATTTAAAGCTTCGTACATATATAATATTTATAAAAATTAACATTTTAAGTTAAAAATTAAATTTATTTGTAGTTCTTATTAACTATCAGTTTTAGCGGTAAAAGCTGATAGGCTTTTATATACTGTTTTATTTTTTGTCTTAGGTTTTAAAATACAATTTTTGTAAATAATATTTGAACGGTAATGGATTTTTTGATATTACTTTATTCAACATTGATTTCAAATGTATACAACTTGCGCATAAATTTGTACGGACAAGAATAATGTATACTTTATATTAAATTTATCATTCCCTCAACGGTATTTATTCAAATGATGATTTTTAAAAATACAAAAGAAAATCTAAGTCTCAAAACAAAGTAAGTTCAAACAGCCTAAAAAATTTTTAACATTGTTTTAGAAAATTGGTTTCTTATTTTTTTTACGTTGTTAAAAATATTAAAAAATAAACATCAGATATAAATGAATAAGTATATGTTTTCACGTAATGAGTTTAAAACTACTTATTACAATTAAAATTTATAATCATAGATAGGACACAAACTTGTAAACCTCTACTATTTTATTTGTTTATTTACAATCGTGTGGATGAATTACACTACACATTACTTAATGTACAATTTAAAACACCCAAATAGTTTAAAACCTTTAAAACTGGCTATATGATTTATTATAGCTGTCATTTTATCAAATGTGATTGCTCATGTTTATCTAATGCTCATCCGTACCTCTATATTTAACTTTTTTTTTAATTCTATAACAGTTTAAAACAATAGTAACTGTAATTTGATAAATAACTTGTTTTTAAAGTATTTAAATTACGTAATCCAAAAGTTATGTCGTAGTTAAAATACAAAATTAAAACACTTTTAGTTTATCTTTGAACGGTTTTTTTTTTATTTAATTTACTAAAAATTTTAAGAAAACTTAAATTTATTTAGTAAAGGTAACAACCAGTTATACTTAACTAGTAAAACGTTTTTGGCAAAATATCATACACTTATAAAATAATTTTAGGAAAAATGAAGATCAAAATCTGCATCTAATTTAAATTAATTTTCAGAAATTAACGTTTTGTTATTTGTGTTTTTAAAAATGTTATTTGATGTCAATGTAATAAAAATATCTAGTTTTTAAATAGTTTTTAATAAACTTAAAATTAAAATTTAAAACTTTTAAATGTTTTTAACGTAGTGAAAGTAAAATGTGAAGTTTAAAAAACAACGTTATAATTTTTCAAAGATAAGGTAAATCATTCAAACTGAAAAATTTTAGTTGTTTTAACAGTTTACGGTTTAAAAAATAAACAAGATTTATCTGTCCAAATAAAAGTGTTTGCTAAATTCAAGTAGCTAATGATAATGTTGTTTACAGTTTGATGATAAGATATTATGTAAATTTTTGGTTTAAACTATTTATCTTTACATGCCATAAACACGCTTAAAAAAGATAACAAAAACCGTTAAAAATAGTTTTTAAAAGTTGATGAAGTATTTTGGTTTGTCAAAATGTTCATTACAAAATTTTATTTAAAACACTGAATTTGATATACAAACTGAAAAATTACAAATTTAAAAAATAATTAATGTTTTAAGCTTCAAAGTAATTAAAATAATTTAGTTAGAAATTTTGGCTTTGCATTAAGTTTCAAACGATATCAAGTTTTTCTATTTATTGATCAAAGATTATTTATCGCAGTATATGTAGTATGCAGATATAAGTATAAGTATTTATAATTTCTTTTGATTTATTAATAAAGATATAGTCCGATTAAGATTATTAATATATTGGTTTTATGAAATTATCAAGTTCTAATTGTTTTATTTAATTTAATTTACAAGTTATTTAAACGTTATATTCCAAGACAAATAGTTTTACTTCAGGCTTTTGTGAAAATGTTTACTTTTTATTTGTACCAACTGCTATTAAATCATCATTAGAACAAATATATTTTCTAAACTGTTCAAAATGTTAAGTTAATAGTTTTTAAACTTATTACTTCAAACTATAACATAACTGATTTTTGAAAAAATATTTTAGAATTAGTATGGATATAAAATAATTATTTTCTCAAAAACCGTTATTTATCTGTTGCATTACTAAAGTACTATGATGTTCAAAATGTAATAGTTTTATAAATCAGAAGGTTATCTTATTATTAACAAAACCATTAAAACAGCTGTGAAGTTTTAAACTATGGCTTAAAATATAAAGTTATCTACTTAAGATTTCATATAACAAAGGCTAAGTATTAAGTTTGGTATTTACTAAACTTGAAATACGTTTTCAACAATTTAAGCTTTTAACTGAACTAAAAATGTAACAATTCAGTATAAAGTATATACTATTGAAAATTTTGAAAGGGTAACACTTTAAACATTTACTTAGATAACTGCTGGTAGACTTATAAATAGTTATAAATTAACAAAAAAATCGGCGAAAGTCAGCAGAGCAGAAGCGTGGACTTTCGTTTGCCGTGAGACAAGCTCAAGTTTAACATAAAGGTTGATCATGCCAATTCGATCATCAGACCACAAGTTTCAGTAGACTGAGACGGGTTTCGCCCTTATTAGGACTAATCAGTCAGTCACAACCGAAAAACCTGCAGTCGGCAATCTACAAACGGTTTATCATGCTTAAAACAACTATACTTAACTTAAAAATTCTAAAACACTGTTACTTTATCGTAAGAAATAAATTATAAGCTGTCATTTATGTTCTTGAAATAAATGTTTATAAAGTTTACTTTTCAAACTACAAGTTTAAATTTATTTAAGTAACTTGCAATATAATGTATAGTTAGTTTTTACATATAAATACAAAAATAATTTTGCAGAAAAAAGTTCTTGTATTATTTACATATAATGTTAATTCAAACTGTAATTGTTTAAAAGATATGTTTTTTTATGAGTTATTATTCCTTGTCGATTTAGAACGAAACTTGATTGATAAAAAATTACTTTTGCAAAGACTTTTCTATTTGCTAATAAAAAATGAGTGGTATGTAACTTACACAGTTATTTTTTCGTACAAGTGAACCATTTACATAAGTGAAGATAAAAGTCTCTTTATTTGCATTTAGGCTGGTAATTTTCACGTACTTTCATTTTACTTAAGTCTTGAACTTTTAATTCTCGAGTTCGTATTTTGTTTGAATTTACTACTATTGTTAACATACATTTTAAGTGAAAAAACGTTAGATCTGTTTGATGTGTAAACAAATGAATACTTTTGAAATTTTGACATTATACTTAAGTTGAAAGTTATTGGTGGTTATTAAATAAGATTGATAAAATATTATCAAAAGCTTTATGAGCAGCTTTTTTAAAGTTATATCAGTAAATTTCTTTATTAATGTTAACCTTGTAAGAAGTCTGGAGTGTACAGTAAGATAGTTAACTTTGATTAATGAAACAACTTAATTATTCTTAAGTTATAAATAAAAAAGTTTATATAACTACTTTTACAACAAAGTTATAATTAAAAAGTAGTGTTTTAACTACTTAACTTATTATTAAACAAGATGCTCTTTAATAAAATATTGAATCAAAAAAAAATTGTTTTATTTTTTAAATTTTCTACAGTTTCAAAGTTTAAATGTATATATTTTTTTAATTTCAAGTAGCTAGCTTTAATCAACTTTATTTAATACTAAGATATTAAATTTGATGTTAATTATTGCGTTTTGTTTTCTTTTTTTTTATTTAATACATATTAAAAATAAATAATTTTACTTTTATGTAAACAAATTGAAGCTTTCAAATACTCAACCATTGACATAAAACTCGAACGTTTTAACCCGATCTACATTTTTTATATTTATCTTTTAAGATTGCTATTACAACTGTTCCTGAAAGGTTTTTGTGTTTATTAATGGATTTTTAGCTTCAAGACTTACATTAACCGTCAACCGCAACAGTTCTTTTAAAATGATAATATTTTATCGGCTAAGATTTTATTTATGTTTATTTAAAACTTTGTTGTAAATTTTTTATTTTTTGTTCTGTTTGTGGACAAAGTGGTTTAACTTTAAGTGTTTAGGTTTAAAGCTTTAGGTAAAACGGTTTAGGGTAAAAATTTAAGTTTTAATACTGTAGTGCTCTACTGTTACTATGTATCTCATTTGCATAAACTTAATGAATAAAAAACAATTATACAGTACTATAGCAGCATACCAAACAGTAACTTTGAAAATAACCTTTAAAGAAATTCGTTAAAAGGTAATAATAAATACTTTACTTGATCTTTGAATCTAGAAGTTAGTAAAAATTTCTAGAAAAAAATATTGATGCTTTACCACTAGCCGTCTAATCAATCAAAAGTCAGTTGCTAGTTTTGTTTGACTATATTTTAAATAACAGACTAACAAAAAAATAATAACAGTGTAGGTTTTATTTCAATAATAAAATGAACCCTTATGAATACTTTGCTAAATACAAACTGACAACATCTACTTTTATTTGAAAATAGTTTTAATTAATGTCAATATTATTTAAATTCTAAATTTTTGGAGAACTTTAGACGCCATTGTGGCAACATAATCTAATTGTAAACAAAAGATGAAAAATAAAATTTTATTTTTCAAACATCTTGTCATAAAAGTGTTTGGCTGATTTTAGTTTCGCACTTTTCTAAATTATATTAAAAATAAAATCAGCAGAAATTGATTGTGCAATTAGAATAACTTTTAGAAGGCTAAAAAGGTATCTACAGCCGGATATAATATTAAGTAGTTTACCTATTATTAACTATTAGCCTGTAAGAATATGTAAATTCCTACTTTATTCTATGCTTCTATTCTTTTATTACAGTAATTATTTTTTACAGAACCCAGTTGAAGTGTGTTGATTCGTTAACACACAGAAACATATTTTGGTACAATAAAAGAAGATTACTGTATAATTTGTTTTTATTTATATTCCAGTGAACTTGTTTCACTAGGATCTTTTATTAGCAAACGATTAAATCTCTATTTTGAACAGTTAAAAGGTATCTATAATTTTTTATTAAAGTTGCAATTTTGAATTCTATTCACTTATTTATTAAATAAGTTTAGTATTTCTAAAACATATATATTTATTACAGTATACCTTATGTTAATACAAAACAAAGTATAAAGCTACTTTGCTGTACTTAATTTTAAAAGTTGTATAAAATAATATAATAGTATAAAGCAAATTATTCTAATAAACAGTTGGTATAAATAAACGATTTGGGAGAATTTTAGTAACTATTTTGTATAACAGTTAACGTTATATGAGGTATTTTTACCGAAAAAAATACTCTAAAATTGAAACATTGTTCTTTTTATTTAATACTAAGCTGAACTTAATCTGCTGACCGGTTACTTAGTATTTGTTAATAAAATATGTGTATAAAATATTTTAGCTGTATTTAAGTAAACGATAGAAATTTAAGTTTAGAAGTTATTTAAATGTACATCAAAAATAAACTATAAAGAAATGATACAAAAATGAAAAAAACTATTTTATCAATAGTTTAATATCAAAAACTGAAACAAATTAGTATTGCAATTCATTGTATTGTTTCGTTTTAGACGAAAACATAAACAAATTTGTAAACTATTGTAAAGACAACCACAACTAGATAACAAATGATAAATTTTAATAAATAAAATTGTTTTTTTTTAGTTTTAAATTATAGTGTACCTTTATAAAAAAAGTTATTTGCGGTTAACTTTGTTGCATATTAAATTTATCTATCAATGCTTATACAAATAAAATAAAAATTAATAAAGTAAGTTTATCTATATCTAAGTAAGTTTGACATAAAAATAGCCAGAATTGTGTCTAATAACAAAAAATAAATACATTTTAAATTTTTACAGTATATAAATTAAAAGAAAAAGGTTTTTTAAATTTATTTTAAATAGTAGTTTATTACATATTACTATAAAATTAGATTACTAAAAAATACTAAAAGTAGTTATTTTTAACTAATTTTCAGTGTAAAGTTTAAAAAATAATAACTATTTTAAGATAACTAAAAACCTCAGAAACAAAAGACAGAATGCAGAGTTTTTAATCGTATAAGTAGTAGTTTTAATAAGGTAAAACTAGGACATTTAGAAAAAAAAATGTTAATTTTAAGTAATTAGACAGAAACAAGACGTGCAAATTTTTGTACAAAGCTAATTATTTTGTAAAACAACGGAATTAAAATACCAAAACTAAATTAAAATTCTGCGTTAAAATGTTAGTAAGAGCACAAAGTTTTTTTTTTGTTTTAATTTTGTTATATTTTTTGTATCAATTATTAAAACAGATTTAAATTCTTTTGTTTTAATGTTACCTAATTAAAACTAATCACAATGTAAAATTACAAATCATTTAATTTGAGCTTGTAGTAAACATTATCCTTTTATTGTTTTTTGTTAAATTTTTATGTTTCTCTGGTTTAATTAAGCTAAAGTGACTTATAATTTGAAAACTTAAAGTCAGTTTATTCTAAGTTTTATTATATATCAAATTTCATTTCGACTGTCAGTTTACGTCAACAACTTTTTTTTTTTGTTTTATTACACTTTCGTTTCTTTTTCTATCTACATTTCTCTTTTTGTTCAGAGCAAGTTTCGATTCGGACTTATTTTTGGATTTATACATGACAAGGTCCACATACACGCTAGTAACACATAAATTATATTTTTATAAAAGGAATTGTTTTTAAGATCGTTAAACAAGTATAAGTATGCTAAATAAAAAAAGCAAAACTTTGTTTGATCTGACTGTAAAAACAAAAAAAAATGTTTAGTAGTTTAACTACTACTACCTGAAGTTAAATTAGTAGATAAACATTTTAAAGAAGATCACAAGCTAACCAAAAATAATAGTTAAAAAAGATTGTAAAAATTTTTATAGCTGCTTGATCAACATTGAAAAATTAATCTAAAAGCATAATCGATTACACTTAAAAACAAAAAGCGTAAAAAAAACGAAATAATTTGCAACTGCCAAACAAAAAATAAAAGTCTCCTCAATAACAAGTTCTTAGTTGAAAATGTGATATATAAAGCGACAATGAGATCAGAAAACGAAACTAAAAACTATTTGGGCTTAACGGGTAACACTTTCGAAAAAAAGATGGTACAACTATATTAGTGACTTTAGAAACTACATAGAAAATGGCACAGAAATATTGAAATATATATGGAAATTTAAAAGTAACAACATTGATTACAAAATTGACTGGAAAATAATCCACCACATTGGCAAAGCCGAAAACCTACAAAGTATTTGCATATTAGAAAAAGTTGCAGTTGACAAAGCCAACTAAAGAGATAACTTAACTAAATGGTACGGACTCTTATGTTTTTGTTTATTTCTCAATAGAAAGTACTACACTATTTCAAACTTACATTGTTTTGAACTTTTAAAGTCTTGTTTGTTTGTTATAAGACAAAGACATGTAAGTTAAGATACAAAGCTTTTTAATAATTTATTTTGTTTTTAACTTTAGTAATAGTGCAGTAGTTATAAATTTTTGAATAAGGGGATTTATAAAATCAAAAATGTGGTTTATTTATAACAGAAGCAAAATTAAAGTTATGAAATGTTAAAAAACAGTTTAAAAAAAATTTAATTAATAAATAAATTTAATTAAAATTGTTCTTAGAATACTCTTTAAAATACTGAAGGAACTAAATTCTTAGTAATTTTGTTTAGTAATATGAAACTATAATTGTATTTACAAGTTAGAAAACACACAGATACAATTTGATATATGTCTATATATGGTTTACATCAATTACACAAAGGCGAGTTTTTTCTTATTTAAAAAAATATTACTATCACTTATAGAATACTATTTTGAAACATTAATTCTTAAATTAAAAGTTTTAATTATCAAAGTATAACTTTTTTTTAAGGTATTAGTAATAATATTGAACAAAAGTAATATATTGCAACACATTAATTGAGTTTATTATAAGTTATATGTTAAATTAAGTTTGTTTAATCCGCTAAAATGTAGCGCATATCTTTAATTTTGTTTTTTATTTCATACAAGTATCAATGTAGAGTTTTCCTTTTTCAAAACAAAAATCCAAATCAATTTATTAACTTAATGTAAAAGCTATTGAAATTCAGTTATGTAAAACTAATATTTTTTTTAACTAGCAACAACTTTCTAAAATAAAGTACACAAATGCCATAAACTACTTACCATGTAGATAAATAAAACTTACTAACTTTATGTTTGCTTTAAAAACTTTCACATGCTTTTTATGCTTGCTAAACCAAAATTGTGCTTCATATGAAGTTTAATAGAAAGAAAAAGGTTGTACCTTTAAAGTTATTAAAATTAGTTTTTCAAAACAGTAAATTTTTTACAAGTTTATTTTCTACAACTTATAAAACATAGCTATTAAACTAAAGACAAAAAATTAAAATGATAGAATCTGTTAAAGTATGAAATTAGTATAATCTGTTTAGCTATTATATAATTTTTGTTATTGTATCATATCAATAGAAAAAACTTTATTTAAAATATCTAAATTTTTATGGTAAATGCTGTAAACTAATTAGGCATTTATCAATACATTAGTTTAAGAAAAAATAGTTAGTAAAGGTAGGAAAACCAAAAAAAATGGCCTAGTATTAATATAGAGCTATAAATTAAAGCGAATTTTATTTTTGGTAGTAAACAAACGCTTCATTAAACTCAGTGAAAACATTTTTGTGTTGGTTTTCTTTATATTAAAGAAAATTGTTTATTTAAATATGAAAGCAAAATACTTTTAAGGTATTTCCAACTGTCATTATTGTCATTAAGAGGTATTTGTTTTATCTTAATGTTCTACAATGAGTTTTTAATTGCCTAATATTCTTTTAATGTATGTTTTAACTTTATTGAAGTCGATGGCAGAAACTATTGTTTTTATTAACGTCTTTGATAATTTTTTTTAAAATTTTTTTATAATTAATACGTCTTTTGTAAAAATTTTTTCAATGTAAATTTAGAATCAAACATTATTCGAGTTTATCTGTTTTTTATCAAGCTTTGTCAAATAAAGAGCTTTATAGCTGTTGTTTTGATAGTCTTAATTTTATCATCAACTGTAAATAAAGTCTCAGTAGCATTTTAGATACAATAAATATCCGTAGTTAATGAGAAAACGAATATGAACTAAACATTAATTCTTAAATAGTTTAAACTTTTATTGAATCTAAATAAAATAAAATAAATATTTTTAGTACTAAATTTATGTTTTGTTCTAAACGTCAACTAAGTTATTCTTTTTAAAGTTTAAATAGGTTAAACTTCATTGCCTAAGCTGATAATTGTAATTACCAAAATATTATAATTCAAGTACTTGTCATTTCAAGGGTGTATAGGTGCAAAGGTGAAAAACTTTTGCTTTGTATTATTTATCAAACATGGTAAGTATTTATCTAATTAAATATAAATTAAGGCATTCTAAGTGAGATTAATGTCTTAAATACATGGCTGACCGTATTTTAATTTTTCAAAAGACAACAATTCTTTAAAAGTGTTTATGTACTTACATGAGAAATATTTGTTTAAGGTGGATTTAAAAACGTTGATTTAAAGATATATACATTTGACGGAAAATAATAAAGTTAATTGGTACCTCTAATCAAACGTCGGTTTTAGCAGTAAGAACTTTTAAGCTTTTTTTTGAAATTATACTTCTTAAAATACTAAACGCTAACGATTGAAAAAACAATGAGCTTTGTAGACTAACATTACTTTTATTTAATATAATTCAATTCATTCGCTTGTACTATAATATACAGCTTGTACGTATGATGTAAAAAAACTGAAAACTTTTATATTTCCCTGTTAAGTTTGGCGTTATCTCAAAGCTATTTATACTTACAGATATTTTACTTCTAATTAAGAAAATTAAGTTTTAATACTTAGGAACAAGATAGATAACACAAAAACATTTTTCTAGAATCGTTTTATACTAATTATAAAAAAAAGTACTAAGTTGGAATTACTCTTTGATTTAAACTAATTCTTTTTCTTCGTTGACATACTAAAAAATATACATGAGGCCTAGAAAACTATATATATTTAGTACATTAAAGTAAATTTAAATTATATATGATTGAAAACAACAGTATTTGTTAGGTCACAGGCTGGGGAACTGCAATTATTTAGTTGATTATAAACTTGTTGACAATTTTCACTAAATATTAATCGACTTAAAAACATGAATACCCAAATAATTTAATATTATCTTTAACACAATCCAAAATAACTATCACAGCTGAAATATAGTCGAAAATAAAATTTATTACTACTCAACCACTATTATTTTTTACTTGTGGTTATTTCTTATCATAAACCATAACGATGGTAACTTAACTTTATCGACTTTTTCAAAATTATTAAATCTTTTTTTCTAAAGTAACTTTTAAATTACCTAGTAACATTAATCGTATTTTTGTCAATTTAGATAATCGATAAAATTCAACAAGTAATAAATTTCGAAATTAAAAACAGCATACTGTTTATAAAGTTTTGTAAAACATTATATGAAAATAAATACGACAAAGTTAAAACAACATTAATTTTTTTTTCAGAGCTGAAGTTTTAGTTTTCAGTTAATGTTTTTTAAAAAATCAATGTAATAATAACGTTTAGTTTATATTCATCGCATATTAAATTGATTTTCGAAAATACACTTCTAACTTATTTTAAAGCAGTAAAAAAGATGTTAAGTTTAGAGAACGTTATAATTTTTTACAGCTATGATATATCATATAAACCAAAAAATACTATATAACCAAATACAGCGCGAACTATTTAAACAGCATAAGGTTAAGAAAATAAACAACTAGATATATCTGCCTAAACAAATTGTTTGCTGAATTCAAGTAGCCCTGATTAAAGTTGTTTGCATTCGATGATAAGATACGATATGTAAAGTTTTGGTTTAAACTAATTATATTTTACATGCCAAAAATGCGTCATCAGAAGATAAGAAAAACCGTTATAAATACTTTGTGTGTAGTTGTTAGAATGTTTTATTTATTTTAAAATTGTTATTCTTTTATTCTTTTATTTTAAAATTATATTATTAGTTGTGCGTTATTAAAACTTTTAACAGTATTAAAATAACTTTAAAATTTGTAAATAGAATGTTTGTTATGCGTATAATTTAAAAAAACATTAAAGTTTAAAACAGTTAAAGTGATTTCGAAATTATTCAACGTTATGTGTACAATATTTAAATATAAGTGTTTATAAATAATTGTTTTTTATGCTCGTTTAATTTATAATAACAATTCATACTGATTTGAACTATTAAAGAGTTGACGTAATAACTAATTTTAATGATATAGCTACTCAATTGAATTACGTTACACTTACACGTTTCATTTTTAAAGCATGATTCCAAATTAGTTATTTTTTTTATAAATATGCACAAAAAACACAAACTTTGTTACCTTTTAATACAATACTCATTAACAAAATATAAATTTTTTTAAACTAATACCCAATTTTCAGTTAGTATTTTTTAATGTTGTATTTCATACAGACTGTTACAAAACTCACTATTACAAGCTTTTTAAAACAAAAAAATATTTAACTAATAGTATGAAAACTGTTAATTAAATTTCTGCATGAATAAACTGCTTTGATATACAAAATGTAACAGATAAAAACCACTGTATAATCCTGTTACTGATAAAACCACTACAACAGCTGTCAAGCTTTAAACCTTCGCTCAAAATATTAAACATCTACTTAAGACTTAATACTACAAAGGGTAATTTTTACGCTCAGTATTTACCAAATAGAAATATTCTACGTATTCAACAATTTAAGCTTTTGAGTAGCTGAAAAATGCTATAGCAGCTTGATAGTAAGTTTTAAAAGTAATTATTACTAGCATTTCATGAAAACATTAAACTATGAACGAAATTATTTACTGTTTTCTCCAATATTTTACACTTTTCAAAATACTTTATATTGACAGTTGGTTGATTAAATCTAAAAAAAAATCAAAAATGTAGTTTATAAATTTTAAAATCTATTTTAAAGACTTTTTAATAAGAAAACTTTACTTATGTTTTAGCAGGTATTTTTTCAAGAATAGTAAGGATTAAGTAAGATTTATTTTAGAAAAAACAATGATATTTTAATATTTGGGTAGAATTATTTTTCCACTTTTTCTTATACTTTTCATTAATTTTAGCTAAAAAACAAACTTAATGCATTTTATTAATTATTTTAAGAGCTACCAGCTGTACAACTAACTTTTTAACTGTTTTAGAAATACTCAGCTGGATTCTTTTTAACTTTTTTTTTAATTTGTAAAAATTAAGATTTCCATTGAAAGTTTTTGAATTAAGTTTTTAGAAAGACTCTATTGACGAAACGTATTTTCTTAAACCGTACAACTATAAAAATAATACTATATACATAACTATAAATGCTTTGCAACAACTATAACAATTATTTATTTTTAAACAAACTTAAGAATAATAATTTGTTATGTTGTCAGTATAACTAATAGTTTGTCACGAAATTTACACCTAATTAATAACCTAATGTTATATTTTAATAATATAAAATCAAAACTATATATATATATATATATCACAGATGTCCTTGTGCTAAAACTTTATTCCGACTAACGGCGTTCAACCAGCTCCAGAATTTAACGCCTTATAACGTTACATCTTATATATATATATATATATATATGTATGTTTAACTTCTTTATAACTTAAAAAATTTAAATACTATAGAGCTTACAACAAAATCACGATTTGTCCATTAACAGCTGTGTTCTAGTTGACACCAACATTATTGTGATAGTTGCGTCTTATTTTTGTATACAGCTGCATATCTTTCGATATTTTATATTTCGTTGTTTAGAACTTAAATAAAAGCTTTTTGTTAACGCATACACGTTATATCCCCTGTATACTTTTTTTTAAACTCCAATTTTCGTGTTTAACCGTAAATGTTTTCTTAAGAAATATTTACATGTTTATTTATGTCAATAAACTTAACTCTACAAAAGCTTACAATTCATTGAATAAACCTAAATGTTTACCTAAGTTAATTTTTTTTCAAACAATTGTAGTTGAAAAAACATTTAAATAGAAAAGTTTTTGAAACTTTTTATTTGAATTTAATTTTTTTGGAATGTATTTTTAAGCTTATTTAATTTCAATAAATGTAGAGCAATAATTTTATTATCAAACTTTGTATAAATTTCGTTGTTTTTCTTGATGTTGAAATATATAAGTTTAATTAAACTAAAAATAAGTTAAAATCTAATAAGAACCGGAAACAGCCAAAAAATGTTAAGTAAGAAAATAAATGACCTAAAAGCATTGAAACAAATAACTGTACTAATCTTTGTTAAATATTTTATACCTAAGCTTTTAGTTATAAAGAATGAGCTAAACCGAAATATTAAAAGTAAAACAACAGAGTAATAAATAATACTTATTTTTCATTGAGTAACAAAAAGGCTACATGAAGTTTTAGTTGTTATTCAAACAAAACTGTAACAAGTTAATCTGTTTGTGATTTATCTGTTTTATAAATTATTATTTATACGGTGTCAATTTTTTCTGAACGTATTTAGTACAATAATTGCGATCAATAAGTTATAAGTATAAAAAATTTATGAATTTTATAATTTATAAAGTCGCTGTATAACGGACTCCGTAACGTTTTTTGAATATAATATGAAAGAAAAGTTAATCTTTCTAAATTTTAGTATTCAAAAGTCAAAAAGTAGATGCATAAGAACTTTTCTCAACTAAAACATAGCTATTTAAAAACAGTTAGTTGTTTGAATTGTTACATGTATAGTAAAATCTAATTGTTATCGACTAACTGTAGGTTAGTGATAAATTTGGTGCAATAAAGATAAAGCACCACTTATATTTATAAATGTTTTTTTCTTATAAATGAAAACAAGTTAATACAGTAGACTTCATTTAAGGTTATAAAGTTTTTTTTAGGTTAATTTTCATTTATCTATTGTAGATTTCAGCAATTATTTCTATTGAGATTGTAAAATGAAAAACGTTTACAATTATTTGTTAAAGTTTTAAAACAAAGTTAATCAGAATAAGTTTAAGTATGTTTGGAATCATCGTAAAACCGAAATGCGGTTTGGTTTTGTACATAAACACTTCAATAAATTTCAAAAATTTAAAATTTCAAATATTGTAGGTTTTTTTACACTAACATATCAAATCGTTTTATATTTATGCTTGTTCTGACACACAAATTTGTACTTCAGAAAGTAATGTATATAAGATTTATAAATAAATTATTAGTATCTAAAAACCCTTGTCAGTTATTTAAGTTGTTGAAGTTATTAAAAGTTAAATTTTTTATGTTATGTTTACAGTTAGATTATATTGTCACAATGGCAACTGAAAACCTCCGAAATTTTAAATAAATACTCCTAAATAGTTAAACAAACATATCAAATTTTTTTCTTAAGCACTCAGTTTATGTTATTTATCTATTTCGCTTTAAATACAATTTTAGTAGTTATTACTTTTATTAAGTTGCAGAATTTTAAATGGCTAAATATACTTAATGGATTATAAATATTCAATAATCCCTTTAGTTTCAAATAATTAGCTTTCATATAATACGATAAAAAAAGGAACTATAGTTTAATTTATTTTGTTGTACTTATGATGAAGAAATTAATTTTAAAAGCGTAAAAAAATTTCAAGATAAATAGTCTTTTAACAAACACATTTTTTTCGTTAAAAAAAATATTATGATTAGCAACATCAATATTGTCAATATAAAACTTCACCGAAAAAATTGTAAAAAATTACTTTTAAACAGCTTTTGATGATGTATAATCAATCTTGTTTACAACCATCCATAATAATAAAGTCAAGAAAAGTCAAGAGCAACTTCAAAATTTTAAAAGTATCAAGTTGTTTACATACCAAATACAGTAAATGTTTTTCACTTTAAATGTATTCGAACAAAAGCAGTAAATTTAAACAATAGTCGAGCCCATAAAATAAAAATTAACGATTTAAGTAAAACGAAAGTTCGTTAACCCAAACAGCTTAAAAGCTTACAAAATAAGTTTCATTTTGATTTACGTAAATAATATATTTATATTAAACGTTTTTTCAAATGCTTACGTATTGTTATTTGTCAACAAGCAAATTTTCATCAAAATTATTTTTTTGTAATTTTATTTTTTGATAAAAACGTCAAATTGTTTTTAAAACTAATGATATAATTTTTGATGTTAATAAACAAAACTTTTGTATAAACTAATTCTAAAAATTTTTTTACACAACATTTTTGTTATGCTAATATAGTGAAATTTTACTACGTTTTATAAAATGTTTTAATAGCTTTAGCTAAGCGGTTTTAAACATATACTGTTTTGAAATTAGTTTCAAGAACAAAAACGACGACTGATATATTTGACCTTTTATTCATGCACAACTAAAAACAATCCAGTGTTAACGTTTTAGACTAGTTTTAATTATTTAAATATATATGTGTTTAGATGTGATAGAACAACAATTTAAGTTAGACACAAAGAATAAAAATAACTGTTGTACAAACCTTTCCGATGCATTTTAAATATTTTTACCTTTTTCGTCAAACAAATACAGTGACTGACGAATATAAGAGTCATTTGACGTTTCACTTCAAAAACTAATTAAATATTTCATTAAAGTTTAGCTATATTTTTTTATTAAAAAAAAAACAGATAACAAATTAAATTAGCACAAGACGAAATAAAATATGATTGAAAATGATGGTTAGATTTTTTTTTTAATTTAGGCAAACTTATAAGTTAGGTTGAAAAAAAACAAATGTAGAAACTTAAATTAACTAAAATTTAAACAATTATCAATTTTTAATAATCTAAGTTGTAAAATCATATCAGTTATGCATAATCTATTTAAAAATACAAATTATACCAAATTCTGTAGTGATTAAAAGAAACTTTATTGATTGAACATTTAGAAATATTAAATTTGTAATCACACATCAATAATTTTATTTTTAAATTTTAACAAGTTTTCAAAAACAGTTTCTTACCTGTAAATAATTACTTTAAAAAAAAAAAAACTAATAAGTGAACCAATTCTTTTGTTTTTTAAACATACAATAAAATGTATTTCCGATATACATAGAGAAAGTAATTAAAGGTTTACAATACACAGTTTTAAGTTACTCGTAGAACTAAAAATAGTTTAAGTTTAACCAAGATTGTTTCTGTAAAAGCTTCTGTTGTCAAGGAAACTTTCGTGGTAAGGAGGTGGTGACGTCATTATTTTCTTGTTGCTAGGTAACCTCACAAGTGATGACATCATGTTTCTAAGCAATCTCTGGTCGCTAGAGTCGCCCCTTATTGGAAGTCCCCGTATTGGTAGCAATGTAACTTGTGACTGAACGCCCGTGGGTCCAACAACTGCTGATCGGTACTTTTTGTATTGATTATGACGTTTCTTAACGTATACGCGATAACCAATGAAAACAAAGATGAGAAGCGTTGTCACGACTCCCACTCCGATGGCTGCTCCTACTAGTATCTGATTTTTTGCTTCAGTATCAGTAATTTCATCAGATGAAAAACCTTCGTCTTGAAAAACTCTGGATCCAGTGTTTTGATTTTCAGTGAATTGATCCTCTTTAGATAAGAATCTTTAATTAAAAAGTTATTGGTTTTTGTGTTTTTGTTTTTAGAATGTGTAGGATAATTAGACTATAGCTCATTTTAATGTTTATGTTTATACTTGTTTTCTTTTCAGATTTTACATTGTTAATAAATTATTAAACTAAATTAACGAGGAGTTATTCTTCATGTAAAATCTTATCAACAATCTGAGAAAGGTAAAATGGTTATAGAAAAATGCCCAATTCGTGGATGCGAGTTCCAGACGCCAGATCTATCCGGTGATGTTGTGAGTAGCCTTCTCAACCTCCACAAAGTGGAGCATCAGCAAAATTCTGAGTTATCCAATAATGGAGTAATGCCAAATGCACCTCAATTGATTCGACCAAAGGTTGATCGGGGGATCAGCCAAGAGACATGGCTTGCTTTCATTCGGAGGTGGGAGGCATTCAAGATTGGTTCGAATATAAGCAACCAAAACGCAAGCATACAGCTTTTTCAGTGTGCGCAGAACAAGCTTGGCGATCTTATGTTAGCAAGTGATCCTCGACTAATGGCCAAATCAGAAAGTTATGTTGCTAAACTGATGGAGTCGATTGCAGTCATAAAATTTGCTATTGGTGTAAAGAGAGCAGAACTTATGAACCTACATCAGGACCATGATGAACCGTTTAGAACGTTTGCCACACGTGTACGAAGCAAAGCAGAAACCTGCAATTTCACTACAGTCAGTGAGTGTGACTGTGGGAAAAGCAATGTGACGAGCTACACAGAAGAAGCAATAAAAGACGTGATGCTCGCTGGCGTTGGGGATGATGACATAAGAAGAGAAGTTCTCAGTACTGAAGATATCTTATCCAGGTCATCATTTGATATAATTTCCTTTATTGAAAGTAAAGAAATGGGACGCCATGCAACTGAGAATTCGCGGACCATATCTGCAGTCTCTTCTTTTCAACGTCAGAAGAAGGGACGTGTCAATATAGGAGATAAGTCCCAACATGTTCCGTGCCAGAACTGTAAAAGACTTTTCTATCCTTTCAACGAAAAAGGTAACCAAAATAAAAAGCCTTTCAGATATTGTCTATCTTGTTGGCGTAGTCGATCAAAAAGGGTTAATGCTGTTCAAATCCAAGCTGATCGTTCTGATTTTATGCAACAAGATACCCAAATAATGTCATTACACGCAAGTAAAAGAATCATGTTGAATAACACCATATTCAGCAAGAAGTCCTTGCGTAAAGCCAAGGCAACGACTGATCATCCTCGTGCATCAGTCAAGATTGCTAGACATGGCACAAACAAGTTTGCATGGGTAAGTGCTTTAGCTGATACTGGAGCACAGTCGAACCTTTGGGGGTGGAAAAACTTTCAGGAGGCTGGTTTTTGTAAGAAGGATTTAATGCCTGTATCCATCACAATTCGGGCTGCCAATAAAATTCCTATTAACATTCTAGGGGCTTTTAAAGCGACTTTCAGCGGAATGTCTCCAAGGAAGGAGGTTATCAGATGTGATGGAATTGTTTATGTAAGCGATTCAGTGACCGGATTCTTTCTCTCCTATGAAACCATGGTTGACCTCCTGATTATTAATAAGGATTTTCCCACCATTAGATCTCAACTGCCTCATCAGCATTCTGAAGTTGCTGTAAGTTCAAATGAAGATAAACCGAATAGACTGGACTCGCATAAAGATGTGACCTGTGATTGCCCGCCAAGGAGTAGAGTGCCAGACCGACCAAACAAACTTCCGTTTGAGGCAACAAATACAAACGTGAGCAAAATGCGTGATTGGCTCTTACAAAGGTACGCAGATTCAACGTTAAATGTATGTCCACATAAATTACTCCAGCAATTGAGTGGGCCTCCACTTGAAATACATTTGGAGAATGATGCTAAACCACGTGCTTGTCATACACCAGCTCACGTGCCAATTCATTGGCAGAAACAGGTTGAAGCAGATCTCATCCGAGATGTGAGGTTGGGTATCTTAGAACGTGTCCCATTTATTGAACCTGTAAGCTGGTGTCACTGCATGGTGGTCACCAGGAAACAGGATGGGTCACCTAGGAGGACAGTAGATCTCTCACCACTTAACAAGTATTGCAAGAGGGAGACGTGCGCTACAGATACTCCGTTTAAACTAGCGCGCAGAATTCCAAAGGGAACGTTCAAGACTGTAACAGATGCATTTTTTCAAATTTTCAGGGTCTTTTCAGACTAGTACTAGTAAAACAAAATACATTTTATATTAAATCAAATACTAAATAATTGACTTTTTTCGTTATTTCATTGTAAATGACAACTATGATGATAAAGAAAACTAATAAACAAAGTAGCTATTATTTTTTCTAATTAAAAACGACAAATTAAGATTTATGTTTTTCATAATTATATTACTATTATTACCCTTTTCTTTATTATGAACACGGATCTGAATTTTCATATTATATCTGACACAAGATCCTCTTTGTTTTTGATTTAATCCTTCCTTACTACCGTCCGATGTTGCTAAAAGAATATTAAGTAGTAAGTAAAATTATCATTTGTAGATTATTACACTATATTTACTAAGTTTTGTTTATTAAATAAGCAAAAAAACTATAACTAGAAAAATTTTCTTAAGAAAATGTTTGGAATTAAAACACGATTTTTTTTAAGCTGACCGTTTTTATTAATCAAAAACAAATTTTATTATGTAAAATATAAATAAGTTTTCAAATATTTCATTCATATGTTCAAAAAGTTTATTGCTGTGTTTACAACTTTTCTAACACCTCGTAAATAACTGAACATTAAAAAATTGGGAAATTTTGTTTTACGCACAAAATATTTTAAGCAAACAATGAACAACATAATACGTAAATATCTTAAGCAAACATACTATTTTGTTTGTCTACATGACAAATGAGTATTGATTTGTATGAACTTCTTTAAAGTAATTTGAATGCTTATAAATAATATTGGTAGGCTGTTAACTTAATTAACAGTAACAGTTTTTGCTTATGTAAAAGGGTTTAAAGGCGACTTTGACTGCCCTAAAATTTTCATTATTAGTTCTGTAATTTCGAATATTTTTAAAAACTTAACGTTTTGTGTATTGATATATGAGAAACAAAACAAATTAAAATTCACATAATAGTTGTTGGTATAAATCAGGCTATAACCTTAAAACAAAAATACCTCCATTAAGAACGATTCTCAGGGGCAGTAAGTAAGTAAGGCGGCGAGTAAATAAATGGATAATTTAGTATAAGAGCAATATCTAGATAATTTTGTAAAATTCAGCCAAGAGTATGTTTATAAAAACAAGTTTGTGAAACCCTGGAATAAATAGTTACCATTTCTAATTACACTGCCTTGAAACTAACAAATAATATAATATGTTTTATCAGGTTCAAACTCCAATCCCCAGGGTGTTGGTGATGTTTCATGAAAATAAAAAGTATACTTCTTCTCATATCTTGGTAAACCACAATTAATCAATCTTCTGCCACTGGAGGCGTTACACGTCTTGAAACTATGTTGGTTCACCAGGTAGATCTTGTAATACCAATTGTATTCATCCTGGTATGAGTCTCTTGTCTTCAGTGGACATATTATATCTAGTTTGTCTTCGAGATAGACATCGACTGTATAAGGGGGATTTTTGAACCTAAAATTTACTTTTGTTGTTGGTAAAGCATTTTAAGTTAAAATATTTCTTTCACTAACTTTAATAGTGCATTATATTTGTGTCTTTTAATCTAAAATGGTTTTGAATAATTAACTGAAATTTTTGTTCAGGCCTCTAAAGTTCTAAAGTAAATTAAGTCTACAGAAAAGGTAATTTTATAAAATTGGTAGCACAGCAAGACTAATAATATTATTTTACTATTACTTTACTTTAAGCAATACATAATCTGATACACAGACTAATCTTATATCTCAATTAAAAGGTTTAAGAGAGATACTTTAAACGTACTAAATATTACAAGAATAAACATACAACAAAAATAAAAAATATATGCCTTATTAGAATTTATGTACATTTATAAAAAATGTTCAGCGATACATAAACCTACAATTTTGACAGATATAAGTACTGTATCAATTTGTATCACTATTAAACATTGTTTTTTAATGTTGTTAGTTTAACTGAAAAGTTTTATTAATCTAAATAAAGTTAACTTGTCAAATCTTCAACTTTAAGCCACTGTATTTAAATTTAAGTTGATGAAGTAATTTTTTGATGAAAAGTATAAAAGTTTTAATAAACGTAAAAACAACGAAAATGTTATTTATATATTCAATAGTTTTTTATAACAATTTTAAGCTTAATTATCGTAACAAAAAGCTTCTGTGAAAACAAAAAACATTTATGCTTAGTATTCATACAACCCTTTAGCTAATAAAACCTAAGTAATATTTAAGTAAATTTCAAAAGAATAACTAGTAAATAAATGTCAAACGGAATTCAGAAACTCTTTAATGTTAAAATAAAAGTTTTTGAAGATATGTATTTAAGAAAGCTGCATAACTACATAATTGGTTTACATTGATAATTAAAACAGCCTGCTGGTAACATAGAGTTTCGGTTTTAATTACAAAATTAAATAGTATGTTATAAAACTAAAAAAGACTAAGTAAATACTCAACTGTATGTAAGATTTAGGTATAAACGTTGACTTTAGTTTTAAAGCATATCTATTTAATTAGAAAAACACTCATTTTGTTTCATAAGTAATCTGTTTAGTGAAAATAGATTTAATAACTCAATTTTTGTTTTTAATAATTTAAGTAAATGAATGTTTGTTGTTAGCTTTACGTTTAGATTTATACAGCTGGCACAGATGATTTTAAGTAACAAACTTATTTCATTGCTATATATTGTATCTTTACTTTATCATAACACCAAAGGGGATTGTATAATGCTACATAAGTTTTGAAAATAAGCAAAATAAACTATTAAATGTAACAAAGTATAATCTAAAGCATAAGTATATAAGTTTATTACAACTTAGTATCTCTTTAGAGTTAATGATAGTCTAACTGTAGGTTTAATTTGTGATTAATAAAGCACTTTTTTAATCACACTGTGCAATCGAATTTGGATAATTTATATCATTATTAAGACTCAATTAAGTAAGAAGTAGATATCAAAGTTTTTATTGTAAACATAAATATCGATATTAATTGCGAAACTCGAGTTAAAAAAAGAACACCTTTGACAAGACCGTAACAAGTCGATTTACGAAAACAGGGAAAGGGATTGAAAAAATATAAATTGCAAGTCTAAGTTTTTTCTATATTTTAGACAGATTTGTCATAGTTTGAATGATTTTTCATATTTTTGATTTGTTGAACTTTATGTTTTTAATTTAACATATTTCAGTAAAAATGAAAACTACTGAAATAGCTAGCCTACATACTAAATAAGAAGTCAAATAAAAATAAAATTCAGTACGATTTGAGGAGACTAAGCTTGTTCTAAGAAATAGTAAACATAAAACAACTGAAAACACTTGAAAGTAATTGTATTGAGTCGTGAAAATCAAATTTGATATAAAGTTAATGAAGAAAAAGGTAGAAGACGTATTTTAAATTTTTTTCGGCCTAGTTCTTTATATAAAAAATTAAGTTATTTAAAAAAAAATAGCTTTTAGAAAGTAATGTTGGAGTTTTTAGTGTAGATATTAAAAGATACTTTAAAAAGTTTATTATCATTTCAACGAAGTATAAGATAATACTTTACTTATTAAATAATAAATACAATAATTTATTTAGAACTTATAATAGCTAACCGCAGAGAAAAACTTAGTTTATTTATTTGACGAAGTTTTGACAGCAGACACGCGAACTTTAATTGTAGTTTTTAAATATAATCGACGTATAAAACCTTTAATTTGTAGCAAAAATATTTCAAAAAAATTAGTTTAGCACAGGAACACATTTTTTACTCTAATAAACCAACACATTCAAGAAAAGATATATGCTCTAGTGGTTTTTCTTTACATTGAGTTACTGAAGGGACAACTATTAAAACATACCAGCTACCTGAATTGTATTTCGAAGAAAACAAATCATATAGCTTATATGTGGAGTTTACATAAGTAATGTACTGACAGATTGTGCTTAAATTGTACAGCTTCTATTTTTACAATGATAATCTGTTTCGGTTGCCTTTTCTGATTAAGAAAAATTACATAAATAACAAGTATTGTTGTTTTTCAAATGATAATAAGTTTTTTTTTGAAATCAATTTAACATAACAAAATAGTCTAAATTTTCTATACTGACTTAAGTTTAAAACTCTTATCAAATGTATTTTTTAATTACTAATACGTACTCAAATGTTTTTATTTTCATTAAATTTTAAACAAACAAATAAGACTTAATTTATTTCACTTAACTAGTAAAAAAATAAAAGTATTTAAAAAAATATTGTAACAAGTTCAGTCAGTAACTTAAAAAATGTCAACTATTATAAAAACTATAAATTGAATTACAAAAATGAAAGCTTACTTTGGATTATTGTTATTCCAGTAAATAGGTTGTAATGTTTTCCCTTCAGTAAAACATTCCTCTTTCAAACAGATCAATAAAACAAACCACAATACACACTTCAGCACTTTCATTTTATTGTTTTTTGCTTCTTTTTAAACTTCGCAAATTGCTCCAAGTATCATATTGAAGCTATTTTAAAGTATAAAGGTGAATATCATTAAAAATTCTACTTCAATAATTAGTTTTAGCACTTTCTAGGTGGAAAAGTTCAAATTTGAAGTAATTTGTTTTAATTTAAATGGATATTTTTATTAAAGTTAAACATAAACTAAAACAAACGTCTTTAGATATAAGAAAATTCTCGTTAAAAGTTTTTAATAAAAAGAGTAAACATAAATTTATAATCCATTTTTTAGCTCAGTTTATATTAGCTGTACGTACTTTTACTATACTGTCTTAAAACTTGTTCTCATTAAAAGCTAAGTTAAAAGTGATTCACTTCTACACTTAACATAATAGATGTATACTAAGCAACATGTGTCTAGCAGGTGAATGAAAATAAATCTGCACATAAGCCAAAATGAGAGAATAAAAAAGAGAACAAAAAAAAACTTTAAAAAAGTGTATTAGAGATTTGTGACAATATATAAAGATAAATTAAAAAGCTTTAAATTAAAAATAAAAATTCACCGCTTTAAGTGTTTGCTTTGTCATTAAAACATGATCGTTAAATTGTCAGCCAAATATACATTTTAACATGTATTAGAAATGTATATAAATCATATATAACAAATTCAATAAACGAAGCCGTCTTTTGTTAAAAATTTGTTAGTAAAAACTCTAATAGCTTTAAGTTTCTTGTATTCAATTTTTATTTACTATTTTTTTTCAAATTTCGAAAATTAATCTTTAAATATTTTAAATGTGAAACTGGCCTATTAACTGCAATTAAGAATAAAAATATTCAATTTATAAGTTTATTAAGTCTATTAAAACAATTAGTTGGTTTTATAGTCAATAATTTGAATTATAAACTAATTCTATTTTTTTTTTTACTTCTAAACAGTTATTTTAATTTAAAGTAGTGATTTAGTTTTGTTTATTCTATCTGATATTCTTTACTATACTGCATTTATCAAACAACAATTATTTTTAATTTAAAGCTCTTGTATTATACTAACTTAATTATAGTTACTTTGTTGGTACATTTCTAAGAATCTTTTAGTTTGATGTTAATTACAATCATTTAATTTAAGTGGTACAGTAGTTTAGTTTCTACCAGTTTAAATTTACACAAGTGTATTATATATCGACTTATTTATTAACATGTTTTAGTATAGTATGTTATTAGAGTACATAGTAAAAAATTACATTAATACATAGTAATTAACTTACAAAGTATTTCTCTTAGTGCCACTTTAAAATAAACTATATAAGTAGTTAATTACTGCTAATGTGTTTTTATTTAACACTCTTTTTACGTAAATTAAATAGAAATATTTGCTTTTCTCAGAATTAAAAAACTGAAACTAGCTTGTTTATTCTAAATTTTGAAAACATATTCACTTTATATATAGTTTTTAAATAATTATTTTTTGATAAGTTTTGTTTTAAATGCGCTTTCAATTAATAAAAACGCATCAAATTACAAGTATACATAAATAAGTATAAAAAATGAGTATAAAAAGTTTATACACCAGATTTTATTTAGGTCTGTGTTCTGTAAGATGACTATTTTGTTTATTTATTTGTCATTTTATCAGTACTAAGTAGTTTTTGAGCTAACATCTAAGCGTTCATATTTTGAAAATTTAATAGTTTTATGCATAAATTATGCATAATAAAAAAATTATAGCATACAAACATTTTTATTCATAAACTTGTATATTTCTAAATTTGTTTATTTTAAAAACTGTACAGTAAACAACTACCTAACAAAACGTTATAAAAAACATATTAAATTACTTAACTGTATAATATTATTTAAAATTTGAATATTCTCTTAAGTTTTCTAGTCATTATAATGCAATCTGATGTATGTATGTACAAGTATGCTGTCTGCAGTCTGCACTTTAAAAAGTTTAAGTACTACTTTTTTTTCCTACATAACTTTTACTTGCAAAAAAGAGTAGGCTGAACTTAAGTAATGTAATAAAATATCTATACACAATGTTAGATATTTTTATTAACTAAATAGTATCTTCTTGTAAAAAAAACTATATCCTTGAATGTTTTTAAAAATTTCTAAGCACCTTTTTGTAGTTTTGTTCTTTCAGAAATTTCATATTGTAAAAATATTATTAAGTTACAAACAACTGAAGAAAAAACACTTTAACTGATTTTCAAAATAGTTTTTATATCAGTTTTACAAAAGTAAGACTTATAATACTAGACAAAAAGTAGTACCAAATTTTTATTTTAAAAGAATGTAAACTGAATAGAATACTTAATAGACTAGTTATGTTCTGTTCGAAAAACACGTTCTAAAACTAGCAAGTTCAATTGAAACTGGCAAACCATAAACAATTATTTTTAAAACAGATAAATCACATAACTAAATAATTTGTTGCATTTTTGTTTTAAAAACAAATAAAATTCTAACCAGCTTCGTTGTAGGTTGTCTAAGCTTTTTCATTATCATTTACCCTTTTTAAACTTAAAAACTTTGTTTTAGGTATTTTAAAACTTTAAGTATAAGTTTTTTAAAATGATTAATTAAGTTATATTTTTAGATGTTTAAGCAAGTAAGTTTTTAAAAAAACATAATTTTTCTGTTTCCGGTCTAACAAGTATAATTATACTTTTTTTTATGCTCCAGCATAATTTATAGTTTATATTAGCATTGCATATAACAATAAAAACATGCAAAATTTTATCAATAACGGTTTAACTGAAATCTACTAATTAGTTCAAAATAAATTAATTTTAAACTGTAAGATTATTCGCAAAAATAAACTTTGATTCTCCAAATCTTAAAAATTATACTCTTGTTTTACTTTAATATTATTAAATTAAACGTTTTTGATAAATAAAACCTGTCTTGTTAAAACATTGTTCAACAAATGTTTTAAAAACATTTTTTGTAAAGAAAATATTTTTTATTTAAGTGTATATTATGGTTTAAAGAAATAAAGCAATATTGACAAAAAGTGTAGATTCATATTTAATCGTATGTAGATGTATAACTTGTATGCGATATTAATCATTTTGTACTATATAATTCTTTAAAGATTCATGATACTGTAAATCATTAGCCACTTTACACAAAAGAAAATATTCATAGTTATATTGCTGCTGTAAACTAAATAATTATTTTAATAAAATAAATCGATATTAAATACGTTTTGCTAAGTTTAAAAAAAAAACAAAATAATAAAAGCATTCGATTTAATTTTTGTAAATAGTTTAAAATTTGTTATATACATGGTAAAACTTTAAATAATATTTGTAGTTTCATTTAGGTCAAAACCATCTTTTTTATTCATTGTATAAGTTTTTCTGTTGCATTAATAAACACTGAATGTTGATATAAAATAGAAATCTTGGTGTAAAAACATCTTATGTAGGTCTTTAATTGAACTTAAAATGTCATAACTAATAAACATTATTTTGTTATTTAATGTAGCATTTATAAGTAATTTAACTGTCAAAAAACAAAGAAACAAATTTTTTAAACTAATTAAGTTTGTAAAAGTATACAAGCATTTGTTGTTTCATTGGCTTACTTTTTTATCTTTTTATTAATACAATTTTTCTTCAATTTATGTTTTAAATTGTTATTGTATTTTTAAGCTGAAATTGTTGAATATATATTGAAACTTATAATTATCGAACTTAATATAAAGCCTTTGTAATATGAAATCTTAAGTAGATAACTAAGTATTTTAAGCGAAGGTTTTAAACTTCACAGCTGTTTTAATGCTTTTGATAATAATAAGATTATTTTGTAAATTTTCATACTATTACATTTTGTACATCAAAGCACATTTATACTGCTAAAACATGTAATAAAAAATTAAAAATAATATTTGTCATATATCATATATATATCATATATTTATTATTTAATCTTTATTCTTAAAATGAATGATGTATCAGTTTTTTAGAAACGCTTTATATTAAAATACTAGCTGAACAGTTAAAAATAATAAAAGTGCTTGTTTTGAGCATGACTTAAGTATGCTATGGTAACAAAACTTTGTTAGGTTTTGCAGATAGTAAAAAATAAAACTTTTTGCTTTTAAAATTGTGCTTCAAATAACTTCGAAAGTGTTAAGTAAATTAATATAAAAATCGAGATTTATGTAAGTGATAACATTAAAATATTTAAGTATCTAAAAGTATGCATCTTAATAAATAAAAACAATGGAATTGTTTTTTTTATATTGCCTTAAAATAACTTTAGATCAACTTTAACTGTTTTTAAGTAAAACTTTATTTAGATCTAATTAGTAAAACCAATTTATTTGTTTTCACAAAACTGTTGAAAAACTTAGATAACATCAAGAATTAGTATAATTGTAGTTTTGTACTTTATTAGTTAAAATTACGTCTTTAAGTAAAATTAATCATAAAAAGTTATAGATATTATTTTGTTAAAAGTTACACAAAATATTACGTTGGCACGTAAAAGATAATTAGTTTAAACCAAAGCTTTACCTATCGTAGCGTATACCTTATCATCGAAGTGTAAACAATATTATTAAGGGCCACTTGATTTCAGCAAACTTTTTGTTTGGATAGAAATATTTAGTTGTTTATTTTCTTAAACCTAAATCTGATCAAGTAACTCCAGTTATTTTAAGTTTGAATTATTTATGTTATCTGTGAAAAACTAAAACAGACATTTTTCAAGTTTTGGGTTTTATTGTTACCACTAAATAAACATGTTTGCAAGTTTTTTTTGTAACACTAAAAAACTTATTATTAACATATTAACACAATCAACTTATTCAAAAGATAAAAATTAATTCAATATCAAGCAAGCTTTGACCTTTTCTATTCCAAAACAAAATCTCACAAAACTTCAGAAGTATGTTGTTAATTAAAGTTTTAAATTTCTTTGCTTAGTGAAAAACTTTTGAATGTTAATTTTTGCATTAAAAAAAAATTAACTGAATAAGATAAACGAATCTACAAATAGATTAAAAACCTATCATTTTGATAGAAGGTTTTAATTTCATATTGCATGTGTTTTCTATTCAGTTTTTAAAATGCATTCAAATAAAAATTTTAAAACTTCGAAAAAAGGTAAGTCTTAATCTGTTTATAGTAAGAACTTATAAATGAATCAGTTAAATACAAACAGCACTCAATAAGTTTTATTAAAGTATGAGCAACCAATTTATAATTAAATGACAACTTTAACAAATCAATTATCAAAATGTCAGAGGAAATCTAAAACTATTTGTGTGTTCAAACTAGTACGTTAGCTAATGTTTAGTGCAGCAATTTTGTAAACCAAATACTTAAAATAATTGTAGTTTACTTGATTTATCGATAGTTCTTGGTTGCAATAGAAAAAGTTAGTCTATAAAATATTAAACAAGTGTTAAAACATAAATAACCTTTGATGTTATTTTTTATGACGTTAACAAGTTTAAAACAGTACGAACAATTACATAACAATTTTAATAATTGTTAATTAAATAATTTTGATATGTTAAAATGTTGTAAAACAATGGTGAAATAATTTTGTTCTAATGTTGAGTCGTTAGACTTATATTTAGTTATTTCTAAAATAAACGATTTGTCGTAATGGTAAACTTTAATGTGTTGTACTATCGACAATTCCTATTGCACACTATACATATATGATTGTAAGTTGTGTACATTAAGGTAAACTTTTGAATGTTTTTATAATATATCAAAAATATAATACACCTTTATAGTCTTATTTAAAAGTTGAAATTAAGAAAAAACTGACAGTTTTTAAATAACTGTTTTACTACTAAGTACTAATGTTCAAAAAAGGATATCATTGTATAGTATTTTTGCTTTTTAGTTCAATGTATAATTGTATTAATTTTATATATACAAAACTTTAAGTTTATACATTTTTAACCATGTCTAGCAAATACTGGTCAACTGAGTAAATGAGTATTTTAAAAGCAGAGTTGTAATTACAAAAAACTAAAACGAGGTCAGCCATGTACTACAGACGTTAATCTCACTTAGCATGCCTTAATTTGTATTTAATTGGATAAATATTTTCTTATTTGAAGCATAATACAAAACAAAAGTTTTTAAAACTGCACTTATATACCCTTAAAATGATAAATAAATATTATTACAATTTGCTGAAAACCTGTACTACCCTTTAATTAAAACTAATACTTTAGTTAACGTCTTTCACAAAACTTAAATTTCGTCAGTATTTTTTTTGAATTTATATACCATCTAAAATTATAAGCTATTTAAGATTTAGTATAAAAAATCTATTTGTTTTCAAAAAAATTATTTTTTTTTCAACGTCTTTTCAAATCGTATTTTAAAACTTATTGAGAATTAATATACTTATGATCATAAGTTTTAAAACTATCAAACAAACATTTTAAATTCTGAGAGAAAACAGCTAATTTTAAATAATGTTTGGTTGTAAAATAAGTTTGATAAAAAATTTTAAATAAAGTTACATTAAATTAAAAAGAAACTTAATAGTTTAAATAAATATTTTCAAAGACCTTATTTAAAACAATAATTTCTCTCCTGATTTTAATCTTAAAAAGTTTAAAACAGACATAAAAAGAATATTAGGCAATTAAAAACTCATTTTGTAATACTAAAATGAAACTAATTATTTTAAATGACAATAATATTAGTTTAAAATATCTAAAAAGTTTTGCTTTCATACTATTACAACAATTCTCTTTAATATTAACAAAACAAACGCATAAATAATTAAACAGTTAGTTTATACTTTTATAAATAGCTTATTTGAAATTAAGTTTATAGTTTGAAAGTTTTAAAAAATTTACAACTTGTTTCGTATGAAACTAGTGTATTATCATAAAACTTTTATATTTTTTAAAACAAATATTTAGACAACTTTAATAAATTTCACTAAGATACTATAATAAAGTGTTGTAATAGTTAAACACGTTATTTTTAATTAAACATGAACAGGTTCTACCAATATAATCGTTAGCACACACTTTAATAAACTAATTTATTAAAGGTAGCAATTAAACATCTATAGAAATTTTACAGAATCAATAAAATGTCAATTTGATAGTTCCAAAATAACTATTTTTATGAATAAAAAGATTAAACTCAAAAATTTATTTGAAGTATAGAATTATTAAGTTTTATTTGTGTACATGACAGAAGACTAATGATTTAATTAAAATTAATTTTACATAGTAAACTGTCAATTGGATCTAGCTAAATTTCGCTTAAAAGCTATGAAGTTGTTTATTCATTCTTATATGTAAACTATATAAAAGATATAAGCGTTAGTGAGCTGTTTAAAGAGACTTAGTTTTACATATAACTTATAGACATTTATATTGATGTATTGCAAAATTTATGTTACTTAAACATTAGCAATCTTATTCTTTCATGAAATTGTACTTAAATAACTAAAACTTTCAATTAGAGAAACAATGCTTTAAATAAATATTCTACTGGTATTAGTAACAGTTTTCAAGCAAAAATGTACTTTAGGGTAATTAGCTAAACCTTCAACAGTTTTAATCGACATTATATGTGTGTGTTTTATTAACTTGGAGAGACTGATGTAGCTTCTATTAATTAAATAAAATAATTAAGTACTCTATTCCTTCAACACTTTTAAGGAGTATTTTGCGTGCTATTATGATTATATTTAGTTATTAATTAAGTAACTTTTATTTGATTATTTTGTTAATATCAAACTACAACATAGCACATGTTTATTTTCCTGACTTGAAGTATGTTTCTGTTTTGATATAAATCATTATTAACAAAATAAATCCCCTAAAGAAAAGTATATTTAATTACTATACTATTACTAAAAATCAAAAAAAAAGTTTGTAAGCTTTGTAATTATGCTCAACATTCTCTAACAAACTAAGACCACTTAAAAGTTCAAAATAAAAAAGTTACAATTAGTTTAAATGTTTTTTGTATCATTTTATATAGATTTCAAAAGCTGCTTCACAACTAAAAGTTTCAAGGACAAAATATTTTTTTTAATATTAAGTAAGTAAAAAATAGGTGGATGTTTAAAATATTAATATATTTTCAATACAAGCATTGTTATAAAAAGAAGGTCTTTTAATGTAAACACTTAACAGCTGAAACTAAATTTTTTCTGAAGTTAAAATGTATTGTTTTAGTTTGAAGTTTTCACACTTGACGTGAGATTTATAGGTGTAAACACAAAACAGGTGAAAATACTTCAAAGTATTAAGTTTAAAAGTTAGTTTTTATTAAGATAAAAAGTTTAAAGTAGTAAGTTTTTCTTCAGACACTGATTAAAGTTTTTATTATGTAACTCTGTTTCAATTTAATTTTTTTTATTTTGTTAGTAAACTTATTTCACACAATTTCTAATTTATTGCTGTATCTTGATTATGTACTTACAATATACTTTCATTTTAAAAAAACAACATCTGGTAGTTCGAATCTGTCAAATATGATTGCAAGTCATTATCATATAAACTATTATAAAAATTAGAATATTAAAATTAAAACAGTTAAATAATTAAAATTAAACTTAATTAAGATTTTTTTATTAACAACAATACAAGTTACTTGTATGTTAGCTAGCATTTTACTTATTATATTTTGAAAAAAATAAATAGCTTATATTATATAACAAGGTTACGAATTAAACGTAATATTGTAAGTAAAAGTATGTGTTTGCAAATGGTTTTTAAAATAAATTTTTGCATTCTTTTAAATCTATATTACTGCTAAATATATGATAAACGATTTGTTTAAAATTATAAATAAAAAAACTTAGTGTTTTTAAATTTAATAATTCATAATAGTTTTATGATTTTTCTCGTTTTAAGCACGAAGTAAACTAAATATTAATTTCATTTATTTATACACTGAGTTAAAAACAAAACAGTGATCACACTACAAAATTATAGACTTTTATGTAAACAGTTCAGCATTGCTTTTTACTTTAACAACACCTTTGAACAAACTTAAAATAAATATAACACTGATACTTTCTATTAAGTTTTATGCTTTAAACTTTTTAAAACCATTCTAATCATTTAAACTAAAATCACTAAAGTTTTATTTTTTATTATGACAACTTATAAAGTAAAGATTGATTTTTTATCACATTTTTACGATTGGATTATGTTGTATGATGGCGTCTGCAAACCACCGAATTAAAAAAATAATATTTACTAAAATATCTTGAAAGGAAGTAAAAAACTATAGTTAGTTTATATGTAATAAATTTTGCTACTTTAAGTTATTCAACTCCATATATCTATACTTACGTTTCATTAACTAATACTTTATATTTTATTACTATTCATTAGGCAACTTAAAACGAACAATATAAGTCAATAACTATGTACTGAAACCATTTAGAAAAAGTTGTAATTAAAATTTTTGATCATAACAGCTCAATATTTTTAAACAAATATCAAAAAATGTAGAGTTAGTAACGACGATTGATTGTTACGTCATTTTAATTTTAATTAAAGAAATTAACTCAATAATATTTGAAAACTATCTGTACAAAATCATTAAACTTAAACAACAGCGATTTGTAACAATAAATTTAATTCTAGACCAGTGATTCTTAACCTCGGGTGAATTTACCCCTGGCGGTAAATTCCCTTGTTTTAGGGGATTAATTTCCTTTATTAAAAGTTATGTAAATTAACGTTGACCAATCATCTTTTTATTTAATACGTTAGTATTTAACTGTAAAATGTTTAAGTTAAACTCTTTAAGTTTTACGATTTTCTATGTTTAATAAGCTTAAAGTTCAAAGAATCTAGCTTTATTCCTCAAAATAATATTCTACTTTGTACATTGGGGTTAATTTTAATAATTACCTTCCAAAAAGGGGTAAAACATGAAAAAAAAGGTTCTCGATACAATGATAATACTTAATGCAAGCTGCATTTTATTCCGATAGTGTGTTTTCCAGTACTTTTCAAAAATTGTCAAGTTTGATAAAAATTATTTCTTCTTCACTTATAATATTTATGAAGCAAAAAAAATTGTTTTTAGTTAAATCAAAAGTTAACGTTGTTATGGTTTTAATAAATTGTAACTTTTTATGTAAAGTTTGTTATTATAAACTTCAACATTTACAGATTTTTAAACACAACAATTGTTCACAGACTGTTATTACTTACAAATCATTAAACTTATTTAACTCAAGGAAACTTTTCTTGCATTAACATAATATTCAAACTTCCTACAAAAATAAGGTTTATAGAGGACTTTGCTTAAATAAAATTGAAAAGTACTTTTTAACAGCTTTCGGTGATATCTAATCAATCTTACTAAACAAGCATCACTAAGTACAGTGTGGCAACTTAAAAATCTGTTTTTTGTATTCACATCAAACAACAAAAGCTATTTTAAATTTGAAACTATTTGAAAAATAGTAGCAAATTTAATCAATGATTTAGCTGTTAAACAAAAACTTAAAACCTCAAGAAAATGAAAGTTTTTTAATGCTATCTGCTTAAGAGCTTACAAAATGTTTTTACGTTGTCTTATGTAAATAAAAAATTCTTGAAAAATAAAATGCTTTACTAGCTGTAAAACTTAATATTAGTTTTACAATATTTTACATAAGCCTTCGTAATAAAATAGTTTGTAATGATATAATCAACTATTAAATTTATTTAATCAAAACCATTTTAAAATATAAAAATATATTAAACAGATTTGTTTCTCTGACAAATACTTAATATGATACTTACTAAATTTTTTTACTTATTCAAATAATTTTTAATATTTAACAATCTGCTTGAATTTTTTAGTTTAAATAATTTTACATAAATAAAACAACATAAATGTTATAATAGAAATGTAATTATAATTTTTATACGATTAAATACCAGTTACATTTTTTTGTCAAAAAAAACTTTTAATTAGTTTAACTTGTTATACAATAAATTAAGTTATAGACAAAAAATACAAGCTTATTGAAAACGATTGTATAAACATTTATAATTATATGTTATCAATTTTTCCACGATGACTAAAAAATTTAAATTTTGAGATTTTTACTTAAACCTAGATTTTCTACTAATTAATCACTGCATAAAAACATATAACTTTACTTTATATTAATAAAACAAAGTAAATGCCGATTAAACAGCTTACAATTTATAGATTGAAAACTATGATTGAAAACAAAAAAAAAACAAAAAGATAGTTTCTGTCAAATAAGAAAAATAAATAAAGTACAAACTAGTTAGAAATTGAAACATTTTCTTTTTTTTCACGCTGTGTGTAGTATATTTAAAAAAGATTTAAACACTTACACACTATAGAACTTATACTTATACAAAATAGTTTTGATTATTTTATTTGGGTTTTTATTTTATAATGAATTCGTATTACCAAAAAAATTTTAACTGTATATCTTTAAAAGAACGTTTTGAAATTTAATTTAAGTTTATGAACTTAAAAAAGTTTCATTTCAATGTCAATAATTACTTTAAAAAATATAACAACTATTAAAAACCAGAAATTAAAAAATCTTATAAAGTCCTTAACATGTCATTAGAAGTAAAACTTCAACTTGGAATGTTTCTAAACGAGTTTCTGTTGTCAAGGAAACTTTCGTGGTAGGGAGGTGGTGACATCATAAAGTTTTTGTTGCTAAGCAACCTTGCAAGTGGTGACGTCAGATTACCAGGCAACCTCGCGTTCCCTATCTGGTCGCCCCTCATTTGGACGCCCCGTATTGGCAGCAAGGTCACTTGCGACTGAACACCGGTGGGACCAACAACGGCTGGTCGGTGCTTTTTTGATTCATTATGACGTCGTTTGACGTACAAGCGGTAACCAATGAAAACAAAAATGAGTATAGTTGTGACGACTCCTGCTCCGATACAAGCTCCTTTTAAGATTTGGTTTTTGTCTTCAGTATCTTTAGCAGATGAAGATTCTTCAGTTGTTTTATAATTAAATGGAAAATTCTCGTTCTGAAAATTATTGACTCTGGTGTTTTTGTGCGAAGAATCTACATTTGTTGAGTCTTCTTTGTTGTTAATATTTTCTGTGCTTTGTTTGTAAACTTTTTCTTCTGTAAACAAACATTTATTTTACAAACAAACATAAAGTTATACTTGTTTTTTTGTTAATTATCATAATTTAATTGCGAAATGTTAATAGATAATGTACATAAAGTGTTTTAGTTGCTTCTTATACAGAAAACTTACCTTTATTTTCATTACTTTTACTGTTTGACGGCTGCAAATGTTTCGTAGCCATGTACTTGTTTACATCTTTGCTCGGAAGGAAGTTTTCTTCTAAAGTTTTTAATTGTACACATTTTTCTTCATAAAACTTTTGATTGAAATACAATCTTATTTTGAAAATATTTTGCATTAATTTCAAACCAAAACAATCAAAAAGAGCTTAATTTAAACATAGGCTTTCTTTACTCCTTCTTTACTAGTTCTCTTAGCTTAATAGGTTTTGTTTCTTTTTTAAAATGTAACTTAACAGGAAATTTTCCCTTAAAGTAAGTGTGTAAAAGTGTGAAAATGCTATGACAATTTTCTGAAAAAAAACTATTAAATAATTTAAATTTAACTTTTTAAGTTTTATTTCAGTTTTGTGTTAAAAACTTTTAAAAAAAAAGTAAGATTAACGTATTAACCATTTTTAACATCTTCTTTTTCATTATGAACACGGATCTGAATTTTCATATTGTATCCGACACAAGATCCTCCTTGTTTTTGATTTAATCCTTCTTTACTACCATCTGATGTTGCTAAAATAGTAGATAAAAGTTAGGAAAATCATTAACTTATAGAAAAACAGGCTATTAGAAGTTATAAGTAACTAAACCAAAACTTTGTAAAAAATACTTTGTGTTGCAGTAATATTTGTGTTTAGAGTTTAAATTTGTATGATTGTAATTTAACTGTGTAATGTAAACTAATGCTGATATTGATGAATAAAAACTAACAAATAATGTAGTAAGTTTTATCAGGTTCGAACTCCAATGCCCAAGGTGATGGCGATATTTCTTGAAAATAAAAAGTGTACTTTTTTTCACGCATGGGTGACTGACACGTCATCAATCTTCTGCCACTGGAGGCGTTGCACGTCTTGTAACTATGTTGGTTCACCAGGTAGATCTTGTAATACCAATTGTATTCGTCCTGGTAAGAGTTTCCTGTCTTCAGTGGACATATTATGTCCATTTTGTCTTCAAGATCAACATCGACTGAGTACTGATGAGATCTGAACCTGGAAATAGTGGTATTTTATATTTATTTTTAATAAATACTAGAACAGAATATATTTCCTGAATATTTTTAAATACTAGAACAGGCTTTTATTTGTGAATGAACTTAAATTATATTTACATCGTCTACAGAAGATTTCATCTTTTTACGTTTAAAAGAAGTCTTGCTGCTAATATTCAATATAACTTAACTAAATGTTATAATAAGGTTTTTCTAATAATTATTTTTGTGCGTTATTAACGGAGACAGTAACAGTTAATTATAAAATGAAGTGAACATGAAATGTTATAGACTGTTTTTTAATAACGTTGAAGAAATTCTCTTGTATAGAATAACTTACTTAGTATTTTCTAATCGTATAAAAAAATAATTATTTCATTGACATGTTTGATGTTTGTTAAACCTATCAAAATAAAGGTTTTTAGGTTTAAAGTAGATGAACATTTAGCATTTGGGTTTATCTTTGACAAGTTTAAGTACTTTATTAATGTGTCTTTAACTTAAACAAGTTTTAAAACTTTCTTAGCTAGCCTTCAGTAAATTTATCAGACTACATAGATTTAAGTTTTGAAATCATCATAAACCAACTAAGCCTTTTGTTTAAGTAGAAGCCTCATGAATGTTGTTTTATTAGTACATTTAAAACAATGAAATTAAAGCTTAAAGTAAAATACAATACAGTATGCCATATAATATATAACCATTTCGATATTAGAAAACCTTTTTAATTTTTTATATCTGATTCAAGTTTACTTCTATCACATTTTTTTTTAAAAACAAGTCTTAGATATGATAAAGTAATGTTTTATAACATAAAGTTATAGTTCGAAGTATGTTGTTATAAAATTTCCAAGCGCTATATTTTAATATAAGGTCTTACATTAGAATTAAAAAAGCTACGTTTTTAAATGCAATTTGCTTTTGTAATAAGAGATTTAATAGCATAATTTTTGTTTTGTGATATCTGTGATAGATAGATTTTGATTTTATTACTTTAAATAAGATTGTAACTAATGGTTCCTATGTTTAGTAAAGGAAAAAGTTTTTAGTGCTTTAAAATGTGTCGTTGTTTTATCATTATGCTCATTTGAAAGGAAAGTGTTTATATTTTAATTTTCCTTCGAAAAAACACTTCATGTTTTTGTGTTACTTTGCAAAAGTGTATAATCGTTTGTTTAATTTTTAGGTATAAACAATTTAATTAGATATAAACTTGTAAAAAACAAACTCAAAAATTAAATGTGTTTCATATTTAATTTATACTATATATTTAACGCGAATTTTATAATAATCAAGGTATAGATCAATTAACCGTTTAAAAAAAAACTGTGAAATTGTAAAGTGATAAGCTTGTTTAGATTGCTGCAAAAGCACTCGTTTGAGTTAATACTGTTAAATTTGTTGCTGTAAACAGAAATATCGATGTTAATTATGAATTCGTGTCAAAAATTGAGCATCCTCGACCATACCGAAACAAATCGATTTTAAAAGTACAGCAAAAAATATAGAAAAGCTATCAGAAGAAAGTTTAGCAGTGTGAAATATTAGACAGTTATGGAAATGTTTAAGTTTTTCTTAAGTGCTTAATTCTAAATAAAACTTTTACTTACAACAGCTAAAAGTTATAGCGAAGTAACTTAGACAAATTATTGTATTATCTTTTACTAGTATTAAAAGTCAAATATATTCTATTAGCAGAAATCTTCTTTTAACCAAGATTTGAAGGTGTAAACACAAAACAGCTGTGAGTACTTGACACTTGTTGTTTGATGGCAATCACACTTGTTTAAGTTAAAAAGAAATGTTTCAGACACTCTTTAAAATTTAAGATTTAAATCCTTAAGAAATATTCCTCAACTTTATTTAAAGTATTTTGTCAAGGTCAAAAAAACATACATTGTTTCACTTGTTTTTGTAATTGTCATTTAAAGTGTATATTTATTAACTTAGTTTTAACAAATCTAAAGTTCACTCAAAATACATGCCATTCAGTTATTGTATATTACTTTGAAAACAGTAAAATTGCAGTTGTAAAAGACTGAATTCAGTTAACTGTTAGTCAAACGAGTTTTAATCAAAGGTGTCAAATATGATTGATGGAACTGTAAGATTGATGAATTGTTTTCAAACTTATTGCTAAAAACTTCAAAATGTAGAGATTAAAACGTTGGCGTGTGTTAAAAACCTGGCATAAAAAGTATCTATTTCTACGCTGTAACTAACGCTTTCAAGTAAATCGTCATACCTCAGTGATTTCTGTTTACATTTAGTTTTGGAAGTAAAAATATGAAAACATAGCCTGCTACCTGAATTATATTTAGAAAATATCAAATCAGTTAGCTCATTTAAAGTAAATAGAGTGCCCAAAGATTGTTATTAAATAAATAATATCTATTTTTACAATGATAGTCTATTTTTTTGCAATTTTCAGAATAAAACTGAATGAATTAACAAATGCTATTGTTATTTTTTGGTGGATGCAAGTAAACTGGTTAAACTGACTACAACTTAGAAACCTGCAAATTTATTCAGTCTGGCAGATTTTGTTTAAACCACATTGCATATTTTTGTTTTAACGTCAGTTTGTGGAAGTTGCTCTAATTTGAAACAAATTAAGTAATCAATGAGTATAAGATAATATTTTTTTGTTTATGCAAGTTTCTTTTAAAAAGTACTCAGAAATACAAAAGTTTAGAATATTACGTACAAATTTTAGTTAGTTTATAATTTAAAAGAAAATAATAAAAATAAACTAAAGCATTCTAACTTATTCTTCAAAATGTAGAGCTAAGTGTAGTTTAGTACATTAGTTCTGCTTAGATTAATAACTGGAGCTATTAATATGACAAAAAATAACGGTTATAATAATTTCTTTTGTTTACTACTAAATTTCGTAAAAAAAAAGTATAAAAGTTCTTAGCATTTTACAACAAAACACGTGATTTGTAAATTCTAATTAAAATAAATAAAGTTCTTACTTTGGATTGCTGTTATTCCAATAAACAGGTTGTAAGGTTTTCCCTTCAGTAAAATGTTTCTCTTTCAAACAGATAATTATAAAAACAAAGCACAATACACAGTTGGAAGCTTTCATTTTATTGTTCTATAACTTCTTTTAAACATCACAAATTGTTTCAAGTACCATCTTTGAACTTTTTTGTGATTAATTTCTTTAGACGTTAAAGGCTTACTGAGACTATTAATTAAAGTACTGTAAAAGCAATTTAAAATTTAAAATGTTTGATTATAACTGTTTTTTTGAACAAATCTTAAATAAAAACACGTTAATCTGTCTTTTTTTAGATTAACTTAACTTTTTTACAACTTAAAACGTACCTTGTAAAATTTTAATTTTATTGTTTTAAAGTTCGTACTTTTAAATCTTATGTAGAAATGAATAACTTACAACAACACTTAGCTGAACGTGTATACTGAACAACATATGCCTAGCAGGTGAATAAGAATAAATCTGCAAAAGCTAAAATGAGAGAGAAGAACGAGATAAGAAAAGTAAAAAAACATTAAAATCTATTCATGCTCTTTGACGACAGTTAAGTTCAAAAAGTAATATGATATAATATAATAAAATTAATAATTTTTAATGATTGCTCTGTCATTAAGAAGTGACAGTTTAATGCAAGCTGCGTACAACTAATAAACATTCTACTGAGCCGTCAAAAATAATACCAAGTACAAATAAAAACAAACTCAAAAGCTAAATTATCTTTCAGACAAACTTTATCGTTATAATTTTAAAATGTGTAAAGCTTTATTCATTTTTACAAGTTTAAGTACAGTAGTATAAAATCATACCTTGTTGTTTTTCGTTTGTTTTTGAAACTTTATTTAACAAGAAGACAATATGGTATTTATTTATTGAAAACTTATGTTACCTAACTCAAAACTAATTACTTATTAAATTACTGTAAAGATTTTAAAAAACTTGCTTGTATGCATTCTGAAGTGTAATTGAAAAGGCTACATTTGTTGTTACTATTTAATACTTTTTCAAGAACTTACTATCTGTTTTATTTAGTTATAAAACTATTTTGATCGTTATGAACTTTTGTTTTTTATTGTTATTTAGTTACTGTGTAAATTATGATGTGAGTTTAGAATATGATACAATAATAAAATAACATTATAACGAGAATGAACTAAAAAAATATATATATAAATTCATTTCAAGTTTTGATTTATTTTAAATGATAGTTTAATTTAAGCTGTTTAAAGGGCGACAAGTGAATAAATTAAACTCAAACTTTATTTGGATTTTAAATTTAAAGTTAACCTAACGAAAACTCAGTCATTTTGTATATAACCACAATTTCAGTTTAAACGAGCATTTGTTTTACATAACATAAAAATAAAGAACTTATTTAAACTTCTATACTTATAATCGGTCAATTAACTACGATTACCAATAAAAAAACATATAGTAAACAAATTTAAACTGCCTTGTAAAAACATTAAGTTAGAGTCAAGGTCAAATGATTTTGAAATAACACTTAGCTCTTTAATTTGTAAATTTTTAATTTCAAAATAATTAGAATGTTTAACAAAATCGGGTTGAATTCAGTTTTGATTTTTGTCTTTTATTAATAAACTGGTATAATGAAATGAACTTTAAGTTTATTAATGCCAATTTAAATTGTTTTTTCACTTTTAATACACTAGTAAAAATATTTTTTTTAGACAAACACCTTTTATTGCTTAATTGGTTTATATCTAGTATTTATTTAAAATTGATTTTTTGATGTTATTTATAACCTTTCGTTTTCTACAAAATATTTATTTATTTGTATAAAAGTTGTTATCTAAGATCAAAGAGCTTTCAAAAAAACATTTAATATAATTTTTTTTTAATAAAATAAGGTTTAATGACGATAAATACTGCTTACTTTTTCGAGTGGAACTTTAAAAAAACTAGATGTTTTAACTGGTTTTTATTGTTAATGAGTTTTTTATAAGCTTTTTCAGTAAATTAAATTGAAATTTAACAATAAATTTTATTTCAAACAGTATTATGTATTGAAAATCGTTTTGAATACTTTTATACATGATCATATATATGTATATTTTACTTTTAAACTGTTGACGCTATATATATTCAATAGAAAAGTTTTCATAAAGAAAAGCTAAACATTTCGTTAGAGACTTGAAAATGTTCTTTATGTTAAAAATATTTATATAAACATAAAAAAGTTTTGATATTTTGTAAAAGTTTTAACCTTGTTTGATGTGCGGACAAAACATCTTAAAGTTGTCACATAATAATACACTGTTGTTATTAGCTTTATAGTTATTAATGAACTTTTGAATAAGATTGATTTAAATCTCTTATGACAGATACTTTGAAATTAGTTTCGTAGGGTGTAGGTTGAGGATAGTACAATTAATTTATTGAAATACTTTAGTACCAGTATTAATCTGTGAAAATAGTTTTCTTTATTATCTAAATTTAAAAAAAAATGTTTAAATTTTTTTAATCTTAACTTAACCTAAAGTAGTTTATTAAATATTTTATATAACCGCTCAATATTTTACGTCCTTATGTATTTTGTTCTGAATAACTTAAACAATATTGAAGTTTAGATATAAATATATAAACATTAAACAAAAAAAAAGACTTTTTTAGACATCTTTACATTGTTTTTAAGTTGAATTTTTTAATAATTCTTTTGTAAACGTTTTATTAGAGAAACTTAAACCGAATACTTTTTTTTTAAATAAATTATTATTTTCGTTTTATTTTAACTTTTGTAAATTCAAGACTACGTTGTCAGTAAATATCTTGTTTTTGATAAAAAAACAATTCAGCGGTACTATGACGCCGTAATGACAACTTAATCTTGACCATAAATACTAAATAATTAAAATTAAGCATATTTTGACAACTTGTTAAGATAACATGAAATTGTAAAGAAATCCAAAAATGCCAATAAATTCTGAAGGTATGAATAAAAGTAGAACTTGGGTAAACAGTTCACATTGTAAGTACAAATTTAAGTTGTGTTATAAATAAATAGAAAATATTACAACTTCTTGTTACCTTTGAAAACTTTATTTAGAAAACTACGTTTCACTCAAAGAGTTTATCAGTGATTAAAATAAAGTTTCATATCATAAAATTCAGTGAAAGTGTAAATATAATCATAATGTTATGCTCAAACAACAAACTATGTTATTATCATTTGAATTAATATAGTTAGTTTAACAAAGTAATTAACAGTATAAAAAATTGATTATATAAATAATACAAAAGTAAATTACAAATTCTTTTCATGTTTTAGTCAATAAAGAGTAATTTGCAATCAAGTTTTATTACTAATATTACAAAAAATAACTTTGAAAAAGTTGAAAGAAAATTTCAAATATACTTGTCTAATATACCTAAATTGAAAACTTTTTTTTATTTAGTTAAACATTATGTCTTAAAAACGTAAGTTAAAATACATTTTAAAAAAAACTTAGAAAAAACACCTAGTCATTAAAAAACCTACATAGAGGTTTTTTTTTTAAGATTTTAGTTCACTTTATAGAATTATATGAGAAATACTAAACAATTTATGAAAGTTTATAATTTAGTTTATAATTTATAAAAAATGCGTTTTAATATGTTTTGTAAACAGTTTATAACACTAAAAAACAACGTTGGCTAGTATAGTATATTTTAAACTCTTAAAACAAATTTCAGTATTTAGTTACACAACAAAGCTGTTAAAAAACACAAATGTTTACAAAAACAAATAAAAATAGCACCAAAGTTATTGATAAATTTATTTTAATCTTTCCTATTCAATTTTAAATTGTTGTTATATATTCAGTGAATATTTTTCATCAATTGTCAAAATGCATGTTATGCCATACAAACTGTTAATCTCGTTTGACAATTTAGAAAACATTATTCAGTTTTTATTCAAATGCAGTTTGAAATAACGTTTGTTGCTTTATATATTTAATTTTTACAACTAGTGTTGCTAATAAAAACTTTCCGATGTCTTAGTTTCGTTTTAAAACTTGTTTGTAAATAAAATCTTGACTAATAATAAGTTAGTTATTTTTCGCAACGCTTACTAGTAGTCTTTTAGATTTTTTAATTATAAATATATTAATATACTATATATTATAAACTCTTTTTGCGTCTATTTACAGCATTTATGGTTAAAAAGTTTAGATGCTTTAGTGTAAAAAATATTAAAATTGTAAATCTTAATAGTTAAAAAAAAAGCGTAAGGCTTTTAACTTTTCGAATTTAGTTTTTTAGTCGTAACTTTACTAAGCTACCATGTCTGAACTTATAATTTAAAAAATATAATACCTATATTTTTTATATATAAAAGTTATTTTTAAGCAAAGTAACTTAAAGTATAATTTTGCACTAAAAAAACATAGCTTAACTTCAGTTTAATATTTTACTGCGAAAACAGATTTTAAAAATAATTTCTATGTTAAGATTACAAAACAAGTTAAAGCATCAACTTTTGCAAGTCAAACATAATATAATAAAGTTTGTATATAAAAATGTTAATTTTGCAAGATGTTTAATTTTCTTTTCTGAGTTAATTAAATGTGTTAAAAACGTAGAGAGTGTAATTAAATTAACTGATAAACTTATGAACTTCTATACTAAAAGTTTAAACTTTTAAAAAACTATTTACATATTAAAAGTATAATTTGTTATAAGTTTTAACTTAATTATCAATAAAAATCATATTTTAAATAGTGTTAAGCAGTAATTTATTTATTGGTTTATTTTAGAGCTATTGTTTACTTAATAAGTTATATATAAAATAATCGTTTAGTCCTAATAATTTTGTGAGACAAACACTGAGATAATTTTTTTATATATAATTAAATTTTTATTTTGATAAAAAAGGATAATTGTTTACTTAGATAAAATATCAACTTCAGTCTTTAACCTTTAAGTTTCTATTGTTTTTGAGCAGGTATTGTTTTGATAAATACTGACTGTTTTATTTTATTTGTAAATTTTTTGTTGAATATATTTAGGTTTTTAAATTTAAAGTATATCTTCAAATTTAAATGAATTATAAATTAGAAATAAATACAAGTTAGAATAATTACAAAAATTCATGAGAAATTTTGAAATAACTTGATAACCAGTTAAGCATTTAACAAACGAAAAAACACTTTATGTGAAAAAATATTTGTTTAGATAATGGGTTGTCAAACAAAAACATTTTAGTGAGACCTAAAAATTAGCTATTTTTAGAAAACACTCCCTAAAAAACAAATTTCTTACTTTGTTGCAGCAAAGTATCAGTCGCTTACGTGAATTATTTTCCTAAACGATTTTAAACATTAAATATTCATAAGTCACTATGTATTACTATTTTACCCTTTTTTAATTATAACACGGATATAATCACACATATTGGACTGATATTCTTCAATAACACGGGTTTATATGGAACTTCGAATAATTTTTGAAATCTTTTATCGATTATTTAAGTTAATTTTGTTTATCTAATAACATTTGGCTTAGAACTTTTAGAACAATTGAATTCATTTCGTTTATCTCGGAACTGTAACTTTGGTTGGCAATGAAATATTTCAGAAACTGCTTAAAATTTCTTGACAAATTAAAAAACAATGCTTCTAAAGTATTTGAAAAAAATGTAAACGAATTGATTTTTCCTAAAAAGTATATTTGATGTTTATTTTTATTATTTAACCTAGTTAAATAAATGTGTTTATAGAGAACAAAAAATATTTTCAACTTAATTTAAAAATACAAAGCTATGTTCGAAAAAGTAAAAAACATTTTTACGAAGTTAATTAAAGTGTTTTTAAACAAATTAACAGAAAAATCCAATTTAATTTACTAATTGGTATTTACATACATTTTCATTCTTCTAAAAACTTAAAATTGAAAAACAGTTTCTTGTTCTTAAAATAGAGCTAAGATAAATACAAAAATAGTTACACTTTTTATTAGGTTTAAATATTACTTTAGAGGATCTAATGGATATAAAACGATTCCAATAGCGTGATTACGTCTAGTATTCTTCTAAGTTTACATATCTGTCTATTATAAAGGTTTTAATGTGTCACTGAAGATAGTGTTGGGGAATTTACCATTTAAAAAAATTTGTTTCAATTTATTTCAGTCTTTACTTTTTGTTCAACGTTAATACTAAACATTATAGCTAAACAGAGTTTGTAAAATAAAGCTGTAGTATTTATATATTTTCTATTGTTTTAAGTTTATTTTTGAACACAACTTGTTAAACATTACTGAAAACTTATTAAAAAAAATAAAGTTTCATTGTTATTGTTTCTTTATTTTACTTTTATTTCTGTTGATAGTTATAAAATGGGAATATAGATAAAACAAACTATACTAAAAGTTTATAGCTTTAAACTTAAATGTTTTCTTTTCTGGGTTTTTTAAAATGCTGTTATAAATAAAAAGAATATTTGTACTTAAACCTTCACAACATCATTTCTTATCTACTCATAGAGCACTTTTAGCATGTAGAGCAGGGTTTCTCAAACTCATTTACTAAATCGCCCCCTTTTCAGAAATTTAAAAAAAAAATCGCCCCCCACGATTTTAAAAAATAGTTTTTCTCTTGTGTACAAACTTTTGAGACTAAAAAATTGTGTTCGAAGTGTAATTTAGTCTGGTATTTGTTATGCACTCACTTTTGGTCTGTGTTCACAGTAGTTTACAGGGCTTCAGAAAATAAGTTACTGTTGTTTTCTTATAAGCCCAGTAAAGTGTATAAAAATACTTAAATATTAAAAAGCCTTGTGTAATCAGTAATCAATCCTGATTAAACATGGATTGTTTTGAAACTAATGAAACTTTTAGGGTAGTGGTGGACAACTTTTGTAGTTAGCAATTCATACTTACTATAAAATACATTCTTGTTTCAACTCGTTAAAAAATGTAATTGCGGGCTGCATAATTTAAAAAAATAACAGATAGAAAATTTAAAAACTTGAGCAAAATTGTAATAAAATGATTTACTATCATTGTAATCTAGGAAATACTAAAGTAACTGAAAACAAAATTGGAAGTGTATTTTAAAATCATAAGCATCAAAAAATAGATTTTGTTTATTTTGCACAAGTAGTTTTCAAGTTATTTAGCGGATCGAAATTTGATTGAATCTTAACCGTACGTTACCCATCTGAAATCTTAACTAAAACCTGAAATTATAATAATTCTAGTTTATATATTTTGCTCAAGATGTTGATAATTAAACTGAAAGCTTTCTCAACAACATAGCCAGAAGGAAAAACTATAGACAACAATCTAAATTCCTCTCAAATAATTGGATACTTTTGCTTTAGTTTTTGTTGAGTCCAAAAGCTTTCATATCGTTCTTTGAAAAAAAATTACGTTAAGTTTAAGGTTAGTTTGTAAGTCTAAGAAGGTTTCCTGTGGGTCGTTTACTTCAAAAAGATCTGCCACGAAGTGATCCATATTTTTATCTATATGATAGCTTTTTTGTGTCAAATCGAAATTTTACTACTTAATATGTTGAAATTGTTAAAAATTCCAGGTTTTTTAGATTTTTTCTGCCTAAATTGGCAAATTCCAGGTTTTTCTTGGTAAATCGGCAACCCTGTATAGTTTATATTAAACTCTAACTTAATGACTTTTCAAAAAACTATTGGAAATATCATGAGGTGATAGATAATATAGAAAACATAGATTTTTACAAACCATTTATGATCCTAAATAACTATTTGTAAGGTTAAAAAATAGTGAGAGGAATTCCGATCGTCTATGATTTATGTAGTTGTTAAATAAGAAAATATATAATTGAAAATATGTATTTAACTCGAAAGTAGGAGTCATAAGTACTTGATTTTTTTCTCTTTATTTTACATAAACACATTAAACTGTTTTGTTTAAGTTTTACCTCAGGGTTAAAAATTTAATAGCAAGCTAAAATTAGTAAATAGCAAGATAAAAAGTAAAAACTTTATAACAACCCAAAACTTTAAAATCGCCCCCTTTTCGCCCCCTTACTAGTTATCGCCCACCCTTTCGCCCCCTTACAAATTATCGCCCCCCGATTTACTAAAATCGCCCCCAGGGGGGCGATATCGCCCACTTTTGGAAACCCTGATGTAGAGTATAATTTTTTTAAATTTAAGCTTAAATTTTAAGACTTCTTTTTGTTTCATTATATATCTGTTATAGTTCTTAAAACTTATAATTTATAACAAAAAGATAGAAGATGAAAACATAATAAATTATTTTAGTTCGGCAATAAGTTTTTGTATACAATACAGCTTTATATGTAATAAAGACTATATAAGTGACTTTTAAACTAGTATACTAATTAAAACTTTTTTATTTTAGTCTTTAGTTAAAAGAAACGTAATTCTACAATTTAATTATATGTTTTACTAAATTTTATTTTTTAAAAATTTCAACTCAATAAATACAGCAAAAAACTAGAAGTTTCAAATAAAAGTCTATAAATCACATAAATCAGAAATGTTTTGAGACGTTAAAGTTTTATTTTAATACAGATAAAGCTCTATTCAGCTTGGCTATTATAAAACAAGTTTTTAATTGATTTGGTTACTTTTAAAATTCTAAAAATTTATATGTTCGGACAAAAACTGTACAGTACTAACAAAGTCTTTAAAACAGATAAGTTTTATTAGTATTTTACTTTTTTTTTTTAAATACAAATAGAGTTCAATGCAACTTTGTTGTTGGCTATTTTAAAATAATTAGTTTTTATAGTTTTATATTAAGAATTGACTTTATCTTTTTTTTTGGTATATATAAAACTTTAAGTATAAAACATTTAAATAATGATTAATGATGTTTACTTTTTAATTTTAGGTCGTTTATTTTCTTACAAAATATATTTTGTCTGCTTCCGGTTTATACATGTTTTGTTTTATTTTCCTTTAGTTCAAGTTTTTATTGTATGTTAACATTAAGACTAAACAATAAAGTAGAACAAAACTTTATTAATTATGGTTATCATGTATTAAAATTATAACTAAATAAAACTAAAACATTTTTATAAAGTATAAAAAATTATTTGAAATAAATTGAAAAATTTCCATCTTTTTAAAGTAGTATTAATATTAATATATTCGTTAAAAAAGTTTTTTTACTAATGCTATAAATATAAATATTATTTAAGAAATTATAAACTCAAAAACAACGTTTTATAGTAAAATGTTATTACTTCAAATAATTAAAAATTTAAATGTAGCCGAAACTATACGTGAGTGTTTATATGTTTTTTTTTGTGTGCTAGACTACTTGTATCTTTTTTAGTAATATTTTTTAAAATTGTAGATTTAATATTAAACCTGAGATTATATATTCGAAAACATTCATTCAATTAGACTACTACTCTTATATTTTGAATCAAGGTTTGAAATGTTTCATTAAGTTTTATAAAAGACAAAAAAAAAACATTAACGAAGTTCTTAAAACTAGTTGAAAGTTTTATTGTAAATCTGATAGGACTTTAATAAGAATAAAATTAATATGTTTTGTTTTCTTCTACAAAAATCATTATGTTGATAACATTAGTTAAGAATAAATACTTATTCAAAGAAAAATTTCACTTTTGTTGATAGTAGACTCGTTTTTGTTTTTCTTTATTCCTGTATAATATAAAAATGTATACTAAGTTTATAATATATTTATTTACTATGTGTTGAAATATGTGTTGAAATATTGACTATAATTTTTTCTATTAAAACACTTAATAAAGTAGTGTACTATAAATTAAAGATGTTTAGTCATATAAGTATTCATCTTCAGTTAATGTAGAGACTATAGGTAATAAAACTAAAAAAAAATATCATTTTAATTTATAACTATTTATAAGTTTACCAGCAATTATCTAAATAAATGTTTAAAGTGTTACCCTTTCTTAATTTTTAGCAGTATATACTTTGCACTGAATTTTTGCATTTTTAAGTCAGTTAAAAGCTTAAACTGTTGAATACTTATTCAAGGGTAGTAAATATCGAACTTTATATTTAGCTTTTGTAATATTACAGTTTAAATAAATATTTTGATACTTTAAGTGAAGGTTTATAAACTTGACAGCTGTTTTGATGCTTTTATTAGTGATAAGATTATCTTCTGATTTATAAAACTATTACATTTTGAACATCAAAGTACTTTAGTAATGCAACTGATAAACAACGGTATTTGAGAAAATATTTATGTTATATCCATACTAATTCTAAAATATTTTTGCGAAAATCAGTTATGTCATAGTTTGAAGTAATAGATATAAACTATTAACTTATAATTTCAAACTACTTAAAAAATATATTTAGTTTAATGTCCTTCAAGTCCTGGACAAAATGTTAAAAGGTATCAGTGGTGTGCGACTCGATAACCGAAAGGTTTTTTGTGCACCAGGTCCTAAGACTAAATATTTTGAGCGTATTTTATTGTCGTTCAATAAACTATAATAATGATGAATTAACAACAATTGAAAACAACAAAAATTAAAAATTTTTACAAAAGCCCAAAGTAAAACTATTTGTTTTAAAACAAGTCATTTAAATAAACTGTAAAGTAAGTTTGTTAAATAAGTATATTAGATTATTTCATAAAATCAACTGATAAATAACGGTTTTTGAGAAAATGTTTATGTTATGTCCATTAAAACTGTAAAGTATTTTTGTAAAAATAAGATATGACATAGTTGAAAGTACTAGTTATAAAATATTTTAACTTAACAGTTTGAACAGCTTAAAACATATATTTATTCTTATGTAGGTTTAATCAGCGGTTGGTAACAAAATAAAATAGTTACTTTTCACATAAGCACGAAGTAAAACCACTGGTATCAAAACATGGCTTAAATAAACTTCACAACTGTAAACTAAATTAGTTAAGTAACTTGATGCTGTCTTAACATTATAATATTTATAACTTTTATCAGAATGTATGTATATTAACAAAAAAGTGAAAAACAATAAATTTTGTACATTTACATTTGCATACTATACATACTGTGTTAAATAATATTTGAATATTTTAATATTGATAACCATAAAAGCTTCATGCAAATCGAAAATTTATGATAAAAATTTTGTAGTTATTAGAAAGCTTAAAACAATTTTAATTTATAAAAGTTGTAATTTTTTTTGTTTATTAGTTAAATTCAGTATTCAAAGTAAAAATTGTAACAAACATTTAAAGACAAAACCTTAGGATTTTATTAATTTTAAAAAAATATTTATAACGGTTTTCACTACCCTGTGTAGAGTATTTTTGGCATGTAAAGAATAGTTAGTTTAAACCAGTATTTTGCTTATCGTAAATTATCATATAAGTGTAAACAACATTATCATTAGCTACTTGAAATTAGCAAACACTTTTATTTGGACAGATATACATTGCTTATTTTATAAACCGTAAACTGTTAAAACAACTAAAATTTTTATGTTTGAATGATTTACTTTGTCTTTAAAAAACCGACCTTTTTTAAACTTCAATTTTACTTTCACTACGTTGAAAATAACTTAAAGTGTTAACTTTTAATTTTAGTTGTTTCAAAACACACAGTGTTATTTTATAAATGTCGAACGACTTTTTGAGATACACCAGTATAAAAACGTTAGGTTCTTAAAATTAATTGAACTAGATGTGAATTTTGATTTTTTTTTTTTTCTAAAATTATGTTATAAAAGCATTCTATTTTGTCGAATACTTTCTACTTTTTACTAATTAAATCTCACAGAATGTTAACATTAATTAAAAAATTTTAATGTTTTTAAAATTCTTACTTAATTAAAACAAAACCATTTAAAAATAGAAACATTTTATTTCAATTTCGATTTTGTATATTTAATTACGGTATGTCTTTTGCATTTTGTAATCAAAGTTACTTATAAAACAAATTAAGGATTTTAAAAATAGTAAAACACTAAAATTACTGTTGTTTAAACTTGTCATAGAATAACAAAAAATTAAATATAGTAACGGATAAGTAGTAAATAAACATGAGCAATCACATTTCGATTATACGACAGCTACAATAAATTAATTACGTAGCGTTGGAGGTTTTAAACTATTTGGGTGTTCTCATCATGAGTAATGTTTAGTGCAATGTGTTAACAAGTTTTTAAACAAATACACGAAGTAGTAGAGATTTACCAGTGTGTGACCTATCGATGATATAAAGTTTTATTGTAATAAGTAGTTTTTACATGGTAAATAAGCGTATTTATTTGGATCTAATGTTTAATTCTAAATATTTAAATGACGTAAAATATTATTTTTCTTAAACGATTTTAATATTTACTTTAGTTATTTAATTTTACTTTATTGTTAAATGTTAAAACGTAAATTTTCTGTATCTTCTAAATTTATTATTTAAATAAATATTTTTGAAGGAATTAAATATAAAAACATTCAATATACTTTTTTTTTTTGTCCGCACAAATATATATGTAAGTTGTGTGCTTTAAATTCAATTTTTAATAAACTAACTACAATAAAAAAGTTCTTTATAGTTTATAAGTTCTTTAAAAACTTTTAATTTAAAACCTAAGACAAAAATAATAATACATAAAAGCGTATCACTTTTTACTGCTAAAACTGATACTTGATAAGAATAACAAATAAAGTTTTATCGTTTTACTATTAAAAATAAAATTTTATAAATATTATACATACTTTTATAAACATGTCAAGCAAACTTAACTTAACTATATATATATAAATATTTTAAAAGAATTTTTGAGTTTAGAAAAAAATAAAATACGGTCAGCCATGTATTAAAGACGTTAATCTCACTTAGAATGCCTTAATTTGTAGTAATTAGATAAATATTACCATGTTTGATAAATAATACCAAGTAGAAGTTTTTCACCTTTGCACTTATATACCCTCAAAATAATTAGTGCTTAAAATATTAGTTTAGTAAAAACTTATTTAATAAATAATTCAACATTTTAGCTTTGAAGCTAATAATATTTTTAACGTTTTAAAATTTTTATAGCTTTTGTTGTTAATCATTTTAATTGTATTCTAAAAACATAATATATGTAAAAGTTTGTGTAAATTTTATTCTAATCAAATTCAAGCTCTTATTAAACTCACAAACCTTTTGAAAACCTATTCACACGTAATCATAACTTTTAAACTATTAAACGAACATTTTACAGCCTGAGAGAAAAGAGCAAATTACGAGTAAAGTTTGATTATAAACTACATTAAATAAAGATTTAGATTAAAGACATAATGAAATAATTTTAATGAGGCAAATATAAATCATCAAACATCTTATTATAAACAATAGTTTCTGTCCAAATTTTGATTTTAAAGAATTTTAAACGGGCATTAAAAGCATATTAGGCAATTAGAAACTCATTTTATAGTATTAAGATGAACCTAATTACTTTAAAGGACAATAATGATAGTTGGAAATACATTTAAGTGCTTTACTTTTATTTTAAAACAAGAAGTTTTCTTTAAATTAAAAAATGAACACTTAAATGTTTCTACTGATAAAACAACAAAAATAACTTTTAATATAAAACCACTTAAATTCTTAGTTAACGTAAAAAATTAATAGGTTGTACTAACTTAATGTTTAGCATATTCTTAAGATAAGTTTTATAAGCTGCAGTCAGTAAGAAAGAACAATTTTAATTGTGTTGTTAACTAGTAAGTTACTTTAAAAGTTTATAAATAACTAGTTTAATGAATAAGAAGATAAATAAAAATAAAAGTTTACTTTAAACACAATTTTATTTAAACAAACAAGTTAAAGCACGAAAAATTTTAAAAGCAAACATTAAAGTATTAACTTATGTTTATTTACATGACAGGTGTTTTATAATTTATACTAACTGCTAATTAGAAACTAATTAACTATAATTTTACATATTTAACTGACAGTATTTCAGAGCTTAATTTATTAGTTGGAAATTTGGTTTAAATATTATAAAGCTTACAATGAAAGTTTTATATGCTGAAAACATTAAACAATGTATTGGTTATACGAGCTTAAATTATGTTTTCAAACTAAAACTTGCGTGAAACTTTATTGATGTTGGTTTATACAACTAAAATTTTCATTCTAACTTTTCTTCATTTTTTTTATTTTTAATCTTAAAAAAAAAAAACTGTAATAAAGCATATAAACAATACATTAATACATTAATTTTTAGTTCCCCTGGAGAAATTGATGGTTTTGAAAAACTTACTTTCAGGTAATTATGATAATATAGGTAAGCTTAACTAAACTACCTTTTAAGCGTTTTGTTTAAACTTTTTATAGTTTTCGCAAATTACAGGTAGAATAGTAAAAAATTAATAGTTAGTTATTCAGTACCCTTAGTACTCTAAGGAATCTTTTAGTTGATCATTAAATAACCATTATTGTCTACTAATTTGTTGTTTATGTATTATAAAGTTTCAAATTTACATGTGCTCATGCTACTGAATGTTTTTTTTTTGTTTTTGATAAGCCAATTTTCATAAAAAATGTATATTGTTCAATAACTTTATAACCCTAATCAATAACTAGTATGTTAACTATTTCAAAAGTATTAAAATCAAACATTAATGCTTTCAGCTTAGTGATTTTAACTTTAAAATACTTAGTATTAGTTGATAAAATCAATTGTAATTTAGTATTATATAAAGCTTTATAGCTGCTAAACAATTTCTGAAGGATTATAATATTTTACATACACTAACTAAACTTAAGAATTATTTCCTTATTTCAAAATTTTAATTCGTTTCAACCCATAAACATCGTTATGCTTTTTTTTAATTTAAACACTTAACAGCTGTAAGTAAATTTTGACAGAAGTTAAAACGTATTGTTTTAGTTGGTACTTAAAGTTTTCACACCTGACGTGAGATTTATAGGTGTAAACACAAAACAAGTGAAAATATTTGAATGAAGATTTATTGAGTTATGACAATCGCTACTGAAAAAAAGTTTATTTCAGTCACTTTTTGAAGTTTTTAAATTTTATTCCTTAAAAAAGTATCGCCTCGATAAAAGAATGTGTTCTTGATAAATTTACAAAAGTTTAAATCTATTACTGCCTACTACAATAATTTGTTTGTTTTGAATAGTGATGCAAAACTTAAAAATTTTAAAGTCTCTTTATGAAATTAACATTTATAAAAAGTAGAATTTTGAATTAAAATAACGGTATGCATCAAAGTTTAAACATTAATTGCAGTGTTAAATCGCAGGTGTCAAGTATGAGTGATATCCATCATTTTTATTGCTTCTAAAAATACCAGATTAAACGCTAAAATAATTATTTGTTTATTTATAAAATTAACATGTAGTTTAATTACCAACAGCTTTATTTGACTCAGTGAAAAATAACAAAATTTTATCATATAATAAACTCGAATTGAGTTTTTTCTTAACTACAAATGTTAAAAAAGGGTTAGATTAGGGGTGGGCAACGTAAGGCCTGCGAGCTGGATCTGGCCCCTAGAATAAAACAGTATTCAGACGTCATCGCTGAGCGAGATGCGAGAGAAAATGAATGAGAGATAAGTTCATGACGTCAACTATCAGTCAAGTTAAATTTGAAGCGAGTTGAAGCAAATAACAAAAGTAAAGAAAAAGTTTATGATATCTAAAATCTTACAGTCTTGTGTAGTTAAACTACATTGAAACACATAAACATTTCATAAATTAAAATATTATTAGTATATTGTTTAATACATATTTACATTAAATGTTTGCTTTATTACTTTTATTGTATGCTTTTTTTTCGTATTTACTTTAATCTTACGCTATGTTGACTTATATGTTTGGCTTAAAAATATTAATAATGAACAAAACACTTTGTACTCTTACTAATATTTCAACGCAGATTATTAATTTAACTTTGAAATTTTAATACTGTTGCTTTAGAAAATAATTAATTTTTTTGCAAATATTTGCTTGTCTTGTTACTGTCTAATTACTTAAAATTAACATAAGTTTCTTTGATAAATTGTTGTACTACTCTAAAATAATTCATTACTAATAAAATTAAAGAAAGTACTTGTTGTATTTGATTTCCAAGGCTTCTAGTTAAATAAAAAAATAAAATTTCATCTTTTAAGTTTAGTTTTACGAAGTATTGAGTTTTAATTTCTTTTAGTTTAAGACTAGATTTACAATTGTATATAAATAATTAAAATGTTACAAAGCAATAAAAATAATTGTATTTTAGTTTGAGGAGTTTTTAAGGAGGTTTATAAATTAAATAACATTTCAATATTAGTCGTTATTTTTTATTTCTGATTTTAATATAAATATTTTTTATTTTTGACTTTAAAGCCTAGTTTTATATAAAAACTTTTAATGATTAGCATTGACGTGTAAAACTAAAATGCAAAAAGCTTTCAATACTGTACATCTTTATAACATTTATAATGTGTTATGCAACTTTGAATTGTAAAATCAAAACAATTTTATTGTTTTTACCATATGTCAAAAACTGAAGATTGTTTTGAAAATAAATTCACGAAATTGAAACTCATGTTTCTGTTAATACGGAGTATTACAATTCTTTACAAAACTAAATCGTATGAGTATTTCACATCAAACTTCGTTCAACTAATTTACATGTTGTTACAGTGTTCTCCGCACAAATATGTTTTAAATTTACTATTGACATTTTAAAAGTATTATCTAAACTTGAAGTATGAGTTTTCACTTAATTATTTTTTTTTATAATAAACAATACAAGTTACTTGTCTGGCATATTTTTACTTATTATATTTTACGAAAGTTAAAAGGTTTCTAATCACACAAGGCTTTGAATCTAACGTAAATTAGTAAACAAAATCTTGTGTTCGCTATAGTTTTGCAAATAAATTAAACATTCTTTTAATTCCAGTTTACTACTTAATGTCTGCTAAACGATTTGTTGAAACTTATAAATCAATAAAAACTACCTGTTTTTAAAATTAATATTGAAAATAAGTTTTAGGTTTTTTTCGTTAAAAACACGAAGTATACTAAATACTGATTCAATTTATTTTTACACTGAATTTAAAAAAATAATCGATCAACAGACTACAAAATCGTAGACTTTTATGTAAACAAATCAATAGTGCTTTTTACTGTAACAACAGCTTTTTAAGAATTTTATATAAAATTAAAAACTAATACTTTCTATGAACTTATACGCTTTAAACTTTTAAAAACACACCCTATTTATTGGAACTAAAATCAGTCAAGTTTTATCATTAAGTTTAATTTTCTACCATATGTTTACGATTAGATTATGTTGTCATGATGGCGTCTACAAACCTTCGAAATAAAAAATAAAATTTAACTAAAATATCTCAAAAGTAAATATTATACTATTGAAAGTTTTTATTTACTAAATTTATGCTGCGATAAGTTATACATTCGTCTATACTTATTTCTCATTAACTAATATTAATTTATTTTATTTAATACTTATAATTTTATTGGTGTTTACTGGGAATGTTGTAAGTACATAAGTAGATTACACTTATAGAAACTATTTAAAAAATTTTGAACATAACTATTTTTGAACATAATTTTAAACAAATTCAAAAAATTTAGAGTTAGTAACAATTGATTGTTACGTCATTTCTAATTTAATTTCACAAAAAATTGATTGTTTTTAACTTGTTATATTATATAATTTATAAATTTGAATATAATATAGAATTAAACTTATTATCATTTGAATTTTATTTTTACAAAACACGAAACTTAACAACAAGCGATTTGTAACAACAAATTTAAACCTAGATATATTGACAATATTTAATGCAAGCTGCTTATAAATTTCATTAGTTTGTTTTCCAGTACTTGACAAAAATTTTAAAGTTTGATAAACAATTAGTTCTTCTTCACTTATGGTATTTAGGAAGCAAAAAACGTTGTTTTTAGTTAAACTAAAAGTTGACTTTGTTATTGTTTAGATATTTTGTTACTTTTTATGTAAAGTTAGTTATAATAAACTTCAACATTTACAGATTTTTAAACACAACAATTGGGAGCCGATCATTTCTAACCCGCTATCATTTCTAACCCGATCACTTCTAACCCGATCACTTCTAACCCGATCACTTCTAACCCGATCATTCTAACCCGATCATTTCTATCCCGATCACTTCTAACCCGATCACTTCTGACCCGATCACTTCTAACCCAATCATTTCTAACCCGATCAGTTCTAACCTGATCACTTCTAACCCGATCATTTCTAACCCGATCACTTCTAACCCGATTACTTCTAACCCGATCACTTCTAACCCGATCACTTCTAACCAGATCATTTCTAACCCGATCACTTCTAACCCGATCACTTCTAACCCGATCATTTCTAACAAGATCATTTCTAACCCAATCACTTCTGACCCAATTAAACCCGATCATTTCTAACCCGGTCATTTCTAACCCGATCACTTCTAACCCGATCATTTATAACCCGATCATTTCTAACCCATTTTACTTATGTTACGTTTTTATCTTTTAATCTAAATTTCATGCAAAAACAAATTAGTCTTAATGAAGTTATTTAAATAATAATAAAAAAATTTAACTTTTAATTACTTTAAACATAATGATTTTATTGTTTTACTTAAAAATATTTTTAGTATAAATTTTAATTTTAGCATTAACTTAACATAATCATAATATATTTTTATTACCTCATTATCCTACACATACTTTTAGTTTTTTTCTATTATTAATTTTTTTGTTTTTTCAATATACTTTAAGAGACATTTTTCGTTAATCATATACAATTTACTAAATTGTTTACCTTCAAGTATTTTGAACTCTTCTTTGTAGGACTTTAAAATAAGCAGTGATAATTGTATCGTAGTTGGATCTTATTGTAATTAACGTGACTAAAATAGTTTTAACATAAGCAAATTTTAAAGAGTCAAATCTTACAATTGTAATATTCAGATACAAAAATTTTTATATTACGGTTTAAAAACTACATTGAAAGTCTTACGTAAATGTTTTATTATTGCTTACTAATGTATTAACCTTTTTTAGTAGGGTAGTTTTAAGTTTCATCTTAATAACTTATATAAATTGTTATGCAACTTGCATAGGCCTAATAAGATAATGGAATTCAAAGAAACATTAGGAGAAGATAAAATCCTTTATTATGTTAAGTGGAAAAACATGGTTTTTAATAAAAACTAGCTATTAAAACAGTTATGTCATATAACTAAACCGCAAAAGTTGTTATGTCGATTGACCGTCGGGATTTCACATCATTAAAAATTCCTACTTAGTTTTAGAGCAAAAAAAAATGTTTAACACTAACAGTTAAACAGACAAGTTTATTTGTATAACAAGTTCGAGGGTAATTAAGTCTCGCCTATGTTTTAATTGCGACTTAAATTAGCACTTTAATTGACAAACACTTCTTTAAAATTACTTTATTATGAGCAGTTGAAATAATGTAAGTAAAAACAAAATAAGTATTAAAAATAAAACATTTTGAAATAGAATAATAAATTGATTATAGTTGAATTAAGTATAACTATGAGCAGAATTTTATAAAAATTCCATTAAGTTCTTTGTTTGTTTTAATCAAATATTTTTCCAGACGATTATTACACAAAACATATTTATTTTTTATTTATTACAGTAAAGCCAGCTTGCAGTCTATTGACGTTATTCTCCGTGGTTTTTTGCACCTCTAAATTTCTATAAATATTATGAGTTTTTTCTTTATTAAAATAATAGGTTTCACAATACAAACTGGTTTTATTATTTTGTTATAAGTTTTTAAGTTATATAGTTTAATCTAGTAATTTATACTTACATTTCAAATATAATGATCGCTAAATAATATAAAGATTTTGTTTTTGAAAACATGTAAAACAATAACTTTCAAAAGATATCAAAAAAAATAATTTTAGAAATATCTACTATTAATCGTGAGAATAATCGTTTTTTTGCAAGTTTAAATTTTAAAAACTTTTAAATTTTTATAAAAAATGTAAATTTATTTTGCCCTACATAAATTTTATTTCAAAAGAAAAAATAAAATGCGTAATAATAAGTTTTCGACACTAAACTTTCATAGTTAAGTTTATTATAACTAAATAAAACTTAATTACAGTTAATCTTTATATACAATTTACCAGTTGATTTAAGAATTAAAATTCAATTAAAGTTCGAGTAAATGACAAGTTCTGAATATTTAAAAAACATTCTACCTCTACTTTTGGCTTTGTATTAAACAGTATACATTTTCGTTTAAAGAACTTAGAGTTTAATGATATTAGTTTTAAATGAAACCACCATTATAATTACAATTACTAAATTTTTTTAGCTGTATTATTTAAACTTTCATAAACACTGATATTAATATTTTTAAAAAGTTGTATTTCATATAAATTCTCCCTGAATTCGGAGGCAAATTGGTAATCTGGTTTCTACACTTGAAAAAATATATATTTACAATATAGAATCATTTCAAAAGAAAGTACATAATAGACTTTAACCGCTGCGATACTCATTATATTTCTTACATTGACGACTATCAAAAGTTAATATTCAATCTTTAGAATACAAAAGACTTATACTTTTCCTAATGCTTTTTAAAACTAATTAAGTACACTTAATTAATAATCCAGTTTTAAACCTTATTGTCAAAACAATAAATGAACTAATTAATATCAACAACTAATTTTTAACAAAATCTATCTGAACATTAGGTTTTATTTTACACAAAATAAACTATACTTCAAAAAAAAACAATTTTCTTGAGATTTTTTTTTTAAACGAATCCTTATCTTTAAAAAATAATAAATTAATATATTAATACAGATCGGCTAAATAAATTTCGGGTTAGATATGATCAGGTTAGAAACGATCGGGTTAGAAATGATCGGGTTAGATATGATCGGGTTAGAAATGATCGGGTTAGAAATGATCGGTTTTAATTGAGTTAGAAGTGATTGGGTTAGAAATGATCTTGTTAGAAATGATCGGGTTAGAAGTGATCGGTTTAGAAATGATCAGGTTAGAAGTGATCGGGTTAGAATTGATCGGGTTAGAAATGATCAGGTTAGAAGTGATCGGGTTAGAAATGATCGGGTTAGAAATAATCGGGTTAGAAATGATCGGGTTAGAAATGATCGGGTTAGAAATGATCTGGTTAGAAGTGATCGGGTTAGAAGTGATCGGGTTAGAAGTGATCCGGTTAGAAGTGATCGGGTTAGAATTGATCGGGTTAGAAGTGATCGGGTTATAAGTGATCGGGTTAGAAGTGATCAGGTTAGAAATGATCGGGTTAGAAGTGATCGGGTTAGAAATGATCAGGTTAGAAATGATAGCGAGTTAGAAATGATAGTAAACCATTGTATATAGACCATTATTATTTACAGATCATTAAACTTGTTTAACTTCACAAAAGTTTTCTTACATTAACATAATACTCCAACTTCTTACAAAGATATTGTTTATAAAGGACTTTGCTTTTATAAAATAAAAAAATACTTTTATATCTGCTTTTAATAATATCTAATCAACCTTACTTAACAAGCACCAATAACTTCAAATAAATATTGAGTTTTTAACAATCTATAAATTAAAGATATTCAGTTGTTTTCTAATTAAACTTTTTTTTTCTTAAGCTGTTTTGTCTCGTCATTTTGCGATCTTGTAACACTGAGAAGAAAATATAACATTTTTATATCATATAATAGTTTTACATTTTAATATCATAGGTCGCTGAAATATTCTCGAACTCATAAAATCACTATATAGATAAGCAAAAAAAAATCTTTGAACAATAGGTGTTTAAAAATATAAATTGTTTTTTTTTTTTTATTTGTTCGTTTTAGGATCTTTCGCTTAAAGGCTTATAATGTTTTATTTCATGAATTAATTTTTACTTAAAACACATCAAGTATTAAAATATACTATTGTAGGTAAGTTTTCTTTTAGAGTATAAAAATGTAAAATAGCCCAATATTTGCCTGTATACTACTCAACTAACAAAAATAAACTAGCTGTTGTTTTTTTAATAAAAACAACACTTTACTTTTTGCATAACTCGGATTCAAAACTTCTATTTTATTAGATGACATTTTTATCTATCTTAAAAGTACTAAGTTATCAGTTAGTTTCAACTTAAGTATTTATAGTTAACTTTTATATTGCTTTTAGTTTATAAACTTGTAAATCTTATACCAACTATAAGCTCATGTTTATTTAAAAACTTTGAAATAGACTTTTTTTAAATACATTATGCTTAATAACAGTAAAATAAATAAAGTATTTAATGTAGTTAAAACATTTTCGTGTAAACATAAGAGCTTTTTGTTAATAAAAGTAACAAAAAATATCCTTTTTCTGTTTATAAACTAAGGATTTAAACAGAAATTAAAATATATTTTACATTTTTTGTGTTAAAACACTATGACATTGTATACAAAAAACAGTTATTATCACCTTATTGTTTACATACAAATCTTATATTACTGATTTTAGATTAAAAGCAGTAATTCTTTCTTATGATTATAGAATACATAGTTTAGTAGAATAATCGATGATGTATGTAAACTAAATTTACTTAAAAAATAAACTTCACGTTTGTTTTTGACTGTTTAGTAATAAATCATGTTTAACTAATTATAAAACAACTTAAACAAAATTGGTAGCTTTTTATTAAACAACAAAGCACTCTACCACGTTACTGAGTTATATTCGTTGTTTTTATTACTGTATAAATTTTATTCATGTATTAATATTACAATAACACTCTAACTATAATTTATACTATAGAAATTTATACTTTAAAGTTGTACAGAATTTGAAAAGGTATAAAAAAATAAATTAAATGACGCTTTATTCAAACAAATAAATTGCAACTTTCATAGTACAATGCTTTTTATTAAAGTTAAAACTATTAATCATTCACTATTTAACAGAATGATTTAGAGTTTAAGTGATTTTTAATTTGCAAAACAACTTCGTTTTTATACAATTTGTAAATGTAACTTTTGATTTTTAAGTTAAATAAAAAAATAATTGTTTACTGAGCTGGCAACATCAAGACTAATTAATTTTGTTTATTTATTTTAATTTATTTAAATTTTGTTGTTTGTTTGATAAAGTTAGTTATTAAAAAAAGTATATTTAAAATTTTACTTTAAAAAAGTCGATACTAACGAGTTTAAACGAAATTATTTTGAACAATTTTTAAACAATTATTTTTAAAACAGATAAAACACATAAAATTTAATCTGTTACTATTTTGTTTTTAATCAAATAAAGTTCCATGCAGTTTTGTTTTAGGTTGTCTAAAAATACTTTTTTAATACTTGCTTTTTGTACCATTAAAAAAGTTTGTTTTAGATACTTTAAAAATTTTAGTATGAAAGTTTTTAAAAATGATAAATTGAGTTATATTTTTAGATTTTAAAGTCATTCATTTTTCTAATTGAAATATTTGTCTGTATCCGGTTTGTACATTTTTATATTTTTTTAAGCTATAGTTTTATCTTTTGCATTAAACAGAACGATGAAAACTTTTCTAAACTTTATGAAAACCACTTGAATAAAAAGCTTATATTATATTTAAACCAAGTTATTTTTAATCAATGAGATAAAAAACAAAAATAGAATATAAACTTTTTTGAATAAATAAAACTTTTCTTGTTAATACTGTGTACAAAAATTTTTTTAAAGTATTATTCAACGTAATAAACACTAGTAAAGCAATGAATTTTGTTAACTAAAAGGGACTATATGCTTTAGAACAAAATATAAACTTAGAGTACAACCACATTCTAAAGTATAAGTAGAAGTTTAAATATGCAATACTAAAGTTAGTTAAAGAATTTTATGATACCTTAAAAACAAAAGCTAAAATAAATACATAATTAACACAACAATTACAGTTAAATTGTCCTTTCTAACTATTATAAATTAGTTTGTGATTAGACACGTTTTGTAAAGTTTTAAAAGAGAACAAGATTATAAAAATACTAACGCAAATCTTAAAAATAGATAAAAAACTTATTTTCCACATACTAGGAATTTAAATATTGGACTTTTATTAATTTAACTTTTTACCTTAGTTTATAAACACTGGTTATTTAAATTTGAATGAAATCTTGTTTATCAACAACTTAAGTAAGTCGTTTATTCATATTTTAAACACCAAATTTTTATCGTATTTTTTACTAATAGTAAAATATATGTAATTTAACTTCAAGAAAAAGAAAGTTAGTTTTGTAGAAGCAAGAAAGTATTTGTTAGTTCAGTGTCTTACTTTTTGTATCATTTAATGACAGACATTTTTCATTTTATGTGTCAAACTGTTATTGTATTTTAAGCTTAAACTGTTAAATACGTATTTCAAGTTTAGTAAACACCGAACTTAATACTTAGTCTTTGTGATATGAAATCTTAAGTAGATAACTAAATATTTTAAGCTAAGGTTTAAAACTTCACAGCTGTTTTAATGCTTTTGTTAATAAAAAGATTATTTTGTGAATTTTCATTCTAATACATTTTGTACATCAAAGTAATTTAGTAATGCAACAAGGTGAATTACAGTTTTTAAGCAAATAATTGTGTTTAATAAGTTTAAGTGTTTTAATAAGTTTAAGTTCTAAAGTATTTTTGTTAAAATAAAAATTGTTATAGTTTGTATGATGTAATAAATATTAAAATAATTAATTTAACATTTCAACATAACAAATTTTTATTTTATTATAAATTTAAGTATAGAATAGTAACAAATACTGTAAACTATTGTTAAGTAAGAAAAAATAAGTAATCTATTGGTCTTAAAACATAGCGTTAAGATAAACTGCACAACTGTAGAGTAAATCAATTAAACAATGGTAACTTGATGATAGTTATAACAATAATATATTTATAACTCTAATCAGTATGTATCTTTATAAAAAATACATTACAAAATAATGTGAACACACACCTATGTCTGCTTACTGTGCTTACTGCCTTAATCATTCGTTAAAAATACGTTGAGCTTTTTTTCAAGGTTTTAGACATTAAAGTGTAATACAAAGCAAAATACTTTAATAAAAACTTACATTGTTTGAAACCGTTTGAAGCAAAATATTGTACAAAAGCAACTTTTCAGTTTTTTTTAAAAATTCAGTATTCTAAGTAAAACTAAGAATAAAAAGTTATAGGCACCTAAACTCAATCCAAAAATATATAACGGTTTTTTTTCTTATCTATTGCTAAAGCATTCATATCATATGAAGAATAATTAGTTAAATCAAAAATTTTACCTATCGTATCTTATCTTCAAAGTGTAAACAACATTTTTATGGGCTACTTGAGTTAAGCAAACTATTTGTTTGGACAAAGATATATAGTTGCTTATTTTTCTAAACCGTAAATGTTTAAGTAAGTCAATTGTTGGTTTTAAATATGAGTTAATGTTATTTTTAAGAAACTTAATCATAAAATTTTTCAGAAATATTTAAAAGTGTTTATTTTTAAAATTAAGTTTATTATTGATTGGTTAAAAACTACACAATAGTATTACATTAATATCAAAGTACTTAATAAAACAACGTTAAATATAAACTTTAAGTTCTAAAAGTTAATTCATATTACATGCAACAATAAATTTTTTCAATAAATATGTTACAAAAGCTACTTCTCTAAAAAATTCCATTTTTGCTGGTTTAATTATTAATGATTTTTAACCTTAACTGAAAATAATTAAAGTATTTTTAAAGTTCCTTATTAACTATTCAGAAACAAAACAAACAAAACATTAACAAATTTTTATTTTAATTTTGGTTTGTTACTTAATTACCTCATGGCTTTGCCTCATGTTATTAATGTTATTTCAAAAAAAAAAAGATCCAAAAAATTATATCAATAATGAATTTCTGTCATTCAAAGTTTTCATTTTTGGATAATGCAGTAGTTAGAAATAGCAACGAACAAGAAGCAATAAATTATGATCAATCTTTTTTCGATTGTATGAAAGCAATGATAAATCAATCAGGTATTTAGATAATTCTACACTAGTTGGGTGTTCTAACTTCAATATTGAGTAATGTTTAGTGTGACTTGTCAGAGAACTTGTAGATAAATCGAACAATTTGTTGAGGTTTACCTAAAAGTTGTAACTTGCAGTTGTAAAAAAAATTTAAACTATTTTAAAATGAATAAATAAACTAAAATACTTAGCTCTAAGGTCTAAATGTGTTAATACATGAAAGACTATACTATAACGTAAAAATAAGTTTTTATGGATAGTTTTTTTATAGTTAATATTTAATCATAGAGCTTAGTCATCCTTAAAGTTAAAGTTTGAATAAATAGATTTGAGATAATGTTAAACTTTAATGTAGAAACTATTAGCTTTTGAATCTATTCAACGTCATATATATGTATTCTTTAAAAATTTTAAACTATTATTATGAAAACAATATATTTTTAACCTTCAAAGTTCTTGTTTACTATTTAGTATTTAAAAAAATTAATAACGTAAAACATTTAGTATAATTAATTAAACAATCGACAGCTTAATTTAAATGCTTAACTAGAAGAAGTACCAACTACATTATTTTTCTTATTGAAAGTTCAATTTTAGAAATTTCGTTTGTACCACACTTTTAGTACATACTTTCAAACCATCTAAAGAAAATATTGCTAAATAAGTATGTAAACTAAATTGTTGTCATTATAAAAATTAAAACATGGTCAGCCATGTACTACAGACGTTAATCTAACTTATAATGCCTTAATTTGTATTTAATTGGATAAATTTTTTATGTTTGAAGCATAATACAATGCAGAAGTTTTCACCTTTGCACTTATTTAACCTTGAAATCATCAGTACTTAAGATTTTATTTTTGTTAAAACGTAATTTACGATACTTATCCTATCTTAGCTTTTAAACTAATAAACCAGTAGAAATTTCGAACAGATCGAAAATTAGTTTAATTCGTTAATTTTGAAATGGTAAAAGTTTTGTTAATCAGTTTTAAATTTTGTCTTATAAGATTAAATTTTATATTGATCGTTTTGAGTAATAAAACAGTATAAAACATATCTGCTATATTTAAGCTATGACAACAAACTAAGTTTTACATGAAACATATATATGACTAAACTAGTATGGTACAAGCTTTAATTTTACTTCAATATTTCTATTAGTATTCTTACTAACAAAACTGTAGTTTGGTAGTTAAAACTCAAATATAATGTTATAATGCGTCTAATGTGATTCTAATGCCCTAAATGATAAAGATCCGTTTGAAAGTAGATTAAAAATACTCCTTGGAGAAATGAGGCAAAGAAAAAATAGATTCAAACCATAATATATGTGTGTTTTATGACTTCAAATAATTATACATAGTTTTTAATAACTAAAGAAAATGAGTTTATGAGAAAAACTAACTAAGTACTCAGTACCTTCAATGCTCTACAGAATATTTACGTGCAATATTGATTAGTTTTAACAATTAGCTAAGTAATTATGTATAACAAATTAAAAACTACTACCGTACATATGTTAGATGTTTATAACTTTGACTTTGTTTCTGTTTTCAAATAAACAAGTTTTGATGAAACAAATTTCATTTTTAAAAATTTATAAATACACCATACAGTTACTTAAAATCAAAACGATAAAACCAGCAACAAACTTTGTATTTGTGCTTACAAGTTTTTTCTTATAATAAACTAACAATAAATAAAATTTCAAAGTGAAAGAAGAGTGTAGTATTTTATATTTTAGTTAAATTTCCGCAACTTGTTCATAATTGTTAAAGAGAAAATAACTATTTTTTTTTTATTTAAGAAGTAAAATAATGTCTAAAGTCTTAATCTGTTTTAGTGTATAAGCGTTGTTTAAAAAACGTTTTTAGCGTAAACAGTTAACAGCTGAAAGTAAATTTTGTGTTTATGTGACAAAACTTAAAACTTGTTACTACTTGAAGAATTTTAGACTTGATATAAGATTTATAAGTGTAAACACAGAACAGCTGAAAATACTTGAAAGTATTTATATTGAGTTGAGACATTCTCTCTTGATAAAAAGTTATTATTCAAAAAATAGGCAGTCTTTAAACTTTTATATTAATTGTTTAAAAAGTATCTCATTAGTTATTCTTTAATTTCATTACTAAATACATTAGTTTTAGTCAAGGAACATTTAGTTTATTTTCACTGTCTGTTTAGTTAAATAGTAAAACTTGTTGTTTTTTTTATAAATGACGACAAAAAAATGTTTATAAAAGCCATCAAATGTGGTCGAACGTCATAATCAATTTATATAGTTTTTAAAAATAGGATAATTATATGTTGATAGCTGTCAGCATTTTAATATCGAAAACATCACTCATTTTGATGCAGATTGCAGATTTAAATCGCAGGTGTCAGTTGCGAGTGCTAACCACCAAGTTTATTGTTTCTAAAAATAAAGGATAACACTCTAACATCAAGTATGTCATGTGGAAAATTTATGATGTATAAATTTGCATAAAAATAGTAACATTACGCTTAAATTACGCCTAAATTACGTTTTGTATTTTGAAACAAAATTTCTTAAACAACGCCAGCTACTTTGTAGAAAATTAGATCAGCTAGGCTTTCAAGTCTTATACTATAAATAAGGTGTTGACAGGCTGCAGATTAAAGAGTAAATTTTATATAGCTGACAGTTACATACTTCAACTTCAATTTGTTCAATTTTTGTGGAAAAGGGACCAACATAATTTTTATTTCAAAAAATTAATATGTAGTTTAATTACCAACAGCTTTATTTGACTAAGTGATAATTAACAGAATTATATTAAATTATAAAAACTTGAATTGAGTTTTTTCCTAAGTATAAATGTTAAAAAATGGTTAGACTAGGGGTGGGCAACGTAAGTCCTGCGAGTCGGATCCAACCATTTCAATAAAAATGACAATTAAAACAATATTTAAGACTCTGTCAGACATTATCGCTGAGCGAGATGATGCGAGAGAAACAAATAAGAGATGAGTTCATGACCTCAACTATCAGTCAAGTTAAGTTGGAAACAAGTTGAAGCAACTAACAAAAGTATTTAAAAATTAATTTTAATTTGACATCTAAAATCTGACAGTATTATGTAGTCCAACTAAATTTAAATACATAAACATTTCATAAATTAAAATATTATTAGTATATTGTTTAATACATTTTTACATTAAATGTTTGCTTTATTACTTTTATTGTATGTTTTTTTGTATTTCCTTTAATCTTACGCTTTGTTGACTTATATGTTTGGCTTAAAAATATTTATAACGAACAAAACACTTTGTACTCTTACTAATATTTCAACGCAGATTATTAATTTAACTTTGGTATTTTAATACTGTTGCTTTAAAAAATAATTAATTTTTATGCAAATATTTGCTTGTCTTGTTACTGTCTAATTACTTAAAATTAACATAAATTCTTTGTTAAATAGTTGTACTACTCTAAAATAATTTATTACTAATACAATTAAAAAGTTTACATGTTGTATTTGATTTCCAAGGCTTCTAGTTATATAAAAAAATAATATCTCATCTTTTTAGCTTAGTTTTACAAAGTATTGAGCTTTAATTACTTTTAGTTTAAGATTATATCTACAATTATATATTAAGTTTAAAATGTTACAAAGCAATAAAAACATATTTATTTTAGTTTGAGGAGTTTTTACGGAAGTTTAAAAATTAAATAACATTTCATTATTAGTCGTTATTTTTTATTTCTGATTTAAGTATGAAAAATATTTAGTTTTGATTTTAAAGCCTAGTTTTATTTTAAAACTTTTAATGATTAGCATTGACGTGTAATAACTAAAATGCAAAAATCTTTTAATACTGTACGTCTAAAAAACATTTATAATGTGTTATGCAACTTTGAATTGTAAAATCAAAACAATTTTATTGTTTTTACCACATCTCATTACCACAAGTAAACTTAAGATAGTTTTGAATATAAATTTACGAAACTGAAATTCATGTTTCTGTTAATACGGAGTATTAAAATTTTTTACAAAACTAAATCGTATAAATATTTCACATCAAATTTCGTTCAACTAAATTACATGTTTTTTGGGTGTTCTCCGCACAAATATGTTTTAAATTTATTATTGAAATACTAAAAGTATTATCTCAACTTAGATTATGAGTTTTTACTTAATTAAGATTTTTGTAAACTTATTTTATATAAATAACAATACAAGTTACTTGTCCGTCAGCTAAATCTTTAATTATTTTATTTTACGAAAATTGAATAGTTTCTGCCAAGACAAGGCATCAAACCTATTGAAATTTGTAAACAAAAGTATGTCTTTGCGAGTAGTTTTTAAAATAATTTCTTACATACTTTTTTTTTCTATATTACTACTTAATGTCTGTAAAAAGATATTTTGAAAACTATGAAATAAAAACAAACTTATTGTTTTTAAAACTAGTATTATTAATGGTTTTTTCTCGTTTTAAACATGAATTATACTAAAAAAATATTTTATTTATTTATAAACAGAGTTTAAAAAATAAGATCAGACTACAAAATTGTAGACTTTTATGTAAACAAATCAATAGTGCTTTTTACTGTAACAACCTTTTAAAAAATTTAAATAAAATTAAGTTTAAAACTAAACTAACACTTTCTATTAACTTTTGTGCCTTAAATTGGATTATGTTGTCACGATGGCGTCTGCAAAACTCCGAATTATAAATTAAAATTTTAGTAAAATATCTTAAAACAAAGTAAAAGAACGTTTTCAGTTTGCATATAATAAATTTATGCTGTTTTAAGTTATTTAACTCCGTCTTTACTTACTTTTTATTAATTAATACTTAAAGTTTTATTAGTATTTACTGTAAACCAGGGGACAGCAAACTGCGACCCGCGGGCCAAGCGCAGCCCTAAAAGTCAAAATATGAGGCCCGCGACCTCTTTTTCAGCCAAAAACATACATTTAGAAAATAATAAGCCTTAAAGATTTTTTAGTAAACACTTACAATTAGGCTTTTAATTCAATAAATACTCTTTATTAGTGCTCTAATAATTCCTTAATTTATCATACTTTTGATCTTAAATAATATTTTTCTACTGATTACTAGAATTTTTTTAAATAAATGCGGCGCTCAAAGGTTTTTTTTTGTAAATAGTGCGGCCCGCGAGCAATTTTTCCTAGAAAAATTGGCCTGCTAGTTACATAGGCTGCCGACCTTTGCTGTAAATGTTGTAATTAATTATATAAAACAACGAATAAATAAAAACATTTAGAAAAGTTTGTAATTAAAAATTTTGAACATAACTGCTTTTAATTTTTAACGAATAAATGTACAGTTAGTAAACCATTACTAAGGTTGATCGTTACGTCATTTTTATTTTTATTATACAAAATAAACTAAAATTAAACAACAAGCGATTTCTAACATTGAATTTAAACCTTGATATATTGACAATATTTAATGCTAGCTGAATATAAATTTCGGTAATTTGTTTTCCAGTACTTTACAAAAGTTTTAAAGTTTAATAAAATATTTCTTTTCCTTCCTTTTAATAATTATTTAGCAAAAAAATCCCTTTTGTTTAAATAAATTGTTACTTTTTCTGTAAAGATATTATTATAAACTTCTGCATTTACAGATTTAGATGTACAACCTTATTTTGCTCAACGAAAAACAGTTTTCTTACACTAACATTATGTTTATACTTCTCACAAATATAATGTCTACAAAAGACTTTTTTGAAAATAAAGTGAAATATAGCATAATAACAGCTTTTGATGATATCTAATCAATCTTACTAAACAAGCGGCAATAGCTACAGTGTGACAATTTTAAAAATATTTGTTTTGTGTTCACATCTAACAGTATGATGCATTTTTATCAATTTGAAAAATAGTAAAAACTTAAACAACTAACTATGAAGATTTTAATTTAAAATTCAAAAATTTACATAAATATTACTTTAAAATACATAAAAGTTCTCTAAACGGAGTTGTTTCTCTGACAGAATCTTAAGACTGTGCACATGTTTCTTATTTTTACATATATAAACAGTTTAACACGCTTTATAATTTATTTGAATGCTTTTCACTCAAGTATTGTACAAAAAATGTTTTTAATGATTTTATTAACATAAATGTTAACTTAGAAATTTAAGAACTTTCTTTATTTGCGAAAAAAAATCAACCACTGTATTTTCTTGAATTAAAAAAGCTAAATAACTTTTTATTTTCTAAATTGATAAAACAAAGTAAAAGTTTATGGATAATAAAACAAACATTTTACAAGCATTGCAAAAGTTTTTTAAATTGCGTTTATAAATGTTTACTTTTCTGACTTACTGAATTGATTTACCATGACTAAAAACTCTTTACAATTTTTTAGTTTTTAAAATAATTAAACACTCCAAAAATATACAATTTTGCTTTATTTTGTTTAAACAAAGTCAATTTAAATTAAATGTTAAAAAAAAAAGTTTGACAATAGAACTATGATTGAAAACGATAACAAACCAGAATGACATAACTAAAATAAGGCAAAAAGAAAAACTATTTTATGTAAAAAAATAAGTACAGTCAATAAAAAAAAATAATTTTTAAACATTTAAACAGGTTATATTAATTTTAGACTTTAATAGTAAGACAAAAGCACAGTATAATTTTTTTCTTTAAGTTTGATAACTTCTTAAGAAATTTAATTGTAAAATTAATTAATATCAATGAACACTTTTTATAATATTTCTTAAAAGGTTATTTTAAAAGTTTACTTTAAAACTTAGAAGTTTTTCGACTTTTCAAAATTTTATACTTACTATAAAATTAATGAAAATTAGCAAATATTAATAACTTAAAGTGGCTTATACAAAATTTCAAACGTATCATTGTAAGTTTTAATTTCAACCAGGGTTGTTTCTGAAAGAGTTTCTGTTGTCAAGGAAACTTTCGTGGTAGGGAGGTGGTGACGTCACATAGTTTTTGTTGCTATGCAACCTCACAAGCGGTGACGTCACGTTGCTAGGCAACCTCGCAACCCCTCTCTGGTCTCCCCTAAGGGGAACGCCCCGTATCGGCAGCAAGGTCACTTGTGATTGGACGCCCGTGGGACCAACAACGGTTGACCGATGTTTTTTTGACTCATTATGACGTCGTTTGACGTACAAGCGGTAACCAATGAGAACAAAGATTAGGATTGTTGTGACGACTCCCGCGCCGATGCAAGCTCCTATCAATATTTGGCTTTTGTCTTCAGTCTCTTTAGCAGATGAAGAATCATCAATTACTTTTTCATTGGGTAAAATATCTTCATTTAGAAAATTATTATTTCTTTTGTGAGAAGAATCTACATTGATAGAGTTTTCTTTGTTGCTTACATTTTCCGTGTTTTGATTCTGCACTTTTTCTTCTTCTATAAGTAAATATTTCATGTTAAAAAATGATTAAAGTTTTTTTTTTCATTTTTTCTACCTTAATAATCTTAATTTAGTTTTTTTAACACATAAAAATTGCAAATAATAATTTTAGTTGCTTCTCTAAAAAGAAACTTGCCTTTATTTTTGTTGCGTTCACCATTAGGTGGCTGGTAATGGTTTGTAGCTCTGTTATTGTTGTACATGTTTTCATCTCTGCCTGGAAGAAGGTTTTCTACAAGACATTGTTACTTTAAAAGTATTTCGTGATTAGTTTGTTTTTTAAATAACTTAAAAACAAAACACAAACGCATGTTTTCGTAGCTTGTCTCCTAGTCTTTGTAGAAACTGATTAAGTTTATTTTCAGACCTAGTTTGAACAATAATTTAATTTTCACTATAGATTAAATGCTGTAATCAAGTAAATGTTTTCTTATAATTTTTAACTATATGTAAAAATAACTTATCAATGTAAACAATTTTTACTCTCAAAAATTAAAACAAAGCTTATAAATTAAACGTATTTACCATTAATATCATCTTCTTTTCTCTTATTAACACGGATCTGAATCTTCATATTATATCTGACGCAAGATCCTCCTTGTTTTTGATTTAATCCTTCCTTACTACCATCTGATGTTGCTAAATAAATAGAAAACTGTTAGAAAAAACATCAATTTATAGAAAAACAAACTATTAAAAGTTATAAAACTTCGTGCTACAGTATTATTTGTGATTAAAACTTAAATGTGTATGACTATACTTGAAATGTTTGTATGTATAGTCTGAAAAAGTAAAAAAAAAACATGTTAAGGTTTTTTAAACTGTTGTAAACTAGAAGCGCTTGAAAGTTTCATGTTATAATTAAACAACTTTTTTAAACCTTTAAATCAACTGACTTTTTAATATTTATGAACATTATAACAAAATTTGTTTTAAACAAACAATAGGCAGCAAAACACAGGAATGTTTTAAGTAAACTAAACTATGAACTTTTATTTGTCTACATGACAAGTGAATATTAATTTGTATATACTTCTCTTTAGTAAATTGAGTACTTGCAAATAACTTTAGTAGGCTGTTTTGAGTTTGAAAATTAACTCAATTTTTACGACTGAATAAACTAAAAAGTATGTTTAAAACTATTATAAAGATTAAAGTTAACATGTAGGTGGTAATTTGTACATTCAAAACAATCGTTTTTTTTTAACAGTTAAAAAAGTTGACACTTTTTTTACAGTAACGCTTTTAAATATGGTTTTCGGGTCTTTTGTGATAAATTACTTTTCGGTCATCGAGCTGCACAACTATCATTTTAGCGAGATCTATTTAAAACTAACAAATGATGTAATATGTTTTATCGGGTTCAAACTCCAATGCCCATGGTGATGGCGATATTTCTTGAAAGTAAAAAGTGTACTTCTTTTCACGCATGGGTGAGTGACACGTCATCAATCTTCTGCCACTGGAGGCGTTGCACGTCTTGTAACTATGTTGGTTCACCAGGTAGATCTTGTAGTACCAATTGTAATCATCCTGGTAAGAGTCTCCTGTCTTCAGTGGACATATTATGTCCAGTTTGTCTTCGAGATCAACGTCGATTGAGTACTGAGGAGATCTGAATCTGGAAAATAATAAAATTATTAGCTTTTTTTTTTATATTTAAATCAAAAATTTTTTAGAGTTATTAAAGCGTAAATTTTTACATTAAGTATTTTGATTATTAAGTAAATTGTAAGTATAGGACTTATGTAATATTTTATGTCAGAAACTAAAAAGATTGAATAAATGATATTATAATGGTTGAAAATGACAAAATAAAGTTCTTTAGATTTTTTCTGAATGCTAGAAAAAGGTCTTTTTATTGAAGTTTTATTGTTTGAAGTTGGTAAAGGCTATCAAGGGAAAAAGCTTTTAAATAAATATATAATGAAAAGTTAGAATTCTATTTTAAACTATGACAGATATAAGTACTTTATCAATTTGAGTAATTGACATTGTTTTTTGACATTCTTATTTGAACTGCAACAGTTTATGAAGCTTTACAAAAATTAATGTTTAAACCTTCAAAATTAACCACATTTTTCAACATGAAAAGGTATTTTTTAAAAGATGTATAGCATGTATATTTCTAACAAAAAAAACACTATGCTTTTTTAAATGGTTCATCATTTTATGCTGAATTTCTAAAAACTAAAGTTTGATTATGTTAACGGAAAGTAAATAAAAGTATATATTTATTTAAAACTTCTATAAGCTAACAAAGTCTTAGTAACGTTTAAGTAAAATTTAAATTAAGTTTAGTTCAATAATTAGTTATTCGACCTCACGATACACTAAAGTTTCTTTTAATTATTAAGAAAAAAATAGTTTTATAAGTATGTATTAAGGATGTATAATTATTCTTACTCTATAGTTTTTTATGAAAATTTTCAATTAGAAACTTTTTACTTAGCAAATAAGACTACTTAAACTGATAGATAGAAAAAAGTATCGTTAATGCATTTATGTCTTATCTAGAAATCAATACCATTAAAAATTTGATAGCAAACTATCTTTTGTACTACAGATTGTGATTTAATTGATAAAATTGTTACCAACGCTGTTTAAAACTAAAAAAAAATTAAAAGTTAAAATATTTTGGTAAAAGTCTTAACTTTTATTTAAAAGCATATTTATTAAACTTTGAAAACACTTATTGTTTTCATATGTAATCTGCATGATTTAAAACCTTAACTTTTGTTATTAGTTAATTAAATAGATAGTAGTTTTTTTTATACTTGACATGTAATTTCATAAAGCTGTTACAGATGTTTTGTTAAAATCAAGTTTATTTTGTCGCTATGAACTAACTCTTTTTTAATATTTATAGAAACAAGTTTTGTACTATATCATAAACCATAATTTTACCAAAGAAAACTTTGTTAAAATAATTAGTCATGCACAAACAAACTTTATAAATAAAAGTATGAATAAACACTCAAAATTACAATTGTTAAAAAACGTATTAGAACTTTATATTTTAAAAAGTTGAAATAGTCTATCTGCAGGCCTAATTTGTGATAAGTAGTGCGTTTTTTATCAAACTAATTAATCTACCTAAAACGAGCTTATTGATATTATTATTGAGATTCACGTTAGTAAGAATTACACATCAAAGTTTTTACTGTAAACAGAAACACCGATGTTAATTACGAGTTCGTGTTAAAAAGTGAGCATCTTGACAAGACCGTGACAAATCGATTTTCAAAATACAGCAAAAGTGATAGAAAGTTTCAAGTTGTAAGTTGCAAGTGTGAACTTTCTAGACTTGTGTGTATTATGACGCATTTGTCAAAATTGTTATGTTTCATGTCTTGATCCATGTGTGTTTTAACGTCAAGTTTCTAAGTAAAGCTATAAAAAACAAAATAAATGAGTAAGAAAAAGTTCTGTGCTTTACTTTGAAGTTCAATACGATTTAAAAAGACAAAGCTTGTTTTAAGTAAGATTTATAGGTGTAAACACAAAACAGCTGGAAATACTTGAGAGCAATCAAACGGAATTGTGACAATCACTCTTGATAAAAAAAGTTTAATGTTTCAGACGCCTTTTGAAGTTTTTTATGTGTAAGGTCTTTATAAAAATATCTATGTAGTTAATTGAAAACGCTTTAACTCTATGGTTTTTGGTAAAAACTACTTATCGAATAAAATATTTAAAATACTTCATTATTATTGCAACTAAATAAAAGACAATACTTTACTATTTTTAAAACAACAAAAAAGTATTACATTTGGAGTAAAAAGTTTTCAGGTACAAAATTTTTTTTTATATAGTTATGTAGCTTAGACAGCACACATGCGAATATTAATTGTAGGTAGGTGTTAAACATGATTGATGTATAAAACTTTCAATTTTGTAACTAAGAACTTTAAGATAAAGAGATTGAAACACTGGCACACGTCAAAACTATTTTATACTCTCTTAAACGAACGTTTTCAAGAAACCCGTCACGGTCTAATGACGTTTATTTACTTTGGATTTCGGAAGAAAAATATCAAAATATTGCCAACTACCTGAATTGATATTCGAAGAAAACAGATCAGTTAGCTCATTTAACATAAATAAGGTGTTGGCAGATTGTATTGAAATAAGTAGTATTTATTTTTACAACGATAAACTTTTTCAGTTACAACTTTTTCAACAATACAAAACTAAATTGAACAAAAAATGTTGCTGTTTGTCAAATGAAGAGTAAATAAATTATATTTTTTGAGTCGAAAAGGACTTGAAAGTGAGTATAAATTAAATTTAGAATAGCAACTATCGAAATATTCTTTAAATTAAATAATCTTGCAAATTACATTTTTTAAGAATGAAATAGACAGCTAAGCCTTAATTGTTTTAAGTTATTTGTAAATTAAAACTAAAAATTTTTAAATAAAATAAGGAACTTACTTTGGATTGCTGTTATTCCAGTATATAGGTTGTAATGTTTTTCCTTCGGCAAAATATTTCTCATTTAAACAAATAAGTTCAAAAACAATACACAAAATAAAATTAAACACTTTCATTTTATTGTTCTTTAACTTCTTTTAAACACCACAAATTGTTCCAAGTAGCATACTTGAAGTTATTTTCAGTAGAATTGTAAAGACTGGTCGTTTAAAGTTTATTGAGACAATTAATTTAAGTACTGTGTAGGTGAAATTTTAACTTTTAAATTTAATTTGTTACAAAATAAATTCACGTAATCATTCTAAAATAGATAAAGAAATAGATTAAATCCTGTAGACTAAAGAAACTTTTATTTTCAAACATAGTAATAAAATAAATTTCAAGAAAGTTTTAATTTTCTCGCTAGCATAGCTTTATAAACTACTGTACATTGGCTAAAAAAATGCTTTAACTTTTAACTTCAAATCTCACTTGTATCAAAACAATTCACTTAACTTCTACACTTAGCAGCACACAGGTACACCTAGCAGCATATGCCTAGCAGGTAAATAAAAATAAATCCACAGATAAGCTGAAATGAGAGAGAACAAAAAAAAGCAAAAAGGAAAAAGAGCGTCAGTGCACTTTGACGACGAATACATTGAAATCTATACAACATAAGATTAAACTTTTTTATTCATTAACGTTTTATATTTTAATTAAGTAATAAATTAACGCTATAAAGTGAATATTAAATACTTTTACCTTGACTAATGACTACTTATGACTAGTATATTAGTAAACACTCCAATACTTGGTAAAATGATAAAGTTTCTACTTTTATATAATCATTAGATAAGTAAAAATATTTACTTTATAAGCTATAATTAAGATTTCGTAAAAAAAATATTAACTATTCATTATATATAATCAATTTATGGTATAAATCAATAAACAACTATCATTTATTTTAAATAAAATAAATATTCATAATGAAATTGTTCTTTTATTTTGTCAAGTTATATAACTTTATTTCATAAGTGTTTTGTATAGTGTTTAAAACTGTTTTGTGAAAAAGTTAGTGTGAAATAGTTTTTATTAAAAAGTATCAAAACTTATTATATAACTTATTAACATAAAAAAAAGAGTTGTAGAAAAAGAAATCGATTCTTCATAATTGAGGTGAAAACTTTTTACAAATAAAAGTTTTTCAACCATATTTCAAACTTAACTAGCATTCATTTTGTCTTGTTGATGTCTAAGTGAAAAATAAATTTCATAAGCATAAAAAATTTAAAAACCATTGCAGAAAATTTCATAATTTTAACTAAGACACCTGTAAAACACTTTTTTTCAAACTGTATATGTTTGAATAATAATTAAAGTAAGATACTTAAGTAAAATAACAAAATAAGAAGGTTTATTTTTTGGTAATTACGTTTTAAAACATGTAAAACAATTACAAAATATTTCCTGTACTACTTTTTTACAACGTTTTAAACTACTTTTCTACTTAAGTATTTATTTAAACAGAATTAATACACTTACATAAAGAGAGTTAGAAAATATACTTGAAATGTGTTTTTGATTTTTATCAAAATCTAGATTTTTTGTATGGTATCTTAAAGATTAAAGAAAAAAAGTTTCCGAGTTCATTTAAACTGATTTTTAGTTAAAGAAAACATATAAAATCTTATAGTTTCGAACTTAAAAATAATTTATGATAAACTAAGGTACTTAAAATTTAATGAATAGCCTAAAATTTCATAAACCAAATAATAACAATTTTTAATTCTCTCAGTACATGCAAAGTTTTATTTTTTCAAGCAACAAAAACTATATCATTTTTCTAACTTAATAAAACAAACTTAAATATTTTAAGTTTACATTGGTCAATTAACTACGATTAGCAATAAAAACATTCATTATTCGTATATATAGAAGTTATTTAAACATCAAGTTCAAGTTTAGGTCAAATAACTTTGACTTATTTCGTTTAGTTTTTAAATTTTACAGTGAACATTACTATTGAATATTTGAATTTATTTAACCTTTTATTTTCTTGACACTGTAAAAAATTGTTTATTTATATACTTTTTGGTAAATTGGAACAAAAACTTGTTACATATGTTGTTTTATTGTAAGGTCTGTAAAACACTTAAATAATTAAAAAATGTTTAATTTTAAATTTTGTTGTTTTGTTTTTAGGTAATTTCTTTTTTTGAATAAAAGTTTATTTTTAACATGGTTACGGCAATTAAAGTTTTTAGTCGACCACATTTGTTTCTACAACGAATAAACATTTAAATTTAATAACTTTTAGCTAAAAATAATTTAACTATAAGTTTTAATAGTTAGCTAGCTGTTTTTAAACTATGTCATCAAGAATTCATGATACAAATTTAGTTACTTAAAGTTTTTCGTCCGAGAACTGTTATTGTACCTTGATATGTTTAACAAGTATTAAACGTTAAAAACAAAGAAAATGTATTACATAAAATGTTTTACTTTTAATTACTAAATTAAATTTAAAACTAATTTATAATTACCGTTTACATATACTGGACGTTAAGTTGAAGAAATTTACTAACTTTTCTCAGCTTAAACAGTTTGTAAATAGTTTGAAACAGTATTTTAGGTTTATATTCCAGTTTAGTGATTATAATTTATTTCTTGCCTGTATGTATGAAAATAGTACTTAAATAACATAACATGAAGCTACTTGAGTTTGAATAAAATTATTTTAGTTTATTATATAGTGATATGTATATACAATGTATTACAAACTTTTACTAAGTATATCTTATATAAACAAGATCTTTTACAAAGTATATCTATACAAAATAATTTAATGTAAAATGTTTTTTTTACGAAAATTTTTATGCATTCATAGAGCTCAATTTTCAAGTAAAACTAAGCATTTACACAATTTTATATTTACTATAAATTGTTCTAAACTCAAGATTTTTTGAATGTAAGTAACTTGTAGCATAATGATTATTTTAATAGAAAATATTAAAGCTTTAAATTCTATGTATTAAAAAATAACACTAAATAAATTCTTAAACATATATTCATTTTTTATGTTTTTTTTTCGTGTTAGAAAGATTTAATTAAAACTTCAAAAGGCCCTTAACATTTGAGGTCATTAGCAAACAATTTTTAAAAATGCACGTACTAAGTCCTCATAACTTGATTATGTAATTTGAGGTCTTTATGTTTTAAATTTTTGTGTAAAGTAGTTTGCTTCATAAATGAAATCTAAAAACTTACGATTTAAGAGTATGATGACTACTAAGTTTTGTGAAAATAACATATACAACTCAATGATCTTTTTAAGATATACTGGTTTAACAATTTAGGCTAAACCTTTAGTATGTATTAAAAACATTTAATATTAAATAACAAAGCTTCAAACATTTAAACGACGGATTTAATATAACACTTCAAAACTGTTTATTATAAACTTAAATCTATAAGGGTTACAAGAAAAAGTTTATATTGATTAAATAATCTTTTTTAGTGAATATAAAAACAAAATTGAGTTCCAATGAAGTCAAACAAAAGTAAATCGAAACTAGTTAACAAATTTGTTTCTTAACTGAAGCGATCAGTCAAAATGTAAGTTTCTACTTCTGTTGTGTTAAAGTTTAAATAAAAAATATCTTACTTACTTGATGTATAAATAAAATACACCTTCACAGTATTTCGTACCAAGCAACAATGTTGTTACTAGCTTAATAGTTATTGATGCTTGTTTAATAAGATTGATGAGAACCCATCAAAAGGTTTTTATGATGACATTTTTGTCATTTGTTTTATGTAGTCACACCAAAAAAAAATCACACTTATTTTGTGTAATCTTATTGACATAAAAAACTATCGGGTTTTTTTTAACTAAAGTTTTTAGTATGAAATGGTTAAGTTTTGGTTTGACTGAAATGGTGTAATGGTGCTTAAATCTTGACAATATTAAAAGAACTTTTAACTAAAAAATTAATGATACAGTAGTATATATAGATGTAAAATGTTTCAAACGTGATAAAAATGTCTAAAATAAGTTAGAAATAATCTATATATCAATGTAAAATTTCCAAAAGCTATTTAGCGAACAAAACACTTTTCCAAATGTAAGACATAAAGATGACAGACACTCACTGTTTTGTTTTTGATAAGATGTTTTTATAGTGCATTAGAAAATATATCGGAGGCTTTAAGACGCCGTTGTGACAATATAATCTAGACGTAAACAATAGAAAACAGAAGTAAACAAAGCTGTATTTTGATAACTTACTAGAATAATAACAATGCCATTAGTTTTAGGCATAACGGTTTTCGTTTACCTAACATTGACTTAAAATAAGTGATATATGAAGTTTTTGACAGTTCAAAACTGTAAATACAGATTTTATAGCAGTATAAAAATTACAAGAAAAGTTCACTGTTTAAATTTTTTATACTAAAGCATTTACACTAAAAAAGTTAGTTAAATGTAAAACTAGTAAAAATATTTTTTTAAATAATTTGTTAGGGCTGCTTTCTAAATTTTTAAGGTTGCATAATAAAACTTATATTTTTTACTATTTTTCTAAACATTATTACACTTTTGTAAAAAACATAAAAATTTACTCTTTGTTGAATTACTCAGGCAAAACTTGTTTTTAAAAATATCGCGTGATATTCTTTGATCAAAATAAGTAAACTTGTAAATATTCAAAAGTACCAGTATCCTAAAAGTTTTACATGTTTTCATGTAGCAACGCGTGGGGTAGAAAAAAGTATACGATTAAATCAAATCTACTTAAAACTGTTTATATATCCATTTATGGTTGTTTTTTACATAAAGGATATTTTTCAACAATCCTTTAATTGATGAAAATTTGTTAAAATTGCAAAGTTCGTGTTTTAAAATCGTATTTTAAGACAATAACAAATAGTCGTACAAGATAATCTATATATTTTTAAATTTTTAATTTTCAGTCAAAAAATTTATACTGATTGAAAATTAGCAGGTTCTAAAATTTTTTAAATTCTTAAATTTTTAAACTTTTTTTTTCTTTGTTTTTATTAAGTAACATAAAACTACTTCATTATTCCACACTTGTAAAACATTATGTTTACATTAACAAATTATTACAGTTTCATATAATTTTTATTTTGTTATAGTTTTTTAGTTGTAAAGAAAAATAAAATATAATTCTCGGAAGTGTAAAAGTTCTTATCATCTATAAACATATAACTTTCGAGAATATAATTTACTCGGTTCATACACTAAACATTTACATTACGCACGCATTACCTTAAAACCACTAAAAACTTCATTTACACAAAAATAAATTTTATATTATGCTGTTTTATTGACTACTACTATATTTATTAAAAGTACATGCTTTATTTTTGCGTAATACTTAAAGTATGTACTTTAGAAATCAATAAAAAGTAACAACATTTAAGCTAAACAGTATAATTTATTTTGTATTTTTATATGAATAAACATTTTATTAAAAGGTTTAATAGTATTGTTTTTAGATTTGACATAAAAAAGTAAATTTTACTTAATTTTATCTCTTTTGAAAACCCAATTCACAGTTAAAAATATCATTACAGACCAATCGAAAACTTATCAAATAAAAAAAAGCACACAGGTTTAATTTGAAAATTTTCAAAGTTATTTTAAAAGCTGACTTAGAAATGGTAACCTTAAGTATAAGATATTATATTTATTTGTGTTCGATTTTGGTATTGAAACGTTTAAATGTTTTAAAGATATTTTAGTTGTTATACTTTTCTTTTTTGTTTTAAAATAAAAGTACTGAACCTTCAATTGATTAAAAGTTAAAACATACAAACGAATATAAGTTATACTTATGTATTTAATGTTTACAATTCAATAAAATAGCTGTAGTTTTTTAAATTTTTTGAAATAAAATTTTATATCGTAATAAAAAATCAGATGCTTTTGCACGGTTAAAACTTACACAAACAATACGAAAAACGTATGGCCCATTTTTGTATATACTTGTTTGGGAAAGCAAATCTTACGTAAGTGTTGTTAAATTAAACAAGTAAGTGAAAAATAAGTAAGAAATTAGAACACCCAGGTTGTGAAGATTATCCTTAACTCTTCCTAATTGATTTAATATCGCTGTCACCAAATTTCAAAGCGATTTATCATACTTTATTAGAGCGCACTGAAATAAAAATCTTAATCTTATTTTTTGATAGAAATCGAATTTATAACGTTTAATTTGAATTTGGATACGTTTGCAAAGTTATTTGTGGTTTTTCTTAGAATTTTTTTTTTCTGTAGGTGTTTTCTTTAATTTTTTGTTTTGGTTTTCTTACGTTTTTATTTTGTTTAGTTGTATGTTAAATGTTTATTTTTCATTTTGAACTAGTATAATTTTTGGAATTTAGTTCTATTTCCAACAATCAGAAATAATTTTCTATGTTTGAAATTTAAGGTAAGGATGATCAGTAAACTTTAAAAAAACTTAATTTGTTTATACAATATCAATATATACTTGAAACAGATTTGTTTTTAGTTTAGTATTTCAGATAATATTAAATATTATAGTTAAAATGAATATATATTTTTTAGTTTGGTCAAAAAATAAAACCAATCATGATTTTCATCTATGTTTTGAGTTTCAAATGCATTGCTTTTTACCGTAACAAAACAATTAAGCATCGTATTTTCGTTTATTTTGCCAGTTAATTTATGTTTTTGAACTTAAATTGAGTTCTGAAAAATACAAAGTTTGCGTATTGTTTTATTTAAATTGATTAAGACGCTTTCATTTCCTAATTTCATAATTTGCTTCCTAGTATTTCTTATTCTTTTTAAACTCTTCTATAATATTTGAAAGTCAAAACATATTATCTTTCAAACTTATCATAAGTTTTTCTTTTCACTTAATTTACAGTTTATAAATTTTTGTTTTTATTAAAATGCGTATAAAAAGATAAAATGTTCCTTAACTGTTCAAAATATAGTTTTAATTGTTTGCTAACAAAAGATCCTAGTGAAGTAACTTCACTGGAATATAAATAAAAATAAATTATACAGTAATCTTCCTTTATTCTACCAACATATGTTTAAAAACATTAAAAACCCAGTTGAAGTGTGTTGATTCGTTGACACACAGAAACATATGTTGGTAGAATAAAGGAAGATTACTGTATAATTTGTTTTTATAAAACGTTCCTTATAAATACTAACTGCTTACATAAATTAATTGATATAGACAAATAAAATTCTAGCTTTTAAATATAATTCATTTTTTAATAAAATTGCTTTTTTTAAAAGTACTTAACAAAACACCACCCAGCACTTTACTTTGTTTTTAAAAACTCTATGATTTTAATTAATCCATAATCACATTACTGAGCCCAAACAACAATTGAGTCATTGTTTTAAATAGTCAAATTTATAAACAATCGAAATTTTCTAGTTGTCATAATTTTATTAAAATACTTGTAAGCACTTTATTGCTCAAACATAGAATTAATTACACCAAGTAATGACTTGGTGTTTTTTCTGATGTTTTTAAAAAAATAATTTATTAATTTGTAATTATTATTTTCTATAAAATGTACTTTATATAAATAAGCAACTTAACAAAAATTTTGTTTTATTAAAAAATACACTTTTAAATTTATAAGTTTATAAATTCCAAACATTTGTAATTTGATAAAGAATTTTATTGAAAATAATAATTAAATAAAAAGGAATTAGAAGTTAAGAATTTTTTATATAATTTTTGTTAATAATACATATTTCGCAGCCTTATTTTATTTTTTTAAATTGTTATTCATTTTAATAGTTTCAGTCAAAATATATTTATACCGAGGTTTTTATTATCATTTTTTTTTTAATGTAGATTTATAAAGTTCACTTCATATTACTTTAGTACTATTTAGTTAGTAATTCTGATAGTTTTGTCAACGTGGTTATTTACTGTTATTTTTAAATTTTTACAATTAAAACTATAAACTAAATGCATTTAACTTTACTAGAACTAATAATTTGATATTTACATAACAAATTTTTAATCTTGAATTTTTTTTTTAGCGTTTAGGTTAAAAAGTTAAACACCTTATTAGTTATGTTACTCAATTATTAACTTATTAATTTTGTTGCTTTGTTACTTTTAACGTTTAATGTTGTATTAAAGCTCAATACGACTTTCATACCTGCACTTAACATTTCAATTGTCAATTATTTGTTTAGCAACCGAAAAAATATTAAAATCTTATTTAGAAGTAGAGCATTTTGTGACTCAACAACAAAACTTTAATTCTAGCTTTAAATTTAAAAACGTACTGATTTATTTTAGTCTAAAACTTTGTTCAACGTAAATGTGTTTTGCATACTTTTAAAAATACGTTTAGTTATCAAGATTTCAAAAAAAAAGCTAAAAACACTTCCTTTCTACTTTAAAGTATGTAATACTTGATATTTATTACTTAGAAAAAAATTTAATTACAAATACAAATCTAATAAATAAAGCAAATAGCTCTTAGTAAAGCGTATTAAGATGTATGAGAAAGTTTTGATAGCTCTTGATTGATAACCAGTTAAGCATTTAACAAACAAAAAACACTTTATGTGAAATAATATTTGTTTAGATAATGGGTTGTCAAACAATAACATTTTAGTGTGACCTAAAAATAATTAAGTATAGAAAAACACTCCCTCAAAACGGGTTTGTAACTTTGTTTCTTTTTTTGGTAAGCAATTGAATTGTTTGTGTTACTTTGTAAATAATCGATAATTTAAAGTAAACTTCTTCTTTTTTCTCAGTAAAGTGTTTTAAAATTTAAATTTGATTGCTTAGGTAAAAACTAAGCATTGGATTATAAGTTCATGTTTTTAGTCAAAACTGTATCCTGAATTTAGCAACTTTACAAATTTAATTTTAAAGTGTGTTTTATTAAATAAAGCATTTAAGTTTCAAAAAAAAAAAAGTTACTATAGTTCGATGCAAATGAGATAGTGTAAGCTATTCTTCATACTTTTAATACTTTCACGATAATGTTAGTATACATATAGATTCATAAGAATGCTTTACTTTTGTGGTAATGATGATTTTAAGTGTTATATTTTTCATTTAACTTAAAGGTACATAAAAAATCTTCAAGTTTCTAAGAGTTTTAAATAAAATAATCTTTTAAACCTTGGTATAATCAAATGTCTAATTAAAAAACAATTAGTTTTTCTTAAGTCTTTGTAGTTTATCGAAAGATATTTTTTTGTATTAATGCAAATTGAGCTGTAATATGTTGTTTTGTAGTGTTATCGAATGAAATCTAATTGCTTTTTCACCGTTTTGTAAGCTTTACTTTATCTGATTATGTGAAGGATTTAAAACAGCTTTTTATCTTATAATATCAAAAATATTAGTCTAATGTGTTTTCAAAACAGCTTATAATAAATGTATTATTAAACTACTCTTCTGTTTAAAAACTTTATTTTGCTCAGTTTAAAATTAAATATAGTTGTATAAATTCACAAACTGTAAAATTTTAAGTTCTTTAGTTTAAATTATGCTTTAAACTTATATATTTGTACATTTAATGTTGTTTGTTTATTAAAAAAAATCTTTTTACGATACTAACTGATACAAGAAACCCAATGTTTATGTATAAAATTTTTAGATATAGATACTTAATATCAAGTATAATTATTTTAATTAAAGACTAAAGCTTTTTAAAGTTTTTGGGTAATTTATTAACTAAACCCTAAATCTTAAACTAAGTCACCTAAACATAAATTAATTTTTTTAAATACTGTTTTGTTCTTTAAACAATTTGTTGTTGTTTAATTTTGTTTTATACTTTATATCTGAAGTAAAAAAAATCAAACTTGTTTGATGTTTAAACTTAAAATAAATGTTAGAGATATGACACTACAGTACATTGTTGTTACTAGTTTTATAGTTATTGATGATTATCTAATAAGATTGATAGTATATAATCAAAAGTTGTTGTGACATTATTTTTGCAATTATTTGTGTTTTAATGCTAACAGAATCCAAGAAAAAAAGTAGCGTAATTTATCAATAGAATTTTAAATTTAAACCACACTAAGCCTAATATTATTTGTATACTGCAAAACTTTTAAAGCTTACTTGATAAGTGCAACATAAAATTAATCATTATCTTGGTTAAATTATTAAAGCACTAAAATTTAAACCTTAGCTAACATTATTATAGAAAGTTTAAAATATTTATAGTTTAAAAAATTAGCATTAAAAGTTATATCTGACTTAAACTGTTTAAGTTCTGGTATTTAAATTGTAATTACAAGTCTAATTTGATTAAATTGATAGACTGTGGTGTTTTTATAATCTTGGGTAATTACAAGTCAAATTACTACATTATTATAGTGTAAACAAGTGCATTTTGATAAATAAAACTTTATTTTATAACAACTTTCAATCACGAAAAAATATTGGTAATTAAAATAAAATTAAGGCATACTTAAGAAGATTAACGTATTTTTTACAAGGTTGAACTTGTATAAGGTAATTGCTAAACAAAATGTTACTATGCTTGATTCATAACAAATATAAGTAATTACAACTAAATAGTACATAAAATTTTATGTAATATTTATACTAGTAAACCACTTAACATTTCAGTTGAAATAGTTCTGTAGATGTTATCTTAAACGATTATAAAGTATTTTTATGGTGTTTTGTTAATAAATAATAAGTAAAGCTAACTTTATTTTAAATATTTAAATAGATAGCTTTTAATTGAAGTAATTGCGTAAATATCATGTTACATGATTTAAAAACATTTTAATTGTGTTAAGATAATAAAAGACAAACCAAGCAAATATATTTTAATTGTAGTAATATGCAGGTAAATCGTTAAGAAACACACGTTTGCTTATCTAAATGAACTAAACTTAAAAAGTGATTAGTTAGAATTTTCAAGCATTTAATTCATTTTTTAAATGATTAACCAAAGCTTAGTGCTCAATACATATAACAAAAAAATACATTATATAGAACTTATATAAAAAGTTTTATGCCTGAAAATTTTTATACATTAATCAAAATTATCTTTTAAATTATTGGTTACACTTTATTTCAAAAATTCAGAGATTAAAACAACCTTAACAGATGCCACTTTTATTCTTTGTTTTAGTACTTCTTTTAAGTTATTTAAAAAAGTTCAATAACTTTATCCACAATAACATGTATGTCGAATGTATCATGTGTGTTAATTTAATCTAAAAGTATTGAATGTTACTGTTGACTAAGCGTTAATAGATTCTTATCAACATTTTTTCATGTATTTTTATTATGTAACGCTTTTTGTGGTAAACAATTGAAAATGTATTTTATTTTAGTTCGATCACGTAAAACAAATTCCAAACCTACTTACGTTAATGTACAATACGATCTATTTTATCATCTGCTTTTTGTCTGTAAATCAACCATGGTAGAAAAACAATATATACATTTTAATAATTTATCATTTAGATATTTTTTACTGTGCAAAACCTGAAACTTTTTACATATTTTGTTCAATAATTATGCTTTAGTTGTGTAATAACTTTGTCAAATGTTTTTATAAAACACTCAAGATATTTTAAAATAGTCAATTCAAGTAAACAGCTCTACTTAATTAAAAATTCACAAATTTTTTTTTTTTTAATATTATATATGGTAAAAACGTTTAAAAATTCGTCTAAGTTCTACATGAATCTCTTTTTGAAAATATTACGTTTTTTTAAACAATTTTAACCACAATTACTTTTTTATAACTGTTTATAGATAATACAAAAACATACCAAATAAGTCTGAACCTTAAAAATTAGAATAAAGATAATATTGTGATACTAAATTATAGTTAAGAATTAAGATAGTAATTATTTACATATCAAACTGAAACACTGAGTAAATTAGAATTAAATTATATTTTTAACCCAAATAAGCTTAGTTTACAAAAAACATTCAAAGCAAGAATCAAGAACACCCACAATCAAACTGTAAGATTTATTTTAATCACTTTGTCATTTATTTACATTATAACCAAAAAGTGACTCTTATTACTCCTTGCACGTTGATAAGTTTTAACCTTATTAGTGATTAAATACGCATTTGTCAGAATTAGTTTGTAAAAGAACTTGTGTACTTAAACCATTTAAAAATAAGGTGAAGTTTTGGTTAAAAGTACCGCGTCCTTTTTACATAAACTGTTTATGTAAAATAATTTATTAATTATTTGTCTTGAACTAGAACATTTTAAAAGTATAAAAAACACCGCTTATATAACAAATCTAGATAAAAGACTTCGTTTGATTTTTTAGTAGTGTTTATACTATCAAAAATTTAATTTACTCATAATTAAAAAAATTGATAAAATGCTGTTCTAAACTGTGTATATCTAAAAATTTTCTAGGTTTTTTTGTTAGATATAGTATGAAGTTTAACCAAACAATAGAATTAGTTCAAAAAACTTGTACTTGGGTTGGAAATATATTAATTAATATATTTTCTGTTTATCAGAAACAACAATTTACAAGAGAAAGTTTTACATCCCATTAGTACTTCAGCATTTTCAAAAAACATCATTTGAATTAAACCCTGGTTTGATAGTTTTTAAGTAAACTAATTTATAAACATACTACATTATTTTTTGGTATAACAAAAAGTTTTTTTTCTGTTCATAAATTGAAACAATTCTGTTACCAAAACTTTGTAGACATATTGTTATACTTTTAAGTTTTGGTACAATTTTAACCTAAATTTTTTTTTATACTATTTTATTATAAACAAGAGACAATACATAAACGTTATTATTAAACAATAACTTGTTTTTTTTTTTTTGTTATTGTTAAAAATAAATACATTTTAAACCACAATATTTATTATCATTTAATTAAAAACTGAAAACTTGTATTTTTGTTGTTTTATTTTTAACAAAGTCTGTGAGTATTCATAGTTACAAAAAACTTATAAGCTTGTTCTATTAAGTATTTCATTTTGTTTAAGTTTAATTTTGCATATAACTTTAACGCAAAAATTGCAATAAAATTAATGTTTTCAATTTGTAAATGTTTTATAATATTTAATTTTTCTTGTTTGTGCTTTTTAATATGAAAAACATGTTTGAATTAACCATAATTATTAAGATAGTTGTGTATAAATACGTCAGCTAGAGTATTTTGTATTAACATGTTTTTACAACTTTCATGATAAGTATTATTTGGATAAATCGATTAAGTGTGCTATGTACTAGTAACTAGACATATGCTTGTTGATAAATTACACTTTTTTCAAGTAAATATACTGTCTGTACAAGTTTAGTCTAACTAAATAAACTTTATACCTAAGTATTTAAACAAACACGAAGTATAATTTAATTTATAATAATACAAAGTTTTGTTTTCTTCCCAAACATACAATTGGTAAGTTTATGTTGTTTATCTTTGTAAAAATTCACTAATCTTTTGAAAACCAGTTGTCTAACTAGAAGTCTGTTTTATAAGCGTGGTTGGTTTCTGATTGCAAGATTAAAAAATTCAAGACAGCTTTTATCCGGTAGTTTAAAGTTTTTGTTTCAAATAATTGCTTTGTAAACAATGAGTAATTAGTTTTACGATTGTTTTATAAAACTCTAAGTTACAATCTGATAAATATTCATATCTTACCAATTCAAAAAATATTTTTTGTTTTTAGATATCTTTAAATACTTTGGTCTTAAAATATACATTTATTAATTAGATTACTTTTCAATTAAACAATCCGAAACTTGTTAATGTTCTTAGAATATAAAAAGTTTTGTTCTAAAATTAAAATTAATAATGATAGTTTTTTGATGGATCGGTAGGTATCAAAAGTCGTTATGGTAAAACTTTTCTCAGTAATTGCATTGTAATCTTGATGGAACTAAATATTGCTTTTGTGGAAAAACTAACATGTAGTTAAAACAATTTTCCTCTCTGATTAACATTATGACTTACTTTCTTAATCATTACTTGCCTCAAATTTAAATACCGTTTTTACGTGCTTAATATAATTTTACTATATTAAAATCTACAACTAGAGTTAAATTGCTTAAACCAGTAGCTCAAATCCCAACAGTTACTTTCGAAACTTTATTTAGAATGCGAAACTGTATAACTTTATATCTAAAATGTTTATGACTAGATACGTGCGTTACATAAGAATAAAATGCTTTTTTCAAACTTTTCTTACTTTATTGTAACCGATATATTTTTATTGACTTGACTATTAGTTACTTTTTAAACATATTTATGCATACTTAAAAATTATTTAACTGATAATATAAGTATTTAGAAATATTTTAGTTTAACATTTATTAAAAACACTATAGAAAAAGACACAATGTATGTCTTGTTTGGTTTTAGCTTAAATTTATAGGGTTGTAATGTTTTGTTGCAACATTTTAACATAACTTACCCTATCCTTTTCCCATGAGTGTTTTAATAATTTGTTTAAGAACAGTAATTTACATAGGGTTTTCTAAGTTAATACATATCGTAAAAGTATAAAATAATTTTGCAAAGACTGCTAAAAAACATATTAACGTGTAGTACTTTATTGTAAAGTTTTTCTATGCAACTAAAATACTACGAAATCTTACTATAACTATTACAGGGATTGGCAAACTGCGACCCTCGGGCAAAAGTCTGTTATCCTCGAGGTTCTTTTTCAGCTAGAATAATACTTCTTAAAAGTAACAAAAAAAATTAAATAAAAACTTTCAACAAGGCTATATATTTCATGTTTTTAGTTATTAGTAACGGCGTCACGTGGTCTTTTTGTAAGGGGGTGCTACAGATTAACGTTGTCAAATTAAAAAATCCACTAGTTTGAAACAGTTTGAAAAAATAGCAAGTTTTATAGAAATAAAATAGTTGAACATATTTGTTTAATTGAACAATAAAAAATTTTTAAATATAAAATATAAAATAAATATCTCTTACCTTTGTATATCATCACCGTTTCTTACAACTATAGCTGCTTTTAATATCATTTATGTACATATAAGTTTCTGTATTTGCACAGTTATAAATTTCCTAACTTAAATTTATGACTTGTCTAACTAGTAACAAAAAACAATAAAAAAATATCCAAATAATAAAAAAAAAACGAGGTTGCCCTGCTCGAGTTTTTCCTGCTCGAGTTGCTCCTGCTCGAATTGCCCTCAACAACAACATCAACATTTACTCAGTCTGCATGCAAAAGTGATGCTCCGTACGAAAAAGTCATCGTGCCAAAATGTCGCTGTGCAAAAATGTGCCGACGTGCAAAAGTGTCGTAGTGCAATAATGCTGCCGTGAAAAGTTGTCACCGTGAAAAAATGTCGCCGTGCAAAGTTGACGCCGTGCAAAAGTGACCCGTTCCCGATTATTTACGCAAGCAAATATTTTATTAAAAATGAATCTAAAATATGTTGTGATTATGACGTAGTTAACAAGAAAATCAATAAATTTATGTTTTTTTCTAAAATTGTATCGAAATAGTATTTTAAATGTTGTCATTGTTTTTGTTGTGATTTATGTATTTAGTGTGATATTTATTTAAACTTAAGTATTCTTTGGTTAGATTTCTTATTTCTTCAATTTAATGGTGTTGTTTTTTTTTTTCATTTGAACCTTTTTAGGCAACTCAGTGTTCAAATACTTTTACAGATTGGTTTTGTTTTGACTAGACATAAACAACAACGTGGTTATAACCAACACTTCAAGTATAGATTATTATTCATTAATACACTTTTTTCTAAATATCTGCTAAATTTTTATTCATAAACTTAAGTACTTTTCAAAAATTAGTCATTAAGTTATTAATTTCAGTTGTTTTTTTTACTTGACCTGTTTCCGTTGTTTACAAAAGTTATAGCTTTACGTATAAGAATAAATCACTTTAAGAAAAACATTTATAGTTTAAATAAGATTCTTTAGAAGAAAACAAACTTATCACAGAAAGAAAAGAGTTTTAAAATATTTTTGAATGCATTTTTATGGTACGAAACAACAATGTAAATACAGTATATCAATTGCGACATTAAGCGGATGTAACTTTTATATAGAAATAGAATTTTTTTAATCTGGATTTGTTTGAAGTTTAGAAAAATTAAATGAAATGAAAAATCGATGTATTTATCGCTTTTTTTATTTCTTACAACACATCTTTCAAAAATTAGTAAAGTGTAACAACTAACATGGTATAACTAACGTCTTATACAGAAATCATGCAAGTTTTATTTTATTGCATTTTTTATGACAAAAGGCTAAAAGATGTATATATATAGATGTAGTATAATATTTTTATATAAAAAGATCTTGGAAAAAATAAAGGTATATTCTCTATATGAATACACAAGCAAAAAAAAGCGTCTGTTTGATTTTATAAATCATAGTTTTAGGACTATAGAGCAATACAACAACGTAAATAACAAAACCAAATAAATATAGCCTTATTAGATTAATTAACACTAAGTAAAATATAAAATTTACCTTTATATAATTCAATTAAGTTAGTAGTGATGTTCCACACGACAAAAATCAGAAAAGTTTTAATTTTAACTTCAATCAGACCATCTTTCTTACAGAATAGCTTTAAAGTTTTTCAGACTTCAGTTCATTACTTTTATGCAATGATATATTTATTCTAAAGTTTTAATCAGTTTTAAAATAATGTGAGTTTAAATGCTGCTTTAGTCGGGAACCATAAAATAAAACTTTTGAGCACACTTCATAATTTTCTATTAAAAATAATCTTGTTTACTTGTTTAGGAAAACAATTTCCTTAACTACCGAGAACCAAATATTAACTGCAACACATTTTTTAAACTAAACTTGTATTATTTTTCTTGTAAAAAAAAACACTTACTTCAGACACAGCTTGTAAAGTTTTAAGACTCTTGCTTTTAGTTAGTTTGATAAGTATTTATAATGCAAAAAAGTTATCCTAGTTACAAAGCAAAATAAAGAGAAAAGTTTCACTTTAAAACAAATGAGAATGTCTGGTTAAGTTGCATTAAAAATGTGTTTAAATCTTAGCTTCATTTGATAAAATATAAGATAGTTTTAACAAGATTGTTTAAAATGGTTTGATTGAAAATATGTAAGTTGTCTTATAAACTAATTAAATCGGAATCGTTTATTACTAAACTTCTTTGTTTCAACAATGACTCAGTTAATGTTTATCTTAAGTAGGGCAATTAAGACATAATTAAAATTGTAAGCTAATAGAAGTAACTAATTAAACAAAAATTTTTGTCTGGAAATTTTTCAATTTGTACTTGATTGAAAATGCAAAATAAATAAACTGTTTGTTATAAAAGTTGACTTAATAAAATTTAAGTAATATGATTTTGTTTGTATTTACTAATATAATTAAGAGCTTAACTTTGAAAAATAAAAATACTTAGGAAAGTTTTTGTTTTGTATCGGTAAAATTGCTTATTGCAATATAAATTATTAATCATTTTAGTCATTTGCTGTTCTAGTGATAAAAACAATTTTGTTTATGTACATAATTGAACGCAAATAACTAACAATAATCTTTTTATAAAGGTTTACAATTTTTTTTAAATGTAGTATCTAACAAGCAACTAAAATTTTAAATAAATAAATTGACGAAAAAAATGTGTATTAATGTTTAATAATCTATACTTAAGGTGGTGGTTATAACCAGGTTGTTGTTTATGTCTAGTCAAAACAAAACCAATCTGTAAAAATATTTGCACAATGAGTTGCCTAAAAAGGTTCAAATGAAAAAAAAAACAAAACCATTAAATTTAAGAAATAAATAATCTAACTAAAAATAACTTAAGTTTTTATAAATATCACATTAAATACATAAATCAAAACAAAAACAAAGACAACATTTCAAATAATATTTCGATAGAAAAAACATAAATTTATTGATTTTCTTGTTAACTACGTCATAGTCACAACATATTTTAGATTCATTTTTAATAAATCATTTGTTTGCGTTTATAATCGGTAACGGGTCACTTTTGCACGGCGTCACTTGTGCACGGCGACATTTTTTCACGATGACAACTTTTCATTGTTGCACTACGATACTTTTGCACGTCGTCACATTTTTGCACAGCGACATTTTGGCACGATGACTTTTTCGCACGGAACATCAATTTTGCATGCAGACCGATTAAATGTTGATGTTGTTGTTGAGGGCAATTCGAGCAGGAGCAACTCGAGCAGGAAAAACTCGTTTTTTTTTAATTATTTGGATTTTTTTTTGTTTTTTCTTACTAGTTAGACAAGTTAGTTTTATTTACATATAAAAATCACTATTTGTAACTATTTTATCTGTCAAAACAGAAATAGTTATCATCTTTTTATTTTATTTATATATTTTCAAGACTGTTAGTTAAACATTACATTATACATTTTAAAAATTAAACCTTAGCTTACTTAAAACTAAATTAAGTAATTGGATATGGAACATTAAGCTGAAACAAAAACAAAATTTCTGCTTTTTTAAGATTAAATTTCAATTATCACCTTTCGCAAAAGACATTATCGGTTTATGTAAAAACATAGAAAAAAATTTTTAAACTATATTTCAAAAAATGATGTAAAGTTTTTATTTTGTTTAAAAAAAAAATTTTTTTTGGTTAATATCTGTTTTTTTTTTTTTATGAAAAAATAAATATTTTTTTAAATCTATTTAGGAAGAATTTAAATACCAATGAAAGCAGTGATTTGTGCTTTTTGGTGAAAGTTAGAATTGGTCTTAAATAAGATTGGTTTAATTAAATTTTATGCAGTTGTTCTTTATTTTCATTTAATAGTAACAAAATAAAGTTCATTCGAATAACCAAATTATTTCTAACAAAATAACAAACAAATGAGGTTAAAGTAAAAGCTTTGAGAAGATTTAAAACATTATTTGCAATTTTAAAACCTATAAGGTATGTGAAAACAGACTGTTTACTATTAAAAAAATATCGACCGTTTTCTTACAATTTTATTTTTAATATTCTTTTTCGCCGAAAAACAAAAACTATATAAATGAAATTATTAAACTAAAATATTTTTAGCTCATTTTAGCAGCTATAGATGTATTAATCTTTTTTCTATTTAATGAAGTATCCGAATTCCAACAAGGTTTTTAGTATCTCAATAGCAGTAATTTATTTATTTTCAAACAATTTTAGTTTTTAATTTTATGAAACAATGTTTAAAAACAAACAAAGTTGAACAATATACAAAAAAACTTGTAGTTGACAACTTGAAAAAATGCGAAAAACATTTATAGTTAGGAATAGATATAAATAATATAAACAAAGAAAAAGTTTACTTGTGTATTTATAGCAAAACTATTTCAGCAAGCTCTTATAACTACAACTAATATATAGTTTTTTTTTTATGAGCTATTTATACAGTTTTTTTATTAAACTGAGTAAAAATAACTGCTATTCAGAGAACTGCTTCAAAAATATCTTTTTTTAACAGGTAGCTAAATTTAATAATTAAATAACCTTTAAATGTTAAAAGTCTTTATGGAAAACTAAAAATAAAAAATTGATCAAATAGCGTTGAATTTAATATAAATAAAATGACAACAGATGGTTTTAATTTGAACAAAATACCAACTTATCACTTGAAAAAAAGTCTTGTGCAAGCAATTCACTTTAAATAAACCATTTATATTGTTTTTTAGATCAAAAAGGCTTTTTCATGTGAGCACTTTTCAATTTGTTTTTGTTTTTTAATTATTATTTTACATTTTCATAGAGCAATTAAATCATTTAATAAGTTCAACTTAAAAGGCAAATTTCAAACTTGAAGTATGTCACATGTATGTATCAATAGGTATATATATATATATTTGAAGTATATCACATGAGGTTTATAAATGTAAAAAAGACGCAAAGCTATAAAAGCTGAAAAATGAAATAAAATTAAAAAGTGCACTAAATGACAAATATTTCAAAACAAAAACTAGGGAAATTTTAAGACTTGAACTAAAATTTGCATAATTTTAAAAGCTGCTTAAAATGGGTAGGTGTCAAATATGCACAAAGAGATACTTTTGCACAAAGACACTTTTGCACGAAGAAACTTTTAAATGAAGACAATATTGCAAGCGTTTATTATTTTTGTAATTTATATAAGTGTTTTCTTATACTATCACTGTTACACCTAATATTGGTCGGTAATTTCCCCTAAACTAACTAATTTTTCCTTTGTTTTTTCAATTCTAATTAACACTATTACCCTTTACCCTCACCCTTAGTTTGTTTTTTTTTTCATAAGTAATTTTTTGCACTAATTTTTTGTCTCTCGTACAAATTGTTTAGTATTTTCGTGTCTCTTTATTTAATTAACCCTTCGCGCAAAAGTGTCTTCGTGCATATTTGACCCGTTCCCGCTTAAAATACCTTAAGGTTGAGATACTCAGTTTACGTATATTAAATAAAACGTCTTATAAAAATTTTACATATTCAAAACTTAAGGATATTTTACATGTTCAAAACGTTTTTTTTTTAGTTTTAAAGCTTTTTATTTTAATAAACAAGAAAAAATGGAATATGAAAGTAATAGACAGTTTAAAGTTTTTGTTAAAGAATTACAATGTTCGAAAGTTTTCTGAAATAGATTGATTGTTATTGTATTTATCAAAGCTCTTTTTGATAACTTTTTTATATCATTAAAAGTTCGTTTATAAGAGTTTAAAGAACAATTGTTATTGAGTTGAAAATATAACTAAAATATCTGTTTTTTATGATGTTTGATTTTAAAAGTAGTTTCAAAATTTGAGTAAATATAAAACTTGCAAGAAAAAAAAAATTAAATTGTTTATTTTGGCAAATATCTTTATTTGGTATTATTTATATTAACAGTAAGCGTAAATATTGACTATCAATTATTGAGTACTTATAAATTTTATATAGATATTTCAAAAAGAAGCAATATATAATCAACTGCTTAATATGTTTAAAAAGTTTTAATAAAAATCAACTTAATTATGTTCGATTTTAAACACATAATATTGTATAACATACCAAAAGTATAACTTTCTTTGGAGACGAATTTTAGTTTAAAGTTAAAAAAAAAATCTAGAGCATAACTGTTATGCAACTTTTTTGTTTATACAAAAACTTCAGTAAATTCAAAGGTCTATACGAAATCAATTTTACCGAAAATTTTCATTGAGAAATATTTTTATAAAGTATGTTTACAAAACATTTTCCATCTTTTGACTTTAGGACGTTTTTTTGTAATAAAATAAAAATTTTGGGATATTTAACAGTAAACAGCTTTTATTTGTGTTTTTCAAAAGATTTATAGTTAGAAACTTGTAAGAAAGTTGTAAAGTAGGTTAAACGCTCAATGTTTACATATTAAATTGAACTTTTTATTACAAAATACTCATGGAAGTAAAATTTTTATATAAGAAACGTAAGTTTTTGTATATGTGTTACATATGCATTATATTTTTAACTTGTACGCACTGAAATCAAGCGCAAAGCGATCAAGGTTACTCTAGGTCGTCTCAGCTGATTGAAAAATTTCACGAAAAAATATTCATTTTCTTTCCTCAAACATAATCTCACAACATGTGAGACGCGCTAAAGTGACTCGCGCAATTCGGAACGACGTTTGCGAAATTTCTCTTAAAACTGTGTTTTGTAACAAATAATATTTCAGTGTTTGCTGTGGCTGTCTGCATGAGTAGTGTTTAGTTTTTTTGTCGTTTTGAAGCGTACTTTTGTTTAAAATTTGTGTTTTTAAAAAGTTTTTTTTTTTGACTTATAAATTCACCTACTTATTATTAAAACAGTTAAAAGGTTTTGAAGTTGTAGGGGTCAATTATTTGTTTAAAATCAGGTAAATAGCTTAAAGATTGAGGATTGGAAAAAGTAAAATCATTTTTAAGCATGTTTTTCAGATTACTATTAAAAAGTTTAAACAAAACTGTTTCTTTTTTACAGTATTAGCTTCAAAGCTTTATTTTTATTTTTAATCTAAATAAAGCTTTTTATACATTGCTGTTTTTTTAATAAAACTTCAAACCAATACAACTTTTAGATAAATAACATAAAACGATTTTAGTATAAACTATAAAGTATAAACTTTGTAGTATAAACTTTAAAGTATGTAGTAACTTTTTACATTTCCTAAAAGTTATGTTATACTTTCAATATATTAACTGATTAAACCTCATAAAAAAAGATTGTTAACAAGATTTTAAAAGCTAAATATTGTTTTATAAAGTTTGCCTTAATTGTATTAAGTGGGTTTGAAAAACAAATGTCAACTTTTTTATTTGTATATTCTAACTACTTTTTAAGAATAATGCCTTTATAACTTTTTTTTTCTAATTGTCTTTAAAACATTTATTTTCAAACAACAAGTACTCAAGTGGTAATATAACTTTTTCAATTTGTTTGTCACTTTCTAATAAGAAAATAAAATGAAAATGTATCTAGAATTATACAATTGTATAAAGTTTACTAGATAGATGTTTGTTTTAAATTAAATATTTTAAAAATAAACAAGCTATGATGTTGTATAAACAATTTAAAACTAGTTTATTGTTTTAAAAATTAAGTTAAAAAAAACAATGAACAGATTTAATCAAGAATTGTTATTTTTTATATAACAAAATACAGTTATTAATATACGAAAAATTAAAAATAAAGTTAAACAACTTTAGCAAGAATAAAGTTTTAGTTTTTCTAAAACTTGTTACTGTTATGTCATAAAGCATAAAAAATAATTAAATTTAGATTGACTCATAAAGTAAAATTACCGCTTTGCTGTTATGGTAAAATATGTTTGTTGTTAAAATAAAATAGTTTCATGAAAATTTTGCTTATTTATCACAATTTAGTTTCTGATCATTTGTTTTTGCATTTTTTCCTTCTGCTTACTACTTAAAGGTTTTGAACACTATTCATTACTTTTTAGTATTTGTTTGCTTTTCAGCTTTATTAGTCATTTAAAAGTTATTACTTTTTATTTTTTTGAAACTTGTATGCTTAATTATAAACTTTTGTATAACTAGATGACCATTGCATATTAGTAATTAGTATTGCAGTTTGTGAATGCTGCATTTAATGTATTCATTTAATGAGCTGCACCTTTTTTAATTATAACAAAGACATCGGCTAGTTGTTGCAAAATACTCAAAAACAAATGGACAGAGATAAAGTTGACTGCAATCAAAAATTCACAGTTTGTCATTAACATAATGAAATACCTCTAACTATTATTTATGTTAGTTATTTTAAAGGAATTTGATCTATTAGGCAAATAAGTACTGATTTTTAAAGTATTGCAATATATTATGTCAGAAGTTTTTTTTTTGTTTTTCTACCTTGTCTAAACGTAAAAAAAATGTACTAGACTTTTACAATCTAGTTCTACCTAATTAAATAACTAAATACTTATTTAATAACAGCAATAATTACATTTAATCAGTTATGAAAAACAGTAAGTTGCATGAAATGGTTCAAGCGTTTGAAACTGAATGTGGAAAATTGACTTCTAAAGACGGAAAGAACGATAAAAGATTGAAACCATTTGCACACCAGGTTAAAGCATTTGTTCGAAAACTAAAGATAAAATAAAACAACCAAAGAATACTTTTAAAAACAAACACCATTTAAACAATTAGTATTAGCTAGCTTGTACGTATTTAGCAAGTACACGTAACTTTATAATTGAGAGACTTTATAAAAATGATCTAAACTAAGAACATATGTGTTTTTTTGTCAATTGGTTGATTATTAGCTTATTTTATTTGCGTTTTATTCTAAATAGGTTTCTGGAACGGCTCATTTTCTGAAATACGATGAAAATACGGTGATGAAATCACTTTCAGATCAGGAATGGAACTTTTACGACAAGTGTTCACCGCTACTGCACCCTTTTATACCTGAAATTAAAGGTTGTTTTTATAATTGCTAACTCTAATCTTTTATACCTTAAATTAAAGGTTGTTTTTATAATTCTTTATTTTTACTCTAACCTTTTATACCTGAAATTAAAGCTTATTTTTACTCTACCCTTTTATACCTGAAGTTAAAAGTTTTTTTTTATAACTGTTTAATTTTACTCTAATCTTTCGTACCTGAAATTAAAGATTGCTTTTATAATTTATTATTTTTACTCTAATCTTATTTACCTGAAGTTAAGGTTTTTTTTATAATTGCTTATTTTTACTCTAATCTTTTATACCAGAAATTGAAATTATAATAACAACTGGTTAAAAATCGTTTACTTAAAGTAAATAAATACTTGAAACATCAAATAATCCTTTTTTTTGCCATAAAATAATAATAATAAATTTACAAGTTTTATTTTAAACTATTTACTTGTTTAACTAATTGCGTTATTAGGATTAGCATTGGTAAAACTCGACAAAAACACATCTCAGTTTGAAAATACTGAAATTGTATTGCGACATTCAAATAGTTTAAATGAAAGCACTTGCTGTAAAATGTCTAAAAGAACAAAAGATAACGGGTAAGTTTTGATTTAATCTTTTAAATATTTAAAAACATGTTATTACATATTATATTTTATTTCTCAAATTTACTCAAAACTTTAAAACTAGTTTTAATTACAAATAAGTGTGTCGTAAAAGTTATTATTATTTAGTACAGATGTTTTACTCATTAAAACCTTTTAAAATCATAAAACCTTATACTAATAACATAAAACAAATTATTAGTTTAATTTTGTTCTTAAAGTAGTTTAACATTATTACACTTCATTAAAATATAAAGCTAAACTTTTTACCTTAGTTTTTTTCGCTTTGAATTTACCTTAAAAATTACCAGCTACTTTATTAAAAAATCACTAATAACTGAGTTGTTATTTAAACATCAAACTAACAGTTACTAAACGTTAAGAAAAATTCCAATACATTAATTACAGAGATGTATTTTACAAATCATTAGAAACAGCAACAACTAATCAGCAATTGAGCCCAAATTTTCGACCAAACAGGTAAAATGTTCTACTTATTATTTTTGTTTAAATTTATATACGTATAATTTTTACTTTTTACTTAACATTTTGTTGTTCAACAAACTCAAATAAGATTTTTGACAAAAAACTAAAGTTTATTAATTTTGATAGGTAAATATTTCTAATTCTTTGTTTGCTATAATATCTATTTACATGTAAATACTAACAACTTTATAACATGAAATTTATTAAACTAATTTCAACACTAATTTGTTTTTTATCTACCAGGTGGACCAAAGAACGTAAAGACGAGAACAAGGTTCACGTTTCCATGGGAACAAACCCGTGGTCGGTCAACCGGAACAGGAGGACAATAGAAAATATTGTGGGTAGGGAGTACATGAGAGAAGGGAGTGATGACGTCATCAAGGTTTTGGGGAATCACCTAAATGAAGAGGAAGTTGTTAATATGAAAAAGAGGGTTGAAGACAGTCAAGGGTTTTTGAGAGGTAAATTTTAATTATATTTTCGGCATAAAATTAATCTATTGTTTTTTAAAAGTCTACACAGTTAACTTTTAAGTAGTACTAAATAAAAGATATTTCAAAAATTGTTGTAAAAGATTTCTAATTTCTTATGGTTTATGATGTTTACTTATTTTTTTAAGCATGATTGAAACCAAAAACAATTCTAGGTCTTGTAAGGTAAAATGCTTCATATAAAAAATTTAAACTAAGTTGAGTAGCTTCGGGGACTACATAGAAATTAATTTAATAAAACAAATACTTATTATTTTTTCACATTTTACTTTGTAGTTGACTGTTAACCACACTTGAGCTTCTGTTTGATAAAAAAGTTAAAATATGTAAATTCAGAATAACATGTTTAAATACTTAATAAGTATACTAGTTCTAAATAATATTGTTTTTTATTTTTTTGTTATATCTAACAAAATGTTTTAGTTGTATAAAAAATTAAATTTGATTATTCCAGTATCTGAAACAGTATTATAGTTTTTATCAATTTAATTTCAAATAATTTTTTGAGCAACTTTATACTTCACTTATTTAAGTGTACCTAAAACTTTAATCATATGGTTTATTAAACTTAGGTTTATTACAGTTTTTAAACTAAATTTACATTATGTATTCCAACAAACGAAGACAAAAAGGCTGTTTTTTATTAAAGGACTGTTATTTCAGTAGATTTTTACAGTGTTTTTTTTACCTTCGTTGGTTATTTAGTTATTAAACATAAAAAGCGTCAAAAATATTTACACACGTTTAAGCAAGCTACCTATAGTAACCATGTTAGTAAACAAACCTAAACTTGAACTATTACGTTATCAATATGTTATAGTATCTTAGAGTGGGTTAAACAAACATATAGTAAAAATTGTTTTCTTTTTTCACATTGTTAAATAAACAGCGTTTTCTTGTTTTTATGAAAAGCGAAAAAATAGTAAATTTTCTATTCAGAGTGTTAAAACATAAAGTTCGATACGGTACTGAAAAAAAAATCTCAGTGTAATATAGTTTTGAAAATATGTTTACAACTACAAGTGATAACCTTAATTTAATTTATATCTAGAGAACTAGAAAAACATTTTATTGACTGTATTTAAAATTATATGTTAATCTTTTTTTCGAAGGTTAAAAGTTTTTTTTTTATTCTACCTTAGATAATCTGTCTTAGTAATAACTTATTTTTTAAGGTTACATGTTGATGGAAGACCTGACCAGTTCGTACAAACGCCCTTCAGTTTTAGACCTGAAAATGGGAACTCAGGCATCCAGGACTTCAGGGTGCACTCCTGAAAAGAAGAGGAAACACCTTGAACTGACAAACAGTTGCTCCACTGGTCCAATGAAGGCAAGACTGGCAGGAATGCAGGTAAAATTTGAAGTTTGTTATTAAGTTTGGTTCGGGTCTTTTTTTCGGTTAAGTATGTTTGAGTTAGTCAAACAAAAATTGTAGGCTTAAAGTATATTAAACTTGAAAGTTTACCGATTGAAACTTGTAACTAAAGTTGCTTAAAATGTTAAATATTTTTAGTTTTTTATACAAAATTTGCAGTAAAAGTACTCATAAAGTGTTTCAAAAGCGTGATAAAAATTTTAATGGTCGTAAAATAAATTTGATTATAAACAAATTAAGTAAGAGCTATCTTAATTTTCAAATTGAAGTTAAACAACTTCAATAAAGTAATTCCAAATATAAATACAAATTAACACAGGTATACAACCAGCAAACGGGTCGTTACGACTGTCTGGACAAATATTATGGTCGGGGGCTGGACAAAACAGGGTTTGTGCAAGTTATAAGACAGTTTGTTAACAAAGAAGTAATACCATCCGTTGTTGAACAGTTAGAAGAAATTCGCTGTGTCCTATGCAAACTTCCGACCTACAGGTGAATGTATATATATCACAAATGCTTGACAAATTTTAATACTTGTTACTGACTCAACTTTTGTATTAAGTTTTAAAACTGCAAACAGCGTGGATAGAGTTAAACTATTGTCAAAAAAATATTTACAACTTAATTTTTTTTTTATCAATTTTCTTTATTTAAATTTTATCTCGTCGTGCAAAAGTGTCTTTGTGCAATTTTGTACGCTCGTGCAAATTTGATAGAATATTGTTAATACGTACTACCAACTCAATTTTTTTATTAAGTTTTAAAACTGGGTACAAAGTCTATTTCATTTTTTTTAATTTACGGTCTAATTCTTTTGGGTTTGCTGATTAATACAGACTGTAGTATAAAAAATTAACTTTAAAAGTTTAGCGATCGATTTCTTATGATAAAAAATCAATAACATTAATTCAAGCATATTAGTGTATGTTAATCTTGAATTTTCAGATTCTATGCTGCCTCTCTCTTAATAATTTACGAGGGTCACTCAATAGACGGAGGCGAGGCTAAAGTTCGCTTGATAGATTTCGCCCAGTCTACGTTTGATGGTTTTGATGAAGGTAAAATCCCCTTGGTTGAAACTGACAAGGACTTGATTGATGGAGTGACTAATTTGATCAAAGTTTTCAAAGGAATTTTGCTGAACTGTGATAGTTATACTATTTTTTAGTAAAATTGGTTAGATTGAACTTTTTTATTTATTTAAATTATTGTTGTATTTCTCAGTTTATTGTTCAAATTTTAGTTGTTTAAAAGATGGTTATATAAGTATTTTCTATTCTTAGTTTAATTTTTATATTGAATAAATATTAAATAACGAAACTTGGTAATGTGCCTTATTATAACAACTTTTACTCAAATTAGATTTTATTAATTTTTGAACTCTGTGATTAAAAAAAATTCTGATTTATTCTTCTTTAATAATATGAAAATAAACAAAAATTATTCATGCAAAAAATATTTGCGTCATAAGTATGTTTTTAGTTTTTTAAATAAATATTAAATTCTATTTTATGTTGTATCACATTTTAGTTTAGAAAATAAATAACTTACAGTTTTAAGATTTTCTTTTCTGTTTAGACTCACTAATTTTTCTAATTGTTATTAATTGTCTAATTCGGTAGGGTATTTAAAATTATTCAAATAGTATGTAGTTTTTCACACCTTGAAAATTTTTAACGGATAGACAAACTAAACAATTTTAATTGAGTTTACTTAAGTGTTAATATTTATTTGATATCAGTTACATACCGTTTTCATAACTGTAGCTTACATTTTCAAACACTTATTTTTTGCGACAAATGTTTTAGCAACGTTCTGAAAGTCAATGCTTTCTAACTAAAAAACTTGCAGAATTAATTTCAATACAACTCGATTTTATAATTATTTTGATCATTGATTATTTTTATACTCATGTAGTATTTAAATTATATTTCACATTTTAAGTTCATTTAGTTTAATGTTTTAGCTTTATTTTAAGTGAAACACATTGTTGAAATATTTTAATCTTTCAAATAGAGAACACCAAGCATTGAAATATAAATTTTTATAAAGAAAAAAAGTTCTTAAGTAATTGTTTTAAAACGTTGATTAAGTATTATTAAAAAGTCATCAACTATTTTTTTAAACAAATGTTGTTTACTGACTAAGTGGATAAATAGTTTTTTTTATTTACATGCTGTATATTGTAACTCTAATTTTTATAAATTAGTTATTTCCTGTTAACAGATGTACTTGACGCTAAAACAGACTTGTTTTTAGACATTAATGAAACACTCATTCTTCAATATTTTTCAATATTCTATATTTTTAGATGTATGACGTACATACAAAATATGTTTATCTTAAATCATAACACCAAACAAACATTAAGTGCACCATGTACGTCAATGAAAACGTTTAAAGTGGTGTATGACTCGATAATCGAAAGGTTACTTTGTACACCGGGTCCTTAGACCAAACTATTTAAGCGCTTTTTTTTATTGTTTAATAAACAATAACAATAATAAAAAAATATAAACTAAATGAAGCGTAAACTAAATCAATTTTTTTATAAATTTCATATAAAATAATAGTCTTTATTCACAGCAGTAAAGATTTAGCTTAATAAGATAAGCATTTTTAAATAAAAAATAACAACCTACTTGGTTTTAAACATTATAAATAACTTAATAAGAAAAAGAACAGTATAAATGACTAGTCTAACGTAAACAACTAAAAACTACAGAATTATTGTAAAGCATATACACTAAAAAATAACAAACAAAAAAAAATAAGTAATTAACTTAAAACCAGTAAATTTAAAAATAACTACTCTTAAAATTAATTAAACCAAAATTAACAGAAATATATATACTTCAGTAAATTTGTAGTATAATTTATGTTACATTTAAAAATAAATTTTGATGAGTTGCACAACTAAATGTTTTTTTGTAACTAATTTTACTCTTTATAAAAAATTTTACGCATAAAATGTTTGGTTATGTTTTGAAATGTGACAAAAAACATTAACATTAGTTACAAAAAAAGGCTAATAAAGTACCAAATTTGATAATACTTAAAATTATAAATAATTGTTAGCACATTAGTGTGCACAATTACACAAATTTGAATACATACTCAGTTGTTAGCCAAAGTATTTAAAAAAACTTATAAGGGGTATACAATAATCTCTCGCTTACTTACGCACATTGTGTCAACAGAAAAATTCGTAAAAATACGAGAGGTACCAAACATACTTACTATAATGACTGTTTTTTGATGTTGCTTCTAGTTAAAAGCAGACTGGGGACTTTCCCAGTTTTAACAATTCGTTTACTTTATTTATAAATACGAAAACAAAAGATAAAACTACACATATACTAAAAAAAAAAGGATTAACATCTATATAAAACAATAATACTTTTAGAAAATGTTTACTAATTTTAGTAATAAATAGATTTTGTCTTAATCTTTAATTATATGTGACTTATTTGATACTTAACGTTTATATTCTTTTCTACTTAGCAAATTAAATTTATAATTGAGCACTTGTTTACAATTAAGAAATGGTGTGGTGTCTATATTAAAATTTGTTATAACTTTTTAATATAGTCATATTTCTTTCAGAATATTAATTTAATATCTTATTGTTAACAAAATTTGTGATAAACTGAGGTTTCACTAAATGTTTATAATTTAGTCAAGGAACAAAAGTTTACAAATTCTAAAGATATAGAGAGGTGAGTGAGCATTTTAACACATATTTTAATTTAAAAATATACAATGAACCTAGTTTGTGCAATATTAAAAATTTTTTTTTTGAATTTTTTAGAAATCTAAATCGCGTAACTGAACGAGAATGCGTAACGTCACGAGTGCGTAAAGATCCGAGAGGTTGCTGTATAACCATTTAAAATAATTGAAATAACCAAAGTTGTTGCTTCTCTTTACCATAACTAAAATACTTTACTGTTTAACTTTTTATAATTATAAAACTAACTAAATGTTTTGTGAACGTCCTGGGCATGGCATTAAACTGTTTTGGTGTATGACTCGATAACCAAAAGGTTTTTTCGTGCACCAGGTCCTTGAACCAAACTTTTTGAGCGTATTTTTTGTCGTTCAATAAACAATATATAGTGTTGTTTATACTTTACTTTGTTTTAGAATTAAATTTAACGTTAGTGAAAACGTTTACTTACTACTAGATAATAACTATTGTTAAATTTATTTTGTTAATATAGTACTTAAAATTGCATAAATTTTTTTTCATAGTGGAATTAGTAGATATTTATTTTAAAAACTAAAGAAGTGTTCAAAATAAATAATATAATAAAACTAAAGAAGTGTTCAAAATAAATAATATAATAAAACTAAAGAAGTGTTCAAAATAAACAATATGAAACTCTTTTAGTAAACAAACTAATTACAAAATTTTAAAAAGAGCAAAGTACTTTCAGAGCTACTTTGAACCTTCTTTGAAATACAAAAACTTGTTACGTTAAATTATTCTTTTTTAAGTTTAACATAAAAGTCTTATCAAATGTACAAACACATCTTAAATAACCTTATATGCTTTGTACTAATATAGTTCTTAACCTTTTTTAGAAAAAGGTAAATTAAAAGAGTAATAAAAATGAAAAAGTACTTAAGTTGTTCGATAAACAATAAAAAAAGTGTTTGTTTATTTTTGTTATAATGGAAAACTTAATTCAACAAATGAAATAAATCTTTAAGTTTATTTATTTAACTAATACTTTATCTATCTAATCAATAGACAAATTATTTTTATAAAACATCGCTTTTATATAACTACTTTTCAGTAATGTATACAACAATACAAATATAAAAATTCGGTTATAAGAACATCCTTAAAGAAAAACTTCAATTAAATTTGCGTTAAAATTTGTTGAATAATCTTTAACTGAAAGCTAAAAAAGAAGTAAAGTAATTGATATATTTCTTTTCGTCAAACTTTACTAACGTTTTTACAAAGTTTAACTGCATTTTAAAATGCTAAATGACAAATTATTGTTGAGTTATCTAAAGAGAAAATTTAAAAGAAGTAAATACAGTCTTCTATTATTGGCTAAACACAATTTTTACATTGAATGTTAAATAACTAATAACAATGGTTATTTTATACTATACTATCGAAGTCATATAAAAAAAGATTGAATTAAATACTTTCAATATTTGTTTATAAAAAAAATAAATTAAGTATAAACCTTTAAAGAAAATTCATGAGCTCAAGTTGATTTCATTATGACGTAGTTTCCGGTGGTGGGTAAAGAAAAAGCTTTTATCTTAACTTCAGCTTTTTCTTTTCAAAAAACAATCATGTTCATTAAACTTTATGTATTTCCTAGCTAGGCAATATTATTAAATAGTCAATGTTGTTTTTCTAAAGTAAAACTTTATTTATAAATTTTCTGTTGAATTCATTTTTTAATAAATTTTAAAACTATGATAATTAAATTAAACTTTAATAATAACATTAATATAAACAATAGAACCTTATTGTAAAATACCACACTTTACTACTTTTTGTTTTATGACTTAACTTTTTCAGTTTTACTTTAATTAGTTTTACTTTTTCACTAAATTTTCAATTAGAGTGATGTTCTATAATATATAAATAAACACTTTAGTTTGTAAATTAGTTATAGAATACAAATAAACTAAACTAAAAATTATATGACTTAACAAAAACTTTTTTTTTAATAAACTAAAAAAGTAAATATTTAATAAAGTCTGAAAATAGGTTTCAGATTTTCAGTACATATTTTTCGTATAAAAAATTATAAACAGTTTTGAATACTCCCCTAGCCGTAAAAGTTAAAACAATACGTTTTAAAAATGATATAACTAAAACACACAACTAATTTTTAATAGTTTAAAATCAAGTTAGAATAGTTTAATAAGTTATACTTGTGTTCTTAATTTTTTGAACTCGCTTAGTAAGTGAGAATTTCGAATTTTCGTTTTTCTACCAAAACAGTTTAATAAACTATACTCAAAAATCAGGTCTAATATCGTAAGTGAAAGAATGGTTAAATAGAATTTACTTAACTTGCTTTTTTACACGTTAAGTAATTTTACACTGATTTTTTTTCTTAGTTTTATTTAATTTCAAAAACCTTATATGTTATGTACTAGTAAAATTCTTAACCTGTTTTAAACAAAAAGTAAACAACTAGAGCAATAAAAGTATAAAACTAGTTAAGTTGATCGATAAACAAAAAAAAGTGTTTGTTTATTTTTTGTTATAATGTAAAACTTAATTCAAAAAATGAAAAAAAAAGCTTTAAATTTATTTATTTCACTTATACTTTATTTGTCCAATCAATAGACAAATTATTCTTTGTAAACATCGCTTTTATATAACTACTTTACAATAACGTATACAGCAATACAAATGTAAAAATCGGTTATAAGAACATCCTTAAAGAAAAACTTCAATTGAATTTGCGTTAAAATTTGTTGAATAATCTATAACTGAAAGCTAAAAAAGAAGTAAAGTAATTGATATATTTCTTTTCGTCAAACTTCACATACGTTTTTACAAAGTTTAACTGCATTTTAAAATGCTAAATGACAAACTGTTGTTGAGTTATCTATAGAGAAAATTCAAAAGAAGTAAATACAGTCTTCTTTTATTGGCTAAACACAATTTTTTTACATTGAATATTAAATAACTACTAACTATTTTTATATTATACTAAACTATCAAAGTTACATAAAAACAATTAGATTAAAGTGAATACTTTCAATATATGTTTATAAAAAAAAATTAAATAAAAACCTTTAAAAAATTTCCATGAGCTCAAGTTGCTTTAAGTATGACATAGTTTCCGGTGATAGGTAAAGAAAATGCTTTTATCTTAACTTCAGCTTTTTCTTATCAAAAAACAATCATGTTCATTAAAATTAATGTGTTTCCTAGCTAGGCAATGTTATTAAATAGTCAATGATGTTTGTCTAAAGAAAAACTTCATTTATAAATTTTCTGTTGAATTCATTTTGTTAATGAATTTTAAAACTATGAAAATTAAATTAAACTTTATTAATATCGTTAATATAAACAATAGAACCTTATTATAAAATTACTATACTTTTTAGTTATTTTACTTTTTCACTAAATTTTTAATTAGAGTGGAGTTCTATAATATATAAATAAACACTTTAGTTTGTAAACTAGTTATAGAATACAAATAAACTGAACTAAAAATTATATGACTTAACAAAAATTCTTTTTTTAAGTAAACTTAATAGAAAATATTTAATAAAATCTGAAAATAGGTTTCAGATTGTCAGTACACATTTTTAGTATAAAAAATTATAAACAGTTTTGAATACTCCCCTAGCTGTAAAAGTTAAAACAATACGTTTTAAAATGATGTAAACAAAATACACAACTAATTTTTAATAGTTTAAAATCAAGTTAGAATAGTTTATTAAGGTATACTTGTGTTCTTAATTTTTTGAACTTACTTAATAAGTGAGAGTTTCAGTTTTTTGTTTTTCTACCAAAACAGTTTAATAAACTATACTCAAAAATAAGGTCTAATATCGTAAGTGAAAAAATTGTTAAATAAAATTTACTTAACTTGCTTTTTTTACGTAATTTTACACTGATATTCAATTTTTTTTTCTGTTTTATTGTATTTCAAATTCATGACTCATGAGTTCATAAATTTGCGACACCTTTACCTTGTAACTTTCAGAATGTACCAAAAATTTAACGTAAAAACTAGATAAGTTGTTGTTTTTAAAACTGTAGGTGTACTAAGTTATGCTGGGTAAATTACAGCATGTTATATAAGTTAAAAAATTTATTTTGTTAATTTTTTAAAAGCTTTATTGTTGAAAATATTCAATTGTTTTTACACTACTTATTAAAGCTGTTGAAAATTTTCTCATATCATATTAGCTTAAAAGCAATTTATAAGTAATCGTTAAATTGTTTACATAAAAAAATGGTTTAACGCTCTTTAAAATAGTCTCATAACAATTTTGTTTTTATTGCAGCTGTTTTTCAAATACTTTTTTTTTTTACTTATAAACTTATTTAAAATGAAATGTATAACTAAATAATATAAAAACATTACAATTAGTAGTAAAAAAATAACATAATAATATGAGCTAAAGTTGCTTTCATTATGACGTAGTTTCCGGTGGTCGGTAAAGAAAAAGCTTTTATATTAACTTCAACTTTTTTCTTTTCAAAAAACAATCATTTACAATAAAATTAATGTATTTCCTAGCTAGGCCATGCTAAAACAGTCAATGTTGTTTTTTAAAGTAAAACTTTAACTATAATTTTTTTGTTAAACTTATTTTGTTAATCAATTTTGAAACTATAATAATCAAATTTGTTTTTATTTATAACATTAATAAAAACAATGAAAGCTTATCATAAAATAACCATACTTAGTAGTTTTTTTAACTTTTTGCCTAAATTTTTAATTACAGTGGTGTTATATAATATATAAATAAAAACTTTAATTGTTTAAAATCAAGTTAGAATAAGTTATGCTTTTCTTCTTTATTTTTTGAAGTCACTGAATAAAGTGTGAGTATCAAATTTTTGTTTTTCTATTAAAACAGTTTTATAAACTATACTAAAAAATGAGGTCTAATATCGTAAGTAAAGAATCATTAAATAAAATTTACTTAATTCGCTCTTTTTACGTTTTACGTAAGTTTACACTAATATTTAAATTTTTTCATAGTTTTATTTCATTTCGGAAACCTTATATGCTATGTAGTAGTAAAGTTCTCAACATTTTTTAGAAGAAAAGTAAATATCTAGAGCTTTTAAAATATAAAACTAGTTAAGTTGATCGATAAACAATAAATCAATGTTTGTTTAGTTTTTGATATAATGTAAAACTTAATTCAACAAATAAAAATAAGCTTGAAATTTGTTTATTATACTTTATGTGGTTAATCAATAGACAAATTATTTTTATAAACATCGCTTTTATATAACTACTTTACAAAAATGTATACAACAATACAATAATTAAATTCGATTATAAAATTATACTAAAAGAAAAACTTTAATCAAATCTGCGTAAAAATATTTTGAATAATCTAACAACTGAAAGCCTAAAAAGAAGTAAAATAATTGATATATTTGTTTTCGTCAAAATACATTAACGTTTTTACAAATTTTAAGTGCATTTTAAAATGCTAAATGACAAATTATTATTGATTTATTTGTACAGAAAATTTAAACAAAGTTGTTACACTTTTCTTTTATTGGCTTAAATAATCTTTTTTAAAATAAACAACATTTTTTTACACTGAATGTTAAATAGCTACTTAGCATGGTTATTTTGTACTTAACTATCATAGTGATATAAAAACAATTAGATTAAAGTGAATACTTTCAATATTTGCTTATATAAAACAAAACTAAATATACACCTCAAAAGAAAATCCATGAGCTCAAGTTGATTTTATTATGACGTAGTTTCCGGTGGTGGGTAAAGAAAATGCTTTTATCTTAATTTCAGCTTTTTTTTTTCAAAAAGAAATCATGTTAATTAAAGTTGATGTATTTTCTAGCTAGGCAATATTATTAAACAATAAAATTTTTTTTTTAAGTTAAAAGTATATTTGTAAATGTTCTGTTAATAAATTTTGAAACTACGAAAATTATATTCTTTTATATTCAAAACATTCAATAAAAGCATATTATAAAATTACCATACTAAGTAGTTTTTAAACTTTTTCACTAAATTTTCAATTAGAGTAGGTGTTCTATAGTATATAAATAAACACTTTAGTTTGTAAATTAGTTATAGCACACATATAAACAGAACTGAAAATTATATGACTTAACATATAATTCTTTTTTATATAAACTAAAGTAGTAAATATTTAATAAATCTGAAAATAGGTTGCAGATTGTCAGTACATATTTTTAGTATAAAAAAATTATAAACAGTTTTCAATACTCCCCTAGCTGTGAAAGTTAAAACAATACGTTTTGAAATGATGTGACTTAAGTACACAAACATTTTTTTAAAGTTTAAATACAAGTTTAAACAAGTTGTACTTTTTTTTTATTATTTTTTTTACTCACTTAATAAAGTGAGATATTCAATTTTTAGTTTTTCTACCAAAACAATTTGATAAACTTTATGTTAATAATGTTAAATATCATAAGTGAAAGAACTAAGTTATCAAAAGTGTTAATTAAACGACAAAAGGAAAGTACAAACATTTTGTCTTAGAATAAAAGTACAAAAAAAACTTTTTGTTATTGAGTCGTACACCAATTAAATATACTTCAACGTCTTGTTCTCAACGGTTTTACGCTTATTTGAGTATGTACTTTAATTTTAATAATACCTTAGTTTATAATTAAAGTAACTTGCTCTAATTTTATCTAAGCTAAGAAAAACCAATGCGTAATTAGTACTTTTTATATAGTAGCTAAATTAGTTTTGTGTTTTCTTTTAATTATTTCAAATTAAGTTTTCCAAATTTTATTATTCTCTAAAGATTATAAATTTTAAAAGGTTTAGATTTGACACAAAATATTAAATACATAATGTAAATTAAACTTAAACACTGAAGTAAAAAGTAATTTGGATAATATGTTAACTTTTAACAAAGAGTAGAGATTTTTTAAGTAGCAACCAAAATTTAATAGAAAAGGTTTTAACGATTATTTGTAGCTTTATGTAATGTTAGTAAACTAACTACATATACCTATTGAAAAGAAGATGGAAAAACAAAATTATAGTTGCCCTTTTGACTGAAAAATATTCACAAAAATAGATTTACATTTGTAACATCATTACAAAAAATATTTTAAACAAAAAAACAAAGTCGCTAACCGAATTTGGCTAGGGGTCAAAAATTGTTTATCAATTTTTACGCTACTTTAAAACAATTATTTTTTCTTAATTTTTTAATGACCAAACAAAGCTAAGGTACAGTTTAATATAAAGGAGTAAATAAAAAACTGTTTTTTATTTCCAATATAAATTAAATAATAAATTTTAAGTTAATTCTGTAAACGTGTTGTTCTGTTGAAAGTATCTTATGATCGGTTTGGTTAAGATGTATTTAATTTTGTAATTTGTCTTGTAAGTTAACAAATGTTTTTCATTTCAAACTAAGTTAATAACAAATTAAATTTTGTATTTTAGATTTAGTTTCTAGTAACTTGAAAGCTAAAAAACTTTATTTATTATACAACTTCGGTTTTTAAACTTACACTACTAGTATTTTAAATAAACTGCTACTAAAAATTTTCTTCATCTTATTTTAAGCATTAAAAATTTCCTTTGCCAATTTTTAAATGAAAATACTAAATTGTTTGTGTAATTTCTCATTGCCATGAATTTTACAACTTATGATATTATTCAAAATTTGTATCATAACAAATTAAATATTTGTTATTGTGTACCTTTATAATTTTAATCAAAATTTTTGTCTTTAGAATTTTTAAAGAATTTTTTAAATTAAATAACTATAAAAAACTTATTTATTTTATAACTTAATATTTAAATGTAGTAAAAAATTGTTTTATTCTATTTTAATTTTTTCTGGGCTTTAAAAAATTTTTTTTGTCGATTTTAATTTTATAATATTTTTTTAATATCAAAATGTACTGAAAACTTAAAATACTTTAAAGCTCAGGATTTTGACTAAAAATCTACTAAAAATTTGAATAACGGTTAATGATAAATAATTTTAAGATCTTTTGCTTAAAATAAATTCCCTTTTTGTTGCTGATCTGTTTATAGTTTATTCAAAGGACAAAAAAGCACAAAAATACAAACATAGTTACGTTCAACTGAAAGCAAGCTAAATTCAAAATCTGTATGGATTATAATCACCAACTTATAATGTTTTCATCAAAGTGTTTTTATGTAGTTCATGTAGTTTTTATTATCTTACAAAAGAGTTTAGTGCAAGTTCGTTTCAATTGACTTAACTTCTGTTTTAGCTGCTTTTTGAAATTTTAATCAATATTATCTTAGTAGTTTTAGAGTAGATATTGAGACTAGAGTTTTTTACTATTATTTTTATTAGAATTTGCTAGTTTTTATTGTTTTGTCTTAAAATTCATTCTAAAGTATTTTATAACCTTAGAAAATTAGCAAACCACAAGTATTAGCCTCTGTTAAACTACTAACACTTAATAAATTCAAACTTAGTCTTGTTTTCACATTACTTTTCCACTACATGTAGAATAAACAATCAAAAAAAAAAAGGTTTTGGTTTTACATGAAATAAACTTTAAAGTAAAAAATAATAAACTTCTAAACATTATAAATTTTTAACAAGTTGTGTACTTAAAATATAGATTAGTAGATATTTATAAAATTTAAGTATAACTCTTTGTTTTATTTTAAAACACATTTCAATTAGCATTGCAGTATAATTTTTTACTATTCAAAAAAATGGTTTACTTAAAACTAATGTTTTTACCAAAAAGGGACAGGAAAACTTGTAGTATATATAACCTAGAAGAAAGTTAGAAAATCTGGAAATCAAGAGCCACCCTGAATGTTTTTTATTGTACTTAGGTAAAAGTAAGAAGCTAGGTTTACTATAAATTCAAATCAAAAATTTAAAAATTTCAACATATTAATTTTAATTAGTTTGGAAATTTAAGATAAAATACCTTAAAATTGTGAGAGTTGATATATTTTTATTTTTAATGTAGTTTTTGTCCCACTAGTTTGCACCTTCTGTACTTAAAACAATTGAGTTGTTTAGTTTTTTATGTTATGGTTAATAAAAGAAATAACAAAATGTAACAGTAGTTAACTTTGAAGTTTTCAAATTAACACCAAGTTATAAAAAATTCTTGACCCCTGCCCTATTATATTTGACTGATTGGTGCTTACTAATAAATATATACATTTTAAGGTTAAAAATTTATAAATCTCAATGTATTATTAATTTTCATACGCATACAGTATATTTTTAAGTGTTTTCAGCTTCAGTTTCAATGTGATACTATACACTCTATTTTTAAAGTATTTACTTATCTTAATGTGGTGTGTTTTTTGTAGCTTCAATGTAATATAAATTTCAAAAAGTTTTAAACTAAAATGAAGCAATTTCATAGGGTATTTTTATATGGTATACAATGTGATGAGTTGGTTGATAGAAAACTTAGATGAAGAGATTGATAGACAAAGACAAATTTCAAATAACTATCAGTATAATGCTCTATATTTTGTAAAACTTCCAACTTAAATACTTTTTCAGGATATTAAATAAAAAATAATCTCAATGTAATGAGTTGGTCAATAAGAAGTTTAGATGAAGAATTTGAAAGAAATATTGCTGATTTGAAACCCCATGTTGTCAGATTGGACAACCAACACCAAAGACAGAGGTTTGTTCAATTTTTAGATTATTATATTCTTTATTTTATTATTACTACATTAAAATTAAATTGTTTTTATAAGTTTTTTGTGAATTAATTTTAAGATTTTCACAAAATAGAATTTAAATTTTTTTTTATTTGATATAAGCTTTAGTATTATAAAAAACTATTAAATTTTTCTTGTTTACTAAAAATTGTCCTTAAAAGACTGTCAAGTGTTTATATTGTTTTTATTATGTAACCTTTTACCTAACAATTTGTTTTTCTAACATTTTTTCATTGTTTAATTTTAAACAAGTATTATATCTTTCTTGCTGTTATAATTTATTAACCTTAAAAATAATCAAATATCTGTTTTTTAAGTTGATAGATAAATAACAATAAAAATAACTTTACAGTTTATTCAGAGATCAGCAGGTATTAGTTATTTGTTGAAAAAAATTCAAGAATAAAATCTCTAGGGCAACAGTTATAGTTTTAGTATATATGAAATTTTTTTTAAATCTCAAGTCAAATATACCTATGACTTTTTTTTTGACTTTTTATTTGTTCTCCCTGAATATCTAGTGTAGTTTTTTTTTATTCTGTAAATTTATTATAGAGATCCATACTAGCATAGTATTTGTTTATTCTTTTACATTATTATTTGCTGTCATTATACAAAATACAGCATATATCAAGACCATAAGGGGTAAGATACTTTTTTTACAAGTTGGTATCATTAAAAAATCTTTTAACTAACTACCAGTTGCTTTTTATATTTTTAAAACTCTAAAGTAGTTTTTTTGATTTAATGGTAAAAAGTTGTAGTGTTTTATATTTTTTTAGAAGGACCAAATTAAAACTGTATAACAATGCTATATAATTATAACCTTTTTTACTTTACAGTTTTGTACAATTGTTTTGAAACTCTTTTGTCTAATCTTAACTAAATAATAAACAATTATTTTGTAGAAGTTTTCTTATAGTTTAAAAAAACTTTTTGTACTTTTTTTTTTTTTTTTGGTCTAACTTTTTTTTTCTCGTGCAAGGAACATTTCCTTAAAATTTTAGGTTAATTGCTTAAAATGCAAAAAAAAGATTCCAATTAAATTTTTCAATAGTATCAAAAAATTAATGATTAAAAGTTTCTTCTTCAAATTATGTGTTAAAAATTTTTAACTAACCTTTCTAAATGACATAAGTTAGAAAAAATTTCAAAATTATGCTAAAAACATTTTATAGTATTCAAATTTATGTTTTTAATTAGAGCCAATATTGTTTTTCTAAAAAAAAGTGCTGGACCCCCTTTATGGCCTTAACTTGTTTCAAATACTTGTTATACTTGTAACATAAAAACAAACAGCAAAGCTCAACATACCTACTCATTATTATTTACTACTATTATTAAACAAATGTTTTCTTTTTTTCTTTTCTAATTTTGTCAAATATATGCTAATTTAACAAACAGATAAATTACAAAATTATAATTTTCAGTTTATATACAAGTTTGTTTTGCTTTGTTTTCAAACTAAACATAGTTTTTAAATAACCATTATGGATGAATAAATTGTGCCATTCAAATAAATAACTTGTATTACTTTATGTATATTACCTTGGTAAATGCTTAGATATAAGTATATTTATAGTTCTACTATTTTGGTACACATCAAGCAGTTTTAGTAACTATAACAACACAGTTCTAGTAAAACAGAACTTTAATTTTGCAATCTAGGGTGTACAGATTTTGATTAAACAATTTCAGTACATTCACTATTTACCGTAACAGATGTGCACTTTGGATGAAAAAATTGTGCCATTCAAACGCCACAATCCAGCAGCGTCAGTTGAGGAACAATTACTCCAAGTTACTCCTACAAACACTTAAAAATGGGGGCAGTATAAATGATCCTCCGTTTGATTGTGATGTCATAATGACCGATCCCTTGCCCGAAATTCCCAGGTTTGGTATTTTCATTTGTTAGAAATGTTTCACATATTCAAGTACTTTTATTGAAGTTGCATTATTTATTTGAATTTTTTTAATATTTTAAACAAACTTACATCATTTTTTTAATTTTAATTTTCTTATTGTTTTTTCTCATTGCTTTCTTTTTAGAATACTCAATGTGTTACTTTGTTTCACTTGAACTCTTACAGAATTAGTTGTTGAGTTTACGTTTAAGATAGCTAAATGTTGTGTAATACTCAATGTTAAAAGCAAGTGTTTATTAATTTATGGTGTAAAAGTATTAATTGCTTAGTTATAGCTAAAACGATTAGATTATTGTTGTATTGTTATAAATACAAAGCATGACTAAAATCAAAAAAAGAAAGTTTAAGTGTCTGTTTATAATGTTATTTGTTTTGGTGATATTTTAATTTAAAGTTAGCATTACTATTTGATACTTTTTTGATGCAAATATACAAAGGTTGGAAAGGAAGTACTAAAATTATTATATTTCAAATTAATTGAGTCTATAATTATTACATATCCATTAAATTTAACTTAAGCAATTATTTCATAAGTTTTATTTAAATAGACGTCTACTGTTTTAAAATTAAAATGTTCTGTGTTTATTTTAGTTAAATAAAAATGTTTGATATTAGTCTTCCACTAAAAATGTTGTTTATTTTGTTAGTTTTCGTCTTTAAGTTAGTAGTCATAAAACTTGATTATATACCTAAAAGATTTCAAAAATTTCTCATAAAATAAGTGTTTTATTTAGTTGATTACTTTTTTATTGCTTAATTATTTTTGATTTAAAGTTTGAATAACAATTTTAATTAAAAAAAGTCCGAGGAAGTGTATTCAGAGTTTTTGTTTAAAAATGTCATAAGTGTTAAAAATTCATTTTTTCGGACTAAAGTTAAAAAAAAAGTTTATAAGTTTTTAACTTGTGGTAAAGTATTTTAAATATTATATTTATGTGGTGTAAAGTTTCTTTTACTTTTTAAGCTTTGTATACCTTTTTATTCAAAGTTTTAACTGCAATTTTTAGAAATATTTTTTATTAATAGTTAAAAGATAAATGTGATGCTATAATTTTTATTAGACTGCTAAAATCTATTAGAAAACAATTTTTGTAAAAATTAATTTTGATTGTGTATGATTTTTTAAACAAACCGCTTCAATTCGTCTGTAGTAGTGTAGTATATTTTTTAGAATTTTTTATTTGGCGATAAACAAACACAGAAAAACAAAACATATGTAAACTAAATTAGTTGGTCTTAAATGAAGCCTTGTAAAATATTTTTTCTTAAGAATTTCAAAAAATGTAACTCCTTGTAGTTTGAAATATTTTATTTATTTGTATAATATTTGTTCAGGATACTTCAAAGTGAAAATTCAATGTTATTTACTTTTACATAAAATTCCATGTTTATTTACACTCTTTGAATTTATGAATTGAAATGGAGTTTTCATTACAATGGCTTGTAAAAATATGTGGTCAATAATGTTTTAGAACTGAGTTTTGTATTCGTATCTCAAACTTTCAGTTGAAATATTTACTTAAAAGTTTTTTTCTTTTACTGAGTTGTTTTATTTAAACAATTCTAAACAAAGGAGTGGCCAATATAGTAGTTATAACAGTGTTTAATGTTTTTAGCTAAGTTGATATACATGATCATAAAGTAAAATATAATGTCTAAGCATACATCAACAAAAAGTTTTCTACTAAAATAACCGAATATTTTTTACATCAGATATTTATCATCACTTCACCAATCTCCGTCATCAAACATCGACGATTGGATTAATCAACTCACTTCTCCGAGTTGTGACGTAATAATGAAATCATCACTGAAAAGTAGGAATCGCGATGACGTCATTCACTTCCGGGATGGCGCAAGGTTCGTTTACATTTTAGTTTCAGAATTTTAAATTAATTTACTAAACTTATTGACCTTTAATTTAACGATGCAATAAGGTATGAGTATTTAAGGTTTCTAAATTAGTACCTTATTACAAAATTTTGCTACGAGACATTTTCAAATTTCAATGAAAAAAAAAAACAAACCAATAAATAAACTCGAATCAGTTGGTATTAAGATGAATTAACTTATACCTCCACTATAATAAACATTAAACATATATAAACAGCAATAATATTTTTTTGTACTTAATTTTATGAACTAAAGACTAATCATACAAAACATAAAACTATAAAAAACAAAAGTTTTACTACAACAAGATTCAAAATGAACACAAATGCTTACTAAAAACAGCAAATTTATATTTACATGGCAACAAAGTTGACGTCCAACACAGATTGGACGAAGTAGAGGAACGGGAATGTGACGTGAAGATGCGACTGATGGAAGCTCAGCACAGAGAAGAACTGATCCAGTTGAGCAGGAGGCACGATGAAAAGGTGAAGATGTTGCTGGAGAGGAAAGGGGAAGAGATGAGGGAACTGACCAGTGAGCAGGAGAGAGTTTGTAGTAAGAAGGATGGAGAGATTGATAAATTGGAGGAGAAGGTTCATGAGGTAATTGATAGATAATTAGTTGAATTAAATATTTAATGGGATGTTGTAAGGGAAAAGCATATGAAATTGGTAAGAATTTAGAGGTAGAATAATAATGTATAGAATGACATTTTATAGGGTAGTAGTCTTTAATTTGCATTAAAAGAAAAACGTATTAAATTTTCTACAATTTTTTATTTCAATTGAGTGTGTTGCAATAATAATTTAATTAACACATATTTGATGGTTTGTTTTGTTACTTTAATATTTATATTGATGTATAAATAAATGTTTTAAACTTTTACTAGTTACGGAATTACACGATAAATAATGTTTTTTTCAGTTGAGTGAAGAATTACAGCAAACAAGAGAATCAAAATCAAAAAGAATATCGGAATTGCAAGAAAAATTTACAGATAAAATAACCGCTCTTCAACAAGTGAGTGTTACTTAATATGTATGAGGTTATATATTATATGTCAAACAATTTCTTATAAGCTCAACTACATATTATACTAAACGATTTCAAGAAATAAACTTTAATATGTTTGTAATGAAAATTAAACTTAGCGAATAATTAAGATTTATTAAGCTTTTTTAATCTTTTGATATCCATAGAATTGTCTAAAGATTACCTTATTAAGTTGTTTAAATTTTAATCATATTTTTCATAACAGTCTTGTAATAGAAATAGTTTTATTTTAATAAATATAATTTATTAAAATGCTTTTGTTTAAAGTTTCTGTAAGAGATTTTTGGAATTTATTAGTATCATTATAACTAACTGTAGTACTTTTTGTTATTATTTTGTAAGAAATGACTAACAAAGTTTTCATACTTACCTAAATTTTTTGATGCTTTTTTATAATTATTTAAAATCGTTGCCCAAATATTAGATACTACTATTAAAATAGGAACATGAGAACAACATATCAGAACAAGCCGCATCGAATGAAAAAGATAAATACGAACTTCAGAAACTTCATACAAAAAACATCCAACAACTGTTAGATGAAACTAATATGAGGTACTTGGTTGCATTTATATATTTTTATTAGCTTCTACATTTTGTTTTTGTTTTAAATACGAACTTCAAAATCTTCATACAAAAAATATTCAGCAATTATTAGATGAAACTAATATGAGGTATTCCACATATATATTACTATTAGCTTGTACATTAACTTTTATATTAACTTGTACATTTTGTTTTTATATTAAATACGAACTTCAGAAACTTCATACAAAAAATATCCAACAATTGTTAGAAGAAACTAATATGAAGTAGTAAAATTACATTTATCTTTTACACAAGTGCTTGGTCTGATTAAGTGCTTTCTTTAAATTTCAATTTTGATATTTTTTTTACTATTTAATAGTTTAATAGTTTTTAAAAAAATTGACATTGAATTTATTTGGGTTTTTTAAGCTTTTTTCGTGGCTCTTAATAATCACCCAGATATATCAATTTATTTTCAAGGCCTAAATTTATATTTTTTAGTAATTTTATTTAGTTTCTATTTTTATTAAATTTAATTTAGTAATTTCAAAAGACATGTTAGAAAGAAGACCACATTAATAACTTCTACTTCAATATTTAAAGCTTGTATATATGAAGAAAATTATTACTAGAATAATAATTAGTTTTGGAGTCAAATTATCCACAACAGGTTACAACGAATGGATGAGGACTACACATCGCAATCGGCGCAAACTAAACAGATAATCAACCAATTAGAAGCAAGAATACAACAACTGACCAATGAGAGCAACGATATCAAGCAGGAGAAGCAGAAATGTGAGAATTCTAATAATTTACTCAAGATGGAGCTTGAGACTTTGAGGAGAGAATTTTCTACAAACAAACTTCAACATGATCAGGTTTAAATATCTTTTTATTTTACTAATTTAGTTTTTTTTAATTAAATAAGGTTGAGGGGAAAATTTTCAACAAACAAACTTCAACATGATCAGGTTTAAATATCTTTTTATTTTACTAATTTAGTTTTTTTTAATTTAAATAAGATTGAGGGGAAAATGTTCAACAAACAAACTTCAACATGGTCAGGTTTAAATATCTTTTTATTTTACTAATTTAGTTTTTTTTAATTTAAATAAGATTGAGGGGAAAATGTTCAACAAACAAACTTCAACATGGTCAGGTTTAAATATCTTTTTATTTTACTAATTTATTTTTTTTTAATTATATAAGGTTGAGGGGAAAATTTTCAACAAACAAGCTACAACTTGATCGAATATTTTATTTGTTTACAATTAAAAAATAAATAATAATATAAGTACTAAATACTTATTTTAGTTTGTTTTACTTTAAAAATATAATAAGAGCAGTTTTTTTCAAACGTACTGTTTGTATTTTTTTTTGTAAATGTACATACATAAATAAAAAACTGTTTAACTTTTCTATAGATACAATCGGATCTGACGTCACAGTTGAAGGAGAAGCACGAAAAGCTGGTTGTGACGTCACAAAAACACGACTCACTGATGCGTGAAGCCGAAATCGACATTGGAAATTTGCAGGAAAAAATTGAATGTTTGGAGAAGGAACATGGAGATAAAATAAATGAAACTGAAAATAAGCACAAGTGCGTATTTATTTTTTCTCATATAAATTGAAATGAATGTTTTAAAGTATTTTTAAACCAAGCTCTAGTAATTGTAACTAAAAACGAAATTCGATTGTAAATTTTTTATCTTATTTTATCTGTACCAACCAGGGACGTAGCTTGATACAGAGCTTAAACTTTCAAAAAGTTAATGGGTTATAGTTTAAAATATATATTTATGCTTGTTTTAAATAACTAAAACTACTTAAAATCTAATAAAGTTTAAAACTTGAAATAATATAATTTAATTCAAGGATATTAAAGTACTGCAGCATTGTATCAACCTAGGTACTAAGTAAACAAAAGGTACTTACATAGTGTTATTGTAGCCCTTGTAAACTTTCATCAAAAAAAGTCAAACTTACTTAGGATAGAATATTAGCTACTTAAATATTGTCTGTCAAAGTTTGATCATTTGATTTTTATCCTAATCTCCACAGAAGCGAAATAAACAAACTTACTGACGACATTGAAAGACTGAACACCAACCACAAATCAGAAATCGACCAATTAGAAGGCAGGATCAAGTCACGTGATGACGTGATCACCAAGCGTGACGAAGAGATTGCGGAACTTAATGTTCAGTCTTCGAAAGCGTTCGATAAAGCTCAGCAAGCCATCGAGCAGTTCAAGAAGCAGGCTAACGAGGCACAGCAGGTTTAATTTAGTTAAATTCTTTTAATTTTTTGCTTATTTCATATTTATTTAATGAACAATGTAAAAAGCTGGCTAGTGAAGCTAAACAGGCTAATAATTGTTTGCTTGTTAATTTTATTACTATAAATTTTTGTCTAATAATTTTCTTTTTGATTAAAGCTGAACAAAAAATAATTTTAAAAACAGTCTAATGAGGCACAAAAAGTTTTTATTCAATTAATTTGAATTTTTTTAATTACTCGTATTTGTTTAAACTATTTAACTAATTGTTATAAAAAATTATAGAAACCAATGAATCATTTTTAAAAGTTTAAAAATTTGTTAAACATTTACTTTGTAGTCTTTTTCTGAAAACAATTTACTAAAAACTAACTGAAGCAAACGATATTTTAAAGTTTAGTTAAATTGGTATATAAAGTTGTTTCAGATAATTAAGCAGAGATAAATTTACAATAAATATATATGTTTCCATATATTAATTATCAAACTGTTATAGACGATTTACGCTGAAATGCGGACTGAAGTTAAAAAAGTTGAAGAAGATTTGAAAAGTTCAAAAAAAGATCACGAAAATACGATTAAAAAACACCAAGAAGAAATAGAACACATAAAAGTTTGAGTTGTATTTTTTAAATTTTTTAGTTAATTTGTAGACTGTTTTATTTTTACTTCTAATTGCTTATATTAAAAGCTCAAATTAATGTATAATCCTTATTAGTGTACCTCATAAGAAGATGTATGTAATGATTTAAGTTTTACAACAATGATTAATTTTCATTTTTGTAAAATCAAATGTAAAAACATTGCTTTAACCTTTTGGTTTAAATGCTAAAAATAGTCCAAAGTATTTTAATTTAAGACGTTAAGAGATTAACAGTTGCAGTGTTTAGCTTAGTATACGGCGTTTAAGCATTCTTTGTCCTAAAATTATATTGATATTTCATAACCATAAAATACATCTTAAACAATAAATCAGTATTCTTCCTGTTACATAATTTTTCATATAAATTCCAATCCTAATATAATATATTAGTTTTTCACACAGAAAGATCATAAGTTGCAAATGGATGAATTGAAACTCCAGTGTGCATCGGAGCGAGACGAAATCATCCAATCAGCGTCAAGAGATCGGCAGTCACAGTTGGATGAGCACGAAAAATTTGTAAAGAATTCTGAAGACAGGCATAGGAGCAATGTGGAGAGTCTGGAAAAAGTTTATTTTCATTGATTTTAACTAAACTTTTTTTCACAAATATTTACAAAAATATTTTTTTAACAATTCAAATAATTTGATTTTCTAAACTGTTTTTAAAATGGAATTTCTAAATAATTGATCTTTAGAATTAATATCTTTTATAAAATTATATAAAAAAAAGTTTCTTGCTTTCAATTGAATTCTTAGCTTTTACAAGATAAAGCTTCCAGAGTTTTTGAAAGTAATACCATTGTAGATAAACTGTTTCAACATTTAGTTACAAAGATAATAAATAAATCGAAAATCCGGATCTAGAGCTTTATTATTTCAAATCAATTTTCTTATCCAGTTGTATTTTTTAAAGTACCCAAGCGTACTAGAAATTACTCTTAAATAATAATATAAAACATTTTATTACAAACTACTAAAATGTTTAATTTTTTTAGATAGCACTCAAACATATAAAGCTTTCAACAGATAATATCCGAGAGAGATAAACAGCACAGCTCACAAGTAGAAAATTACGAAAAGAAGTTGCAATCATCAAAACAAGAAGTTATTAAAAGTAATAATTTGAGAAGACAACAATTAGTTGAACTCGGATTACTAAGAGAAGAAGAAAGAAGTAATTAAATATTTAAAATAACTCTTATTTATCATTATTTTACTGATTTATTATAAGTTATAATACAAGAAAGCAACACTTAGTTAAACTCGGATTATTTAGAGAAAGAGTAGTAATGTTATTTTATTATACTCTTATAGTTTTTTGATTGATTTTATTTCAAATATCCTTATAGTAAAATAGTTTGAGAAGTATATTTTTAAAGTTTGATATAAGTTTCTTACTTAAGTTTCTGTTCATTTTTTAAATATTACGTTACTAGATATTTTATAATTTTAAGGCAAGATGCAAAAAGAATCTGACAACGCGATACTGAAGTTGGAAGAACAAATAGAAAAACAGAGGGAGGAACTGTTATTACGTCATAATAGAGACTTGGAAGATCAGGGAAGAAAAATGAAGACGAAAATCGATGAACTGGAACGGGATTACAAAACTCAAGTTTGTTTTGATATGTATTTATTTTTAATGATTGAAGTTAAAGTTTAAAACAAATTTGTTGTTATATTTGTAGATTTATTCACAACTGCTTAGGTGTTTATTAAGCAGTTAATTATATCTTTTAGCTCAATAAAGTCTCTAAAAGTTTTTTACAACAATTTTTTTTGTAATAAAAATGGTATTAGGGTTGTTTTTTACATATTTTAAATTTATTTTGTCTGAAAAATTATAAACATCCAATCATATAAAAAAAGTTTGTTTAATTTAAGGTAGCTGAAGCTGAGGTTCTTAAAATTGTTGTTCTTGGTAAAATAAACAAATAATTTAAACTTATTTAATACAAACTAACAGATAGAAAGGTGTCACCAACGCGTTGAAGAATCTCAAAGAAAAGAAAAAGAAATAAGAGACGAATTTATTGTAAGAAAGAAAGAAATGGAGGTGTTTGATTAAAAACTTTAAACTATTTTGATTATAGAATGGTAACTTGTAAGGCTTTTTTAAGTTTATTTTTAAAAAAGTATTATTCACGATTTTTTTCTACCGTTATCTTTAAACTAATTACAATACTAATTTGCTTATATACAAACTGTATATTGTTTGAGAGATTTATATATGAATTGAAAACCTCTTCTGCCTTTCTACCTTCTAACTTGTTTCCTAATTTTTAATTTCCTAGGTCCGTAACCAGAAATATTCAGATCAGCTTCAGAACGAGTTCAAACTGTTACAAGATAACAACAAACGGATAATCGAGAAGCTGCATGTTCAAATAACCGAGGATCAGAACAAATTAAAATTTCTAAGGAGGGAAAAGCAAGATGTAGAGTACGACCTGAAGAACAAGATAACAAAAACTAAACTGGAGTATGAAGCTCGTATGTATATTACGTTGGATATATATTAACTTAATACCTTTTGTATACTAAAAACTACATTACTTAGATCAAACTTAAATATGAAGCACGTATGTATTTGTTTGTCTTTTTATAACTAATTATTTCAAAAAACCTTAACTCGAATATGTACCTAATAAATTCATAATTTGAAAATTGATATAGATTGAATGTTAAAATTTTGTTTTAGTTTTGAGCTTTAAGATGTTGCTAAATCAGAACTTTTTAGTAAATAAATTTTATCGAATGTACAAATTACTACCACTACGTTATTTTGTAGAATATGAGCTATTATTTAATTCAACTTATTTTTTAATTTACAGGAATGCGAGGATTATTACCGAAATCGGTGAAGCAAGATTACGATGAGATAGTATCAAGTCTGAAGAATCAAGTTAAGAATCTTGAAAGGAAGATGAATTTGTTCGAAGACTCCATACTGGAAGATGAAGACATTTCTTGTGTGGATCTCGACGACTCTGAACTTTTGAAAGATTCAGTGAGGATTAGTTGAGAAAATATTTAAAAAAATTGTTTCATCAATAAGATCATTTTAAATTTTCAAACATGTTCAAAATTTTGATACTATTTTTATAGAATGTTTTGTATTATCAAAAACTGATTAATCAATATTTTACAATATAGATTGCCTCAATAGAAGTTTTAGTTGTTTTTTTTTTCTTCGGGTAATAATTTTTAAAATCCTGCAAAAGTTATGACTTTTAAAATTTCTAATTTTTGAAATTGTAAATTTAAACTATTTGAAATTTTCTGAAGTGTATTATAAAAATGTATGTTTTAATTTAAGACATGTTTCTAATTTTTTTAATATTTTACAATTTTTTTAACCAACTAAAATATATCAATCGCTATTTATTTTTATATAAATTGCCTTAAAAGATGCTCTTTGTAATTTTTTTTATTTTAATTTTGTTTGAAGCTTATTGAGTTTTCCGTCCCACACTGTGCTTTTTATCAATCAAAAATAATTTATTTTTTTTAATCAAATTTTACGTGTAATATATAGTTATAAGTTTCCCTTTAAAAGTTTTTTTTTTAAACAATTTAGCAAAACGTACTGTTTAAACGAGCGAAATTTTTTTTTTTTATTTTACTTGATTTTTGACTCAACAAAAAAGTTTTTTATAAGTATGTACTAGCTAGCTTTTTTAGAATATCACTTTATAAGATACTTTTTTTAAAAACTACACTTAGCTAGCTAAATCGTTGTGATATAATAAACTTTTATTGTGAATATTATTTTTGTTTTATAAACTAATTTTAAACATATTTTTTTAAGTTTATCGTTTATCTACATCTGACTATTTTAATGTGAATTTCAAGATTTTCATATTTAAAGCCAAAATCATATAAAGGGAATAGAAATAATTAATCTGGTAGAGACTTTTTTATGATATTAATGATGCTAATAAAGCTAAAATAAGTTTAGAAACATTCAAAAATGTGATATTTAAACAACTTGTATAAACTTGCCATTTTGTTGATAAAGTTGCTAAATTAAGTTTTCATTTAACTCAAATTTGATAACTCGATTAGTAATAATTGAACAAATAATGTTTAAAACTTACTTTTTTGTTTATTTAATTCACCGTGTCAATTTTTTTTAAAGCGGACTAAATTTTGTGTTAATCCTAACTGTTTGATAAAATTGTACGTTTTATGTTTATACTAATTTAACATAGTATATTTATTTTAACTGTAATATGTTAACACAATAGTTTTTGAAAGTTTATTAATTTCAGTCTGACTAAGTATTTATTTCAAATTTTAATATTTATTTTGTAATTTAGTAGTTTCCTGTGTGATAGTCACCATGGCACAGCACTTGTAAAGTAAAAATTGTAAAAGGATAATAAATAGGAATTATAAAAATGCAAATATTTTATAAATCATATAAACTTAATTTATTTTAACTTTAAATAAATGTTATTACTTGGTTATTTTTACTTTCACTTAGAGAATAATGGTTTTCCTGTTGAATTTTTTGCAAAAACTTTCACTCCTTATTTAAAAAAAGAGTTATTACTATCAGTTAAAACAGACCTTGTTATTATCTACTTACATTTTTATAAGTTTTTATTTTAAAAAACTAGTTAACTGTAAGAAAATAAGGTTTGATCCATAATGAAAATAATGTTGTGATAAAATTTTGTAGCTTGTTATTGTATGTGAACTACGAAACATACTTTAATGGTTTTTAAAGCGGTTTGTTTGTTATCACATTGCTGTTTAGAACTTCTTTTCAAAAGTATAATTTATTTATTAAACATTAATATGATAAAACAAAGAATTTTCTCATTATTTGAGAAAATTACTAATATAGGTAAACATGTCTTATTAGAATTACGATTAATTATTCTAGTTCTTACATTTATACTTTTTTGATAAAAAACACAATATCAGCTCTTGATATGTACGGTTTGACTTTAGAAATATCCAATGTTTCTTAAATAGTTGTAATTTTAATTTAAAAGCTTAACTTTAACACAAAATTTGTACTACAAACTAGTTTTACAGAGATAGAAATAATGAGGTTTTTTGAAAACAAATTACTAAGCAATATTTTTAAAAGCTGAAATTCAATATAGAATGTTTGTAGTATGGTTTATTAAACGATCGTTCAAAATATTTTATCTTAGGACCTGGCGCACGAAGACCATTTTGGTTATCGAGTTGCAAACGGATATCTTTTACGTCTTGTCCAAGACTATCTCGTCAAACTAAACATTTACCTATTTTTTTTGCCTTTTGAAATCAAACAAATTCGTACCTAAATCAATTCTACATTTTTTTGTTATAATCTAAAATAAGAATTTTTTTTTTGTGTTAATTTCCTGATTAAATTAAATTTGAATTTTCTAATAACAACTTATCTTTCACTCGGTAACTAAGTTTTTATTTTTTCAATCAAATAAATAAGATAGATGTATGTAAGTTTTTTAATTTATAGTTCGAAAAATCCACTCCTCAAATCTAATATAGATGTTTTAAAATAATCAAACTTTATAAAAAAAACACAAGTTTCATATTTTAATACACAAAATAGCCAATTGAAAAAAGAAACTGTCGTCTCAGATTTGTATTGCGAACTGAATGGATGGTAGCTTGTTTATATTGGTAATAATTTGTTTTTTCGAGAAGATGCTAGATTTGAAATAAAATCGACTAAAAAAAAGATACTGATGTTAATCGATTAAAAATCTGTGAATTTACCGCGATTGGAAGTTGGTGTGTTAAGAAAATGTTTAATAATTTGTTTTGCCAAATTGTACATTTATTATATAATTAAAGAGTCCACTTTCTTTTAAAGACTAAAGTATCATGTTTTTAATTTTAGTGGACGGCACTCAATTAAATTTCAAGCTAAATGAAACTACCAAAAACATTTGCGATCATACATTTGTATTGTGATTTATTTATCTTACGATCCTGTTTATTACATTCAATAAAAATTTTTAGAAGAAACTTGTAAGTTCTTACAGATTAAATTGTTATTTTAAGTTTTGAATTAGATGTTAGTTCTCAAGGGTAAGTTTTTTAAATGACTTCAGTTTAAAATGTCAGATTAAATGTTGTTTCTAAAAAAGAGTAGTGTATATTACGCAGTAATTAGTTTGCACTTCTTCATAATCAATCAAGCGTTAAGGTTCTGTTTTATTCTGACGTCATGATTCAATACACAGCAAACACTAGCTTACGCTAGCATATACATAAACAGCCACTAAACCTTTATGAATTACTCTGAATACCACCTGTTCTCCAATTTCAAAACTGATGCAGTTGATTCTGCGAATGCAGTTGATATAATATATATATGTATAAAGAGTTTCCTGCGAGCATTTACACACAGAGTTTAATTGCAGGTTAACGGATAATTTGAAAGCTTAGAGTATTGTTGAAACAATTTCAGTTTCTGTAAGCCTAGCGGTTGTTAATGCGTCAAGTACTAACAATATTAAGAAGGTTTGAAAGCAGCAGAGTAAGTTAACTTAAACAACTTTGCTTTAAACAAAATTCACGATAAAAAGCCTTAATGAGTATAAATAATTCATTCTCGCAAGTATGATTTCGGGCAAGATTAGTTAAACTTCGGCCCGCGAGCAAGTAAAGTTGGCGGGACACGTTCAAATTCACCCGCGTTCAAAATCCACACGATCAAAATTCACCCAGTCAAACTTGAGAATCGCTTACCGATCTAGGGTAAGGGTTAGGGGTAACAGTGATAGTGAAAAATAAAATAAATTAAGTTTAAAAAGTATGGAAAACAGTATATAAATAAGTTGATAAATAAATAAATAAAAAATTAAGTGGAATTTGAACTCAAGTAGATTTTGATAGTATACCAAAGCTGACATGCCAAAATGGTGGTAAAAAAAGGTTCTGAGGAATGATTGACGGAAGAATTGAAAAACTTACACTTAATATTCTTGGGTTTGTAGATAAAAGTTAAAAAGTTAATGTAGTAATTAAAACTACTAACTGCGGTCGCGAAGATTTATCTTTCAAAGTTTAATAGTACACAAAATTTATATTTCATGACATATAATGACCAATGGGACAAAAAAAATTGGCTGAAAATTGATAAGATGTGAACTGATTTGCTGGTAACCTGTTAATATTGTATAGTAAATAGATTTGAATAGCTAATAATTTGTCTGGTCGAGATAGTGCTCGATTTGAAACAAAATCGACTAAATGATAGGATATTGATTTTAATCGATTATAAATTGTAAAAGTGAATTGACCGTAGTTGGAAGTGAAAGTGTTCAGAAAATATTTAATAACCCGGCTTGCTTGTTGTGATACAATTGTCTGACAATCCTTTACATTTCAATCGATAATGTTTTTAATATAGGCTTGTAAGAAAAAGTTCTTGCAGATTAAACTTTGATATTAAGTTTGTACTAGATATTACTTCTCAAGGATAAGTTCTTTAAATGACCACATTTTAAACCGTTAGTTTAAATGGTGTTTCTAGATATTAAAAAAAAAGATTAGTGTACAGTCTACCTTTCTTATTTAACTAGCTTGCCTTTCTTCATAATCAATCAAGCGTTAAGGTTCTATTTTGTTCTGTCGTCATGATTCAATACACAGCAAACACTAGCTTACGCTAGTATAAACATACACAGCCACTAGATATTTTAGAATCACAGTGCGATTTCCTGAATATCAATTTCAAAACTGCTGCAGTTGATTCTGCGAATGCAGTTGATATAACCAATATTTGTACAAAGAGTTTCCTGCAAGCATTTACACACAGAGTTTAATTGCAGGTTAAGGGATACTTGGAAAGCTTTATCGCAATAGTTTCAGTTTCTGTAAGCCTAGCGGTTGTAAATGCGTCTAGTAATAACAATATTAAGAAGTTTTGAAAGCAGCTGAAGTAAGTTAACTTAAACAACTTTGCTTAAAACAAAATTCACGATAAAAAGCCTTAATGAGTATAAATAGTTCATTCTCGCAATTATGATTTTGGGCAAGATTAGTGAAACTGCGGCCCGCGAGCAAGTAAAGTTGGCGGGAAACATTCAAATTCACCTAGTCAAACTTGAGAATCGCTTACCGATCTAGGGTAAGGGTTAGGGGTAACAGTGATAGTGAAAAGAAGATAAAAAATAAAATTTTAAAAATATGCAAAACAATATATAAATAAGTTGATAAATAAAAAAATAAAAAAATGGGTGGATTTTAAAGTCGGGTGGATTTTGATAGTATACCAAAGCTGACATTCCAAAAAGGTGGAAAAAAACGTTCTGAGGAATGATTGACGGAAGATTTGAAAAACTTACACTTAATATTCTTGGGCTTGTAAAAAGTTTAAAAAATTACGTAATAGTTAAAGCTATTAACTGCCGTCGTGAAGATTTCATTTTCAAAACTCACTAACAAGTAACAACCACCAAAATGCCTGCTGAATTATGGTTTGGGGTTTTGATTTTTTTTAAGGTATATTTAAACAACATAGTAGAAAAACCCTGTTATACAAAGTGAAAACTTGTTATATTTTGTTGTTTTTTTATAAAAAACAACAAATTATATTCTAAAATCGTTATGATGCTATTGACTTACTGTCGAGTGTAGATATGCCAAAAATACAGTTATTTTTAATCAGTACTAAATAAAAGTTTATTTATTTGATTAATACGTCATGCTTAAGTAGTCGTGTTGCGATAAGTATAAATGCAATCCGGCAACTGTGACTTGCGTTAGACAATAGTTGCCACTGTGGCAGTGAGATTACACGAAATAATTAACACAATTAATTAATTAATTACACGAAATATTAAGTATTAACAATTTGAAATTTGTTATTACATAAAATTTACTACTATCTATCAATATTCAAAACACTAAACTTATTTAATTTTAGATTATTTTTGCAAACTATTAGAAGGAAAAAATTCTGACACATTTTTAAAGTGAGAAGACTTATACATGACGGAATAATTTTCAAATAAATTTTCTTAAATGTTTTTATAAAAGTAAAAGTAAACAAATAATTTTATACCCATTTATCATTTTGCTCAGTTCTTTAAAATATCTTCAATTTAATCACAAAAATACATGGTTATAAATATAAACAAACGAAACCTAGCTAGGCATGTATAATATTGTTATAATCCTTATTTAAAAATATTTTTATTGAAAATAAAAACTGAACACATTTAAAGTTAGTGTTTCAAGTTATTAAGTATGTATTTGTACAAAATAAATTGATTTCTTAAAGAAAAACTTCGATTGCATATAATTTATCATTGCACCGAAAATTATACTTTTATTTAGAATTTTGTCATAACAGTACCTTTCAAACAACTTAAACAAATTTTCATAATAAAAGTAGTAGGTGGCTGATGTATTAAATAAAAGATTAAGAAAGCAATTCTTGCATACTTTTATGTAATATTTACTTTTAGATACTTACCGCATCATTTTTATGGTGAACAAAACTCGAAATTCGACTGCTACTTTTAATTTGTCTAGTAAGGTAATAAAAAAATTAGTGATAAGATGGTTGCCATTATATACAAAATGTTCAGAATGTAAAAAAATTGTTAATTTTATTACAAAACTAGCACAAAAGTTATAGAAATTAAGAAAGGTGATTTTGGCAAGTTTAACTAAAACTGACAAATCACTTGAAAGTAAAATGTTGTTCATACTGTAAAATTACAAAAGTTTTCAATTAACAAGCAACTTTAGATATTGGTATAATATAAGATAAATGAGATTCACAGGATTTTGTCTTGAAAGTTAGCATTGCCTACTAATAAATATATACAGTATACTACCGCTTAAGTACGCACTTTTTTTGGTACGCATAACGCCTTAAGTACGCACTTATCCAGAAAGACAAAGTAAAGGATGTTATACTAGACTGACATTGACTTTTTATATTAAATGTATGTATTAATTATGTAGAAGCTTTTTATAGTTAAAATAAATCATTTTGCAAATTAGAATTATGTATTATATGTTATTTAAAATAAAAAGACTTGTTTATTTGGCTTAATTATTTGGTGGCTAGTTGTAAAAAAGAAAACAAACAACTAAATTTCATATTATACTATGTCATCAAAAAGTACGCACTATCGTGCTAAGTACGCAATTTTTGGTCGGGTTCAATTTGCGTACTTAAGCGGTAGTGTACTGTATAAAATTTCAATTAGTACGAGGTAAAGTAAGTCTTGTAAAGTTTTTTCAAAGAAAGTTATAGACTACATTTTCGTCAGAAATTAAAAAAAAAACTATTATCTTGTACGTTATTAATAGTGAACTATTGTTCAATCAAACTAGTATCCAGATCTAAAAAGACATAATCTGGCCGGGTATGGTAGCTGTTTAGTTGTTACTCTTAAATTTGTAAGAAATGTTTCCTACAGGATTAAAAAAACGCTAAAAATTAAACAAAATTTTGTTAGTAAAATCATTTGGGCTATAACTTTGCATGTAATAATAACTAACTAACGAGTAAAAGATATCCATTGTATAAACTTAAGTTTCAAACTTTTAAGCTTATATTTGAACAGAGGACAACATTATTTGTATAATTTTGTATAAACTTAAAATTGCATGTTTAGTTTAAGCACAAGCAACTAAATTTACTGAAACAACTTATTTCAAAATTTGGTATTTTTAGGATTTTATAAAAAGTACTAAAGATTTATACCATATAAATTTATTCTCAAGTTCAATTTCTTAGTTTTAACTGGTTTAATAAAATGCGTTATGCAGTTTTTTGTTTTCATCACAAGACTATTTCTTGTGATAAATAAAAATAAATTATAACTTAAAAATAATTGAATAGTGGTAACTTTAAACAAGCTTTATAAGTTTTATGATTTATGAAGATTTATTTTTAAAGGCTTTAAAAGGTATTAGTTTTGGGGGACTCGATAATCGAAAGGTTCTTTGTGCACCAGGTCCTGAGACCAAACATTTTAAACATCTTTTTTTGTCGTTCAATAAATTATAACAACGTGTAACTTAATATTTATGATTATATGAATTTATAAATTATTTTTGAAAAACAAGAAGGGTCAAAAATCTTGGTGTTAGGACTTGGTGTAAAAAAAAATAGTTATCGAGTCGTACACCACAAATAGAACTACCATTTTATTGTAGAATTTTGTTTACTGGGTTTTAGTAAAATTTTTTTGTTTTTATCAAACAGTGATTGCTTGAAGTATTTACAACATTTGGTTCAGTAAATTGAAACATATATATTGTTCTATGAACGGAAAAACTTGGCCCAAGGACCTGATGTACTAAAAAACCTTTCGGTTATCAAAAGTATTAAATTAAACTCCAACACAAAAGTTGTTTTTGCATAAAATCTAATTTTGGTTTACGTATAAATTGTTATTGCTTAATTTGAATTTATATATTTATTTGAATTCGGTAACTAATATTCATTTATTAAAAGTATTGAAAAATTAACTTTTATAATTAAACTTGATTTTTTATTTATGTAAAAACGTTACTGCATTTATGTCTAAAATAAAGTATCAAAAAAATACTTTGAAACTATAGCATTTAAACTTTTTTAAGAAATTTAGTAAAGTTAATTGTAAATTGTAAAGATTTATTCTCATTTAATACTTTAGCTTAACTGATATTATATTTTTTTGGTTGTTTGGTTATGAAATTGAGGCAAGTTTACATAAAGTACATTTTAGTCATTCAAGCTTAGCAAACACATTTATTTACCAACAAGCTAAGACATGCATCATTTAGCAATCTAATCTGAATTAAACAAACTTATTTGTTAATAAGTCTGGTTGTTTACATGACTATTCAAATTATGACATCACAAATTCTGACTATTAAAATTTTTATAAAAATTCGAAATCTTAAAATAATAACAATTCAAGTAAAAACAATCATGTAGTTCTAACTAAACTAATAAGTTTAGACTCTAAAATAAATAAAAAGTTTATTTAAAGAGATAGTTCTCAATAACTGACAATTAACAGAATATCAGTCGTTGAAAATTTGTTCTTTTTAGTCGATGAAAAATCAATTATTTTAAGTTAAAATTTTAGCAGATTATTGTTTATCATTTGTAAAATTTATATTATCTTTAAAAAAGCTTTTGTTTTGATAAGGTAACTGTTATATTTTAAAAAGAACATGAAAATTGAGATTTATAAAAACTTCTAATCAGAGGAGTTTTAGATGAAAAGTAAAACTGAACTTTGGTTAAGTTACTCTATTTATAAAAATATATTTATGAAAACTTGTGTACATTATTGTTGGTGATTTTTATTTTAAATACTAATTATTTCCTGCTCTTACCATTACTCTTACATTTATTTAAAATGTAATTTTCTGAATGAAAACAATTTAAATTGATAAATTTCTTTTCAAATTGCTCTAACAGTACTCTGAAAAGAATTTTATGAAAATTCTGTATTCATACTTTACAATAAAAGCAAACAGCACTGGTTAGATTTACCATTACTATCTTAAAATTGCAATTGTTAAATTATTATTGCTTTAAAAAAATTTGAAATGTTTTTCAACAATACATAACTTTTATAAGTATAATGTTTTTTTTTTTTAAACTTGAAAATACACTAACAATTTTTTGAATTATTGCTTTTTATTATATTAGATCCTTAAAAAAACCTTTTTTGAATGATTAAAGCTAAAAATATTTTGTATCTGTGTACAACTGTTAATTTTAAACATAATGTTAAGTTTATGATAAAATAGAAATAAGTCTGAACAAATAAACTAACTTATTAAATAAATATTTATTACACACTAAAAATTTTTATTAAGGTGTTTTTACAGTTGTTATTAATTCAGTTGTCTTTCAGTAGATAACTCAAATAGATATAGCTTTTATAGAAAGCCTTTAAAAATAAACATTTAAATGTCTGTTACACTAAAGAAATTTTTACATTCACAATATTATTGTTTAATATTGTAAAAAGTTTTCAATCTTTTATTTTTACATAAATCAAGTTAACAGATGTTTAAAAAGTTAGGAATGTCAAAAACCAAATATAACATTAAGTTAATGGTTTGCTTGTAACTTCCTTGATTAGCTGGTGAAAGCTTAATATAACATAATGTTGAAGTTTCTTTTCTCAGAAACAAAAGTTAACAATAACATAATTAAATAATTTTTTTAGATAGTTCTAGCCCATAGGAATGGGGTCAACCTTTATTTTTACAAGTTGATCTTATTTTATACAGTTTCTCTATGTTATCAGAAGTTTTTAAATGCTTAAAAAATTTAAATTAACTTTTGAGATATAAGTTGGTGAGGAAATATGTTATTTATAGAAGGAGCAAACCAAAAACTTGAAAAAAAACTATTTCACTAAAAATCTATCTTCTCCTTAATTTTTGAATCAATATTTTAAAATTTTTACAGTAAGTCCATTGAATACTTAAATCATTTTAAACCACCATTTTTTTTGTTTATTTAATGTTTGTTTAAGAATTTAAAAATTCCAACATTCAAAGTCTTTTAAACTAAAAAAAGGAATGTTTCCCAAATATTGACGTCTCTATCTCAAAAACTGAACGATAAGATAGATTTTTAGTGAACTTTTAAATATTTGATAAAACTGACAATGAAAAATATTAAATAACATTTCTAAATATTTTAAGTTCTGGCTTGTAGTTTATACTTGGGGCTTTTATTTATATTTTTAATTTTTGTAAAAAAAAGTTTGACCCACCATTGGCCTTATATAAATTTGTATTATAATAAATTTACCGGAGTGTTATGTTAATGTGTAATAAAAACTTGATAATAAATCTTCCACAGCTTTATGATAAAAGTAACAATATTTATGTTTATGATAAAATTACCACAATATAAGTTATTTAAAATATCTGTATATAACCAGACCACCACAGAATTATGAAATAAGTAGTTAAGATATGTCTAAATATAATAAATATTCTACTGTATTATCATGTAATTAAAATGTCTGGTACAATGAAAAAACTGAAAACAACTACAATGGGTCTTCCAAACCGCTTGTTTAATAGTTTGATTTATTACAAGTACATTATATACAATAAATGTTCTATAGTATTATCATGTAATTCAAATGTCTGGAACAATGAAAAAACTGAAAACAATAGCAATGGGTCTTCCAAATCGCTTGTTAATAGTTTAATATATTACAAGTATATTATACATAATAAATGTTCTACAGTATTATCATGTAATTAAAATGTCTGGAACAATGAAAAAACTGAAAACAATCGCAATGGGTCTTCCAAACCGCTTGTTGGAAGTAGCACTGGTAATTGGAATGGACGAAGAAACTGGACTAATTGACAGAAACATTGATGTTTGTTTGGTTGAATAAATGAAATTATTATTATCTTGGGTATTTTCATTTCAGTTAAAAATGAGCTGCATTTCAGATAAAAATTTACTCAAAAAAGTTTTTATAAACCTTACATAAAATAAATTGTATACTACTGTAAATACTTTAAGTATTTTAATTTAATATTATTTAATAGGTAAGTATATGGTGTGTTTAATGTTTATAATTTTACCAAACAAAGTATAAACCAAGCTGATTAGACGATTCAAAACAACTACTATTAAAACAAAAAGATGTAACTTTATCTATTATTACTACAAACAATAATTGAAAAAAAAGTAATCGAAACAAATATAATTATTAAAATTTAAACACCTCAGGGAGATTTAACTCTATCACTTTTCACTATTATTTTCCAAGACGAATTAAAAACAAGTTATAATTAAAACAACATAACAAACACATGGTTTAAACAAGTTCTAATTAAAATAAATACTAATTTGTATTATAACACCACAGGGGGATGAGACTCCATCTCTTTTTACTTCAAACTACCAACCTCATCTGTTGGATATAGTATCAGGCGCCCAAGTTGGTGACAATTTTGCCATGATGAACTTAAATGGTTGGTTACTAATGTTGAACTGTTATTGTACTGATAAGTTAGTTGTCTTTTACTCAGTTGTAGAGCTCAATTGCTATTTGTTATAAACTTCAAAACCCAATTGTTAAAAAACAAAATTAGGAATGTAACTTAAAGTTTATACTTATAACATTCAAATAGATGCTTAATTCTTGTGGTAATCAGTTTCTCTGCTGATATTTTTACAGTTCTGTTGCATTTAACAATTTCTATAGCAATTTATATAAACTAATATATTACAAAAAATAGTAATATTTTTTTATTTGTTTATTTTTAAATTTTTTGGTAGTTTAAACTTGAAGCATTCAAGTATGTGCAGATGTTATTTTGTTGATAAAGTTATATGAATTGCCTATAGATATACATTTAAGTTCATTTCTATTGTTTATTTGTAAAAAGTGTCTGACTCAACAGTATATACTTTTTAAATATTATGTTTTAATCTCTGTATTTATTTTGTTGAATAAATAATTGATAATACTTAAAATATTATTGTTTCTAAAGCTTAAAAATACATACATCCAAAAAGTTAAAACAGTTATTTAGTTTTATTTTTCTAAATGAAGTAAGATAAAATTTAGTGTATATATACTTTTTGCTTTTTAAATTGATTATCTTAAGTGCAATCTTTTGAAATCTAATTTGATTACATAAAGTTTTAGTATTAAAGTTAAATTTTTTTTAAATTATAATTTCAGGTAAAAATGCTTACAAGCCTCAAGAATGGAAGAAAAATTTAAGAAGTGTCAACCAGTAAGTTATTTGAAAACTATTATCAAAAAAATTAAGCTCATTAATTAATCCCTGAAAATTATTAAATGTTGATCAACAATTTGTGTCTTTTTAGATACTATTTATAACTAAAAAAGTTTTTTGAAGTTTTTTATATATTACTTTGTAGTGTATTTAACACTTTATTTAAAATACTACAGCCTTTAAAGTTTATCAAGTGAAAATAAAATAAAATGAAATTTTTTACAAAACACAAGTCATTTTATGAAGATAAATATCTGAAAATCAATCATTGTTTACTTTTAGATGATAATATAGATTTCGTTTTAAATTTATATAAAATTATATTTTAGCTTTTAATAGTTTGAAAATAATTAAATATGTTCGAAGCTTACTTAACCACTTTTAATTGACTGCACCCTTTTATAAAACAATATTAAAAACATGATTTAATTAAAGTTGCTTGCCTATATTTAAAATTTTTAATATAGTTTCGAAGTGTTTATTAATGCGTGTAATTAAATTAAGTCAAATCAAGATTTCTTCCCACAGTATGTTCTTTAGTTTTCAACATTACAAAATTTAAACTTTTAGTGTACTCAAATGCTTAGATTCATGTTAAAAGACATTTAAGAAGTCTATGATTATTTGAATAAATTAAAAGTTGTTTACTATAGTTCTTCTTTAACATGAAATTTATTTTGTGTTATAAATTAAAAAACAATCACTAACACGTTTTTGTTGTTGAAATTTTAATAAATTTATCTCAAAAAATGATCGTCACATAAAAAAAGAAAATTTTACTTCAGCAAGTTACTTTTTTTTACTGCTTTTATTATTTGATTAGTTTTAAATAATTTTTAATCAAGTTGTAGGAAATATCGGTTTAATTTATTTTTAGTTTCAAGATGTAATTAAGCCATGCTAAATTAGTCTAATCTCAAATTTATTAACTAATCTGAAATTTAACATAGAATAGATAATCGTAAAAATATTATATGTGTTAAAACAAATTAATTTTATAAAGTTATAAAGCACGTTGGTCATCATTTTAAAAAATCTAGTAAGCTATAATGTACAAAATTTTTAATGATTAACACATTAAATGATTTTAACTAGTACCTTAAAAATCTTTGAAAACATTTTTTAACATATTATTAAACTTTTGAATAACTTGTTAGCACTAAATACTGAAATAAAATTTAATAGCAACTTCAGATAAAAACTAATTTGATAGCAGTGCGAAAGTTTTAAAAATATGTATTACTTGAAAAATTTTGCAAAAAAAGAAATTGCTACTATAAAGATAAATATACAAGATATTTGAGAAAATATCTTCTCACTGAACATTCACACATTCTAAAAATAATCTGCTTAAAAATAAAAAATATTAAAAACTGAAAAAAAAGTTGGCACTGGTTTAAATTTATTTTTATTTAATATAGTTAACTAATAAAAAATCAAAACAGCAGTAAGAAGCATGGATCAGGGTCGCCAAGGAGAATAAAATCGATAAGAAAGTTGCGTCAGAGAGCAAATGTTGAAGAAGAAGTGCCATTGAGTACAGAATTTCTCAGTAATCTTCCACATATATGCCTGCCTGGTGAGTTATTTGCTGAATATATAATAATATTATCTATATATGTCTTCCTGGTGAGTTGTTGATGGAGAAGTTACAAGATTATAAAAAGAGATTACCAGTTCAATTGATAAATGTTGTGGTAATAAAAACAAATTAGTAATTAAAATTTTGATCACCCAAATAAATTCCCTCATATATGTGTCTACCTTGTAAGTTAATTCATATATAGCAAGTTATAAACTGAAAATTTAAGTAATTTACATTAAAATACATTTTCTTTAGAAAAAAGAGTTTGTATTACATATGTAGCTTCATAAAATATCATGTAGTACTAGATGTTTAATCAAGAAAAAATTATGAAATTGAAGTTATATACATTGTAAATTTATTTGAATCTTTCGGAATAAGCATCTTAATTAAGTATTATTGTACACAAAAAAAAGGAATTAATTTATTTTTCTGTGTATATTAAACTTTAATTATAACTTTACAGATGATTCAAGAGTCTACAGAGAGGAGCCTTCTGCGCAAATAAACTTCCTCGTACTGACAGATCTCAGTGGTGTGAGGCACTATGCTTCTGTACTGATCACATACAGAAGTCACTATGCAGCTAAAGTGAGTTTTTAATTATTTTCATTATGCTTCTGTACTGATAACATACAGAAGTCACTATGCAGCTAAAGTGAGTTTTTAATTATTTTCATTATGCTTCTGTACTGATAACATACAGAAGTCACTATGCTGCTAAAGTGAGTTTTTAATTATTTTCATTATGCTTCTGTACTGATCACATACAGAAGTCACTATGCAGCTAAGGTTATTTTTAATTGGTATTATTTAGTTTTAACTACTTACAGGATCTAATATGTTGCTAATGTAAAATTTTATGTAATTTATTATATTTTTACGCCTCTGTAACAATTACAGTTTATCATATTTCAAATAAACAAGTACTTTTTAATTAAATGTTTTAAATATGTTTAAAGATAGTTCAGCCAAGTAGTTTCAACGTTTGCAAATTGATCAATGAAAACAAACTAATTTTATTAAATATATTCAAACTTTCACACAGCCAAGCGGATCCAGTGTGTACCGACTGATCAAGGGCAACCAACCGAAACCGCATCAGGGAACTGGTATGGAAACAGATTGGGAGAAATGCTACGTGCCCAATTGTATTTGTTTCATCAGCAAATTACCGTATTTCGATGCACTAAGGACTTGCCTGTCTTGGTTGGTATTATTGATATAATTACTTGTGTTCATTTTTAATATACCCACTGGTTTCACACTTGCTACAAATGAATTTTTCCTTTTGAATGGCAATTATTAGTGCGAAATTAGTATATATAAAAATATTTTTAGTTTATATGATGTTATAATTTATAAGCGTTTTAGAGGCTTTAAATATCATTTATTCCAATACAAATGAAAATTATAGTAGAGACTTCAGTACATTATATATGTATATAAATTTTAAGAAGCTAATTTTATTTTACAAATTTGTTATCATAAAGTATAAACACCAAGTAGAAAAATAAATAATTTGTAACTTTTTACTTTCAACAGCCTGCAGAAAGAAATGAAACCTTGTTTTGAAGAAGTAGCAAGTTCCAGGAAGATTTTACAGAAATATGTGACAAATTTATCTGTGGTGGTTTGCCCCCCTCCATCAGTGTCTATTGTTAGTTTGTTTATTTAAAAATACATTATGTACATCAGTTTCTATTGTTAGTTTGTTTGTTAAAGAATATTATGTATATTTGTTTCTATTGTTGTTTGTTAATTAAAAAAAAGTATATCATAAAACTTCTCTATGTTTCTATTGGTAGTTTGTTTATTAAAAAATACATTATGTGTATCTGTTTCTATGGTAGTTTGTTTATTAAAGAATATTATGTATATTTGTTACTATTGTTGTTTGTTAATTAAAAAATTAATTATGTTTATCTGTCTTGTATTGTTAGTTTGTTTATTAAAAACGAAAATTGTATAAAGTATTGTATATAAACTACCCTAAGTTTGTATTTTTTTTCAACTTAATTTGATTTTATTTTAATCAACAAAGAATTTGTTACAAAGCCCTTTTACAAAATAGTCTAGTTTTTTTAAGTTGCTTTAACTTTGTTGTAACTCAGGTTAGACTGAGGAAAAATTGAAAATTAACTGATTATATCTGAAATTTTATTAACCAATTTATTTTACAGAATTTCTCCTTATGTGGCCTCCCAATAAGATTGACACCATCCGACGACCCAGCTCAATCTCATTTTATAAGCGATTTCGACATGCAAATATCTTCATTTGTATTTGCTAGTAATCCTAACAACTTATTTAAAGTTAGTTGAAACTTATTAAAAATTTTATATGCAAATATCTTCATTTGTGTTTGCTAGTAATCCTAATAACTTGTTTAAAGTTAGCTGAAATTTATTTAAAATAAAAAATGCAAATATCTTCATTTGTGTTTGCTAGTAATCCGAATAACTTATTTTAAGTTAGTTGAAACTTATTTAAATTTCTACATGCAAATATCTTCATTTGAGTAATCCTAATAATTTGTTTTAAGTTAGTTGAAACTTATTAAAAATATTATATGCAAATATCTTCATTTGTGTTTGCTAGTAATCCTAATAACTTGTTTAAAGTCAGTTGAAATTTATTTAAAATTTTAAAATGCAAATATCTTCATTTGTATTTGCTAGTAATCCTAATAACTTATTTAAAGTTAGTTGAAACTTATTTTAAATTTAAAATGCAAATATCTTCATTTGTGTTTGCTAGTAATCCTAATAACTTGTTTAAAGTCAGTTGAAATTTATTTAAAATTTTAAAATGCAAATATCTTCATTTGTATTTGCTAGTAATCCTAATAACTTGTTTAAAGTTAGTTGAAACTTATTTTAAAATTTAAAATGCAAATATCTTCATTTGTATTTGCTAGTAATCCTAATAACTTTTTTAAAGTTAGTTGAAATTTATTTAGAATAAAAAATGCAAATATCTTCATTTGTGTTTGCTAGCAATCCTAATAACTTGTTTAAAGTTAGTTGAAACTTATTAAAAATTTAAAATGCAAATATCTTCATTTGTGTTTGCTAGTAATCCTAATAATTTGTTTAAAGCTAGTTGAAACTTATTAAAAATATTATATGCAAGTATATTCATTTGTATTTGCTAGTAATCCTAATAACTTATTTAAAGTTAATTGAAATTTATTTAAAATTTAAATGCAAATATCTTCATTTGTGTTTGCTAGCAATCCTAATAATTTGTTTAAAGTTAGTTGTAATTTATTTGCTAACATGTAATCCAAATAATTTAAGGTTTTGAATTAAAATATTGCATATAAACAACAAATTTAAAAAATGTAAACAGATTCAAAGTTTTGTTGGTATGAAATATTTGAATAGAAAGTTTTTTGCAGATCTAGTTTGTATCTTCTAGCTCTAGGCACTAGATTTTATCTTTGTAATTTAAATTCGATTTAAAAAATTGACGCTTTTCAATACAATTAAGACTTTAATATCAGTTTAATTTAAAAAGTATGTTAAAAGCTAATTTTTATGTATATTATAAAAGAAAATTATGTACGTTTAGTACCTAAAAAAAATCTATTTTTTTTTAGCTTTTTATTTTACTTTTGAGGATATAAATTTAAAAACATTTAAGGTGTGTATTGGCATATTATTATTGTAAATACGAATGTTTTTATAAAATATATTTTTAATTAAACTTTAGTCATTTAAGTTTTTTAACTTAATGTTATACTTTTCTTTTTTAAACTTGTCTCAATTTAATATATTTTTTAGTAATCAAATTACAGTTTCAGTAATATATGCAAAACAATGTCAATAATATTTGTTTAACAAATAATTTTTCGCAGGTGCTGGCCTACATACTACTTGAGCAAAGATTGATTTTCGTATCAAGTAATTATGCGTTGATTACCCTTTGCATTGAGGTTAGAAGCTAGTGGTTTGATTTTATAATATAATACCCAAAATTTTTAAAAAAAAATCTGTAAAATTATTTTTTTTTTTCAGCTTTTGAAATTGAACTTATAGTTTAGATCTAATTAATTATTTAATTTTAAATATGTAAGCTCAACAATACTTTCTTTAGTCCATTGATAAAAATTTGTAATCACACATTTATTATTTGTATGGCTTAAATAACTGCATTACTAAAATACAATGCTCTAGTGCAGTTCAAGTTTTCCATTAAAACGCAATTAGACTGTCAAATTGTACATTTAATTATATTTTCAATCAGAAAATATGTTTTAAAACTTTGTTTTTCATAGCTTTTAGAAAACAGTCCATGTTTTAAATCAAATATATTTGTCAAAAAAAGACAATTCGACATATATTTAAAGAGCTGTTCTCTAATTGTTGTCATTGTTATTTAAAATTTTATAGACTTTTTCAATATGTTGTGATGTTTTAACTTCTTTTCAAAAAGACTTTTTAATGTAAATTTTAAAAGTATAAATTAGTCTAATTTTTAGAACAAACTAAAATAAAACTGTTTACAAAACATAGTATACCCGTATGAAAATATGTTTTTGTATCGTTTTCAGTAAGAACAATAAACTCAAAACAGCTATACATAAAAATTTGAAACGTATACTATGATAAATCACTTAATAAAATAAGATTAATTGAGTTATACTAGCTTAGCGTTATTAACACAACCAAGTACACTATTTTTTTTTATTTTAAAACATCTTTGTAATATAAGATTTGAAGAAAAAAACATTATGATTTATGACTTAATTGAAAAAAGCTGTTTTTTTAAATATTTTAATATATTTTTCGAACCCATTTTACCCCATTAAATAAAGTTCATTCAGTTTAAATTGATATAATTCGATTTAAATTATCTTACGCGTTAGGCTTTGTATATCATATTTATTTTCAAGAGCAAATTGTTTAATGCTTACCAAATTATGATGATTTAAATGTTAATGGTTGTTTATTTTATTTTGTACGAGTTTGTATCTGGTACCAAAAACATTTAATTGTTGAATATCTATAATTTTTAGAACAACCATTATTTTTTTGTAATTTCAAAGTGTTTTTAAGTATAAGCGAAAATTTCTATAATTTTTTTTGTATTATATTTAAGAAGTAATAATATTTTGATGTTTTAAAAGAAAATTGTATCCTAATTAGTTCCGCTTCGCCAAGTTAGTGTTTTGTAATTTGAAACAAAAAGCAAATTAATAGTTATTAGTTGGTCTTATGATAATATTTTTTATGTTGTTTGTTGTAATTTAATCATACATAAGTTTGAATATTATATATAAAATAGTTTTATAACTTGTACACATTTATATACAGCATATTAATAAAAGGTTGCATCAGGTAAAATTACGGTTTTAACAAACGGAAATAGATATAAAAATATCAAAAAACTTAGTATCGTAATACCAAATCGTTTATTAAAAGGATAAAAGTTTCTTACTTTTTGTTTAAAGATATTTATAACTATACTTATTTTAAAACTTATGAGTACTGAATAGTTTTTTCTAATTAGTTAAAATAAAAGTAACAAAGTTCTGAATTAAACTAATCAAAAATATGCTTCATGCATTTCGCTTATAATAACTTTAAAACTAAATAATTTGGCTTATATACATACTGCTAATCACGAACTAAATTTTAATTGAATTAATTCAAGTAAATTATTATTTTTCTGCCACTATTCTCTAACCTCCGTCAACTTATTTGACCTCACCAATGCTATATGAAATAAAACTAATTAAATACATGATAATGATATGAAATATAATTGTGAAATAAAACAGGCACTTTTATCCCACCTCCGTCCATTTACGTGGCCTCACCAATACGTCCCTGTTCTGTTCAGCGAAATAATCGAGATGGTTTCGTGTCCGGGGATTTTTATTATGGGTTGCCACTCAAGACACAAACAGCAGATTTCTGAGGTTTGAAAAATTTAAATAATTATATTTATAAATTATAGTTATATTATAATAAATAATCTGCATGTTTAATTATGTTTTAGTTTTTTTATGGGCTGCCTTCCCAAACACAACAGATTTCTGAGGTTTTAGTTGATATTTTTAAATAAGTTTAATAAATTGTTACATGATATAAAATTAGGAAATGAAAAATTTTTAAGGTTTTTAATGTTTATAAACAAATTTTTAAAAGTTTAAGAAAGGTTTTATTATGTAAAATACATAATATAAATATAATGTATATAAAGTAAATAGCATAAAGTACATATTGTACATAAAAATATTATTAAAATTTAATTTTTTTTTAAAGCTAAAAAATCTTATAGCGAGCACTCTGTTTTTCTGAGACTTTTTTATGATCATATATATTTATTTACAAAAGGATGATTTAATTTATTAAAAAAAGTATGTATTTATACTGCATTTGATGTTTGATATAAATAAACTATTAATAAATAACATTTACTTTTAGGTAGAAAACGATCAACTTATAGTAGATTTGGACAAGGGAACATTGGAAATGATCGAGATAGAACCAAATAAAACTGAAGAGATTCAACTTCCTAAAAATATTGTGGAAAGAACATTAATCAGGTAATAATTGAATTTTTTTATATAGTTCAAGTACTCAAGAAATAAAAAACAACAAAACAGTTAAATATAAGAGCGTTTGAAAAAAAAAACCTTTATCAAAGCACATAGGAAATTGTTGAACTAAAAATAACCGATATGTGTCAGTTTTAAAACTTGAACAAGGTAATTGAGCAATAAATATCTATAAAAATCAAATGCTTACAGGAAAAAATTAACTACAACAAGGAAATTATTGTTTGACTTTTGTTTGAATTTTTAAAAACACAAATTCTTTAATAAATAATCCAGGATAATTAAAAATAAACAATAGAAAATAAACGATTTATTTTTATGTATTTTCTATCAAAAGACAAAAAGGAACCATGAAAAATATATTACATAATATCTAGTTAAAGGTTCATCAAACTTTATAAAGGAATATATTATAAAGTTAAAGTCTGATAGGAAAATTTATATTGGCTGTCACTATAAAGTAATTAATGACAAATAATTGGTTATTTAATTTTAAAAGATAAGTAAGTGAATTTTTTTATGATTTTTGACATGTTAAAAATTAAGATTAATCATAATGTTTGAGTGCTTAGTCAAATATTTAACTATCAATTAAAAGAAACAATAAACTTGACAGTTATATTGTCTAGATTGTAAGAAGTTTTCAAAGTAATAAGCTTATTGATTAATTTCAAAAACATTAATAAAAAGTTGATTATAAATAGTTTAGTATTGATGGAAACACTATGATATTTCAAAAAAAAAATCAGTTCAGTTTTTAAATTTTATGTACACTTTTTATTTTGAAGTGAAAAAAACTATAAAAAAAGCTAATTTATATATCACTTATATAAAGAATTAGTCTGAGTTTTAAAAATAACAAAGCACTAATCAAGGACTAGTTAGTTTATGCTTTTACTTATAAAACTTATACAACAAATAAAGCTATTTATATTTATAAAGCTTAAAAGTTTTAAAAACCCAAAACTTTTTTGTCAAAGTTTTTAGATTTTATTAAAAAAAAAACGAATAAAATACTCTTAAAAACAAAAAATAATTAAACTTGAAAGTATTAAAATTAAAAAATTTAAAACAGTAATTATAATAAAAACTATCTCATATTTACTTATACACTTAAACTAAAACTATCAATAACTTTTATCATACTTGGTTAGAAATGAAACGATTTCAATTATACAATTTTATTATTATAAAAACCCTAAATGATTTAAGAAATTTTAAATTTACCTGTTCGATTATGACTGATAATAAGTATTCAGCAAAACAATCGGCAATTATTTTCGAATTAAAAACAGTCTAGAAACCTGATAATTTCACACGTTTTTAATAACTTGCAGACATAAAAAACAAGCTAAAAACTGTCAAAACCTGATACCTGTTACATTCTGAACTGACACTCAAAATAATATTGTTTGATACCCACCTAATCAGAAAATCCCTGAATGTTTTTTACACAATTTTAATAAAAATAGCGGTTTTAAAATGACACCCGTAATTTACGTTAAACATGGGAGTTTGTAACGTTACTTGTTTAAATATTTTTCAAACAAAAATAAACTAAATACGTCGAAATATACAAGTTTTAAAAGTTCAAGTATGTAGATTTTTTGGACGACAACTATATTAAAGCATTTATTTGAAATTTTATCACGTATGAATTTTACACCTTTATAATACGAAGAATATTGCATGTTTAAGTTTTATCACATAATCAACTTTTACGTAAATTATATACATGAGTAAAAAATGTTTTTTTTTTGGAAGTAAAGTTTGTTTCGTAGACTTTCTGATAAAAGCTATTTATATAAAATTTACTTCACATGTAAATTGTTTGATGTGTAGTTTTAATTTAAAATTTACACTTGAATTAATTTTAATATTAATTCATAAGTCAGATATGTAATTTACACATAAAATAATTCAGTAATTAATTGTAGTTTTATATGTAACTCACACATGAAATAATTCTATTAATAATTTGAAACATCAGATCGTGATGCATTTTAGAAGGTGCGTCGAATATTTTTCCACGCTTTAAAAAGTGTTTAAATTTAAATTGTCAAGATAAATATATGAATATAAAATTAACTTGCTTTTACTATATGTAAGCTCTAATAACTTTAAATATTAGCTATTGTTTTTTATTTAAATCTTTTCTTATAATAAAAAAACAAAATTTCTCATTAGTGTTTGTATTTTTTTTTAATATGTTTTAATAAATAATATCTGTAAATATTTCATTTAAAATAAATGGATTTCTATCTCAAACTAAAAAAATTAATCATAAATGTTATAAATTAAATTATATAAGTAAAATTTAAAACTTAGGTTAAGAGTTTTAACATTATAACATTTATAAAATTTTAGGTAATATTTTATTTAAAAATAAGTTGCTTATGTCAAAAACAACTCAAGTACGAACTTAAATTCAAGTTCATTAAGAGGATATTCTCAAAAATAAAATATGTTTTCACAATTTACACTTTTAAATATGATTTTAGGTGAAAGTCTAAGGTTTGCTTTATACATAGATAAAATTTGTTTATATCTGTCCAAGGTTATCACCTCAAAGCTTTTCACAAAGTTTTAGATATGTTGTTTATTTATTTTAAATTAAGTGCTTGCATCAAAATACATGATTGTCACAATATAAAAAATTTAAATAAATTCGTTATTATCTAAAAAATTGTTAGTGTTTTTGGATTTAAGAAAAAATTTATGCAATTATCTCAAATTGTTTTATACACCAAATTAACGAATCTAAAAGTTATTATGAAATAGTATCCACAAAAATATTTACTAGTTTTAATTTTAGTTTTTTGTTTTTAACAGTATATTAGTTATACAGCTATATTAGTTAGTAAAATATTCTTTTCTAGAAGTAAATATGTTTGAATACTAAATAATGGTACATATAAATAAATTATTGATGATAAAAGATGAAAAAAGTTATTTATATCTTTTGTAGGATGATTTCTAAGAAAATATTAAATATTATAAACAGAGATCAGTGTTGGTTTATATAAAAAGTAAACGTATACATTATTAAAAATAGATATTAGAAATAAGTATTTTTACATGTCGATTCCCTAACAACACATATACTATAATTTACATGATTAACGATTCGATTTACCAAAAAAACATATTTATGAGTATAAAGTAATTAAAAATGTTTACAGGTTGACATCCAAGCAAATTTCGCGCCACCAGTTAGCAGACAACATGAGGAGAACAGCGCCCGTTAGTGTCGAGGAAATTGTGAGGGAAGAAAAAGATCAAATGTGCGACATAAACAAGAATGTTGAGCACTGCTTCTTAACAATGATGGTGGATTTGTTCGGGTTAATTTATAGTTACAATGGTATTCGAGTTAACTAGTTATTTTGTAACAATATTTTTAATAACTCTATATTAATTTAAATAAAAATGCTGAGTGTTGCTGTTTTACTATGATAGTGTATTATTAGGGTAGTTAATAAAGTATTAAATATGATAAAAAATATTAATAATTTTTTAATCTGAGTTATAGTCATGAGTAAATAGTTCCACTTTTCATACCTAGTGTTATGTTTGCTTATTACAAAATAACGTAATAAATAGATTTTTTGCTGCTAAAATGTAAAAACATTATATTAGTCAGATTCTTAACTAAAGTGACGAGTGAAATAAAAATAAGGTTAACATTTACTTATGAGAAATGTATTTGAAATAAAAATTTATTCACGTTGTATTAGTTTGTGTAAATTTTGCTAATGAAAATTCACAGTATTATGTTAAGCTTAAAATGTGACTTATATTTATGTTTGTTTTAAAAATCAATTAATAACTTACTTTTATTCACACAAGATTTCTTTTACACTACACCTAATACCAATCATTTACTATAAACAGCTTTTTTATGTTTCATAGATATAAAAATTTTTATGAAAGTAGCTTAAACCTTTTAATAAGCTGTAGTTTATTTTAATTTTTTTAAACTAATTAACTACATTAAATGCTTGAATTAAGTTTATTACCTTGCTATATTTCCTTTAATAATGTTTTATAACGTGTTGTTGGCTACAAATAGTAATAAAAAGGATAGTTCCATTTCCTAAAACATTAAAACTTATTGTACTTTTATTGGCCGTAAATTTGTGGTTAACTTATACTAGCATTTAAGACGCCAAGCGTATTTAATAGTTGTTTGTTTTTTTAAAGCTTAACAACATTTTACGATTTAAAATAGTAGTAATCCCCTACTCATATAGTAATTTGTACAAGTTATTTTCCTTACAAAAAACAATACAAAGTAAATGTTATTTTTCAAATAGGTTTCAAAATAAGTGTTTTAAACGTTGTAAAACTTATACTTTAGTGTTACTTAAAAATTATGATTCTTATATAGTTTGATTTTAATTAGCTAAATACTTGTTTGTGTATTTAAATATTGAAAAGTGTTTTATAACATCTAAATAAACTAAAGTGTTAAACAATTCTAACGTAATTGCAAAGTTTTAATATCTTTAATATTTTGTATATAAACGCTTGAAATAATGTTAAATTTTATTTTGATTTAAAAAAAATTGAACTAATTTAATTAAAAAGATAACTAAGAGTTAAATAGTTCACTTAGTTTATTTTAAGTTTCTACTTTCAAAACAGTATATAAATATATCTTTAAAAATTTTTATCATAAAAAGCTTTTAAATTGTTTTAAGAAACAATAATTTTACAAACATATATGGTCAATATGGCGCCTATAAATTGTTGAAATCTATATTTCCACACATATTTAATTTAATTTTGACTATTTATACCTTAAAGATGTCTTTTTTATTGTAGTAAGATGTAATTTACTAAGAAAAATCACATTTTCCTTGCTACTGAGTGCAAATTTTAATTTAATTCACTTAAATGACATTAATATAGCCGACACCTATATATTTTAGACAATTAAAAACCGATTGGAAAAATATTGAACTTTCTAAATAAAGTTCTGGTTCAACTGAATTTCTTAGGCTTGGAAACTTAAAAATCTCGCAATGAAAACTACTAGCTTTATTTTAATGTAATTTGCAGTATTTATACTCAATTTAAGTATGGTTATAAACCAATTTTCACAAAATTCATAGTACAAACGTTATGAAGTATTCTTATATTTAAAAATGAAAAATATTGTACTTAAAAACGTAAATAATTTGACTCATTTTTATTATAACTCCATGATTTAAAAACCGTAATATATAACATGCAATAAGTCAAATTTTAATTTTGATTTTATTTTATTTTTCACAGAGGAACATTAGAATATTTGGATTTTGAAATGAACAGATTTCAGACTGAAAAGTTTTTGGAAAGTGTTCCTAAAGGCGATCTGAATTTCTACACTAAGGTAAGTAAAAATTTTTATAAGTGGGTCTTAATTTCGTAAATTGAAGTATAATTAACTTTTAAAAACAGATAAGCAAAATATAAAACGATTAGTTTAGTAATTTAAACACTTCGACTTAAGTTTTTAAATAATAAATAGTAACTAATTTTATCAAAAGTTTTATGTTGTTGGTTTATGTTTTTATAGAATAAAATAGTGAAAATTAACAGTTTGGCTTATTTCATGGTTGCCACTTTACCTGGAAACCTGGAAAAACCTGGAATTTTGAACAAAAATCATTAAAAAAACCTGGAAAAACGTAGAATTTTAACAATTTTCACATGTTCAGTAGTAAAATTTTGAATCAACTCAAAATATCTATAATATAAATTAAAAGAACTTTTTTTTAACTTATTTAAAGTAGCTTTACAGTATGTTTTTAATGTTTTTATACTTTTTAACACAGTTTCTTGCCTTAAACTTAACTCTAAACTAGTAATAGAGCCGAAAATGTGTACTTTTAAAAACCTGGAAGAAATTTGAAATACCTGGAACAGCTTAAAAAAAAACGAGTGGCAACCATGTTATTTATTTTTTTAACTTATGGAGTTTTATCAACATACGCTACTAAACTTAATAAAAATAATCATGATAATATAAATATTTACGTTAAGTAATATGTAAATACATAAAAAACATATCAAGTTTAGTTTTGCATGCCTGAATTACTTAAAAATGCTGCAACATTTTTAATCCCATTAATTAATTTAAAAATTAACTAAATGAAGCGTAAACTAATTATAAGTTGTTTTGAGAATTTAACTTTTAGAAGCTTTTTTGATTGATTAGAACAGTAACAAATGAATAGTTAGGTTGAAAACTAAAAGTATGTTTAAATAGAGCAAGAGACCTAAATTTATATATTTTTATATAATTTATGATTGCGAAATCGTTATTACATAAATCTATAATGTACAATACAAAAATTTAATATTAAATATTAGTATGAATTCTATGTTTTTATTGTAAGTATTCTTATTTAAAGTATTCAACATATACTATTTACACAAAATAACTAAGTTAATCTGCATCGGTAGTTTTAAAGACAAAAGACTTTAGAAAAATATAATGTTTTATAACAAGACATTCAAACCTCTTACATAAAAAGTATTAATTAGCCCTGGAATTCAGACCACCATAAACAAGTTTCCGTGATAAAATCTAAACGTGGAAAAAGCAATTAAGATAAAGGAGTTCATATAATTTAATTGTTGTGGTATCTTCAACGTATATTTATTTCCTTTGCATAGTTATTAAATCGGGCATAGCATGTTCGAATATTCAATATGTGTTATCTAGAATATTTTCTAAACTCACATTTAATTCGTTTCCGATATTTTACGGAATTTGTTTGTTTTGAATTTTGATAATTTAAATACACAAACGGGTTTTGATAATATTTTTTTTTAGATAGTTGAAGTTACAAAGCACGTTTTATTTAAAATAACATGTTATTAGTGGGAAGTTTATGTGTAGTTTTTAATTATTTAATAACTGATAAATTGTTAACTACCATTGAATTTGTTTTCTGTAAATTTTAGTTAATAAATGTTTTTAACAGGTGGAAATAATGTTTTGTCAATTCATCTTTGTTTGTAAAAAAAATATAGTAAGGATGATATGAATTACAAAAATAACTTATTATCCTAGTATTAGTGTTTTATTGTTATTTTCTCCGTACTTAAAAACAGATATTCCAAAAACAAATATTATTTATTGCACCATATTAAAACACGTGCTTATTGTGAATTTTTAACATATACCTTTTAAATATGTTGTAATAATTATTTAATTATGTAAGGTAGTGGTTTGGTTTTAAAAAATTCTGAACATTTATAACATTTAGTAATATGTAATATCTAATATGTGCCTTAAAACTTTGCTAAACTAGCTGAATAAAATTCTACAACGTTAATTTAAAATTAGATGCATATTTCCAACTTCAGGCATTAAAAAGAAACAAAAAGTAAAACGTAAATTGTTTGTTAGCTTTTTTTCTATTCAATTAAAATAGTACTAAAACTAAAGTAGTTTATTATGAGTTGATTTTGAATGTTTTTATGCTGAAAAAATTGTTTTAAATTATATATTTTACTAAAAATTTTGTTGTTTTAAAAATTTGTCTAGATACAGTTCATTACATCACAAAGAACAAATTGATCAAATAAATCTTGTTATATGTCAGCTAATTTTGTTTAGAGTAAAGATTTAGAAATGTTTTTTTTGAATACCTTGTTTTTATACTATAATTTTTTCTTTCTGTGTTTTAATTGATGTGGTTAAAATTTTATTTCAAAGTTTATAAAAAAATATAGTGTATTGAGGTATTTAAATCTAATATAATTTAGTTAAATATCTAAAATATTTCTTTTTTGTATATTCGTAACTTTTTCTGTTATTTAAGCTAATTAAAAATCATGCAATTTTTTTAAAGTTATGATTTACGTAATATTTACTATTCTTAAATACATTTGTTTCAATTGTTTTCTGATACAGATTAAAACAAAAAAACAAAAAAAAGTGCAGTTTAATTAAAACTATATTTAAAGTTTTTGTTTTCATAATGAAATAGGCATGTGTCTTGGTTAAAAGACTCTTTTTAAACTAAATAAAATATTTTAATACCGCTAGTTCTAAGTTTTATGTCAAAAAATCGATTTTTAAAAATATAAGTCTATAACTATGTTTTTTGAAAATAAACTATTTTAACAAAATTAAATATGAAATGTAATAATGGGTAAGTTCTGTTTTAAATTTATTACCTAATACAAGTGTTAAAGTTTTATTGACTATTTATATAAGAGTAACCTATAAAACTTTTTTTTAATAAATTATGTATTTAATTTCTAGTAACCCAAACATACACGTTTAAAATGTTCATCAGGGAATAAATAGATATTAATTGATTAATATCTCTATATATTTAATTTTATTAAGTATCTTACAGATGACACAAGTCATGTTCAGGAAATTTATCAAATAATTTTTTTTAATTGATTATTTTATTTACAGATAACACAAACGTATATGTTCAGGAAATTCATCAGGGACCGCTTGAAGCGAACCGACGATAAATTCTCCTTACTATCCCAATCAGGTCTGAAAATTTCCAGGATTTATATAATTTATAATTAGTTAATGTCTATATCATAAATTATTTTCGATCAGGTCTGAAAATTTCCAGGAAACCTGTGAGTCTGAACCCCATGAGCCAGGTGCATCTCAGGAACAAAAACGGAAAAAATGGAAGGTAAAAAAATTAAAACAATAGTTAAAAAAAAAATTAAGGTAAAAAGATGAAATAGATGTCTAAAAAACTGTATAAGGTTTAAAAAATATTTTAGATAAGTTAAATTAAAGTTATTAATTAGTTTAGTTAGTAAAAAAATAAAATTATTGATTAAAACAAATTTTTTAAGGTAAAAAGGTGAAGAAAATATTTAGAAAGTTGTACAAGGATAAAAAAACAATTGGATGTTTTAGATAACTTAAATTGGAAATATTAATTAGTTTTATTCTTTCAACATTAGTGTGCAACAGTAGTTTTAATTAGTTATGTAAATGAGTTATATTAGCTATAAAATGTTATTTGTGAAATTAAGGTTTGTACCAGGAGTATGAATGGTATTATTGGGTTGGTTGAATCTGGTTCAACATAATCACACAAATTCAGTATTCAGTCTACCTTGATAGTCTGTTTAAAAGTAGTTAATTTTTTTTTGTTAAAATTACCCACCAAAATATGGATCGTTAAAGTTTTAGCAGATATTTCAAAAACCATTTTCTAGTCAACTTATATAAAATGCTAAAGTTTGTACTGGCAGAATTTTTGTCATCTTTAGTTTGATTTAATTATCTTACGTTTACAAACAAATCATCATAACTCGTACCAACTCGTGCGTGACAAAACCGCTCAACCGGAACTCTCTAATCTCTCGTAATCCGGCTGCGGTTTGGCGCGCTTTTTATCGCTTGTAGATTTTAATCCTTGCATGTCGTTATTTTCGATTTGTTTTGTCATTTTAATGAAAATTTCCCACAAATATAAAGTTTGTTATTCTAAATAAATGTTTGAAAATTATTGTGGTATATAAAAGATTTCTAGAAATGTATATATATTTATAGAGGAGTGGATTGTATGTTATATTTAAAAATCTTATATTGCAAGATTGTTTGAAAATTTACCTATTTTGTAGTACTAAGTTTACTAGTATAAACTAAAATTATCTCAAAACTAGACCAACGACTTTTTAACTGGTTTTTAAAACAATTATTTTAAGTATTTATAACTCAAAAAGGCTAAAGTTTATGTACAAGATTGCATCACAATTGTTGTTTTGTATTTAGTATAATATGTTTATTTCATAAGTTTATTACACGTATGTAAGTTTATTATAAAGAACTTTTACAACTAATTCTTTTGAGTACAAAATTGAACATCTTATATAAACTATCAATCATAGTTTATCAAAAGTAATATCATACACTTGTGAAAAACCTTTATAAAAATTCAAACGTTTTGATCGTTTTAAAATGGTGTGAAGGTGACGTAAATATTTTAAAATCTTTAAATAGCATTTACAAGTGTGAATTTCACTTTTCCAAACTGTGAGTATTAATAGCTTGTAAAAGATTAAAGTAAAAGGTGTGGAGTTTAAATTTTTTGTGTAAATAGTAATTTCCAGCTTATATATTTGCTATTTTTAAGTACAGAGTTTACAGAGATTTTGGTTAATCATGTTTAAAAATAGTTTTACAAACATGCCAAGAAATTTTTTTGATTTTCGAATGAATTACATAGAAAAGGAATAGTTTTTACCCTGTTGGATGCTAATTTAGGTAAATATATATGTTTTTTCAAAGCTAAATCTTTATAAACTTGCTGTTACAAATTGTATTTTCAGCATACAAATTAGAGTAAATATTATAAATAAAAACTAAATAATATAATTTAGTATTATTTATACAAACTAAGCAAATTATTTTTACCAAGACTACACTTAAACATTAGCCTACTAATAGTTCTTGGCGACAAAAATTTTCTAAGGCATTACAACTTCAGTGTTCCTGCTCATAAATCAAACAGTAAACTTAATACAAGCAGAAACATTCGAAAAACAAATGTTAGAACAAACATCAACAACAATATTTTAACTTATAAATTCTGTAATATCTAAAAGCAATATTTCAATTCCTGTACATACTTATTAGAAAATAAGCAGTTTAATCAATGAAAGCTGCAACAAGTTTTTGATGTATAACTCTTACTGCTGATAAAAACTTCAGTAAAACTTTTTAATTTATTCTTACAGAACAAAAAACAACCAAGTGAAATCGATGGTGTTTTTCGATTCTCCGACTTCAACCATAGACAGGAAAGAAATGAAACATTTGAAGAAGGCAAAAAGAAACATGAGTCTCAGTTCATCCACTGGAAGTATGCATAGAAATGTGGTGTCGAGTCCTTTCAATCCAGTGAAATTTGAACAAGGTTTTTGTTGTTTGTATATATTTATTTATATATATTGTTTATTTTGTTTTTTTTTTTCAACTGGAAGTATGCATCGAAATGTGGTGTCGAGTCCTTTCAATCCAGTGAAATTTGAACAAGGTTTTTATTATTTTTATATTTTTTAGTCATTTTATTTTAGTTTGTTAAAAATATGCATAGAAATGTGGTGTCAAGTCCTTTCAATCCAGTGAAATTTGAACAAGGTTTTTATTATTTTTAAATTTTTTAGTTATTTCATTTTAGTTTGTTAAAAATATGCATCGAAATGTGGTGTCAAGTCCTTTCAATCCAGTGAAATTTGAACAAGGTTTTTATTATTTTTATATTCTTTAGTTATTTCATTTTAGTTGATTTAATATGCATCGAAATATGGTGTCAAGTCCTTTCAATCTGGTCAAATTTGAACAAGGTTTTATTTATATGTTTATTATGTATTTTAATATAATTTATTGTAACTATGCATAGAAATATGATTTCGAGTCTATTTAAACCTGTAAAATTTGAACAGGGTTGTTATATATTTTTACAAATATATTAGTTTATTACATTTCTCAATTACTTTGTATATAAAAATAATTTTTACTTAATTTGATCAAGAAAAAACCGAGCACTGCAAGATTTTGTATGTATTTCACGCATGAATACACTTATGAGTAATTAGATACTTGTTGTATATAATTTAGTTTATATAAAACTATAGTTGTCAATATAATCTTTACGGGTTTTACAAGTTATTTATAAAGATTTATAAAAAATCTAAGCAAGTACCTAAAGTTTATTTTATTTAGATTTTTAACGATTTTGATAAATCTTTTATGAGTTAATAGCGAAACATTTTATTTATTTCAACTCTAACAACCCTTATTAATTAAGTGCGAAATACTACAAAAAGTATTTTTAATTGAAAGATTACATTAGTACGGTAATATTAAATAGTCTTTAATAAAAATACCTTTAATTAACTTTGTAATTAATAACAAAAAACTGGTTTATAAAAATGGTACAAATTAGCGTTTCAAATTTAATCTAAATAAGTTTAGTAATATTATTTTAATTACTTTTTTTTTAATAGTGTATAGTAATTTTATAATTTTAATTTTAAAATAATATTTTTGTAATGTACTCTATTAACCTTATGGTAGTTATATTACAAAAAACAAGATTTATTTTTTCCGTTATAAAAAAGTTAATTACCAAAAATAGTTTTCACCTAAGGTAATTAAATTAGTTATGGTCTCATAATTTAATTTTAAAGTAAAATTTTCTTAATCAAACCTTTTATTCTAGTAAAACAAAAAAATCCTATTAAATAAAAACAGTTTTTAAAATCTCAAACTAAGTTTCATATACTAAAAAGATAACAAAAAGTCTTTTTTTTAAACAAAGTAAAATTTAAATTGATTTTAAAGGTATTAATTTACTTAAATAGTCTTCAAAGATATTTATACAGTTTTTAAATACTCTACTAAACTTTTAAAGAATTAGTATATAAAAAACTAAGTCAATTTTTTACAACATGTAAATTCGTTTATTTTAAAAGATTGATAAAGCAACCTATTGTAAAAAATAAATTTGTCTACAACTTTTTTAAATGTAAATATGATAAGAAGTCTAAAATGTGTTTAAAGTTGTAAAATCTCATTTACATGTACTTAAATTAGTTACGGTTCAAATAAGTTTTATAAAAGTTTTCAAACATTTTTGATATGTTTTACATTAAGTTTACCTTAGTAATATTTATATTCATTTGAACAAAAAAATTGAAGTTCTATAATTTAATATACACATTAATGCATTAGAATAAGTACACATAAGTATACAAATGTGTTAATAAACTTTAATAAAATTTTTAGTTTAAGTAAAACTTACTCTATTTTTTCTTAAATGGTTATGTTTTTAAGGTAAACTTTAACAAAATTACTCAACTATGAACAATGAGTTTGTTATAAAGAAAACCGTCAATAACAAAGATAATGATCAAATTTTAATTGATTATTCACACCTTTCTAAAAATGTTTTTCAGAAATAACTCAATAATAAAACAGAAAATTTAAACGGGTAAAAGTATATTTTTGAAACACTTCTTAATAAATTTTTAAAACTTTAATCGTCAACTATAAAAAAAATTCTAATTAAAAATTAATTGTTTTTCTACAACTAGTTATAATATATATAATAAAAATGAAAACATTTTAAGTAATATTTAATTAGTTATTAAAACTTTTCAGAGTTGCCAATGGACAGATTGAAAAGTAAAAATATGCCAATTACATTGCCTATATTTCCTAAACAAGGAACTAACTTCAATGCAGGTTAGGAGTAGTTTACATATTTTTAATATTTTTGTTAAGTTTTTTTTTCAATTACATTGCCTATATTTCCTAAACAAGGAACTAACTTCAATGCAGGTTAGGAGTAGTTTACATATTTTTTAACATCTTTCTTAAGTTTTTTTTAATTACATTGCCTATATTTCCTAAACAAGGAACTAACTTCAATGCAGGTTTTATTTTTGTTTAATTGACTATTAATTAATCTAATTAAATATACTTGCCTATATTTCCAAAACAAGGAACTAACTTCAATGCAGGTTAGGAGTAGTTTACTTATTTTTAATATTTTTGTTAAGTTTTTTTTTTAATTACATTGCCTATATTTCCTAAACAAGGAACTAACTTCAATGCAGGTTTTATTTTTGTTTAATTGACTATTAATTAATCTAATTAAATATACTTGCCTATATTTCCAAAACAAGGAACTAACTTCAATGCAGGTTAGGAGTAGTTTACTTATTTTTAATATTTTTGTTAAGTTTTTTTTTTAATTACATTGCCTATATTTCCTAAACAAGGAACTAACTTCAATGCAGGTTAAAAATTGTTTTTATTAATTTAGTTGTGAACTTTATATGTTGTAAAGAGTTGACTTGTAAAAAATATAGCAGTGCAACATAAACAGTTGAAAAAAGTTTATAAGATGTGGAATTGATAAACTGTTTGACTTTTTTAACAACATTTACAGACCATTTCGAAATATGTAAAAGTATTTTATTCCATAAGCACTTTCGTTTTTTAATGGTCAAATGTAAATTTAATCAAGCTTAAACTTAAGATGTATCTTAATTTAGTCTAATTATATCCCTAAGAGGTTTATAGTTTTGACATTTGAATATAATTTCTCCAAGTGTTTTATTTCATCTACAAACCAATTTAAACGCACTCATGATTTGAAGTGAAATGAATTATCGAATTTGAAAATAATTCAATATGTGCTTTGAAAATTGTAAGTAATCTGATATTTACCTGACCTTTTCAAATCATTAGCCTACTTTTCAAATATCAAGTGTCTGTCACCTTAACTTATGCACAAATTTTAATGCAATTTTGTAAGATAATTTATAAGTAAGTATAAGTAAGTTATATAAGTAAGTACATTACTATATTTTTTAATGCTCAAACTCCAAATTTGTTTTTGTATATTAAAACAGATATATGAATATTTATATAGTTTACTTTTGAATGGTGTAATATTCAATAGTTCTGTTTAGTATATTTAGTCCAAGTCATATGTATGCTTCTGAAATTTACCTAACAAAGTTATACAATTTCAATAGCTCTATATTTTCATAAAAAACCCATACAAAATAGTTTTAAATAGCAAAAATATTCAATGAAAGGAAGTCTGTAACATTCTATTTCTTTTTAAACTGTAACAAATACAAGTTTCAATAAAGTCTTTAATGTGATAAACTTCTATATATTGAATTAAATCTTATAAATTGTTTTCAACAGTACCATTTTGTATAGCTTATTCACTTAATGAATTTAATTTTGTTCCATAAATATAAAAATACAACTGTTGAAACACTTGTTTTATATTTAAATGTAAACTATTATTGATTAGTGTAGCTAAAATTTCTTTATGAATTGTTAAGCGATAAAAAGCTATGTGAAAATATTTTTATTAAAAATACTTGGTTTTAGTTAAATTATGATTGATAGAAAATAATAATATTTCAATCACTAAAATAAGGATGTATTTAAATTCTTAAAAACTAACAGGACATATTTTTATGCTTACTTAGTTCAATGTTGATTCCAAAAAACAGTACCTTGTTATTTCAAAATTTTTTGAAATTATTTAAATTTTTAATTTAAAAAAAAAACTTCTATACCTGAAATAAGTTTATCAAATAACTTTATTCATTTTAAACTCAAAAAACTGTAAAACTAATAAAAACAATAACAATAAAACACACTCAGCTTGATTGCAAAATTTTTAATATGTGGTCTTTTTTATTTGAATAACACAGTTAGTTCATAATTTTTACTTATTTTTCAGGGAATTTTCACAATAGAATTTAAGCTGGTTAAATCTTAATTATGTAAAATAAAATTAAAGACACAATTCTATTATTTTTTATTTATTTCAGGTCATTTCTACAAGAGATGTATCGATCTAGTAACTGATCTTCTCAACAAAATATCATGCAATCAGAACCAAGTATTCAAATCCAACACCATGTTCAGCGGTAATTTTCCCGCCAAAACTTTGAACCAATCAAACAACGACTTTAGGTCGAGACAGCGGGCCGCATTGCTCGTTTGTAGAGGTTTGTTGGAAAAAAAAATAATTAAAATATAAAATTATTTACTAATTAAAACATTATAATCTCATAAAAGTATATAGCTTGTTTGTAGAGGTTTGTTTAACACTGAAAAAATATTGAAAAATTAATTATACGGAATAAGTTTGTTGATTAAAGTTTTATATACTCACAAAGTTTCTTGTATGTAAAGGTATGGAGTTTTGTAATATTTTTGTAACGGTTAAAAAAGTAATTTTAGTGTTGTATGTCTAAAATAAATAAAGTGTAATTAAACAGTTTTTTAGGGTTAATAAATAATGTTTTATATTGGTAGAATAGAAATAGTTGTTGTATAAATATTTGTTACGTTGATTTACATAGATAACTATTATAAAAAAGTTAAAATATTTACTTTTGTTTAAAAGGTTTACATAAAGTAGTTTTCAGTTATTACTGAATTCAATTATTTCTATTTCACATATAATACCTAAGTCTACACAAGTGTAAAGTTTTTATTTAAAATTTGAGTGATTATTTAGCATTTAGGTTATTTAAGTTTAAAACATGTCAGTTGAAATTACACGGCTTCAGCACAATTTTGCACTTGTTAAACTGATGAATAAATCTGTTAGCTTTACACCTAAAAGTTTACAATGACACTTTCGCAGTTTGAGCCTATTTCATTTAAAATTGGCTGAAAAAAGATTTGCAAGAGAATTGCAAACAGTTTTCGGGTTTTGACTTAATCCATTTAAATGGAAAGCTACATTTAAGATTTAAATTGCAAAATAAAGAGTTTCAATGTTTTTAAATTGTTGCTAAATTGTGCTTGAAATTTAGTATTAGTTACTTGAGCACTTTAGCTTTTTACATGTGCTATATAAAAAATATTTATATGTGTATCTTTATATACGGGAAATTAACAATTTAAAAAGTTTAAAAGCGCAATTAAAAAATTTTATTCTTTTAATTTCTACATGATCACTTGTAAATTTAAGAAAAATATAAATTGATAGTTTGTAGTTACATTTTTTACACTTTTATCTAGCATTTAAAAATAGGTTGCTGAAAAACAAAAATTAGTTACAAATTATTTTCAAAAACGCTACTAAATAGCTAATTTTAATTGTACATTTTTACAATTACCTACTATATTCCCAATAATCACAATTTGTTAATAAAATTTCAGAAATTTTATATACCAATTCCTTTAAATATACTTACTATTACTTTAACAGGTAGTTACTACATCGCAAATAATAATTACAAACTCGGTCTCCAAGATTTACACGCAACAGCTAAAGAGGACTACAGCATGTTTCCTGAAAAGTTGGTAAAACTTTTTATGTTTCCTGAAAATTAGTAAAAAATTGTTTTGTTTCCGAAAAAAATTAATAAAAATTAATATTTGTTTTAATGTTGGCTTGTTAAGGAACTTTAAATATATAATTTGTTTAATATTTTTTATGGAAGTTACTTTAAAACGTGTGTTTTTAACATGTACAAACACTGTTTAAACTTTACGTAATATTTTTGTTTGTTTTAATCCAAAGTCAACTTCAAGTGTTTTTCTAAGTGATTGAAACATCAAAGATAAAATCATCTTATCAAAACCGCTTTAATTAAACATTTGAAATTTTACAAGCTATCCAAAAGGCATTGTACAAACGTGTTTTGTTATTAAAAAAACATTAAATTGGTTGTACAAAACATAATTACAAATATAAAAATCTTTTGTATAAACCAACTTAAAATATTTTTGATTGAAAACTAAGTTTTTTAATTTTACAAGTTTTTATTGCAAAACTGTAATTAGGAAAACCTGGATCTATGAGTCAAACTTTATAAGTGTCTGATGTGCTAAAATAAGAAATAGTAGTTATCTAAACAAGATTTGAATTTTTAATTAGAATTTCAAATAAGTTTTCAATTACAAACATCTTAAACATAATTTATTTACGTAAAATGAGCAAGATAACAATTTCAATTTAACTTTATTATAAAGGTTTCTACGTCTAAATTCAATATATTTGATTTTTTGTAATTAATTATAAAAACACTAATTTTAGTCAAAAACAGTAAATGTATAATTTTTAACGTTGAAACTAAAACTTAAATGTTCAACAATAAAATCTACAAATCTTCAATGAGTCACATCACTTGTTTTACTTCAAGCTAGTATTTTATATCCTTATGACGTATCAATGTTTCTTTATTATGACGTGACAATGTTAGTACAACGCGCTTCTTATGTTGGGATTAGATACGCTTTTTGCGACTTAATCAGGTTTATCAAATGGATTTGTGTCTGAAAATGTTTCTTATTTTGTCTGAAATTGTAATAGATAAATAAATTGCTTGTTTTACAACGAAAACTGAATTATAAACTTTATAAAAGCTCAAAAGACATATAAAGACAAAAATATATAAGTTTTATGAAATTGGTTTTCAACGGTTTACCAAAATAAAAAGTTTGAGCAGAAATATTTAAAAGTAGGTTTTTGTCTGAACTTAAACTTTATTGTATATAATTTTATATGGCTACTGTTAAGAGTTAACGTGTGTAAAAAGATTTAACAAGTACTACTGTATATCCTTAAATGTTATTTAAGAGTAACCTGTAATACTTTTGTTACTTAAAGTTTTAAAAATTGTCATTGTTTATAGTTTTCAGAAATGTTGTATTTAGTTTAAAAGAAATTAATAAATATCTATTACATAGAAATGGTTTACCTTTTTATTAATTTTTCTAGTAAAATATCTAAAAGTTATTTGTCTTATTAGTATTTGATTTAAAAAGATTAAATACTTTTAGATGATGTAATTCAAAAGTATAGCTGTTTAAAAATTATTTTTTGAAACTTTTTTAACATCAATTATGACGTAACAGCTGCATCCGCAAAGTGATGACGTCACTGAGCCCGGAGGACCGGCAGCTGATGAGAAAGGAAACTTTTTACGAAAACGACCAGTTTTACGAGGAGGGGATTCCCGGAAGGAGCGAAAGCAATTACGATTGCGACTTGCCGTATCACTCAGTAGGTTGGTAAATTAAAATTAGATAAATGTATATTTTATACATATATATATTGTATATATATTGTATATTTTATTTATATTAACATGAAAGTAGTTACGACTGCGACTTGCCCTATCACTCAGTAGGTTGGTAAATTAATTATTTACTTATTATACTTAGTTAATAACTTTTTATATACAATTTAATGTTTATACGAATGCCATTTGCCTAACTTTAGTGTGGATTAGTGTGAAAAATTATTTTATAAACAATGCAGGGTCGCTAAAAAACCTGGAATCCTGAAAAAACCTGAAATTTGACAATTTAGGCAAAAAAAAACTAGCAAACCTGGAATTTGAGAAACTTTTAAAAAACATGCATTTTTGAACATAAATCAATAAAAAATTAAAAAAAAACTTAGAATATTAGACTTTTTGACATGTAAAGCAGCGAAATTCCAATTAAATACAAAAATTCTTTCTAAACATTTTTGGTATTGTTTAATTTTTTTTCATTAATACACATTTAAATTAGCTTTACATTATCTTTTCAACCTTGTTATGCTTTAATTTTTTTAAAGACCTTAAGTTTTTGTTTATACTAAAAATGGACCAAAACCTTCTTCTTAAAACCTGAAAGAAATTCATAAAACCTGGAAGAAATTTACAAAAAAATCTTTGCCAACCCTGGTATATTTGTTTAGTTTATTTATTTGTGTACTAATAAAAGTTAATGCAATTTCAATCTGCCATGTTGATAAGTAGTTTAGTAACTGTTTTTTATTACAAAGCTAAAGATAATACAATAAAAGTACTTTTATTATATTAAACATTATATCAAGTTGTAACATTATCAAGTTGTAGTAGTTTTTACAAATGTTATGGTGACTTGTTTTACATTATACAGGGTTCGTGCGCGTCAGGCTAAATCAGGCTAAGTCAGGCTAAATCAGTTTTTTTCAAAAAAGTTGAAAAACGTCAGGCTAAATCAGTTTTTTTATTTAAAAATTTCAGAATCTCAGTTTTTCTCAGTTCAAATGCTTGAACATTTTTGATTAAAAAATCTTTTTAAGATCAAATTGAGATGTGAATTTATTTCTAAAAAAGATTTAGCGATTATAGACAAAATTGGTTAGTATTTGTAAAAATAAATGCTTAAAATCTTTTGTTGAATCTCTAAAAAAATTAAGGAATCTTCATTATTTTGTTTTGAGTAGATTATATACGTCATAATTATGAAAATTCATTAAATAAATACAGTTTAAACATCACAGTTTAGTTCAACTACTTAGCTGTTTGTTTGAATTTGTTTACATCAGCTATGTTTTTAGAGCTTAGTTGGTTGAACTGTTTTAATTTCTAATTTTAAGGTTTTATACCAAATTCTTTTTAGATTAAAACTCGTAGCAGTTTATTCATATATTTTACTGTTTGTTTAAAGTTATTAGAGATATTCACAACACTAAAACTTAGCTTTAAGGTATAAGTACTAAGTTTTGTGGGAGTACAAATTTTAGGTACAACTCATATTTCTTTACAAGAACAAATATTAATAGATTTTTTATATTTAAGTGTAAGCTTTTTAAATCTGATATGACTTAAATATTTAGAGTTTAGGATTTATGATTATGTATCAATTTTAAGTAACAGTCAAAGTACTAAAATAAACATTTTTTACTTATTTTAATATTCATGTAAGCGTTTCATTTTAAATTTTAATAAAACACGACAATGCACGTCGTATTATTATAAATATTCTGGTTATAATGTTTTTACTTAGTGCTTAATTAAATTGAACAATTGTGTTTAGTAAAAATTATTTTAAAACTTATTACTGAATTTGTTGTGTTAAGGGCATAGGGGGTCAATCACCTTTTTCACAATTTAGTCTTATTTTATTGAGTTGTAACTATTCTAAGCTATAAGTTGCTTTTTGCAGATTTTTATAGCTCAAAATATTTTTGAGATAAAGCTGGTTGAAGTCAGTAACTATAATAGTAGTAATCGAGACCCCCAAATACCTAAAATGACTTTTAAAGGGTATTTTCCTTACTTTGAAAAGATGTCAGGCTAAATTGGTCTCAGTCAGGCTAAATGAAAAAAAAAATGCGCACGAACCCTGATTATACAGTCTTGCTTTTTTACTTTCTAAGTAGAAGTCAATTAAAAATTCTAAAGTAATTCATATTTTTGACTAATATTTAAACTAACAAATATTAGGACAAATGGTGTATTTATTGGTACACATAAACTGACTATTCAAGGTATACAATAGAAGATAAAATAAGAAGAATAAGCTTTTATGAATTTAAAATACAAAACTTTTCGGTTAAAGTTTATTTTAACGTTTTTTATTTAAAAAGTTTGTTTAAGGGATTAAACAAATACCTCGAACGCAAGTTGATTTTAAATAGGGGTAATTGATCGAATAATTTAATTAAGTTGTTAAATGTTTTTTCAAGCAAAACTACAAAATGATTTGGTGAATGAGATTAATTAAATAGAATTAAGATAAATTGTTACTTCTTTATGTTTTATATTTTGATTAAATATAACTTCCAATTCTATTAAAAACCAGTAAATGTTTTTTTATTGTAAATTTATACTTTTTGGCTAATACTTTGAACTTAATTTTACAATATTTTTTTAGAAAAAAATAAATAAAACTAAAAATTAAAGATCAACAATATTTTAGTTTACTGATATATAGACATTTTACTAATCTGATTAAAAAAAGCTTACCGAAACCTATATTTCAAAGAAATATAATACCCTATATATCAAAAAGGATTACAGTGTCTGCAAGTTTCCCTGTAAAATAATCCAACCGGAATTAAAATGCCGCCATTGAAGTTTTATGGAATTAACTGATTGTTAAATTTTTTGGAAAAATCACATTAAAAGTGTTTGGTTTTATCTAATAAACCTAAATTATTCAAAAGCTAAGATGAAAAATGAGTAAAAGTTTTAAATTAAAAAAAAAAAAATAGTTGTTAACCTGTACTTTTTAATTATTAAATGCCACAAAGGTTGAAATAAATCAAAATAAATAAACTAAAAACTTGTTGTTAAAACAACACTTTAAACCATTTACAAACTTGAGATTTAATCAGCTAAGCCTAAGGGTGAATTTAAATTTGTTGTTTTGCTTTAAAAACAACTTTTTTTAAATGTTACTTTAACTTTTGTTTTGTACATACAAAGTCAAGCCTAAAAGTTAAATAAAGAATCAACTTGTTTGCATAAAAGCTAAAGTTATGTTTTTAAAACCATACTTTGAAACATTTTGACCCTAAAATATGTTTTTTTTCCTTAAACTATTAAACATTTAAACACAAATTTAAAATAGTGTTATCTGAAATGTTTTTATTATCACTACAAACGAACCCTTATCTTTTATAATATTTGTAAATATACATATATTTTTCAATTAAGCACAGTTAAATAATCGTATTAATTTTTTCTAATAATCTTAGTTTGTAAGTTCAAGCTAGGTGTTAGTTACCCTTAATCTACATTTTTTAAACTTTTGATTTATTATGTTGCTTTGCTAGCTCTTCAGTCTTATCAAAAATAAGAATAAAATATTATACAGTTTATTTTCGTAAGAATGTAATGTTTTGTGATATATTTAAAACTCTAGAATTTTGTTACTAAAAAGGTTTGCTAATATTGTTGTTTACAAATTGTCTTGTTTTGTTTTAAATACAAACATAGTTGATTGTTTTGAATACAGTATGTATAACAATGAAAAAATATACTGCTTAAGTTGCCATAATGATTTATTTCTATGAATTATATTTTTGATAGTTCATTTTAAAAGGTCTAGTAGTTCAACAATCTTTTTTCGAGTTGTTAAAGTTTTATATCTGAAATTTTAAAATGAAAAAATAAATAAATATGTCTTTTTTTTATTTATGCATCAATAAAAACGATCAATTTAATTTGAAAAACTAAGTAACGTCATTTACAATAACAATAAAAGCGTAGAAATTAAATTGAGTAAGCACTAATAAATAGATTTAACACCACCTCACAAATTTGCAGTAATTTCAGCATTATATATTTTCACTATACGGAACTGATTTTTGATAATTTAAGTTCGGAAACATCTAATTTTCAGACTGCATTATTTGTCACACATTAATTTTAAATGACCTATTTTTAGTTTGAATTATCTTTTTGAACTTACGAGGCGTTAAAATTTTATTGCTTTTTAAAGATGTGCTAGCTTTTATTAATAGTGTTTAGATTTTATCACAATCTTTTAAAATAAGTAATTTTACTTTTGTTTATTAAAAAGCTATCGTAAATTAGTTCGTTCCAAAATTTGAGATTTTAAAAGTGAATAAATTAAAGTATTTAAAAAATATGATAAATTGCTTGCTTATAAGTGTTATCAACTTTTCAACATTTAAAATAAATAATTATTAAAATTAGGCTGATAAATCTATAGTTGTGATGCATTCAGACTTTTTTAAACTTATAAAATTTATTTTAACTTTAATTACTTTTATATAAAATTTATAACTAAGTATTAATACTTTTGAGAACTTTCGTGAATTAAGACTAAAAATATTGTTCACTTAACAAATTAATTATCCAGTAAACGAAATCAAAGTGCTTCAGCTGTTAAAAAAATCTAAAATACTATGTTTTTAAGTTATAAAAAATATAAGTATTCTGTACACATTTTTGAAAATTAATTTTATAATTGCTTTTTTTTCAGACAAAGCACAATTTTCGAAATTGCTAGAGAAATCAGATATTACGTCAGACGGTGAAGTTATTGATATTTTGTTCGGAATTTTATCTAATAATTCAAATAAAGTCGATCCAGAATCATTTGCAAGTTTCTATCAGACGTGGAAACAAGTTAGTATTTATATTTTTTTATGTTTATTATATTTTTTCATAAAAGTTTTTTTTCATTAAAAGTTTGTTTTACTATTTAAAATGTACAGTGTTGTTCTACTTAAAGTTAAATATCCAAAGTATTAAAAAACTAAACTTTTTAAATACCTTTTATTTTTTGATATCACACCTAAATACTTTAAATATGATTTACAGCTTAGATCACCTATTAAGCTAATTTAAAATTAATCTAACTATTTAAATCATTTAATGTTCATACATATTAGTTCTATGAACGTCAAAACAAATGTTGCAATTATTAAGGAAATACCTAATTAGTTACTCCTATATTTTATTACCTAAACTTCCTTTTTAATGCTTTAATTCTTTTGTTCATAAATATAGGAAAGTATATCATTAGTATTTGATAGTTTAAGTAACAAAATAGTTGTTGTTTGTAATTTTATAACTATTTAAAATTTATATTTAATCCAAAAAAAAATTTCAGAGTTGAAACTTGAATTTAAGTTATACATACTGACAATAAAAGTAAAAATAATTTATAAAATATTATATTATTTTTTGTAACAAAGTACTAAAACTTTATTTTTTATACTTAAAACTTTATCATTAGTTATATTGCCATTAAAGTTAAAGTTAGCTGTTATATTTTAAATTTTATTCCCAATTGGGTAACAAAAACTTTTACTTTGGTTCAAAGTATGTTATTTTTAAAATTCAAAAAAATAAGTTATGAATTAATGTTTGAACTTATATTATTTTAAAATGACAATGTTTAAAAAGTTTAAAAAAAGAAAGTACTTAAAATTGCAGCTATATAGATTTTATAACATGTTTAACAGGATGTGGTTTCCATTAACAATAAATATTTTTACTTTTTATTTATTTTTTCAGTCTAAGTTGTTAGGTTTTGTAATTATAAAGTTTTTAAAGATTAATAATTAAAGAAATTTAATATGAATTAAAGAAAAGATAATTAACTAATCGCACCTTATTTTAACTGGCTTTAATATTTATAAATTTAATTATATGTTTCTCTTAGTGTTAATTGTATTTCTTAAAGTGTCTTTTGCAAAGTAATAAAAAACTGTTGAAAGCAGAAATTTTTCTCGATTCTATTATTAATTAAGTTGTCTCTTGAAGTTTTAAACAATAGTTATTTGTAAAACGACTTTTAAATGGGTGCAAACTAATTAAAAACAACAAAAAATTAGTTTTTTTATATTTTGAATATTTTAATATGATTTTAAATTTGGTTTTAGCTTTTTCGCTTTTTTATTTTAAATGCTTCAAAAGTGTAATATTAGCTTATAAGGATCTATAGTTATACTTAAAAACTTACCATAAGTCATTTGGGTTTTTTAAGAGCAAAACTTAATTGTGTAACTTTTGAATAAAATTTAAATGTTTTTTAGATTACTTTTCTAAAAATAATGAGAATATTGAAAGTATGTAAGGCTTTAAAAATGTGAAAACTATTTAGGAAGTGCTTAATAGCTGTTTCCAGTATATCATGTACTTAATTAATTGTTTCCAGTTTAAGTTATTTGTAATATTTCGTAATCCTATCTATCTAAGTTAATCCGTTAGGGCTACTGTCAGTTTTGAACGACTAGACTTTAATAAAGCGATAAATATTAGTTTTTGCAAAAGGTTTTTTTTGTTTGTTGTTTTTATTTTCTAGAAATGTAAGCTTTTAATAAATGTTTTTTTAACTTAAGTTTTTACTTTATATTTCAAAATTAAAGTATTAAAATCTAATAATCTTTATTTAAAAAAAAGGTTTAAAAAAAACATTTCGGTAATAGTTTATTTTTGGTGTAAATCTTTGTTGATAATCATTCAATTATTCATATTATATTTTACTTTTTCTCCATTTCTATTTTATACTCAGGTATTTTTATAGCAGTAACTTGTAGTTAACGACAATTTTTTTTGATTAGTGTGCACTTAATCCAAACAGGTATTGTTTTTAAAATTATAACTTTATAAAAATTTACAATTATTAACACCTAAAATAAAATAATCAAATATAACAACTGGTTATTATTATAACAACTAAGTATAAAAAGCGCGAATTGGATAGTAGAAGTAAAACTTAGTAATAAGTTAGTTTAAATAAAACCAAATAATTAATTATGTATTAATTTACAGTGTAGAAATGAATGCGAAATGGCCAGTAGAAGTATAAATTATGCTAATTTGAGGGGTGTATTGCAATACAACGAAGTTATATTGAAAATATCACCTGTAGTCTGGAGTAATAAGTCTAATGGAAGGCTTGCTATCACTAATAGAAAGTTTGTTTATTATGTTTTACATAAAATGAATTGTAATTAAACAAAAGTATATGAAGTAAAAAACTGCTTTTACTAGTTGAATTTAGGCTGTTTAATTTTTATTAAAAACTATGTATATTATTAATCATATTTAAATTGATTTATGAGTTATGCTTAAACTAATTATGTAGTTGTTTGATTTTAAACCAAATTTTAAAGAAGTTTAACTTTGTTCCCAAGCTTCGTTAAGAAAAACTCTTGGTAATAGTTAACAAGCAATGTTAAATAACTATTATTTTGTATGTAAATAATAATATACTTTAAATAAATTTCATATGAAAATTAATTTATGCAGCGTGAATTACTTAGTGACGTAAAAACATAAAATATTGTAAAACTCACACGTTTTATAATTTATACCTTTTTAAACACTTTGTTTTAGCCTCAGTACTTTGTTAGATATAAGTTTACTTATTCATTTTTTCCACTGCTTAGATAGCAGTTAATAAACGTATTATATTTTATAAAAAGATTGGTTTAAACTGTCTTATTTCATCAGTAAAATGTTAGTTGTTAACACATTATTACGATTAATGCCATAATAAATAAGGAAAGTTTTACACAAGCTGGAGTTTTCAAATATAATTCTTTAAGTTAGTTTTCACTTATGAAGTAAAAAACTATACAAACAAGATTTTTTACTAAGTTTTTAACGCTTTTTAGTTTTAAAATTGTGAGCTATTTTGAAACTAGAGCTTAAGCATATGCTTTTAATTAAGTAAATATAGAGTTGAAAACCGGAAATCCTGAAAAGACTAGAAATTTGAGAAATTTAAATAAAGAATAACCTGGAATTTTGAAAACAAGTTACTAAAAAAACTGGAATTTTAAACTATTTTTACTTATCAAGTAAAAAAATTTCGGTTAGATACAAAAAACCTATCATACTTAAAATATGTTTGTATCTTTAAAGTTTTCTGTATCTTATTTTTTCATTAAAAAAAACATTTAAAGTAGCTTCAAAGTATATTTTTAATGTCGTAATATTATTTAAGACTGTTTTTTTAAACTTTAGTTTAGTTTTATACTTAAAATAGACCAACAAAGTTTTTTAAAAGCTTGTTTTTTTAAAACCTCGAAGAAATTTATAAAGCCTGGATAAAATTGAAAAGAAAACATTTGGCAACCCAGTATATAAAAATTTAAAACACGGTATAAAAAAACTCTAAATGGATCTAAATAACTGTCTACAAGTTTATTGAACTCAAACTAAAACCGCTCAAAAAGTCTGACTAAAGACCTGGTGTACAAATAGATCTTTCGGTCATCTAGTTATACACCGCATGCTGAATTTTTAAAAATTAGCTAAAAAATAATTAAATAATGAAAATTTTGACTTTAATGTAAGAAATGAATGTAAATGTTTGAAATTTTATTTTTATTTTTATTTATGTAAGCGTGTACTAAATGTTTATATATTTTTATTTTTTTCAGGTTAATATTTTTTACCGATGGTTATTCAGAATGCAAAGTTATGATAAGGTTTGCCAATATTCGTGAACTTAAAATTGGAAAACACAAAAATTTATTTAGAACTAAATCAACTCTAGTTGTAAAACATAATGGTAAGATTTTTTATGAATTTACTCAAAGGTATTTTTAACAAATTTAACAAATATTTATTCAGAACTATATTAGTTGTTAAGAATTATGGTAAGATTGTTAGATAAAAACTTTCTTAAATTATTTGTACAAGTATTTAAAAAAATTATTAAGAAGGAAACCAGAATTGTAAACGATAATGGTAAAAATAAGAAATAATTAATTTGTTTAATAGTCAAATATATTTAAAAACATACTATTACAGTTTAACGTAAGTTATAAGTTGTTAACATTAGTATTGTAATATTCATTTTAGAATTTAAATAATGTTTTACATAAAAGTCTGTATATAAAAAATGCAATGAACTATGAGTTTGTAATATGGATTTAACATACTTTTGTTTTCCAATGTTTAATAAAATAATCAACTAAAAAATGAATAAGTTTCATGGGTTTGTGAATAAGAAAGTTATTTTGTAATATATTTTTTTATTTCTTGATAAAGATTAACAGTTGCATAATGTTTTTGGTACGATATTAATTTAGAATTAGAAGTTTTATACCAATGCTTTACAGTTGAAATGTTAGATATACTTTTTAATTGATTTGAAATTTAAACTCAGACATATGTAATTGATTGAGAACTTTATATTAATTATGAAGCATTGGAAATTTTCGAATTAGCTTTTTATGTTATGATATTATTACTATCAGTAAACTTTTTTTTGATTTATTTAAATTAGTTTATAACAAAAGTAAAATTGATTTAGCGCTAAACATACGTAAATAAGTTGGTAAAAATTTTAAAGAATTTATCGAGAAGTTAAGTTTTATTATTACAACATAAAACGTTCACCAAACTTGAAATATTGTTTAAAGTTTATTTTAAGATTTATACTATAAATAAAAAGATAGATTACTCAAATGAATAAAAAAGATAAATTAATGATTGTTAAAAATAACTTTTAACTATCATATATTTCCTTAAAAATTGGGTGTTTTACAATTTGTGTAATAAATTATTAAACTTTAAAATAATGAACGACTATGTAGTGTTTATTATATCAGCGTGTATTAATTTATTTATTCATGTGTCGTAAAATAAAAATGTTTGAAATATTTTTTAAATATGATGTTATTCTACTTTGGATCACCAGATTAAAATGTATTGATAAAAACGTTTTATATCTACTCTATAACTTGAACAGAGTTTTTTAAACTTTAAAAGCAGTAATTTGTATATCTGTTTTATTTTGAACTACAAATTAATAATATTGATTTCGGAAAAGTATCTTAAATATAGTACTCTATATTTTTTGCTCATTTGTTTCACTTTTTGTTTGTTCTAAAAAAACGCTATTTGCCAAAAAAGGATTTGGAGAAAAGTTTAAAAAACTGATTTTATTAGTTTTGTTTCTTGATATTTATTTGACATAAAAAAAACCTTAAGTGGATATAGCAAATAAGGCAAAAAATATTATCAGTTGTTTATTTATGAAAATTATTTTATATAATTTAAAACCTTTATTATTAAATTTGGATTAGAAAATAAGTTTTTATTTTTTTTTTTTAATAATTTAATATTATTTTGCTTACTTAACAGAACACTCATCATTAAAAGTTGGTCTGGGAAATTAATCTGAAATTTTATTTATTTTATTTATATTTATTATATTTTTACAGAACACTCATCATTTAAAATTGGTTTGGAAAATGAATGTGAGATTTTATTTGTTTTAAGTTAATATTTTTAAAAATTACAGAGCATTCTTCATTAAAAGTGGGTTTGGGAAATGAATCTGAGATTTGGTTGGATCTCGTTCAAGAACTGAGAGTCGGAAGAATGCTGTCCAGAGGTTTTTTATTTTAAAATGTATAAATAATTTTATATTCCTATTTGTTACATATTTAAGAATTGGCAGGGATTGTCCTGCCATGTAATTGGTATTTAATATTATTTTGCAACTTTTGTAGTTTTAATATTTAAAATACATTTTTTCATATACTATTATTTTGAGTTGTAACTTTTTTTAATATATGTACAAACATGAAACAACAAAAGACATTAGTATCAGTGTAATGACTTTTTATAAGTTTAAACTGTTATTTACACAAAGCATAAAGTTCTAAATTTTAATGACAAAATATTTTCAATAGGTAAACTTTAGGTTTTATATTATTTATTTGTTATTAAAACTTATAATGTTTCAGATTGGAAAGATCATTCAATGTCTTATGTGAGTGCCTCTCAACACGTTATTGTGGCTGATACATTATTCCAAATTGTTAAAGATGAAGGTTATTTAACTTTTATTAATTTTAATTAACATGTGATTGTAGCTGATACATTATTTCAAATCGTTAAGGATGAAAGTTAATTAATAGTTTTTATTAATTTTAATTAACATGTGATTGTAGCTGATACATTATTCCAAATTGTTAAAGATGAAGGTTAAATAATAGTTTTCATTTTATTTTTAATTAACATGTGATTGTAGCTGATACATTATTCCAAATTGTTAAAGATGAAGGTTAAATATTATTTTAAATTTATTAGTATAGTAAGTATGTAGTAGTATTAGGTTGTGATATAAAAATTAATAATATAAAAACAGTTATGTCCAAATTAACATATACTTTTTGTGAATTTGATAGAATAAAATTAAAATTTATTTACTCTAAGAATACACTAAAAAAAAACATAAATTTAAAACTAAAAATATTTTTATAATATTATACTTAGCTTTATCTTAATAACACAGTACTATTTAAATACATTACTACATACACATTTAGATGCAAAATATTGTTGTTGTTGCTATGGTTTCAGCATAACCGGTTAAAATTTTATAAGTTGTAACCATAGTTTTCATTAGAATGTTTTTTTGATTCACTACTAATTATGATATAGATGTTTAAATAAAATAGTTGATAATCGCATTTTAATTTAGTTTTACAAAAGCTTTTGTTTAGTTTTAGGTTAATTTCTAATAACACAAATTAGTTTTTTTTCAGTATGCATGGTACTAAAATATAAATGTAAAATATATATAACTGTGCTTATTTGTTAAGATTGTTCGGTAGTTGAATAAGTTTGATAAAAAAGTTAATTTTACATATTTTGTTTATTATTAATGATATTCAGTTTAAATAAATGAAAATTTAAATTTATCAAAATAAATATTCAAGTACTTATTACAAAGTATATGTTACAGGTGATTATTTTCAAAATTAGAAGTAAGTATTTTTAACACAAGTGTTAATTATTTCAGAATTTTTATCAACAATTTTTTTCTTGTTTACAACACAGTATATATTACAGCTGACCTTATGTCTATGGATGAATTCAAAACACATTTGAAAGATGTTTGCAAGTTGACCAAATTATACGAAAATGGACACCCTAACGCGTTACCGCTTAAAACTCATGAGGTAAAAACTTTAAAAAAAATATTTGTTGTAACATCTTTAGTTTACAAAAATTTTCATCAATAAAGTAATATTATTGCAAGTAGTGTAAATGTTGACCAAGTTATTAAACTGTACTTAAAGTCATGTAAATCATTAACATGAAATTAAAAAAAAACAATTTATAAATTTTTAGATGTTGGCCCACAGAATCGACTCAGCTCCAAAAGAATCTAAAAAGACTGCTGTAGAGTGCATGCTATATACTTCTACAGGTTAATTTATAATAAATAGTATTAAAATAAATATTTCTAAAAAGACTGCTGTGGAGTGTATGCTATATACTTCTACAAGTTTGTAATAAACAATATATAAAAACTAGAATGCATGTTGTATACTTCTACAGGTTTGTATTAGATAATATTTAAAAAATAAACACGTAAAATGCATGCTATATACTTCTACGGGATAATTTGTTATAAGTAATAAAAAAATGTCTGCTTCATATACATATATACAGGATAATATTTGATATTAACTCAGCAAGATAAAATTTAAATACTTTCTTCCTATACATAATTCTTATATGTCTGTGTAGCTTTAGATGAGATCAATATTTTTATTATAAAGACTCCTCATATATCTGGGTGGTATTAGAAACAAGCAAAACTAGATTAAGCCATTTTATTTTATACAGATTCTTCATATATATGGGTAGCGTTGGAATCTAGCAAGATAAGGTTGATAGACGCAGCTAAATGGAGTCTTGATAGCAGACCTATTAAAGATTTAGGCGGAAAACTGGTTTGGTTTTATAAAACAATTCAAAACACTATACTAAATATTTAAAATACTTTATCTTATTTAGTTTTAAGAAAAAAATATTTAGATTAAGAATTTAAAACTAAAATAAATTTTACTTTTTCTAACAATACTCTTAAAATATTTTACTTTTCTGAAACTTTTTTTCAAATAGCCAACAATTTTTAGTTTACATTCTCCACCAAACAATTTAATTTATTAAAAAAAACTTTTTGTTTAACTCATTTTCAACAGACTTGCATGCTAATGACGTCATCAAACGAGTTGTGGATCGGAAGCACAGATAGAAATATTTACGTGGTTCGTACGGAACAAATGAAAAAATGCAGGGTTTTACACGAGCATCTAACATCAGTTGTTTCAATTGTTAAATGTAACAAGTTAGTTTGTTTTAGAATTTACAACATTTAAGTTTTTCACAGATTTTATGGGTATAACAAATAGTCAGTAGAAAAACTGAATTGTCAAGATAATTTTAAAGTTTTAAGTAGAGTTTAACAGTACATCTTGAAAAGTTTTTTTAAGTATTCTAAGTAAGTTGAACATAAATTACAGATATTGCATTTAGCAATTATTACAAACATTTTAGCTGTTAAGTTTTATTTAAGGAAGAAATGTAATGTTTTTATTAAAAAAGTATTGTTCTTTTTTATTGTTAAGTTCGTATATATTTCAAATAAAAATAACAAAAATCAAGTAAAAAGATAAATTTTATATTAGTTTATTCTAATTATGTTTTTGTACTTGTTTTAAAAAACAAAGTAAGGCGTTTTAAATTAAATTATCTACATCAGGGTTTCCCAAAAAGGGTCACATTATTTTAGAAATTTATGGGACCAAAGGGGGTTGTGAAGAGTAAAGGGGTCAATTTAAGACTTCAGCTATTCTGGGATTCACGATGAAGAGCAAAAATTATCTTAGACGTATTTAGGTCAGTTGTGAAACTTACACAAGATATCAGGGGAACATATCTTGCACACAGTAGATTTTTGACAAATGTTTTTGTAAGGGGGGCATTCTTTTTTTTACTTTCTCAAAAGTGGACGTTATGAAAAAAAGTTTTGAAAAACCTGATCTACGCAGTCTTAGTTGTTTAATTAATCTCACTTCTTAACCCAATTTATTCATTTTTAATTAGAGTTTTTTTTTAATTATTTTTGTTTGTTTTTACAGGAAAATAGTGAGCGCATCGTCGGACGGGGTCATCAAAACTTGGGGTGAGAAAAGCACCAAACCGGAACGAAGCTATATGACGTCATACAAGAACTTGATACAAGTTCACTCGTTTTTAGACAACTACCTAGTTTGTTGTCAGTAATAATTTTTATTTTGATATTTTAGCAATTAATTACAACAGAGTTAGGAACAAAACTTTTTTTTTAATGATGTTAAATTTTCATGCATATAAGCGTAAATTTAAATTTTTATAAAGCAAATTTCATTTTTGAACAACTGCCTCGTTTGTTGTTATTTTCTATTTTATTTCTTATTAAAGCTAAATATTAAACTTTATTAGTTTTTATACTAGGTTACAAAAAAACACACAAGCTAAATATGTTTTTTTTTTCTTTAACTTAATAAGGCTTTATACATGACAGTTCATATTCTTATAAAGTTTTTAAGTGGCCTTGTTTAGTTTTTAAAATGTTTTTAGTATAGAAATGTACCTGATTAACCTAAAAGTAAAAGTAAAAGTGTTAAAAAAATTTTTATAACATGTTAAAGAAAACTTTCCACAATTATTTAGAATAATTAGAGTTTGAAAAGTCATAAACCCATTCAACTTTTTTAAGGATAATGCGTTTTTGCTAAACAAGTAAACACAAAAAATTCAAGTTTTAACTTTGTTTATTACAAGTAGATACAAATATGATCGTACTATTCAGTACAATGATTATATAATTTGTACTGAATATTTTTCAACTCAATTTTTTTGTATGAAACAGGCACGCCCCATTCTATTCACATATTAACAACTGAAGGAGTCCAAGTTCAAAATCTGTCAATTGGTGATTTTTACACGGATTGTACTAATTGTGAAATTACTACGTGTTTAGTTACTAATAACAATCAAGTTGGTTATTTAATTTTTTGTAATTGCATATTATTTGTAGTTTTAATAAAAAAAATAATAATAATTAAGTGAGTTATAAACGAACATCAATATAGTTGATGCAATTTTATAAGTCTATATGTTGTTTCTGAAAATAAAATTCTTATACAACATAAAAAAAATTAGCTTGAGTTAAAAATTAAGTTATATTAAAATACTTCCAAGTTTTTGATCGGTTTAGTAATTATGTATATAATCAAGTTTGTTCAAATTTTCTACCTAAAAACTTTGTAAACCTTTAAAAACCAAAGACTAATACCTGAGTTGTTTCTTGAAACCTAAAATAGACATGTCATATTTAATACCACATAAGCTAATATTAAATACAAAAATGCTGAGATAATGGTTTTTAATTTTAACTGCATACTTTTATACGTAGAGAAGTTATAGGCTTGGTTAATTTTAAAACGTAATAAAGTTTTTAGTTTTTACTAGTACATAAACTAACAAAAAAAAACTCATATAGATTTGGTGCGGTGATTCAACGGGCACTATTTACGTGTGGCACAAAAACAAGAAAAAAATCCCCCTAAGTAGAGAAGTTGATTTGTCACCTGCAGTTAAAATGTCACCACGAAGTTCACTTATACTCGACATCGACGTATCGAGAAGTGTCACCTGTATGCTTGCCTTGGATAAATATGTTTGTTATTTATTTGTTTTAATTAGTTTAATTTTAATTTGTTTCGTTTATATAAATGTACTTGTTCATGATGTATTTTAAAATTCCAATATAATATAGTACAACACACAAAAAGTATAAGAAGCTGTACTTTTATTTATACTTAAGTAGTTTATATAAGAGACTTTATATCTGTGTATTTTATATTTAAATAAATAATTAATTAAGATGTGGGTAGGAGATTCAGTAGGAGATATTTCAATAATTGAATTTAAAAAATATTGTATAAAAATTAATTACATTATAATAAATAATATATAATAAATAATCAATTAAGATGTGGGTAGGCGATTCTGTAGGAGATATTTCGATAATTGAAATTGAAACGATTTCTCAAGAAAGGTGTTTGAAAGCTCACGATGCTAAAGTTACTACATTGTGCGCTATTGAAAACAGGTTTGTTTTATTTCTTTATATTAAACTTATATTTAAAATAAATTTGTTTTATTTACTTATATTAAAATTATATTGAAAACAGGTTTGTTTTATTTAACTATATTAAATTTATATTGAAAACAGGTTTGTTTTATTTAGTTATATTAAAACTATATCGAAAATAGGTTAGTTTTATTTATTTAATAATTGTTTTGTTACAGTGTTTTGAAATTAGGTGTGTTTTTTTCAACTATATTAAAAGTAGGTTTATTTTATTAAAATTTATTAAAAAAGGATAGTTTTATTTAGATATTCAAAAATACGTTTGTTTTACTAAATTTGTGTTGAAAATATATTTGGTTATGTAATTAAACAATTTACTAAATTGTATAAAAATTAGGGATAATTGTTTTTAATATTGTATAATTATTTGCAACTTTATTTTGTTAATTAAAACTAGTAATAATCTTTTTGCCATAAAATGTGTTTTATTTTTTTTTATAAACTGTTAAATATGTAGTAATTAGTTATTTTATTATGAATTTTTAGGTATGTAGTAAGTGGATCATCTTCAAAAGACGGGAAATTAGCAATTTGGAGATCTTCCGTATTCAGTGAATAGAAAACTATTTTTGAAACATTTAATCATTTAAACTTTTTATTTCATAATCAGCTTTTTCGGAGATTTTCCGTATTTAGTGAAATATAAGTAAAAAAAGCTTGAATCTAATCATTAGAATAAATCAGTCTAAGTTCAGTGATGGTTCAATAAATAAACTATTTGGTAGAAATTATATCTAAAATTTCATATTTACAAAATTTCATGAACTTTTATTTTAGCACATAATATTCATGTTTCTTTTAATAACGTTTACACTTTTTATGATATTTAAGAAGCCCGTATCCAAATGTTAAAGCTTTAAAAAATGTACAATTATAGTTGCCATTTTATTTTGTATTTTTAATATATTTCTTTGTATTTTTAGTAAAATTATTTATGTCTTAGAATGTATACTGATCATTACGACTGAGTTTATTTATATGATTCTAGGTTTTAAGAATATTTTTCAGTTATCAAATTTATTTTAAACAATTTTATTTTTGTCCAGCTTAGACGTAGTAATATTTATTCAAAAAAAGCGACTTTTAAAACTTGACTAATTTTTCGAAGTGCTGTATTTTAGTTTTATAGATTTTTTTATTATGTTTATAGCTTAATCAGTACACAAATTTTACTATGCCATACTATTATTATTTTTTAAATATAAACTTTAGTTTATGTGAACTATTTGACAAATAATTTAGTTTATAGTTACACACTTGAATTAAAACATGGTATAAGCTATGAAAGATAGTATTAGACTTAAAAACTAACATCATACTTAGTTTTTTATATTTTATTTTAATTTTTTTTACTGTGTCTTTTTATTAAGTTAGATACATAATTAAAAAAATTTCATTGCTTGTTCTAATTTGTCAAAGTATTTTTCTAACCTAAATCATTTCAAAAGTAGTTGAACTAGAAAACCATATTATCGTTGAAAACTCTTTAATCTTAAAACTTTTTTATTCAAAATATCAAGTTTTTTTTAGTGTTGCAAATATTTTGTTTATTTTACTTTTGTAATCATAACAAAAAAAAACTATAATTATGTCACTGTAATATTAGAACTAGAGTAGAACTTTTTATATACTATTATGCACATTTTTTGTTCTTACTTTTTTATTGTTTCTATTTTCTTTGGATATTTTGAGTTCGTAAAAAAGAATTAAACTTGTTTTTTTCAATAAACTGTTAATGTGTCTGAATGTGTAAGTTTATTAAGAATATAAAAACTTTTTTTTTCTGCTTTCATTCTTAATACTTGAGGATAAAGCTTAAGTTATTTAAATAATTTTTATGAGAATTTATGTGATCTAGATGTTCTAAATTACAGACTTGAAAAAGATAGGAATTACCCTTTTTGAATTAGTAGATAAGAATAATTTATTTGGGCAATAAAACTTATAAATACAGTACATGAAAATAAAAAGCATATTAACTCTTATGTCTTTTTATTTGTTTTAAAGTAATTAGTCGAATCAAAATCTGAGTTTTCCCCCGAATAAAAACTAATGAAAATTTCTCATTGGTTGAACCAAGAACGAAATGTTTTATTTTTTACTTATTATTTTTACGTTATGTCAAAAAATTAACTTAATTTATATATAAAACTCTGCAATACGTTATTTGTTATTATGCAAGGCACAATTCCTAACTCTAAAAACTCAACCTGCAAGCATTTTATTTTCTGAATAAGTAGGGTTGTATGCTTTTGTAATAAAACAAACGTCTATCATTTCTTATTTTATTAAAACTTCAAATGAAAACTAGTTTGTTAAGAGTGATATGTTTCCGTTAAATTGACTTTGAGTTTAATCCAAGTTTCTCGTTTTCATTATGTCTGTTTTTTTTTTTCTTTGTTTAATTTTTTCTTCATTTAAAGACATAGGTTTACATTATTTTTGCTTTTAACAATAAATATAATTTATATTTTCTCTTAAACAAGATTTTTTTTATGTTTAAATTAGTAGTTAGGGTAGGCGGAATTACAAATGATGAATTTTACTTGCTTGACCCTCAAAAAATGTATATAGTTGCAGATGGTTAGTAAGTCTGATGTTTTTCTACCTTAGAAAAAATAAATTGAATAACCTTTAGTTTAGCTTTTATAATTTATCTTCTCATGAAATATTACTGACATTTACTATGTATTTGTTTTTACCATAACACTTTTATTATGCATTGCATTATATGCAGCAGTTGTATTATTATATGAAGAAATTGATTTTTTTTACTTATCCGGAATTTCGGTTATCCGGACATGTTTACAGAAAAATCTTTCCCAACGTGTCCGGATAAGTGAATAAGCACTGTACCATTTGTTCGATTTGGTTGTATAATAAAATCTAACAAGTCTTTATTATTGTTGTAATGTAATAATAGTTGTTACTTAAGTAACTCATAATTTTCATTGCATCTTGCGAATGTTATCTTAAGCTTTAAAAGTTTAAAAATCTTTCCGCTAAAAATTAAGTACCCTTATTATGCGATTAACATTTTAATCATTTTTGGCATTCGGCTCTGCTATCAATAGACAGATCTATCCCTTATTTCCTAGTTCAACTAAGTAATACAACAATCAAATTCCTTTAGCTTCTATTCAATTTGATTGTAAGATAAAAGAGCACATTTCAAAAAGTTTAAGGGATTTTTGTCACTTTAATTCAGACATTTATAAGAACAGATCATGAACTAATAAAAAACTATTTGATTTTTTTAATTAATAATATTAGAAAACAATTATTCAAAGAGTTTATTTAGCAATAAAATTTAAAAAAAGGTTTAATAAGCTTCAAAGGTCAATTTTGGTTTCAAGTATACTTCAAAAGCATAAGCTAACTCACGCTTTGTTTAGTAGAGTGTAAATGAGGTTAATTAGTTATACAGCAGTATATTGATATCATCTAGACTCCTATACCTAGCAAATTTTACCCAATGTTTTTAATCTCTACTCTTACCCACTTTACCCGAATCAGCATAAACAAAACTAAATAGACTACAACCAAAAATAAGTAAAGTATTAGCAAATTAAAAATGCATATAATTTGCAGCTATCTGGTTTACATTTAAAAGCTGTGAAATAACTAAAACCTATGTTTTCAATTAACACCTTGAGATAGGTTGACTGACAAAAATAATTAAACACAAACTTTAGTTGTTTTGCAGTTGTTTTTTTTGATAATAACTCAGTGAAGTCGAAACGAATATTTTAAAATAAACTAAGAAGTTGTTAATTAGATTTCTTTAAAATAGTTTCTAAAAACATAAGTATCTCCTTTCAATTTTATCAGCAGTTTTAGAAACATATCATTCAATTTATCAGTGAAACTAATCGCTCAGTAAAACCAAGAGTCACTTTTTTTATCTAGACCGTTGATAAAACCGGAGCAAAGATATGATATCAGAATTTTAAAAAGTGTGTTAATTTTCGAATTTAACTATTTCTGCAAAGATAGTTTTATTTGTAGCTTTTAATCAATTTTATTAGAAGATGAAAGAGCACATTTCAAAAAGTTAAAGGGATTTTTTTAAATTATTTTTATAGAAAATTAACCCTAAAAAGCGTGAATGCTTCAAAACGGCACCTAGTTAAGAACTCTGATTGAGTATTTATGTATACAAATATATATGTTTGTACAAATCGATTATATTAACTTTTTAAAATACTTGCAAAACTTAGTCATCATTGCTTTTTTAATTTAAAATAAAATACTTAAATTTTAACGTGGCAATTCTTGGGTTTAAACTTAAATTTATCATCTGAGATGTGTCATTTTTTCGCATTTTTAAAATTAACAAATAAAAGTGTATCTATTAAATAAAATATTATAACTGCGTAATGAATCTAAAATGATAATATCGTATTTTATAATAAAATATATTTACTGTATAATGCAGTTTTTTCAAGACATATATAACTTTTTCACTTGTATTTTAAAACATTAAGTAATTTTCTTAAAACTTCAAGTAGATTTGATTCTCTATAGATAATACAACATCAATATTTTTTATACATTTATTTGATGTTTAAACTAAGTTAAAAAGCAACAAAGGTTTACTGATAGTTTGAAAACGGAAACAATGTGAGTTATAAAAAAAGTATAAATAATAACCTAAAACTTATCAAAAACCAAATAACGAACAAAACAGTTAATAGAAATATGTAGTACACAGGACTAAATTTATATCTAAAAAAAATCTGTCACTTTTTAGACATCTTCGCACAACTAAATACTTTACAGCTTTCGAGTTTCTGTTTACTTTCTTGAATCCAAGCATTTGGTTTAGTGTCGTAACAAAACATAACCAAAATACTTTCTTTATAATAAAGTAGTTTCTGAAACACATAAATTGTACAACATACGCTTACTGTATTGATACTTACTGCCTCATGTAGATAATATGATGATGTTGGTACACTTTTTATATAAGTAAACTTGTTTGTAACGCTATCAAAAACTTCAAAAGTATGTGTGTGGAATCCACCGATAACGAACAACCTATTTCCCATACTAACTATACCATGACCAGATCTTTCTTCCAACATATCAGGCAATTGTGTCCATTTGTTCTCATGAAAGCAAAACGCTTCAACAGGATTTAATTTAAAAACAATATTATGATATCTCTTTGGTTTACCACCACTAACGACAATTTTACCTTCAAAAACTGCACAAGATGCATTGTATCTACTTTCAAACATTGAAGCTGTGTAAGTCCATTTGTTACTTTTTATATCAAAACACATACAAGAGGCAGTAGTGAATGGTTAAGAACATCCTTCAATAATAACCTTTCCACCAATAACATAAATATTCTGCATGTAGCTACAAACACAGATTCCAGAACGCTCATCCAACATTGAAGTCAAATTAGTCTTATTTTCGGTGGATTCCGAATACTTTTTAAATGACCAATTCCGCCAATTATCAACTAAAACAAACAAATTTGAACCGCAGACGACTACTTTAGAGTTATATTTATTTTTCTTAACGACATCTACTTGTTTGTTTTTTTCATTACTATTAATTTTAAACGGGAATTCTAATATTTTCATATGTCTGTTCATACTTACTGCAATACTATGGTCTTGTTGAGCACAATACCTTGCTTGATACAATAAACGAATCTTTTCATTGAATATTTTGTTTGTCATTTTACTACTTTGCAGACTAACTTTCCTTAAGAAAATAATATGTTAGACTACCATGTTTAAAGTGTAAAGTATCAACAGAAATAATGGTTTACTCTAATATTGATACTAAAAAATAAAATGCTATTAATTAAAGTAAACAATTAAAGTAAATTCTGATATCATAAATAAGTTATAATTGTACTTTTTAACACAGAGATTACAGAGTTAAGTTTATAAATAAGTGGTAAGCTGAGAATACAGCTTTAAGTTAACTTACTATAAATAAATAATTTTTTTGAGGAAACCTTGAATATTTTATAGTTTTATGTTTGCAAATATTATTCGCTTCTTTATAAGTACATTTTTAGGCTTTAAAGTTTTAAAAAGAAACGAAAAAATAAAAGAAAATTTTATGCTGTTATTATTATTATTGTTATTGTTTTTTTTATATAAGTGCATACTTTGCAAATGTCATACTTATTTTCATTTTGTTATTTTTAAAAAAATAATTGAATTTATGGTTAAATTAACTTCTTTATAAAGTAACAAAAAATTACTTTTTATTCAAATATAAACTTCTTTAAGTATTTCAACAAGTTTTTTAAAAAAATTAGACTTTTAGCATAAAATACTGATAAAACTAAGCATTAAAGTAGCTTATAACAATTTCACCTTCTCTTAATAAGTTGTGAACTATTTTTCAAGTATTTTCATGTCCGCTATTAGTAATGTTTATCTCGTTATATAAATTAAGTTTTAATTAGTTTTTAAAGTATAAAAATGTTCTGTTCTTAAATCTTTTTTTTTAATACTCAGGCTTAGGCTGTTTTTATACTTTATCTTATAAGATAAGCTGTCAAAAACATTATGAATAAAACTTCTTTAAGTAAAGAAATTAGTTAATATTCGTATTATTTTTTTTTTAATCTTTTATTTTATTGAACTATTTAAAAAAAACTATATAGTAAGAAATTATAAAAGCAAGTGTCGTACGACTCGATAACCGCTTTTGAAATATAACAAAGTTAAGTTCTTGTAGTATTTTATTATTGTGGGTATAAAACTACATTATTTTAATGAATTTTATCTTATTGTTTTACAAATTAAATCATTTTTTTTTCTTATCTCTGTAAATCTAAGTGTTTTAGCACAAACCTCTCTTTCTTTATTTATAATAATTCTTAAAATTATTTTATTTTAAACAATAAAACTATATACCTAGTCTGATTTACTTTATATGAAATTAGCTTAATTAAAATTAACTGAGGCACCGAGTTTGACATTTTTGAGTGTCTGAATTTATTTCATTATATTCTGTATACTTCAAAATTGTTATAGAAAAAAATATGCAAGTTATTCCTTATAAGATAAAAGGAAGAATAAATGTTTTTTTAATTGCTGAAAACATATTTTCGTTATATAGATTAAAATTCCACAAAAAATTAATACAACCTTAAACTACTTAATTAAATTCATAACTATTACTTTTTCAAAATTCAAAATGAAAAAACTTATTCGGTGTGATATTTTTGTTATAGGCTAATTAAATTTTCTATAGATGACTAATTTTGCATGCAGATAATTCTTAAATTAATATATATATATATATACCACAGGTGTTCTTGTGCTAAAACTTTATTTCAACTATCGGCGTTTCACTGCTCTCAAATAAATTTAAGAACAGATCTACGGAGCTAAGTAGAAGGTGTTTAAGTTTAAATAACAAGCTTATTATATATATATATATATATAGAATTAAGTTATTTAACTTAATAAATTAATTTTTTTACACTGAGCCCACATTGAGGGCTTTATAAATAAAAAGGTTTACATAAAAATGTAAAACTCAAAGGACATAAATCTTTAATGTTTTGTGCTTTATTTTAAACTTGTTTTGAAGTTGATGAGTGCATAGGCACGAAACTCGAGTCCTTTAAGTTTTACATCTTTAAATAAACCTTTATATATATATTAATATATATATATATATTCATATATATATATATATATTTATATATAAAATAAGATTGTTATTAAAACTTAAACACCTTCTACTTAGCCACACTTTAAGAGCTTTTAAATAAGTTATTAGAAAAATAAGATTTCAAAAAAACTGGTACACGTGTTTCAAAGACTAGACGCCTTAATCTTCAGCCAACTAAATTTAAAATAAAAGATTTTTGGTAAAAATAGAAGCAAAAGTTATACAAAAAACAAAAAACAGTATGACGTATTATTGTGCATTACAAGAATTCAGTACAAAAATCGATCTACCATCTAACTTTCAAACAACTAAAATTAACAAAAACAACAGTTAAGTGACTATAAAATACTTCAAACTTTATTGTATTTTAAGAGGAGCTTTTTCATATGGCGACAAAACGATATGAATTCACTCCTCTTATCTAAACAACTTTCCTTTCGTAACGCATACATAACGGCTGTTGATTCTTTAAAGCACAGCCTACAAACAGGGTTAATACCATCTGCTATTACCCACTTGAAGGGCTTTTAAATGATTTATTGAAAAAAAAAAAACGTTTTAAAAATACTGGTACATACCTTACATATATCTTTATTCATCAGCCAGTTTAAATTGTTTTAGTTAGATAGTAACGTTTGATTAGTTAGATTGAAGATCGATTTTTGTACAGAATTTTTGTAATGCACAACATCACGTCATACTGTTTTTTTTTTGCATAACTTTTGCATCTATGTTTAGTAAAGTGCTTTTTATTTTAAATTAAACTGGCTGATGATCAAAGCTTTATGAAACATTAAAGTTTTATATAACGTATGTACTAATATTTTTACAATCGTTATTTTTTTCAAAAACTTATATATAATATATATGTTAAAAAACAATTTATGTGCACAATTTTTATGAGACAAAAAGTATCAATTTCAATTTTGTTAGAGTGTTAACTATACAATATCGATAAAACGTTATTTTAGTGTAGGTTAAGTAATATACGGTCTGCTTAGCTTAATTTGTTATCTAAAAATAACATTAAAGATTTAAAACATCTTAAGAAAAAGAAAAGAAAAACTATTGCCTTTTTCATAACAGGAGTTTTATTATCTAACATTCTGGGACTTGATTTTTAATGTTTATTGAAAGAGTTTGACCAATGAAAGCTCTTAACAAGCTAAGCTCGCAAAATACTTTTATAAGGAAATCAGATAATCTGGTTATAAAATTTTCCCAAATTAAATTATCTAAGCTTTAAGCTTCTGAAATATTCATTCTAGTTTTTTTGGTCGTAACTTCTTGGGTAAAGAATAGTTATTGATAGCTTTTTTAATGTTTATTGTTTTGAAAGTTTTAACAAAAAACAAATTTGTTTATTTAGTTTCTTTTGGTAAAAGAATTAAGTTAGGTATGCCTATGTGCTTGTACATTTAATATGTTTTTGAACTAAACATTTTGTTTGAAAAAAGTTTTAGACACTTATCAGCTTAAATGTTGTTGTTTTGTTAACTAGATTTCAATCATTAAGCTTTTTTATATTAAATTTCTTTACAAAAAACATCAAGGTTATTATCTCTGAGAATAAAGTCAGTAATTAACTTATTTTTACTAACTTTTGTACTTTAAAACTTTAAAATCTTTGTTTCATTTAAAAAGTTAAAATTTTGTCAAAATATTTTTTTTCTAATATTTTATGGTGATTAAATCCTTAATTTCTGCTTATAACACTACGTTATTTAAGTATAAACATTCTAATAACTTGCGAGATTAATGAAAATACAAGGTTTTTTAAAATATTACATAGTATTTTAACATAGATCATACGGAAAAATCTTTTTGTTACCTTTTAAAAGTTAAATGCTATAAAAACAAATAATATAACTTATTTGGTACAAGTTATGTAAAAATATGGTTTAATATAAGTGTACTTATACTATATTGTGTATATTAGAGCTTAACAAAAGTTTTTATTAAACAAATAAAAGAACTACTAATTAATTAACTCTAATTCTTTTATATTATTTTGACCCCCCTAAGTCTTAAATAGCCTAATACATAAACTAAAGATTTAGTTTTCAAAATCAATTAAATAATCTGAATACAATTTGCTATTTTTCTTTGAACAAAACACATATTAAATATAATGTTATACAAAAATGTATTAAGAACTAAAACAAGTGAGACCACTATCACATAATAAACTTAGTGTGTAAATAACATAAGTAAAAACAACAATCCAAATTTAAAGACAAAACTTAGTTTAAAAACCAGTAGTTTATAAAATCATTAGCGAGCAAACTAAAGTCTTTTTTTTGTTTTAGTTTTTAGCCATCCTTGCACAACTAAACACTTTTGACTCAAAGTGCAAATTATTTTCTTGTATAGCATTATATTCTTCGTTGCAACAAAATATCAACATATCACTTCTACTATCATTTCCATATCTTCTTTGTTCAATTTTTCGATACACATAAATTTTATAACTGATGCTCACTGCCTCAATATTGTTGACAAAATAGTACGGACTATCTTTTAACTTTGGTAGATTTTTTATGAAAACGAATTTGTTTGTGATACCGTCTAATACTTCACAAGTATTTTCGAAGTTTCCACCTATAACAAACAATTTATTTCCAAGGCTAACAGTACCATGATTAATTCTTCCTTTCAACATATAAGCAAACGGAGTCCATTTGTTCTCATGGAAGCAATATGTTTCTGAAGAATTTAAACTAGTGAGTTTGTAACCACCAGTAACGACAATTTTACCTTTAAAAACTGCACAAGAAGCATTTTGTCTAATTGTAATCATCGGAGCGCTTTTTGTCCATTTTTCGTTTTTGATGTCGTAACACAAACAAGTATTAATGTTTTGTTGTGAATAACTTAGTTTACCAACAACATAGATCTTCTGCATAAAACTGCAAATACAAAACTCTGAAAGCTGTTTTAACATTGGAGGCAAAACAATTATACTTTCACTGGATTCAGAATACTTTTCAAACGTAAGATTTCGTCTACTTTCGCTAAACACAAATAAGTTAGAACCACTAGTTACTATTTTAGTGTTGTATCCCCTTTCTGTAAAGTTATCTATTTTTTTCCTATTTTCATAACTATTTTTGTTAAATGGATATTCCATTCTATGCACTATTCCTTTCATACATACAGCTACACTAAACTCTTCTTGAGCACAAAACCTTGCTTGATACAATACAGAATTATTTTCAATTTTCATTTCGTTTGTCATTGTACTACCTAGAAAACTAAATTTTCATCAAAAAAGGATATTTAAAGATAAATGACAAAGTAAACAAGTAAGTTAATGAATTATCAAAAAGTATGACGATATATGCATTTAATAATAATAATTTAAGTGATACCTTTCTTAATTTATTGGTATATGTTAGTTGAAAAAACAAGTAACAAAAAGATCTTAATGATAGTTTTATTTATTATCATGTCTAGATGTTGTAACTTTATGTTAATTTTATCTAATGCCTAAACTAACATCTAAATTTTGTTTGAAATTCTAATGTGAACCATAAAAAAATAGTAGCAATAATTATTAATACTTTTAGCAATAAAATATTTAATATTAATAGTTATTTTTTAAATCTCGATGTATAAATGTATTTCTATTATGATTTAAGTAAATTTAGTCATTTGTTATACTAAACCATACTTTAAGTACTGAGTCAAAATTTTTAAATAACTTTAAAGTAACAATAGTTTAAAACTGATCAGTTTTATCAACTTATGAATAGTTACTATGAAAAAACAGTTTACTTTATTGTTTATTGTGCAATGATGGACTCAGGCATAAAAACCTGAGCTACTTAAGCCGGACAAAAAAAAAGAACAAAAAAAGTTTAAGTCACCAGTTTAAGATAAAAAATAAACATTGAAAAAAAAACCAAGTTATTTTCCATAATTTTTTCAGGGATTCCACACTTAAGTTACACGTTATAAAAGTATTCTTTATGTTAAAACCTTTATAAGTTGTTTTATAAATATTTTATTTTTATTAAAAACTTTGTTGTACAACAACCTTTACATATTAGCTAAATTATAGCAGATTAATGACAATAAGATATAAAATCACAAATATATTATCAAAAAAAAAGTTTAACTTATAAACTATCAACTTTAACATAATAAAAAATAATGTTTAAAGTAAAATAAAGTTTATGTTTAATAAAAAATTATGAGGTTAGGTTTCAATTTTTGATTGTGATTGAACACATGCATTTAGCTTTGATTCCCGTAGTTTTACTATGGAATTAAAAATACACATAATGAAATTCTTATTTTAAGTTATGATGTTTTTATTTTGGTAATAGACTTTTTTGCTTTAAAAACTTAAAAAGAAATGGTAATGCAGTTTATATATTATCATTTTTATATACAAATTTAAAAACCGCAAATTAATATAACCATTAAAGTCATAGGATATTAAAATCTATGCTTTTTTATAAATTATTTTTATATGTTTTTTGCCATACAACTGACATTACAACGATTACTTAAACTAACAAATAAGTTTAATATAGTTTATTCAAATACAAACAGGTTTACACAGCTAATTTTTTTTATCAAAATTTATAAATTTTTTGAACTTATACTTTCAATTTCTTAACTATGTTAAATGTTTTTGTTTTATTCAAATTTTTTCAATTTGAATAAACTGAAATAATATTTGAAAATTTCTGCACAGTTTAGTATTATTAATTGTTATAGGTTTCTTAGAAATGTAAAAAAAAATTTTATCTAAGTTTTTTTAAACAGTTTACTTATTACAAATCAAATTTTTTCAGTGAAGTTAACTGTAGCTTTTCTTTAAAACATAAAATGTAGCTTTTATATTTGATTTTTTTATGTTTAAAGATTTTAAATAAGCTTTAGTCAGTTTATATTAGTAGAATTCTCTTTAAGAATAGATTTAGAGTGTTAAAATATAAATTTGTGTTAAAAGTTTTGTACAACAAAAGCATTATTAGCACAAAAAACATAAACAAACTTTACAAGAGTTGAACTCAAAAAACAGAAATGAAGTTATCAAATATTTTTTCTTAATAAGTTATATATTAGAAATAATTCATTTAATGTATTTTTAAGAATATTACTTACTTTTTATAAGTTAGGTAGGAAAACATTTTGCAGTGTACTGAATTAATTTATTTAAATAGAACTTTTATGAAACTTAAGTCACTTGTTAATATTGTTTTACAGAGTTTTTCTGTCACATATTAAAACTTTGTATTTAAAAACGGTTTTTAAACAGCTTTTAAAAAAAAAATATTTGTTTTTATAGATATTAAACCAAGTGTTGATTTTAAATGTAGTATTAAATTGAAACATCTTTAAATAGTTTATTCGCAGGACCAAAATAAAAAGCTACCTTAGTTTTTAAGCGGGCAGAAATACTTATGCATTCTTAATTGTTCTTTGTTTTTTACATAACTTTTTATGTAAAGATTGTTATGACGTAACGTGCAACAACCAGCGAGAATTAAAAATTTCTTAAAAATTAAATTTAGCGCAAGGTACTCATTTGAAAAGTAATTTGATTTCTATTGTATTCGAAGATGAATTTTAAAGCTGTTTAAAACAGCTTCAGTAATTTAGATTTAACTTTGTCAAAGTATTTTCTAGGTTGTATATTCAAAAAAAAACTCCTTTTTCGTTAATTCTGGTATTTATGAATTGATTTTCAAAGATCCGTAGAACAACCTCTAAACTGTGTTAACGAAATTTATATAATTAAACATAAGTAACCCGATTTCACTGTAAACCACTGATATTTCAAATTTTTTTAATAAAAAACTAGCTGTTTGTAATAACTAAGCAAGGATTCACAAAAGTATTTTTTCTTTAAGATTTAAGAACGTTTACTTAAAGAAAAAAAAACTTGCTGTTAGATGAAGCATATTAGTCTGATTCATTTTTTCGATTTATTTTCTGTTTCAGTTATTGCCTGGTAAAAAACGTTTTAAGCCTTACATTTCACTTTTGAAAAAATTACCTTTAGCCATACAAACAACTGAACTTACAAAATCAATACACAAAGTAAAAAAAAAGATATACGAATTAACTTGGATAATATTAAAAAGATAAAGAATATAAACCAGTACAGAACAGGGGCGTGTCTAGACTTTTTTCAAAGGGGGTTCACAATATTTTTAGTTCTTAATTTCCCGCTTAAGTACGCATTTCTTAGGTATGCACTGCCAGTTAAGTACGCAATATTTAGCTGAAAAAGTGTTTGTTTAAAATGCTTTTTTTATGCTTAGAAATAAAAAAAAAACATATAAGTAGTAATGGGAAAATATAATATATTTTTATTTGTTATACTGTACTGAGTTTAGATAAATTAAAACTAAAGAGCGGGAAAAAAATATATATAATAAAAAAAAATTTTAAGTAATTTAGACTACAAATATTTAAATTTTACTAAAAAAAATGGTTAATTACCTAGGATGATGTTGCACCAATATCAAGCTGAATTTATATTAAATTCAATGTTGTTTTTTACCATAATTATAGGCTTAAAGTTTATATTTTATAAATACATAAATAAAACTTTTTTATTTTATACAAATTAAACTTAAATATTTAAGTCCTTTTTATTTTAAAACAAATCAAATGATACATAACTTAAATAGATTACTATACTGTAAAACAAAATCAATTAATTATTTAGTTTATAACAAATGAATTTAATTCTTACTATGAATTTATACAGCTTGTTTAAAACGAAGTATAATTTTAGATCAAACATACAAGGCTTAGAATATTGATTTTAAGCCTAAAATCATGGTTCAAAAAGATACTAAACACAATATAATTTCAGCTTGATACTGGTGCGACAGCATCCTAGGTAATTACCAAAAAATGTTTAGACTTTTACAACAAAATGTTTAATTTATAATTAAATGTTTGCCTGATGGTGCAGGAGTTCTAATAATGATTTTAAAATCTCTCTAAGTTAAAAATTTGCAAAAAATCAAAAACAAAACTTGTGGCTAACACATATGCAAAAATAATATAACTTAAATAAAAAAATATTAAAATAGCAATAAATGATAAAAGAATAAATTAACAGGTCTATAGATAATTTTTAAAACTCTATAAATTAAACTTTTCAAAGTTCAAACCCATTTGGTTGACAATTAAACAAAAAACATAAATTTTAAAGTACAAAAGCTTCACACAACATTATTATTTACAACCAAATAAACAAAATAAAATTTTAGTGCTTATATTGGACATTTTTTAAGTAAAATTGTACTTACTAGTTAAAAAACAATACTGTATTAAAATTTATTTACACTAATTAACAATTTTTAGTTGAACTAAGATCATCATAGTACAAAGTTTCCTAGAACGAATATGCTACTTTAAAACTTTTACCTATTATGACGTCACAATTGAAACCTTGTTTAAAATCTATTTCAGCTGGGCAAAAAAGAGCATTTTTGTTTAGGAAACTTTTTTATCTTTCAGTGTTATAAATTCAACATTCATTATTCAAAGTTTTTCAAATAACCAAAACAAAGTCAATAAACAACGTTTTTTAAAGATATTCTAAGATTTTTTTCTCTTTTTTTCTTTTCTTTTTTTCATGGGGTTCACAGGAAAAAGGAAACAAATTAAAACACGCCCCTGGTACAAAAACATGCAGGCTGTGCTAAAAAGAAGTCTTTCTAATACGCGTTGTCACGGCAAAGTTTTATTTTTATGCACAACTAAAACAAAGTTACTATACAAAACCTGTAAAGAATAAAAAAGAAACTTAAGTCAGAAAACTAAACACAGTGATGTTTTTTATAAAGTTACTACTTTATACAAAATTTACATTTTTCTTAGTAATTCATTTTTGTACGAAAAAAAAGAATTCAAATATAAAACCTATTCATGTTCATGTTGCTTTATAAAACACAAAACTTTTTTTATCAACCTTTTTATTTATTTTTTATTTTTTTTCTAGTAAAAAGTTACTGTACAAACGCGTAAGAATATAAAACTTATTTTTTAAACAAACGTCATCAACAACAAAGAGTAAACTAACAAACACATAATAATGTAAAAAAGTATTAGAAAATACTTTTATGGTAAAAGTTATAGTTTAAAAAAATTCTGAAAAACTTTACTGTGCTCAATAAACTTTAAACTAATAAAAAGCATATTTTTTGGTTAGCGATAATTTTTCCACGAAGTATGGTATTTAACTAAACTATTACTAAAACTAACTTTATTTCTAAGTTTTTGGAAAGAAAGAAGTAGCATTGTGTTGTAAATAGTTTTGTTGAAATAAACAAAAAACTTGTTTACGTCGTATTGTTAGTTTAACCTTTTATTTGTAAATATAATTAAAATTGCTTTATCTATAAAGGCTTAATTTTAAGCAACTTTTTTTTTGACGATAGCTGAACAAAAACAATAAATTTATTTTTAAAGTTTTCAAAACGATGGATTATATACTTTTCAATATATAAATTATTTTGAAGTCACCTGAATTATTAATTATAACTAAAAACCAACCTTTTAAAATGAAAAACTAAGTTTTAATGTTTACCTTTTAAAAATTTGAAAGAGTATAAAACAATGTTTTATTAAATATTCAAGATAGTTGTGTTATAATATTTTCTATTGTACGATAAAAAAAAGCTCTTAAAAAATCTTCGTTTAAATTTGGTTAAATACCTTGGTTTTTGTTTTAATGTTTTGTAACTTAGCTTTTTTATCTTTCGATTGTCAACAAAACTTACTTTATTGTTAGTTTGACATAACAAGCTAAAAACTTTGCCAACTAAAAATAATTGTATATACCAAAGTTAGCAAAAAGAAAAAAGTTTTAACTATATTCTTTTTTATGTCCCTGGTTACAGTTTCTACAAACTAGTACTTTTTTTCTATAATCTATTAAGTAATTTTTATGGTTATTATGTTTATTTTAAAATAATTTTTAGTATTCAATATTTCAGAATACTCAAAAAAGTAAACTTCGATAGCTGTAAATGTTTTTTTATCTAACTATGTTACCATAAAAATAAATCTAAATATAAACTTATAACTGAATATTACTAGAATCTGTTACCTCTTAATATTTTACACATGAGTAGTTAAATTGTGGAAATTAACATTTTTTATACAAGTTTGAAATATTTTTCATTTGATTAAATACAGAATTATTACATAGTTGAACAAGAATAACAATATCGATTTTAAACTTTAGTAATTGTTGCAATTAAATTTTAAAAAAATATATATATGCTCAGTTACAAAAAGTAAAATAAACTCTTAAAGTTTTTACATACAACATTTAATATAACTATAACTTGTATATAAAAAAAACTCTTAACTTTAAAAAAAATAAAACCTAATCTAAGATAGTACTATTGTAGGCTCTCTTTTCAGGTTTATATAGTCTGCTAAGTAGTACAATGACCAGCAAAATGTTCAATGAAAATACTTCTGTCTTGTATCAACCGAGTTTTATGCTCAAGAAGACTTTAGTATTGCTGTATGCATGAAAAGAAGTATATAACCATTAGAATTTCTATTTAACAAGAATATTTATAAAAATAGCAAACTAATAAATCCTATTACAAAATGGAGTAAAGTAGTTGCTTGTGGTTCAAATTTTTATTTGTTAAATGATATTGGTACCCTTGAAAATTATTCTGAATCTAGAGAAAATGAGATTGTTTTGTCTTTATTGTTAGATAAGCGTTCAGGGTTTTGTGTTTGTAGTTTTATGCAGAAAGTTTATGTTATTGGTGGATACATTAACATACAAGGGAGAATTGGTTTTTCTATTGATTTATGTGTGTGTTATGACATTAAAAGTCACAAATGGACTTACATAGCTTCAATGATTGAAAAAAGAAAATATATGTCATCTGCAGTTTTTGAAGGAAAAATTGTCGTTACTGATGGTTACTCTCGCTCTACGCTAAAGTCTACAGAATCATATTGCTTTCATGATAACAAACGGACTAGTTTTCCTGATATGTTTGGGGTGAGATCTGGCCACATGCTACGTTAGCTATTAGTAACAATTTGTTCGTTATTGGTAGATTTTTTTTTATAAATGTGAAGTGTTTGACAGTATCACCAAAAATTTGTATTTCATGAAAACCTACCGAAATTGGATAGTCCTGGTTTTGTTGCAGTGAGTATTGCTTATAAAGTTTTTGTGTTTCAAGAAATTGATGGAGGTTGTTACATATAATACGGTAAAATGTTAATGCTTTGCTACAATGATGAAAATAAAGCTTGGATTCAAGAAAGCATCCTGCAGCTGTAAGGTGGTTAGATGTGAAAAGTTTTTAACAAGTAGGAGTAAAAATTTGTTCGAGAATCAGTTCTGCAAACTTATGGCTTATGTTGACTGCTTGTTCATAGTTTTGTATTTTTATGATATTTGAATTTTATTTGCTTTTTTTTTGTTTTTCTTGTGTTTATTTTTCTAATCGTTTAATGAGCGCGAATAAACATAAGCTTATTAACTTTTATTTTTAATTTTTCATTTACTATATTAATTTTAAATAAAAATAATTATGCTGTTAAACAGTTTTTACAAGGACTTTACCCCATAATTTATGTACATACTACGACCGTGCTAAATTTGAACATGTGAAATATACTACTTTATTGTAACTTTTTATTTAAAGGAGCTAACTAAATCTCAATAACCAAAATTATATAGTTCAATCAACTACGCTCAGATTGTTATGTTATTTTTTTTCTTCCGGAGGAATTCTTGCTCCCGGGACTTCTGCACAAATAACGAAAGCCGTCCTTTGGTCACGTCCTTATGCTGGTCGGCACCTAATTAGTTTTTTGTTTTATGCACGAGTAGTTACGCACGTTTTTTTAGTATGTTATTTTTTCTCTTATATACTTGTGAGTATTTATATGTATGCTTGATATTAAAAACATCTGAATTACAGTAAAGTTTTATGTTTTATAGTATATAACATTGATGTAGTACTCCAAATGGTATTGTTTTAGAGTAGAAAATCAATTTATTATTCTATATATAACACTTCACTTATTGTAATTTGCTTTATTAATATCATTTTTCTGTATTTTGTCTCATAAATTTACTAGTTGTACACACCAGTTAGTTTACCTATAAAAGTCTTCTATGTAATTTATTTTATTATTTAAACAAGCCTTAGCTTTATTGTTCTTCAATTTAAACTTAGTGTTTATAATACTTTACTTTGATACAGCAATAGAGTCTTAAACATTATTTGTTTAGATTTATAAACTGACTCTTTCTGAAATAACAACAATTGAATATAGTCTTTAATTTGTTTTGCTTGAAACTGGGTCTCACTTGAATTAATGGTGTTTGTTAGCGAAAGTTCATGTTGTTTAGTAATTCAATTCTACTTATAGCTCAAAGTTAAGTAAAGACTGAACAGAGTTTTAGTGTTATTAACAGACATGTTTAACTTAAACGTGAAATGATTAATAGTATATGTCTATAAGTAATTCGAATTACTCAAAAGTAACACAACAGTTTTACGTAGTACTTAACTTTATCAGTATCATTCTATTGCAATTCAAAAAATTATACTATTTCATGGTGTCTTATAAATAGAAAATAAACTCTTAGTTTAGTATTTTAATTATACTTTAGACTGTTTGTTTATAAAAGTTTCCTAAAAGCTGCTCATGTCGCTATTTTAGTTTGATTGAAACTAGACACAACAATTAATACTACGTGTTATTTGTTTAACTTAAAAAATATCAGCAATTATAAGCAACCACATGGATTTATTTGAGAACAAAAACGATATTTCAACGGTTCAACTGTTTTAAATAGCTATCGTAATTAAATTTATTAGAATTATTGTTTTGTAATCGACTTTAGATATTATATCCTAATACGAAATATGTCATACAAGCAGCACATGATAAGACAAGAGTGACTAACTAAAATAACTGCTATTTCAACTATATTACAGTTCGTCTGTTTGTAAAGGTTTAAACTAGTGATGTACCGGACTCACTATCCGGGTCCGGGTCCGGCCGGATATTGCCATTTTTGTCTGATAACCGGATCCGGCCGGACTCTAATTTAATAAAAAAGTCCGGATCCGGTTCCGGCCGGATTCTAATTTGAAAAAAAAAGGCCGGACCCGGATCTAGTTAATAAATTAAGAGCATACCGAAAAGTATTTTTTCAAAAACAAACCCTGAGAAAATTAATAAGATTCATTTTCGTCAGTTAAAATTAAACACTACCGTGATTGGCTCATTTTGTACACGTGACTAGTTTACATTTGTTTACATTTAAACTATAAATACACAAATCATGAAATGCAACTCTTTACCTATGTTGTAAAATTGAAAACTTTGGAATGAATACTTGCATTATTTGTTGTTTAAAGTTGAGCTCAGAGAATATTTAGAGTTAATACGTTTGAATGTACGAACCAATGAGAATCATATGACGAAATGTTTCAAACTAAATACTGATGCAACAAAACATCAGAACATGACAGGCAGTTTATATGTAAGCAATTAGTTAGTTTGGTGTGTACCTTGAAGCAACAAAATATCTTGAACGTTTTTGTGAATGCTTATTGTAAGTAGTGGTGTTTTGTCTTAAAAAAAATATTTTAACAGGTGTTTAATTGTTTAAATATTTAAACCAGGTTTATAGTTTTATAGTTTATTAAAAAATTTTACAGTTTCTTTTTTACCAAAAGTTTTATATAATTTTTAGTTTTTTGTTTTAAGTCTTTTGATAAAGATTTAAATAGCTTCCAGTTTTTAAAGTGTTACCAAAGTAATTAATAAATTTGTATATGCTAGTATTTCTTGTTGTGTTTTATATAAAAGATTCATCACTCAAAACTGTCGTGTCTGATTGTAGAAAGTAGTCTCAGTTAGAATTTAGTATTTGTTAGATATTAATTAAATAAGGTAGAATTTAATTATGATGGGTAGTACTAATAAGTTGAGTGTACCACAATCAGTCCACAAATTTACTACCAAATTGTCAACCTTTGCTAGCTGTTCTTCTGATTATTAGATTAAAGTAATTTTTCAGTTATAAAACCCTCATTCTGACTCAGGCTTGTTTATACTCACTCTAGTTAGTTTTATTAACTTAAACAGTGGCAACCCTGCTAGTTTGAAAATTTTTTGGAATTTTAGAAAATCTTTGACTGCCTCAAGCTAGTTTAGTTTTTTTAGAAAAAATCAGGCTAGTTTTCTTTTAGATTTTGAATAAGTTTAAGCTGATCAAGTTTTCATGTTTTGTAATTTTCTAGTGTATTTTGTTCATGAACTTGATTTCAGATTTTTAATTGTAAATAACATCTTAATTTGTAAACCTTGACGCTAGCTTTTCTACTTATTATTAGATTAAAGTTCTTTTTTCAGTTTTTAAAAACCTTATTCTGACTCAGGCTAGTTTATTCTTGTGATGTACCGGACTCACTATCCGGGTCCGGCCGGATATTGCCATTTTTGTCTGATTTCCGGATCCGGCCGGATTCTAATTTGAAAAAAAGTCCGGATCCGGGTCTAAGAGGGTATAACACCAAAGTAGTCGCTTGTGGTTCAAATTTGTTTGTGATAAGCGAAAGTAGGAGAAATTGTACCTTTGAAAAGTACTGTGAATTTAGTAAAAATAAAACTATTTCACCATTTACGTTGGATAGGTGTTTACGTTTTTGTGTTTGCAGCTTTATGCAGAAGATTTTTGTTATTGGTGGACGCAGACAAACACAAAGTTCTAGTGTTTCTTGCATGTGTTATGACATCAAGAGTAATAGATGGACTTATGTGGCTTCAATGGAGGATAGTAGACAAAATGCTTCTTGTGCAGTTTTTGAAGGTAAAATTGTCGTTGCTGGTGGTTATTTTATTGCAAGAGGTTTATTTCCTGCGGGTAGATATTATAATTCATTTTTGAAATCTTCAGAAGCATATTGCTTCCATGAGAACTAATGGGTTTCCTAGTATGCTGGTAGAAAGAATTTATCATTCCACTGTAAGCATTAGTCACAAATTGTTTGTTATTGGTGTAAATGTCAAAAATTATTGTGAAGTATTTGATAGTATCACAAATAAATTTGTGCTTATAAAAAACCTACCAAATTTAAAAGACTTTCTATACTATTCTGTCTTTTATGGTTTGGTGAGTATTGGTTATAATATATATTTGTTTCAAGAAGTTAATGATGGCTATTATCTTAAAGATAGAAAGGAAGTGTTGATGTTTTGTTATAACGTTAATAAAGAAGCTTGGACTCAAGAAACTAAACTTCTACCTGTAGTTTGTTAAGGCATTAGTTGTGTAAAGATGTCTTAAAAGTCAACAATAGTTTTATAAGTATATTTATAGTTCAATGCTAATATTTTCTGTTAAATACTCTGTTTTTGTTTCAGTTTTGACATTGCATTTTATTTATCATTTACAATCTTACTTTGTTGAATGTGTCAGAAAATCTTACTTTTATGTGCTTTTTTTTTTAAATTTCAATTCTATGTACTGAACGTCTTGTAACAACAATAAATGAATATGAAAAAGTGTTAATGCTATTGTAAATTTATTGAAAAAGAATTTGTAGCTTATATTTTAGGAATATTTCTAAAATATTAAGAACTTGAAACACAAATAAAGTGTTTAGTTTTACAGAATAAGAAAAGAGAAGTTTTAAATATAAATGAATATACATTTATATTAAATTACAACAATAAAACATTATTTAGAATCGTTCAATTGGTTTTAATGTTATTTATTGCTTGGTGTACAGCTTGAAATAAAAAAAAATGAGTGAGTTCGTTTTACAAATTAACTTTGAGAAATATTTTTTGTGTTTAAGAACTGAAACATAAAATTTCTAAATACATATTTTTGTGTTCAACGTTAAATTGAAAAAAGTTTTTCTTTTTAACTGAAAAGCTTGTTAATTTTAGTTATTAAAACAAGTAAACTAATTTAGTATTCAACTATTTTTAAGACAATTTAGAAATTATTAAAAAAACATTACCTCTCATATAGTGATTGAACTATGTGATATTTTAAAAAGAAGGAATATATTTTTATAATTTTGGTCGAAAAATTCGAACAATTTTTAATATTATATGATTTTTTTTAAGATGCAATTTTAAAGTACAAATTTTAATAACAACTTGTAAAATTAAAAAATATCAGATGAATCTATCTTGAAAGAAAATAAAAAAATTCTGATATGAACAAATTTAATACTAAATTTTTAACTTAATAAAATAATTTTTGCGGTTATAAATAACTTGAGAAAAAAGTATTTATTAAAGATGGACCGTATAATAATTTAAAAATTTTAGAAAATTAAATAAGTTTGTTTATGTTGTAGATGTACACAATTTAAAATACTTAATAAAATATTAACTTTAACTCTAACGCTTATAATTTAATGAAATTTTGATGTCTCAGTATATAATTCAACAGATATGTATGTTTTTTACTTCATTGAGAGTTACTAAGCTACATACTTTATCGTTTAGATATTTTTAATAAAAACATACAGTTGGTACTATTTATCTTTTATAAGGTATTAATCTTTAAAACTATATATTGTCCAAAACTGTATCATTTAAAGTAGTTTACAAGGTTTGTTCACACCGGTTCGATCATCGAACCACCAGTTTTCGGTAGACTGAGACCGGTTTCGTCCTTAATGGTACTCATTAGCAAGTCACAACCGAAAAACTTGCACTCATCAATCTACAAACAATCTATACAAGCCGCAGTAATAAACCGTTTGCTAGTATTGTTCAAGAACGTTAGTATTTTTTTACCTTGCAACGTTCAATACATTGTCCACTAGGCAGTAGGTCTAGTACGCTCGTTTTGATTAATATCTACAAAAACGAGCACGATGAATAAACTCTGGACTTTCGTTAGCCAGTGTTTTTGTTTATCCTACTCTAAAGTGGAAGTTTGTTGCTTTTACATTATTAACAGTTCTTTATTTTTAATCATATTACTTGTTAAATGTTTTTAAATTACATATAATTTTGTGGAATTATAATTACATATTTATACTTTATAAAACGTTTTGAAAAAAATTGGAATTTGTACATTCATAATTTATTTCTTAATAAAATTTGTGGAGTAATAAAAAGTTGATATAGTCTAAGCCAGGGCTTCCTAAAATGAACAATTACAGAAATTAAAGGAGTTGCGTAAGCGCAAAGGGGGGCATTGAGGCAATAATTTAATTGCCACTAGATATTCTTGAGTTGAATTGAAAATAAAAAAAAACTTATGGGAGGTTTTTGAGAAATGTTGTCGGATGGCTTTTATATTTTTTAGAGAGGACTATATAAAACAAAGTTTGAAAGTCATGGTCTAAACCTAATACAACTGACAGTACAATTTTAGTTTTTTTATCTAACTACTAAAGATCACAAATAAAAAAAAAAAGATAAGCAAGTCCTTTTGACAAAATAGCAAATAATATTTTAGGAAAGAACCCTAGTTTTTATTGTTTTTTAAAAAGAACTTAGGAGAAAAAGTTTCGGAAACCTTGATTTATCTACAAACAGTATAAACTATTTTAAATGCATCCAACTACATTAGGAAATTAGTCTTTTTTACACCCTATTGTTTTCTATTAATCAAATACATAAATTAAAAACGAATTTTGTTAAATTTTTTAGTATTGCTATTTATTTTTGTAGTAAAAAACACACCTAAAGAATAAAAAAAAAATAGCACTAGAATTTACAATATGTGTTCATTACTACGTTATACAACTTAATATCACAATTAAATAAATATTATAATTCAATTGTTATATCAAACTATATTTGGAACACAGCAATTAACAGAAATAAATAGTTTGCAGAACTAAAAGGATATTTTGAAACTTAATGTTTCTTTTACTTTATAGCCATCTTTGTGCAACTAACCACTTTATACTGAAGCTGCAAATTGCTTTCTTGAATCCAAACATTTTGTTTATCGTTGTAGAAAATATCAACATTTTACTTTTGTCTTCAATTTGCAAAACTCCTTGAAATACATGAATTTTATAACCGATGCTTAATGCATTAACAAATTGTAGTTTCAGTAGATTTTCTACAAATACAAACTTTTTTGTGATACTGTCAAATACTTCACAATCACTTTTACTACTATCACCAATAACTAACAATTTGTTATTCATGCTGACTAAGGTATGACCATACCTATCCTTCAACATATTAGGAAATTGTGTCCATTTGTTATCATGAAAACAATATGCTTCTGAGGAGTTTAGTATTGAGATATTATCGGTTAATATACCACCAGTAACGAAAACTTTCCCTTCGAAAACTGAACAAGAAGCAAGAAATCTATTTTCAACTATATCTACTTTGAGGCTATATAAGTCCATCTATTGTTTTTTGATATCAAAATACATACATGAATTAACAGAAGAACCGGTTTTTTTTTTCTATTTTACTGCGTCCACCAATAGCATAAACTTTCTGCATAAAACTGCAAACACAAAACCCTGAACGATTATCTAACAATGGAGACAAAATATTCTTTTTTTCACTGGATTCAGAATGCATTTCGAAAATATTATTTCTCCTATTTTCACTTATCACAAACAAATCCGAACCACAAGCTGCAATTTCAGAGTCAAAAAAAGAGAACCTCTTTTTCATAAAGACACCTAATTGTTTGCTACTTTCGTAACTATTTTTGTTAAATGGAAATTTTAATCTTCTTATACTTCTGTTCGTACATACAGAAATACTAAACTCTTCTTGTTAACAAAACCTTGTTTTACAAAACAGAATTCTTTTCATTAAACATTTCGTTTGTCATTGTATAAAATATTAGACTAAATTTCCTTGAATAAATATATTTGAAAGATTAATAACCAATTAATTTAAAAGATTATGGAGTGGTAAAAAAATATGATAAGCTATGTTAATAATTTAAATGATACCTATCTCGTTAGACATTGTCTGGATTTAAAAGTTTATTTGATTAAAAAATAACTAACCTAAAGGTTTTTAATGATAATTTTAAATATAAACATATTTTGAAATGAAAATCTATATATTAAATTTTACTGCTCGAAACTAGTACCTAAATTTTCTTTTAGAAATCTAATGGAAACCATAAATAAAGTTGTGTTCCAAAATTTTAATTTTTTGATACTTGTAATAGTAAAATATATTTTTTTATAAGTTATATTTTTAAATCTGTAATTATATAAAGTGCATTTTATATGCTTTAAGTAAGTTTAATTTTTTCTTATACTAAAGTTTACTTTAAATACTAAATCTAAAGTGTTCAAAAATAATAATATACAAATAAGCTGATACAACTTGGTTTTATTAAACAGGTATGTTGTTATTTTAATAAAACAACTTTTTAGGCAATCGAATTAGACACTTAACAGTTTTTTTACTAGTTCAACTATAATTTGTATACTTCAAAATTTAAAGTAAAACTAATAGAGCCAACAAAGAAAAATCTAATTTTATTTTTAATTATTTTCAGACGTAGAGGTAAATCAACAAACAACTAAAATCTAAACTTAGTTACAAACTGTTATTACTATAAAATAAATTTAGTTAACTTATGACCCTTGATTTCAAAAATGTTTTTTGTTTAATACTTACTTTATTATTTAGTAAAATGGCATTTTGCTCTAACTTAATTTAAATATTCAGTTGCTGAAACTCAAAAAAGTATTTAAACTTGAGTATAATCAAAAACAATCTATGTATAGATTTTACAAACAATTTCTTCACTTTCATATTGGAATTTTCAAAATTTTCGGGTTTAAAATAAGATTTCAAACATGTTTTGGTAAATTATTTAAACTATTTAAATGCATGTTAAAAGCCGTACATAATAATTTTTATATTAGTACATTTAGATTAAATCAATATAGTTTTTACAGTTCTTTATTACGTGAAAGCAATTATTTTGACTAAACTAAATTCATTGTACGATACCATAACTCTACAAAAAAGTTAAAATTTAGTTATTTGCAATAACACTTAATAAATATTTAAACAGTAAAAAATTTTAAGATATATCTGTTTTTTGAAAGTCAATGTGATTAATTTTGTAATAGCTCACTAACAAAATAATGGCCATAAACGCTATAAAATATCAGTTTAAAGAGACTTTTTTTACTTGTAATATCTGTTTTAACAAAAAAACAGTAAGTATACAAACACACGATATAAAATTGAAAATCTTTAAGCTAATTTATTTAAATGTAAAAACCTGGGTATATGAGGTTTAATTTCGTTTTTACAACTGGTAAATAAAAACTAATATATGACTATAGTCAATCAACCAAAAATTGTATGGGTAAACAAAAATATTATTCAGTTATTAATCTACATTTAATAATCATTGTGGCGTGAAAATTAAAAACCGTCCATAACCTCTTTGCCTAAAGCAAAATGACAAATATTTTTGTTAAGTTTGTGGAAGTATAAGTTTAAATTAAATTCGACCACGATCTTGCAATTGTAAAGATTGAAGAAATTGTTTGACAAAATAAGCTAAAAATGTTTATAGCAACTAAAATTAGATATATACACTGACTTTTATAAAACTAACTTTTTTGTAACTCGATTTTTCGCTGCTTAAGTTACTTATAATCTAAAAGTTTCTGCTGTGTAATTCCTGAAAACATTTCATTGTATGTTTTATTTAAAGATGATATTTTAAAATTTACTTATCTCATAAGAACAATTCATACAGTCCAAAATGTGAAGTTGGATAGCTGAAACAGTTTTAATTAATTAAATTGTATATAGTAGAATAAATCAGACTATGAAGTAAAAATAAAATTATTTATTCCCAGAATTAGTTACATTTTATAAATAAATTCTAAAGTAAATAAAGTACCTTGTATTAAAAAAATCAGTTAGCTAACCTACTAGATAAAATAAAAAACAGTTTCAAACTTTGTAATTTTAAAACATGCTTCAAAAAAAAAGGACCGACTAACAAAAATCTAATATTTTAAATTAAGAAAATTACATTTGCTATACTATTTAAATGACATGAACTCAAAAAGTTATTTTTCTGAAACAAGATAAAATGCTTCTTGTGTATAGTTGACGTCATTGGTGGTTATTTAGATACTTAGCAAATAAATGTAACTTTGCTTTAACAACGCGTATTAGAAGGCTTCTTTTAAGCGCAACCTGCATTTTTCTGATCCGGTTTAGATTTTTTCTTTTTATCATTATCCGACTATAGTTGTATTTTTTTTTTAATTTTGTATACTAATTTTAAAAAGTTCAGTGGCTTGTCTGACAGCAGATAACTTTTTCAAATGTGAAATGTAGGGCTTGAAACGTTTTTTCCAGGCAACAACTGAAAGAGAAAATGAATTAAAAATATAAATCAGACTAATATGCTTACTATAACAACGAGTTGTGTTTACATTTTTGTTTAAAATAACCTTACTTAAAATTTAAATAATAAATATTTTGTTAACACTTACTCAGTTTTTAAAGAAAGTAAATATTTAGAACAATAATTAAAATCAATAGCTTTCAGTGAAAACGTTGTACTTGTATTTGTTTATATAAATTTTGTTAACAAAATTTAGATGATGTTCTGCCGCTCTTTTTTAATTAATTCATAAATACCAGCATTAAAGTAAAATGAGTACTTTTTTTTAATATACAATCTAGAAAATACTTTGATCAGGTTAAATCTAAATGTTTTAGCTGTTTTAGACAGCTTTAAAAATTGTCTTAAAATACAAAAGAAATCAAGTTACTTTTTATTTTAATTCCTTGCTTTAAATTTATTTATGAAAATTTTGTAATTCTTACAGGATTTTACACGTTACGTCATAAACGCAGTTTTGTAAAACAAAATTAAGAATGCTTAAATTTCAGTACGCTTAAATTTTAAGGTAGCTTTTTATTTTCATCGCGCAAACAAACTATTATGCTTAGCTATTTGAATTTAATACTACATTTGAACTAAATACTAGGTTTAATATCTATAAAAGCAAATTTTATGGTTTTAGTAAATTATTTTAAAAATATTTTTAATTACAAAAGTTTGATATGTGACACAGAAACTCTGTTAAATAATAAAAACAAGTAACTAAAAGTTTCTTAAAAGTTTTATTTATTTAAATCAATTCAGTAAATTGCAATATGCTTTTCCACCTTAGTTTTAAGAAATAAATAATACTCCTATAAACGCATTAAATGATTTTGTTATTATATTGAACTTACGAAGTAAAAAATGAATTTCATTTCTGTTGTTAAGTTCAACTCGTATAAAGATTGTTGTGTTTTTTGATGAGTTTACTGCTGGTAAAACTTTTTTAAATCACAAATTTTTACACAGAAATATACTTTAAGACACTAAATTATTCTTAAAGAAAATTATACTAAAATAAACTATATAAAGCCTATTGACATTTTTTTAAATATAAAGAAATCAAATATAAAAGGCTCATTGTATGTTTTTACAAAAGCTCACAGTAAATTTATTTGAAAAAACTTTGATTTGTAAATAGATTAATAATTTAATTAAATTTAGATAATAAAAAAAACTTTATATATTTCAGAAAAACTTATAAAAATCAACAGTACTAAAGTGTGCATAAATTTTCAAATAATATTTCAGTTTACACGTGTTTAAAAAATTAGAAAAACAAAAAAAATCTTTTTTTTTGACATATATATTGTTTATTGAACGACAAAAAATACATTCTAAAGGTTTGGTCCAAGGACCTGGTGTACAAAAAACCTTTCGGTGGTTATCGAGTCATACACCAGAACAGTTTAACTTCATGCCCAGGAAATTTTACTTTAGAAATTTATTTATTTAATAATGTTTAGGACAAAGTATTTAAGAAATTACAAGTATATATTTTAAAATGTTATAAATTTTGAAAAACAAATTGCTGTTTAAACCTGTTTGTACTTAAATAAACTAATATTTAAATCATTTATCAGTTTAAGTAATCTTTGTGTAGCAAAAAACGTATAAAAATGATTTATAAAGAAACATAAAATGTTATATCTATAATTCTAAAGGGTATAATTATTTACGGTTTTTATTTTTATATTTATATATAAAAATGATATTGTACAAATTGTATTACCATTTCTTAATAAGTTTTAAAAGAAAAATATTCTATAACCAAAAAAATTAGTACTTAAATACTAATTTTATTGAATATTTTTTATTTCCATCGTCGAACTACAGTAATCAAGGCCTATATTCATGTGTTCAATCAGAATCAAATATTAAAACTTAACACTATGGTTTTTATATAAACGAAACTTTTTTGTACATTAAACACTATTGTACTAAAACTGCTTTTCTCTAATGTAGCTTTATGTTAAAGTCGATAGTTTATAACTTAAAAATTTAATTTTTGTTTCGATAATATTTTTGTGGTTTTATATTTTATTGTCATTAATCTCCTGTAACTTAGTTAACATGTAAAGGTTGCTGTACCATAAATTTTTAATAAAATATTTATAAAACAACTTTTTATATAAATATATATATTTTATATAAATTTATATAAAAGGTTTTAATATAAAGAATACTTTTATAACCTGTAATTTACGTATGGAATACCTAAAAACATTATGGCAAATAATTTTTTTTATTTTTTATGTTTATATCGTAAACTGTCGAAAAAAACTTTTATTTGTACCTATTTTAGTTTTTGTTTGTCTTGCTTAAGTTGTTCAGGTTTTTATGCCTGAGTCCATCATTGCACAATAAACAATATTATGAAATGTTTTATCATAATAACTATTTACAAAGTTAATAAATCTAAGTAGTTTTAAACTACTGTTAATTTAAAATTACTTAAAATTTTTTACTTAGTACTTGAAGTATGGTTCAGTATAACAAATGAATATATTTACTTAAACCATAATAGAAGTACATTTATACATCAGAGATTTAAAATATCTATTAATATTAAGAATTTTAATGCTAAAAGCTTTATTAATTATTGACACAATTTTTTTCTGGTTTACATTAGAATTTCAAACAAAATTTAGATGTTAGTTTAGGCATTAGATAAAATATATAAGTTACAACATTCAGACATGATACTAATTAAAACTATCATTAAGATCTTTTGGTTACTTGTATTTTTAAGTAACATATACTAATAAATTAAGAACGGTATTACTTAGTTTATTATTATTAAATACATATATCATCATACATTTTGATAATTCTTTAAGTAGCTTGTTTAATTGGTTATTTATCCTAAATACACTATTTTTTTCAAGGAAATTTAGTTTTCTAGGTAGTACAATGACAAACAAAATGAAAATTGAAAAGACTTCAGTATTGTATCAAGCAAGGTATTGTGCTCAAGAAGACTTTAGTATTGCTGTATGTATGAAAGGGAGTGTATATAGAATAGAGTATCCATTTAACAAAAATAGTTATGAAAACAGGAAAAAAATAGATAACTTTACGGAAAGGGGGTATAACACTAAGATGGTCACTAGTGGTTCTAACTTCTTTGTGTTTAGCGAAAGTAGGCGAAATCTTACGTTTGAAAAGTATTCTGAATCCAGTGAAAGTAAAATAGTTTTGCCTCCAATGTCAAAACAGCTTTCAAAATTTTGTTTTTGCAGTTTTATGCAGAAGATCTATGTTATTGGTAAACTAAGTTATTCACAAGGAATCAATAATTCTTGTATCTTTTATGACATCAAAAACGAAAAATGGACAAAAACTGCTCCAATGATTACGATTAGACACAATGCTTCTTGTGCAGTTTTTAAAGGTAAAATTGTGTTACTGGTGGTTATGAACGTAGTAGATTAAATTCTTCAGAATCATATTGCTTCCATGAGAATAAATGGACTCACTTTCCTGATATGTCACAAGAAAGAGTTAATCACGGTACTGTTATTATTGGAAATAAATTGTTTGTCATTTGCGGAGACTACAAAAGTACTTGTGAAGTATATGATAGTATCTCAAACAAATTTGTATTTATTAAAAGTCTACCGAAGTTAAAAGATAATCAACTATATCTTGCCAACAATATCGAGGCAGTGAGCATCGGTTATAAATTTTATGTCTATCAAAAAATTCAAGGAAATTTCAAAAAAAGCACTAGCAATGGTATGTTGATATTTTGTTATAACGAAAAACAGAATCTTTGTATTCAAGAAAAGAATCTGCACTTTGAGTCAAAAGTGTTTAGTTGTGCAAGGATGGTCAAAAGCTAAAACAGAAAACAATTCCCATAACATACTTTAGTTTACCCGCTAATGATTTTGTAAACTTCTAGTTTTTAAACTAAGTTTTGTCTTTGCAATTGGATTGTTTTTATTATTTACTTAGTTTACGAATTAAGCTTATTTAGTAATTGTTACCTCACTTGTTTTAGTTCTTAAAACATTTTTCGTTTAAAATCTTGTTTACTATTTGTGTTGTGTTTAATTGATTTGAAAACTAAATCTTTAGTTTTATGTATTAGGCTATTTTAGACTAAAAGGGTTTTTATAATATAAAGGAATTGAAATTACTATTAGTTGTTTTTTATTTGTTTAATAAAACACTTAAATGTTTCTATAAACTACGATATACTCATCATAGTATAAGTAAACTTAAAAAAAAACAAAAAAATTTACACAAAATGTACCAAATGAGTTATATTATTTGTTGTTATAGCATTTTACTTTTAGTAAGTAACATAGAGATTTTTCCGTATAATCTATCTTAAAATACTAAGTAACATTAAAAAAAACCTTTTTTTTCATATGCCTCGCAAGTTTTTAAAATATTTATACCTAAATAACGTAGTGTTATAAGCAGAAATTAAAGATTTAATTACTGTTTAGTATAAAAAAATATTATTTTGAAGAACTTTTACTCTTTAAATAAAACAAAGGTTTTAAAGTTTTAAAACACAAAGTAGTTAGTAAATATAAGCTAATAATTGACTTTATTCTCAAAGATAATAAATTTATGTGTATTGTAAAAACATATATTATAAAAAGTTTAATTATTGAAATATTCTAGTTAACAAGTCAACAACATTCACGCTGATAATTGTCTAAAACTGAAATTAAAGTTTTTTTAAACAAAATAATTAGTTCAAAATCAAACTTAAAGGTACAAGCCCATAGGCATACCTAGCTTAATTGTTTTACAAAAGGAAATTAAATAAACAAATTTGTTTTTTTTATGTAAAAGCAATAAACATAAAGAAAACATTGAAATAAAGTTTAAAGAGCTTTTAACTATTCTTTAATCAAGAATTTACGACTAAGAAAATCTAGAATAAATTTTACTGAAGCTTACAGCTTAAATGATTTTTTTATAGGAAGTTTTTCTAGCTAGATTACTAGATTTCCTTATAAAAGTCTTTTGCGAGCTTAACTTGTTTAAAACTTTCATAGGTCAAACTCTTTCAATAAACATTAACTATCCAGTCCTATAATGTTAATTAAGTTAACTAACAAAATTCCTGTTATGAAGAAGGCAATAGTTTTTTTTGTTTTTCTTAATATGTTTTAAATCTTGAATATAATTTCTAGATAAAACATTAAGCTAAGCAGATCGTATATTACTCAACCCACACTAAAACAACGTTTTATCGATATTGTATAGTTTACACTTTAATGAAATTGAAATTGATAACTTGTGTCTTTTAAAAATTGTGCAAAATAATTATTTTATAAGATATTAAAAAAAATTATATATAATAAGGTTATTATTCAAACTTGAACACCTTCAAAGCCCACTTTATTGTTTTTTTACATAACTTTTGCATCTATCTTAAGTTAAGTAAAGTGTTTTTTATTTTAAATTTAACTGGCTGATGATTAAACCGTTTAGCTTTATGAAATATATGTACTAGTATTTTAAAATCGTAATTTTCAAATAAGTTATATATATATATATATATTAAAGGTTTTATAAAAACTTCTGGTCGATAGTGCTCGACAAATTAAATTGGAGCTCAATGTTTATCTAATTATATAAATAAATTGCATAAATTAATAACTACAGCGTATTATTTCAATTTCAGCTAACTGTAAAATAAACTGTATCATTACTACATCACATTCATTACAAAAAAAATTCAAAATCTAAATTTCTTTTATATATCATAATAAACTGTAACTTACTAAGGAGTACATGAAACTTTATAATATCATGTATGAAACAGCTGTATAAAATATAGTTTTTTCATATAATTACATAACTATATATATATATATATATATATATATATATAATTTATTGAAATGACGATTTTAAAAATGCTAGAACATATGTTTCATAAAGACAAAAAAAGATTGTCTCTAATCTTCAGCCAGTTTAAATTTAAAATAAAAAACACTTTGGTAAACAAAGATGCAAAAGTTTAAAAAAACAAAAACAATATGACGTAAGAATAGAACATCGTACATTACAAATATTCAGTACAAAAATCGATCTACCATCTAACTAATCAAACAACTAAAATTAACGAAAACAACAGTTAATTGACTATAAAATATTTCAAAATTTGTTGTATTTTAAGAAGAGCTTTTTCATATGTCGACAAGACGATATGATATCACTCTTCTTATCTAAACAACCTTCCTTATATATATATAAATATATACATTTTACTTCAAAAATTATCTTCATGCAAATTACTCATCTGTGTAATTTATTATAAGCCCATAACAAAAATATCACACCGAAAAAGTTTGAATATTGAAAAAGTAATAGTTATTAATTAAATTAAATATAAAACTATATTAAATTTTTATAGAATTTTAATCTTTATAACGAAAATATTTTTTTAGCAATTAAAAACAGTTTAATTGTTTTTGGTGTTTTATAAGGAATAATTTGTATGTTTTTTGTATAAAATTTTTGGAGTATACAGCACATTAAAATTAATTCAGACACTCAAAAATGTCAAACTTGTTGTCTCAACTAATTTTAACTAAGTTAATTTTATATAAAGTAAATCAGACTAGGTATAAAGCTTTGTTGTTTAGAATCAGTTAACTTTAAAAACTATTATAAATAAACAAAGAGAGGTTTGTGCCGAAACACTTAAATTTAAAGAGATAAAAAAAAACTGATTTAATTTGTAAAATATAAAGATAAAATTAATTAAAATAATTAATGTAGTTTTATACCCAATAATAATAAAATATTACTAGAACTAAATTTGTTATATTTTAAAAGCGGTTATCGAGTCGTACACCACATGCTTTTATAAATTCTTACCACCTAAAATTTTTTAAATAGTTCAATAAAATGAAAGTTTAGATAAGATAGTAATACAAAATTTAACTAATTTGTTTACTTAAATTACAAAACTTACTAATATTAACAGTTCTTTTTAAATATTGATGTTAAATAAACTCTTTGAATATTTGTTTTTTAATGTTATAAATTAAAACACTTAAATAATTTTTTACTAGTTCGTGCTCATTTTATATAAATGTCATATTTTTTAGTTACAAACATTATTTGATATTTAATTGGTAGTTTAAGTGCAGTGCTTAAAACTGACTTTCTTTGAAACTAAAACTATTTACTTCAAACGTAAATTTTGATATAGAAAAATTTAATTAAAAAAAATTAAAATTGCATTTAGTTGGTCGTTGCAAGTTGTTTTAGATGGAAAATGTAGTAGTATATAGTAAACCAAGTGTTTCGTTAACCAAGCAAATTTTGCATAATTTCAAATAACATCTAAGTTGGAACCGTACTTAAAACACCATCTTTTCATGTTTTATTGTGCTAAAAATTTGATTGTTGTTTTACTTTGTTGAATTAAGAAATAAGGGAATAATCTGTTTATTTAAAGCAGGGCCGAATTTCAAAATGATTAAAACCTTAATCGCATAATAAGGATACTTTACCTATAGCGGATAAATTCTAAACTTTCAAAGCTTTAGGTAACATTCGCAAGTTTAAATGAAGCTTATGAGTTCCTCAAGTAACAAATATAATCACATTGTTACATTACAACAGTTATATAAAATTGTTTGACTTCATTAAGCATATGTAAACTCGAACAAATGGTACTAATGAAGGTCGTGGACACTTATTTTTTTTTTACAAAACTCAACATTGACAACTAACATAAATCTTATAGTACACACAAAAGAGATAATGGACTTATAACTGTAGAAAAAAATTAAGCAATCTAGAAATAGAAAAAATTAAGTAAAAACTGCACAAATTCACATAGGCATAAATATAATTATAGAAAACCCCTCTTGGAAGATTAACTATTTAGATCTTAATTTCAACCTACTGAACCATACATTCTACCCATATAGAAAACAACAACAAAATAAGTTACATAAATTCAAAATCAAACCACACACCAACCATACTCAAACAAATCCCAAAAATGGTAGAGACCAGACTTTCTAATAATTCAAGTAACAAAAACCTATTCAACAACATAAAAAAAGACTATAATGATGCTTTAAAGGTAAACGGATACAATTATGAAATTAACTATACAAGGAAATCAAAAATAAAAAAAGAAACAGAAAAAGAAAAATTATATGGTTCAATCCCCCATATTGCAAATCAGTAAAATCAAACATTGGTAAAAAGTTTCTAAAATAATAAACTAGCAATTTGGAGAAAATAGTAAGTTTAAAAAATATTTAAACAAAAACAATATAAAATTAAGCTACAGCTGCATGTCAAATACTGAAACAATAATAAAAAACCACAATAAAAAGTAATAAAGAACAACAAAGTAATCAAAGATGAATCATGCAACTGCAGAAGAAAGAAACTTGCCCCCTAGAAGGAGGAGAATGTAGGGCAGAAAATGTAATTTACCAGACAACAATAGAAACAGATAATTTAGCAAAAATATACATTGGACTAAGTGCTAATCAAATAAAAAAACGTATATCTACACACAACACAAAATAAAAAGCAATCCAAATGACAAAAACTAACTCCAGTATAAACAAGCAACTGAACTCTTAAAATTAACCCATAAATTAAAAAAATGAAAACAAAAAATACAAAACAAGTTGAAAAATATTACAAAGATAGAAAAAAACTAAACAAGGAATTTTGATATGTAGATTGTGCTTAAAAGAAGCTTTATTAATACTTGAATCTGGTACAAATTGCATTAACAAAAGAACGGAATTAATAAACACATGCAGACACAAAAACAAATTTTATTAATAAACTGGAAAGCAAACAAAACCTAAACCAAATTATAATTATAGTACAAAATAGGTTAAATTTCTTGATTTTTTCATTGAATTTTTTTTGACATTTGGCTTAAATTAAACAAAAAAGATTTTTTTAGATAGTTCTTAATTCAACTTAGACACAATTTTCAGAATTTTCTCAAGATAGTTCTTAAATCCGTTTAAATTTTGACTGTTACGTTAACTTTACACAAATTAAATTTTGAAATCTTCAGCGACTTTAAGTTTTATTAATGTTTTGTTGACTCTTGGCTTCAAATCACAATTTTAGACAATTCTTAATTTCATTTAGATAAATTTCAAGGTATAAATATTTTATGATTATTATTAAAAAAGAAAAGTTCCGAGTTCAGTTTTTTTTTTTTTTGACTCATTATATTAATATTAATTCAATCCGTTTTCTTTAAAAACTAGTACCAATTTTACCTAAATATACTCTGATATGCTTAAATTTTTGACATTGAAATTATGCAACATTTTGTTTTTGTTTATATTCTTCACGCATGAATAAGTTTTTAAACAACAGTATAATTAACTAACATTTTTATATGCAGTTTCAAATTTTATTTTTGCTTGAAAAGGTCGCAATCTCTTGCCACCGAAACCGGTCGCGAATAAAATATACAATTTGCATAAATCTATTTAAATAAGCTCTTTACATCTCAGTAAATTGAGCATTCTTTTTTAGTTAAGGCAAATAACTATATAACTATATTGATATAAAATCTTGAATAATAACTGATTTCAAAACTCATAACTTTTTATTCTGATTTAATTTTAAATAGTCATTTCATATGAAATAAAAAAATTTCTTTAAGTTTTACATATTTTTAGTATATGAAAAACTTATATAGTACGTTATATATTTAAAATACAAAATCTAAAACATTCTTATTAAAAACAAACAAACAAATAATTGCAAGATTTTTTAAAAACAATGTTATAAACTATAGTTAGCTCAATTCGCATATTAAATAAAAAATTAGTTAAATCAAACATTTTTTTGTAGTATTTTAGATTATGTAACTAGTTATTATCGCTAACAACGTTTATTGCTTTTAAAGTCTACCAAATTAATCTGTAAATTTATCAAAACGATATTTTTCTTTAATATAATTAAAAATAAAAAGTTAAATAAAGCTTTCGATATAACTTTAGACATAATTTTTATTGAACTTGTGTTTTAAACAACGTAACTACAAAAATAAAGCTTATTTATTTTTAAAACGTTATGACGGTTATTAAGATTAATTCTAAAACAAATTATATACTTTCAAACCCTTAACATTAGAATAAGTTTTTCGTATATTGTTCGTATGTTTTAGAACGTAGTAAAAAAGGGTTACACAGTTACAATTGCAAAAAATATCTAGCTATTTCCTAAACCATTGGGACAGTTATTTTTTTTAAAGATTTATTCATATGTTTGGATACCACGTGTAGTAAATAAGACAGCTAATTCACAAAAAAACACACAATAAAAAGTATTATAGTTAATAAGTACAAACTAAGTATAAGTATAAACTAATTCATATAAAATTGTAAATCATACCCAAAATAAATGTAACAACTAAACGTAGAACGCAATAAAAATCATAGTTATGCAAAACTAAAGACCAATTTGAAAAGTTCTTTTGTTCTTTTACTTTTTAGACAACTTTGCACAACTAAACACTTGACGTTCAAGTTTCAGAATGTTTTCTTTTATCCAAGCGTTTTGTTTATCGTTGTACCAAAATGTTAACATATGACTTTTGTTTTCATTTGGCCAACCTCCACGGATTACTTGAAACACATAAATTTTATAACCGATGCACAAAGCATTAAAAGAATATATTTTCGGTAAATTTTCTAAAAAAACAAATTTATTTGAGATACTGTCAAATACTTCACAACTGAAGTCTTTATAATCTCCACCAATAACAAACAATTTGTTTCCCATGCTGACTGTGGCATGATAAAATCTCCCTACCAACAAACTAGATAATGTTTTCCATTTGTCCACATGAAAGCAATATGATTCGGCAGACTTTAGTTTACACTTAAAAATACCACCAGTAACGATCATATTTCCTTTAAAAGCTGCACAAGTAACAAAGCGTCTTCTTTCAATCATTGAAGCTATATAAGTCTATTTATTACTTTCAATATCAAAACACATACATGAACCAATAGAAAACTTTTGTACTTCACTGTATCCACCGATAACATAAATTCTCTTCATAAAACTGCAGACACAAGACTTAAAACGCTTATCCAACAATGAAGGCAAAGCAGTCTTATTTTTACTGGATTCAGAATACATTTCAAATGTGCAACTATCATTCATCACATACAACTTTGAACCACAAGCGACTAACTTAGAGTCGTAGCTTACATTCGTATTGATATCTATTTTTTTCCTATTTTCATAACTATTCTTGTCAAACGAAAATTGTAATCTTTTTATACTTCCTTTCATACATAAAGCAATACTAAATTCTTCTTGAGCACAGTACCTTGCATGATACAATACAGAAGTATTTTCAATGAACATTTTGTCTGTCATTGTACTACTTTGCCGACTAATATATCTTGATATAAACAAAAATACCAGCTAAAGAAATATCACATGATTTAGGTTAGTCCTTTAATATTTATACAATAATACTAATTTGTATGATGTTTATCTTTTTAGCCATTGTCTTATTCTGTTAGTATGTTTAACTTTAATAAGAAACTAGCTACTACAGGATTTATAATAAGTTTATTTATAATCAAGTATAAATAATGATATTATGCTTATAGTAAGCATACTCATTTCTGGACTAAAATATGTTTAAGTTTTTTTATACAAAATCTTAAATAATAATTAATTAAAAAGCTCATAATTTTTTAGTCTGATTTACTTTTAAAATAGTCAATTCATATGAAATAAAAAATTTACTTCGAGTTTTCATATTTATTTCTAGTATCTGAAAAACTTACATAATTCTTTATATGTATAAAATACAAAATCTAAAACATACTTATTAAAATCAAACAAACAAAAACAATGTTATAAATCAGTAGTCGGCAGGTAGTTGGTGCTCGCGGGCCAAATTTCAAGTTACTAAAGTCTTTAAGGGCCGCAGTTTTAGTTTTAGTGACACTTGAATAATATTTTTGTTTTAGTCTTTTTAGAGAAAGTTTTACTTTTATTCACTTTATTATTTTAAATAAATATTATCTATACATAGAATGTCTATTCAAACCATAATACTTATTAGAACAAAATTTATATTCACTTATATACTTAAGCTAATAAACTACGTACTTTCTTAAAGAAGAATAAAGTAAACTTAGTACTTTTGTAAATTTACTCACACCCTAACTTTAAATAAAAACAAAACTTAAAAATCATATATGGGTCACTATAATGCATGTATTATATTACGAATTCTTTTTTCATATTTATAAAATTATTTACTTTTAAAATAATTTTTGCACTATAAAATAGTTTACACAATTTATGCTTTTTTTTTTTTTTGTTATTAACCCTATCTTAATGTTTCTAAAAACATTTATATGTTAAAATAGTTTTTGTGTCTAAAATAGTTTACACTCGTTAAATATTCGGTAATTAATTAAATATTAAAGTAAAATATTTCTCTATAACTTTTATATATATTTTTTATTTCTAAGCAGAAAAAGCATTTTATACACAGAGTTTATTCTTTTATCATTTATTGGTATTTTAATGTTTTTATTTAAGATGTTTTGTTTTTGTATATGTGTTGGCTACAAAATTGATTCTTGAAATTTTGAAATATTCAACTCAAGGAGATTTCAAAACCATCATTAGAATCTCAGCACAATCAGGCAAACATTTAAATAAAATTAAAATATATTTTAATTTAATTGTATAAGTCTAAACATTGGTTTTAGTAAAATATAAATTTTTATAGATTTTTTATAGATTAAATTCCTTGAAAAAAAAAATATTATAAATAGATATATAAATGTAAAGAGTTAAAAGTTTGTAAGAACTCCATCTATACGAACATTTAAATGAAAAATGAATTTTTTTTTTTATAAAAATTTGTTATAGTTTTAATTTTTTTATAATATTGTTTCCTTATATAAAGATTTTTGTAGAGTAAGTAAGTTTATGTCTGTAACATTTTTGTTTTAAATAACATATTTGAAACTTGATAAACAATTTGTAAGTTTATAAATTTTTTCTGGATCTTGTAGTTTTTCTATCTAAATTAAATACAGTATAATAAATAAATAAATATATATTTTTTTTTATCACTACTTATATATTTTTTTTCTTAGCAGAAAAAATCATTTTAAACACGGAGTTTTTCGGATAAATATTGCGTACTTAAGTGGCAGTGCATACCTAAAAAATGCGTACTTAAGCAGCATATTAAGAACAAAAAAATTGTGAACCTCTTTTGAAGAAAGTCTAGACACGCCCCTAGTCTGTTTCAATAGTCTGTTTTATTAACAGTAAATTAAATTTAAAACTAAAAAAAAACTACGAGTCTGTTTCAATAGACAACTAAACTTATTGAACATTGTTAACAAAAATATAAAAGTTTAATAAGCTACTGATGAAGTAGAAACTTTTATTTATTACTGAGCGTTAGAGCAATTCTTTATCTGCAAAAATATGTTGCATTTAAAAGAGTAAATATGAAAAGTAAGACGACTTATAAAAATAAAAAAAGTTATTTCGAAGTTATTGCGAAAAACGAAAATAAAAAACCGTTAAGTCAGCTTCAGCAAAGCATATGATTATCTTCAGTAATTACATATTGATCGAAGAATTTGTTAAGGCAAGTTATAAAATAGCAAAATTAGTTACTAAAAGGAAGATACCGTTAAGAATTTTAGTTTTTTTACCATTTATGATGGTTGTTGTAAAATATTTTTGTTTATTACTTCAATGTCAACAAAAAGTCGTGTTTAAGAAATGCCTGAAGGTCATAAAGCCGCATAAATCAAGTTAGGACTTTACTCAATTTATTAAGATGAGAGCACTGATAGAACAAATATTGTTATCTGAGAGTTTTTATCAGAGATGGTTTTACTAATATGAACATTTTAGAATAAATTTTTGGTTTAGTTCCAATTCAAAGCACAGCAATAGGTAGATACAATTTAAAGGTAAACGTGCAATGCACCAACATAAAATTTGTTAAAGTACGCATTAAGTTTTCTATTTTTAGTATAAAATAAATTAAAGATAAAAAACTCTTAAATATAATATCAATATTAGAAAGATACTGTTAAGCTACTTTAAATTTTTTTTTTACAAAAATATTTTTATGGTAGATTTTTTGTGTCAAATCGAAATTTCATTAATTTACATGTAAAAGTTTTTTGAAATTCTAGGTTTTTTTGAAAGTTCTCAAATTCATGATTTTTCCAGATTTCTTTAGTATAAATTGTCAATTTCCAAGCTTTACTTTCAAGTATTTTGGCACCACTAAATTGTTCACACTTAAATGCATACAATGATATAAAAGATATTTCCAAATATATCAGCTGCAAGACTTGATATTTAACATATATGTATTATATTTCAAACCAAAAATGTGAACTAAACTAAACATACATCATAAGTTTAATTTGCAATTCTTTAAAGAAAAAAAGCCAGCCTGAGTGACAAAAAACTAGCCTGATACTTTTGTATACAAAAATAAAAAAATTAAACAAAAACTGAAAAAAAGACTAAATTGGACTATGACTTAAAGTCATCAAATAGTCAAAGTCTGAGTTTAGATGTTTATTTGATTAAACTTTAAATATTTTGATTAACAATGTACAAACTTAATAAATTTACCAGACCTAAATCTACTAAATATTAAACAGGTAGTTCCAAAAAACAGCAATTGTGTATATTAGTATAAAACGCATTAACATTAACTTAAATTCCTAAAAAAAGTTATTTGAAAAGTAGAAATTTATATCTAACGAAAAATATTTTAATATAAAGTCTGTTCACACTTAGATATTACTTGTAAAAACAATAGTGTTAGAAAATTATGCATAAATAAACTTAATCTAACTTAAGTATTAAATAAAAAGTGGTTTAAATTATAAGCATCTTTGTACATTGTTGTGCCTAGGAATTAATTTAAAGTGCGAAGAAAACTACACAGTGGGCTGAAAACGGGGATCAAGCGGCCATTGACATAAAACTGTCATAAAAAGCAGTATAATACAATTTAAAGTTACACTTAGTGTTACAATATGTCTAATTTTTGTTTTTATTTAAAAAATAGTTAAAATTTTAATTTCTAATAAAACTTTATAGAAAGAAACTTAAAAAAAAGAAAATAATAATTGGCTACCTCAAGAGAGTCACATTTACTCCCATTTTAGTTTAAATATTAATGAATTTTCAATATCAAGCCGGGTGAAACTATACTCTAAATACAGTTTATTTTTAATTTAAAGCTGTTCTGTGTATATCAAAGTTTGTATTATTAATAACGTTATATTTGTACTAGTTTATCAAAAGAAAAAAAGCCGTAAACATTTTGAACAATAAAAACTTTTATTCGTTGCAAAACAGTGCAAAAAGCAAAATAATTTAGCCTGTGATTAAAAAAAAGTCCTTTAAATTTACTAGAAAATGTAAGTCAAACAGTAAGTTCTTAAAACTTCTTTGAAATTAAGTTTCTAAAATAAATAAAACACTCTATCCAGTAGCACAAAGCATATGTAACAACGTTTCCCATTCTGAACTACATGATGAAATTTTTTCATCTAGCTGCAAACAACTTCGCGCAGTATGTCCAACTTCTTCACAATAAGTGCAATTCAGTCTGTCTAAAGTGTTGTTAACATCGTAGTCACTCTTGTCCCATAATCGATTTAAACAATCTGTTAAATTTTCATACTGAGAAGTTTCCCTTGAAAAGTTCATTCTGTACTGTCTTAGAAAATTGTTGTTAGCTTCCAATCCACTAATTAAGCAAACCTCTACCGTTGTTTTGGTCAATTAGTTCAGCACTATGTGCAAGAACAGTATGCGCAGTTGGTGTAAAGCGAATCAATTTAACCGACATGACCAGCATCATTGTTTTTTGACATAAAACTGAGTATTTCTCTACATTAATCTTTCTGTTAGAATTTATGAGGCATAAAATAATGGAAACATACAAAATAATTTTGTCAATGTTTTCTTTTAAACTAACACCAGAAATATGCTTCGTCAGCAGAGTCCTATTATTGGTGTTTAGCAAAGTTTTGACTACGTTACCTGTTGTAGAACTTCCACCATGGCCTGTGGGATCCGGTTTTTCAAGAGCAACATTAATTTCCTCTTCTACACATTTCTGAATTTTTTCTTATTGACTCAATTAAATTATTTACACCTTGACTTTTAGATAATCCTTCAAACTTCGATTCTGACCAATTAAAATGTCCAGCCACAGCATGATAACATATTTTATAGATCCTTCCAAAAACTCTGAGGTAACTGTGTAAAGTCAAGTGCTCTTCATTTGTAATTGGTTCCTTAGTTACTCCCTGTCTAACCTTATAGTCAGTTGGTTTTCAATTTTCAAGCAAGCGCCATTTCTCTTCACATATTTGTTTTGTTTGTCCAAGAGAACGATCAACAGGAAATCCTGCTTTAACATATTCTAAAGTATTACATTGTTCCTTGCTATAACTACAAAGGCAACAGAAGGCACCTCCTAGACCAGTGAGCAAACTGTTCTCATCATTCTTGGAGCTTAAATGATCTGTAAACAAAAGTAAGTGAATTTATACAAATTAAGAATCTTCTACAACATACAAAATGGTCTTTTTTGTCATATTAAAAAACCAGGGATAGGATATTATATCAATTTTTTTAACAGAAATATCGCTTGTAAAAGCTAAAAAAGTAGTTATATTCCACATGATAGATTTGTCTGTAAATTTGTATATAGAATCCTTGTCATTTTTACTAAATTATAAAAAAAACTATGTTGGTTGTACGGTGGCGAATCGAGATAATTAACCCTAAAGAATACCCTAAATTGCCAGAAATCATCAATGAATTATCGACGAGAATAGAAGATTTTCTAAATGAGAAATAATATACTTTTACATTTAAATATTCAAAGAATTTTGAATTTTTTCAACTAGTGATGTACCGGACCCGGATCCGGACTTTTTTTTCAAATTAGAATCCGGCCGGAACCGAATCCGAACTTTTTTTTCAAATTGGAATCCGGCCGGAACCGGATCCGGACTTTTTTTTCAAATTAGAATCCGGCCGGATCCGGATATCAGACAAAAATGGCAATATCCGGCCGGACCCGGACCCGGATAGTGAGTCCGGTACATCAGTATTTTCAACTAACTCTAAACCAAAGAAATGAAAAAACTTAAAAGAAAAGTATTTATATAAAAGTTTTTAAGTTGTTTTTTAACAGTAGATGTAGACCTTAATTTTGACAAAAATTTAAGCATTTTTCGAGGCTTTTTTTAGCTTAAAAAAAGCAAACTTTGGCTACATTTAAACTTACATAACTTTTAGTATACTTAAAGCAGAACAGAAATAAACCCGGTTTTTAAAAGACTAAACCCTGCTCCAAACAATTAAATAAAAATTATGCTTTAATTGTTTAGTCGCAAAAATAGTCAATGGCCTCTTGCCAGCCCACTGTGAACTACTCAAAAATCTAAATGAGTCAAAACCAAAATCAGATAAACCTTAGTTTTTATTATTGTTTTATTGTAATGTTTTTGTGCACACTCAAAAATAATATTTAGTAATAATACATCTATAAAAAAAACTTAGGTATAAAAAACAATTAAAAAGAATACTTAAACTGTAAAGAATGAAATTTTAGTTACTTACTGTGCATTACTTTTGTACAAAATGGAAAACATTTACATTTGGTTTATTTACTAAATAGGTATTATATAACTAATTTACTAAATCCTAGCACTCTTTACACTCTTTTTTTTTTAGATAATTATTTGCTGTTGTAAGAAGAAAGTTGCTAAAGAGCTAATAAAAAAGACCTTTTATGATGCTAATTTGTCTTTTTAATATTTTTGAGTAAAAGCAGTAAAGTCTTTTTATTTTTTTTTTATACAGGGACTTCAAACAAAATTAATAAAATTAAACGAAATAACTGAAAACGACTCCTGCTTATGGTATTACTATTACCTCTAACCCTTACCCTCAGTCGATAGATTTTTTCTTTTTTATTACCATTTTTTTAATTTTTATTAGTTATTTTTTTTACTATCACTGTTACCCCAAACCCTTACCATCGGTCAGTAATTTTTTTTTCTATCATTACTATTATTTTTGTTTTTATTTTTTTATACATTTTCTGTATTTTTTTACTCTCGTGCAAAATTGACCCTTATTGCAAAATCGTTTTCGTGCGCTTTTGTTCTCTCGTGCAGTTTTGTGCCCTCGTGCAAATTTAACTTCTTGCAATTTTGGCTTCGTGTATTTTTGCGCTTTTGTGCAGTTTTGTGCTTTTGTGCAATTTAGACCCCTTCCCTAAAAGAAGACACCATTAGTTTTTGAAAACTTGGTGGTACTTTAAAAGTTTTTTTTTTATTTTACCTAGAGACCTCAAATCAACTAATAATGTTTGTTGTATTACTAAAAAAATACTTGAAACTCATAAAAAGAAATCAAGCAATGAAATTCTAATATTTTTTTTTGCAAAAAAAAATTAAAAGTTCTTTCAAACATTTTTTAAATTTTATAACAGAGAAATCTTTTAAAATATTTCTTCAAAAATTCAGGGTTGCCACATACTCAGTATAATCAAAATATTTTGAAGTTTTTAAAATATCAGGATGGCTTCGTTTAATGCAGGATAAATCATTATATTTTAAATTTATTGTAAACTCAGGCTGACTCAGAAAAGTTTTGTTGAAAACTCAGAAATATTTCAACATTTCTGAAAATCTCAAAACAGATTTTTTATATGTTTTGAAGGGTTGCCACAAACTCATGGTACTCAAGATATTCTAAATTTCTAAAAAACCTCAGGATAACTTAGGTAACTCAGATATTTTCATTTCTTAATCTAACCTAGATGACTAAGGACAGTTTTGATTTTTTTTAACTTCTCTGTATAGTTTAAAAAATCTTATAAATTTCAAAGTACTTTTTTTCTAGGTGTTGAATGAGATTTAGTAGACACAATCAAAAAAATATGTTATAATATAATTCTATTCAATACATTATTTTTGTTTATTTTGAAAATTTGATATTGAATATTTAAAAATACGTTATCCATGCGCTTAATTTAAATAATAATTAAAAACTTGAAAAAAGCTGTAACTTTAATTCAAAATCAATAAAAAACCTAAAAAAACCGGGAATTTTATACAGCTTCACATGTTAAATAGTAAAATATTTATTTAAAAAGAAAAATCTAACATGTAGATAAAAAATTTTGCAGTCATTAATTTTCTTTTATTTAAAATACACATTTAAGTTAGCTTTTAAAAATTATTTTAATGTTGTGATGGTATTTAACACAGTTTTAACTTAACTGTAAACTAAAATTGAACTCAAAAAGTTTTAATTTTATGAAAAAAAGAAGCAATTTATCAAAATCCAGTGGCCACTTTGATGGAGTTTTGTTTAATGTCTGAAATTAATAACTATCATATTTTAGATTTATATCAAACTGTTTAAATAAATTTGAAGTTTACCACAAAGTTTTAAAAAAAATATTAGGTAAGTACTATGTGTGCTAAGATTAAAGTTAGTAAATTACAACATCAAAAACTAATTCAATCTAGTTTAAAATTAATTTTAATTTATATATTATTTAAACTAACTAACATGTTTACATATAGTTATAGAGTTTTTTTTTCTAAATTGATTTTAGTTTTAGTGTGATATTTTAGTAAACAGTATATCTAATAACTTTATACAAATCTAGTGAACAACAAACACACCTCTTCCTTCTAACTATTAAGAAGAAAAATTAACAAGAGGTATTATTAGTTTGCGCAAGAAGAGTATTTTTTTAGGGTATGAAAAACTATCAGATGACTAAATGTAGTTATTGGATACTCAGGACAGTGTTTTTTGACTATAACAAGTTATTTTTATTCAATATATTTATAAGTTAAGATTTTGTGTAGAAACTTATATGTTCACTACTTAATTACCTTTATTGACTGCATTTATTTCAAACAAAGTGTAAAAATAAAAAAAAATTAGCTTGAAATAATTACCTTTACAAGTGTGATAGCTTGAGTTTAAGATGTAATTTTAACAGAATTGGGTCATTGCTTGTTTAATGTTTAACTAAATTTTAAATAGTGACCTTTCTACAATTTAAGTTTCTTGTAATGTGTTTTGAACTACACTAGAAATCCTTTGGTTAATGTAATTAAAAAATACATTATATTTTGCCAGTTGAACTCAAGGTTAATTATTCAATAGTTTTTAAGCACTTATTCAAAATTTTAATTGTAGTTTTTCTACACTATTTTGATTTCAAAATAAATATTTTAAATATATTTTTACACTATATTGTCATAAAGTTTTTGTTTTTACTTACTGTTCAATGTTACAAACTGTTTTTAAAAATAATGCTTAGAAAACTTTCATGAAATTTTAATCAGAAAAGGACTTTTTTTTTCCTTTTTTACCTGTCAACCCCTGGTCTAAACAGTAAATTATAATGCAGGGTTGCACTCCTATTGATAATTCAGACTGGTTATGTCAAAATAAGGACAATATAAGACCTTAAAAATTTAGGCCACTTTCCTTTTAGATCTTAAATGAGATTTTGATTTCACTTTCAATATTTTCTAAAATGTTTTGTTGAATTAATATAGTAATAATAAGTATAAATTAATATTACGTAAAACTCTTTATGTTTTAGTTTTCTAACTGACTTTAAAAATGTATAACTTATTTCAGATCAATTAAAATATACTTCAATTTCCTGTAAAATTATTGAAGTTATTTTGAAATTTCTCATAAAAAAAAGCTATCTTTAAGTTTTTCAATTTAGCTAAAGATTTTAGAAAAAATAATTTTTAATTGTTGTAACTTTTATCTTGTAATAAAACCTTTATTTTGTAACTTAAAAAGCTAGTTTAGGCTAGATTGAACTTTTATTTATACACTTTTACAAAGTCGAGCTGGTTTACAGACTTTATTTTCTTCACTGATTTAATAAACAGTTATTTTAACTTATTCTACTTTTATTTCCTATAATTATGTTATTTTTTTTTCTATTTAAAAAAATTAATAAGCCTAAATTTTTAGATATTCATATAAAATAATAAAACCACGTCAAAGTTTAAGTAAAATATTTAGTTTATTATAGAATAATAACCTTAAGCTAATGATTTAGTACAGCGCTTTCTAAACGAAGCTTATTAAATAAACAAAATCATAAAAATTAAGAGTTTATATAAAGTTAAAAATATTATACTTATACACTAAGTAATAAAATACAAAAACAGTTAATAAATATTAATTTACATATCATGTATTAAAGAAAATTTACCTCCTAAAAGAAGTAAATTTACCCCAGTTTAGAATCGCTTGTTTAGTATATAATTTTTTAAATATTTAAGATTTATTTTTATGTAAAATTTTACCACAAACTTTTTCTGGAATTTTTAATATAAGTCAGTCGTTTTTAAAAAGGTTTATCAATTAATTTTTTTTAGCGCGTCTCGTCTAAGATTTACATGTACCAAATAAATAAATTAGAATTAAATTAAAGTTGTTGAATTATATTATGAAGAAGAGTTACCCTGCTTTCAGGCTACTTAGGATAAGTAAGGTCACCACAAACTAGTTTGAACATTTTTTAATATTCAGGATCGTTCGTGTAACACGGGCTAGCTTAGATACTGTTTTCAATACCAAGGGTAGTTCTTTTCACTAAAGGTTTTTTTAATATATTTTTTCATTGTTTTTGACCGAAATGTTTTAGGATTAACTTACTTAATAGTACCTCAATAGTAATGTGACAAAACTGTTATACTTATAAATTTATCATAAATTATTCTTTAAAGATTTGAAGTTATTTATTATGTCAAGTTAAATAAAATTAAGTGAATTAGTTTTAACTTTGTTATTTTTCAAAACGAAATAATTGCAAATCACAGTTCTAAGTACTTGAAATCTCGTACAACAATCATCAGAATATATAATGCAATTATTGTAATTAATTGTTTTAATGCTTTATTTTATGTTGTTAGTTTATTCCATACCTTTTATCAACATATATAGTAATTACGAAATAAAATTCCTTAAATTAATCTGATTACATAATTGTTAGTTTACAACGTATAATGATGATTAATTGGGATTTGGAGTGTTTTTATTAAACACTATAGAAGACGTATGCGATATAAATAAAATATTGTTGTGCTAATAAGATAAAACGCATTGAATGATTGAAATCTAAACTTAAGATTTTATTAGATTTGGCTTCTGTTTGTATAGTTTAAAAAAAATAAAAATTGTGAAACTGTCCAAATAGAAACAACAAAAGTTGTTAACGTGTTCATATTATTATTTACAACTTGGTGTTAATTTTTTTTATGCATGTTTAATGTGTACGAATTTTCATACAACTTAAAATTAATATTTTAAAGTTCATTGTTAATTCTGTTAATGTTGAGTTTATGTAGTTACTACTATATACAGTAAAAGTTTTAAACAAAATGTAGTGTTTATTAAAAATGTTCTTAACCGTTTAATATAATATAAGTTTGTTTCTACAGTATACCACATAGCATAGAGTATAAAAATGAATAAAACAACATTAAAACGAAAAGAAGATTTATCAAAAATTGAACCAAATGAAAAGTGTACCACAAATAGTAAAGCACTTAATTTTCAAGATCTGTGCAAAGAAAATACAAGGCAACAAATTAATCTTTTAAAACTTGGTAAGTTTGTTATCATTATTCTAATAGTACTTAAACTTAAGTTAAAACTGTTAAAAAAAAATAATCTTTTAAAATTAAACATGTTAAAAGCTTTTGCATGATCTGTACCAATAAATTAGTATACTTTCGGCTTAATATTAAAATATTATTTTTTTATTAGTTAACCATTTTTAGTTGCTGTTATAACAGAACTTAATTTGTTGCAAACAATTAAACAAAGTTCTAAGATTTTTCTAATTTTAGCTAAATTAACTAATCTGTTTAAAATATTGAAATACATATTTGCTCGAGATTAGACTCATACTTTAAAATTGCATTATCCAATATACTTAAAATCATTATTCTTACAGTAGCTCAGAAATAATGGTTTCAAATGATAGAAACAAATTTAAAGTTGCATGGATATTACAAACTATTTGCTTTTAATGTTAAACCTTGATTTGTAAAATTTATTGATTGTAAAAGTACATTAGCTTAAAAAACATATTACAAAGATAATATTTACAAGATATAAGATACTAGTGGTTAAACAAATAAGTTTACAAACACATTTATTCTATGAAATTTCGTGTTGTGTTGTGAAGACAAGTTTTTTTGTTATTGATATATTAACTGAAAATACAATTACAAGTTTTAGTATAAATATTCAGTAATATTTTTTTATTAATAAGTATTTACTCAAATATAATTTTATAAAAAACAATAATAGTTTACATTTTGTGTACTAAAAAATAAGTAAAATATTCACGAACATTTTTAGAAAACGTTTATTACAAACTTTATATTAGATATTACATAAACTTTATAAATACAGTTTAGCATATCATAAAACCTTGACACTATAAAAATTTTCAAATTAATACTCATGTTTCACATCGTCATTTTATTTGTTTTAAATAAACTGTTGACAAACAAAATTTACTCTGATGTTTTTCGAATATTAGTTCTAATTTTTATTACTCATCGTTTTTAATTAGTTTTAAAATATACAGAAAACAGGAAAAATGACGAAGAAAAGTGTATAGTTTCAATGAAAACAAACAAAGTTTTATTAGATGAAGAAAAAGAAGACAAAATATGTACAGATATGGAGAGTGGTGCTCATGCTAAAAATGCTACAACGTGTTTTACCATATCACAGTATTTTAAGATTTCTAAATTGGATAAAACATCTTTTGCTTTGATAGAGCGTTGTTTTTCAATTATTGCTGATTCTACAAACTTCTTAGAATTAGACATAATGTCTCTGAAAAATGTACTAGCAAGTTCTGAGTTATTCATTGATTCCGAACTTCAAGTATTCTATGCAGTGAAAAACTGGTTATCTTATAAACCGTCTGAACGTAGCAAATATGCAAAAGATCTATTACTTAAGATACGTCTACCGCTTCTATCACTTCCTGCATTGAATTATATTCTTAATGATACTTCATGTTCTGTCATGAATGAAAGATGTGTTGATATTATCAAAGATGTAATTAAAAACAAGAAAGAGTATCAACTACGAACTACAAGCAGGTATTACACTAGAGAAAAACTTAGTTTGATCGTAGTTGGAGGTAAAATTAATGATACAAATCTTGTTGTTAGACATGCTTATAAAATAGACGCAAACAACCTATCCAGGGTAAATAAACTATCAGAGATAAACTATAGAAGAAAATATTTGAAAGTTGTTTGCAATAAAGGTGAAGTTTACGCGCTTGGTGGTTTTGAAGGGAATTACAACCAAGTAATGCATGTTGAAAAATATTCAACTGCAACTAACACCTGGGTTGTTGTAGGGCAAATGTATGATGATCGTTTTGATTTTTGTGCGTGTTCGTTTATTGATAGTGTTTATGTGATAGGAGGATTTTTAGGAGAAAGTGAAACTAGTACTTGTCTTGAGTTCAAAACAATAGATAAATCATGGGAAACTATTTCTAAAATGAACCAAATAAGATGGGAAGCATCCTGCGTTGTGTTTGAAGAAAGAATTGTTGTTTCTGGTGGCTATAACAGAAACGATACAAAATTAAACACAGTAGAGGCGTATGAACACGTCGATGATTCATGGTTAAGTATGCCAAACATGATTGAAGAAAGAAGAGGTCATAAATCAGTTGCTATTAAGAATAAATTGTTTATTGTAGAAGGTTACAAAGCAAATAATATGGAAGTTTACGATTCACTTTGTAACAAATTTAGTTTACTTGAAAGTAATCCTAAAGTTTTAAGCAATAGTATCATTTGTGACGTCATTTCAACCGGAAATAAAATTGTTATTTTCAGCGGCAGTGATGGACTTGTACACTTTTATGACGTTGAAAATGATGTGTGGTCGGGAAAAGTTTGCGACTGTATAAAAAGTATTAGATACTTTTCTTGTGCTATATTACCGCAAGAGTAGTAATTATAAAATAATAGTAAAAGAGGTCATCAATAATACAAACATGCTTTGTTACTTTGTTATTTTTTGTTAAAATTCGTGACTCGCAAACTTTCAAAATTTTTATAGTGTTTTCATAAAATTTTCGATAACAGTAACTTTTAAAAACTTTTTTTCTCTTTGTACATGTTATGTTTAACATTTTTTATAAATAAAGAAGTCTACACTTTAAAATTCCATTCTAGATTTTTTAAAGTATAGATATGTGCTATAACATGACTCAGTTTTAATTTAGTTTTCAAATTGATTTTTTTTACTTGTCACAGTATTAACTTTCTGATATGTTAAATAAAACGAGAATTTGTGTAATATGTTGGTTAAATTTCATCATGTTTTTTATAGGTTTTTAAAGAAAATTGTTCTAAAAATTCCAAGCAATTAGTTTTTAACAAGTTTAACATTTTAAGTAAAATAGTGCTGATGCAATTTTTATATATCATAATAAAAGAAGCAAACTTATACTCTAGAGTATTAAAAGTTGCATGTTTTAAAATTAAAATATTATATGTATAACAAAATATAATTGCAGATAAATAAAAACAAGTCTTACTATTTTTCTTAAATTATTACCATGTTTAATGAAAAAAAATAAAGGCATCTCGGGGTCAGACACTTTTTTTAATTTGGTAATTTTTTACATTATTAGATAAGCTACCTGTAATTTTTAACTTTTTCGATATAAGCGATCACAGTTAGAGCTTTAGATAGGTTCTTTATGGGAGGAGCAAACTAAAAGGGTGAAAATTGACTATTTTACTGAAAATCTATTTCCTTCCTCAGTTTTTGAGCAACTGTTTTGAAAACGATTTTATAGCAATCTGAAATAAATTTTAAACAACTTGAACTAAACAGATTTAAGTATTTTTTATTTTTTATAGAAGATAAACAAAAGTAAAAGATTTCTTTTTAATTTTGGTCAATAACAGTTGTTTATGATTTTTTCAAAAACCTGTTACCTACAAGATTCCTTGGCAAGCCGGGTCATTTTATCTGACTCAAAAAAATATCACTAAACTATCAAACGTCTTTTGAAAGACCTTTTATTTGCTCTACAATTAAAATCTTAGAATATCTGATTAATTTATTTTAAACGTTCTTTTGCAAATCAAAGGTTGTACCTTTGATGGGCTGAGGTTTGCCGAACCCTGATTTAGTTTGAGTTTAAAATTATGTTTAGCGAAGTAAATTTACCAATTTATCTTCGCGGGCCAGATTCAAACTAATTTGCTAAACATAAACAGACCGATAGTTTTTACTTCGTGGGTCAACCGCGTGTCGTACGTTAACCAGACCCTACTCTAAGGTATAGTTTCAAATTATTCTTGAAACAATATTTTCTAAAAAGTTAAAGTTTCAAACGCTTGTCAGAAACCAGTATAGTCAGCTATAAAAGTGTTAACAATTATTATAAAAATGCTTATCAAGTTTTAGAGCATCAATCTGATGCCTGGTAATTTCTTAGCATAAATCTAAAAATTAAAAGGTTTTTTTTATGAATTTTTTTATTTTAAGAGTTTGAGTAAAAAAATTGGCCAGGTTTTGAAAAGATTGAAGTAAGGTAAAATTGTAAAAAATACTGACAGTTAGTAAAAAAAAGATTATAGCCGTTAGTTCACATATTAAAAAGAATATTTAAAAAAATATATTTAATTTTATTTTTTATTCAAACTAAAAAAATAAAAAAACTTTACTCAAAAAACCTAACCCCAATCCAATGGATTTTTTTTTAAATTAAAGGCAAAAGACCGTTCTCTAGAATAAAAAAAGATTGCTTAATTAGCTATTAAGATAAGTAAAATAGTTAGGTCCAAAGTTTGGACATTTTATAAAAATACTTGAAAAATGGGGTCAAGCTAACTTCAAACTCGTGCATTACTCTTGTACATAATGTAAAACATTTGTATTTAGTTCATTTATTAAATAAATATTATATATATTACTTGCTAAATCCAAGCACTATTTACATTGTGTTTCAGATAATAACTTGCTGTTGTAGGAGAAAGTTATTATGAAACTGTAAAAAAAATACAAGCCGGATGCTTATCTGTCTTTTTCACATTTTTAAGCAAAAACAGTAACGTCTTTTAAATTTTTTCAAATGTTATACAGGAACTTAAAACGAAATTAATCAATTTAATTTAAACTTCTGAATAAATTCGACTAAAAATATTTTTGCTCAGCGGGCCACATTTACTTGCTTGCGGGCCCCATAATTTTCTTTCGCGGGTTGCATTCAATTCAAAAAATAAACGTGCTCGGGGGCCGCAGATTTACCTTTCGCGGGCCGCAGTTGGCCCTCGCGCCACAGTTTGCCGACCCCTGTTACAAACTATAAAAAGCTCAACTCGCATTATAAATAAAAAATGAGTTAAAATAAACTTTTTTTTAGTATTTTAGGTTATATAGCTACTTCTTATCACTCAAAATGTTTATTGCTCTTAAAGTTTACCAAATTACTCTGTAAAATTATTAAAACGATATTTTGCTTTAATTTAATTGAAAAAATAAACATTTAAATAAACTTTTTGATGTGGTTTTGCTAAATCACTAAAAAACAGGTTAATATTTTTGCATGTAGATTATATTTGTTCATTTTGAAACGACTTCTTATTAAATATATTGTGTTAAGAAAATAAAATACATGTGTTAAATGTTATATTTTGCATGAAAAAACTTTAAAGTATTCTTTCTCACAGTACTATCAATCAAAAGATATTAAAATAGTCAGTAATATAAATTAAATAATTTTTTATAGTGTAACTAGTCAACAATAACTCTTAAATAGCTTGGAAGACTAAAGTAGTCTTTATATTATCCAAAGCATATGAAACTGTTATCGCAATGTAGTTTATGAAATATGATACAACTATTTTTACTACTTACTATAAAAGTTCAAACTCACTGTAATAATTCAAATTCGATTACTTAAAAAACGTTTTGTGGTATTATCTATTCAAAAAAGTTATTAAAACTAATAAGTTTTTATTTATTTTTATTTTAAAATTACTTAGTATGTTAGACTTAGTACTTAAAGTAAGGTTTAATATATTAAAAGATTAAATTTACTAAAAGTATAAAAAATGAAATATTCTATAAATTACAGGTTTAAATTATTTTAAATTGTTTCAGACTATTGTTTTAAAGTTGCATCTGAATTAACTATGTGGTAAGTTGTGTAATATTACCGAGTGAAACTTTGAATAAAACTTATTCTTTTATATCTATCTAGTTATTTTTTGTTTTTCAAATTGATGCAAAAAAACGATAATAGTTATTGCTTTACATACATTTATTTTTTGTAATAAGTAAATGTAGTTCAATTTTAATAAAGTTTATTTTTAAGTCAAAGTACTATAGTGTACAAACCGTATAAAACTATCCAATTAAAGAAGTTCAGTTCTTTAAAATATTTTTAAATTTTTTTTTTAATTAACATACTTCTGGCAGAATAAATCTGTCGTGTATAAATAACTGACTAAAAATATAATTTTTTAAATTCGGTGAGTCCTTGAACAAATTGTAATGCGTTCTTTAATTTTCATACTTGCTTTGTTAAATTGTATAAAACGGTTTGCTTTTTTTTCGAAAAAATAAATATAGAATAAGCATTTAACGGAAAAAAGTCGATATAAGTTTATAAAAAACACTTAAATTTAACAAAAAAAAATTGTTTGTTTTCCTTAGAGTTATTAATAAAATGTCGCCAAAGCTTGATACAAAGGGTAAAAAGATAACTGAAAGATTTTTTTACTTTAAAAAATATCTCATTACGAAAACAGATGGCAATTTATCACCATTTGAACATGACATTTATTGTTCAATAAACAATGAACTAAAATTATAAATGTGTTTTTCACCAGCTTACACGATGACTCTAATAAAAGGATCTATAATGCAACAGTATTCTAATTGGTAGCATGGAAAAAATGCATTTTAAAGAATAAATTCCAATAATGAATGCATGTAGTAAATTCTAATTTATTGTTTGCTTCATTCTTGCGTTCAGCATCAACTCGAGCTCTTTTTTTCTTGTTCTCTCAATGTTTTACAGCCAATTCACTTTTTATTTACTACAAAGTCTTCATCAAATGCTAGATCTTTTTTTTATGTACCTAATAATTTTATGTTGCTTTTTTGAAGCGAAGAATAGTAACAAGTTTTTGTTCTTTTTTCTGTTTTAAATAATTAATCAATTAAAATACTTTTCTAAAGTCGTATAGAGATTAATTATTTTATTCGATTCATTTTGTTTTAGCTTTTAAGAATAGCTTCAGATAGATCTTAAAGTAATTAATTTATAATAATGTTGCATTAGTAAATAATAAATGCAAATTCTATTTTTATTGTTGGTCAGCATTTTACTTTGAATTTGGCCAGAAAAAAAAATTAAAATCTGTTCTACACTTCTTTTAAATTATTATTTTTTTACTTAATGTACTACTTTATAAAGTAATTTTGTTAGGTCTTCTTTTATGAGTATTTAAACAAAACTATTAAACTCAAAATATTTTTAAGCCATACTTATCATATAACTAAAAATGTAAACTACTATAAAATAAAATGTGAAAATACAGTAAACAAAAAATGTACTTAATTGATGTTATATAGAAAAGGTCAATGAATTTTAACGTAAAACCAATAAAAATCAATACTTTTAAAAATTTAGTCATTGATCTACCATATTTTTTGAACCTTTGTCCACTAAATATAATAAAACAAAAACATTATTATTAAAATTAAGGTATTATGTTTTCAAACATTATTATTCGGTTTAATTTTTTGTTCGGAAAATGTCAACATCAATTTTGCATGATGACGTAAGTGGTTTTGTTGTTTAACTACAAAAATCAATAACATGAATGTTTTTATAATCTGTAGTGCTTATATATAGCTACTATAATGCGATGTCAATTGAAAGGCTTTAAGTGCCACTTTAAATTTGTATAAAACAAACAACAAGTTTTATGATGAAAACAACAATTTTATAGTTTACTTTTTTTTTGTAAACGTTTGAAGTGATGAAATATGTTTGACTTTTTTAAAAGGTTATACTTTCATTTACGTGCCACACAAAATGTTCTCTTATAAATAATGCCCGGAAAAAGAGCAAAAAACCTTTAAAACTTTTGCAGACAAAACTTTTTGTTTCGAAATGTTTGTGAACTACTTATTTGTACACAACAAAATCGTAGCAGTTAATAGAACAATGGTTTTATAATGTAGAAATGAGTAAAATTTTGCATGCAAGTTAATTTTGTTAAGAATAGGAAACAATCGAAACTTGAAAGTTTTTATAAGTTTTTGAAAATTGTTAACTTTTTACACAGAAACTTTAACTTGATTTATATTTTTGTTAAGAACTTACTAAAGTTATTTTTGTTCTGCTTGTAGAATCTACACTGAGCAACAACTTTACGTTTAAGCCTTTTAAATAATAATTTAAGCACGTACATTTCAGTAGAAACCATAGTTTTCAAAAAAAAACTACATTTTCTTTAACTAAAGATATTCAATAAACAAAATAAAACTTCAAACAAATTAGAAAGCCTAAGTCTTTTATTTTACAAAATAAAACTAAGAAATGTTTACCTACAGTAATTCTGGTGATTTTCTAAACCATTTTTTTCTTACTAAAAACGATCTTTATTTAAGAAAAAAAATTAAAAATTGAAAAACACAAGAAAGTTGAAAAGGAAGTGATAATGGTAGAAAGTTTATGCGTGCAGCGAACTTCCTTTTTATGAAAAATTTCAGTCACTTTTTACTATCAGTTGAAAGATTTTACTTTCTTTGTTGTAATCAGTTTAGCTTTTTGATTTTTTTTTTGTTTTAAATGATTGTTGTTCATTAAAACCCATAGTGTTTAGGCTTAGTTTTTTCATTTATTGTTTGTTTTTATAAATCAACCACTTTTTACTACCAGTTAAAATATTTTACTGTCTTTGTTGTAATCAGTTAAGTTTTTTGATTTTTTTTTGTTTTAAACGATTGTTGTTCATTAAAAATCATGTTGTTTAGAGTCAATTTTTTTCATTTATTTTTTGTTGTCATAAGTCAACCACTGTTTACTACCAGTTAAAATATTTTGCAGCCTTTGTTGTAATCAGATTTTTTTCAATACAGCATTCTTTTTTTTTATGAAGTTATTGTGTTTACATGTGTTTTTAAATTTATGTGTTTGCATTTAAGTAGTGTTTGTATTAGTTAATAAGTTTTTTTTTAGTTCAGGTACTGTACACAGTACTGTTAAATTTTTGATTTGAAATCTGGTCAACTTATTATGTTCATTCGATGAACTTAAAATAACTTTACAAGAACTAACAGAATGCATTGTTTGCATATTTAAAAAACTGCAATATTTTTTTATTTAAAGCACATTAAAAAAAAACATTATGATGTAGTTTGTACTACTTTGCAAATTGACAAAACTAAACAAACAAGTTTTAGTTTAACTCCATTTTAATGCGTGTTTATTCAAACAAATAATCCGAAACAACCAGCATGGCATGCAACTTCAAGTCATTTATCAAGCATGTTAAAACTACTTTAGTTTCCCATGAACTAATTAAAATTCTCAGTGCTCATTTATCTGGAAACTTGTTTTAAAAATTATATGGAAAACTTCATTTAGCTATGAATATTCGAGATGTTTTGCTGTGTTAGAGTATGAAGAAAGATGAAATAAAAATAACTAATTATTTATGATGACTTTCAATGTTATTTTTGAACAAATAAGTAAGTGTTATGAAACAATTGGTTTAAATTTACTGTATCGTCGTTTAAGAATTGATTTTACCGTATAACTATTTTTTGTGGCATTTTATACTTAAATTTGTTGGAAAAATTTTAAACGGTAAATAAGTTCTGATAATCCTACTTTGTTAAATAAGTCAATAAAAACTTTTTTTTAATTCAACATTTTATGAAAGAGTTCATAAAATTTACATATTATTATACATTTCCATAATTTTTGTGGTTAGTTAAGTTTTTGTTAGTTTTGTTCTTATCACTATAAACTTTTTTCCAAGACTACCTTGGTATGCTCCTTTTAATATTAATCATAATTTTTTTATCAACAAAACTTTACAGTTAAAATTAATTACAAATAAACTCTAAAAACATTCATGAATTCAAAACTAAATTGAACTTAATTCAACTTGTTTAACTAGTTGTAAAACAAAACTTTTACATCTTTGTGACTGGGGACGAACTGTGCCCACAATAACATAAAACGTTTTATGGTAACATAAAGTGTTTTAGACTGTTTTCCACTTTAAACATTTGTAAATTAGAAAAATTGTGTTTTCTGCGGTTTCTCATTGTCAACAGTCGTTCTCTAATGGAAGCTTGCTTTGCATCAGAACTCGATAAATTTAAACTCAGCAAGTGTTGATGAATAAAATACTTAAAATGCAAACTAAAGTGTTAAACATGTATGGCTAAATAACAATCAGCTCTTGTTCTGTCGGTCTTTTTAGTTTGTTTTTTGTCTACAAGTATAAACTTTAAATATTTTACAATTTGAAAATTGCTTTCCAGTAGTCGTTTAATTTGAACGATATATAATATTGAAACTGCGTATTTAATGAAAATTTGTTTTACGAATAAATTTTTGCTCGTTTTTTAAGAATATCTTATCCGAACAACTTAAAGAGTTTGTTTTAAACAGTTTATAACAAAAAATATTAATTAAATAAATAAAATATTATTAAATGTTTAAATAATATTTTTTGAAATAAAAAATAATTTGTTTACAATGAAAAGTTATTATTTAACACCTTAAGTTTAAATCGTCTAAGTTTTAGACTGGTATCAAACCTATCTCCAAAACCTAGGAATAAAATAACCTAAATATAATAAAACTTGATTGAAAATAAAAGAGAAGCTGAATCTAACCTACATACACTGCCTACTACGCATTATGACGTAGTAAAGCAAAAAAAAAATAATTAATCAACATCGCTTCAAATAGCGCACTAAGCAACGATTTTTAAAATTGAAAGGTAGTGTGTTCTGAAAGGTTCACATACAAAACTTATGCTTTGTTTTAAAGTTGACTAAAATTAACAATGAACTGCTATTTTCATAAACGTTTCTAGCATGCTTTGAAGCTAAAAAGTAATCAATAAATGCATCACTAAACAAATTATTCTTTATCTTTATCAAAGTTAAATGAAAAATTAACAGTTGAAAAAAACAATATTGTTTCAAGTTTTTTCCTTGTAAAGCAAGTTTATAACCCAATGGAAGCTTGTTTTGTATTAGAATTCGATAAATTCAAGTTCAGTAAGTATTGTTGAACAAAATACTTAAATTTTATTAATATTAATTGAAGTATTGAGTGTTAAATAACATTCTTTTTTTTGAAATGACTTTGTTTTTTTTTGTGTACAAATGTAATTTAAAATTCTGCACCATTTATGAAACTTGAAAGACTTCATTTTGATAATCTTTAAGCTTAAATGACTTTATATAAATGTTTGAAAAATTAGTCTTTAAAAACTTTAATGCACATACTTTAGTAATATTTTATCAGATAGAACTTGTTTTAAACATTTTTTAACAAAAAAATGTTAACTACCTCATTTCAACATTAATTAAACATCTAAATAATAATTTTTTACAAGATTTTTTTTTTTGTTATAAGATATTTTTTAATTTAGTTTTTAAATGGTTGTTACAGCAAAAGTTTTAGACTGACTTTAAAACAATATGAAAAAACTCGGAATAAAATGGTCTAAGTATAATAAAAACTGATTAATAATAAAAAAAAAGCTAAATTTAACCTAGATACACCGCCTAAGCATTAGACGTACTAAAAGTAAAAAAAAAAACGAAATTTTGATTCAAAATAACGAATTTAAACATTATAAGGTAATGTACTTGGTAGATGTACATAGTGAACTTATATTTTGTTCTATTTTTAGAATGCAAAATAAATGATACTTTCATGTATTATGTACATTGTTAATTTGCTTTATTACGTATTTTTTGTTAAACTTTAAAATTCTATAACTAAGTTTATCACAATAGATGAAAGCAGATTAATATCTTATTTGTAGATTGGAGAAAATTGCAAACAAAGAGAATAAGCATGTTTTATTTTGTTTTGGTTTTTAATAAACTTCTGTGAGCTTAAGACATATAAAATAACCTGTATGATTCATTTGTATGTAAACAGAAAAGTTTTTATATAATTTTGTATTGGAGAGTGTCTGTCAGGAATTCAAGGTATTAGTTATCAAAATTTAAGCAATTAACTTACAGAAAAAAAACATTTACTCGTACAATATAATATCCTTATAATTAAGTATTTTTTGTTTTGTTGTAAGATAATCTTTGTAAAGTGGTTTTTGTTCTTTTGTTTGAGCTTTGTTTTTACAGACAGAACATATAAGCATATTATAACAACAACGCTTAGTTTTGAAAATATTCATGAGCTTTAGATACATTTTTGAAACTTTTTATTGACCAAAAGGTTTAGTTTGAGCTTAAAATAGTGAAGTAAAGTGTTTTTAGTTTTTATAGACTAAATTGAAAATTGGGTAATAAATAAAAATATTTTAAACACAAGAGAAATTTAAAAATACTTGTGATACTTATACTCGGCTTAAATGTACATTTGTCAATCTAATGAATTATAAAAAATAATTCTAAACTTAAAGGCAAAGTAAAATAAAATAAATCAAAAGTGCGTTTAACAAAAATTATGCATCAAAAGTAAACTTTAGTAAAAATATTTTAATATTTTTCTTAACACCAAATAATAGTTTACAAAGTTTTCTTTTAAGTCTAGTTTAACAATATTAAAATTTAACTGAGGAAAAGCATATTAATTGACAAATTGTCTTATTTTTTCAACACAGTTGATTTGTTAAAGTTGATTTCGTTTTAAAATAACAAGGTATTTTTTTCATTCTAGTTTAGTAAGACCTTTAAAAGTTTAAAACACCGTTTTACTGCAAAACAAAACTCTTTTTTTATTATTAAACTTTATTAAAATTTTAAAAAGCTTTTGGAACTGCGTGTATTCTCTTTTAAAAAAAACTCACAAAAATAACTGAAACAACATTTTTCAAATAAACTTCTTCATTAAGTCTAGCGCGAAGTTAGTTGTTATTAAAGTTATTTTGAGTACAAATTAACTTTGTTAAAAAAAGACGAGTAACGCGTCTTTGTTTTCAGCAAACAATTTAGAACTGCTAAAGCTGATTTTCAAAAAAAAAAAACGATGTTGAAATATAAAGTTGAGTAAAATATATTTCAAACGAACTAAAAGTGTAATTTTTCTATTTATTTTTTGCACAAAGTTAAGAATTTTCATAGCTGATTTGCACAAAAAAAAACTGTTAAAATAAAAGGCAGAGTAAAACATATTTCAAACGAGCGAATTGTGTGCATTTTAAGTGGTGTTTTTAAATTAACATTCAACGCGCCAGTGACGCACTGAATTTAAATATTGCGGTGAATTATTTATTAACTCAGTGCTATTTTCAGCTTGGATTGAGCAAAAAGAAATTTTAAGATTTATTGATAGTTCAATTCAAGTTTAACGTGAAGTCTGGGCTGAGAAAAAAAATCTTTTTTAGCTAAATTTTTAACACGTTTTTAAGTTGAGTTTTTTTGTCAACTAAAAGAAATGCTTAGATGGTGCTTGAATATTTTTTTATTTCAAAATAGAAAGTTTGTTTTTCGTTGAAAAAGTTTTTTTAAGCATATGAGAATAAGTTTACTACTTGATTAAAGTTAAAGATACATTTAATTTGTTAGAATAAAGATAAAAATGTTAGCTAGCGTACATAACTTTATTACTTCAGAAATTTTTTAACAAAAAATTCAAAACAGAACACAAAATTTTTTTTTATGTTTAATAATTTCATGTAAAAGATTTTTTTGTTCAAAAGCTATGATAAGCTTCAAAACGGTAAAGTTTAGATGCATTTAGGGTATTTTTTGTAGTTTAAACTAATTTCAGATTATTAAAGAATTTATGTTACTAAGACTGATTATACACTTGACACTTGTGCTTTTATAATAAATTTATGTAAAATCGTAAATTTTTATCTTAACAATTATAGAGCAACGTAGTTTTTCTTTCCGAATATCAATAAATACCTACAAAACGTTTATAGATCTAGCTAAAGTTTCAGTAAAATACCAGTCTAATACTAATTACCAATTAACCTTTTTACAACTTATTTTCTTAAACCACACATTTTTTACTCTGGTACAGAGTTTGTTTTAATTTTTTATGGGTCATTGAAAGAAAACACATGCTTACCAATTAAGTTAATGTTAGGTAGATGAAAGGTTAATGTTTTTCATAATGGCCTTCTAATCTTATTACACTGAAATCCCTCACTTAATACACAATAATAAAGTGCTTTAGTTTAAGTGTTCTACGTCGAGCAATATTTTCAATTTGTTATAAATCGAGCTACTCTAAGTCATTAAACTAATTCTAATTACACTAGTGTAAGTTAAAATTAAAAACTCTTAAATTGACGAATTTTTATTGTACAACTTAACCTGTGTTAATCTAGTCAAAAGTGATGTGGTGTATTCATAGAAACAAGAAACAAAACTAGTACAAAAAGTAGCAATAACGTAATGACTATATATTACGAATTGTAGCAAATATTTTAGTTTTATGTTTATGATTAATCAATTATTATAAATAGCTACCTCTATAACATAATCAATCAATTAAAGCTAACATACAAAAACTAGCAAACAAGAACTTTTATTTTTTAGAAAAAATTTAAATAAAATGAGCGAACTCGAAAAAGAGGTGAGAGAGTTGCGAATGGAAGCCCGGCTCGAAAGGATTCCTGTTTCCCAGTCAGCTCAGGATTTGATCAGGTTTGTGACGTCATAATTACTAATTAATTACGTTTCCAAGTCAGCTCAGAATCTGATCAGGTTTGTGACGTCATAATACTAGTTAGTTACGTTTCCCAGTCAGTTCAGGATCTGATCAGGTATGTGACGTCATAATTATTTAACGATTAGGTGTAGGGCATCAAAACAGTTAACTATACATATATGACGTCATTACGAAGTTCTGTGATTAAAGTATGTAAAGTCTTACATTGGATAAAACTAACTTAACATAACATAATCTATAAATCTTAAAAAAGAATACTTGTTCTAAGTACTTAACTCAAATACCTTTAATAACTTATTCAGTTGCTTTTGCTCTTTTTAATCTCGGAATGAATATAAAACTTTTATGGTTTAACTATCTAATTGTGCATGTTGTAAAAAATTCATTAATAAATATTTTAGATGCAAGAAACAAACTGGGAGCATATTGTTTTAGTGTTTATTTAAACTCCATTGTTTTAATTTGTGGAAAGGTAAAACTACTTTTTTGTGAAGTTAAAAATTAATAAAAAACATTTCATTTGTTCACTTTATATATGTCCTAGATTTTTTCTAGACCAAAAGCTGAAAAACTTCAGTGTTATATTTTTATATGTATCAAAAAGCCAGCAAGTTTTGTATAAGCTCTAATAAATCTTTCCGAAAAAAAGTTATTTTTTAAAGATTCAAAGTGTTTTATCAAAATTTATCAAATTTTTTTAAATTTTTTTTTATTTTGAAGGTACGTTCAAGACCACAGGCTTGAGGATCCGGTCCTGAATCCCGAACTTCTGGCCTCCTACCCAGGACGGTTCAAAGATTCCAGTCCATGCTGCGTAACTATGTAAACTTTCACCTGCAAAAATAAATTTTAAAATCGTTCTTAATTTTCGCCAGTTTTCGCTTTTCAAGTTTTGTAAATTCCGATATTTCAAAAGATGCTTTTTTTTTTGAAATGCCGCCTGTACTGTTCACAGTCCATTTTTAATGTTTGACTATGTAAATAAAACATTCACCATTTATACTGTAACCTTTTTTTTTTTGCTAGAAATATCTGTAAACTTTTACTAAATTTCTCCTAGCTTATATTTTTTATTATTATTTTATATTTTAAAAACTATATTGAAATAGATTTTTTTGCTGTGTAGTCATGTAAATATTATTTTTACCACATAAACTGCTTTATAAAATTTATTTTCTTAAATATTTTTTTTCAATTCGTTTAAGCTTTTATTTATGAATTTTCATAAAAAGCGGGATTTTTGAAATGCCAACTGGAATTTTTTTGATGACATTTAAAAACCGCAACGCCACACTGGCACGCATTATTACGTCATATTAGCTGCGTGACGTCATGTAGTTTTTGCTTATTATATAAGTTCAACGTCCTGTTTTTTCTTTGTTTTATTTTGTCTTCAGCTTTTAACTCACGGCTTAAAAGTTTTTATTAAAACAATGAGTAATCAAGTTAATTTATCTAAGTAAAACTAGTACAATGTATTGCAAAATAATTAAAATTCCTTCTTTTTTTGGTTTTAACTAAATATAGGTTAATATTTAAACTTTCTCTTCTTACATTCTAAAATATAGTTAAAGTTTTCAAAAACTAAACAAAACTTTTCCTCTACTTTTAACTTGTGCTACTATTAACTTTTTGAAAAAGTGTTATTTTGCTACAGTGTACTGAAAAGAATTAATGTTTTATGTTTTTATTGCAGTTCAAAAGTTTTTCGTCTTCTTATACATTTAAGGATTGAGTAGAAATGCAAAATACTGTTAACACTTGTTTTCAAGTTCTATTTTTGGTCTACTTGAAAGTTTTAATAAAACAATGTTTTTGCATTTGAACACAACAGTGGACTTATATAATTTCTTTGAGTTTGTAATTTTCAGTAATATACTTCTTGTAAATTTAAGCTACATATTTTTACCGTCGCACGCTTATATATAACTTCAAAATTTTATCTTTGTAAAATATTATAGATTTTTTGTAAATTTAAAACAATGTCGCACGCCTATATTCAACATCACCTTATCGACTTTACTTTTCCTTTACAACGATGAATCGATTTTCAGGTGATCGCTGCGTTGCGTGGCAACCAGATAGTCTCGCATGGCAACTGTGTTGTCATGACAACGCTTTATTCTTTTTGTTTACGTTTGAGCTGCGATCAATAGCTTCCTGTGCGTTGCTATAGGAACAACTCGTTTGTAAATATTATGACATTTTTTTGCACTCAGTATCTCTTGAGAGTTATATTGTGTCTGTGTGTGTTTTTAATAAATTTTTATTACGGGAGATTGTCAGCGAGATTACTTTTGCTTTGGTGTAAGATATGAGGTAATGTGAGCACATTTGTGAAGTGAGCTCATGCAACAAAAGAAATATTATTAAAAAAGTTCATGTTTTTATGTTTGACTAGTTTCATGTTTATGTTGTTTCGCATAAAAACAAGTCTAAATTTTCTAAACAAGATAATATATATATTTTTTTTAAAGTAATTACTTGTTACTTTGATTGTAGACTTAAACTACTTAAAAAAGCAATGTATTAGTAAAGTAGTTTTTAAAGTACATTTTGTATTTTTCAAAGGTCATGTGTTACTTTAATACGTATGTAAACAAAACGATTTATACCATTTTCTAAAATGTAACAATGTATTTAAAACTGTTTTTCAAACATAAAGTAAAAAACAAGCTAAATTAAAAAATTAAGTATGTTTACTACGAGGAAAACAATATTCCTTGTTTTTTTACATTTTTGTTAGATTTTATGACCAAAAACTTGTATACTTAGTTTTTTTCTTTATGTCAGTACGGTAACTTATATAAATACTTGTTTAACCAGTATATAATTATCTTATTTTCTAGAGCAGTTTTGCACAAAAACAAATTTTTAATCAACAAGCTAATTTAAAGTAGCAAAATAATAACATTATTAAGTTTTCAAAGAATAAAACATATAAACTTTTACAACACTCAAGCATAAGTAAACTGTAAAGGAAGACACCCCACTAGGGAAACAATCGGGATAAAACATAATTTCACTGCGCACACAAACAATTAATTTGTGACGTAACAATATAAATTATCGGTGTTTTTCCTCTGATTTAATTATTAATGTGACGTCATAATATATTAGGTATGGGAAATTGTTTTCCTTCTAATTTAATTACTTGTAACTCAGCAACGACCCCCTGAAACGCGTAAACTCACATCGACTGGTGCATTAATTATTTAAAAGCAGGGACGTACTTGTAGTTTTGATGCATCAGCGTTTAACTACCAGGGTTAATAATGAATTTGCTTGAAAGCTGTGTTTCTGTTTTATATGAAAATGAATTTTATTCTGTAATGTATTAGTGCATTATAAACTTACTGTTTCGCTATTTTGTAGTATAGCATTGATTAGCGCATTTTATTTGCTTTTTTTATACATAATGTTTTACTAAAATTTCTCGTATTAGTTTACTTAAAGACGTTAGTTATGTCATAAAAAAAATCCAAAAAACTTGTACTGTTTTCGAACTTTAATTTTGTGCAAGTTTTGCAAACTATTGTTGTTTTGTGAGTGTCAGTTATACCATATTATAAATAAATCACCAATAAAACTACAAACTTGGTTTTTTAGTTCAACTTAAAAATAAAAAAGTAAATAAGGAAATTCAGAAAGAATAAGTTTATCATTAAATGTTTTATCACCAGGGAAACATACAAACAGCATTTATTTTTTTAATTTTTCAACGAGTTCATTACTACTTAGTAATGTAAAATATATCTTGTTCTAACATTATTTGCTTAAGTTAAGGAATTATCTTTTATATATATTATAAGCTGTAGTACAACTAATTGATCAGACAATACATCAAAAAAATCAAAGTTCCGACTTAATTTTTTTTAACTCTAAAAAAAAACTATGTAATAGTTGATACACATGATTTAAAAGAGTTTTTTAATTTTGGTATTGTTTGTTAAAAAAGAAATTTAGATAAAGTTACTTTAATTTATTACTATAAACTTACTTTATTTTGTTTGAAAAATTTTGTTTAAGAACTTGTTTTGCAAAAACTTTCTGGTTTTTTAGACTCTAACATTTCCTTTTATAACTCAAACTATAACAAACTTAATTTTGAACTCTTATTTTAGTAATAGAAGTAACTAAACATTTTATCTGAACAGTAAGTTGCTGAATGAAAAAAGTCTTTCCTTACACCTTTGAGCAAAATTTTTGAGGGTGGTTTTCTTATGATGTTCAATAAGCTAACAAATTTTAACTTTAATATTATTAACACTTCACTTTTTAACTTAAAAATATTTAACTAAATGAGATATTATATGAAAAATTTCATAAATTGTTTATCTGATAGGTAATACTTAAAAAAAAGAAAATTTTTATTTATTTAGTGCATTTTACTTAAAAATCCAAACAAATTGGTCTGAATCACAAATTTGATAGATTTTATTAATATAACTTTTAGAATTGAATAACAGGCTACTAAATTTTGCTTAAATGACTGGACATTTTTCTTATAACTTTTAAGACTAACTGAAAAATAAGTTACAGCTGGCTTTTTCAAAACTATCTTTTTAAAATGTTCTGCCTGCGATATTTTATTACAAATTTTTCAATGAAATTCATTAATTTAAACTTTTAGACAAAAGTATAACATATAACATTTTAATTAAATGCGTTTCATATCTTATAATATTACATGAACAAGTCATTAAAAACTAAACAAATAGAGATTGCTTTTGAACTTAATTAAATGTTATATATTATTTAGTATAACAAAAAAACTGTCATTTTTTCACATAACAAAGACTATGTGGAACAAGTTACCGCAGGTAGTGGTGGGACAGTGGAACATTTTCGCTTAAAATTAAAAAATAATAATTTAGATAGTATAAGTGTCAGCACAATTCAGTAACATTTCACAAAAAATAAAGAATAAATAAATATTTTTTTTATAGGATTCATCCTACATAAATTAACTAGGAATTTCTTACTTTTTATATTTGTAATATCAATTAGTTTTAATTTCCTACGCCTCCCCTAAAATACGTTTAATTTACTTTTATTAATTTTGTACAAATGTGTTTGTATGTACTAATTATTGCCTTTTATATCAAGCAAATAAGTTTAAACTTATTAATAATTTTTCATAACTTATTCTTAGTTTAATCTTTTATTTGTGTTTATTTTTTGTTGGATACTGATGGAGTTTGTTTTATTTCCGTCTATCTCATTAAGTTTTCCGTTTAAGTGACTCAAGTTTTGATGCCTAAGTCTAACATTGCAAAATAAACAATATAACAATAATTACACAAAAAAATTTTCAATACTAAAACTTTGAACTGGAGATAAATAAAGGGTATATAGGTATAATTAAATGAAAAATAAGAATTCTTTTAATATCTATTAATAATTATCAATTATCAAAATAGTTATATGATAATTCCTAAACAACGGTATTTATCTATTACATGTACTTTAAGAATAATCTTTAAGCTTTATAAACAGACAAAAAATATTACTTTCAAACTTTTAAGGTGCTTTTAAAAGCATAAATAATATTTAGAAGCAAACAAAAACTAGCAATAAAACTTTTTGCATCGTTTTGATTGCTTTTACGATTATTTTATAAGCAAAAAACAGTTGCAGTCGTGATGAGAAAAACCAAACGAGAAGTTTATTTTGGCCTATAGAAAGTAAATTAAATAGAAATAGAAATATTTTGGCCTTCAGAAAAGCTAAGATGCATATACGCAAATTTGAAAAAGAGAAAAAAAATGCGCAACCATTAGATTTACAGTTAAGAACATCATTAAATGATAAATGTAACTTTTTTTCTCAAAAACCATATTCAGCTGAATTTTGAGGTTCATTTGCTCCACTTGTTAGCTCAGGATTTGTTTTCTGAACTTTTTTGCAGCAAGGTCTGTTAAAAAATAGAAACAAAATAGAACAAGTTCATTAATCGGTGATATACGACAGGTCTTAAACAGTTTTATAAAACAAGTGCCTAACTTATAATTTACTTGATTTGTTGCTGGTCAACATAGTTGTTTACACTTATAGTCTTTCGTAAAAATTAAAACAAAAACTTTAACATTAGTTATTTAACTTATACACTATACTAACTACATAACTGTATTAACTTTAACATTAGTTATTAATTCACTAACGTACTTAGTAGTTTCAGTAAAATGTAACAAAGAAAAACTTCAGTAAAAATTTGAAAAAAAAAACCATCTAATGCTGACAACCTATTATAATGATAATAACTTGCTTTTAAAACAATAAATAATAAATAAACAGACCTCTTCCACAATATTATTCCTCCAACTAACACAAAACTAATTGACCCGATGATCGACCATTTTATAATAACTTTTCTTCTTTGCTTTCTATTGACTATTGCTGTTTAATTTGTGACTAATTAAAACTACTTTTTACAAACTTAATTAGTGATTATTTGTTATTATGACTTAAAAGTCAATTTTTACGTATCTTGACATAAATAAAAGGTTGATAAATTGATACAACTACTTGATAGTCCAGTTTGTAAGGTTTAAATTTAATCTTAAAAATTATTTTGGTTCACTTCATCTGAGGTTGAATTAAATTTTGTATTTATGTTTACGTAAAAAATATGTTTAAGATAAAAATTAGCTATATTTATTTTTTCATTTTAGATCTTCACCTTCAATGCAAACAATGACTTGTTGAGTATTCATTTCTAAAACAACAAAAATATGTTTCACCTGGACCAAAAGGATCGGGAAGACACTTTTGCTCGGAATAGACAAACGTTTTGACCGTGTACTCAACGCGATGCAAGAAGCAAGGGTCTTCCTCGTCACATAGGAAACATATTTTATCTGTATGAAATTTATTAATCATTCAGTAAGCTGTTATGAGTATCCCTTATGATTTATGTTCTTAAGTAGAAACACAAATTTTTGTTGAGGTGATTAACCAATTAGCTATTTTATACGTACTGCATACAATACATCACTTAACATGACGACAAGTAATGACGATTACCCGATAATTGGTAAGTGTTAGTAATCTTTGCACAAACATGTTCACGATCATTGTTAACACTCAAGGAGAAACAACTCTCATCTGAAAAACAGTTCCTTCCGCCATATGTCTCGCACATTTCTGTAAAAATATAGAATTTAATTATGAACAATTAATCGTTAACAGGAATTTTTTGAATATTAAATGTTCTTAAAACCAACTTAATTTCAATTTTTATGTAATATGGTTCAAATGTTTGTCTTTATTTGTTTGTAGCTTAAAATTTATTTAATTTCAATTAATTATTTTAAAGCATTAAATTTTTTTAACATTCTTTTCTTCTTATTATTTTTGGAATTTTATTTATCTTAGCATATTACTTAACTCACATAAAATTTATGTCATTTGTCACTTTTACTGTTATAATTTTATTACAGATTTAGTTATGAAAATCAGCTTTGCGGTGAAGCAGTGTAATTGTGTTTCTTAAAATAATAAAATTACAATACCTAATACATTTAAAAAAATAAAACAATTATTTAAGTTAAGATTAAGTTTTTTTTTTTAAATTTAGAGTCACTATTATTTTGAATATTTGATTATGTCAAACCGTTATGTGGTAGTTTGTCAATGGAGTCACAATAATTATTCTTTTTGCCAAAATTATCTTCATGATAAGCACAATAAGAGTTCCTACGATATTTACTCTCTCGATCACAATCCTCTTTGCACATTTGGTCGGTACTGTCTAAAATTTAAACAATTTTAAAACACATTTTAGATGACCTTTTAATCTAAACATGCAGTTATGTATGACTAAAACAACAGTTACAGAAGTATTTTTATTAGAAAAGTATCAAGTAATAATTATAAACATTTTAGATGCTTAAACTAAGTTTTACGGTATGGCTTAAAAAACCTTTTAAAAGTAGAAGTATTTCTTTAAGCAGCAGTACATTATTAAAAATATCTAACTTGTTACTAATAAACAGTAAACTTTATTTGTCGTATAAGTAGTTTTAATAAATACTATTTAGATAATTATCATTAATAGATAATTATAAACTCACATTCATTACAACTAATTTCAACAATAACTAGAAAAAAAACAAAGTCGTGTATAAAAAACAAGTAAAACAGATAAAAAACGCTACAATACTTACAACTAGAAATAAGAATAAAAATAAAAAATAATTTTACGTTTAGCCAATCTTAAAAATAATAATTTAGTTGTTCTTTTATAAACTGTAAAACGTTCAAACTAACGTCCAAGACATGTTTCTCCATAATAGTTTGGCGGACACTCGCAATATTGTGTAGAGTTTGAATACATTAGACATTTTCCGACAACACATTTTTTATCTACAGGGCATAGCTCTAAAATGTCAATATTTTTATAAAATACAACTAAATTCTGCTATTCTGTTATAATTATTCTTATTAAATTTTGTAAAGGCCTTTAAAATTTTATATTTACTTGATATATTTAAATTATACAATACTATAACGATTAAAAAGTGTTTTAACTATTTTCAGTACTAAGGGATAGGTTAATAAACAGTTGTGTAGGTAAATTATATTCATAATAAGAAGTTTATGCACAATAGCAAAAAATTTGAAATGTGTGTGCATATTTTTTAATGAATCGAACCAACTATTCTTTAAGATTAAAAAATCTAATATGTGTTAACGCTTTTTAAGTTAAAACAAAACCTTTTTTATAAATTAATGAAGGTATACATTAGTTTAAAAGTATGATAAACAAGTTTAATCAAATAAACATTGTATAACACTATGATAAGAAAGTTCTAATTAATTTGATGTTCGTAAAATTAAAAAATTAAACTATTAGGTTTTATAACAAACATCCGTACAGTTCATATTTAATAATTTTACAAGCTAAATAAAACTACTATAATAAATATACCTATTTTGAAACTATTTAATCTTAAACAGTTTTAACAGAAGTAATCAGAAGTTAGATCAGAGTATTTATTATTATTTTTAATTTTTTAAATCAAGAAAACTAATTTAACAGTTAGCATTTATTGTTTTATAAGAACAATTTGATAACGTTTTTAGATATTATAGAATTTAATTTGTTGTATAAATTAAACTATTTTTTTAACAACTAATAAGTTTATTAACCATCTGGCTGTTAGTATATTTCATACAAAATAAATAAGTTTCTTAGTAATTCACATTTAAATAATTTTTTGTTATCTTAAAAATTGAAGTATATACTTTTAAACTTATTTTAAGCAAAAATATTGTAATTGTTAACAGTTTTTTAACAAAAGTGATTGTTAATCAAGTCATTTTTTTTACTTTGAATAAAAAAAAGTATAGTTCAAATTTTAGCATTTAAGGTTTTTTTAACAACAACTTTATAACAATAGATAATCCATATATTTTTAACACATTTTTATTTTATTATTTGCAAAAAGTAATTACTAACCGACTTTTTTGCTGATGACACAGTTTGATGAAAAAAGTATTCCAACCGTAAATATAAAGATAACGTGCATACCTCTGAAATTTTTTTATCAAATTGAATAAAAAAGTAAGAAATAAGTTGCATATGGTTTTCAAAGTCGTCAAACATGTTTACAAGTTAAATTTAGTCATAAATACTAAAAAAGTAAGTTTTTATTTGAACAGTTTAAACTATTCGTAAATATCAAGTGTGACATTAATTAAACTAATTAGATTGTAAGGTTTTTTTTTTATGAAATATTGTGATTTTGTTACAATTTATCAAAACTTTAAACAAGTTTGTTAACAAATGCAGAATGTAAAAACATTCTAATATGCTTTTTAAAAGAAACAATTGTTTTTAAAATTTATTAGTGTTTTGTAAGGTGTTAAAAACTTACATTACTGTTTGGTTAGATAAAAATTATATAAACAAAGTACAACTAGTACACTAAACAAAATAAAATAATTACTTTCAATAAAAACTTACTAAATGTAGAATATTTACGGTAAACAAAACCTTTAACATTCCTTTAGATTTATACTTAATTTTTTTTTTTCCAAAAATAAAATTTATAACAAAATTGCAGTTTTTCAAACTCGTAAAAAACAGACTATTCTTAATGTTTTAATAAAAAAAACTGTTAACGATTTTTTAAATAAGTATGTATTTAAACGAAAGTATCAAAACTTTTATTAAAAGCTTAAGTAATCTTTCTACTGTTAAAAACGTATATGTAAATAACAATGAACAAGTTGAAGAGCATCGTACTATCTTTAACTCTTTTTTTTATTTTGTCTTATTTAAACGAAATATTGAAACTTTATCAGACTTTATCGTTTTTATCTTTTATCACATACTTTTTTATGTGTTCACACAAATTTTATAATTTTATCAGATTTTTTTATATATTTACGTGACTTTATAAGCTCTAACATTGTACATAATTTTTAACTTTTTATATCGTTAAGTTCTAAACTAACTTGTGTAGAATCAAACTCTTAGTTATTAAAGTTAACTATAGTATAAAAGTCTAAAGAGGTATTAAATAATAAAAATAGTGCTACAGCCAAAATACTATATTTAAAACTTACTGAGTTTCTCATAAAAAATAAACATGTACTAAAAACTATTAAACAGTTATTATTTTTCGATAACTTAGTGTTTATAAAAATGAAAACTACTACGAGAACAAAATAATAGAGGCAAACATCAAAAAAATACTTTGAGTTATAATTGTTGTTAATATAATTAAAATAGTTATGTTATCATGCAGAATAAAATGGCTTTTTATGAAAAATGCTTATAAATGAAAATATACTAGCAGGATTGTAGTAGGCATATTGAATTAAATCTAAAAAACTAAAAACACTAAATTTTACTTAAGATATTTGATTTTCAAAAAGTTCCTGTTAACGATTAATTGATTATATTAAATTCTATATTTTTACAGAAATGTGCGAGACATATGGCGGAAGGAACTGTTTTTCAGATGAGAGCTGTTTCTCCTTGAGTGTTAACAATGATCGTGAACATGTTTGTGCAAAGATTACGAACACTTACCAAATATCGGGTAATCGTCATTACTTCTCGTCATGTTAAGTGATGTATTGTATACAGCACATATAAAATAGCTAATAGGTTAAACACCTTAAAAAGTTTTGTGTTTCTACTTAACGACATAAACCACTCATAGCAGTTTTCTGAACCGTTAATAAATGTCATGCAGATGAGTTGTGTTTTCTATGTGAAGAGCACGATCCTTATTACCCGCTTCGTTTTGAGTTACGGTTAAAACGTAAGAGAAGTGTCACTTATTGTCACTTATTCCAAGGAGAAATGTCTTTCGGATCGTTTTGGTCTAGGTGAAACATGTTTCTATTGTTTTAGAAACAAGTACTTAAAAAATAATTGTTTGCATTAAAGGTAAAGTTTTATATTTTAAAAACACCTGCTCTGTTTAGAAAAATAATTTTACGTAAACATATATACAGAACTTGGTTCAACCTGTCGTAAGGTGAAACAAAAATAACTTTCAAAACTAAATATAAACATGTTAAACTGAATTTTCAATTGTTTATATAAATTTATCAACTATTTATTATACTTAATAAAATTGACCAATAAGCCATAATCATAAATAATCACTAGTAAAGTTTGTAAGAAGATATTTTATTTAGTCACAAATTAAACAGAAGCAATCAGTAAAAAGCAAAGAAGGGAAATGATAAATTATGATCGATCATCCGGTCAGTTATTTTTGTGGTAGTTGTCGGAATAATACTGTGAATCAAATTTGTATACTTTTGATTTTGTTCTTTCAAGATAATTTTAAACATTTTAGCATGTTTTCAGTATTATTTATTTTTTAAAAACTTTAATTATCAGTTTACAACATAAGCAATTTTTATATACTACAAATATTATGTTTTGAAAAATTATAACCACAAAGAGTATAAGCATCTTAAATTAATTTAGAACTTTTATTCTTATTTCTATGATCCGTCGTTTATCACTAATTTACATACTTATTCTAATTTTTCCAACTTTTAAACAGTACTTGCTGAAAAAAATATCAGGAAACAAATCCTGAGCTACCAAGTCGATCAAATGAACCCCAAAATTCATTTGAAGTTGTTTGAAAAAACATACATGTACCCTATAATGAGGTTCTATACTTCAAAAACCAATAAATATGCAACATTCGAATATTTTTTTTTATACACTTAAGCGAAAAAGCAGCTTAACTTTGCTAAAGTTAGATTAACTTTCTAAAAGTTTAAAAGTTTGTATATTTTTTTTTTTGCTTATGAAGTAATATTAAATGCGTTACAACTGCTGAAAGAAATTATATTGCTAGTTTATTTTTTAACAGTTTTAATGTCTTTAAAAGCGTCCTTAAACTTTAGAAACAGTAATTTTTTATTTTATAAAGCTAAAAAGTACTCTGAAGTACATCTAATAATAAAAATAGTTGTTTAGGAGTTACATTATACTATTATATCAATTTATTTGTTTCTATTTAACTACTTCTCACCCTTAACTTAAAGATTTTTGATATATTTAAAGTTACCTCTACTTGTTCAAAATTAAATATGACATTATTACAACTATTAGTTAAATTTTAAAGCACTCTGTATTTATTTGGTTTTTAAACACTTACTCATACCATAATTTAAGATTTAAAAGCATTTAGTAGTTGTATGTGATTACTTTCTTTCAAAGCTAAAAAATAGTATAATTTGACTTAATATACTATAGATAAAAAGTTTGTCAAAAATTTTAAAAACAGTTGTTTACAGTATTAAAAATTTACAAAAAAACATTTAACATCACGTAGAGAACAAGTTATGTGTAAGTTTAAAGCTACATGATTTTAAGAAACAAAACACATTTAATCAAAAACTTATTTTGAAATTCCAAAATAGTCTATATTTCTATATACATTTAGCTTTACAAATATTTTCATGTCTGTATATATTTATTATTATCAGCACCTTAAACATACTATTTGTTGGTTTGTTTATACAATTCGTTGTCTTAAAAGATTTGTCAAAACTAACAAAACTTTGTTTAGCTTTTTTAAGATTAACTGTATTGTATGCATCAAACTTCAATCATTAAAGAAATTAAATTTTTAAGTAGGGAAATTGTTCATAAACTTAAAACTAACTTGTAAGCCTGAAAAGAGTAAAGTTAATTACTGCAAACAGTACTATAACACTTCAAAGTTTAGATTTCCAGTATTCTATCATTTTTAGATTTTAAATTCTATCAACCTTCGTATTAAACTAAACGAGCAATGTAAACTTTATCTTTATTTTTTAAACTGGCAAATCAACAAACAAATCTAATTGACGAAATCTTATTGTTCAGTACTGTTTTTGCTTTTTCTTGTTTAACTAGCTTTAAATGTTAAACATTACTTATTCTTAAAATAAAAGCTGTCAAAAAAATTAAGGATTTTGTTTGTAGAACTAAAAAACTACAACGTTTGAATTTAAATCTACGGAACACATTAATTAAAAGTGAAATAATAACAAAAATGAGAAACTTAAAAATTAAAACTATTGCAATGTACTTAGTTACTAAAAAAATAGTAAAAATAGAGAAAAAAGTTGTTTATTGTAAACTTTTTTGTAAGAAAGCATTAAGTTTTAAGGTAGAATAAATAAATGTATAGAAGATATTTACCAAAACACTAGTTATATTTCATCAGTTGTTACACATAAGAAAATTTAGAGATTGTTTGTAAAAACATAACGTACAGAATAAATTGCATAAAAAGAATTTTGATTTAAAACATTAAGTAGTTAAACTATTTAGAAAACATTTAAATTAATTATTTCTATTTACAGTTAATATCGGGTTATTGTCTAACTTTAATTTTAACTGAGTGAAAATTTTATGACCTATTGCGTTGCGATTTTAATTTACATTTATTGCAACCTCAGCTTTATAAACTAGTTGTATTTTAAAATTAAACTTTTAAAAGACCTCAATGTTATAAAATGATAACTTTTCAGATTTAAAAGTTTTACTTTAAATTTACAAATAGTTTTCAAAATGTTTCAAGTAATTAAAATCAATGCATTTTGTTAAATAAAAACAAATGTATAAAATACTTTCATTTGCAATTCATAACTTTTAAAAACTTTACAAATAGTACTCATATACTTTTATTTTGACAAAAAGATAAAAACTTCATTGTTACTTTAATATAAAAGCTAGGATTACAACTATACAGTTATTAAAATGCTTAAGGTAAGTAAAGATAGCGTTAAAAAATACAACTTGGTATTATTATGTATTTCGTGAAAAATTATCTTTAAAAAACTTTAAGACAATAAAACTTTAACGTATTTAACATATGTACATTTGTAACAATTTTTGTTATTAATAAAATAACGCGAAAAAAAGTTTATTTCTGCTTATATAAAAGTTTAAAAACACTGTTATTCTTTTTTAACACTTCAGTGGTTTTGTCTTAAAAAAATTAATGTCAACTACATATTAAGTACCTTATATATTTTTTATATTTTTTTTTTACATTTACTAGTTTTACCTTTCAGTCATTGAACAATATTTGTATGGATATAAGTAGAAATTATGGTTTTCAAACCATAAGTTTTAAAAAATTTAACACTATAACTTACGAACAAAAGTTTTAGTCATTTAAACTAGTTAATAAATTTATTATTTATTAAAGTAATGTTTATAAATAGTTTTCAAATAGACTTAGAAAAACAGAAAAACATAAGCTAAAGCTCTTTAAAGTGCAAAGCCATTGTTTTCGATAATTTGTATGTTTGAAAAACTTAATAACTAAATTAGTTTTCTTCAGATACAAATAATTAGTTGGATACTTACACAATAACTTTGGTGAAATTATATTTAAATATATTCCATCGGATTAGGACAAATTATTTAATAACTTCTTCTTACATGTACAAATATAATAAATTATGTTTTATAGATCTTAATTTGTATAAGGCTGTTCGGTAAAACTTATGTGTTATTCGTTCTTTGTTTTATGTTTCCAATAGATATATTTCTTTGTAAAGCTTTTTTATTTTGTAGAACAATGCCATTAAATTTTAAATATAGAAGATTATACTATACTTTTTGTTCAACAAAATATTTTGAAAGCAGATTAAGCAGTACAACAGCAGATTAGTGTTTATTGTTTTAGCTATCATTTGTTCTATTATCTAATTCTATAACATTTAAAATGGTATGTGCATAAAAATTGTTTTATGCTTTTATCAAAAGTTTTAAAACTATGTTGACTTGACTGATAGCTACTTTGTTAAAAGATTAAAAATACTTTTTTTACGATGTATAATAGTCTACTTTATTTTATTTGTAAGGTTTAACTACAAAAATCTTTAGTTTAATAAATTTTGTTTTCTAAACAACATAGTAAAAGTTAATACTATTTGTTTTCAACACATTTAACGTTAGTTTTACTAAAGTACAGTAAAATATTGTAAGTAGAAATATTTAACAAGGTCATCTAAAATTATTTCAAAAGTATTTCTACGCAACAAGACTCAAGATGCATAATAAATAAATAGTTAACAATTTACCTTTTAACAAAAAAACTTTAAACTTTAAAAAATTTTGTCTAATAAATATCAAACTAACGAAACTTGTACATAAAAAAGAGAGTTTACCTATTCATACACGGAATAAATAAATATTGAATTATTTTTGTTACGTTTTCAATTTTTCTTATTTATAAAGACTAGTAACGTTGGTGCATATAACTCTTTATAATGGTATGAAACTTTGTTTGTAACTTTTGTGTTTTTAACTGTATCTTATGTTTAGCTTTGCTACGTTTTGAAATTAAGACGTTTAAACATATGATACAAAGGTGTACAACTTTTATTGTTTTCTTTTTACTATTTTACTAACGACTTGTTTTGACAACATTTTAACAGAAATATTGCTAATAGGAATTTTTCAAAAACTTAGTTTTTAATGGGTTGTTTTTTTTATAATCTACATTCAATATAAGACTAAAACTTATATAAACATATATATGCTTTTAAACTTATAACAAATTTTAACGTGGTTTATAACTTTCATTGAATTTGTTTGTTATTAAAAAGGTTCGCACTATTTTTTTGTGTATAAGTTAAAAAGTGCGAGAACAGTATGAAAAATTCTATATAAATGCTTTATAGGTATTTCTTCTTGCTCGACAATAAGTAGAAATATTTCACGTTATACAGATACGATCGCAATCTCATATGAAAATGTATATTGACGTTATTTATGGTGAAAAAATTCTCTTTAATGTTTATACTGTCAACTTAACAATACATATATACACGCAAATATATTTTCTAGTTATTTTAGAACCGAATAATAATACTAAAAATTGAACAGTTATTTTTTACAACTATCAAGCCTGAATTTTAAACAAAGAACTTACGTTTAAACGAATTCTAAAATATACAAAACTTTAAACAAGTTGCAATGCATTAATAAAAAATAAAAACATTGATCAAAGCAGTTACAAGTTTTTTATTAAGATGGCCAAACCATAGTGACATAAAATGTACAAGTTTATACTTAAATGAAACTCAATAATAACTAAATTATTTTTTTGTAAATAATTATAAACTTCAAAAAATTTTAATAAAATAGCTCATTTTAAACTAATAATTGATATATGCTTAAGATAAAATATGGTAGTTTGGAGCAAATCAATTACGCTCTGTTAAAAATAAATAACTAAGTAGTAAAATCTTTGTTAGATTAAAATGCATACAAGCATATGAAAATACCGTTTATACTTTAGTTAAAGTTATTTTTAGTTAAACAAAAACTTAACAATACAGTATGTGTTAGATTTGCAATATTTATTTATAATATTTTAAATATTGTTTAAAAATGATATTAAATAACACTCAAACAAATAAATATGTAATAAAAAATATAAAACACTAATTAACTTATAATATTCTATGTCTTATACTGTTTTAGATTAACATGATAAAAATAAATGATGCTTATTTGCCTGTGGCAAAGTTATATTTTCACGAAACGCAAAAAATACTATTGAAATGTCTTGGTACAAGACAAATGATGAAAAAGTACTTTTTCACATAAAAAATAACGATAAATTTAGCATCATAACGTAATACACATACCTAAGTTGAGTGTTAGTTAGAGGTTGTGCTTTGAGAAAAAAAAAAGGTTTGGTATCTTTTGAGTTAGTACCTTGCACTAGTTTTAACTTTTTTGTTAGTAAGTGTATGTTAAAGTAGTTTAGTAATCTAATTATAGATTGTTTTATATTTTTTTTATAATTTTAACGTGTTAAAACAAGTTTGTATTTTTGTTTACATAAAATATCATTTTTCATTGATTTTCTTACATTAAATATAGTTATCAGGTATTTTAATAGCGTTTTTTTATCGAGCAAATTTAGTTTTTATTTATGTAAATACTTCCACACTTTAATTGAATACGTTATTAAATTTCGAACTTAGTTATATAAATAAAATAATCTTTCAAAATTATGTGAAGTTTATTTAATACGTCGAAAACATTCAATTAAGTCTTAAAAAACTGTCAGTATATCTTAGTTTCTTTGTGAGACTAACAAGAACAATAACAAAATAAAAAAACTAAATATTGAAAATTAAAAGTTAAATTAGAAATTATTTTAGAGAAAGTATTAGTATTTTTTTTAGTTCGAATTTATTTTTAAATTTTAACACAAGTAGTATTTATGATTGAAATGTTTTTTTTTGAGTTTGCAGACAACGAAAATTGTTAATAAACTTTATCTTTAATTAATCGTATTTTACTGCATAAAGATTATCTAATTTTCTAAGCAGATTACAAAAATAGTCTTTCTTAAATTTCAAAACAATACTTTTTGTTTATTTCTTTTGAAACAACTTAAAAATTATTGTATTTCGGCTACACTATTAAAGTAGGACAAACAAAGCGTTTATTTAATATCTATATAAAGAGAATGTTGAATTCATTTAATAACCATTGTTTTTTTATTAAAAAATAATATAGATAATAAAATTCTAACATCTCTTTATAACTATTTTTCTAATTGTTAATTTAAATTTCTTGACTAGTTTCGCTACACACTTGTTTTTGGATTCAATTAGTTAGCTTAGTTTATTAAAAGCTCGTTTTTTGAGGATATCTGACAATTCCTTAAATTCAAAACAAGTTAAATAAAATAAAAAACTATGAAATTTTTTTTGTTATCCTTTTAAAGAATTAACTTTTAGTAACTTAATGTATTAGTCAAACTAAAATATTTCATATTAAATAAAGTACTTGTTGTTATTATAAATAACATTTTTAAACAAAAAGTGAAGGTGAATGCTATGTAGAATTGAATCTTTAATTTATTAAACATGATTAAGAATATTTTTTAACCTATAAGGCAGAATATCTTATAAACGTTGTATGCTTTTACGCGTAAATAACGGTTCTAACTAACTTTGTTTTCTCCTTACTAGCTTCTTCTAAATACCATTATATATGGGTTAGAAGACCAAAAAACTGTGATAAATATGTTACATATGTGTCTATTTGTAGATATATGTTAATGTTTAAACGTTTTTAATTAAATTACAACTTTAGAACTTTATAAAAAAACAATATTAGTCTAAAGAGCTTGAAAGTAGTAAAAATTAAATTAAAATTTTAAATACTTTTAATGCAAACAAAAATTTTAAATTTATATATGTTGAAACATTTTGAAAATTTTTGTTAGTTTCATCTTTAAAATATTTTAATACTTCAATTAGTCATTTTTAAGTGTATATATTTTTTACCTGGGTTTTAATTTAGTCAAACTACTTAGACAAATGTTTCATATAAAAAACAAGTAGATTTATGCTAAATATTATATAAAATGCTAATTACATTGAAAAACACAGATGTCCAATACTCTCCAATTGATTTAAACAAATTATTTAATGACTGTTACTTGAATAAAAGTAATTAGTGCTGTACTAAAAAGATAATTACTATGTATTTTAAACTTAAACAGTTATGTGCTCGTAATTTTAGTTTGTTTTTTTAGTTTTATGTACATGTTTTTTTGTTTTTTAGTCAAAATTATGTTCTTTTGTAAAGTTTTTAGCATATTTTAACAAAGTATACTTTGTTATATGCACAAATAGAAAAGTTTTAGGCATTGTTAGGTTAAATCAGAATCACTTTTGTTATACACTTAAGCATTTACAATGGTATTGTTGTTTAAATGTTTAAGTTTAAGCTGTACAACTTAAATATTAGAGCACAACATGATACTAATAAGTTTGTGAAATATACATTATTTTTTTCGTTTAAACTGGGTTAACAATTTATGATTTGTTTTATTTGAGTATTTATATAAGCAAAAGTTCATTTGTTTTGTAAGTTTGTATTCCTAAATTTCATGTTAAGTTAATAAATTAAACTAAAACTGTAACTAAAAATAGTTTTTTTTCTAATAAAAATTTCTCTAACATATTACTAAATTTCAAACGTGATTAAGTAGTTTTTTTGTTTTATAAAACAACTAGAGAATAATTTAAGTTTAAACTAATAGCATATTAAGAGTGTTGCAATACCTTAATCAAACAATAAAAGCCCACGTATAGTTATAATTTTTTAAAGTTTTTCAACGTGTACCTGTCAAGTTACTTCAAGAGTTTGTCTAAACACATACTTTTTATTTTAATTTCTCATTACTCTTGTTATATATATTTTGCAACATGTTCATTTAAAAAAACAATCAATAGCTTTTTTTATAATCTGTCTGGCAACAAGTTTATAATTTGTAGTCATTATTGAGTTTCTAACAATTTTAGATTTTTTTCTTATATTTAAAGCTCTACTTGTTTTTACCAAGTTATATATATACCTTTAATTTAGAGGTATGAGACCTTTTTTCATAATCTTATTTGGATTTTTCTGTTTTACTGACAATTTAGCAATAAAAATGGTTAGTATATTTTTCATCATTATCTTAAGGTTAAAACAAGTTTTGTTAATAACATACTTAAAAAGGTTTTCTCTTGATTTTATAATTTGGAAACGTTTTAAGTTTTGCAAAGCAAATTAGTGAATCGTAGCTAGTTGATGAAATATATAAAAAGCTAAACAACAATAAACTATTACAGTTTTTCAAATATGAATTATAAGTTATTTATTAGGGTTTATAATTTACTTCAATTTGGATTTTTTAGACTAATTTACAACTTAATGCCTTTTATAGACTACTATAAGTTTGAAACATTGTGTTTTTTATTAAATCTGCGAGACAGAATCAAATGATTTTTTATAATTAAAATATATTAATTTATTAGATTGGTTATTTCTTTAAAAAGTTTTATGGAAAATATTTTATGTATTTTAGAAAATAGTTATACTCTTTTACTGTGAAAATAAAAAATACAGAGCTCTGCACTATTGATGATAAATGCAAAATCGGAAAATGTTTAGTTTACTCTAACTCTACAAAATATTGTGAATGTCCAAAAGGTTATAATGGAGAATTTTGCGAAAAACGTACGTGTTTACTTTATGTTGTGGAAAGTTTTTTTTTTTATGTATTAAACTAGGCATCGTAAATATACAAACCGCGAGCCCGATCTAACCTGCCTATGAAATTATTTTACGACATATTTTTTAGGATTAGAAACATTTCCTTAGTGAACTTAAAGTAAATGCTAAAAGTATTTTTCTAATATTTCAGTAGCACAGAAATATCTGTTGATATTTAGTTATAAAGTTATTTACGAATTTATCTTTTAAGTAAGTTTAAACTAGCTACTAATTTTGTCTCCTTTAAATATAGTTTGTAAACTCAATTATTTTTGTTTTTTCAAAACATGAGGTTATAGTTAACACTTCATTGAGTATCTAAAAAAGTATATTTTATTAAAATTTTATTCTGATTTTTTATACATTACACAATTTGATTTATACTTATTTTATCTAAAGCTTTTTTTTGTTATTTTTGTTAGTGTTTAAGAACTTATACAATTTCAAACAAGAATCTTTTTTAGTCTTATTTAAAAAAGTTTCAAGTCTTACACAAGTCTTTATTTTTTATAGCCTGTAAGTTTTACTTAAGCCTCTATGTTTTTAAATATGTTTGTTTTCAAGTTTCAGGATTTATATATAACTTGAATCCTTACACTGCAAAACAGTGTTTAAAAAAAATATATTTATTAAGTTTACTATTACGTTATTGCTTATCGCTACTTTTGATTTTTTACTTTAAATCCAAAGATTAAAATACAAAGCATTCATTGAGATTTATAAAGTTTAAAGTAGTAGCTATAATTATTAAAGTTTTTAATAGTGATGTATTAAAAGTATAAATGTTTTATTTTTCTATGTTTTGAAAAACTTAACAGCAAAACTATTTAGATGAAAACGACGAGAGAATTTGTAAGGAAAACTGTAGTAAAAAGCACGAAAATGGATTTTGTATGAAAGACAATAAATACGAGGAGCCGTATTGTTCGTATGTAGGAAGAGTACCAACCAGTAAGATTCCACTTAAATGTTGTACAAATAGTGTTATTAAATTAAGTTCTTAAAACTTGCTTCAACTCAAGAAAAATTCTTTATTAAGTTAAAGATTAGAAAATTAGTTGTTATTCAGAAAAAAATGTAGAAAATTATTTACTTAAAGTTAAAATAGAAAAGCTAAACAAATATTTTACAGAAATTTGTACCGATATTAGAAAAGAAAGTTGCAACACAGATGAGACCTGTCTGAAATTAGATGGTTATCTACCTTTATACACCTGTAAAAAGCAAAAAACATCTTACGTCGTTCCACGTAAACAGTTATAGTCATTTTTATAACCTAACATGTTTACAATAATTATAAGTAAAATAGTATGTTATCAGTAACTTTAAGATGTACAACTAATGCAACTAAGCTGTTTAAAAAGATATTTTAACTTTTTAATTAAAAGCTAACACTTACCTAAAGGCTTGCATATGTAAGACTAAATACGATTTTTAAACAGCGAACAAATGTAAACATCAATGCAATGTGGGATTTGAATGCAATCGAATCGAGTACACAGTCAAATCATTTGTCTACAGTGATTTCAAATGCGTGAAAGTTCCACCTAAACAAGGTTAATTCTTTTTGTTGTTTTTTGATCAGTTATAGCTTAAATTAATTCAGTTTTTTATATGGTAATTTTTATAGCGTTTTCTATAAATAATTTTATTTCAATTAATTTCAGTCTTGATTGTAAAATTTAAAACAGTCTTTAAGCTTAAACAGACATATGTATATGCTTGAAAATATATAATTTGTTTACTTTACGTATTTTTCTCTTAAACAATATCAACTGGCTTGAACTTTAAAGTTAATATAATATTTTAAGGTAAGTAAGATCTTTAAACTAAAAAAACTTATATGACTACAATTTAAACACAACAGATAGCAGCACACAAGTTTCAAGAAGTAATACTACTTACATGTTTATATCAGCTGCAGCAGTTTTTATTTTCATATTTTTGGAGCAATTGTTTACATAATGTAAGTTTTACTTTTTTTTTAATATAAACTGAACACTGTAGTTGTTTTCTTTGCTAATCTTCATGAATGTTTTTTTTTTTATTCTTACATTTTTATAACAAACTGTTTTAGTTATTAAAAAAATAAAAAGACTATTGCTATAACATAACTTTAAACTAGATCCACATCCAGTTACTTTATAACTTTTTTTTCTTTTATAGAAAGAAAAGAAGAGAAATGATGAAAAGATCACAAGTGCATCCCCATTTAATCCAAAGCACAAATTCTGACGAAGCTAATAATTCTTACGTCACAATGGAATCAAGAATAAGACCCAACAGTCTACCTCTAAACCCTCCTACAACTGCAAGAACCTACAATGAAACTCTAGAAAATACTGAAAACGAAAACATATCCCAACGACAGGCAATCAAAGTTGTAACCCACCCGTATGTAAACGTGGCTGTTGGTAACAATCCTTACCAAAACGTGTTCAACCAAACCAACGCTCAGCAAGATACAGATTCCATGAACAACTCATTGACGAAACGCAACGTCAGTTTCAGCACATCGCAGAAGGTGCACTACTACGAGGCTGAGAGCAGCAAGAAGCCGAAAGCAGGATTGTGGCTGAAAGTACAAGAAGAAGAAGAAGAAGAAGTGTCAGAAGGATCTAGCTACAGCAGCAACACCAGCACTTAAGAAGACGAGTACATCGTCACTGACAAAATGTTTCAAAACAGGGAATTTCCGGGAACCAGAATAAGAGTTTCAGATGTACAAAGTTTTTCCAGTGACGGGGATTTTTACTGAACGGTTATTGTTATAGAATTTTAAAAGTAATTTAAAGTTGCTTGGTTAAAGTTTGTCGCAACAATAGGTTTTTTAATTGAGTGTAAGTATTTGTTTTAATAAGGTTAGTCTTCTGTTGTATTAAACATACTTTTGTTAGCTAGTTAATGCTTATATTAATCGTATACTGTTTATTGAGAGTAAAACCTTTTTTATATTGTTTTAATCTGATGTTATAATAACGTGTATAATAAAAGATACTTTTCTTTTACTTATGTTTAAACTAAGCTAGAAGTAACTATTTTTTTAAATTTTATGAAGCTTCAAGAGTTTTTATTTATATGTTTTTCTACACTTTTGAAATTAAAATAAACAACAAGCTAAACTTTAAGACTTAAATAGTTGTTTTAAATTATAAAAGATATTCTATAAGTTCAAATTCTAATCAAAGTTAAAGTAAAAATCAAATGTGTTGTGAGGTTTTTTTCAAAAGATTGAAAATTTACTTTTAGTAATTTAAGCAATATTTTTTTCTTAAATAGTTTTACTATAGTACTTGTTTTTTTTTTATTGCACTTTGTCGTGATTAATAACAACAACTTTAAAAAAAAAAAAGTTAAGGTAACTTAATGTTTTTAAGCAAAGTAATTTAAAAAGTTTATGGTGCTCTAGTGGAAAAACATTTAGACAATAAAAATTATCTCTTAAACCCACGCTGCTAGAGTTAATTTTTTTATACTTTAAAAAGATTATTTTATTCTTGATGAATTTTAAACAATACTAAATAAATAAATAATTATAATTTTAGATTTGATGTTACAATAAACTTGCTTAAAACATTTCAAGTATTTTGTTGTACTGGTTTCTACATTTGTGTTTTATTTATATACTTAGATTTTTGTTTAACTTTTATAAAGCAGTTATGTTATAAGTATTTGAAGTTTTGATTGTATGAACTTTTATAAAAGTTTGTTTATAACTCGTGTCAATAAAAGTATTTCCTTTTTTAAGTAAACTACGTTATATCTATTTTTAATTTCTAATATCATAGCTGAAAAAGTAGACGTAATAAAATTAATTTATTCGGAATAAAATATTACAAATTTACATTAATAAGATTAGGAGTTTGATACTGTTATAATAAAGTTATTATATATATAAATAATCTTTTTTTTCTGCTGGTTACCATTCTAAGGCAGTTACTAACTATTTACTTAAATATATATGTTTTATAAAGATAATGAATCTACGAAAACACAAGGATAGACAAGTATTTAAGGTATTTCTATAAATAAATTATGGTTTTTGTTTTGAAAAACAAAGCTAAGCATTTTCTCACGATAGACTTTAGTTATACAAAAAACATTAACATTCAATCAACATTAGCTCTATAACAGTAGCTAAATAGCTATAAATGTTATGATGTTAGTATACATAAATTTTATAGTAAAGTATCACTTATTATTTTGTAAGAAACTTTTATCTTAATTAAAAATCGAGTATTTAAATAAGTTTTGAACTTCGACTCAATAAAACCTGAATTATTTGTTAAAAGTGTTTACATTTTGAGTCTAGTTTCTTAAGTTAAGTAACTATTTTATGTTTAAATTCATAGTGTTTAGTTTTTATAGTTTATGTTACTCTAAAGCCTACAGTTAAAAATAACAGTAGTTTAAATTTAGAAGACAGTAATAAAGCTCGAAAGAAAAGAACTTTATTTTTTAAATTTTTTTTAACATGGTAATTTGGAAGTTTTTAATAAAAAGTTAAACTATTATTACTAGATAATAAATGTACCTTTTGTAAAATGAAATTTATTTTTAATTATTAATAAGCATTTAGAAAAGTATTAAAATTGATTTACTAATTTTAAAATGTTATCGCTGAAAACAAAATCGACTAATAAAAATATTCTTTATTATTATATTTCAAGTAGTATTTCACTTGTTTAGTTTTAAGTTTATATTTACTTCACTTTCTTTTAAATTATATTTAAGTTTATAGTATTTAATTGGTTAAAACACAGTGAAAAGTTATGTGAAAAATAATTTTTTTTGTAGTAAAAACCCATAAGTAATAAACACTATTGGTATATTTAGTATAGGTACATTTTAGTGACATTTTTTTTTAACAAATTTTAAATAATCTTAACTTATTAATAAATTTCTCTTGTATATATACAACTTACTTACTTAAAGCTTTCCTTTTTGAAAACCTAATAGTATAATTTTTAATAAAATATTATTTTTTTATAGTTTTAATTTTTATTAGTCACCTTTTTTGAAATAGCATGAAGCATTTCCATGTGATTTAAATCAAACTATATTGTTTTTACTGACAACTTAAAAGTATTTGTTTCTATTAGAAATTTAACAGAAATGCAACGCACTGTTGTTTTCATATTTGGATTTTTCTGTTTAACTGATAGTAGTTTTGGCAATAAAAATGGTAAGTAAAAGTTTGTTACCCAATGTTACTTTGTTTTTTGTATATACTAAAAAAAACTTTTTTTCAATCTGTATATTAGTATTCTGTGTTTTTATTGAAGTATAACGAACTGTATAACTTGTTAGCTTTTAAGCTCATTTTAAATTTAAAAATTTAATGTATGATGAAACTCTTTATTTTAACTCTGTAACAGTTGTTTTAATACATACTATACTAGTAACAAAATGAAAAATCGATTTCATAAAACAAACGTATTTAATGTTTTTATTCATGTTACTTTTAACATTTAGTTATATCATTAAACTTAAAGTCAACACTTGACTTATAATTTTTCTTTTAACTTTAAGTAAAAAAGAAATAAACGGTATAGTAAACCATTTTACTCATGTACTTTTTTTAAACGTTTCATTATTATTTTAAAATAAAATATAATGTACTAAGTGGTAAATCTTTAAAATCCAAACAAGCGAAACCCGTCGGAATTTCAAACAATTTTTCAAAAGCCTTGTTATACATATATTTTGTTAGACTGACAGTAAAATATGAACAGCATAATGTCAGTCAAACAAATTCTTTTTAGGATACTAAACAATCGTTTTACTTTTTCGACGAATGTTGCTTGTTTTGAATAATCGCTTGATAACTAAGAAATATATAGTTTATTTTACTTCAGTAGGTACAAACTTGTAGATATTATAAGCTGAAAAAAAGTTTGCAGTCATCAATAGTTTTTAAAAATTTTGTAAAAAACGTGTCATTTGCTGCATGTTAGTTATTTAATTCTTTGTTACTTTTATAAAGCTGTAAGTGAAAATTATATTTAGTTAATTTTGAAGAAATCTTTTAATGACAATTATATTCTGGTTAGTTAAAAAGGTTTGATGAAATGTTTTTTGTAGGTTTCGATGGCGTTAACTTCATGTTTATTTTAAAAAAGTTAAAGTTGGCATTAACTTTTATTTCATTTATTCTAGTTATAGGCAACAGGCGGCTAAGAGAAACCTCTGACCAGAAACTATTTTCAGCTTTGTTCCAAAATAAAACAAAACGAATTTTCTACTGAATATTTTAAAACTTACTTTTAGTTTTTTTTTATACACTATACAACATTGCAGTTTTAGTTTTGAAAACTTTGTTTTGTACTTTTACAAAATTAAGCGGCCTGCGGACTGACTATCAAGTCTAGCTCGTGAAATATGATTTTTAGTAAGTCTTGTCTGAACAAAGTTGCAAACCCTTATGTCATAAAAAATTTTGATTTTAGCTTTTATTATTTATAGAAAGCTGTACTGTAGACGATAAATGTGAAATCGGTCAATGTTTCGTAAATTCGAATGCTGAAAAGTATTGTATATGCCCAGAAAACTACAAAGGAGAGTCTTGTAAAAAACGTAAGTTATGGTTATACTTGAAAGTTTAAACTTATATTTTGATATTTGTTTTTAGTAGTCTAACGTTTACCCATATTACGAAAAAAACTGATAATTTTTTTTCAAACTATTTTTTTCATAATTTATAAAAATACTTTTTAGTATTTAAATAAGTTCTTTGTGTTCAAAAGTATAAAGATTACAAGTAAGTATATCATTTTACAAATAATTTTTAATAAAAACCTTAATGTTTTACTAAAAAAGTTAACAGTTCTTTGAACTTTTTTGATAAAACTTTTAGACAACCTAAAACTATGTCAATTGTTAATTAGATTACTTTAAATTAGTATTGATGTATAATGCTGATGTAAATATTTTGATAGGTTATGATAAAACTAAATTTCACTATGAGTTTAACTTATCTTAGAACAGTAAAATTAGACATATTCAAAAAAAATTTTAATTTTAAAGAAATAATAAAGGCTGTTGTAATCAGTTTATAAAAAACAACTTTGTATTTAATTAATTAGTTAAAAGTCTTTAAATAAAACTTACCTAGCGAGATGTAACAAACGTAATAATAAACATAATAAGGTGTACCTATACTAAGCTAGTTGTCCACTAGACAGATGTCTTAAAATAATCATCCTATATTATTAGGTATCTCAATTTTACTAGTAAATATCCTTGATAATCAAAACTGCTTTCGAGGGGCGATATCCACTTTGGAGGACCCTGCTCTACAAATTACTGATGCACATAATTTTACAACATATGGCTAAACATTTACGTATGTTTTTAAAGAAAGTACTAAGTATATTTTTTGCAACTCAAAAGTTTTAATTAACAGATGAAAACGACAAAGGGTTCTGTGACGATAATTGCAGTAAAGAGCACAGAAATGGCTTTTGTGTTCGTGGACAAAACGAAAATTTTTGTGCGTTTATTCGTAAAGCTAAAAAAAGTAAGATGAACAAAATACTTTTCTGATAAAGTTTATAATAAGTTTAAATTAATTCTAACTAAAGCTACCTATATTTTTTATCTATCAAGCAAACTCTATATCAGCATTTGTTTAAACATTTTTTATTTTATACTTTGAAATACACTGTGAGTCTTACTAACTAGGAAAATATTAAATTTTTACAGGTACATGTTTGAAGCGTGAAAAAACAAATTGTAATTCAAATGAAGTCTGTTTACGACTTTTCGCAAACGATGAACTTTTTTTTACCTGCGAAAAAGCGGTGAACTCTTACATTGTTCCAGGTAATGATATCATAACCTAAATAGTTCAACTAAAATAAATAAATTTATCATTTGTGTTTTTAAAAAAGCTAACATTTTACCTTACTAAGAACTTAATGACTTAAAATAGTTATAATGCCATTTAGAAAAGAAGTGTAAAAGTTGCAAAACTGGCGAAAGGTGTAATCGAGTTGAGTATTTTGTAAACTCGTTTGTCCATAGTGAATTTGAATGCATACCGATTCCTCTTGAACAAAGTAAGCTATCAGTATACTAACAATACTCGCTAGATTTAAACAGATAAAATAATTTATTTACTTTTTTTATCCGTGTTTCCCTGAGACAAATACTTTAAATTTATAAGTGCTTTAAATTGAAGTTAGTGTTAATAGTTACTTTTATAAATATATTTCAATTTATATTAAAATAAATTTATATATTTTGATTAACAATATTGTATGAGTTATTTTTTTTTCGATTAAAGCTATCTTAAAAAATGTATTACTTTCAATGCTATATGTTCTAAAGAAGCAATTTTTGTCAAAAGCAGACTGTATAAAAAAACTGTTGACTTTATTTTCAAAAACACAAAAACGCTTTTAAAGTGTATATTTTTAAATAAAGTTGAAAAACAAAACTACACACTACAGATAGCAGCACTCAGGTTTCAAAAAGCAGAACAACATACATATTGATATCAACTGCAGCATTTTTTATCATCATATTTGTAGGTGCAGTAGTGTATATAATGTTAGTTAAATTGTTTATAAAATTAGTACGAATGTTCTAACTGCTTTATATACTAATATTAATTGTTTTGCTTGTGTACTTCTACCATTTTAACATTTTTACTAGATCAGTGTTGTATAAAGGGGTGTATTCTTATTGAAAGAAATTAAATTGTTTAACTGACTTTCATTACCATCCCTACAGCCATTAGTTAACTTTAAACTATCTTAGTTCATTTATTAAGTAATTGTTTTACTACAGAAACAAGAGAAGACAAATGATGAAAAGATCTCAAGTGCATCCTCATTTAATCCAAAGCAACTCTAATGAAGCTAATAACTCATACGTCACAATAGAAGCTAATGTTAGACCAAATAGTCTACCTCTAAATATTCCTATAGAAAATGAAAGTGTCTCAAGCCAACCCAGCCAAATGAGTAAAGATATAACCCACCCGTATGTAAACGTAGCTGTTGGAAACAATCCTTACCAAAACGTATTCAACCAAACCAACGCTCAGCAAGATACAGATTCCGTGAACAGCTCGTTGACGAAACGCAACGTCAGTTTCAGCACATCGCAGAAGGTGCACTACTACGAGGCGGAGAGCACGAGCAGCAAGAAGCCGAAAGCAGGGTTGTGGCTGAAAGTTCAAGAAGAAGAAGAAGAAGATGGAGAGATGTCAGAAGGATCTAGCTACAGCAGCAACACCAGCACTTACGAAGACGAGTACATCGTCACTGACAAAATGTTTCAAAACAGGGAATTCCCGGGAACCAGAATAAGAGTTTCAGACGTGCAGAGTTTTTCCAGTGACGGGGATTTTTATTGAACGGTTATTGTCATAGAATTTAAAGTGTCTTTTGAAAGTAATTTAAAGTTGCTTGGTAAAATTTTGTCACAACTGTATATTTTGTAATGAGTGTAAGTATCTTGTTTAAATAAGGTTAATCTTCTGTTGTATTAAACATACTTTTGTTAGCTGGTTAATGCTTAAATCAATTGTATGCTGTCAATTGTCAAAACCTTTATATATTGTTTCAATCTGATGTTTAAATGACGTGTATATTTAAACATATTTTTTTTACTTATGTTTAAAGCTAGAACTAGTTTTGCAAGAAGTTTTGAAATGATTTAAAAATTCTTATTGAAATTTTTTTCTTTACCTTTAAAAATAGTTCAAACACCTAATTTTTAAAGTTTAAATAAATGTTTTAGAATACAAAAAAGTATCAATTATTTCAAACTTTAATCAAAGTTAAAGTAAGTTTCAAATGTATTGAGAGTTTTTTTTTAATTTGATTAGTTACTTTAAGTAATTTAAGCAATACTTTTTTAGTATTTTTGTTAAAATATTTTTTTTTTGTACTTTTATAACACTTTTTTAAGAATAAAAACCCTAACTAATAGAAATTAAAGTTAAGGTAAATTAACGTTTAAATAAGTATAACTTTAAAGGTTTTTTATTCTCTAGTGAAAAAATACTTGTACAAAAATAAGCTCTTAAAACTACGCTGCTAGAGTTAGTTTTAATATATTTTACAACTTGAAAAAGTTTTACTTAATACTTTATAGAGATTGAATTATAAGCTTTTCAATGTGTTTATAATTTTAATTATGATTTTTTGAATAAACTTACTTAAAAAATTTCAAGTGTTTTTTGTTACTAGTTTCTACATTTGTGCTTTATTTATAAACATTAACTTCAGTTTAACTTTTATGAAACAGTTATTATACAACTATTTAAAGTTTTAACAGAATTTACTTTCTTTAATGTTAACTTCTAGCTCGCGTCAATAATTTTTGTAGTTTATTCTAAAATTGGACGTTTTCGGTTAAAAAAGTGCCGCTTAAACAAGTTCGACTAAGTAGCTCCTTGAATTTTTATTTATCCTAAATTACACACATTTAAAAATTTAAGAAACTAATATGATATATTTACAAAACCGTAAATGTTTTCAAGATGGTCTTTTAAAAATATTCCTCAAAAAAGTATAACTATAATTTTACTTCTATTGCATATTTCATTTTCGTTTAATGCACATTTTTCAAAGTATAGACAATCATCAACGAAAATGTTAAAGTTTGTTCATAAGTTTATAACTAACATTAAAAAAAAATTAAAGTTAAACAAAATAACGTATACGTTGTGTTAAACTTTAAACGAAAATATATATGCAAAAGTTTGCTCTTAATTTATACGGTAAACTGCACTTTGTGTTAAGTCAAAATTAAAAAAAAAAAAAACAATTTTTTTCTTAACATATGTTTACAAAACTTTCGTTTGGTATTAAACATCTTAACTTTAGATATAAAAGTTTATGGGTTGAAATTAAACAACTAATTTCAAGTACAAAATTTAAATCATGATAATCTTTCTAGCACTTCTTAATCTTGAATAAATCCGCTTACAAGTTGGAATGTTTCATAAGGTTTGTCTGCTGGGGCCATGTGGCCTGCGCCCTGTGAATATCAAAAGTTTGAACTTTTTGGTAAACTACCTTGCTGGTGAACTAGTTGTTACAAATCTTAAAGTTCAATAATAAATATTGCAGTTTTTAAATACAAATTTTGAAGTTAAGGTTGAAAACAATTTAATAGGCTCTTTTTTAAAAGCTTAAAGAAGTTTTATTAGCTTTTATAGATTGAAAAATAACATAGTTCTTCTGACAAGTGTGAATGTCAAAAGAGAAAAAAAAATATTTGTAACCCATTTGTTTTCAACTCAATTTAAAAGTTTTTGTAAATTATTTATTATAAGATTCAAAGCTCAATTTTAGAGTATTTGTAATCTACTTGTGAAAAAGTCAACATAACTTTTCTAAAGTTTTAAACTTAGTTTAAACCTTCACAGTTGCGAACCAAAGATTGCCAAATTTTTCAAGGAACCCTGCCACGTACTGGTATCCACTTTTCTCAACATACCATGCAGACCTGTCTTCTGTTCTCTGTAAAGATTATTACTTTTTTTGTTTTACACGTTTATAGTCAAGAACTTTTTGCAAAGTTGGTTTGAAATTTATATTTAATATTAAACTTTACACAAATTCAAGGTAAAAATTGATGTTTGATAAAATTGAACACAGAATAATTTACTAGGAAAATAGTTTTATTTAAAGGTAGTGCTTAAACAAAAATTTTTAACGGTTGCTTGCTACTAAATTAACTTATGTACAACAACTTGAGGATTGTAAACAAATAAAAGTGTTTTATAAAAGTTAAAAGTAATACAAACCAAAGAAGTAAATAACAAGTAGTTATGAAATTAGAAAGACATATTTGAAATATTAGAATTACTTATTTTAATACAAAATATTTAATGACAGTAACAGTTAATTCGTAAAACGTAGAACTTAAGTTTATAAAGTATTTAGACATTTAAATTTTTATCAATAGGTTAACTTTAGTTTTAAAATTAAGTTACTGACATTTTTTTACTATTTTATAACAACTTTAAATAAAACTAACTTTTATTCCAGTTTTTAGTATAAAACTTTCCCCAGACAAAAATGGACACACCAAGTCAAGATCACCAAAATAAAAAAGAACACCGATTCCCTAAATAATTAAGTGGATTGTATGTGCTAACAAAATTAAATGTTGAGACGAAAGAGATTTAATTTATATTTTTAGTTATTCTAATTTCAAAATAGTTTGCAAAACTCAAGTATTTTAAAAACAACGAAATTAGACATTTGTTTTTTTTTTATTCAAAATTAATTAAATTATTTCATTTTAACTAACAGCTTTATTGATGGCTTTTATTTGATCTGAAACATCTGAGACTGTTTTCTCATAGTGCTCATTGATATGATTGCTGTAAAAAAAAGCAAAAAATAACAGAAAATATTTTCAGTTTTACTTGTTTAGCTAAATCGTCTGACTACAGCTTTGAAAGTCATTGCAAACAAAAATAAGTCAAGTTCTTATAAAATATTTTGGCCATGTGTGCTTAAAAATACAATATCCGTCTTAATGTTATAAGTTATAAAACATAATTTATATTAAATGTTTTCTTACTAACTTGCACTCTTTGTATTCAATGCTTTGGGCGTGAATTGCTTCTTTGACGTCATCACGTTGAAAATAATCGCTGTATTTCGCATCTGCAAAGCGGCAATAGGGTTTTTCCTGTTTTTATAATAAAATAGTATTAGTAATAAAGTTCTAAAAATATTGCACACAACAACAGCTAGAGCAGGGTTTCGAAAAAATTTTTTCGTAATTCCCCCTAGGAAAATTTAAATAAATTTGTCCCCTCTAATAAAATTTCTCAAAGCACTACCCTTTAGTACGCCTAAGACTTTTTTAGTTTTCCTCATCAACTTCAGAATATTTAGTCTAAGATTCAAAATATAGCCTTTTGCCTAAATAAAATAAAAGTTTTTAAACGTATTTGTTTAGCACAGCAAAACCCTAAGAAAAGATTTGAACTTTAGGTTAATATTTGTCTGGTGTACGCAAACTTACTATATTTTAAAGTAATTGCGTATTATAACTAAAACAAAAACTCGTTGCAACGCAAATAACTCTTAGTAAAACTTAAGTACTTACAGAATCATTGATGAGTTCATTCACGTAATTTTTAAGTTGACCTGTTGCTCTATCTCTTTCTGGTACATGATTTAATGCCTCCAAAAAACTTGCTTTAAATATCATTCCGTTGTTTATGTTTTCAACGGTCAGTGCCTGGTTGAAGTTATTATTGTGTTTATACAAGCAAATCTCAAGAATTACATTTTTAATTGTTGCTGAGCATTATGACGTCATAAAAATTTCCAAGAAGAATCTGCTGTCTTTAAACTTTCTTGCAACGAAAATTTAGTTTATATTATCAGGTAAAAAAGATCTTTATGTGTGTTTTAGACCGCTAGAAGTGCTTTGAATAAAATATAAACATCAAAAGTGCTGTTTTAAAAAACTTTATAAAAACTTAACTGGTAGAAACATTAAAATCAGTAAGCTATATAAAAAGACAAAAAGTAGTTCTAAAGAACATATTTTTGAAAAGTCTTACTGGTTTTTCTGCTTTGAAGTCAGCCAGAAAATTTTCAATTTTATAAAAATCCTCATATTCTTTCAGTTCTGCTTCTGTATAATCTTGGTTGCCAATATAAACCGGTGAATCATAAGCAGACGTTAAATTATAGTCCGTTGAGTTATAAGCAAAATCTTCGTAAACATAATCGTTCTTAAAAGCAAAATGTTTCTAAGTTTCCCATAACAACTTTTATTTTAAACAAAACATTCTTATTTTTAAATTAAAGGTTTTACTAAAAAGTTAAAGTCGTACACTGTTTTTTATAGTTTTGTATAATATCATTTTAATTTAATTTTTGAATAACTTATAATTATAGCTTTGTGATTTTATATAATAATATATGGTTGCCTTTTTTCGCATCAAACCGAAAATTGATTCAACAAAATATTAAACATAAAACACACATCAATTAATTTTCTAACAGAAAAACGAAAATTAAACAAGTTAATTATATAACAAAATAGTAAAACTAACCTTACGATACCATGGTTTTTTGAATTCTACCTTGCATGCACTGTCTTTTACAATGTTGTAAATGGGAAGGGATTTATCAAGAAAAAGCTTGCTAAGTTTGGATTCCTGTTTAAAAATTAAAATTTAAAAATAATGACATTTAGTTTTAAGTTAAAAAAAAAGTTTATAATTAAAAACTTACAATGAAGTTTATTCTAGTTTTGTTTAAAGTTGAAATAACTGAAATATTATTAAGATGCAAAATAAAAGTTGACATACTTTCAAGCAAATAATAAAACTATACCTGAATTATTTCTTAAATATATTTTTTGAGAAATTGCTTATGCTAATTATTACTTTAAAACTTTTAACCTAGTTAAAAAGCCTTATCAGTCGATAAAGCTACCCATAAAACTGTTCTAATCAAAAGACATATGTTTATTGTTTACACGTTTGATATATTTCGATTCAATTAACTACTTCGGTATATATCAAACCTGCTAATAATTTTAGACAATCTAAATCAAATCACAAAGAAAATTAATACAATTGTTTCATGTAGCTTATCCGGTAAGTTATAGTTGTGAAAACAAGCTGCTTGAAACATATGTACTAGTTTTATGGAACTTTTCATTATGACTAAAAGAAGAATACATAATCGATTTAGATTTGTTAACCTTTACATTCGCTGAGCCCACTTGGGGAGGGCTTTTAAATAATTTATTCAAGATAAAACAACTTAAAAACTATAAATTTATTTTACGTATCTTATTGCAACAATCATCTGCTGTTTGAATTAGAAGCAAAAACACAAATGAGAGTACAGTAGTAAAAATAAATTGTAGCAACAATCCCAATGTTAATTATATTTATAATTATATAATAAACAATAAATTTATACAGCTGTTTCATATATGAGATATTTCTATTTTATATAATTCTGTGTCTCATAAACATAAATATCTTATATAAGAAACAGCTGTATAAAAGTTTAGTTTATCACATTATTAAAAAGTACCTAGCTCCAATTTAACTTGTCGAACACTATTGTCTGAAATTAAAAAATAAAAGTATTAACACATGTATGTGAATGCATAACAAACTTACTGCTTCATCACAGCCTAGTTGATTTTCTCCCGACCTGCAATTCTTCAGTTTCTCGTAGAGCGGCCTGCCAATGAACCCGTGCCCGAACAAATACTCCACCTGGGAACCCACCCTAACCTCCTCACCCAAATACGGGTTTCCGAGTAGAAGACCCTGAATGAAATTAAAGTTTTGTTTTATTAGTTGCTGTTGTTGTTTGTTAATAATTGACATTTAACTTATTGTGCGAACTTGTTGAAATCAATTTAACTATAAATATATTTTTAGTAGTTGAAGATAAACTACAAGTTTCTTAACAATCTTTGTCTATTTTTAAAACACTATTTTCTACTTTTGTTTGAGGAAAAGCGATACATAAAACCTCTTAATACAACAACAAAAAGCTGTCATTTAACCTTAGTAACATAATTTATCAAAAAAAAAAAAGTTGAGCAAAATTAAGAATCTACACCTTTAGAAATTTTTCAACAGTTATTATAAAGCCTCTTAATATATTTCTTAATGAAGTCATACCAAACAGTATACTTAAAACATTTTACCTTTAATTTTTTTGCAATAGTTCCGTTTTCTTTTAATATTTCAACAGCAAGCATAGGCAGGTAAATACCTGCATAACTCTCACCGCCCAAGTACAACTCGGCATTTTGAAATTTCGGGTAAAGCGTGAAAAAGTGCTTGAGAGCTTTCAATGTTGACTTTGCTGTCTGTTAGGTGAATTAATTTAATTTTGAGTTTAAAGTGACAAGTTTTCTCACATTATCAATGATCGAGTAAAAAATAGTTGGATTCTAACCGTTTTTCATTTGAAAATAACCTTAACAATACTAAAGCTATTTTCGGTTTTTAAACATTTTTATTAAACTAACTAAGTAAGTCAATATTCAAATACTATATAAACACAATTTTTTGTATATTACCATGATAAGTTTTTATTATCCTTTTAAAATACCTATGTTTACAGCTCTATACAAAAATATATAATACAGCAACCCTCTCATCGTTGAGATCGGAAGCTGATGTGTTTCCTTTCGTGTATGAGAAACCGGTGCCGACGGGGGAATCCAAATACAGGGTGGCACCCAACCGGTTCCAACTGTGCTTGTTTGGTTCCAATGATTTCGTTTGTGGGTTGTACTGTATAATGTATCAAAATTTTTATTAGGTAAATAACTAAGTTTCATAGCACATATCATGATAGTTTAATTACTGTTTCAAAATAAAGTTAATAAAAAGTATAAAAGCGGATAACTGGTTGAATATTTAAATAAAAACAAAAAATTTTTCGTATTAAGTGTTTGCTTCAAACAGTTTTAAAATTAATTCCACAATACTAAAAAATAACACCAACTTTAAACGGTCCATGTTCTTCCATGAGGCCGTACAGGGAACTACATCCGGGTCCGCCGTTCAGCCACAAAATAAGTCGCTCGTCACTTCCGTTGTTCGCTTCGTTTAACCTGTGTGACATCATAATTGATTGTTACAGTTCTCTTATGTGTGACGTCGTAACTGATTGTTACAAATTCACTTATTGTGACGTCATAGTTGATTGGTACAATAATCTGTTGCCAATTCAAGAAATTTCTCTTCGTTTTTCTATTATTTGCTTTACTTTACTGAATCAAGTACTTATTTTTAATCTAGTTTGTTGTTTAAATGAACAAGTACAAAGAAAACAAGCAGTTTTAAACAAATTTCACTCAATTTTTTTTACTACCTGGTTTCAAAATTCTAATAAAAATAAAATGTAGATAACAACCAGTAAAACAGCTGGTCTCCATCACCGCTGTCCAGGTAACCAGAGTACATTCTGAACTGAGGCATGATAGTGACACCCGGAAGCCCGGATATCCTGGACAACTCCTGCATTCGAATCGTTGTAATTCCAAGTGCGGCAGCAATGAGCAGAAGCAGCAACAAAACACGCGACTTCATTTTGTGTTCGGATAACTTTTTATTTTTATCTTAACCTGTGAATCTGTGTAAATACAAAAAAAAATAACTTGGAGCTTTGATATATATACAAGCTAAAAAAAATATTTTAGAAAATATTTCAAGGCATTGTAAAAAATATGTACAATGCAAAGTTTGTTGAAACAAATAATGGTAACATTATAATTAAAAAAAAAGAAATAAAATGGTTAAGGTTAATATTTAAATGACTTATTCTTTTAATCCGCATGTAAACTATGTTAACTAAAACAATTTTCAGTGAAACTGTAAAGTTGCATTCAAACTATAAAAATATTTAAAAATATTTAAAAATTTATACTTGAAAACAAACCTTTATTGAAAATTATCGTTTTATGAAAAAGAATCAAAACAACTTTTTTTTAATATTATACAACTAACAAGACCTTAAACAATTAAACATTATACTATTATAAACATTGATTGTCTTATAATAAAGTCTAAAAAACCTATAGTGTTTTTCAATCAAAATATTTTATTTTTGCAATAAATGACATAAATGATTAAAAAATTCTTGGTTATATTATTAATAGATAAATTTGGATATTTAAGATTTCTGTATATATGTTTGGACTATTTTAACGAACGGATTTGATTTTATAATCTTATATAAATTTAAGTAAAATATGAGGTAATCATTGTCTAAATTAAATCTTACATATAGGTTTGAAACTTGGTACAAAAACTTTCACAAAAACCAAACACATTTTGATAAAATGTAACCAAGAGTAACTGAAAAGACGATTATAAAGTATCTTAACAGCAATAACTTTATTAAAAAATTGTTAAAACATACTTAAAAAGTCACAAAATCTGTATATATTTGTTTTTACTTGTTAATCACTGTCTGAATACATTGAGTAGATCAATTGTTCAATCTTTTGTTCCACTACCGTTCTGAGTTTTATATAGATTATAGATTGTACATAACACTTAAGGTTTAAAAACTAAAACAAAACTTAATCGAAGCAACGTTTTGAAACACTGATTAACAAAATACATACAATCATTTAATAAATTCTTTTTCGAATACGACGTGAACATTCTTTATTTTCAATTTCTTTAATTCCCAACTGTTATTAACTTTATCTACAGTTGCGGTGGATTAAAATATACTGAAAAAATAAACTTTTTACTGATTCTTATCATATGTAGTGTTTATAAAGTTCTTTGCAAAAAAAAAAAACTATTACATGATTATAAAAAATAATATGTATTTTAAGATTTGTTTATTAAGTTTTACTATGTGTAGTATTTATAAATTGTTTAATAATATGATAATGATCTAATATAAAGTGTTTATAAAGTTTGTAAAAAAATTTAGTTACTGTATGATTATGAAAACAACTATGTATATAAAACAAAGAAAAACTAGTTAAAATATTTCATCGATTATTTGGACCATTTAAAGTCAAGAAGTTTACCTGAAAAAAAACTTAATGATAAACGGAAAAATAAACAACAGTTGAAAACACAGGTACTAGGTTTAAGTGCTCTCCTGGAAAAAATCTTAAAACGTATCCAAGAGGTGTGCGACTCGATGACCGAAACTTTTATTTCGTACTCTAGTTCCTAGGACCAAATGTGTTAAGCATTTTTTTGAATAAACTATAATAGTAGATATATTTACAAATAAAAAATTTTAAAATTGAAGCAAAAGCAAAACAAGATAAGTTTTGCTATATTTAATAAACATGTTTTGTGCTTAGCTCACATCTTTATACAAAAAACTAATATGTATAAAACAACAACTTAGTTTTAAATAGTTGCTATACACACTTTTTCTGTTTCAAAAGTTTAAAATTAGTCAAAGAAATTAAAGTTTGTTTAGTTGAGTTTCTGTTACTTGATTCTATCAATTTTTTTACTAAGTTTAATATTTCAGTATATTTTATAAAAAGTTGAATAATGTTAAGTAATACATAATTCATTTGCATTATAAAAAATTACCACTGAAAACACTAGAGAGCTAGTTTTGATTCAATCAAATAATAACAAAAAAAAACATTCAACAGACATTTGTTTCATTAACATTAAACGTGATGTGTTGTTACAGAAATGAAAACATAAATACACATGAACTTTTTTTAGCATTTTGACAGAAGATTATATGTTAATATGAAGTTCGAAAAAAAACTATTTGAACAGCTTGTGTTTGAAAACCTTTTTGTTGTCGCCAAATTATGTTTTTTTTTTATAGGAAACAGAACTTAAGAAAACGTTGCTTAATAGAATTATTTAGTTTATATATGTAAAAATGTGATAATTGTTAATGTACAGACATATAAAGAAGAATTACAGTATACTAGAAAAAATGTGAAAAAAGTCGCTCAACTAACTTAAATAATAAAGAAACAATTATATCAAAAACTTTTTAAGTACTGTATATAATCTAAAATACTTAAATGCAGCTTTGATTATGACATAACTTCCTATTTGTACTCGTAGTTCTAAAACTGTTAAAATCAACTTGTTGCTTAATTTATATCAAACCAAAAAACATACATAATTTTTATCTGCTATTACTTTTAAAAACACAAAATTTCAACTAAAAGGACAAGTACTAACAAAACTTACAAAAGAACAATAAATATAAACACGTCGAAATACTAAAATGGTAAAAAAATACATTTAAATAACATCTTCTTCTTGCTGCTACATGATCAACTCCAGAAATTTCTCAATCTTCAAACGAAACACGTCTTATTGTTTTTCTAGAATTTTCAGCCATAATCCAGCTTTTGGTTTGTTTGTTGTCTTTTTTTTTTTGTCGTATTTTATCAACTTTCTTAAACTATTATACATTAGGACTATATATTAGGACTGTATTTTATAAGGAACTTGATTTGTGTTGTATTCGGTTGCTTATTTTACATGAGTTTCATATTGTTTCTTTTTTATTAGCATGACTTTTAGAGGTTTTGTGTTCAGTGACCATTTTGTGTTCAGTTTTATAAAAATCATCACTAGCTTTATGTACAACAGTCCTACTAATCATAATAATGATAATAATCGCACCGAATGTCATAAATACTAGTTGAAACTGATTTATTGTGATCTATAATATGTAAATTACAAATTAATAAAAACATTCAACTTTGAAGATTTTGATATCTAAAGCCATTTTCATAGTAATACAAAAAAGAGCATAATGATTTAAGTAGAAACTTTACTAAAAGTTTTGAAAAATATTTAAAACTATAACAGTTCAACTTATAAGAAGCTGGAACAAAAAAAAAATTGTTGGTAAATCTTAGCAAGAAAGAAATTTAAACAATTTTTTTGACATATTAAAATGAAATAAATTTTTGTCCTGCAAAAATATTAAGTATATGCAAGGAGTATTCCTTAAGAACAACAGGTCTCGACAAAACTAATTTCGGAGACAAAGGTAATATTAAATTTATTTATTTACTCAAAGGCAACGACGTTTGACCCCTAAGGGATCTTCAAGCCTGCAAAATAAACTAAAAATAAGACGATGGATAACTAAAAAATGTATAAGTGCATAACAGTATAATCAAATTAAAATTAAATTAAAATTCATTATGTCAATATAAAATTGTTACTAGATAATTAAATTAACAACAGCAAAAAACAAAAATAAGAATAACAATCTAAAGCAGTAGCATTTATAATTACAATTGTTGACATGTTTTATACAGATTTAGATTTAGCTAATAACAACACCAAACAAAATGGCATTTAACAAATAAGAGTACAAGCACAAACAAAAACAAAAACAAGTTATAAAAGTTTTGAATACGCTAAGTTTTAAAAACGCATTTCCTAAAGTGCGGGCAAGTGTAAAAGAGCTCTTGTCTTTTATTTAAGTTTCGTTTTTTGTTAAAAAGTGCTATTTAATTTTTTTCTAGGTTGCAAGTTTTACAGATTTTACCTACATTTTTAATTTCTCTAATCGTGTGCATGATGCTCCATCTTATTTCGTAGTAAGTGCTATTGTTTTTTAATCTCCAAATGAAATAACTTTATTTTTTAAATAATTATTAGTTTGTTTTGTTATTTACTTTTAACTCTTGTCATGTAAAAATTTTGTTGAAAATGAATTATGTACTGCCCTACTAAGTTTTAACTACAAATAATGTTTCTAAAAATAGTTAACTTGATTGATATTTTCTTAAATAAATTAATCACTTTAGTTTTGTTACGTAGTTACCATAACTATATTTCTTCTAAATTATAATCTTCTTTATAACGAAAGTACTATTTTGGTCCTTGCCAATTAATTTCTTAAAGACGTTTGAAATAAAAACAAAAGTAAACATTTACAATAAAATATAACAAATATATAAAAAAAAACAAATAGTGTTTTAAGTTTTAAGTACACGACATGTTATGAAAAGCTTTATAAGTTTTTCAGAATTCCATTTTAAGCAGTAGTTTTAAACAGTTCTAAAATTTAAAATAAAGCACAGTTAATTTTTACAGTGAGTTGTTTAATCATTTGTATATAAGAGAAGTTATTTTTAATAACATTTCAACAAAACAGCTAGTTTATCAGCTATATGTTTCATAAAAAACTACATGTTAAATGCTTGTTAGAGAGATATTACTTGTTACAGCTAATGATTGTATAAATAATATAAACATTGGTATTATAATTTTTATCTTGTGTTTTATTAAATATTTTTAATACTTCGATTAAAAAATACAATTAGTTTTACAGTCTTTTTAGTTTATTATTAAGTCTTTTATTTTTAGTTAATGAATGTTTTTTTTTTAAACACGACTAAACACTTATTTTAGTTTTTTCAGAAAAACTTTTTAGAATTAACTTAAGCTAAAGCTGTTGAAGTTTTTGAAACTAAAGTTTTTTTTCTAAATGAGACAAAAACTACTTTTGTTTCTTAATTATTACTTGAACTTTTTTATCTCTAGTGGCTTTTACAAAAATTATCCATATTTAAATATAAAAAGTTTAAGTTTTTGTAAGCAGTTTGATATGCAATTTTCATGTTTGTCTAATAATAAAATGTTTCTAAAACCCACGTTTTTCGAACTAGTTTTTATTTATTTTAATACTGTTAGTCTTACAAACATTATTTTTTATTTGAATTTGTTTTTTTGAAAAAAAATTTTACTTCCATTACTTTTAAAAAACCAAAAATATTTCAAAAAGTATTTGATTGTTTTTATGCCCAAAAAAATTATTTAGAGTTTCTAATGAAGAACTTCTCAAAAACTTTAAAACATGCTTATGACTTTAGTTGTAAGATTTTGTTAATCTATATATAACAATGCAGCAGGTTTAAAAATAAGAATAAAATATGTTTTTACTTTAACTTTATCATATGATATTTCCTTTAATTTAAAATTGACATCTTTAAACGTATCAATGAATACTGCTTCATTGCAAGTTTTTTTTTAAACCATTTGGTTAACTTTTTACGATATTTGAAATCTAAGCACTACTAGATGTTATTTTAGAGCTAAGTTAAACAATTTTAATCGAAGAAGATTTTAATTTAAACATTAATAGTCAAAACTAATTCTGATCAATAGACCATAGTAACATTTTATTTAGTATAAAAAGTTTTTAATATTTATGTACTTAAAAGAAATCTTTAAACCAAAAGTTAGGTTTTATATAATCTCAAAAAAGTTATCTTGAAGTCATTGTCATTAACAACTTATGTTTTTGTTTTAAAACAATAAGAAAACACTATTATCACGAGTTTATTCACCTTCATAATTCTAATGACATTCCAGGCGTGTTTAGCTTTTACTGTAGTCGAAGTAGCTTTATAAGTAAGAAGTTAGAGTATTTATAAGAAAAAATAACATTGTTTGACATTTTTCTATTTAAGCTTATCTTTTTTTTTATTTGCTGTTTGTAGAAATCTTTTAGTTTATATTATTCATAAGAATAATAAAATAGATAGAAAAAAAAATATTTTGTAAATTAAAGGTAGGCTATGTAGTTTGTTTTGGCTATAAAACTATCAATTTTTTTTTTGAGAATTTGTTGAACTTGAATTTTTTTATTCTCAATTTTCATGTTTCTTCAAGTTTTTTGTTACTTAAAAAGCTGTAATAATTGACAAGATAGTTTGTTTACTGAATACAGTGGAAGTAAAATTTAAAGAAAAAATAGTTTATTTTTTTGAAGGTGTCATACAACAATTTGTAAAATTGTTAGTTGAACGATGAGTAATTTTATAACTTTTTTAAAAGTAATTAAAATTATGGATTTTATTTAAAGTTTCTAGAGAAGTTGAAGAATTAAATTATTAAACTATTGTAACAACTGATACTTCAGTATAAATTAACATAAAACTAATAATGTTACAGAGAACATGTTTAAACTACTTTGTAACTAATTCATAGCTAATTAAACTGTTTTAATAAAACTGTTCTGTTTGCAATAATTCACAAGTAGCTTTCCCATTCATACTTAAACTTATTCATTGTAACTAATTAACAATCTAAACGGAAAAGATATAGTAGTGATACCTAACTTTTAAACTCTATTTAGTATTTGTTCAAGTTCCATTTTTAAAATTAGCTTTATATTTTATTTTTATAGGTTACTGTAAACCAATCTGTAACAATTTTACTTAAAACACATTTATATTTATATTCTGTTAGAGATTTTGCAGAAATGCAACTTTTTGTTGTATTAATACTTGGACTACTCTGTTTATTAAACAGTAGTTTCGGCATTATAGTTGGTGAGTAAAATTTTTGAAACCAACCTAATGTTTTATAAAAATTTTTGTATATTAATAGTAAGTTCTTTGTTTTAGTATTTTTAAAACATATTAAGTTTTTACTTTGTATATTGAAATTTATAGCCACTTAGTTTTAAGCTCATATTACAATTAAAGACATAAATATATGATGATTTCTAGATTCATAACCTTGCAACCAGTTTCAAAAGTTATTAAAAAGTATATTGTTTCGATCACACAACAACAAACTTATTTTATGCTAACTGTTTTTTTTTTTGGCTGCTTTTATTAGCTTAATTGTACGAATGATAAAATTATATATTTTGTATAAATATTTTAAAACTTGCTTTTAGTCTGATATTCAATACACATACACTATATATTACTGCTTATTTACAAGTTATTGTTACTGCAATGTTTTATATTAAACGTTCATAAAATTAAGCGGTATGTTTAGACTTACTGTACCAAGTCTAGCTTGTGACAAATGTTTTTTTGGTAAGGGTAGTCTAAAAAAAGTTGCCTGTTTTTTTTAGAAAAACTTTGAAACTTAATTAATATTTTTGCTTAACCGAAGTTTTTTAAAGAACGCTGTACTGTAGACGATAAATGTGAAATTGGTGAATGGTTTATATTTTCGAACTCTCAAAAATATTGCAAGTGTCCAGACAATTATAAGGGAGAATATTGTGAAAAACGTCAGTTACAGTCATATTTAAAAGTTAAAACTTGTTTAATTTTATAAATATAGTTTTTTGTAATGTTTACAAAACAGTTAACTATTAAAAAAAAACTTCTCTCAGTTGTTTAAAACTTTTTTCGATGATTCAAAACTTAATAATGCCAATAATTATTTATGTTACAATAAAACTAACTTATGAACATTAATATAAATGTTATTCTATTACTTTAAAAAAAATAGTACCATTAAATGAATAAAGTTAAATTAATAGATAATAAAATATATCATTAATTTTGTAATTATTTTATGTTAAACCAGTTTGTAATTTTCCGAATTTTAAATAGTACAGCTAGTTTAAAGTTATTCGAAATAAAAATTATTAAACTTGTTTAAACAAACTTTCCGTGTATGACATAAGCTATGATGACAAAAACTACATGTCTTAATGTTTTTATTTAAACAACGGTTTTTAAAGTTTTGTTGCTGTTAAGTACAGATTTTAACAAAAATAAACATTTGTTTACAAACTTTTTTAAACCAAAAGTTTCTATCAAAGTACTAACTTAATTTTTTTGTTTAAACTTTATACCGTTTTAAGTAACCTATATAAACCTTTACATTTCTTTAAGTTTTTAAGTTTATTAATTTGATGATATAGTTAAAGTTCTCTAAATAAAAGATATGTAATTAAAATACATATAACAAGGCTAACACATAAACAAGTCAATATATATTGTATCTTCAGAAGGGTTGATTTTAAAGTCATGTCACAACAACCCCAATGGCAATAATTTGAAAAATATTTTTTTCCCTTTACTGAGTAATTAGCAGAAATTCGGTGGCCGCAAACCTAAATTTTAATTTAAAAATTCTTGCAAGTAGTAGTTTTGGTTAGAACGCAACTTTTTTTACAATTCGATGTAAATCAAAGAAAGTTTGTTTAATTTAGTTTAAACAAAGGTTTATGACTGCAAATTACTTTACAATTTACCCCCTCTACCCCCACCCTTAACTGGTTTTTGTCCCCCACTTACTAAAACTTACAAAAATGTGACCTTATTGCCATTTTTGGAAAGTCCTGATTTGGATAAATACTGACATAGAACATTTTTTATTGTCTTAAGAATAGCTTTTAAGCTGCCAAGCAAGGTTATAGATTATTGTAACTTGATAAACTTATTTAATTAACAGACCAAAACGACAAAGGAGTTTGTGAAAAAAATTGCAGCGAATTATCAAGAAATGGCTTTTGCACAAGTATTGGGCGAAAAAATCCGTACTGTTCATATATTCGTAAAGAAAAAAAAAGTAAAGTGTACATAAAGAATTTTTGTACAAATTCGTTAAAAGCTCAGATTATTTTATTACATTTCTTTTTTTTTTTTGTGTTAAACGAAACTGTATAAACTATTAAAAAAAACGGTTTTAAATTTTAACAACTATTATTTATTAAACAGCATGTATAATAAATTTTACAGACATATGCTTAGAGCTCGGAGGAAGAGATTGTAATTCAAATGAAATCTGTGTAGAATTTTATTTTAAAATAAAACCCGTTTTCACCTGCGAAAAACCAGTAAACTTTTACCCCGTTCAAGATATATATTGAATTTAACATTTTATTTCACATAACTTATAGTTAAAAGTTTAAAAAAATGTTTTTAAACTTTTTGAAAAAAGAGCTGACTAAATATAATTATTAAACTTACACAGAAAAGAAGTGTAAAAGTTGAATATTTTGTCAATTCGTTTGCCTATACTGAGTATCAATGTATACCGGTTTCTTTTGAAGAAAGTTAGTTATCAGTTTATTTAAAGTATATGTTATACTTAAACAATTAATTTTTTTATAAATGTCTTTATTGAGATAAAGGTTTTGGTTATTTTTTATACAATAATGTCTTATTTAAACGCAAGTATAGAGACTTTTCAAACTGTCTAGAGACAGTGTTATGATTTGAACTAAAATAAAGTTAAACAGTTTTGTTAGCAGTTATGTTTTCTAACTTATATACACTATTTTTTTTAATTAAAACTGTCTTTAAAGTAACAAGTTCGTTCTAACATATATTAGAAATATACCGTCAAAACTTTTTATAAAAAAAAAGCAGTTTGTATTAAAAGCTTGTCGTAAAAAAGCTGTTTTTTTTGAGAGAAAAAACTTTTTCAAAGTTGTTTAAATTTGAAACAACATCTTTTTTCTATACATATTACTCATTACAGATAGCAGCACACAGTTTTCAACTAGCAGTACAGCATATATACTGATAACAAGTGTTGCAGTTTTTATCGTAATGTTTGTAGTAGCAGTTTTGTACATACTGTTAGTTTTACTTTTTTTATACTTACGTATTACACTATAACTGCTTTCTTTACTTGTTTTAATAAACATATCTGTACAACTCTACTAAACTTACAATAAGTTTTTATTCGAACAAAAGGGTTGCTCGAATTGAAACTATTGTGCTTTTAAAACGACCATTACAAACTTACTAACTGCTAGTATCTGACTTTTAATTAGCTTGATTTTTGTTGTTATATTTTCATTACAGAAACAAAAGAAGACAAAAAAATAAAAGAACGCAAGTGCATCCCCATCTGATTCAAAGTACAAATTCTGATGATGCTAACAACTCATACGTCACAATGGAAGCGAATGTAAAACCTAATTTTCTACCTTTAAATAATCCTCCTACGGAAGAAACTATTTCTCAACGCAAAGCTGATCAAATGAGTATTAATGAATCTCAACCTTTTGATAATCTTTCTACAGGAAACAATACTGATCGAAATGTGGTCAATAAAACTGTCTTTACTCAAGACACAAAATCCATCAACAGATCTATGGCTGAACACAGCTTCAACGTTAGCTTGAGCAAGAAGCAAAAGGTGCATTACTACGAAGCTCGAGAGAAGGCAAGCAAGAAACCGAAAGCTGGAGTGTGGTTGAAACTTAAGGAAGAAGATATTTCTGGTGCGTCTGGTAGTAGATTATGAAGGCAAGTCCGCTACTTTCAAAACAGGGAAAATCCCTAATAAGTAGTTTTTTCAGTGACGGAGATGTTTTAAATTAGCAAGGATCTTGTTTGTCTTGTGTTAATACTTTGTATGGTGATTTTTATTTGTTTTTATTGCTTTTAGACATATTTTTTATGCTTTTATTTGTAAAGCTTAAGAAAAATTCTTTTTTTACGTATCTACTAGAAATCTTAAAAGTTTTGTTTTATTTACATTTAAAATAATTATACTCCACCTAGATCTTTAAATTTAGAGATAGTTTCATAATATAAATACTTTGAACTTTTTTCGATCTTAATGAAAGGTGAAACACATGTTAACATATATATGTTTTTTTTTAATAATAAGTTTAAAAACTTTACAAAAAAAAAAAATTTGTAACAAATATTACTTTTATTCTTTTTAGATCTGTTTAACCTAACGTATTGTATTAAACACTAAAACCTTTAAAATATTTAAATAATAAAAAACTTTTAAGCAGTATAACTTTCAAGTATTGTGGTTGTCTAATAAAAAAAGGTAAATACGAAAATAACTATTCCTGAAAACAGCGCTGCTTGAGTAAGTTATTTTTTTAAACTACAAGTTTTTGAAAATTAGCTTTAACTATAATTTTCAAAAGACTCACCAATATTTAATAAAAGTCTAAAAGTTCTTAGATTTTTATAACAATTTTTTTTATCAGTTTTCTCAACAACTATCTTTACGTTGTTAATTTAGATTTGTTTCATAAAAAAAATGTATGTTGAGTTATTTGTTCTTATTTTATTTCGTTTTAAATTGTTCTTAAAACATGTGAACAAAAAAAACATATTGTATAAAGATTACGTAATGTCCTTTATTTACGAAGACACAGAATTAAGTTAAAAAACTTCGACCAATAGTTTCTAAAAACTTTAAAGTATCTTACTAAATCAATAACAGTATATATATTCATATTTTTTTCTTTTGAATATCAATTATTAGCCTGTTATAACTATTTACTCAAACATGCTTCAAATTTCCAAAAATGTATAAGACCACAAAGATATATGAAAAAATAATTTGTTTTTATCAACAAATTACGTTTTTGTTTTAAAAACAAAAGTAAACATTTTCTCATGATGTGCTATAATTACCTTCAAAATTTTAAACGTTAAAGACGCATTTAGCTAAAACAGTAAATAAGGTAGCTATGATACTTCAAACTACTGAGGCAGTATATTTTTACGGAGAAGTGCTTATATTGACCTTTAAAATTCATAGAATATTTTTGAGCTTTAACTTAGCAAAACAAGAAGTGTAACCTCAGTTTAAAATTTATAAAATACATAGATTAGTAAAAAGTTATCTATTTTACTTAACTAGTACTTACTGAAAAAGTAAGTTTGTATAAGTCTTATCTTTCTAAAATGCTATGTCTGTTTGTACTTAAACCCTCTGTTAAAAAAGCGCTAAGATGTATAAAACACTGTGATTACAAAAGTTAAGAAAAATAAAATATTTATTCCATTTTTTTAGCATAATATATGTATAAATAAAGATACAAAGTTCTTAAGATGATCTTATTTCTTTTTTTTTTTTTACGTTTTAAGGCACGATAATCGCAGAAAGATATTAGTTTAAATAACATCGAAAAGCTAAAACTATTACGGTTTAATAGTATATGTATATTAATATGGTTTTTTAGAAGTATTTTTCGAAATAGCGGAATTTAAGTTTTAAGTATGACTATTTATTAAAAATACGTTTGTTAAGTAAGAAATTAATTTAAATAGAGATAAGCGTTTACTATGATATTATATTTTGATAACTGTCTTATAACTATTTTTGTTGTCTAAACCTACCGGCTTTTTAAATTTTTATAGGTTTATAGGTTTAATTTTCATCTTTAATGTTATTTATTTTGAAACTTACTTTAGTTTTTTAGAGAATAATAATTTAGTATAAAGAAAACAACGTTTAAATTGAAAAAAAAAAACTCAGTTGAATTGTAACGAATTCGATTCTCGATTTCGTTGTTTATAATTTTCCGCCAGTTGGCGCTATAGTCAGCCAAAATGGTGTACTTATTTCAAGATAACGATAAGATAATGCTCATTAGCCCCTGGCTTGCGCACTAAGCGCAGCTCGATATGTTGTTCGTTATTTTTGTTTTTGGCTCAGTTAACCATAAGATCGTGCAAAAAGCACACTAATATTAAAAACTTAAGACACTGATTGAATTTAAGAACTTTGCTATGATTGTCATTTTATAAGAACTTTATGTTTATTTGTGTTACTGTATTGTAATGTGCTCAGTTAAGCCATAAGACCGTACGAGAGGCACAAAATTGATTATAAGAACTTTTTATTATATTTACTTAGTTCAGTCACAAGATCGTGCAAGAAGCACATAACAATTTAAGACTCTGGTTTAATAGTAAGACCTATTTTAGTATTTAAGATTTTAAACACTTTAAGAACATTTCTATTTGTAGAACTTTGTGTTTATTTATTGTGTTTATATTCGCAGTTTTATTCAACTAATTTTTTAGCTGCTTTATTATTTCTACTTCCTAATTTTCACATTTATATCACGTTTTTAATAAACTCACTACATTAAAGAAATTATATATATATTAAGTTTATTATATACTTATTAATTACCATGTTAAACCTAATGAGTAAGGTAAATTCAGTAAAAACCTTGAGAGCTAAACGCGCTCAGCGTTTAGCACAAAAAAGGGGACTTCCCCCAAATAAAGGTAGTTCCTACCTCAAGCCGTGGAGGACTACAAATGGTGACCCTGTGTTTAATACGAGTTTGCAACCTTCTGATGCTACTGAAGTAGATATACTAAGTTCTTTAAATTTAAGAAATGCCAATAGTACCACGATGGCTGACCAAATACCACCACAACATATTCCTTCTAGAAAACCATGTCGTTACACAGAAACGCTAAAGTGTGCAACCAGTCCAAAAGACCACAACACTTTGCGACACAAAATGCTTCAAACGGAAAATTACAACACTGATTATAATTTATACTCAAAATCAATTGATTATGGAGACAGTAGACTCAAATGGCTGAAGTCATTTAAATTTGATATTGATGATTCAAAGGCACAATTTATTTATTTCGAAGAACGCTTAGCTGACCATGGCATCATTGAAAATGCTGAAAAATACTGGGTGATTCGTGAATTTCGTCCAAACAAAGACATGTAAGACTATAATTTGTGTACAGCGCCTAAAGATAGAAACTTTGGAAGTTTACGTAAATATCTCCTGGAAAAATATGGTGTTTTGCCACATGTTTTACTGCCAAAGAAAGAATTTAAGTCTGTTAGTGGGTACGACTTGAACACTGAAGTAAGTAGGTGTTTACTCGACTTGAAAAATGAAGAGGTACTGCAAAAAATTTTATACTTGCGCCTATTACCAAACCATTTGAAAAACAGGGTGTCCAGTAGCCTTTCACTAGGATTAGCAGATTTTAAAAGGTATGTGATGCACATTTGTGATATGGATTTAAGGCAAACAAGGGATGAAGAAAAAAATGTAAGTTATAGTTTTAACAGATTTAATAAAGAACGATCTAAATCAAACTACTATTTTAACGACCAAAGAAATATTAGTCCAAATAATGAATACAACAGCATAATTGAAAATGACAACCATCCTATAAATACCTACACTCAAAACCAAAGCATTTCCGTACTTAAAGATAATGACAAAATTGTTAAACACTGTTCGTCTGCAACCAGAAAAACTCCTTTAGTTAGTACATTTAGAACGTTTAAAACAGCTAAACATAAAAGTTTAAGCGCTAAAAATACTTTAGAATCTGGAATTACTGGCCGAGTGGTGTGGTTCAATGTTCGCAAAGGCTACGGATTTATTCATCGTGACGATCAAAACACTGATATTTTTGTCTATCAAACTGCCATTACCAAAAACAACCCAAATAAATTATTAAGATCAGTCGCACAAGGCGAAGTTGTCCAGTTCGATATTGTTATGGGTAAAAAGAACATGCCTGAGGCCTCAAACGTATCAGGTCCGAACGGCAAACCTGTCCGGGGGTCCAAGTATGCCCCAAACAGATGGCCAAGCTATAGCCAGCAAAGGCCTCAACAAAACAATTATATAAGTAATGGTTATTGCAAACTAAGAAACTATCATCAGCATAAGAGAAGATCAAGCAACTACAGAAGAAGATACACATACGAGCATGATCCTAGAGTAACAAATAAACATTATGTAATGTACGAACAAAACTCCGGCTGCTACGAATCTTCTGAAAACAGTGAATCTGGATATGACTCAGATACCAACAATTTATTTTACAACTATGCAGAAAGTATAGATTCCAAACACTATTAGTCTCAAAAGCTTAAATATTGTAAATAATCTTTTTATCAGGCAATCAACCTTAAAATTTTTTAAAATCTATTAAAAAACTTTTAGAAAAACAGGATAAAAATTTTGATAAACACTCATTAGAACGTTTGACTGAGTTTCATAAAAATCAATTAAACAATATTCTATACAAATTTAAACAACTGATATAGCAGCAAATTTGTTGGTTGTGACATTATGTTGTATTAAATAATTTTACAAAGATTTATTTAAATTAATAACTTCTGTTGCTTTAAAGCTTTAGTCTTGTTTGAACAAAAAGCTTAAATAATTAAACTTGATAATTTAAATGTTTTTTGACATTAGTCAACTTAACTGTAAACTGTAAAATTTCTGTAGCTTAAAAACTTTTTTATGCAACCCTCATAAGTTCAATGTTATTAAATTTTAAAAGCTTTCAAACAAGAGTTTCGAAATTAAAAATCAATTTTAAAAATTTAAAATATTTTTAAACAACTATACTAAGAAAAAAATAATCAATTTAAGCTAAACTTAAGTTTTGTTAAAAGGTTTTTTAAATTTAATGTATTTTTAAGAAACTATGTAAACCTTAAAGCTTTTTAACTAATATTTTAAGATTTTATGGTAATAAGTTTGATAACTTCTAGTAGTGAGAGGTTTTAAAGAGTTTTTAGTTTTGAGTTTTGTTTGTATTTGAGCAAGTTTATTTTTGAAAAGAACGTTAAAAAAAACAATGTATGAAGTCAGTTTTGAATTTTGTTGTAACTAAAAATTTTATTATAGCTTAAAGTGCGAGTAACAGTGCAGCTGATAAAAAGTTTTCAAAAAACTTTCCACTAAGATTTCATAAAATAGCAACTCGGTTTGAAAAGTAAAGCAACTTGTAAAAATGTGTTTAAAGTGTAATTTAGGTCAAACTTTACGACCATAAATAAAAAACTTTTTTAAGCTATTTTAAGAACCAAATTAAGTTCAACAGTGTGTTTTTTTCTAAAAAAAATACATCTTTTACCTATTCTAATTTTGGCCTTTTATGTTCTTAGGTCAATTTTTACAACTTTGAATTAAAAAAATATGTAAAATTATTTTAAACACTAATTTAATCTGCTCTCTTAAGCCAATATCTTTTTGACCTATAAAACTTAAAATAATTTAAAACAGGTTCAAACTTGGTTGCTCAAAATTGAACTTGCTCAGAAAGAACTTGCTCAAAATTGTTTCGTAAAGTTTTACTTTGAAAGATAATTTTTAAAGCTAATTGATGTTTTTTTGCTTTGCGAACTGGGAAGACGTAAAAGTTTTACAGTTGACTAATCACGTATTTTAAACTCGGGTAATTAAACTTTACTTGTAGTAAATTTTTACGGAAAGCATTTGCGATTTAAGAAAAAATAATTTTGTTTATTTTGCATTAAGCATGGAGATTTAAAAAATGTTAACTTTGCCACAGTAAGAATTTAATTGCTTTCACATATTGCTTTCATATCTTGTTATTTTTAAATTGGTTGTTTCAAGCAATATGTTTAAGAGGTTATCTGTATTATGTTCTAAACAAAAAGACGTTAATAGCTTTAATGACTTTATTTTTTTTGACAATTAAAATTTTAATAACGTTGTATTTGAACAAAGCTGTAAGCTATTAGATATTTAAAAATTATTAAAACTTTTTTTTCCAATTTAACCCCAAACGACTTTCGAAAAATTAAAAACTTAAATTTTTATCGATATATAAATGTTCTTTTATTGCTTGCCTTGTATATATAACAAAAACTTTTGTATTTGATTTTATTGTAAACTATAGTTGAGCAAGCAACACTATTAGCAAATATGATTATGTTATATAATAATCATAAAAATTGTAAAAAAATTACAATTTGTTTCTTAACAATGCTAGCAAGCAAGACATTGTTTTATACGAAAGAAGCAATATTTGCTCTCGGGCACAGCCTAACGGAGAAAACCCCAAATACGTCATCAGATAGTTGAAGAGACGCAAAGCAATGCTTCTGAAGTGTGAAGTCATTTGTAGCGGTTACACACCACATCTAATGTTACAAACAGATCGAACCGAGTTGAAGAGAGGTATACAACGGACAGACAGGCTTAGCGCCTAAAAGTGGTCAGATTGGAGAGGCAGGCAGAAAACGCAGCAGCTGACGGCCGCCGATGGAGTAAACACTTATTAAAATTTTCAACAGACAGTATTATCTACTTTTCACTATTGTATAAGCACTTATAAGAACCATTTTAAACTTAAAAAATATTTTTATTATTATTTAACGATTTTTTACATTTAAAAAATATATATATTTAAAAATTATGCGTTTATATTTATAAGAAACACTGAAAAATGTTGCATAACCCCCCAAACAGCTTCAATAGAGGACTGTTAGGAGGGAAAGTGTAACGAATTCGATTCTCGATTTCGTTGTTTATACTTTTCCGCCAGTTGGCGCTATAGTCAGCCAAAATGGTGTACTTATTTCAAGATAACGATAAGATAATGCTCATTAGCCCCTGGCTTGCGCACTAAGCGCAGCTCGATATGTTGCTCGTTATTTTTGTTTTTGGCTCAGTTAGCCATAAGATCATGCAAAAAGCACACTAATATTAAGAACTTAAGACACTGATTGAATTTAAGAACTTTGCTATGATTGTCATTTTATAAGAACTTTATGTTTATTTGTATTACTGTATTGTTATGTGCTCAGTTAAGCCATAAGACCGTATGAGAGGCACAAAATTGATTATAAGAACTTTTTATTATATTTGTTTAAAAGATCTTGATGTTTATTTGCATTATCGTATTATATTGTGCTTAGTTTAGCCATCGTTACGCATGAAGCATGATATATATTAAGACTCTGTATTATTAGTAGTATATTTAGTAAGACCTATTTTGTGTTTAAGATTGTGTCATCCAGACACTTTAAGAACATTATTAAGACATTTTAATTTGTAGCATTTCGTGTTTACTTGTTGTGTTTATATTCGCAGTTTTATTCTACTGATATATTGGCTGCTTTATTATTTGTACTTCCTAATTTTCACATTCACATCACGTTTTCAATAAACTAACTTCATTAAAGAAATTACATATATTAAGTTTACTACATACTTATTAATTACTAAGTTAAACCTAATGAGTAAGGTAAATTCAGTAAAAACCTCAAAAGCTAAACGCGCTAAGTGTTTAGCACACAAAAGGGGACTTCCCCTAATTAAAGGTAGTCCTACCTCAGCCCCCGGAAGACTACAGAATTTGACTAGATTACAAAAGTTAACAACAACTAATTTTGTTTATTTTAAGAAAAACTATTTTATTTTTTACGTCCCATAAATTAAATGAAAAAAAACATAGTGTAAATATAAGTTCGAACAGTTATTATAGTTTGACGTCATTGTAATTAAGTATACCTATGCAGTTCAGCAAAATTAAAATAGAACTGATATAATTTGTGCAATTATTTTAGAAACAACTTAATCAGTATGTTATAAACTTTAATCCATTTAACTTTCAGTAAAAAAAACATAATACGTTTTTGTATATAAATAGTGTATACTAAAAATAGTTCATTTACGACTTTATCTATATATTTGACATAAGCTAAAACATTTTTTCTTGAAACATCATTAAGACATAAAAATTTGTCAATGTTGTTTAAATTTATCATTTTTTAAAAGAAATTAGTGAGTCATTGATAGAAAAAAATTCATTTGTATTTTAAAAAACCAGCTAAATACATCAAAGATATATACTTCATTTAAGTAAAAATAACTTTCTGAAGTACAAGTTACAAACAGTTATTAAACAACTGGAACTAGTTTAGAATGGAAAACATATTACAAAAGTAACAAATTAATTATATTTTAGATGTATTATTACTGTTAAATCTAATTATTTTTCTTCAAACCAAGGATGAGCTTTTACCCCGCCAGTTATGAGTCCGTGAGTGAACCTCTCTTTCTTGTCCTTGTTCAGAAGTTTCCTGATGAACGACTCGAAATTCCTCGAGCCTTCTGATACTTCAGGATCCTTACTGATCACCTCTTCTTTGCTGTTGAACGCAGGTTTGCCCTCAACCTAAAAAAAATAAATAAAAATAATGAGGAAAAAAAAGGAACGAAATAATTGAAACAGAATAAATAAAATAGAGAACCATGAAATAGAGAACCAGTCCCATGCTCCATCTATCCAAATCATACTCGAAGAACTTCTTTTTGTTGAACAATTCTGGTAGTTGGCAGTGCTCCGGTCCAGAGTACGACTGAATGACAAAGGGCTTAGTTCTTTCGGGTCCATTATAGTGGTTTGCGACCCAAGACTACATTCAAATGTGTTTATTAAAACAAAGTTGAGTAATAAAACGAGTATGTTTATAAATTACTGATTTATTATAAACTAGCTTTTAAAAATTTAAATTAATGTGCAGCAAAAGTAAACCGTAAAGGCAAAGTTTAATCTTTTTAATTTTATTGATTTTGTTTTAATTAATTTTCATACTATTCTTACAAACTCTTAATACTGGACTACCAAATTAAACTTTTTAGAAATTTTTGTTAAAAAGTTTATTTGTTTTGATAAAAGCTTATTCTTTTAAATATTGAAGAAAATAAATGTTACTTAGTAAAAAAACAAAGTTTAAATTATTTTAATATAATTAAAAACTACATAAACTGCATATTAGTAAAACTAAAAGTGTAGAAACATTTTTTTGATAAAATACTAATAATAACATTATACTGAACTTATAACATATCTTTATAGTTATTTTAAAATAAATAAAAAAAATTTACTAATATTTTTGCAAATCTTTTTGTTTATATATATATATATATATATATATAATAAACAACGAGTAAACTTACGCGATAATGAGAAGCACAATCAAAATTTGAGAATTTAGTCTCTTTAGTTCTAGGGTTAATCAAAATATTTTCAGCAGATATGTTTCGCAATACAACTTTTCGTTGATGAATTTTTCTTAAGGTAGACCACAACTGTTAAATAAAAGAATTTGTTTGATTTGCTAACATTAGTTATTTTTTCTTAGTCCAAAGTAGTACTCAAACTAAAAGGAAGATATCAAAAACCTATTTTATATTTAATTATGGGTTGTTTTATACTTAGTAGAAGTTTAAAAAGTGTTTAAACTTACTTATTAAAAAATATTCTTACACTACTGACTTACATAAACCCTACAGATTTTCACTAGCTTTATAAATTAATAAAACTTACTGTAAATTACAACAGTTTTTTGTCAGGTAATAAACATTACTTAGAAGACTAACATAAAATTATTCACATAAAACCAACATATTCTATTAAACTTTAACACACCTCGAAGAATATATTTTTTGCAGTATTTTCACTCATTACACCATGTTTTTCTACAAATTCTTTTAAAATATAAAATCCTTCACTTTCTTCGGTAATTATCGTATAATTTTTCTGATCCTTTACAAAAAAGTCGTACATCTCAACTACGCCTAAAATAACAATAGTTGATTGTATTTTTATATAAAACAGTATGTTTTATTTACCACGTTAACAAAATTTATGCACTTTTAATAAAGCAAAATCATTTTAAAGTTACAAAAAAAAAAGATTTATAATATAGTACATAAGCACATTTAATTTTATAAATCAACACTAGGAAGGACTGAAACACTATTTACAAACTATTTATAAACTGTTTAAAGGTCACCTAAACTTAAGTAAAAACTATCAAAATAAAGACACTCTTTATAAAATGGTTTTTTATAATAATCTAAAATCATTTTATTTCAATATTCTTTGAAGTTTAAGTTTTTGAAGTTTTAATTAACTTTAGTACAACAAGTAGACTAAAAAGACTAGTAAAAAATAGTTGTAATATCAACTACTAAATAAATAACCAAAATAAAATTTATGCTTTATAACTGCTATGACTACATGTTATTAAATACTCTAGATATTGTTGATAGCCATGTATAAAAAATACTTAGTAGTAGTAATAGTATTGTCCTACGTAACAAGAACGGTTTGTAATATAAAAACAAATATTAAAACTTATCTGTATAAACCTTTGCTTTCCAGGTTCTTATCCACATCGTGTATAGCTTTCCAGTGCATTAAGACTTCAATTGGAATGTGTTTTTCACAATGAATTTCCATGTGGGATTTATACTGTCCAATTTCCACATGTTTCACTCTTACTTTAACTCCATTTTCTTTATGGGTACCTTAAATGAAAATTCCGGTACAAAATTCTGATTTAAATAACTTTAAATGCGTAAAGTATTAAAGTGTATGTGTTTCAATAAAATCAGGATAGCACACTTAAAGATCAGTGTGAGTTGAATAAAAGCTGAATCAATAAGTTGTTTTAAAGCCTGTTTTTTATTCTTTTATTTATACATTTACCAAATTATATCAACAAAGAATCAAAAAATAAAATTTGAAAAATTGAAATTAAAAGCTTCTTTTTCTTGCTGACTCAGCTAGTTTTAGCTTAGACTGACCGTTAAGTATACTAGCTAAAAATCATACTGAATTAAATCTTTAGATATTTAGTTATTTTTTGGTGTAATATTATAGGCTATGAAAATAGTTTTAAGATTAAACAGAACTAAAGTAAATACTCTAAATAAAATATCGACATTTAAACAAAATTTAGCTAAAAATCCTAAAAACAAGTAAGTTTATATACCATTATTTTTTGTTTTAAAGATTTTAATTTCTTTTAAATAACGATATTTATTTAAACATATTTTTATAACCTGTAAATATTTCTCGTACATCATCCTTGTAAATACTCCTCCCAGTTGTGTAGTGCTGATCAAAATCGTTTCGTAATTTATACGAAGGATCGTTTTCAAAGTTCAGCATTTTATTCGTTGCTAAACGAAACTGTTGTTTAGAACTTGGAGAAGGCACATCAGAAGAAGTGGCTAACTGTTGAGAGTTAACAATCGATTGATGAACTGGTTTTTGAGTGTTAACAATCGATTGATGAACTGGTTTTTGAGTGTTAACAATCGATTGATAAACTGGTTTTTCTGAGTTAACAATCGACTGATAAACTGGTTGCTGTGGGTTAACAATCGACTGATTAATTGGTTGCTGTGGGTTAACAATCGACTGATAAACTGGTTTTTGTGAGTTAACAATCGACTGATAAACTGGTTTTTGTGAGTTAACAATCGACTGACAAACTGGTAATTGTGAGTTAACAATCGACTGACAAACTGGTTTTTGTGAGTTAATAATCAACTGAGGATCTGACTTACTTGACTGGTGATAAATGTATTCGTTTAAACTTGGACTTTTGTTTATACAATCTGAAAAACTAAAGTTTTTTATCTTATTTCCCTGAAAATGATTTCCTTTTATTTTTTTGGGATGCATGTACATATGATGAGATGAAAAATCTATGTGGTCCAGTGTGTCAGTATTTTGAGCAGGAGAATAATGCTTTGTGTTTTGAAGCTTGTTATTATTATGGACAAAACATTCATGTATTTTAGGTGTTTGCTGTGTAGTAAGTGCATTACTCATGCTAGAGTGAATTGGTCTGGTCGGTTGGTACATAGAATTGTTTAATATTTTGTTCATACTTGCTGCAGAATTATAGCTCTGGAATTCATCTGCCGGATTTAGATTTCCTTGAACACTTTGTTCCTTGTTTTTCTGCAAGATCATCGAATTGTAAAGCTCATTTGTATGCTGGCATTGGTAGTCATGAGCGTTGAGAGTTTTTTGTTGATTATTCGAAACATGAGACTGACTTCGATGCATGTTCATATATGTATGAGCTTTGTTGACAGAACCATCAAACCTTTGTGATGTATGGTTTGAAGTGTGTACATTATACGGGCTACCATCGTTTCTGATTTGTCCATACAATGGTTTGTTGTGAACGTTGGTCATACTGGCTGAAGAACTAAAGCTCTGTAACTGAGCTGTTGGATGTTGATTTCCTTCAACAGTTTGTTGTATGACATCGTTTTGATGCATTGTCGTCGAATTGTAAGCCGCACTAGGCAAGTAGCTATGTTGTTGTGCAGAAAAATTCTCTGCATCTAGTATCATGTGAAAATCTTTGAAAGAACCTCCATGCTTTTGTGATGGACGCTGGGTAGTTTGAAAGACTTTAGAAGGATTATTTTTACTTTTTATTTGTTGTTGCTGGTAATTCGCATAGTGATGCAAATCAAAACTATTGAAGTCGTGTTGCTGATTTCTATTTCCTTGATAGTTTGGTTGCGTAACGTCGTTTTGCTGATGCGTCATTGGATTACTAACAACGTTTGTATGTTGGTGTTTATAGTTTGTAGCGTTTACAACATTTTGTTGTTGATAGGTCGCAACCGGAACTCGGTTTTGAGTTTGTTGATATGGACAGTCAAAACCAGTAACATATGTTTGCTGCTTCAAAATAGGAGCTTTTTTTTTAACTGGATTGATTCTTTGTTGGTAGTTAGAGTCAACACCAGAACTTTTTGGGAAATCCGAAACATAGGGCTGGTTTTGATCAGGGATGCTCACATATGGACAGTTTGCAGGAGACTGTTGAACAACACGTGACTGGGGAACAATTTGTTGCAACGTGATTACTTGATGCTGGTTATTTAAACTATTGTCAGAGCTTAGTAGGTTCATGTTGTAGCCATCACAACCCTGACCACTTTGAGAGCTTGCAAAAGTTTGAGAGGGTAAATCGTTTTTAATTCTCTTTGAGTTACAACTAGCGGTTTCATCATCAAGCATACCACTTCTCTTTTGTGCTTGACCACTGTTTTGTTGTTGGTTTTCATAATGTGCATCAGAACAATGTTGCGGATGGTGTTTATCCATATTTTTTTCTGGTAATTTTATATCTATATATATAGATTTATTTATTTACTTTCTGTATAATTTGGAACTTTAGGATTAAGATTTTTTATAATAACTTCTAATCAACTTTATATTTTTATAGTCGTTTATAAACCTAAATAACTTACATTTTAGAGAAAATTGAAGGTAGTAGTATTTTTGCAAAAACGACTATTCAACAAACATTAAAAAATGAAATAATTTTAATCAAAAAAATTTTACACTAAAATAAAAAAAATCTATTGTTTTCTACTTGTAATTCAAAATAATATTTACTTTAAGATATAAGCTTTATTCTTTTTTTCATCGTAAAAGCTGTTATTAATCAACTTTTTAATTTTAAATTAGGCTTCGAATGGTATTATATAATAATTGTTGAAGTGTTTATATTTTTTCAACTTCTTTTGCAAATCATTAGCTTGTTCAGCATCATAACCAAACTATTTTTGTTTAAATAGATATTTATTTGAATGTTTACTATTTTAAAGAAAATAAACAATTGCGAATTTTCAAAAAATAATATATACTAACCTCAACTATATATTTAATGCTTTATAAATATGCTATATTTTTAACAATATAAAGCTACCAATATTTAAAGCTGTTGTTTATACAACCTAAACATTTTTTTCTCACGTAGTTCATTAAATAGTTTTAGGTGTTCCGACTATTTATTCTCTAATTTTAATATTAAAAAAACTACTAATAACTATTAGCTAGTAATACTTTTAGTTAATATAAAACTTATACTTAAAATACTTCTTTCAGCTTTATATAAATGATCAATGAACATAGATATACATTTTTTGTACAAAAATTCTTGTTTGCTTTTAAAAAACTTTTTAATTTGAGTTTCAATCGGTTTTGACTTTAAATTAGTCTGAACTTTTAATTAGTCTTTAAAGTAGAAACATCTAGTCCAGGGTTTCCCAAAGTGGGCGATATCGCCCCCCTGGGGGCGATTTTAGTATTTCGGGGGGCGATAATTAGTAAGGGGGCGAAAGGGTGGGCGATAACTAGTAAGGGGGCGATTTTGAAATTTTGGGTTGTCATAAAATTTTTACTTTTTATTTTGCTATTTTACTGATTTTAGCTTGCTGTTAAATATTTGACCCTGTTATAAAACTTAAACAAAAAAGTTTATTGTGTGTATGTAAAATATAGAGAAAAAATTCAAGTACTTATGACTCCTGCTTTCAAGTTAATTACATATTTTCAATTATATATTTTCTTATTCAACACTTACATAGATCATAGACGATCGGAATTCTTTTCACTATTTTTTTACCTTACATATATGTTATTTAGGATCATAAATGGTTTGTAAAAATGTATGTTATCTATATTAACTATCACCTCATGATGTTCCCAATTGTTTTTTGAAAAGTCATTTAGTTAGACTAAGAAATAAAACTATAAAGGGTTGCCAATTTACTTAGAAAAACCTGAAATTTGACAATTTAGGCAAAAAAAAATTTTTAATCTGGAATTTTAACAATTTCAACATATTAAGTAAAATTTCGATTTGACACAAAAAAGCTATCATATAGATAAAAATATGGATCCCTTCGTGGCAGATCTTTTTGAAGTAAACGACTCACAGGAAACCTTCTCGGACTTACAAACTGACCTTTAACTCAAAGTAAATGTTTCCAAAGAACGAAATGAAAGCTTTTGGACTCAACAAAAACTAAGGCAAAAGTATCCAATCATTGATAGGAATTTAGATTGTTGTGTATAGTTTTTCCTTCTAGCTATGTTGTGTGGAAGGTTTCAGTTTAGTTATCAACATCTTGAGCAAAATATCTAATCTAAATATTAGTAAAGGAGGTGACTTGAGCCTTTATTTGACTGATTTAGAATCAAATTATAAAAACTTGCAAGCATTAATGAACCTCATCCTTCACATTATATTAGATTTCAGTAGCAGAAATTATTTTATGAAAGTTTTTTTTACTTATTTTATCTTTTAAGATATTTCTTGTTTAACCTGGTTTGTATTGTTTTAAGTCTTTGTATTGTATTATGTATTCTTTTTATATAAAAAATTCTTTTAAGTTGTTTACTATTTAACAGGTTTGCATAATGCCTAATAAATATTAATTACGGTAGACTTCCTCTTGAGTTCGTACTTTTTACCCAAAAAAGTGCAAACTTATACTTTCTTAAATTTAACTTAAACAAGTCTATTACTAACTAAGTATTAATAAAACAAAAAATACATAATATTTAATAGCTTATATAAATTTTTTTTTTATGAATGTTTGTTTTATGTTTTAGTTGATTTCATGTTTATTCATAACGTTATTGCATATAACATATTTAAATTTATCATTTTGTAAAAAAATGGTAATAATTTTTGAGTTAAAACTTTTTTATTTTGTTCAAACTGCGAATTAAAAAGGAAGTCTACTGTATTAATAAAATGTTTTATGTTTTAAATATGTTAATAGCTTTGTTTTGACCGGGTTTATTTTGTAGTTTATATTTGTCGATTTACATTACACTAAAAGTTTTTATAGCATAGTGGTTAAAGTATTTGTTTGAAAGAAATTTATTTGACATATTTTTGTTATTACTTGTTTAATCTGTATAAATAAAAAAACTTTGATAACCATTTAAGTTTTTATTTCAAAAATTATTTTTGGTTTTAAAAGAGTATAGATTTGACGTCTCTATATGAAATGACTTCAAATTTTTCATTTAAAAGATTATTAAACTCAAATTTATTTTCTAACTTGATTTATTACTGTTAGAAAATCTATCAAATAAAATTAAATAAATTTAAAGTATTTATACAACTGTTTCGTGTTTTATTTTATTTTTTAATATATTAGCAATTAGAATATGTTGTTTATTTCAATAGTTCAACACTAGCTTTTAGTTTTTCACTATTTTCTTCTGGTAAATTATTATAGGCTAATAACTAGAGAAAAAATAAAATTAAACAGTATTAAATAAGTAATCAAAAAGACTTCTACAGTTACAAAAGAAAGTTTTAACACAATAAAAAGAATTTTTTAATTGATTACTTTCTGTTCACAGAATTGACTGTAAAACATTTGATTTTTTTTTAATTTAAATGAAGATAAAAAATGTTAAAATTAAGGTTTAGTTTCCTAAAGGTTATTTTAAGTCAAATACTATTTAATGGTATTCTACTACAAAACATAAAGTTTAAAAAGTTTAGAATTAAATTTTTAAATTTACAACTAACTTGCTTATAATATATCTCAGCATTGAAAGTAATAATTTTACTGCATTAACAGAAGCTATTGATAAACCAACTTTTTATGTGAGATAATCAACCAGTCAGTCAAACTTCCTAAAACTGGATCAGCAATAATGTTTTAATATCTCTTTCATTATATTTAAAAAATTTGTTCATTCATTTATAGTTCTTTAATCTCTGGTATTTAATTTTAGAATATGCCTATTTATAAAATAATTTGAGTATTTTGTGCGGCTTAAATAAGTTACTTAGTATTCACTCTAAATGTCCGATATTCGTTAAATGAGAGATAGTTATAATGTCAGGTTTCAGTTAAGATTTCAGATGGGTAACTTACGGTCCAGATCCAATCAAATTTCGACCCGCCAAGTAACTTGAAAATACTTTGCAAAATAAACGAAATTTAGTTTTTTGATGCTTATGATTTTTAAATACACTTTCAATTTGGTTTTCAGTTACATTAGTATTTCCTAGATCACAACAATAGTAAATCATTTTATTACAATTATTCTCAAGTTTTTTAGTTTTCTATATGTTATTTTTTTAAATTATGCAGCCCGCAATTACATTTTTTTAACGAGTTGAAACAAGAAAATATTTTTTAGTAAATATGATTTGCTGACTACAAAAGTTGTCCACCACTACCCTAAAATTTTCATTAGTTTCAAAACAATTCATAAATAAACAGGATTGATTACTAATTACACAAGGTTTTTTAGTATTTAAGTATTTTAATACACTTTACTGGGCTTATAAAAAAACAACATAACTTATTTTCTAAAGCCCTGTAAACTACTTTGAACACAGCCCAAAAGTGCGTGTATAAGAAATACCAGACTAAATTACATTTTGAACACAATTTTTTGGCTCAAAAGTTTGTACTCAAGAGAAAAACTACTTTTTAAAATCGTAGGGGGCGATTATTTTTCAAATTTCTGAAAAGGGGGCGATTTAGTAAATGAGTTTGGGAAACCCTGATCTAGTCTTTTTATTTTCTTATGGTTTTAATTGAAAAAAGATAACTATTAGTACTATATAAGCTAGATTTGAATTTATATTTTTATTGCTTAGTATACAACTGAAGAAATAAGCATAAAATATATATTGTTCTGAAAAATTGAGTCTTGTTTATATTGTTTAAAAGAATTTATTAAAGTGTCAAAGAATGTTTATTTTTCTAAAAAAGCATATCGATTACTAAAAATAATTTTCTTTGAAAACCTGATTAAAATTTTATTCTAAAACAAAATAATGATTTTGTAATAAATAACTTGATCTCAATATCTTATAACATTGAAAAATTCAACCAAAAATCTACTTTGGCTTCAATTTTTTTGTTTTTAATAAAAATTTAGTATGTGTTGTTTATTTTACGTTTTCAAATAAAGTAATTATCCTTTTAAGTTCTTTTTTTAATGCTAACTAAACAAACAAGACTTTAGTACAGTTTAAACTATGGTTTTAAATTATGAGCTAGAAGTATCATATACTTATACAATTTATAAATTAAAGTATTTGTTTTCAACGTAGCTTTTAAATTTCGTACAAATACTTACGTTTCTATATTATTTATGAATAAAGAAAAATTATAATGACAAATATTATTAACTTTAACAATAAATAAACATACGCCTATAAGTCATTTAGCTATTAACTGTGCAGCAGTAGTTCTTTTATCTTACTTGCTCATAATGTTTTATCTAATTAGTAACAAAGTTTAATTGAGTATATACAAACCTAACCTTTTATTTTTTATGTTATATGCTAACTGAATAAAAACTAAAAAGATCTAGTGAGAAACTTTAGTAAATACATCAGTGGTGTTAAACTTTTGAAAACTTTACACAATAAAATAGTTGACACAATATGTACTCACACAAAACTAGACTATGAAACTAAAACCTATACAAACTTTTTTAAATTCTTTAAAAGCACTGTTTTTTTTTTTTGCGAATTTAAACTCTTAATATGTAAGTAAGCGATAAGATCTGACAATTTTTGTCTCAATTAGAAATTTATAATTTAAAAACAAAACAAACTTAATTTACAAATATATTTCACATTTTAAAACTTTTTATTTTATAAAGATTATCTTAGGTGGAAGCAGCCGTACATAAGTAAATACTGTGAAGTCACTATTGTCACAATAAAATAAAACTATAACAAAATTTAAGCTAAACTAACCTTTTATATAATGAAAACTATATGTAAATCTCTTTTTTTAAGTGTAATTATTAAGGTCTCTATAGAAAATACTACATTATAAATTTGATCAATGGTTGTTACTTTGGCTAACACTGTTTCTCCTAAAAGGATCCTAAGATTCTTTAAGCAACAATAAAATAACATTAGGCACATAATTAGGTAGCAAATAGTACAACTAAGATAATATAAGTTTTGGTCTGAGAAGTCAGAAATGATTTCTAGATATGAACAGGGTGACTATTAATTATTCTGAATTCTGAGTTATTAATGACTTTAGTGCTAATAGAAAACTGGCTATTTAAAAACTTTTATAAAGTAATGTAATATTTATTGTAATGTAATAATATTATTAAAACAACTAATAACCTTTTAATTATTTTATTTTGACTACTTATAATGATAAAAAGCTATAACCAACTAGAAAAGAGAGATTTTTTAACACAATTATTTGAGGCTATGCAATTTAAGCCTTCTTTGAGCCTTCCTCTCTCTGCTAACCTGTGAAAAAATAGAAAAGAGAAATTTTTAAAAGGATGATTTGGGGCTATGAAATTTGAGCCTCCAAAAGACTTGAAACTTTTCTCTCTTTGCTAAGCCGTGAAATTTTATATGTAAGCTATAAAAAGGTATTAAATGTAATTTTGTAAATTTAATTTCTATGATATTTTATAAATATTTCATTTTTACTGAGTGCAACCATTTTCTTTAATATCACTTATACATTACAAATGACAAAAAATACAACTTAAATAAAGCTACAAAATTATTTTGTACAAATAAAAACTTTACCATTACTTACTAATTACTACTAAATACTTACTTAGAACTAAATACTTTACTATTGAAAAATATTTGTGTTTGTAGTCTGTGAATAAAATATCCAAAACTTTTAAGTAGTTTTTTAATTCTTTGTAAAAACTACTTAAGACTAAATAAGCTATGGCTAAAAGAATAATTTAAATAAGATAAAAGAAAATACCTTTAAAAAACTTAATGTTAGCGCCTTTTAAATCTATTGAAAAAGTTAATAAAGGAAACATTTAAGAAAATAATAAACTTCCCTCAACAACAGTTAAACTAAATTAAAAACAAATGAAGAAACAAACACAAATTAGGTTTTAAGAAAAAATTTTAGTCATAACATAAGTAAATATTTTACCCTGTTAACCTAAACACACTGTATGTACTGTACATTGTACATGCTAATAACAAATTAAATAATAAAATCAAAAAAAGGAAAGAAGACGAGACTCTCAAATTCTTATTTTTTCTTTACATACCTTGAAGACATGTTTGTTTGTAACTGAATACATATCTCATATACACAATTTCATTAGATTTTGTTAAAACTGACATTTTCTTTAAAGCTACTTAATATATTATTTTTGAACAACTCAAAATCTTTGTTTAATTTATTTTAACAAACTGTATATAACACGGCTGATTAGTTTTTTTATTTAATTTATTTAAAACATAAAATTCACATCAGCTAATTTATAAATAAAATATCAACGTTTACCATTTACATTATCAAATTGCTTTATTTTTTTTATTATATACAATAAAAGTATTTTTTGTGTTGTCTAAACCTTTAACTTTAATAAATTCCATTGTTATTTCTGTCTCAACTATATGTTTAATTTTCCGACTTTATGTAATTTCGTTAGAAGTTACAGAGGTTGTGTAGGCATCAACTTAATTTACATCGTAAACTAAATTATGCTCATTAGTGAACTTAAAACGAATAACTTACATACTGTGGTAAGAACGCAACGTAAACGAAAATATTTTGTGTTGTATTGGTTGTTTTTATATTTTGTAATTTTTGCAGGCAAACCATACCCGGGAGCTTGTCTCATGTTAAGTATGTTGCGACCCCAAGCATGTAAATTTGATCCCTGTTCGAATTATTTAAACAAATAGTAAAGAAAAAACGTTGTATTACGTTTAAACTTTTTAAGTGATGAGTGAAAAAGTTCACTTTGTATAACTGCGGGCAGATTATTTTCAAAATTTGGCTCAAAACTACTAAATGCCTGCCGACCCCTTTTATAAACAATGATTAATCTGCTCTAAATTTCTCAGTAGTAATCAATTCATTGTTCCTTTTCTTAATAAAATTACTTATATTTGTTGTAAAACATTTCAAGTTTTGCATAAATTTTGTTGTTTTTTACTATATGCTTCGAAAAAAAAATTTGCTTTTATTTTTTAAAACTTTTTTTAAACGTAACAGTTTCTATAAGTAATTAATATTGCATTTTATTAACTTTGTGTTATAGAAGGGTTAACTCATAATACTATGCTATCATAACGATGTTTCTATATTTTGCTTCAACTTATTTTTTTTTTCTTGCTCTAGCGCTAGCGAGATTTCATAGCTTGTTTGCAAATAAAAGTTATTAAGTTTGTTACTAATAACTAGAAACTGTTACTTATTTTATTAGATTATTTAGCAACTTAAGTAAATACAAATGGTTTGTATTCTCCATATTATTTAAATACAATCCATTTAAAACCACACTAAATATTTTAAATTTACGTTCATATAAAATAGAAATATAAATAGTAACAAAAATCTATAAACTTTTACTTCTTATTTCAGCATTTTAACTATTTTAACTGGTCAAACTAAAGATTTTAAAGATATGTAAAACTTTCATACCTTATTTTGGTTGATTAACAATATTAATAATTGTTTTTATAAAAGTTTCTTAAAAAAGTTTTATTTTATTTTCTTCTTTATGCGATAAAAACACGTACATCAACTTATAACAGATATAAAATGTGAACAAAAGTTGTAATTAATTTCTTTTATTCACGACTGAAAAATACAAAATACTTTTAAGTTTTCTACACACTACTTTCAACGTCGATTCTGAATAGACGGTTTGACGTGCGAATAACTTTTTTAAAAGCAGAATTTATCTCGTTTTCATTTCAGCTATCCTGCGGTCCCACAAGAACTGTTTTCATGCCGTACCTTAGCTTACGTTTTCGAGCTTTCGCGTGAACTACTGCATCTTTCACGAAGGAAAAGTCGCAATATTGAACTGGCATAAGTCCGCTCCGTAGCGTAGTTGATGTATACTAACCAAACTAGAACTGGTAGAAAATAAATCTTATCAGTAGTAATTTATCCCCAGCTGTAGGATTCAAATTGCTTTTTTAATCAGCTAAAATTTTACAGCCGTGGATATTAAAACATCAAACACGGAGTTTTTTATGTGATACCGACACTTTTTAAGTTTGATACTGACTTGTTTATCGCTCTTACACCTTTTTACAATAAATTTAGCAGGTTGCTTGAAATGAAGACAGTTGCAGTTTGGTTGACAGGTAGCTAGCTTACTTTAACTCTTTCACTACTTTGACAGCTGGATTTGAACGTATTTGCTATCAATGTTTCAAAACCGTATTTTTGTCTATTTTATACAAAAAAGAATTGGAGTAAATTGTAAAACACCAACTAGTAGCTGTTTCTTATCATTCATGAGAAAGCAATTTTTTAAGAAAAAGTTTTTATTTTTAACGAAATTTGAATTAAAAAGGTCTTTTAACAAAAGTTTTGTGGAATACTTGACGATTGAGGTGAAAAGAATAAAAACTCGCATCATTTTCAATAACGATTATTAGATAGAAAATTAATATCAGATTCTAAGCAATTTTTTTGAATACAAGATACCTTTTCAACTAAACAAGTTAAATTATAAGGTGTTTAATAAGTAAAAGGGGTGAAAATTATTAAGGGGTTAAATTGTTTATTAAGGGGTGAAATTGTTTATTAAGGGGTGAAATAAAACTTCTGAAAATTTTTAGTCCTAGAACCTGGTCCACTAGAAAACATTTTGGTTTAATAATGATAAGTAATTATTTTAATATAAGAGTGACTATAAACAATCTAACATAGTCATTTGAAGGAGTTTGTAGTTTTTAACTTGCTCATTTCAAGTCATGTTATGTTAGTTATGTCTAATTGTTTTAGGATCTTCTGATGAGTTTACAAGTATGAATGTTCATTGAAAGATAAAAGAGGAATAATTGAGACAATTTGAGTTATAAGCAGTTTGGAAAGTTTAAAGTTTTTAAAATAGAACAACAAACTGTTTTCTATTTCTGATGTTTAAATTAGAGTTTACTAAAAAGTATTTTTATAGCTTTTAATCACATTAATATAAAACTTTGTACTTCAGTTTGTTCTAAACTACCTTAGTTTGCGTGCTTAGTTTGATACCTTTACTTGTTGTTTTAGATCTTGTTGTATAACTTTGTATAGTTTCTCAATATATATTTTGGGAATGTTCTATATATCATACGATAACAATTGGTTATATTACAGCTTTTCAACGTGTACTTACTGTTTTCTAATGATAACTAATATAATTGCAATTTTCTAACACGAGTGAATTGTTATTTTGTTCACATATGTAACTGTCTGATGGAGGGATGAAAAACAACTTGCAGTTAGGCTCTTAATTTATTATTTAACCGTTACTAGTGCCCTTTTAAAGCTTAATCTACACATAATTTAAACTAAAATAGTATTTTTAAAGTGATTATTACAATTACATAAAATAAACTGCCGCCCATGAAGAGACTTTTCTATATAGTGCGGCCCGCAAGTAATTTTTTCTAAGAAATTTTAGAGTGACAGGCTAAGTATCATTACAAAAAACTTTGCTGTAAACCATAACTTTAAAAACTATACATGATACTTTTTAAAATTCTTCAAATTTATACTTTAATTAATTCTTAGGGCTGTATATATGTCTATAAGTATTATTTTATGTTTCAGTTTTTGTTACGCCTTAATAAACATTAGAAATATTTAACAAAAACTTGTATTTTATTATTTGTTTATACCGAGAAAGTTTATTGTTTCAATAAAATTAAAAAATGTAAATTTGCATTTGAAATACAACGTTTTTCGCAAAAAAATACACAATGAAACGTGCGTACTAAGAGTAAGGTAAAAGTACAATTAATGCAGGATTTGCTTTCATTTTATGAACATGAGAGGAAAGCCTTTACTTCGAGTTGATTGTCAGCAGACTAATAGCGGATGTCCAGCACTTTGTTTGTATGGTTCGTTCATAGGAAATATGCACACTAGGGTTGCCTTTTCGACCTTAAAAACTTGAATGTCAGCATTGATGAGTAGGAGAAGCTTGCTATTGACCGAAGAAAACGAATTCATTATAAGCAACCGAAGACTAAGAAATGATAATCAGAATTAGTTGTTGTTTAATTTTTAATTAACTCCTTATTTAGAATTTTTTATACCACTTTTTTTTTCTACGTTTTGAATGTAGTTTAGTTTTTTTTTAGGACAACACGCATACTCGACTTCGGATGAGATCGGGACTATTGTATTAAAATATAATAATGTTGTTCCTATGTTTTAAACTAATCATACAGTTCTGTAAAGTCTTACTAGTGTTACTTTATTTATAGTATTATTTCCATATAAATCTTTATAACTGTGTTTTCAAATTATTAAAGAGTAGCTACCTTAGTTTTTGATAATCTAACTTGAATTTGTACTTATTCCTTTTTTATCTTTAAAACAAAGCTCAGTAAAACGTAAAAAAAAATTCGAGATGAATAAGTATAATGTAACTTTTATGAAAACCGCTCAGGATACTATTTAGTTGTCGTCTTATAAACTGATGAGCAATTAATAAATTTTCGCATTTAACAAGTTTAGTTTACAGTTTTAATTTAACCTGGTGTTGGCAGATGTTTCAAGAAATTTATTATAAATGAGATTCAACTAATAAAACTGTAAATCATAAAACAGTTGTGAGAAAAAAACTATTAAAAAAAACTTTAAATTATACATAGAATGTCAATTTCCTGATCTACGTATCAGCAGCAGGAAGGTGGCTGAGATAGTCCCCTGCACTCAGTATTTATATAGCTCAGGGTTTCCCAAACTTTTGTTTCAAATGGACCCCTTCAAAGAAACTAAATTAGCTATGGCCCCCTTCAACAAGACTACTCAAAAAACTACTATCAAAAACACCTTTTTTTCGCTCTTCATCAACATCTCCAGAATATTTAGTGTAAGTTTCAAGTTATGACCTCATGCCCCCTCCCTTTGCTGCTCTTAGCCCGCTGATTACCTGTCATGGCCCTCTAAGTACACTTTGGGAGACCCTGAAATAGCTGAACATGTCCTTCGCAAAGTTACAACAAGCGATTTTGACTGATTTTTATTGTTTCCTTATCTGAACTTTTATTAAAAAGGCATCAGTATTTGCAGCGTCTCATTCTAGGATTTTCCCTTAACAACAAATACAACTTGATATTCCTTTACATTGTTATTCGCTGATTTTAATACGCATTATGTATTATAAACAATATTACTACTTCTTTAGAAAACAAGTCGTGAATTTCTAATACTTTTTAAATTCTTAGACTTATTTAATATAACGATAATATCTATTGAACTAAGCAACAAAAGTTTACTAGACTAAAACTTAAACATATAAGTTTACTATTAGTCGCAGCGCAGTTTCAACTAATTAAAAGTTAAAGATTTATATTTTAAATTAGATCAAAATTTATAGAGTTGAAAATTATTTATATTTTAAATTTTACATCAAGTGTAAATTTAGTTTAACAACTATTAAAGTATTTATTGCGTAAGAGATATAAGCTTACCTTAAAGTTATAGTTTAATTAAGTTGAATGAATATTAACTTCTACATGTCAATTAAATTGCTAAGCTTTAACTTGTTGAAAAAATTACAAGACGAAAAAACAAAGTATAGTTTTGGAAAATTTGTTTTAAAGACACAAGAAAATATCTTAATTAACTAAGTCAACAGCAACTCCTAATTGCAAAAACTATCTACTAACTTGTTAGGATAAAAAGATTAAATAAAAAATATATTTTCTTAGTCGTCTTAAAAATAAAAGTTTGTTAAAATATTAATAAAAGAAAGACGGCCAAAAAATAGTTTCCTAGCTTTAATAGCTACTTGCCAAAAAATTAAGTATAAGCCCTATTTTAACTATTTTGAACCCTTTATGCGTTTATTATACTCGTAATGTTTTAAACTTTTAATATTATTTTCTGTTAAGCTAAAAAACTAAACGTTAATTTGTAATTTAACATTAAAAGCCATTAAACACTTATGATGCTCTCTGAGCTACTAGCGTCTCTAATTCCCTTGAAATTGCCTCTGTAACATGCTTGGCAACTTTGACAGGAGCTAGATTCACGTTCGCTTCGGGGCATTCCCCGGTTGTGCTAGTAACTTTGCGACCGGGTGCAGACCGGGCTTTAAGGTCATTTAAAGTGGTTTCAATGTCGTCTCAGTGAACGAAATTTTAAAAACTAACTTCAACTAGAGATACTGTTTGAATTGTAACTCATTATTTACAAGTATGACAAAATAACTGCTTTAACATTAATTACTTAAGTGAATTGACAAAACAATACTTGTGCTTCACCGGTTAAGAGTGATATTCAGTCTTCTCCGATGATCGTTGTTCGAAGATTTTCTGCTGATCACGCATCGTTGCATTGGTAGCTTGAATCGTGAAGTGCGGCAGATAAATACAGTTGACACAAAGTAAGAATATACACTGTTTTAAGCCTTGCTCAACAAAGAGTCAGTTGGAATGTCATAACTGGTAGTGGGTTGTAGAAGTTATTATATCAAGCAACATATTTCTATAAATTCTAAACTCAATGGCACGTTAAAAATTAATGTCGACTTATAAGCCCCGATGCTTGCAAACTACAAGCTAAATGGCACGCTAACGACTCAACTCGAAGTATGCGCCCCGACGACGTTGCTAAAGTAGAGTCACCAGCAAGGCTTGCAAACAACTTTGCCGGAAAGTTTGCAATCACTACTTGTGACGTAATAAAGCCTCAGACAACACTTGATCGGCGTTGTGAGTAAGACGAATGATTGGAAACTGGCGTGGTGTGCTTCATGTCAAACGAAAAAATGCCTTCCCTCTCTCATTCGCTCGGCTGCTTACATACGTCATATCTCGTTTACTCGAGCTATATTTCTAGTATGTATTTTATTTTTAAGGGTTGTTTACAGGTTTATAAATGTTTTTTTATGTTTCGGTTTTCGTTAAGACTTAATAAACATTAGAAAGCTTAAACAACAACTTGTACTTTATTATTTGTTTATACCGGATAAGTTTTTGTTTCAATTATATTCGCGGGCCGCACACCTATATATAAAATGCTCGCCGGCCGCAGATTTACTATTTGATGGCCGCAATTCGCATGCGGGTCACTAGTTGCCGGCCACTGATTTACTTTGTATCATAAAATTTACAAACTGATATAAACTTTAGTAAAACATTCTAGAAATCAACCACATCGAATCGCTTTATCCCGTTTGTTTTCTTTCGGTAGTCGTCTAGTAATCCTGTCACTTTCTTTAATTTTAAAACTGATTTTTGAAAAATTTATGGCCAAAATGAGTAGCGATTATCATATTGGGGAAGAAAAAATTATTTAAAAGTTTCAATAATTTTTCAAAGATTGGGTGGAGAAAAATTTTTAACAATTGCGAATAATACTGTATAAGATAGATTTTAACTGGTTTACTCTACTTCGGTATCTTAAGTTTGAGCCTTCTTTTAAGATTTTGTATCAATCTATAACCATGATCGCATAGGTAGCAAAAGTTTCTTTGATTTCAACAGAACTTTTTTTAAGTATTATTTTAGATAAACACTGGTATTAAAAAAAAGATAAGTTATCACAATGGCCTTATTGATTTTAATAAACTTGACGTTTTTTTATTACTTTTTATTTTAATTCATCGCCTATTTAACCAAGATTTAGTATGTTTGCACTAAATAATAATACAACAGAATGAAGTCATTTAACATGTTTATTTAATATAGACAGCAAAATATTCATAGTTTTTTTTTTAAGCACAAACAGAATAATATAAGTTACACATTACAAGAGAGAACAAAAAAAAGTAATTATCCAAATAAATGGATTATATTTACTAACTTGCGCATATTTTCCTTCAAATGCTCTCCTAACGACGTTTGGAAAAACTTTTTGAAGTTTGCACGAAGTTTTGGCCAATATGTGGAGGTTAAATGTGAAAAATGGCAAAAAACAGTAAAAAAAGTCAAGCAAATCTGGGACAGGAAATTGCCAAGAAAGCGAACTGACCCGCGAGTAATAGAATAAACCAAAGAGCAAATAAATTTTACCAGAAGGTAAAAACCAAACATGCGCGCTACAGTGTTTCTATTGCCTTTTACTTCGAAGAGATCACAGTAGCATTCGCCTCGGAGCCTTGAAAGTTTCTCGAAAGTCCTCTGATCTTCACGAATTTCGTTTTTGAGTAAGTAGTCATCAATGTGGTATAATAACTCTTTACATCTGAGTTCCACTTCTTCCTTGTGTTTATCTTCATCATCTTCACCTGTTGATAGTAGTAAAAATTAACACTTTTAAATCTTGATTATAATATTTGTTTTCTAATCACTGACTTTAGATGTTTATGTTTTTTTTTAATGTTAAAAGAACATCAAAATCTTTAAAAAATATTCAAAATTATTTAGAGTTTAAAATTTTAACGTCAGTATAGTTTAGATATAGAAAAATATTATGTTGTTTTTTACTAAACTAAACTCAAGAAGCTTACCAGATCTTACACGTCTCAATGATTCTTGTTTCATTTTGATGTAAGGCTTGAGCATAAGACCAAACCCTTCACTGTTTAGGGACTTTCCCAGTTTTAAAACTTCCTCCCAGCATCGGATGGCGTCAGAGCATTTGTTCTGATCGAAGAAATCTTGAGCGTCTTTTATCAACTTAATATGAGTCATACTTTTTGTGTTAAATAGCTGAAATTATTAACAGGTAATAATACATTAATGAAAGTAACACAAACATTTTTTATTCAGCAACCATGTCAATTTAGTATAAAATGATAATTTTTGGATGTTATGACTAGTATCGTTGTGTTTTACATAATAGAAACCTTTGCTAATATTTGTCCCTAAACAACAAAAACTTGTAAAACTATCTAACAACAACTATTTGTACTTTTATCTTACTAACAGTTGAAATTTATTGTAACGCCTTTATAAACAGACATGCAGTCAACAAAAGGTATTTAAACTTTATCATTTATAATACAATTAAAGTTTGTATTTTAACTCAATTAACAATGTTGTTTCGAATACTTATACTTCTTTTACTTTAACGTTTTAAAACTTATATAGTTTATATCCAGGTAAATGTTGTGGCTGTATCAATTAAATTAAAACAGACTTAATAGATTTATTGGCGTGTTAAACACAAACAGCTCTTGCCTTTTGTCAAAAAGATGTGCAAAATAAATCTACTTTTTATTGTTTAAATTCTTGCTGATTATGGAAGCAAAAATTTATCTTGGTTTTCAAAAACTTGCTTAAGCTACATTTATCTAGCCCAAGTCAGCCTGAGTTTAAGATAAGTTAAAATCAATAGACAATCTGAAAAAAAATATCATTTAGGCTTAAAAAACTATCCATTTGTAGTAATAATATAAAAATTAGTACCTAAAAGTTAGATAAAAATACTCTTAATTGATAAAATCTAACTTAAGATTTTGAAAATAAAATTAACAAGCCAAGGTCAGATACTGTTTTTTAATTAAACATATTGCACAAAATCTTAATATTAAACTATTAAAAATTATCAAGGCAAAAACTTAAATGGTAAAAACAGAAATTATAACTAATGAATTTAGTTTAATGTTTATATCCTGATATTTGGCTATTGTTCTTTTACTTTGAAACAAGTAAAGAAATTGTATAAAAAAGTATTTTATACAAGAATATTAATGAGATGTAGCAATAAGAATCAAGAAAAGTTTTCACTATATTTATTTGACATAAACCCACAAAATAAATAAAAATATTTCTTTGATTTATCAACAGTTAACTCTTAAACCTTTCAAACAACTTATCTAACCCTAAACCTACCTTGCTTAAAAGTTTTACTACTCCAAGTTATTTTTGACTAAAAGATGTTTCCTCTAGCTCTTTAAATTACCAGTGTTATCATTAGATTTCTTCAACTAATATACAATTCTTTTACCTAATAATTCCTGATTACATTACTAATCAGTATATTTAACGGTAGTTGATTTTTAGCGTTTTTTATCTTAATCATTGAACTTTTAGAAGCAAAAAAATAACCTATTTTTTAAACCATGTAATATGTGCTAAAGTTAACCAGAATGGTTTTTATCAGTTTCTACTTCTAAAAGAAAGTATTAAAATTAAAATACATATACTGTACATCTACTAGAATTCACAGAAGTTTAAAAAAAGTGCATTATACTAGCTTAAGAATTTGATAACTTTAAACATATAATGAGTTTTGCACAAAAACTTAAAATGAGATTATTTTTTGAAACTTGCTTATATAATTCAAAAGGTACAACTTTGCATTCATTTTTCTAAATTAAATACAATTTTATGTGTTTGTCTTTATAAAATTAAGATAAAAGTTTCTCCGTTGTTTGAATAATTGTTAGATTGTGTGTTTGAACATTCTGTTTATTTAGTTGAATGTTTTTAACAGTTAGTATTTAAACAAAAACATTTTGAGCTTTAAAAAGTTTAAAGCTAAAAAAACAAGGTTTTAAAGTTATTAGTAAGAACTTATTTTAATATAACAAAAGATCAATTTTTTAAAGTGTTTTTCATAAAACAATTTTAAAACAAATACTTTAAAAAACATAAGAAAGTTAGGTATACCAGATAAAAATACCACCTCAGCATTTTAAACTTTAAAATATTGTAAAAAGCTTGTTGAAAACTCCAAAATAATTGTAGATATTGAAATATATAAAATTTAACAACAAAATCTCGATGTTTATGACTTTTTTACAGTAAAGAAAGAGTAATTCAAATTTGAAACGTTTAAATATTTTAACTTAAATTACTTTGATTTAACAAAATAAAAATCCCTTTTTATTATTATCTTAGTTTTATTTCGCACAATAAAAACAAAATGTATTTAGACAAAGTGAATATAGCAGCAGTTTAAAACTAAGTTGCTGTTTTATGTATATTAACTTGTTTGTTTAAAGATGTTAACTAAAAACAATAACATGATAATTAAATATAACAAAACGTAAGTAGCTTGTTTTTGCTTCAACTTTGAAAGCTTGTACTTATAAATACATTTTCTTGTTGTAGTTTACTGAACGACTAAAAAACGCTTAAAATATTTGGTCCTAGGACCTGGTGTACGAAAAAACATTTTGTTTATCGAGTCGCAGGCCACTTGTATACATTTTAATGTCTTGTCCAGGAGAGCATTTAGACCTAGTATCTGTGTTTTTAACTCTTATTTGTTTTTGTTTTATTATAAAATTTCTTTTAAGTAAACTTTTTGACTTGAATTGATTTAAATATTCCAAATATGTTATAAGTATTTTCTTATAAAAAGTTGTTTAATAGTCATACAATAATTTAATTTATTTATTTCTACAGCACTTAATAAACACCACAAATTATAAAAATCAACAAAATACTTAAATTTTTGCTATATCCAGCCCAATTGTAGAGAAAGTTAATAACAATTAAGATATTAAGAAATTTATTATATTAGTTTTAAATTTAGTAGTTCGAAAATATGTTATTTGATATTTGTTAATCAGTGTTTCAATACATTGTTTGAGTAAATTTTTGCTTTAATTTTCCACATTTGTTGTGTATAATCTATATACTATTCAGAACAGTAGTGGAACAAAAGATTGAACAATTAATCAACCCAATGTATTAAGACAATGATTTACAAGTAAAAACAAATATATATGACTTTTCAAATAAGTTTTAGCCATTTTTAAATAAAGTTATTGCTTATATCTTTCAAGTTACTCTTAATTACATTTTATCAAAATGGGTTTAGTTATTAGTTGAGGTATTTGTACCAAGTTTTAAACTTATTTATATGTAATATTTAACTTACATAATGATAATTTCATATTTTAATAAACTTTATATAAAATTATAAAAATAAAATAAGAATTCCGTTTTTTTAAATAGTTCAAATATATAAACAAAATCTTATGTATCCAAATATTTTTAACTATAAAAAAGTCAAGAATTTTAAAGAATTTTTGTCATTTATTGCAATGTAAAAATGTTTGAATTGAAAAACACTATAGGTTTTTAGACGTTATTCAAAGACAATCAATGTTAATAATAGTAGTTTGTTTAGTTGTTTAAAGTTTTAGTAGTATCATATTAGAAAAACTTATTTTGCTTCTTTTTCATAGAACGATAACTTCCGATAACGGTTTTTATTAAGTATAAAGTTTTTCGATGTTCTAAATAGTTTTATAGTTTAAATATTACTTTAAAGCTTCACAAATACATTTTTAGGTAACATAGGTCTGATGCAGATTAAAAGAATAAGTAATTCAAATACCAACCTTAAGCATTTTATTTCCTTTTTTAAATTTCAATGTATACAATATTTATTTAAAAAACTTTTTTAGTACATACCTTATACGAAATTAGTTTATTTAGATTGTATAAAAAAGCTTCAAATCATATCATTATTATATCATTATTTACATTGATTCACAGTTTAGGATTAAAAGCATTGTTATTCGATCACAAAATGAAGTCGCATGTTTTGTTGCTGCTTCTACTCATCGCAACAGCACTTGGAAGTCCAACAAGTCGGATGCAGGAGTTTTCCAGGCATGACAGAATATCCGGGCTTCCAGGCGTCACTCAAATGCCCCGGTTCAGAATGTACTCTGGTTACCTGGACAGCGGTGATGGAGACCAGTTGTTTTACTGGTAGTTATCTACATTTCATTATTATTAAAATTTTGAAGTTAGAAAGTAGAAAAAAAAAATAACTGAGTGAAATTGGTTTAAAACTGCTTATTTTCTTTGTACTTGTCCATTTAAACAACAAACAAGATCAAAACAAAAGTACTTATTTCAGTTAAGTAAGGCAAATAATAGAAAAATTAAAGTGACATTAAGTATTAGTTTTTATATTATTCTACAAGTCACAAGTTATTAACAAACATATAAAGCGAGAAAATTGGCTTGAATTAACAAAATCACATTGTAACAATCAATTATGACATCTTGAATAAGAGAGCTTGTAACAATCAATTATGACGTCATACAGGTTAAACGAAGCGGACAATGGAAGTGACGAGAGACTTATTTTGTGGCTGAACGGTGGACCCGGATGTAGCTCCTTGTACGGCCTCATGAAAGAACATGGACCGTTCAATGTCAGTGTAATTTTTTTAATTAACGGCCTTAATTTAAAAAAAGAATATGAAGTCAAAACTTATCAGTAAAAATTCTTATTTTTCTTTAAATAAACAACCATTAAGTTATCCGCTTTTATACTTTTTTTCTAACAGTCTTTTCTACTTTTAAATTTTAAAACAGAATATAACTAGCAAGATATATGCTATATAACATAGTTGTTCACTTAATAACAACTTATATAGCTTGCCGTTTTGATAAATTTTACAGTACAACCCACAAACGAAATCATTGGAACCAAACAAGCACAGTTGGAACCGGTTGGGTGCCACCCTGTATTTGGATTCCCCCGTCGGCACCGGTTTCTCGTACACGAAAGGAAACACATCAGCTTCCGATCTCAATGATGAGAGGGTTACTGTATTGTATATTTTTGTATAGAGCTGTAAAGATAGGTATTTTAGAAGTATAATAAAAACTTTACATGGTAATTTATTAAAAATCGTTTTTATACACCTTTGAATATTTACTTACATGATTGGTTTAATAAAATTATTTAAAAATCGACAACAGCTTTAGTTATTAATTAAGATTATTTTCAAATGAAAAACGGTTGAAACACTAATCCTTTTACGTGATTATGTGAGAAAACTTGTCACTTTAATCTCAACATTAAGTTAATGTGAGTCAATTCACCTAACAGACAGCGAAGTCAACATTGAAAGCTCTCAAGCACTTTTTCACGCTTTACCCGACATTTCAAAATGCCGAATTTTACTTGGGCGGTGAGAGTTATGCCGGTATTTACCTGCCTATGCTGGCTGCTGAAATATTAAAAGAAAACGGAACTATAGCAAAAAATTTAAAGGTAAAATGTTTTGAGTATACTGTTGTTAGACTGTTTGGTATGACTTTAATAAAAAGAATGTTAAGAGGTTGTATAATAACTGTTGCAATAGTCTAAAGGTGTAGATTCTTAATTTTGTTCAACTATCTTTATTTAAATAAATTATGTTAATAAGGTTAAATGACAGCTGTATGTATCGCTTTTCCTCAAACAAAAGCCAAAAAATAATCCTTTAAAAATAGGCAAAGATTGTTTAGAAAGTGGTAGTTTTTTCTTCAAACACTAAAAATATATATATAAATATATCGCACAATAAGTTAAATCTCAATTATTAACTAACAATAACAGCAAATAATAAAACAAAACATTAACTTCATTCAGGGCCTTCTACTCGGAAACCCGTATTTGAGTGAGGAGGTCACGGCGAATTCGCATGTGGAGTACTTGTACGGGCACGGGTTCATTGGTAGGCCGCTTTACGAGAAACTGAAGAGTTGCAGGTCGGAAGAAAATCAACGCGGCTGTGATAAAGCAGTAAGTTTGTTGTATATATATATATATATATATATATGTATAAATAATTTATTAGAAAAATTCGATTTAAAATGTTCCAGTACATACGTTTCATAAAAACAAAAAAGATTATTTTTCATCTTCAGCTTGTTCAATTTAAAATAAAAAGTATTTTAATATATGTATTTACTACTGTACTCTCATTTGTGTTTTTGCTTTTAAGTCAAACAGCAGATGATTGTTGCAATATGATACGTAAAAAATTCGTATAAAACGTTTAAACGATAAACATATGTCTTTTGATAAGAACTTTTTTCTGTTTGATTTTATCGACTGATAAAACTTTTTAAATATTTTAAAAAGTTTAAAGTAATAATTAACACAAGTAATATCTTAAAAAATACATTTTAGATATAATTCAGTTATAGTTTCATCATTCGCTTGAAAAAATGTCAAACTTTTTTTTAGTATCTTGATAATATTTTAGTGATTTCAACTTAAAACAAAAGTAAAGTAAACTCATTGTAGATTTTAAACTTTTTTTTAACTAAATACTAAACGTATTTTTTGTCACATTTTATATTTTAAATAGGAAAATAAATTGAGGAAGCTTTTCAATGATAAATCCCTTCCGGTTTACAACATTGTAAAAGACAGTGCATGCAAGGTAGAACCTAAAAAACCATGGTATCGTACGGTTTGTTTTATTAATTTTTTATATAAATAACTTGTTTAATTTTCACTTCTATTTTTTTATAATTAATTGATGTGCATTTTATGTTTAATATTTTGGTGAATCAATTATTGGTTTGACACGATAAATGGCAACCATATATTATATATAAAAACACAAAACTATAAAGTTAAAGTTATAAGTTATAAATAAAGTAGATTATAGTTATTTTATTCAAAACTAAAAAAAATTGTGTACGACTTTAACTTTTTAGTAAACCTTTAATCTAAAAAAAAAGATAGTTGTGTTTAAAATAAAAATTGTTTTTGGAAAACTTAGAAATATTTTGCTTTTAAGACCGATCATGTTCACGAAGATTATGCATTTAACTCAACGGATTATAATTCAATATCTGATTACAATTCAACATCTGACTACAATGCAATATCTGGTTACAATTCAGTATCTGGTTACAATTCAACATCTGACTACAATTCAACATCTGACTACAATGCAATATCTGGTTACAATTCAGTATCTGACTACAATTCAATATTTAATTACAATTTAACATCTGATTACAATGCAATATCTGATTACAATTCAACATCTGGCTACAATCCAACATCTCGTTATAATTTACCGGATTATATTGGCAACCAAGATTATGAAGAAGAAGAATTTAAAAATTATGTGGAAAAGGAATTGTCATTACTTGAAATTCTAAGTTTTCTTGACAACTTCAAAATAGAAAAACCAGTAAGATAATTTAAGAATATCTTCCTTAAAATATTTTAACCTTTTTTTAAAGTTTACTAACATTAGTGCTTCTAGCACTTAAGTTTTTATAACTTTCTTCATTTCATAATTTTTCTTTCGATTTGTAGTTTTTGTACAAAGCATTTCTAGCTGTCTAAAACTGACAGAAAGATATTTTTTAGCTGATAATATATAATATTACTTTCGTTGCAAAAAAGATTCTTTCCTAGAATTTTTTTGATGTTATAATGATCAATAACATTTAACAATGTATTTCTTGAGACTTGCTTGTATATACACAAATAACTTCAACTAGGCACTGACCGTTGAGAACATAAACAACGGAATGATATTTAAAGCAAGTTTTTTGGAGAAGTTAGAACAAATAGATGAAACAAATGGAACCGAAGTACGAATAAAAAACTACGTGAATGAACTCATCAATATGTATGTAAGTACTTAAGTTTTACTAAAAAATTTTGGGTTAAAACGATAATTTTTTTAGTTATAATACGTATTTATTCTAAAATATAGTAAATTTAAGTACACGAGACAAATATTATTCTAAAGTTCTTATCTGTTCTTAGCGTTTTGCTGTGCGAAACGAATACGATTGAAAAATTCTATTTTATTTTGGCAAAAGGCTTTATTTTGAAACTTACCCTAGATATTCTGAAGTTGATGATGAAGTCTAAAAAAAATTTTGGGCGTACTTAAGGGTAGTGTTTTGAGAAATTTTATTAGAGGGGAAATGTTTTTTTTTTTAATTTTTCCTAGGGGACACTACAAAAAAATGCTTGGGAAACCCTGCTCTAGTTGTTGTTGTATGCCATAAATTTAGAACTTTATTACCAATAACTTTTTATTATAAAAACAGGAAAAACCCTACTGCCGCTTTGCAGATGTAAAATACAGCGACTATTTTCAACGTGAAGACGTTAAAAAATCAATTCACGCCAAAAACATTGAATACAAAGAGTGCAAGTTAGTAAGAAAAACATTTAATATAAATTATGTATATATGGTTAGCACTAAGATATTTTTTTAAGCAGACATAATACTTTATCAGAACTTGACTTATACTTTGTTTGCAATAATTTTAAATTTTCTAGTCAAAAGACTTAGCCAAACGAGTAAAACTGAATAGATTTTCTGTTATTTTTTTGCTTTTTTTACAGTAATCATATCATTTAGAACTACGAGAAAACAGTCTCAGATGTTTCAGATCAGATAAAAGCCATCAATAAAGCTGTTAGTTAAACTAAAATAATTTAATGAAACTTTAAATCAAAAAACATTGCTAAATGTCTGATTTCATTATTTTGAAAATTTTTGAGTTTTACAAACTATTTTTGAAATTAGAATAACTAAAACTCTAAATTAAAGTTTTTTAGTCGCAACATTTACTTTTATTAATACATAAAATTACTTTGTTTATTTAGGGAATTGGTGTTCTTCTTTATTTTGGTGATCTTGACTTGGTGTGTCCATTTTTGTCTGGTGAAAGTTTTATATTGAAAACTGGAATAAAAGTTAGTTTTATTTAAAGCTTTTGTAAAATAATAATATAAATGTCAGTAACTTCATTTTAAAAACAACGTTAACCTGTTGATTAAAGAATAAATACTTTATAAACTTAAGTTCTATAATGTACGAATTAACTGTTATTGTCATTAAATATCTTGTATTAAAACAAGTAATGCTAAATTTTAAAAAAAATTCTGCTTTTATAAATGCTTGTTATCTACTTCTTTGCTTTGTATTATTTTTCTTTTATTATTTATTTTTACTTTACACTTTTATTTGTTTACAATCCTCAAGCTTATGTACTTAAACTGATTGAGTAGCAAGCAACCGTTAAAAAACTCTGAGTTAGCACTACTTTTATATAAAAATTATTTTCCTACTGTTATTCTTCTGTGTTCAATTTTATCACATATTAATTTTTACCTCGAATTTGTGTAAATATAGAGATTTGATATAAATTACAAGTCAACTTAACAAAAAAGTTCATGACCAAAACTTTATATAAAAAAAATTGTACAGAGAACAGAAGACAGGTCACCATGGTATGTGAAGAAAGATAAGTATCAGTACGTAGCAGGATTCCTTGAAAAATTTGACAATCTTTGGTTCGCAACTGTTAAGGTATAAACTAAGTTTAAAACTTTAAAGTAATAAATAAATCTGTAAGCACACTACATAAGTAGGTAAAACACACTTTTTATTTTGATTTGAGCTTTAATAGTTATAATAAATAGTTTACAAAACTTTCGGTAAAAACAAATGAATACAAATTGTTAACATTCACACTTGCTAGAAGAATTATCTTATTTTTTTAATCTATAAAAGCTAATAAAATTTCTGTAAGCTTTTTAAAAAAATGTAGCTTATATAAAAAATTGTAGTTTTAGTTTTAAAGTTTATATTTAAAAATTGCAATGTTTTGTTGTTTAACTTTAAGATTTGTAATAAACTAGTTTACCAATGTGTCCAAACTCTAAATATTCACAGGGCGCAGGCCATATGGCTCCAGCAGAAAAACCTTATCAAACATTCCAACTTGTAAGAAGATTTATTTCGAAATTAATGTAGTTGAAAATACCAGAAAGATTATCCTGATTTACACTTTGTACTTGAAATTAGTTATTTAGTTTTGACAATAAACTTTTATATCTAAAGTTAAAATATTTAATACTAAATGAAAGTTTGTAAAAATACATTTTTACAAACTGTTTTTTTTTTTGTTTAAATGTTATAAGTTTGTTGCTTCAAAACTTATTGTTACTTATCTTTTCAGTTAAAAATAAAGTTCAGTTAAGCTGTATTGATTAAGAGCAAACTTTTGCATACATATTTTTGTGTAAAGTTTAACACAACGTGTACATTATTCTCTTTTTTTAATAATTTTTATAAGCTTATGAATAAACTTTAATATTGTTGTTAATGATTATCAATACTTTGATGAATTTACATTATATGAATATGAAATATGCAATAAAATTAAAATTGTAGTTATACTTTTTGAGGAAGAATTACCTATTGAAAAAAGGTATTTCGTATTGAAAATTAGTATTCCCAAATTTTATTGAACTTGAATTTGGAAAAAAGTTTTAAAATTTTAAAGTTAAACAATATGGGTATAATTTTTTTTACAGTTAATTACAAAAGTAATAAAAACATTTGCATTAAACATAAAATAAGATATCTGTAAAAGTATTCAGTACAATTTAAGTAGTTTATTTAAGCTGCTAGATATAGATAACCTTTTCTATTAAAGTCTCAAAATTAGATAAAAGCCGATAAGATAAACTTAATATAAATAACAGCTTTCGTAAAAAGAATGTTTATTTTGTAAGTGTACAAAAATTGTTGATGGAAAATTATTAAGGCAACTAAAGACTTAAGTTTCGAGAATTTAAAATTCAATTAATTATAATATTGAATAAAAAGTCTATTAAGGTTATAAACTATATTTGACAAACCATAAATATAAGGTTAAATAAATGTGAAAATGAAAATGTCACTAATGAGCTTTTACCGTTTTTTTATTTCAAACACTTTATAAAACTTCCAAAGAGGTATTCTCGAGATTAGCTTTATGACTTAGAATATATGCTAATTCAACCGTTATTAAAAACACAAGCATCAGTAAGTCAAAAAATATCATTATTGACAAATAACAAAGCTAATTTCATCTCAACTTTTGTTTAAATAGCTTTTATAACAGCTTAATTGAAAAAAAACTTCTTACTTTTAAGGAGTACTCTTTTATATAAAAAGATAGTTATGATCTTTATTTTAACTGGTTAATTTTAGTTTTAAGTAACGTTTTAAATTAACGCTTACTTTTTTAGTACTAATGCAAGGGTCGGCAAACTGCGGCCCTCAAAGCCAAAATTTGCAGCCCGCGAGCTACTTTTTAGCCAAAAGAGTACTTTATGAAAAACTTAAAAGTAAGCGGTTTTACAATGAAAATTTACAATAAGGCTCTTTGCTTAGAAACTAAAAGCTAAAAAATCATTTTAAAGCAAACTATTTAAGCTATTACAGTTTAAATCATCACTAACATTAATTAAACACATCTATTCAGTATCAATTATTTATTTTAATTTTGAACACTTTTGAAAGTTTTAATTCTGTTTTGTTTGCTAAAAATGTCTTTTAGTTAAAAAATATCTTGTGGTAAAAATATTTATACCTAAAAGGCCGTAGATTTCAGACCCCTAGTCTAAAGAATTAGACCTACAACTTTAAAACTTAGTAAGTTTTTTAAAACTGCCATTTGTGAACTGATTACAACTTATAGTTAAACTAAAACTTATAGTCGACAAGGCTAGTATTCGGAAAATGAACATTTCAAACAACTTATATTTAACTATAACTATGTCATTTGTGATGTTATAATTCTTTTTATACCACTATTTCTAGATTTAAGTTTTGGTCAGTTCTACTACTGATACCACTTTCTTTGCTGTTATATGTTTTTCATAAGTTTCATGAAATGATTTGTTTTAAATTTCTACAAAATTTTTTGCAGAGACTAGTCTTTAATTACAGAGCTTTAGAATATTTCACTATCAAATTACTTTAATCTACAGTTTTTTTTTTTTTTTTTTCAAAAATTTTAATTTTTATCATATTTCAATTTGTGTTACAGGAAAATTAAAAGCATTGAGTAGTATCAAATACAAACAACAAATATATATATATATATATATATATATGTTTATTAAATACAACAGCATAAAGCGATATTAAAGAATATTTTAGTGGTTGAAAAAATAAACGATAACATAGAACAGTACATTACATTTAGATACATATGGTATAATTTAAGTTTCTCTTTAAGTTATGAAAATAAGGCTGGTAAAATATATTTTAATAAAAAGTGTTTTCGTGTTACATAAATGTTAAAAGGTCACTAGACGTCTTTAGGGTCTAGTTCGCACACAAATGCTCTCTTACTATAGCAACTGGTGAAGCTGATTGTGTTCTTGTTGTAATCGTAGCTGAGGCAATTTTTAGGATACAGGTAATTCGCGTGTTTCTTACGCTTTAATACACCGTCTTTATACTCAAACCGCTGATCATTCTTCACCCAATAGTGCTCTCTACCCGACTCGAATCCTTTCAATGTATCCAATATTTCCCTGTTGTGCAATAGATGTTAGGTTTTAAATACTCATTTTAAAGCTTAACTTTAAGAAAATAGTTGTTTCTAAATTTCTAATTATACCATGCTCTATTAATGTCTAAACGATTTTTTTTTTAAACTGTATTGTTTTTTTATAAACTGATATAGTTTATTTTTCGAATTTTTACTAAACTAGCTCAAATCTTTACATAATAGTTACAATTGTTAAAACCAATTAGCTACAGCATTTTAAATGTAAAACTTTAATCATTTATTTACTATACTAAGCTAAAGGTATATACATTTTTCTATTATTAAGCCTTTGTTCTAAGCTAGATATATTTAACTTATTAGACTAAGAAAAATTAAAACTTTTTGACTATATGCAGTGGTGAAACTATTTATATCAAGGAAAAAATAATAATTTTTAACATTAAAACTACTACAAATAGTGTGAAATAAAGAAAGTTGTTCAGAAAGTAATCGAATTTTTTAAGTTTTAAACGAAAACCTCAAGTTTTTGAGGGAAGTGTAGTAGTTCTCGTTCTTGATGATGTGGTTTCCAGTGGAGTTGAACATTGTTTGAAAACTGGCGACCTTCATATGGTAGTTCAGCGTTGTTGTGCATTTGATGTTAGCTACGTAGTAGCTTGTTTTGTAGTAGTCGTCGTTAGAATAGTAGATCTTCAGCTTGCTGCCAACAAAGTTCTTGTCAACGCGGTACCCCCAGTTGTAGTCTGAAATTTGTTGTATCGTGTGCTTATTGAAGTTTAGCAAAATGAGGTTTCTTAATCATTGAGTCATTTTGTTTTGATACCAGTTAAGTTAACTGAATTAGTTATGCAAGTTTGTTATGCTCTAGTTTTACAGCAATCTTAGTAATTAATTATCTATATAACCCAATTTCCTTTTTATTCTTTTTATAAAAGCTATTTAAAAAAGTACTTAAAATTACTGTATTTACTTCGTCAATTTAAAAATAAATTACAAGATAATAAAAAAGGATTACCTTTCAGTCAAACAAATCATTTTAAGTAAAGTAATATTAAGTTTTTGTTAAAGTCATTAGTTGTTTTATATAAAAATAAACCATCACGGTATATCGTGCAATAGTCTTAAACGTTCTTAGTATAGCTAAAATGAATTAGTTTGTTCCAAATTTATTTTAATTTAAAACAGATTTGTTTATGTACTAAATAATAATAAATTTTTTTAACTTTTGTTAGTTGCTTAATTGCTCAATATAAAAGCGAACCATAACAGTATAATAAGCACTAATTTTAAATTATTTTTTGTATTAATTTAAGTTATTTTTCAAACAAAACACAATACCACCACAGTATATCGTGAACTAGTGTTGAAACATATTCTTGTTGTATTTAATAAGAAATAATTATTACAAACCGTCACAATAGTCCCAACTACCGCCCTCCAGCGGACACCACGGATAGTAAGCGGTGAGTTGGTCGGTTCTCCACCCCCCGTCCTTTCCGGCCATAAACGTCGTTTTCTCGTAGTTCTTGGTGCACGTGTCGGAGTGTTCCGGAGTGAGGTGGTTGAAGTTCTTGTACAAGTCGAAGTTACACTTCTTCTTTTTGCTGGAGTCCCGTATCGTTTGGTAGGTTCTTTCTGTAAGTAAAGAAAAAAATGTTTCAAAAGTTGGTGAAGTTTTATATTTTTGTTGTCGCTTATTCAAATCGTCGTACTCATACCTAAAAAATTATACAATTAAAGTTTCATTTTACATAAATTACTTTCATACTAAGTTAAACACATAGTAATACTAAAAACTGTTTAACATTTAAATCATTTGTTTTAATTGTTTTTATATTAAATTTTCACTTACTTCCGGCTTCCACATAGCAGGCCAATTGAATCATTAAAACCTGTTTGAAAATTAATTTTATTTATTTAACTTTTTTTGGTAGTTTTATTCTACTTATACAGAAAGCTCGCTATTTAAAATTAGTTTCTTATATAAGTTGTAGTTTTTTTTACAAATTACAGAAATATACTGAAAGTAGTATATTTAATAAATTCAAAAGTAAGCTGTAAAATTTACAAATAAACTTACAGCAAGCGTTAAGACAATAAACTTTCCCATTTTTTCAAGTTTAAAGTATAGTATAATATAATATTAGACCTGTTTATAAATACTTTCGTTAGCTTTTTAGTTAAAAGTAGTCATTTTAACTAGAATGTTTTGTTATCTTTAAATACATTACATAGTTTATATTCATATAAAAACTTTTACTGCTTAAACAGAAATATATGTCTGTTTATGAAATCTAATTTACAATACACTAATAGTTAAGTTATATTTAAAATAAAATTTTGACTATATATAGTTTACATAAAAGCTTCTTTTTCTAAAAATACCTAAACTTTATGAAAAATATTTGGAACTTTAACATTTAAATTTATCAAATAAGTTTTTTTCGTTATGAAACTAACACATTGTTTAATTGTTATTAAATGCAAAGTGGTACATAAATTTTCTGAGTCGCCTTTCTTATATACGTGTGTACTTCCGCTTAGATATGTCGAAATAATAAAAAATAATTACAAATAACAAACAATTTATGTTATTCGCAGAGTTAAATTGTTGCATGTAATAACACGAAAATGATAGATACAACATAAATTGAGTTCTTATATTGTTAGGTTATTTCAGTTTAATATTAAAGCATTAGTTATATTAGCTTTAAATAAGCTAAAACTTAATACTTTAATTAACGAAAAACGGATAATAATTTAAGTTAGATGCCACTAATATATTTTTATATGCTTTCTGTACTTCACTCATTTATAACATAATTTATAACGTTTTTTAAGCACATTTTTTCTACAGAAGTTTTCGAAATTTACTTATGTATAAGCTCCTGTTAAGACTAAAACGAAAACTTCACTAAATATTATAGTATCTAAAGTGGTTTTTTGAATTATCTTGGTTTATAATCTTATTAACTCGTAGTTGTGTATTTAACGTACCTTAAGATATCGTTTTTGTATTCAATATTCAATTAAGTTTCATGTTGACTTGTTTTGTAGTTTTATTTTAGTTTACTAAAAAATTAAAAGAACAGTACAATAAGTTTGTTCACAATTGCATATAATTGTTTAACTGTTAAGTTTATGTCAGAATTTTCAAAGCAGTTAAAAATATAATTACGACTTAAAAAAATAAAAAGATTATTATGGAGAACAATTATTAGTAATTTCTTATATCAAGTTAGTTAATAACTTTTTAATTATAACTTATTATTGTTAGTAGAATATACACTACTACAAAGACTATAGTATTTAAATTTTAGTTTATGTTTCATAATTATTTTGATTTTGATGTATATTTCAGATTTTATAAAAAGATAACTAGGTTGTTTGTTTGAAGTATATATTTCAATTATTTTTTATATTATTATGGTCGTTATGTAAACGTTTATTGTAAATTCTGAACAGCAAAAGTAAGCACTGTACTTTAAAAAGTCAAATAACTTTGTAAATTGCCTTTTTTAGCTTTAGAGTTTTAATTCTAATGTTAAAACAAGTACTTATTTTTTATTAAAATTTATACAAATTAATACGCATTTTAATTTGAAAATTAAATATATTAGGTGTCGTGGTGTTAAATATAAACGTGGTTTTAAATTTTAGACATTAAAAGTGTGTAAAGTAGAAATTTAGAAAGGTTTAGGTACATTAGGAGAATGTTGAGGTTTTAAAGTAAAATTAAAGTAATATAAAATTTCAAGTTTAGTGTTAAATATTCTAGGTAAAAATTTGTTATTGTTTTTCAATATTTACATTGAAAATAGCTTAGTTGACCTAGTAAAACACTTATAACTTAGCTCTTGTATCTTAAGCAATAAACTACAATATCAGTCACATTAACTAAAAAGTTACACACTTCTATACAAATCAAACAAAATACAAATTATTTAAAGTAATGCATTATACTTGATTGAACTCTGTTTTACATGAACTTAAAATAATTTTTAAGTCAAGTCTTAAAATTTTTGTTATTTTTTACAATTTAAAAAGCAGTTTTAAGTCTTAATTGGCATTAATATACTAAAAGTAATTCATTTGTTTTTCAATTATTTGTGTAAAAATTGATAACCATAATGTTTGACTTTTATGGTAATCAACAACTTGTTATTACGTTGTTAATACTTTAAAGCAGTGCTTCTAAAATGAGGTTTCGCGGAACTCTAGGGTTCCGCGAAGCCTTTCGAAATTTAAAAAATAAATTTGAAAGAAAAAAAAAACATAAATTATAAAACTTCAAAAAAAAATAATGGAACACATAAAATGGAAAACATATATAGTTTTAGCATTCATTGATTTGCTCAGTGTGTATCTAGCGATAGGACTTTAAATGGGTATCCATTATTAATAGGTGTCCTGGTTGCGCAAATTTTTGCAAATTTTTTGAATTTCATTTTTATTGAAGTCATAAAAATACTGGTATTATCACTAAAGCAATTAATGTAGGAGCAATCAAAACAAATTCTAAATGTTTACACAATAAAACTAAATAAAAAATCTTTATCAGTTAACTTTAACAGTTTTTAACAATAAATTCCAACATTATTTTCCTGAAGATGTTCGCATCGGAAATTTAAGGATTTTGAATCCTTTTATGTGTGATATTGCTTTAGAAAAAGTGAATCTTCCTACAGATACAGAAAACGAATTGCTGCACCTATCTGAATATAGCAATTTAAAATTGAGTTTCAAAGGAAAGGAGCTTTTAGATTTTATGATATGTGCATTTTCAGAGTACCCCGTCTTAGCAAAGCGTGCAGTAAAATTTCCTTTACTATTCACCACCACTTATCTTTGCGAGTCCGGCTTTTCGCATGTAAGAAACATTAAAACGAAGCAAAGGAACTGTATGCTGACTCCAACCTTATCTGCCTGTCTCCGTCTCAGTCTATCCAAAATCCAGCCGCGCATTGACATACTTGTTGCTAAGAGAAAAGTTCAAGTTTTGCACTAAATGTTTTTTATCTATTTTTCGTTAGACATCTTACCCGTTTATTACAGTAATCTGTGAATTAGATTAGGTTCATGTTCATTTTGTTATTGTTTGTAGCTCTTATTATCTTTTTATTATGCGAGGAAAGATTTTATGACGTTGCGATTAATCACGTTTGTTTTCGTTTATGTATTATAGAATCATTAAATACCTATTGCCTCTGGCGCACTTTGAGTTTGATTTGACTTAATACTATTACAATTGGTATGATTTCTAACAATGATATAATTTTGCAAAAAAGTTTGTTTTTCACTGAATTTTTTTTTTGCAGGAAATATTATATTAAACATTTTATGTAAAATTAAATTAGGGGTTCCGCGGAAAAGTTAAACTTTGGAAAAGGGTTCCGCCACTACAAAAAGGTTCAGAAGCACTGCTCTAGTCGATAGAGTTTGAATGTACAGTTTATAAAATATAAACGCTTAGTTGTATTTAAAGGTTAGTTGTGTAAATTACGGTTTAGTAATTCACTAATTATTAGTATGGTTAGTTTTTGTAATCGGTAGGTTGTTAGTTTAAATCTTAGAAGTTAGAACTTACAGATAACAAAACATATAATCGTAAAAAAATTGTTTTTATTGTTAAGTTGAAATAACTTTTTATTATTTCAAAATTGTTAAAAGTGAGGGCAAAGTTATCATTTTTGTAACTAATACATTTTTTTCATAAGTCATTTTCATTTATATTTGTAGCAGATAAAAAATATTTAGTTTATTGTATTGTTTATTGAACGGTTAAAAAAGCGCTTAAAAAGTTTTTTCTAAGCACCTGGTGTACAAAGGAACCTTTTGGTTATCGTTATTAAACACTTCAGTGATCAGTAAAAGACCCAATGACACCAGAAGAACAGGTTCTTGTTGTCTTCAAAATTAAACGCTACTGTGAAACTAGCCACATTAGAAAACTTCCCGCAATCTAAATTAAGATATAAAAGAATATGTGTCAAATTGTAATACTTCGTACATCTGTGACAGAAAAAAAATAGCGTAGCAGTCAACATTACAATAGAAAATTTGACCTTTGTAAACAATATCCTAGTTGTGGTAATAACCTAGAATATTTTAGTTTAATGTTATGAGAAAATTAACATTTTAAGACTTAAGTTATTTTAATACATTAAAACAAATCTAAAAACTTAAAAAAAAAATGATTTGTCTATACTAGCTTTATTTAGTTAAAACCATTTTGTGTTAACTTTAAATTTACTTTTATTGATTACATTTATGTTTAATTAGTTAATCAACTTGTACAACTTTTGTATAAATTTTTTTGTGTTTTATTGTATCGTTTCAATTGCATTTTCCCTGACAAAAAATATATAAAAATTGTTGAAATAAAATGTTTGTCTATAAAGGTTATAAGTACATCGTTTTATTTTTTCTTCAACCATTGAAATTTGTTAGTTAAAATTAAACTGATTTATTTTGTATTCAGCATATTTCCATTATGAGTTATAAATATTTTTTCAATATGGTCGATAAATGTTTTTTAGTCTGTTTGTTGTTGATGTGCTATGGGCTTGAATAATTTAATTTCACATTTTCTTGTTAGTTAATGCATTTAAGTTTTTGATGTTTGATGCTTAATAAACGTATTATGAGTTTAAAACATTTTTTTTATATATTCTAATCTATAAATTTTTATTTATTTACTTTTCCTGGTTTTAAACAATTTTGTGTTATCTTTTCTTTTTTATCGTTACTAATGTGTTTCCCAGTGGTTTTGATGCCTGGATCTATAGTAGGACAATAAACTTACAATAAGAACTGTTTATAAGTATAATTAGCTATTCATTTACATACTTATTTAATCTAAAACAATTGCTAGTTTCGAAACGTTTAGAATTAAAACTATGGTTTAGCAAAGAAATTTTTTATATTTGCAGTATATTTACATTGTATTTTAAATTATTAAAAGATTTTTTTTATAAGATTTGCACAACTGCTAATAAAAAACTGTAGTTTGTTATAGAAAACTTTTCCAAGTTTTTTATTTTCTTTAGTTTTTTTTTCTAATTTAAAAATTTTCCTCTTCTTATAACTTTTACTAGCTTTAAATTATTAAACTTGTACTGCATTGTTTATTTTTACTTTATAACTTGTATCGATTATTTTTTTAAATACGTTTTTTTAGATATTTGTTGAAATTTTAAAGTTTAAGATTTTTAGTCTATAACATAATTAAATATTATTTGCTATAAACATTTATACTAAATTTATATTTTTTTAAACAAATATAAACTAACTAGACCGCTTTGTAAAAAGCTTTTAATGGTGATAATTCAAAAGTTGTGTATAAAAATGAAAATAATTTTAATTATATAAGTCGTAATTTAATTCAAAATTGAACAATAAATTGTTCTCAAATTATACACACATAGGATGAAAAAATTAATTGTGAATCAAAATTAATTAACAACTGACGATTTGTAGAAAACTTATAGTGTGTATAAAACTACTACGAAACTAATAACTTATTGTAAAATGATTTTCGTTAAAATAAATTAGTTTTTAGTATTATAAACCTCGTTAGTTCTATTAATGTTATGATGCTTAAATTATTCTCTTTTAATTACGTAGTCTTATAACTTATACTATAAGAAATATGAATAAAAAATTATAAATGATATTAATGTTCTCATAAACAGACTACTTAGATGCATACATTATAAGAAATATGATTATAGTGTAAGAGAATTAAAAACTTAGAAAAAAAATTTAGATATTGAAAGTCTGTATATATATGAATTAGGTTTGTTTATGTTTAAGTTTTACAATAACTTAATACCAGATAACTTTAAAATTTATTATAAAAGTGTAAAATATGTCCACAATTATCATACGAAATTTCTATTTAAAAAGACTTTAACTATTTCATTTAAAAAAATCTTAAAGTCAGTTTTATTTTCAAACTTGATTTATTATTGTTAAAAAATCTGTATATTAAGGAAATTTAAACTATTAGTACATATGTTTTTTGTTTTATCTTAACTCAAAATATTTTGACAATTTAAATGTCTTGTTTATTTTGTTATTTCAACCCTAGCTTTTAATTTTTCACTATTTTCCTCTGTTAAATTATTATAGGTTGATAGCTAGATAACAAATTTATTTTTGAACAGAATTAAATAAGCCATCAAAAAGGCTGCTACAGTTACAAAACAAAATTTTAATCTAATAAAAAAATTATAATCGATTACTTTATGTTCACAAAATAAACTGTAAAAATTGTTAAATTTTTAACTTTACAATTAACTTGTTTATAATATCTTTTAGCATTGAAGTTGATAACTTTTCTGCATAAACAGAAGCTATTGATGAAACCAATTTTCGTATGAGATAATCAACCAGTCGGTCAAACTTCCTAAAAATAGATCAGCAATGATGTTTTAACATTCATTTCATTATGTGTAAAATAAGCTGCTCATTCTTTTGTAGTTTTTTAATCTATGGTAAAGTAATTTTGGATATGTCCATTTATAAAATATTTTAATATATTGTGCGGATTAAATAAGTTACTTAGCTTTAACTTCTAGATGTCCGAAATTCGTTATTTAAGAGATTACTATAATGTCAGGTTTCAGTTACGATTTTAGATTAGAAGCGTACGGTCCAGACCCGGTCAAATTTCGGCCCACTAAGTAACTTGAAAACTACTTGTGCAAAGCAGATAAAATTTATCTTTTTTTTTTACTTAATACTCTGAAATACGCTTTCAATTTAGTTTTCAGTTCACAATAGTACTTCCAAGATCACAATGTTAGTAAATCAATTTATTACAACTTTTCTCGAGTTTTTTAGTTTTCTTTTAGGTTAATTTTTTTAGTTGTGCAGCCTGCAATTATATTTATTTAATAAGTCGACACTAGAAAAGATATTTTAATAAAAATGACTTGTTGACTACAAAAGTTGTCCTAACCTAAAGGACTCATTAGTTTCAAAACAATTTATATTTAAACAGAGTTTATTACAGGTTACAAAATACTTTTAAATACTTAAGTATTTAAACACACTTTACTAGGCTTATAAGACATGTAAATTACTTTGAACACAGCCCAAAAGTGCGTGCATAAGAAGTTTCAGACTTAATTAAGTTTATAATACAATTTTATGGATCAAAAGTGCTTACACAAGAAGAAAAAAATACTTAATAAAGTCACAAGGATCGATTTTTTTTAATATCTGAAAAGGTGACGATTTAATAAATGAGTTTGAGAAACCCTGCTGTAAACAATAATTTTGAAAACTAAACATGATATTCTTAAAATTTCTTCGAATTTATACTTTAGTTAATTTTTAGGGTTGTTTACATATTTATGAATCATTTTTTATGTTTCGGTTTTCGTCACGACTTGATAAACATTAGAAAACTTAAACAAAAACTTGTATTTTTTTATTTGTTTATACCGAAAAAGTTTATTGTTTCAATAAAATTAAAAAATGTAAATTTGCATTTGAAATACAACGTTTTTCGCAAAAAAACAAACTCAATGAAACGTGCGTATTAAGAGTAAGGTAACAGTACAATTTAATGCAGGATTTCCTCTCATGTTATGAACATGAGAGCCTTTCATGTACTACGAGTTGATTGTCAGATTTCATGTACTTTGTTTGTATGGTTCAGTCTTTGGGGATATGCACACTAGGTTGCACCCCCGACCTTAAAATCTTGAAAGTCAGCACTGATGAGTAGGAGGAGCTTGCTATTGACCGAAGAAAAACGAATTCATTATAAGCAACCGAAAACTAAGAAATGATAATCAGAATTAGTTGTTTTTTAATTTTTAATTTACTCCTTATTTAGCACTTTTTATACCACTCTTTTTTTCTACGTTTTGAATGTAGTTTTTGTTTTTTTATGAGGACAACACGCATGGTTGATTCCGGCTGCGATCGGGACTATTGTATTAAAATATAATAACGTTGTTTCTATGTTTTAAACTATTCATAGAGTTCTGTAAAATCTTACTAGTGTAGTTTGTAGTACTATTTCCATATAAATCTTTATAACTGTGTTATCAGATTATTAAAGAGTAGTTACGTTAGTTTTTGATAAATTGACTTGAAATTTATACTTATTCCTTTTTTATCTTTAAAACAACGCTAAGTAAAACGTAAAAAAAAATTTCTAGATGAATAAGTATGATGTAACTTTTATGAAAACCGCTCAGGATACTATTTAGTTGTCGTATTATAAACTGATGAGCAATTAATAAAGTTTCGCATTTAACAAGTTTAGTTTACAGTTTTAGTTTAACCTGGTGTTGACAGATGTTTTAAGAAATTTATTATAAATGAGATTTAATTGATAAAACTGTAAATCATAAAACATATGTGAGAAAAGAACTATTTAAAAAAAAACTTTAAATTATACATAGAATGTCAATTTCCTGATCTACGTATCAGCAGCAGGAATGTGAATGGGATCATTCCCTGCATTCAGTATTTAAATAGCTCAGGGTTTCCCAAATTTTTGTTTCAAATGGACTCCTGTAAAGAAATTAAATAAGCTATAGCCTCCTTCAACAACATTACTCAAAAAACTTCTATCAAAAACACTTTACGCCTTTTTTTTGCTATTCATCAGCAACCTTAGAATATGTAGTGTAAGTTTCAAGTTATGACTTCATGCCCCTCCCCTTCTTTGCTGCTCATAGCCCGCTAAGTATCTGTCAATGCCCTCGAAGTACACTTTGGAAAACCCTGAAATAGCTTAACATGTCCTTCGCAAAGTTACATCAAGCGATTTTGACTGATTTTTACTGTTTTCTTATCTGAACTTTTATTAAAAAGCATCAGTATTTGCAGCAGCTCATTCTATGATTTTCGCTTAACACCAAATACAACTTGATATTCCTTTAATATTTATTTTTTATTTATCGTTACTCGCTTATTACTTACCGTTATTTGCTGATTTTTATACGTATTATATATTATAAACAATATTACTACTTCTTCAGATAACAAGTTGTGAAACTCTAACAATTTTTTAATTATTAGACTTATTTATATAAAGGTAATATTTATTTAATTAAGTAATAAAAGTGTAAAAGACTAAAACTTAAATATAAAAGTTTACTATGAGACGCAGCGCAGTTTCAACTAATTAAAAGTTAAAGGTTTATTTTTTAAAATAAAACGAAATCATTAAAGCTAAAAATTTATTTATATTTAAAACTTTACATCAAGTGTACATTTAGTTAGACAAGTATTTGTTGCGTAAGAAATATAAGCTTACCTTAAAGTTATAGTTTAGTTAATTTTAATGAATATTAACTTCTACACGTCGTTTAAATTGCTAAGCTGTAACTCATTGAAACTACAGGAGGAAAAACAAAGTATAGTTTTACCAGATTTTTTTTAAAGACACAAGAAAAATATCTTTGTTAAGTAAGTCAACATCAACTCCTAATTCCAAAAACTATCCACCAACTTGTAGGAATTAAAAGATTAAATAAAAAAACATATTTTCCTAGTCTTCTTAGAAATAAAATTTTGTGACAATATCAATAGAAATTAGACGGCCACAAAATATTTTCCTAGCTTTAATAGCTACTTGCCAAAAAATAAAGTGAGTATAAGCCCATTTTAACTATTTTGATTTTAACCATTATAACACTACTGATGCTCTCCGAGCTACTTGCGTCTCTAGTTTCCTTTGAAATCGCCTCTGTAAAAAGCTTGGCGGCTTTGACAGGAGCTAGATTCACGTTCGCTTCGGGGCATTCCCCGGTTGTGCTTATAATTTTAAGTGGTTTCAATGTCTTCTCAGTGAAAGATATTTTCAAAACTAACTACAATTAAATATACTGTTTTAATTCTAACTCATTATTTACAAGTAAGACAAAATGCTTTAACATGAATTATTTAAGTGAAAGAACAAAACAATACTCGTGCTTCACCGGTTAAAAGTGATATTCAGTTTTCTCCGATGATCGTGGTTCGAAGATTTTCTGCTGATCACGCATCGTTGCATTGGTCGCTTGAATCGTGCGGCGAATCAATACAGTTGACACAAAGTAAGAACATACACTGTTTTAAGCGTTGCTCAACTAAGACTCAGTTGGAATGTCATAACTGGTAGTGGGTTGTAGAAGTTGTTATATCAAGTAACTTATTTCTATAAATTCTAAACTCAATGGCACGTTAATAAATCAACTCGAAGTATGCGCCATGTCGACGTTGCTAAAGTAGAGTCACCAGCAAGGCTTGCAAACAACTTTGCTGGAAAGCTTGCAATCACTACTTGTGACGTAATAAAGCCTCAGACAACACTTGATCGGCGTTGTAAGTAAGGCAAAGGATCGAAAGCTGGCGTGGTGGTGCTTCTTGTTAAACGACAAAATGCCTCCCCTCTCTCGTTCGCTCGACTGCTTGCATAAGTCATATCTCGTTATGCTTGAATGCGTAACATCATATTCCGCCTGATCAAAGCAAAGTTGATGATCATTGCATGCTGAATGAAACATGATACCCGGCGTGGTTGGTAATTAACTTCTACATGGCATTTAGCAAAGTGCGTCAACTAGAGGTTGTATAATATTTTCAATCAAAAAAGTCGACTGACATCAAATGTTATTAATGCGATTGTTATTGTTATTTGCTTGAAGCAATGTTTATTTAAGTGATTTTAATGTAAACAAAAACGCAAAGGTTTAAAATTAACTTAAATAACATCGATTTAATAATTGATGCAAAAATAATAAAACCTTCTAGTCGATGTCCAACAATGCTAATCAAGTATTTTTGTCATTATTTTGTTTATATAAATTATTATTTGTAGTTTACTATTTGGCTAGATGAAAATATTTTAAAATGTATATATATTTTTCAAAATGATGTTCTTATCTTAACTAGCTTTAAAGTTGCAATATAAGTTTTAAGCTAGATTTATTTTTAAAAGTATTAGTTTTAGTTTTGTAATTATAAATTAAAGTGATCTAGTTTTGCAAAAGTATTTAACTAACCTTAATGTTTTACAATCGTATCTAGTAATAAAAAAAACAAAACGTAATGATATAATACACAGAGGTCCGAACCCCCTACAAAACAAACGCTCGCAGGCCGCAGATTTGATGTTTGAGGGCCACAGTTCGCATGCGGGTCACGTATTGCCGACCGCTGCTTTACTTTGTATCATAAATTTACAAACTGATTTTAATTTTAGTAAAACATTCTAGAAATCAACCACATCGAATCACTTTGTCACGTTTATTTGGTTTTCTTTCATAAGTCGTCTAGTGAGCCTGTCGCTATCTTTGGTTTTAAAACTGATTTTTGAAAGATTTATGACTTAAATGAATAAGGATTATTATATTGAGGAACAAAAAGTTATTTTTAAGGTGTCAATGTTTTTTAAAGATTGGACTGAGAAAAATTTGTAACAATTACGAATAATACTGTAAGAGATAGATTTTAACTGGTTTACTGTACTTAAGTATCTTAAGTATGAGCCTTCTTTTAAGTTTTTTTTATAACTTTATAACCATGTTCGCTTAGGTAGCAAAATTTTCTATGATTTCAACAGAACTTTTTTTAAATAATAATTAAGATAAATACTTGCGTTAAAAAAAATGATATCACAATGGCTTTATAGAGATAAGGATTTTGATAAACTTGACCTTAGTTTTTTCGTTTTAATCTAATTTATCGCTTATTTAACCAAGATTTAGTATGTTTGCACTAAATAATAATACAACATAATGAAACCATTTAACATGTTTATTTAAAATATTGACAGCAAAATATTCATGGTTTTTTTTTAAGCACAAACAGAATAATATAAGTTACACATTACAAAAGAGAACAAAAAAAGTGACTACCCAAATAAATGGACTATATTTACTAACGTGCGCATGTTTTCCTTCAAATGCTCTGCTACCGACGTTTGGAAAAACATTTTGAAGCTTGCACGAAGTTTTTGCCAATATGTGGAGGTGTAACAGGAAACTTGGCAAAAAACAATAAAAAAAGTCAAGCAAATCTGGGACAGGAAATTGCCAAGAAAGCGAATTGACCCGGAAGTAATAGAACAAACCAAAGAGCAAATAAATTTTACCACGAGGTAAAACACAAACATGCGCGCTATAGTGTTTCTATTGCCCTTTACTTCGAAGAGATCACAGTAGCATTCGCCTCGGAGCCTTGAAAGCTTCTCGAAAGTCCCCTGATCTACACGATTTTCGTTTTTGAGTAAGTAGTCATCAATGAGATATAATAATTCTTTACATCTGAGTTCCACTTCTTCCTTGTGTTTATCTTCATCATCTTCACCTGTTGATAGTAAAAATAAACATTTTAAATTTTGATTATAATATTAGTTTTCTAATCACTGACTTTTGATGTTTATGTTTTTTTTTAATGTTAAAAGAACATCAAAATCTTTAAAAAATATTCAAAATTGTTTAGAGTTTAAAATTTTAACGTCAGTATAGTTGAGATATAGAAAAATATTACGTTTTTTTTTACAAAACTAAACTCAAGAAACTTACCAGATCTTACACGCCTCAATGATTCTTGTTTCATTTTGATGTATGGCTTGAGCATGAGACCAAACCCTTCACTGTTTAGGGACTTTCCCAATTTTGAAACTCCCTCCCAGCATCGGATGGCGTCAGAGCATTTGTTCTGATCGAAGAAATCTTGAGCGTCTTTTATCAACTTATTATGAGTCATACTTTTTGTGTTAAATAGCTGAAATTATTAACAGATAATAATACAGTAATGAAAGTAACACAAATATTTTTTATTCAGCAACTACGTCAATTTAGTATAAAATGATAATTTTTGGATGTTATGCTTAATATTGTTGTGTTTCACATAATTTAAACCTTTGCTAATATTTGTCCCTAAACAACAAAAACTTGTAAAACCATCTAACAACAACTATTTGTACTTTTATCTTACTAACAGTTTAAATTTATTGTAACGCCTTTATAAACAGACATGCAGTACACAAAAGGTATTTAAACTTTATCACTTAAAATACAATTTAAGTTTGTATTTTAACTCAATAAACTATGCTGTCTCGGATACTTATACTTTTTTAACTTTAAAGTTTTAAAACTTTTAAGATTAGATCTAGGTAAATGTTATGGCTGTTTAATATAAAACAGACTTAATAGATTTATTGGCGTTTTAAACACAAACAGCTCTTGCCTTTTGTCAAAAAGATGTGCAAAATAAATCTACTTTTTATTGTTTAAATTCTTGCTGATTATGGAAGCAAAAATTTATCTTGGTTTTCAAAAACTTGCTTAAGCTACATCTATCTAGCCCAAGTCAGCCTGAGTTTAGGATAAGTTAAAATCAATAGACAATCTGAAAAAAAAAATCATTTAGGCTTAAAAAACTATCCATTTGTAGTAATGTTATAAAAATTAGTACCTAAAAGTTATATAAGTACTCTTAATTGATAAAATCTAACTTAAGCTTTTGAAAAAAAATTAACAAGCCAAGGTCAGATACTGTTTTTTAATTAAACATATTGCACAAAATCTTACTACTAAACTCTTAAAAATTATCAAGGCAAAAAATTAAATGGTAAAAACAGAAATTATAACTAATGAAATTAGTTTAATGTTTATATCTTGATATTTGGCTATTGTTCTTTTACTTTGAAACAAGTAAAGAAATTGTATAAAAAAGTATTTTATACAAGAATATTAATGAGATGTAGCAATAAGAAACAAGAAAACTTTTCACTATATTTATTTAACATAAATTCACAAAATTAATAAAAATATTTCTTTGAATTATCAATAGTTAACTCTAAAACCTTTCAAACAACTTATCTAACCCTACCTTGCTTAAAAGTTTTACTACTCCAAGTTATTTTTGACTAAAGGATGTTTCCTCTAGCTCTTTGAATTACCAGCGTTATCATTAGATTTCTTTAACTAATATACAACTCTTTTACCTAATAATTACTGATTACATTACTAATCAGTATATTTAACGGTAGTTGATTTTTAGCGTTTTTTATCTTAATCATTGAACTTTTAGAAGCAAAAAGCTAACCTAATTTTTATACCATGTAATAAGTGCTAAAGTTAACCAGAATGGATTTTATCAGTTTCTACTTCTAAAAGAAAGTATCAAAATTAAAATACAAAGACTGTACATCTACTAGAAATCACAGAAGTTTAAAAAAAAAAGTACATTATACTAGCTTAAGAATTTGATAACTTTAAACATATAATGAGTTTTGCACAAAAAATTAAAATGAGATTATTTTTTGAAACTTGCTTATATAATTCAACAGGTACAACTTTGCATTCATTTTTCTAAATTAAATACAATTTTATGTGTTTGTCTTTATAAAATTAAGATAAAAGTTTCTCCGTTGTTTGAATAATTGTTAGATTGTGTGTTTGAACATTCTGTTTATTTAGTTGAATGTTTTTAACAGTTAGTATTTACACAAAAACATTCTGAGCTTTAAAAAGTTTAAAGCTAAAAATAAACAAGGTTTTAAAGTTATTAGTAAGAATTTATTTTAATATAACAAAAGATCAAAATTTTTAAAGTGTTTTTCATAAACAATTTTAAAAAAAGTACTTTAAAAAACATAAGAAAGTTAGGTATACCAGATAAAAATACCACCTCAGCATTTTAAACGTTAAAATATTGTAAAAAGCTCGTCGAAAACTCCAAAATAATTGTAGATATTGAAATACATGAAATTTAATAACAAAATCTCGATGTTTATGACTTTTTAACAGTAAAGAGTGAATCAAATTTAAAACATTTAAATATTTTAACTTAAATTACTTTGATTTAACAAAATAAAAATCCTTTTTTATTATTATCTTAGTTTTATTTCGCACAATAAAAACAAAATGTATTTAGACAAAGTGAAATTAGCAGCTATTTAAAACGAAATTGCTGTTTTATACATATTAACTTGTTTGTATAAAGATGGTAACTAAAAACAATAACATGATTATTAGATATAACAAAACGTAAGTATTTTGTTTTTGCTTCAACTTTGAAAGTTTGTACGTATAAATACATTTTCTTGTTGTAGTTTATTGAACAACTAAAAAACGCTTAAAAAATTTGCTCCTAGAACCTGGTGTACGAAAAAAAACTTCATTTATCGAGTCGCAGGCCACTTGTATACATTTTAACTTCTTGTCCAGGAGAAAATTTAGACCTAGTATCTGTGTTTTTTACTATTATTTGTTTTTGTTTTATCATAATATTTTTTTAGGTAAACTTTTTGAATTGAAATGGTTTAAATATTCCAAATATGTTTTAAGTATTTTCTTATACATAGTTGTTTAATAAACATACAGTAATTTAATTTATTTTATTCTACAGCACTTAATAAACACCACAAATTATAAAAATCAACAAAAAACTTAAATTTTTGCTATATCCAGCGAAACTGTAGAGAAAGTTAATAACAATTACGATATTAAAAAGTATCATATTAGTTTTACATTTAGTAGTTCGAAAATATATTATTTGATTTTTGTTAATCAGTGTTTCAATACATTGTTTGAGTAAAATTTTGCTTTAATGTTCCACCTTTGTTGTGTATAATCTATATACTATTCAGAACAGTAGTGGAACAAAAGATTGAACAATTAATCTAACCAATGTATTCAGACAATGATTTACAAGTAAAAACAAATATATACAGATCTTATGAATTTTCAAATAAGTTTTAGCCATTTTTTGATAAAGTTATTGCTTATTTTCTATTACTTTAAGTTACATTTTATCAAAATGGGTTTAGTTTTTAGTTGAGGTATTTGTACCAAATTTTAAACTTACTTATATGTAAAATTTAACTTACATAATGATAATTTCATGTTTTACTAAACTTTATATAAGATTATAAAATCAATTCCGTTTCTTACAATAGTTCATACGTATAAACAAAATCTTATGTATCAAAATTTATTTAACAATAATATAATCAACGATTTTTTAAGAATTTTTTGTCATTTACTGCAATATAAAAATGTTTGGATTGAAAAACACTATAGGGTTTTAGACGTTATTTTAAGACAACCAATGTTAATAATTGTAAATGATTTAGTTTTCAAAGGTTTTGTTAGTAGTATCATATTAAAAAAACTTATTTTGCCTTTTTTTCATATAAAAAAAAGTTTCCAATAAAGGTTTTTTTTTTTTAAGTAAAATAGTTTTTTTTGTCTTTCGATATTCTAAATAGTTTTATAGTTTATATATTACTTTAAAGCTTCACAAAACACTTGATGCAGATTAAAAGAACAAGTCATTCAAATACCAAAATTAAGCATTTTACTTTCTTTTTTAAGTTTTAATGAATACAATATTTGTTTAAAAAACTTTTTTAGTACGTACCTTATACGAAGTTAGTTTATTTAGGTTGTATAACAAAGCTTCAAATCATATCATTATGTACTTATTTACACTGATTCACAGTTTAGGATTAAAAGTATTGTTGTCTGATCACAAAATGTTTTCGCGTGTTTTGTTGCTGCTTCTAATCATCGCAACAACACTTGGAAGTCCAACAAGTCGGATGCAGGAGTTGTCCAGGCATGACAGAATATCCGGGCTTCCGGGCGTAACTCAAATGCCCCAGTTCAGAATGTACTCTGGTTACCTGGACAGCGGTGATGGAGACCAGCTGTTTTACTGGTAGTTATCTACTTTTTATTGTTATCAAAGTTTTGAAGTTAGAAAGTAAAAAAAAACAAAAAAATTGATTGAAATTGGTTTAAAACTGCTTGTTTTCTTTGCACTTGTTCATTTAAACAACAAACTAGATCAAAACAAAAGTACTTGTTACAGTAAAGTAAAGAAAATACTTGCAAAATGAAAGCGACATTAAGTATTAGTTTTTTTAGTATTCTAGTAGTCATCTAGTACTAACAAACATTTAAAAACGAAGAGAAGTTGCTTGAATTGGCAAAAGCATATTGTACCAATCAATTATGACGTCACACATAAGAGAACTTGTAACAATCAATTATGACGTCATACAGGTTAAACGAAGCGGACAACGGAAGTGGCGAGCGACTTATTTTGTGGCTGAACGGTGGACCCGGATGTAGCTCCTTGTACGGCCTCATGGAAGAACATGGACCGTTTAAAGTTGGTGTTATTTTTTAGTATTGTGGACTTCATTTTTAAATTGTTTGAAGCAAACACATATTACAAAAAATTTCTTGTTTTTATTTAAATATTCAACCAGTTATCCGCTTTATACTTTTTATTAACTTTATTTTGAAACAGTAATTTAACTATCATAATATGTGCTATGAAACTTAGTTGTTCACCTAATAAAAATTATGATACATTATACAGTACAACCCACAAACGAAATTATTGGAGCTAAACAAGCACAGTTGGAACCGGTTGGGTGCCACCCTGTATTTGGATTCCCCCGTCGGCACCGGCTTCTCATACACGAAAGGAAACACATCAGCTTCCGATCTCAACGATGAGAGGGTTACTGTATTTTATATTTTTGTAAAGCTGTAAAGAAAGGTATTTTAGAAGTAAAATAAAAACTTTAAATGGTAATTTATTAAAATTCGTTTTTATATACTTTTCGAATATTGACTTAATTGATTAGCTTAATAAAAATGTTTGAAAACCGAAAATAGCTTTAGTATTATTAAGGTTATTTTTAAATGAAAAACAGTTAAAACACTAATTCTTTTACTGATTGTTTGAGAAAACTTGTCACTTTAAACTCAACATTAAATTAGTTGTTAATTCACCTAACAGACAGCGAAGTCAACATTGAAAGCTCTCAAGCACTTTTTCACGCTTTACCCGACATTTCAAAATGCCGAACTGTACTTGGGCGGTGAGAGTTATGCAGGTATTTACCTGCCTATGCTTGCTGCTGAAATATTAAAAGAAAATGGAACTATTGCAAAAAATTTAAAGGTAAAATGTTTTAATTATTTTGTTGCTAGACTGTTTGGTATGACTTTAATAAAAAGAGTGTTAAGAGGTTGTATAATAACTGTTGCAATAGTCTAAAGGTGTAGGTTCTTAATTTTTTTCAACTATTCTTTTTTAAATAAATTATGTTATAAGGTTAAATGACAGCTGTATGTATTGCTTTTGCTCAAACAAAAGCCAAAAATAGTATTTTAAAAACAGGCAAACATTGTTAAGAAACTGGTAGTTTTTCTTCAACTACTAAAAATATATTTATAATCAGATTAATTACAATAAGTTCGCACAATAACTTAAATCTTAGTTGTTAACAAACAACAACAGCAACTAATAAAACAAAACTTTATTTTCATTTAGGGCCTTCTCCTTGGAAACCCGTATTTGAGTGAGGAGGTCACGGCGGATTCGCATGTTGAGTACTTGTACGGGCACGGGTTCATTGGCAGGCCGCTTTACGAAAAACTGAAGAGTTGCAGGTCGGGAGAAAATCAACGCGGCTGTGATAAATCAGTCAGTTTGTAGTATATATATATATATATATATATTTATTTATTTATTTATAATTTATTAAGAAAATTCGATTTAAAAAATTCCAGTACATACGTTTCATAAAAACAAAAAAGATTATCTTTCATCTTCAGCTTGTTCAATTTAAAATAAAAAGTATTTTAATATATGTATTTACTACTGTACTCTCATTTGTGTTTTTGCTTCTAATGCAAACAGCAGATGATTGTTGCAATATGATACGTATTAAACGTGTAAACGATATATATATGTCTTTTGATAAGAGCTTTTTTCTGGTTAATTTTATCGACTAATAAAACTTTTTAATTAGTTTAAAAAGTTTAAAGTAATAATTAACACAAGTAATATCTTAAAAAATACATTTTAGATATAATTCAGTTATAGCTTCATCATTCGCTTGAAAAAATGTCAAACTTTTTTTTAGTATCTTGATAATATTTTAGTGATTTCAACTTAAAACAAAAGTAAAGTAAACTCATTGTAGATTTTAAACTTTTTTTTAACTAAATACTAAACGTCTTTTTTTTTACATTTTATATTTTTAATAGGAAAACAAATTGAGGAAGCTTTTCAATGATAAATCCCTTCCGGTTTACAACATTGTAAAAGACAGCGCATGCAAGGTAGAACCTAAAAAACCATGGTATCGTACGGTTTGTTTTATCAATTTTTTATATAAATAACTTGTTTAATTTTCATTTCTATTTTTTTATAATTAATTGATGTGCATTTTATGTTTAATACTTTGGTGAATCAATTATCGGTTGGTGATATATGGCAATCATGTATTATTATATAAAAACACAAGGCTATAGTTATAAGTTATAAAAAAAGTAGATTATAGTTATTTTATTCAAAACTATAAAAAAAACAGTGTACGACTTTTACTTTTTAGTAAACCTTTAATCTAAAAAAGATAATTATGTTTAAAGTTATTAATAATTTTTCTTTCAAGACCGATCATGTTCACGAAGATTATGCTTTTAACTCAACGGATTATAATTCAATATCTGATTCCAATTTAACATCTGACTACAATGCAATATCTGACTACAATGCAATATCTGACTACAACTCAATATCTGATTACAATTTAACATCTGGCTACAATGCAATATCTGGTTACAATTTAACATCTGACTACAATGCAATATCTGGTTATAATTTATCCGATTATATTGGCAACAAAGATTATGAAGAAGAAGAATTTAAAAAATATGTGGAAAGGGAAATGTCATTACTTGAAATTCTAAGTTTTCTTGACAACTTCAAAATAGGAAAACCAGTAAGATAATTTAAAAATATCTTCTTTAAAACTATTTTAATATTATTTTAAAGTTTACTAACATTAATGCTTCTAGCACTTAAGTTTTAATAACTTTCTTCATTTCATCACTTTTCTTTCGATTTGTAGTTTTTGTACAAAGCATTTCTAGCTGTCTAAAACTGACAGAAAGATATTTTTTTGCTGATAATATAAACTATTATTTTCGTTGCAAAAAATGTTCTTTCCTAGAATTTTTGTGATGTCATAATGATCAATAACAATTAACAATGTAATTCTTGAGACTTGCTTGTATAAACACAATAATAATTTCAACCAGGCACTGACCGTTGAGAACATAAACAACGGAATGATATTTAAAGCAAGTTTTTTGGAGAAATTAGAACAAATAGATGAAACAAATGGAACTGCAGTACGAATAAAAAATTACGTGAATGAACTCATCAATATGTATGTAAGTATTTAAATTTTACTAAAATTTTTTGGGTTAAAACGATTATTTTTTTAAGTTATAATAAGTATTTATATCTAAATATAGTAAATTTAAGTACACTAGACAAATATTATCTTAAAGTTCTTATCTGTTCTTAGCATTTAGCTGTGCGAAACGAATACGTTTAAAAAAATTATTTTGTTTTGGCAAAAGGCTTTACTTCAAAACTTACACTAGATATTCTGAAGTTGATGATAAAGACTAAAAAAAATGTCGTAGGCGTACTAAAGGGTAGTTTTAATAAAAGTCTTATTAGAGGGGACATGTTTTTTTTTTCCTAGGGGCACTAAAAAAAATGTTTGGGATACCCTGCTCTAGTTGTTTCGTATGCAATAGTTTTAGAACTTTATTACTATTAACTTTTTTATTATAAAAACAGGAAAAACCCTATTGCCGCTTTGCAGATGTAAAATACAGCGATTATTTTCAACGTGATGACGTCAAAAAATCAATTCATGCCGAAAACATTGAATACAAAGAGTGCAAGTTAGTAAGAAAAACATTTAATATAAATAATGTATATATGGTTAGCACTAATATATTTTTTAAGCAGACATAATACTTTATCAGAACTTGACTTATACTTTGTTTGCAATAATTTTAAATTTTCTAGTCAAAAGACTTAGCCAAACGAGTAAAACTGAATAGATTTTCTGTTATTTTTTTGCTTTTTTTACAGTAATCATATCATTGAGAACTACGAGAAAACAGTCTCAGATGTTTCAGATCAGATAAAAGCCATCAATAAAGCTGTTAGTTAAACTAAAACAATTTAATAAATCGAAAAACATTGCCAAATGTCTGATTTCAATATTTTAAAAATACTTGAGTTTTACAAACTATTTTTGAAATTAGAATAACTAAAAATATAAATTAAAGTTTTTTAGTTGCAACATTTAATTTTATTAAGACATAAAATTATTTTGTTTATTCAGGGAATCGGTGTTCTTCTTTATTTTGGTGATCTTGACTTGGTGTGTCCGTTTTTGTCTGGGGAAAGTTTTATATTAAAAACTGGAATAAAAGTTAGTTTTATTTAAAGTTTTTTTAAAATAATAATATAAGCGTCAGTAACTTAAATTTAAAATTAACGTTAACCTGTTGATTGAAGTTTTAACGTCTAATACTTTATAAACTTAAGTTCTATAATGTACGAATTAACTGTTATTGTCATTAAATATATTGTATTAAAATAAGTAAATATAAACCAAAAAAAAATAGTTTCTACTTTCATAAATGTTTGTTATCTACTTTTTTGCTTTGTATTATTTTTCTTTTAATTTTTTTTTTATTTAACATTTTTATTAGTTTACAATCCTCAAGTTTATGTACTTTAATTTATTTAGTAGCAATCAACCGTTAAAAAACTCTGATTAAGCACTACTTTTAAATAAAAGTTATTTTTCTAGTTTAATTCTTTTGTGTTCAATTTTATCACATAAAAATTTTTACCTCGAATTTGTGTAAATGTAGAAGTTCGATTTAAATTACAAGTCAACTTAACAAAAAAGTTCATGACCAAAACTGTATATATAAAAAACTTGTACAGAGAACAGAAGACAGGTCACCTTGGTATGTGAAGAAAGATAAGTATCAGTACGTAGCAGGGTTCCTTGAAAAATTTGACAATCTTTGGTTCGCAACTGTGAAGGTTTAAACTAAGTGTAAAACTTTAAAGTAATAAATAAATCTGTAAGCGTTTTACATAAGTAGGTAAAACACACTTTTAATTTTGATTGGAGCTTTAATAGTTAGAATAAATATTTTACAAAAACTTTCGGTAAAAACAGATAAAAAAAAATTTTCAACATTCACATTTGCCAGAAGAATTATGTTATTTTTTAATCTAAAAAAGCTAATAAATTTCTGTAAGCTTTTAAAAAAAGTAGCTTATATAAAAAATTATAACTTTAGTTTCAAAGTTTATATTTAAAAATTGCAATGTTTTGTTATTGAACTTTAAGATTTGCAAAAACCTAGTTTACCAATGTGTCCAAACTATAAATATTCACAGGGCGCAGGCCACATGGCACCAGCAGAAAAACCTTATGAAACATTCCAACTTGTGAGAAGATTTATTTCGAAATTAATGTAGTTGAAAATTTCAGAAAGATCATCCTGATTTACACTTTGTATTTGAAATTAGTTATTTAGTTTTGACGAATAAACTTTTATATCTAAAGTTAAGATATTTGATACTAAATAAAACTTTAAAAAAATGTATTAAGAACAAAAACCGTTTTTTTTAGTTTTGTTTAAATGTTATAAGTTTGTTGCTTTAAAAATTATTTTGACTTATATTTTCAGTTAAACACAAAGTGCAGTTTGGCCGTATTAATTAAGAGCAAACTTTTGCATATATATTTCGTTTAAAGTTTAACACAACGTATACGTTACTCTCTTTTTTTTAATAATGTTTATAACCTTATAAATAAACTTTAATATTGTTATTAATGCTTTTCTATACTTTGAAGAATTTACATTGTACGAATATGAAACATGCAATAGAAGTAAAATTGTAGTTATACTTTTTGAGGAAGAATTACCTACTGAAAAAAGGTGTTTCTTATTAAAAATTAATATTCCCAAATTTTATTGAATTTGAATTAGGAAAAAAGTTTTAAAGATTTAAAGTTAAACAACATAGGTATTTTTTTACAGTTAATTACAAAAGTAATAATTACATTTTCATTAAACATAAAATTAGATATTTATAAAAGTATTTAGTACTATTTAAGTAGTTTCTTTAAACTGCTAAATATAGATAACCTTTTCTATTAAAGTCTCAAAATTAGATAAAAACCGATAAGATAAACTTCATATAATTAACAGCTTTCGTAAAAAGAATGATTTATTTTGTAAGTGTACAAAAGTTGTTTATGGAAAATTATTAGGGCAACTAAAGACTTAAGTTTCGAGAACTTAAAATTCAATTAATTATAAGATTGAATAAATAGTTCATTAAAATTATAAACCATATTAGACAAACTATAAATATAAGGTTAAAATAAAAGTAAAATGAAAATGTCACTAATGAGCTTTTACCGTTTTTTATCTCAAACACTTTGTATTACTTTAAAGTTGTAGAGAGGTGTGCTCGAGATTAGCTTTATAACTTAGAATCTATGCTAATTCAACAGTTATTAAAAACACAAGCATCAGTAAGTCAAAAATACCATTATTGACAATTGAAAAAGCTAATTTCATCTCAACTTTCGTTTAAATAGCTTGTATAACAGCTTAATTGAAAAAAAAAAAAGGTTCTTACTTTTAAGGAGTACTCTTTTATATAAATAGGTAGTTATGATCTTTATTTTAACTGGTTAATTTTAGTTTTAAGTAACGTTTTCAATCAACGCTTACTTTTTTAGTACTAGTGCAGGGGTCGGCAAACTGCGGCCCGCGGGCCAAGTGTGGCCATCAAAAACAAAATTTGCAGCCCGCGATCTACTTTTTAGCCAAAAGAGTACTTTATGAAAAACTTAAAAATAAACGGTTTTGCAATGAAAACTTACAATAAGGCTCTTTGCTAAAAACCTAAAAGCTTAAAAATCATTTAAAAGCAAATATGTAAGCTATTATAACTTAAATCATCACTAACATTAATAAAACACATCTATTCAGTATCAAATAATTTATTTGTATTTTGAACACTTTTGAAAGTTTTAATTCTGGTTTGTTTGCTAAAGAATACCTTGTGGTAAAAATATGTATACCTAAAAGGCCGTAGATTTCAGACCCCTAGTCTAAAGAATTAGACCAACAACTTTGAAACTTAATAAGTTTTAAAAAACTGCCATTTGTAAACTGATTACAACTTATAGTTAAAATAAAATTTATAGTCGACGAGGCTAGTATCCGGAATATAAACATTTCAAACAACTTATATTTAACTATAACTAAGCCATTTTTTTATGTTAAAACCTTAAAAACATTTTTATACCTCTATTTCTAAGTTTAAGTTTTGGTCAGTTCTACTACTAATAACAGTTTCTTTGCTGTTATATGTTTTTCATAAGTTTCATGAAATGATTTGTTTTAAACATCTACAAAATTTTTGCAGAGACTAGTCTTTAATTAGCTTTTCCGAAGCTATAGAATACTTAAGTATCAAATTATTTTAAGCTACAGATTTTTTTCATTATTCTTCAAAAATTTTTAACTTAATTATATTTGAACTTGTTAAACAGAAAAATTAAAAACATTAAGTAGTATTAAATACAAACAATATATATATATACATGTTTATTAAATACAACAGTATAAAATGATATTAATGAATATTTTTAGTGGTTATATAAGTAAACAATAACATAGAACAGTACAGTACATATAAATAAATATAGTGTAGTTAAAGTTTCTCTTGAAGTTATGAAAATAAGGCTGATTAAATAAATTTTAATAAAAAGTGTTTTCGAGTTACATAAATGTTAAAAGGTCACTAGACGTCTTTAGGGTCTAGTTCGCACACAAATGCCCTCTTACTATAGCAGCTGGTAAAGCTGATTGTGTTCTTGTTGTAATCGTAGCTGAGGCATTTTTTAGGATACAGGTAATCCACATGTTTCTTACGCTTTTGTACACCATCTTTATACTCAAACCGCTGATCATTCTTCACCCAGTAGTGCTCTCTACCCGACTCGAATCCTTTCAATGTATCCAATATTTCCCTGTTGTGCAATAGATATTAGGTTCGAAAAACTCTTTATTAAAGCTTAACTTTAAGAGAGTAATTGTTTTTTAATTTCTAATTATACCATGCTCTATTAATGTCTAAACGAATGTTTTTTAAAACTGCAATGTTTTTTTATAAACTAATATAGTTTATTTTCCGCATTTTTACTAAACCAATTAGCTACTGCATTTTAAATGTAAAACTTTGATCATTTGTATACTATAGTGAGCTAAAGGTACATACATTTTTGTATTATTAAGCCTTTGTTATAAGTTAGGTATATTTAACTCGTTAGACTAAGAAAAATTAAAATTTGTTGACTATATGGAGTAGTGGAACAATTTATATCAAGGAAAAAATAAATAATTATAAACATAAAACTACTGTAAAATAAAGAAAGTTGTTAAGAAAGTTTTTAAATTTTAAACAAAAACCTCAAGTTTTTGAGGGAAGTGTAGTAGTTCTCGTTCTTGATGATGTGGTTACCAGTGGAGTTGAACATTGTTTGAAAACTGGCGATCTTCATATGGTAGTTCAACGTTGTTGTGCATTTGATGTTAGCTATGTAGTAGCTTGTTTTGTAGTAGTCGTCGTTAGAATAGTAGATCTTCAGCTTGCTGCCAACAAAGTTCTTGTCAACGCGGTACCCCCAGTTGTAGTCTGAAATTTGTTGCATAGAGTGCTTAATGAGGATTAGCAAAAAATAAAGGTTTCTTAATCATTGAGTCATTTTGTTTTGATAAGTTCACTGAATTAGTTATGCAAGTTTCTTATGCTCTAGTTTTAAAGCAATCTTAGTGAAGATTGAATAAAAGTATTTTTTACCAAATAAACTATCACAATAACCAAATTTTCATTTTATCCTATTTATGTAGTTGCTATTTTAAAAAGTACTTAAAATTACTGTTTTTACTTCGTCAGTTTAAAAAGAAATTACCAGATAACTAAAAAGGATTACTATTCAGTGAAAAATCTTTTTAAGTAAAGTAATTTTAATTTTTTGTTAAATTCATTAATGGTTTATATAATAAAAAACCATTACGATGTATCGTGCAATAGTCTTGAAGCGTTCTTAGTATAGTTTAAATGAATTAATTAGATTACTTTTTATCTTGTTCAAAAAGTTTTTTTAATTTAAACAGTCTTGTTTATCTACTAAATAATAATATTTTTTTAAATTTTTGTTAGTTGTTTAATTGCTCAATGTAAAAACGAACCATAACATTATAACAAGTACTAATTGTAAATTATTATTTGTATTAATTAAAGTTATTTTTCAAACAAAACACAATACCACCACAGTATATCGTGAACTAGTGTTATATTCTTGTTGTAATTAACAAGAAATATTTATTGCAAACCGTCACAATAGTCCCAACTACCGCCCTCCAGCGGACACCACGGATAGTAAGCGGTGAGTTGGTCGGTTCTCCACCCCCCGTCCTTTCCGGCCATAAACGTCGTTTTCTCGTAGTTCTTGGTGCACGTGTCGGAGTGTTCCGGAGTGAGGTGGTTGAAGTTCTTGTACAAGTCGAAGTTACACTTCTTCTTTTTGCTGGAGTCCCGTATCGTTTGGTAGGTTCTTTCTGTAAGTAAAGAAAAAAAGTTTCAAAAGTTGGTGAAGTTTTAGATTTTTGTTGTCGCTTATTCAAACCATCGTACTCAAACCTAAAAAATTATACAATCAAAGTTTCATTTTACATAAATTTCTTTCATACTAAGTTAATGATTTTAAACACATAGTAATAATAAAAACTGTTTAACATTTAAATCATTTGTTTTAATTGTTTTTATGTTAAATTTTCACTTACTTCCGGCTTCCGCATAGCAGGCCAATTGAATCATTAAAACCTGTCAGAAAATTAATTTTATTTAAAAACAAACTTTTTTGGTACTTTTATTGTACTTATATAGAAAGCTGACAATTTCAAAAGTTTTTTTTTTATATAATTTGTAAATTTTTTACAAACTACAGAAGTATACTGAAAATATTATTTTTAATAAATTCTAAAAGTAAGCTGTAAAATTTACAAATAAACTTACAACAAGCGTTAAGACAAAAAACTTTCCCATTTTTTCAAGTGTAAAATATAGTATAATATAAGACCTGTTTATAAATACTTTCATTAGTTTTTTAGTTTAAAGTAGTCATTTTAACTGGAATGTTTCGTTTTCTTTAAATACATGACATAGTTTATATTCATATAAAAAGTTTTACTGCTTAAACAGAAATATATATGCTTTTATGAAATCTGATTTAATATACACTAATAGTTAAGTTATATTTGATAAGAAATTATAACTAGAGAAAGTTTACATATAAACTTTGCTTATAAAAATACCTAAACTTTATAAGAAATACTTGAAACTTTAACATTTAGATTTCTCAAACAAGTTTTTTTCGTTATGAAAATAACACATTGTTTAACTGTGATTAAATTCAAAACTATACATAACTTTTCTGAGTCGACTTTCTTATATACATGAGTACTTCCGCTTACATATGTCGAAATAATAAGAAATAATTACAAATAACAAACAATTTATGTTATTCGCAGAGTTAAAATGTTGCATGTAATAACACGAAAATAATAGTAACAACAGAAATTGAGTTCATATATTGTTAGGTTATTTCAGTTTAATATTGAAGCATTAGTTATATAAACTTTGAAAAAGCGAAAACTTAGTACTTTAACTAATGAAAAACGGATAATATTTTAAGTTAGATGCTTCTTATATATTTTTATATACTTTCTTGTACTAGAATCATTTATAACATAATTTATAACGTTTTTTAAACACATTCTTTCTACAGGAGTTTTCGAACTATTTTTATGTATATGCTCCTGTTAAGACTAAAACAAAATTTCACTAAATATTATAATATTTTATCAAAAGTAGTTTTTGGAATTATCTTGGTTTATACTTTTAGTTGCTCGTATATGTGTATGTAATGCATCATAAGATATCGTTTTTGTATTTAATATTCAATAAATTTTCATATTGATTTATCTTAAAGTTTTATTTTAATTTACTAAAAAGTTAAAAGAACAGTACAACAAGTTTTTTTCACAACTGAATTTCAAGTTTCGTGATACTGTGGTGTTCTTAAATATTCTAGTTAAAAATTTGTTATTGTTTTTCAACATTTACATTGAAAATAGCTTAGTTGAACTATTAAAACACTTATAACTTAGCTCTTGTTTGTTAATCAACAAACTACGGTATCAGTCAAATTAACTAAAAAGTTACACACTTCTATATAAATCAAACTTTAAGTAAAAAGTTTATTTTTAATTCAACATATGTTTAAAAAATATTTAAGATGATACATTTTACTTTATTGCATTCTGTTTTATATGAACTTTAAACTACTTTTAAGTGAAGTCCTGAAAATTTTTGTTATTTTTTACAATTTAAAAAGCAGTTTTTAGTCTCAAATTGCCACCAATATACTAAAAGTAATTCTTTTTTTTTTCAATTGTTTGTGTGAAAATTTATAACTATAATATTTGACTTTTATGGTAATCAACAACTTGTTAATACGTTTTAATACTTTAAATGTATTTCAATAGTGTTGTAAAAGTTCTTTAAAACTAACCTCTTTTTTCCACAAGAATAACTAAGAGTGTAATAACACTAATTTTTATTTTTACTTTTAACAATCAACTGTTTATTCATGTTAAAGTCTTATAATCTATCTAAACTGAAACGCTACTTGAAAACAACTCTTAAAAATGTTTCTTATCTTATAAAGAAACTTATATATAATTATTTTAAATACTTAACTATGTAAATAAGTATTAAACAAACAGTTAAGATGGTCAAAGCTACTTTAAATGAACAGAAAGTGTTTACAAGTTTATATACATATATACTTTTGTTTAGTGTTATCATGTGAATACATCTTGTGATGTTTTAAACTTGCAAAAACATTGTCGACAGTGGTAAAATAAATACTTCATCTGGTAAATACTTTATATTGAATTAAGTATTACACATAAAGCTTTGGAAAAAAAAAACAAGTGTTTATTTATATATTAGTCAAGTAACTATAGAAACTAGAAATATTCAATAGATTAAAACTTTGTTAGCAGTTAATTTTACAAAAGTTAGTATTCTGTCAGTAGCAACAGATATAAATAGAAATATTTAGTAATATTTTTTTAAATAAAGTTTAGAAACAACTTATATATTCATAGGCTTGAACGTCTTGTATGTTTCATTATCAACTAACAACACTTATATTTATTTTAACTGATTAAGCAAATAACACTATAATAAAATAGAAATAAGTTTATAGCATTTTTTAAAAGAAGTAACCTGAAAGTTTTTATAGGACGCTAATCAGCTGTACAGATTTTTTATTAATTACGCACATATTTTTGTTGTTTACTTATTCAGTAGATCTAAAATATTGTTAAAATTGTCCATTTAAAATCACAAAAATTCTCGTAAACAAGTAATTAATTTTCTAACCCGCAAGGTAATGAAATGAAAACTTTTTATATAAAAGAATGTTAATTACTTCATAATTTTCACTAAAAAATATATTTGAAATAGATAAGTACTTTTAAAAAACAGCGTTTGAAAACAAACTAAGATAAAATAATTATTTTAAAATAGGAATTTGATTACTCAGCAAGAGTATTTATAGTAAAGTTTCCTAACTTTAGAAGCACTGTAGTGAGCAAGGCAAGTTCTACAAAATGAGACTACTTTTGATGAAAACTTTTTTTTTTATCTTAAAGCTTGACATTTTTAAAATATTAGCTAAAGTCACTAGTTTAATAAGCTCCCTTATGCACCAGTGTTTAGAAATACAGTTTACATATATTTTAGCAAGCATAAAATACTTTTTCTAGAGCAATTGGCAGCAGCTTAAGTTAACTTTGGTATATCTTCGATTAAATTTAAATCATGTTTTTTTCAAACTATTGACTAAATTGCCTAATGTTTTTTTTTTCTGTTTCCTACTAAACTTTTGATGGGAACGGCTCAAATATGCACAAAAGGTCAGTTTTGCACGAGAGTAAAAACAAACGCAATAAAAAATAAAGAAAATTAAATAATTAGTTTTTAAAAAAACACCTACCAAGAGTAAGGGGTAACAGTGACCGTAAATGAAAAGAAAATATATTAGTGTCAATATCTAATAATAAAAAAGAAAAACAAAATAATGGTAACAGTGACAGTAAACTGTTTTTTGTTTAATGAAGATTTCAACCCGTACTGAAGTTTCTTTGTGCAAAATTTTCTTTGTGCAGAAAAAGTCCCTTCGTGCATTTTTGATACCTACTCACTTTTGATATTTTAATTACGTCGTTCAGTAATATGTTCTAAAGTTAAATTTAACAATTAAATAAACAATTTAGCACAAAGAGCAGGCGTTGGCAAGCATTTGGTAGCCGCGAAAAATTTTTGAAAATAAGTCTTTGTTGATAGCAGTTTTAGCTACAATATGACTTTTTTCTATTTATCATTGAACTATTTTAACAAAACAACATAATAAATTTCAACTTGAGGTACAGTAATTTTTTTTACTGCATTTTACTGGGTTTTAGTATGAACAAGTTCTTGATTACCAACACTGGTTAAACGGGTCAGTTTGCCGACCCCTTACATAGGGTATTGTAATCCGGCTTAAACTTGATAGACAGCAAAAAGCAAGAAAAAAACTAGTACACACGTTTATTTTTAATATATTATTTCCTTTAACAAAAATTTGCTTTTGTGCAGGTAAATTTAATTTTAGGCTGTCAAATAAGCAAGAACAGCCAGGTTGAATAGTCATAACAGAAAAATATATACTTTACGGATAGATGACATATGGTTTTTGTAGCTACATAAAACAGGATTTTCGTAATTAAAGGCAAACTATTTAGAACCACTTGTACAAAATACAGTAATTTTTTGTTGTGAGTAAAATGCTGCCCATTTTACCGACTGTTATACATATTACAGCAGAGCAGGGTTGCCACTCGTTTTTTTAATATTTTTCCAGGTTTTCCAAATTTCTACCACGTTTTTGAAAGCACATCTTTTTTGATAATTTTTACTAGTAATATATTTTTTAGTTAAAAGCTGCTGCTGTTTAAAAGATATAAATTACTTAAGAGTTACTGTAAGTATTGCAATTTATTTTAAAGGCAGAATTCACATCACAATCTTTCTAAAAAGTGTTGAATAGTTTTTTAAACAGAATTTGGATGTTTTCAATTAACAGAATTTGAATGATAGGGTTGTCGTGTTTAAAACGGGCAAGAAAAGGTTTTATAATTTTACAGATAAAGCAAAAAACTCAGTTTTGCAACCAATACGTCACCTACTGCTCTTTTTATAGTATTGTATCTTTCTCCAGAAGGCTTATCATACTTTGGAAGTTTTTCCCACTTGAAAATACTTTTTTTGATGTCATCCCATAAAAAAGTTGCTTATTCTTAGGAGCAGCTTTATTTTCAAGCCATCTAGTAGCACAGAAACTTTTAGGAAAAATCACTGTTCATGTTGTTGAAGTAAAAAAACTTCCTTCAACTGATGCTTGTTTGAAAAACTTTTAAAGATGAGTTAAAAGTTTTTAATCTTCCATGGAGTTTGTTTAGAGCCATTTTCAAAATCTACATACACTATGTGCAGAGCGCAGCTGCCAATGTTAATAAGTCGTAGTAAGTTTTTAAGCTTTGTTTCTTCTTCGACATTTTTGAACTAAAGCCCAATTAACGTTTGGACCGTTTCATTGTTTTGACGTCAGGATCATATAAAGCTTTATCAAAAGATTGCTTTGATTCCTTTGCGTTGCTATATTGCAAAAATTTTAGCCAAATCTGATTATAAATGTTTTTGTAAATTCATTCCAGAACCTTATAATAAAATCCATCTGAACATTTTCAATCTGATCATTGAGACTTTCATCGAATTAAATTGCAAAATAAGGAGATTTTGTTAAAAAGTTTAAAGAGTTTTGGGTTTACTTCATATTTTTATGTAAAAATTTTGTAACAGTTTTTTTACAAAAATAAAGAAATGTTTTTTTCTCTTTCCTAATGACTTCCACTCACTAACAAAATAAACAAAAAGTTATTGCTAAAATATTGTTGTTTCTATAACAACTAATTCAGCCAGAACTACAGATTTATAAGTCACAAAAAGTTTAAGTATTTTAATTTTACCTATTTTATAAAAGTTAACAACAACTCAAACTTTAAAAACTCTAGGTTTTTTTGCTTAAGTTGTCAGATTCTAAGTTTCCAGGTAAAGTGGCAGCCCTGATTTCTTCCAGATCTTGTTGAGTGTCTTCCAGGTTTTTGAAAATACACGTTTATGGGTCTATTTTCAAGTTTAAGGTTAAAAACTGTCTCAAGTAGAATAAAAACATTGAAAAGATAATGTAAATCTACTTTAAAAGTGTTTTTTAATATAAAAAATTTTGATGACGAAAAAAAAACTTTTAGTGCATGAAATATTTTTTAATTTCAATCAAAACTTTACTACTTAACATTTAAAACTGTTTCAATTTTATGTTTTCTAGTGGTTTTTATTCTAATTTTTAAATTTCAGGCTTTCTGGCCACCGATATTATTTGAGTTTCTAAAACTAAGTGGTCAGCGGAGACAATGTTAAGTAAACCTGGCCGATCCTGATAAAAGGCTGCCGAACCCGGACTTAAATTTTAAAAAAGCTTTTGATCAAGTTGGTGTAGAATAAGATATCACAGTTAATTTTAATACGCACTGTCATGGACATGACTTTAAACTGTATCCTGATGTATGACTCGATAACCGAAAGGTGTTTTCTTTCACCAGGTCCTAGGACCAAATATTTGAGCTTTTTTTTTCGTTCAATAAACTAAATGATCTTTCTTAACGATATAAAAGTCGTATTTGAATATAAACATACAAATACTTCAGATAACTTTTAAGCAAACTCAGGGTTGCCACTCTTTGAGTCAAAAAATCTTCCTTGAGTGACCAGAAACTTCCCTGAGATTTTTCAAACCCTTAAAATATTTATTATATTTAAAAATTTACAATATTTTCTCTAACAATATTGAATAACTAGCCGCAAGGCTCAAAAACTTTTAAATGAGCACTTTAATATAAATAAAATTAACTGTTTTGAACAAAATTTTGAAAATGGATTAACTAAATCTCATTCTAGATCTGGAAAGAAATTTTCCTAAAATTAAAAAAAATTTGTAAATTTCCCTGCAATTTTTAGAAAAAATCAAAACTGCCCTGAGTTTAAAAAAAAGAATCAAAATTTCTTGAGTTTAAAAAAAAATCAAAATTCCTTGATTTTCCCTGAGTGTGTGGCAACCCTGCAAACGAGTTTAAGCTTTTGACTGAAAAATATTTACTTAAAATTACTGCTTTTTAATTTGTTTTTAAATTGCCTTACTGTTTATTGACTATTTCCTACTAGTCGGTAACATTATCAAGTTGTAATTTAATAACCACAAAGTGGAACATTTACTTATATTTATAACTATTTATTATAATAAAGTCTGGCGAAAACTTAATAAATTATAGTATAATAATTTTATTTATAATATAATAAGAATTAGCCAGATTTTATAACAAAATAAATCACAAACAAGTAGCTTAAATAGCTGTATATAAGTATACATCTCTGACAAATTTTTAAGTTATTTCTTAACTAATATAAGGTTTAAATTAAATTCAGACAAAACAACCTTAAATATCAAGGTAAATAACATTACAACTGCAGAATATTTATTTGGTAACAATCCGCTAAAACGCTCTGCCTAATTTGCAGCATAAAAAGTATATTTACATCGAAAAACTGTCATAAAAATATAAAACTTCCTAAATGCAGAAAACAAAAGCTAAATGCCTACATAAAAAGGTGATAAAAAATTACGAAGAGAAACGAAAGATAAAAGTGGGAAATTAAATAGATAAAAGTAGTTTGCAAACTAATACTTATTTTTTAATTTAAATTTTTTTAAAACCTTTTATTCAAAGACAGTTTAAATAATTCAGAAATTTTTAAAATTAAACAAAGAATTTTTTAGCATTTGTGGCCAATTACGGTCTGAGTAACATCGAACTTTATGACGTCACCATTCGATATATGACGTCACAATCACTTAATTGACGTCACAAAACACTTATGACGTCACGATTACTCCGAATCGCTGCTGTCCGACCCGCTTGAACTTCCCGACGAGCTGTCGCTGCCCGATGAGGAACTCGAGCTCGATGACGAATTGTTTGATGACGTCTCTGATCTTCTTCTCCTCCTTCGTTTCTGTTGAGGGGATTTACCCGAAGACGATCTCCTCCTCCGGCGCGACTCTGGTGGCGGCGATCTGCGCCTGAACGGTGCGAGAACTATTTAAGGAGTGTTTTAATTTAACTTAAAAAAAATTATAGTTTAAAGTTTCAGGTTTCTTTGTGTAAACTTTTAAGTGATCACAAAGATTTTAATATAAACATGCATTACTATTTCCTTTATAATAAAACTTATCTATTATATTATTAAGGCGAGTTTAACAACTGATACAAATAGTAACAGTTATAATTTTCATCCCAAAACTAACATGGGTCTCCTGTCTCTAGAGTCCCTCCTCCTTCTGACGTCACCAGAATCCCTTCTCCTCCTCAACACGGGGCTTCCCCTCCTGTCGGGCGATCTTCTCTTCACCACGGGACTCCTCCTACCCGATCGAGACCTTCTCCTCCTGACGGGACTCCTCGAGTTCTTCTTCCTCGATGAGGATCTCCTCCTTCGCTCGCTCTCCTCTCGTTTCATTCTGTGTGGGAAAAATGTGATTTATTTAAACATTTTGTTTGAAAATCTATCTTTAAACTGTAATTGTGCTTAAATTTTTCAAAGGTCTCTCTTATTACAAAAACTCCTGTCATTTGTGGTAACACGCGCTGTGCGTAAAAACACATTTTAATTTGTTGTAATCATGCAATAGTACCCCTGGCATGTAACCAATCATCAAGTATTATTCTTTTATCACAACTATTGTACAGAGAAATCTTTCAATTAAGTCAACCCTGCTATTTACAACAACAGTTTTATAAAATTCTATCACCATCTCTGCAGGCGGAAATTAATAAGTAATTGTAATCTCAAACTTCATAAATCATTATGCAAGTTTATCAGCAGCAGAACTCAGTAAACAACGTCATCTGTTGTATCACACAATGTATAGTTTACAAAAGATATGCAAAACGTGGAGTTGAGGAGAAAAAGAGCCCTTGATTAAAGTTGGTGAACATGCTAATGACAACACACAAAAAAATGAGACAATTACTATCGCATTTCACATATCAAAAAGTTTCCTCCATAATTAGATGAGTGAAATAGAGTTACTAAATTATTCTTCTACAGCACATAAATCGATTCAAAATTTACCAGGTATATTTGTAAGCGTACAAGCTAAAAAACTTAGAAAAATAAATTAACTTTGTTTGTAGTCTAAAACAATGTGATTACGAATGAAACCGCTACCAGTACCCTACCAGCCTTTAGTTCACAACTATATGACCAAATTAAAAATTAAGTTATTGTACTTTTTTACCTCTCCTGTTTTTCCCTCTCTCTTTCTTTTTCTCTCATCTCTTTCCTCTTCTTCCTTCTTTCCTCCAACTCCTCGTCTCTCTTCTTTTTCTCCATTTCCTCTCTCCTTTCCTGCTCCCTTCTTCTCTCCTCTCTCACTTTGGCCTTCTCTTCCCTTTCTTTCTCTCGTTTTTTGATGTCCTGCTCACTGCACGGCAGCCAGTAGATGCAAGGCTGGGATTTGGTTTTCTTGAAAAGGTCGTCTAATGACTTGCTAACCGGTGGTGATGATCCTGTAAAAGATTGAATTGTACTTAGAGGACATATTTTACTTACTTTTATATGTATCTTATGAAAGTATCTTTTAAATGAATGTTGGTGAATAGTTCTATCATCTTTGATTACAATAAAAAATAGTTAAATGAACTGAAATTAGGAGTCAAATATATCGGGCTATGGTACACCTTACTTAATACAAACATAATAAATATAACTAAGACTATGTTCAGTAGAAAATTACAGCAAAAACTTGACAACTTGCATTAGAAGTTCATTATGCATGTATAAATAGGTTAATAGTTTATAATTTGTATTTTTACTTGATACAAAAATCAATTCAAGATGTCTAAAATTTTAACGAGTGTGAAGTTAGCTTGGTAACGTTTTTCAAGAATTTTAAAAAATGTCCAAACTTTAGACCCAACTATTTTCCTTATTTTAATAGCTAAGTAAAAACTTTTTATTTTATTTTAGAGAACGGTCCTTTGTCTTTAATTTAAAAAAAAATCTGTTGGAATGGGGCCCCTTAGAAAAAAATAAGATTTTTTATCAATTTTTACTTAGCTCGAATCAAATTTAAAAAATAATCAAATATTTATATTTATTAGTGAATAAATTCTGTACAACACTTTTTTTCCAACTGTTAATATTTTGTACTATTTAGCCTTATTTTAGAATTCCTAATTCGGAGTAAGGCCAAATAGTACGAAATATAAGTTTTGTTATCGATTTTTTCTTACCTCAAATTAAAAAAAATTTTTTTTTTTTATATGTGAATAACGTTATACAATTTTATTTTTCAACTGTTAATATTTTGTTTTATTTGGCCTTATCACGGAATTAGGAAATCTAGAATAGAGTAAATAGTACAAAATATTTACAGTTGGAAAAAAAAAGTGTTGTACGAATTTATTCACTAATAAATATGAATACTTTTTTTTTTAGTTCGAGCTAAGTAAAAACTGATAAAAAAGCTCATTTTTTCTAAGGGGCCCCACACTAAAAGTCAAACCCCAATTTAATGGATTATTTTTAATTAAACACAAAGGACCGTTCTCTAAAATAAAATAAAAAGTTTTTATCTAGCTATTAAGATAAGGAAAATAATTGGATCTAAAGTTTGGACATTTTTTTAAAATTCCTGAAAAACAATACCAAGCTAACTTCATACTCGTAAAATTTTGTGGCTAGTGTCAAAAATTGTTTACTGTTTTAGTGCAAATATTAAACAAATCGAAAAAAATTATCACAAACTTCTATTTCTGTCGCCTTCTGATCTTCTTGGACTTCTGGATTTGCGTCTCCTTCTATCGTCTTCCATAGATCTCTGTAATATTATTAAGAATATCAAAACATTCTTATTAAAAATCAACTTAATGCTAAAAACTTTTGTTCCAAGTAAGAATTGTTAAGACTATATAACAATACAACTTGTGGTACAACACAAACCCTCTGTAAGTTTTGCTGGGAACTAGGGTTAAAATTTCTTAATGTAGTAAAACTTTGTATACTTTAAAAATAATTTCATAATAAATCAATACTTTTCAAACTTCTTTTTTAACATTAATCAGCATTTTAAAACTTAACATTTCTATTTGTATATTTTTAAAACCTTGTTATTATCCCATTCTCGTTTTCCGTCATTCCTTCTCTCCATGCTTCTGTCTCCTTCGCCTCGGCGCTAAAATTGTTATTAAGAATTATTAATAATTAAAATAGTTATTACTTTTAATTTGATCTTAACAATATTTAACACCTAAAACCTTTTAAATCTGTTTGTGTCATGTATTTAATGTCTTAATAAAACATTCAATTTTAATTCTTTTGAGTGCATATGTGTTTTAGGTTCATGTACGAAAAAAAAGGTCAATTTTATTTAACTAATATAAGATATGGTATTTTTTCGAAACAATAGTAATATTGTTCAGACTTTAAGACTACCATAATAAATTATGATTGGGTTTTGTTGGTTGTCATTAGTAATTACAAAGTTATTTATACTAATAACTTCAATCACACTTACTTAATTTTCTATGTAAGTACTTTTTGACAAAATTGGTTTTCATAAACAATTGAATTGCCACACTTTTAAATAACAAAAAACAGCCGTTATTTTATAATAAAATTTATTTTAAAAAATCAAAACACGGCTGGCTGTATACAATTGAGATAACATAAAAGTAAATCTTCAAAAAACATCAAAGAAGTTGTCGTAAAATTAATCAACAATCAAAATATACTATATTTTATACAACTCAGTTAAATAATTAAGTTTAAGTTTATTTTAGATAAAGTTTACAATATTTTTGATGATGTAGTAGATTTAAAACAACGTTGCCAAACCATAATACTTTTACGGATTCAAACAGACAAATTAGAAACTTGTGACATAAGTAACTTATTTTACAACTTACATCTTGCATTCTGTGTCTTTCTCTGCGGGCAATTTCTCTTTTGTCCACGAGTTTGCCGCCAGATTTCAAGATTTCTCTCTGCATTAGAATAGTATATTATCATTATATTGTTTATTAAGCAATGTTAGACTCAGACACCAAGGCCAAACAATGAGAAAATTAAAATAAAAACATTTATATTCAACAAAAAAGTCATATGTCATTATTGATAGCTAAAAAGTTTAATTAAAAGCTTAAAATACTTTTTTAACACTCTTTCAACACTGCTATAACCAATACAAATATAATGTAATAAGAGTAACGTAACAAAGTAAAACTTTTAAGTAATCACATAGTCAAACTACTTTAAACTACAGGTTTTAAACTAATTAAGGCCATAGGGGGGTAGAAGCCATTTTTTGACCAAAAATAACATATAGACTTATAATAACATATATTATAGTAAATTTCATAATCTTTCAGATGCTTTTTTTAGATTTTAAAAATATTAAGTAACTTTTTTTTTACGACCGGTTATATAAAGGGTTGTCTTTATAAAGGGTATATAAAGGAAACTTTAAAGCCGTATTTCTCAAGTTTTTAAAAACGGGCTTTAAAATATATCTTCTCCTTCATTTTTCAAGCAATCTTCTTCAAATTTTCAGGAAATGTTCCTTACATTATGAGAAAAAAACGTTTTTTGTGAATTTTAATAATTTTAAAAAATAAAAATTTTTTGACAAAAATAAAAAAAATAAAGTTATTTTTTATCAAAAAAAAAATTTTTTTTTCAAAAAAAATGTATTTTTACTTGAAATTTTTTAAAGTCACAAATAACGTTTTTTTGTTATTGTATAAAGAATAGACTGTGAAAGTTTGAAGAAGATTGCTTAAAAAATGAAGGAGGAGATAGATTTTGAATGCATTAGTCTTTTTTCGCCGTTTTAGTTTTTCCTTCCCCATAAGGAACCTGTTATGCGGCCCGACTTTGGCCGGTCATATCTCAAAAACTAATTCGAATTTTTAAAAACGGTAAAAAGCTACTTGAAGCTTAGTAAAAACTCTATAAAATAAGATCAACTTGTAAAAAACATGGCCTACCCCCACTATGGCCTTAATGTTACAAAATATTTACATTTAAAATCTAAATATATTTTTACAAACTATTTTTCTTTAACTTTAAACTAATTATAAACTGTATGTTATAATAAACATAGTAACAAAATGAACAAAAACAAACATCAGGCTTAGAAATGAAGTTAACTTGCAATATTTTAGGACTTGATGTTGGCCATTGCAAATTGTTCAGAGTTTTTAAAGTGGAATCGGCAACTTCTTTCTTTTCATACTGTCGTAATTATTAATTATCAAATAAATTCAAATTGTTAACTTTATATGTTACACAGTTTACTAAACAACTTTTGGTAATAAAAGTGTTAAAATAGTCAACATTTATAAGTACTTGATTTTAAATTGTCTAACCTTTTTTAATTATTCGCATTAATAAATTTCAATCGTGAGAAACTGAAAAGTTATAGATAATCGTTCTCAAAATTTCTTGAAATCATTTATCTACGCAAAATGATAGCACAAAATAAATTGAAAAGAAAAGAAAAAACTGTCAATTTAGCGTGAGAAAGTCAAAGAAATACATTAATTTACACATGTTATACTATACAAGTATAAAATTAAAAACTCAATCAACTAACTCTGACGAAACAATTGCTTTTAATCCTGTCTATCCAGAAAGAATCTTCCACATATTCTCCTTGCTCGCACAAAAGTTGTTTCAGCTGTGAGATTGCGAACGGACGCACCAAGTTCTGCACGTGAACGTAGAATCCCTCCTCGTCCGCTTTCTCATCGGGGATTTCCCCGACTTCCTTGTTCTGTTGAACCGTTAAAAGTTTTAATTAAAAAAAGTTATATACAAATTTTGAATTGGAACAGAAAAAAAGTCATGAAACTTTTTCATTTGATTGAACATGATAAAAAAGAATTATAAATACATTTCAAGCAACTTTTCTGGTTAAATGGGAGTTCAAATTTTAGGCAAAATACCAAATTTTTTGGTTTAAAGTTTTGCAAATTATTAAAGTGGTTGAAACTTTTGTTAAAATTGTGTTTTTTAATATTATAATTTATGTTTAAAAAAAGAACACCACAATTTTTGATATAAACTTTCAAGCAGCTTTAATCATATTTTGTTTTTGTGTTGTTAATTTTGTAAATGTTCAAATTTGTAAATGTTGGTTTGTTTTCAATTTAGAGATTATGTTTTTAAAACCGTTTTTTTTTACTTTGTGGTATTAAAATTTAATATGTTTATTTTTTATATTCTTAAATAATTTTAATTTACAATACTTAGTAATATAAATTACTGTTACAGATTTTATATTAGTTATCTAAATAAGTATAATACTAGTGTTTACTCGGTTCAATTTTTAAGTTAAGTTATTTTTTCACTGTGCTTTATGAATTTTTATAGTTCAAACAAATAACGACATACAAAAAACAGATGTGCAATTATAACAACTAAATAAAACATTGTAATTACTTTTTCAATATTTGTAACTATTAAAGTAAAAGTATGTTGAAAATAATATTAATCTTTTATAAAAACTTTATTTTGAAATTATAAAATTCTTTATTAAATTTCCACGCACGTTTAACACTATGCTGTTTGAAGAAATTAGCTTGAAATATTTAATAAATTCCTAGACATTTAATATTTCCGGTTACAAAGGTCGTTCACTTAATATAAAATTTGAAAGTTTTCTGTTGTTTATTAATTGTCTAAAAACATTAATTTTCTTCGCCGTTAAAACATTTGACTCTGAATCAAAGATATTTCAAACAGTCATTTCATTACCCTTATTAAATCATGTTAATTTACTGTTAATAACAGTTTAATTTCTGCATATTTATCATAACACAAATTTAATTAAATTTATATAAAAATAAATAAACTTCAAAACTAACATCGAGTGTTCCGTTGTCGTCTTTGCTTTCAATTCTTCTGTCCACAACTGCAATTACTGAATTAGCAACAAAAAAGAAACAAAATATAAAGAATTTGTATATTAACTTTTTAAATAAGATTAACTAGTCTCAGATAAAAACAATAATTTAAATTTTGACTGATATGTTTAAAAAGAAAAATTGTAGTTACACCATCTAAAATACTTAGTTTTAATTTTTGTTGAAAATTTTGATTTTTATATATCAATAAAATATGAATGTATAATAACATACCAATTCTGTTGGACATTTTAGTTTTCTTTTTCATTGGTGATCCATTATCGCTTTGAACTTCTCCATCTGATGTTTCTAGTTAAAAATATTTATTAATCATTATTTTGTAAAAAATATCATTAAATTCATTCTATTGTTATCATTAAATTCATTCTATTAAATCCATTAACCACTACAAGTAACAAAGCAGACTCTTATATAAATTAGCATTATCAATTATCACACTGTACTACATACTTCTCAAAACATTTATTAAACTTTTTTTTTAATTGTATACTTCTGTTAAATAAAGAATTAGTTAATATAATCATTGATGTACATGAATGCAGTGTACACAAGATAATAAATGCTATACTTTAAGATCATAAAATTCATAGATAATTTATTTAATAAAACAATTTTCATTTTAAAACATATACTAATTAAACAAAATATAACTCCATAAAAAGATATTTGGATTTTATCAAAAACTTATTTTAAAAAAAACTATAAATAAAAAAAAAAAAATTTATTTAAAACATGAATTTTTTTTAAAGAAGGTTACTAATATAAATGTTATTACATATTTAATTTATCTTTTAATTAATTTAATTTAAACTACATATTTCTAAACTTCGTTATTGAGTAAACTATTATATGAACCTAATTAAAATAAATAAATGTTAAGACAATAATACTTTTAATAAATCTGAATTTAGTTTTTGTAATTAGCTTAGTTAAGAAAACAGAACAGTAAAAGTTTAAAAAATAGTTTTAAAAGCACAAAGTTAAATTTAACATCAAAGCTGTTGCACTTTAAAATGTAAACTGTTTATGTTATCTCATTAGTCATAACATGATTAGAAATAAATAAAAACAGCAACTTTTATTTTGACTAAAAAACTTAAAGTTATTAATTCAAATTATATACAAAACTTGATATGAAAAAACTATTTTATATCAGAGATCGGCAGCTTTTTAAAAATGGGCCGGATTTTTCAACAAAATCATTCTCAGGCCTGTTATATTGTATAAAATTGCTTTAGAAAATCTTTTTTACTAAAAGTTTACCATTAGAATATCACCACTCTTTACCAAATAAAAAATATAGTGTATTGTGTGGCCCTAGCTTGCAGCAAAACATTAATTATACAAAATTTAAAGTTTTTCAACCCTTCTACAGTTAGAAAAAATAAAACATACTCCGTAAACGGGTAAAAATTTTTTTATTTTGAAAGATGAAATTAAAATTACAGTCTATGCCACAAAATATTAAGTTTGCCAACCCTTTTACATTTAATGCAGTGTGAAACAGTATTGTTTAAATTAAATTATAGTAAACATTCTCTTTAACCAGGTAAATAAATTTTTATATCAAAATTTTAAAACTGTTTATTTTTACCCACCTTCAACCTTGTGACCCTTCCACGACTTCTTGGGGTTTCTGAGGTCACCGCCGGCCCCGCAGTTTTCCGTTTCCATGGCAAACTCCTCTTCTTTCTCGCTTTCAGAAATTTCCCCTTCCTCGTGCTCGTTGTTCTGTGACGTCATAGTAATATTTCAAACGTGTCTAAATAAAATAAAGCGGTAAATTATTTAACTGAAATATAAGAGCAAAATACCAGAATTGAAATATTACAGATGATGATAAAGTTGTTTTTTTTTTGACAAATGTTTGTGATGATTTAAAAAAATCTTCAAACATTTAATACTTTTATGCAAGCTGTCAATACTAAGGTCTCGAAAAAAATTATAATTAAATCAACAAAAATATTATCAAACTCAAACTAGTTGTATAAAACTTATATTTTAATAAAATTTAAAGATATAATTAATAAACAAACAGCGTCTTCTTCAGCGATTATTTCTTCCAAGTTCAAAGTGTCTTTTGAAATTGCTCCTTCTTCCAATTCCACTAATTCCTACGAATTTATGTTATTATTGTTAAAACGTAAAAATATTCAACACAATTTTACTGGTTTAAATACTGTACTTTAAATTACTTATACAAAATATTCTAAATCATAACTAAATTTTATTTTATTGAAAGTTTTTACTAGTTAGCTCTTACATAGACAAAAACTCAAACACTTTTTTAGATTATTTTCTGTTACCTTCAGTGAGTCGGTGTTCACATTGAACAATTGTAAATCAGCGTCCACATTGATCTTGCATT